>NC_090442.1:605467058-606780808 GCF_031143425.1 Pleurodeles waltl | reverse complement strand
AACCAGAAAATAAAACTTGACTTGTGTGTCTGTGGTTCTACAAAGGTAAAAGGGCAAAAAAACGGTGAATTTATGTTCAGGGATAAACCATGGGGAACACTGCATACATGTCAACCATGACAATGCTCTAATCTTGTTTTCGATAACAACTACTCTAGCTCTGCTTTTAGTTTGGGCTAAATGTGCATGCCTCTTGCATAGTGCTTGTGAAATTGTTTTCACACAGATCAGGTGAGACGTGCAATGCTCATCTCTAGCCCCACTCCCAAGGTACTTCCAATCCCCTCTACACACAAAAAAATAAAATAGCAATGAACATTTGAAAACCAGTTGCTACAGATAACCAACCCTTTATCTCTGCGGGGATCAGTCTACCTTCTCCAGTTACCTCTAGCTACAGATACCAAACTATTGTTCACAAAGTAAAATGTCAGACTACAGCTGCATGTTCTTAATGTCAGACCCCTGGTTTCAATTCAGAGTCTAGAATCAGTCTGGATAAAATGCATATGACTGCAAGCAAAGGCATGTGAGTCAATTATTGAGAGCGGAGGCATCTCAATGGATCTCTGGAAGGGTTCCCTACTCAAGTTTACTGCATCAAGAGAATCCTGTCCAGTGAACGCAATATACCCATTTACCACATTTATAGGAGATGAAAGTAACTGACTCGGACACCTGATGAACCTCTCTGCTGTCATGAATCCTTGACAACTCTCTGCCAATTTCCTTAGTCACTGAATCTCAGTAGTCTCCATTTACTCCACCTTACTGTTGCTGATGTCTTTATTCTCTACTGGCCGAAGTCTCCTTTGCTTTTCCCCTTTGCCAGTTCTCTCACTGTTTAATCCATTAAGAGAAACTCTCCTTTTTGGAGTCTCAGGCATTTTTTTTTTTTTTTTTTTTTTAGAATACACAGTTTCCCCACAGTGTCAGATAGAAATTCGAGTTTTAAGATATATTATATTTGTGAGAGAATGGTTAGCATGTAAGTGATGCACTTTCGTGAAATATATTCAAGAAAAGATGGGCAAAGACAATACGTAACCAGTTTCACAATCTAAAAAGTAAATACAGGTAACAGCTTTATAGCTAAAGTTCTGTGTAAATCAAAGAAACTTAGCAACAATGGCAAATAAAATAAAACATAGTTAGTAGTACGGTATAAGGATCACATATATTCTAACAAATGGAACAGCACATTTTCTTTCACTAAAAAGTAGACGATAAAGATTTATATTTTATAAGTCATTAAACAGCAACTGCCGCTGAACTGCTAAATTCTTCCACTTCAGCAAAGAAGGTGATTTAGCAGATGATGGCATTGGCCAAGATCACACCATGGAGTAAAGCTGGGACACAAAGTCGGGAACCCACAGCTGACAATGTATTCACTAGATTAGCTTCCTTTCACAATGTCCTGAATATATTTTGTGTATTTTATTTAGTTAGTATACAAGAGGGACAGCCGGTCAGGCTATGTTTTTAGGCCAGATCAGTCAGGGGCAGTTACTAGATGAAATAGAATCTGCTCTCAGAATTTGCTAACCTTCTACAAAATGAAGATGTCAATCTTATCTAAAATCTCCCAAGCAGGATACTCCTATAAACACACATACTTTGTGCTCTTTTAGAGCACATAACCAAGCAGCAGTCTTTCTCTGTATAACAACTAACATAAGATGGACTCATAGAACTATGTTCTGATATTACCTTATACTTGTCTGGCCCCCAAGATCCCACACTTGAAATTTAAGGTTTTTGTAGGTTACTGTCTCCACGTTGAAGCCAATGGCTAAAATAAAAAAAAGATAAAAATAAATCTGTATTAGGTCACCCAATAAACTAAGTTTTCAGAAGACATTACCTAATTTCGCCAAATCAGCAAACGAGGTTTAGCAAAAACAGAAATAAACCGTTTCAAACAGTAAGCACATCTCCTGCAAAAAAATAATTCAATAGATTACTAAAAAAAAATCACACATATACCAAACCAAGGGCAACTACAGACACACTTCATCGACAAGGCAAGTACAGCAAACACTAGTAATAGAAAGCAAACGACACATTTAGAAACAAATGGAATAAAATATTAAAGTCGGTGCAGGAATGTTGCAAAATAGATATTGGATTTCTTGACCTTATTTGAGGGTGGGGGTGGGAGGCAGTAATAAAATATTTGTAGTTTAGCAGATAAAGTACTCTGAAATCATTACAACAAAAGCAAAAAAACGGGAAGCCTAGTATGGTTTACATGTCCGTGGAAAGGTTTTGAACCAGTTAACTTACAAAAAAGGAAGATAAATTAAATGACCCAGATGAAAATGTAAGAACTGGGGGTCCTACAAAAAGCACTGCTAGGGCCAATGACACAGAATGCCACCATAATGACACAGCTTTAAAAGGAAGCATATGTAGCATTATATGTTGGAATAAGGAATGCAGGTGTCAAACACCAGATGTTAGGGAGGGATAATTAGTCAGGAGGATCAGTGTAGTACTTCTGCACACCGGAGCACTGATGGTGGACTTAGATTCAGCAAGTGAGTGCCTAGCTCTGAGTGTGCAGGAGAATTATGGAATGTCTTTTTCTCAAGGGAGGGAAGGACCTAAGCTGATGATGCTGTGCGTGACAGGTAAAAAATGGAAAAGCTATTGCGGCCACTTAAAACTACAGAGAGACATACTGGCACAAGGGGGGAAGCAAGGTTCAGTGTGAGTCCTCGATCTGCCTTGAGGACTAGGGAGAGGACTCCCAGCCACCTCGGCGTGGGTAAGTAGAACCAGACAAGTGCTATTGGAAATTTAAAAGTGTGTGCCTGACACTGATTATTTTATTCAAGGTGAGACTGAATACTGCAAAAGGTCCACTGAGGATCTGCTGCAGTAATCTAACTTGCTTATGATCAGGGAAGAGGAACTTGAAAGTCTGGAAACGGAGCTGTGTGTGGATTGCTTTTGTTGATAATCAGTAGTAGGAACCTGTTCGCTGTGTATCTGTAGATGATATAGGATACCAGTTGCATGGTAGAAATTGCTTGCAATGAGGAGACTGTTTGTGTTGTGGGTATGATAATGTACACAGGTTAGTGACAATGGTAAATTATGGTAAGTAAATAATTTCAGCTTTTGATGAATTCAGGACTGAAGAAGAGAGGGCCATCCAATGCCTAGAGTCTGAAATATACATTTTTGGAGATGGAGCTAGAGATATGATGAGCAAGATGTGTACAGTACTGAGAGGAAAAGTTAAGAGATAATGCTACTAAGAGTAGCGGAGTTGAGACAAAAAGGAGAGGGCCCATGATCATGTCTTGGAAGATGTCCACTTGTAGGGGACCAAGTAAAAACTGTGAGAAGCGTTAGAAAGCTCATCATGAGGGCTTAGCAATACAGGAAGCAATCCAGCTCAAAACTAGTTATATCATGGCAGGGGAGAATACCTAGTATGATAATATAGGTAGAGGAGGATAAAGCAATGTTGGTTATGATAAGCAGTGGTGACAAAATCGAACAAATCTGAGGACCATGTCAACAGTGGCTTGATTAAAAAAAAAAAAAAAAGCAATCACGTTTAGGTTGGGGATAGTGGAAATGCTGCTTTTGCATGTTTAACATAAGGTGTGGAACTGTGGGTGTTTCTGGGTGATGGACTGTAAAAACGTAGGTGAGCATTTACAAATTCACAAGTCTGTGGTTAATTATGGCCTTTTGTAGAAGATCTCTCAGTTTGGAAAAATCATGCACATTTGATCCTGGCAGAGAAAGCAGTAAGTCCATTTCCAGGGAGAGAACAATCCCATTTTTATTGGAGATAGGTTTCTCAATGGGGGGTGGGGGGGACCATTTAACCTGTGGAACGAAGAAAGGTTAGATGGGCCAAGTTATATACGAATCACATTCACAATCCAGGCGCCCTTTGCTAATTCCCAAAAGTGCATACATCTGCTCCAATCCAAAAAGTAATAATAGGTCCCATATTTCTGATGAATACACTGGTTGTTTGTGAATTGAGTCCTAGGTGTAGTGGCACGCCAGTGGATTCATGGAATTGAGAGACAGGACAGTGGTTGAACAGAGACAAGGGACCCACCATTGTTTCTTATGTCTCAATATCACTACCACACATACAAAAAATAAAACTGAGAACAAGTGAAGGACCAAGGAAGAAATAGTTTTTTTCGTAATGATTACAGAGGTTAAGGATATGTATGTTCCCAATGGAAAGCAGTCATCAGCTTCCCATCACATGGCATTTCAAAGACCAATTAGGAATCTAAGCTTTACCAAAGTTTGTCAAGATTTTCAAAAGAGTCATGAGGAGCATGAAGAGGAATGTCTATATGTGCAATTACCATAAAATGATCTGGCATCTGGTTACCATGATTGATGACTAAAATATATATGTAGGCTTTCCTACCCAAAGCCTAACATATTTATGTGCAATATGATAGGTGGTCTAGAGCTCGTTTTCACTTCTTACAAGTGGGATTTGTACCTCTTCTCTCCGGAAAGAGAAAGTCCTACCTTGGCTACATAAACCTTTGTATTGTTTCAGCCTATTTAAAATGTATGTATCATTGTGTCACATGAGAGACTGTACTGTTTAACCAGACCTGATAAAAACTCAAATCTGACTGACAAAATGTGCAGGGGACAGAGACCTTGCATTTGTTTAAAAAAATCAAGTCAAAACCCTGAGCGAAAGGAAATATCTTCAGTATCTCATACTTTTTGTTGCTGCCGGTCCTTAATAAAACTAAGAGCTGACAGCAAATTCTTTCTCCTTAACATGTGCAAACCAGCAGGCATTGCTTGTCATGACATCCAGCACAGGGATGCGGGATTCCTATCGCCCGATGTCCGAGGCATGGGATTTCCATGAGAAGCAAGAAGTTTTCATTTCTTTTTTGTTCGTGAGAAAAGTAGATCATAAATTAAAATTAACATTAATTGAGCTGCAGCAGTCTTGTACAAACAGACAATCAGGATCACTGAAATTAACCCAACAACATAGGGAATCGACTGTCATTGAATGTTTTTATTGTGTGCTTGCAGACTGGACCCTGCGGCAGCAGCGGCTTGTGACAGGTTCAGGGAGGAGGGTGCCCTTGCCGAGCTGTGTGGGGAGGGGAGTGCTGCGTCACTGCCCAGCGAGCTGATGGTGCACATCATCTTCTGCCTGGCTGCGCCTGACCGGCTTTGGGCCTCAGCCGTCTGTTCGTGCTGCCGGGACTGCCTCTTCTACCTGGCACTTTGGCCCGAACTGCCCCTCAACTTGCAGGTGTCTCCCACCGACCTGCTGCGCCTGGAATACCGGATGCGCAAGTGCGGTTGGTTCGTGTGGGAGTTGCGGGTGGAGACAGTCACGGAGAACTACCCAAACTTTGAAAGAATATTCATCTGTCTCACTGGGACTAGTGAATTTAAGGAATAGAAAGAGTAAAGAAAAATGCTTGTTCTCTCACAGGTTTGAGCATCTATGATACATGGAGAACATCCCATGAAGTTTGTTTTTAAATCTCGTTATATCTGAGTGGTTTTCAAAACCGATGTATCTGTTTCAGGCCGACCACGGTACAGACGTGGTCTCTGCGAGACTTCCACCTGACCCCAGTTTTAAATGGCACAAATGTTGTGTATTTAATGAGAAAGGGCACTCTGCAATAAAAACAAAGCGAAAGAGGCCGGCGTGGGTGGCCAGCAGTGCTGAGACCTGGCCGCGAGTTTGTAAGCTTTGGAAAACATTTATGCAGCAGATGTCCAGATATTATTCTATTATGGACAAAGTTTATGTGTGTTTAACAAATGTTTTTTACCATCTTATATTAAATTAAAAGACCTTTACCAGGTGTGCGCGGTTTTGTCTCCAGTCGGCACATACTGTGTGGGTGTTATATGTACATCAGTAGAGTGAATCCACAGGCACAGAGTGTGAATGTGCCAGATGTGGTGGGATTTTATCTAAATGTGACCAGACAACGTAAAAGAACCCCTGACAGATATGATATGGAAACCAGCTGAAGGTCTGAAATGACTGATGTCTGGTTTATGTTAAATGAATATTTCAATCAATGAGTAAAGCTTTACAATGATTGCCTTTGAATGGCCATAAAACGGAGTGGATGGGGTCAGTGGCGTAGCGTGGGGGGTGCAGGGAGGGCCGGCCGCACCGGGCGCAACATCTTGGAAGAGACTAAATCCACGGGTTAGGGGGCGCAAATTACTTGCCTTGCCCCGGGTTAGGGGGCGCAAATTACTTGCCTTGCCCCGGGTGCTGACAACCCACGCTACGCCACTGGGTGGGGTGGAGGAGGGGTTAGGAGCACTGTGCATAAAAAATAAGAACGTATGTGCATTTCGTAAGGGCCTGAAATGGAGACAATCTCAATGCCACAATGCCCTAGAAAAGCTGTACCCGAATTGGCAAAAGAACATTGCTCCCATGCAACGCACTTCCAGCATGCTCTGGTAAGCAGCTGGAGTGGGGTCGTGGTAGGGGTGGAGGAGGAGAGGGCCTTTCACTCCTTACATTTTTCAGTCTGCCCTTTGTACTTTACTCCAGGGCAATCCTCATTCTAGTTTGTAGGGCAGTGTAAGTTATTGTCTCACCCAGGGACCTCATTCCTTTCCATGGGGCCTTGTGCTCAGAGATCTCAGTCCCGGTAGGCAGTCTCTGCAATTCTCCATGGTCATCAGTACATGTGACCAACTCCTTGCTGTGCGTGCGGCATAAAGGCAAGTTTTCATATGGCCTACACTTTCTGCTGTTTCTCTGATGGAAGAAGGGGCAGCTAAAGCAGTTCATAAACTACAAGCATCCAGTGACCTACTGCATTTTTACTTAGTGGTGCAGCCAAGTGCTGGCTCTACGGCCCATTACTTGTGCACCAATTAAAACACATATTCACTTGATGTACGTGCGTGCAAGGACCTTTCTGCCAGTTCCGCCTGAATTTGTCTTCCTCCCAGCCTCAACAAGGAACGCTGTACTCTGACCCATGATCCTTTCAACATTTAAGTATTGTAGCTAGGTACAATAGGAGAAGTCATTCTATGGTGTATGAGGGAACAGAACATATCAGTAACATAGCACAGCCTGTGATTGCACCTGCTGCATAAATCTCGGTATATGCTTTCTTAAGCGCTGGTCAAAGCACCTGCCACTCTCCGTCATTTATCCTTCAACATGCAGAACACAGAGCTTACAGGAAAGGGAAAGTAGGGCATATGAGGACGAAAAATAGCTCAGTGGGTTTACACACTTGCTGACACTATAGGTGTAAGTATGTGGCTCACTCACACTTTTTGCATGGTGTTCCAGCATTCCCTATGTCTACTTTCTGTCTCTGGCCCAAAATAGTACACACATAATCTGGTTGCAGAAGTTGCTGCAGTAGTACTGAGGCAAAAGGCTCCCTCTCAGAGTGCGCCACGCAGCTAATAAGACTCGACCAATTCCCAAATTGCCATGCACATATTTTTTAGCAACCTAGCCCCAAACTGCTTTGGGCTAAAGATGTGCCCTCTGTGAAGAAACAGTGGTACATCTTCGTCTAACTGTATTTACATTTGAATTGGACTGAAAGGTGGGAGCCTCTACTAGAGGGACTTTGTGTCTGCAACCAACAGCAGTAGATGCAGTATAAATTGCTTTATGTTCCTGCTATTAATAGTGTGTACAGTATTTTTTCCTGTCCGTGCACAGTGTGTGTTTCTATTGTATTTGTCTAAAGTTGTGGGAAGATTTGTTGGGGAGAGTTGTAGATCTCCATTACTTGCAAGAGTATAAAACTCAATACATGTGATGGGCCCTTCTGTATTTTAAAACATTTACAACTTTTAGGGGTAGGTAGCAGAGAGAGTTTGTGCAGTGAGTTAGTCGTGCTCTACTTGTGGTGTTAGTATAACCCCCCTCGCGCTCCCTCCTACAGAACTTCCCTGATCTTTCAGGGGAGTACCAGATGGGAGGCTGCAGCAAGGGGTAGGAGATGGCCATTGGGCACAATGACAGAGATAAAAGTAAAATACAGCAGTAGAGCTTTTGGGTGTTTGTTCAGCTGACAAGCTAATATTGGATTTCTAAATCCTGGTAGCTAAAACATAAACCTAATTTGTGAGTTAGCATTTGACTATCCAAGAGGCCAGGACAGTGTTTCCAACTCTACTGTGACTGAGCCTAGGCATCCTTGCTGGGTGTGACATAAAATGTTGAGTGGCTGCAGTGACTCACTAGCCCTCCATCTCAGTGGTGTTCAGCTCTTCACTTCTAGATTTAATGTCTCTTCAACTTAACACTCCTCCCCTTCGCTGGGAGACTAAAGCTTGCTTTCCAGCTGTGCGAGTGTGAAGATTTCATAGCTGCTACATGTCCTACATACCGAGTGAGACAAACTTGAACATTTATTGCTGAGCTGCTTCTCTTTGTTAGGGAAGCTGACTCTGCTGCTGCCATCACTATACCAGTACTGTGCACAAGAGAACCTGTACTACTATTGCCAGTGCTGCATTGGCTTCTGGTGTGGGCGAAGAATGTGGAAATGTAGCCATGAGTCCACAATAATATAATCACACCACACCTGCCCAGGAGTGTAAAAGGGGAGATTGACTTAACTGCCCAATACTGCCTCTTGTGAATGTGTACTTGTGGATACTGCCTCAATGAACCACAGCAGCTCTGCTACGCGGTTTTGCTGCCCCATTAACAGTTAATAAGTTCTGCCAAGAAGTGCAATTATCGTGATCCACACATTTATCAGAGCATCACATGTGAGTATTTTTGAAGCTGGACAGCTATGAGTTGACCCTAGGATAGAGAACAACTTTCTGTCCTACAGGTTCTTATTTCGACTCAGTCTGTGCCATTGACACTTCAAGAAATGCAGTTGATTACCAGTCTGCACTCTGCCATTAGGTACCATTTCTTTACATATGAAATTCTGTTGCATGCAAACTGGCTGATAATTGGGAGCAACGCACACTGATAGATCTGCACACGTGCTGAAATACACCAGTCCCAGCCCTACAATTTGGCAACACAACCAGTCTGTTGCACAGGTCATGTTTACTTGACATGTTGTCACTACTTGTGAAAATCATGTGAGTGGTTGGATTTCCCTCCCAGCTATAGAGACTGAAAGCTTTCATCTTCTCTGAAGGCCTGAGCGAGTGGTACACTCGTGGTCTTTGAGATCCTGTCAATAATGCTGTAACATAAAATGACCTCCCTAGAGGATCCAAGACTAGAACAGCCATTCTATATTTATCCCTGCTCTGATCTAGCACACTGGAAAGAAACACTTCATCCCTTTCACTGCCTTTTGCATTTATGAGCCTTAGGCAGTAAACAGACAGAAAGAAGAGGTTCTGGGTTTTAAAAACTCAATAGCAGTGCATTACCATAAATAAATACATTTTGTCTTCTCTGTATAATATGACAGCCTTTTTCTACAAATCACAGTCTGAAGAGAAACATTTACTGTTATATATATATATATATATATATACATACATACATACACACACACACACACACACACACACGGCTCAGCAGTCTTCATTTTTCATAATACACTACATGGTGTTATTTATTTAGCGAATGTGCGGAGCATAGCATACAACTAGTTCAGGACAGAGAAAGGTAGGTTGGGCTGAGGATTCAGGTCATGATGGGTTTTGTGTGTGAATGTAGCAAAAGCCTGGAGAATGTTTGTTCTGGAACTTGGTGATGAGGACTGAGAAGGCACGACACAGAGTGTCCAGCTTGATCTAGCATGGTATTTGAAGTGTGCTGAAGATGATTACTGATTTCTGGGAGAAGGGTTATGGGTATGTTTCAGGAAGGGGTGGCAGATCTGTGGAATGCAGGACTCATGATGCTAATGTGTCTGGAGACTGAGTAATAGTGGGGAAGCCTGGAAAGATGAGATGTGGTCACACAAGCATAGCTTCGTAAACAGGTGGGCTGCAACGTTTTGATTTTGCGGTCTACATAAAGTCTTAATGGCAATCTAGACCAAGATTATGTCCATGGAAGAGCTGCCATAAGTACCTTCACCTACAGAAATGCAGAGTATGGAAAGACATTTCAAGATAGCTAGGTGATACAAACAACAGCTGGCAGCCACACTGACCTGAAAGGTCAAGGAAAAAAAATAGAGCTCATCTGTTGTTTAAAGTGACATGGACGAGAAGTCCTCTCCCTCTAAAGTAGACCATAAGGAGAGTTGTCAATGGTTAATGTGATTTTTAGGAGGTTCACCTCATTCGTGTCACAAATTACGTTTCGCTGGGTTTGGCAGTGTACAGGCGACAAGGGAGAGTTTGGGACCGGATGTATCACATACAATGACACAGTAGAAGCAGCTTAGCTGCTTGCGCTCCTGCCCATTTGTCTGTGCAGAGTAGCAGCAGAGCGGAATTGGACTTCTACACAGGCACCCTTCAATGTTTTACACTGTGCACCCTCTTTCCTCAGGGAAGGTCTCCAGCAATTGTGGTCAGAAACTCCCCTCCAACAGGACAGTGTGCCTGCCAGGGCAGCCTCCTCAGGTGCTCAAGACATCAGATGGTGTGCGGGTTTCATGTTTGATTTGGGCTTGGCGTGGGAGGGGAGACTCGGAGGCCATGTGAGAGTGCAAAGGAACTCTGGTGGTTGCTTTGCAGACAAGGGGAGTGTGGCTCAAGACACTGTAGGCCATCGGGACAGGAGGCTGCAGAGGTGGCGCACAGTGTTGCTTGCGGTTTCCAATCAACTTCAGCTGACAAATTTTATTCTATTACTATGCCACAACTGTTTCAAATTGGATGGATTATAATGAATCAATGGGTGCAAAAAATCAGTTTCTTTAATGTAATATTCCCAGCACAGAGTATACTTTGGGGATTTCCTACCAGTGGTACAGGAAATGTTGCAGCAAATATCAGAACAGGGAAAAAGTTTTTGTATCCATCAATATAAATCTTTGGAGTTGGGCAAGACTTTAGAATGATATAATGACAAAAGGTTAAGAAGCATATGATGGATTTTAGCTAACCAGATACTGACTTAGATTATCAAAAATACTTATATACTTAATAATATGGACATCTCACAGGAGACATTAGCTCTTTTTGACAGAAGCCTTCTACCCTTGGAGGACCTTTCGAATACACCTGAACTTTCACTAAATTCTAGCATTCAACAGGTGGGAGACTATGTTATTTAATCCAAAGTCTTTCATGTCCTACAGGGTATATTGGACTAAATATTAAAACATTTGGAGAAAACTACAATAAATGTCCATCATATCCTGGAATCTCTATCTCCTTTACTCCTAACATCAATTCATAAAGATGGCCAGGTGCCCTATGTTTACTAAATTCACCCCCTACAGAGTTATCTCTTCCGCAGTTAATAAAATGTGATAAGAATGAGACAAACAGCAGTGCGGGTGGGTAAGCCTCCACAGGGGAAATAATGTAAGAATGGGGGGTAAAAAGCTTGAGAGACAATATCTATTCATTTCAGAACCTCTTCGCTCAAGATCAAAATGATCAAATTCAACAACCTGGAAACGATCATGGCTCATCGGACCTCCCCTGAGAAAATAATACAAATGGTATATACCCTATATTTGGGGGGGGGGAAAAAGAGATGGAGTCCATAAAAATGGTGCTTCCTCAATTGTGCAACACCGATGGAACGGCAATACTACTAGGAACATTTTCAAATAAAAGGAAGAAATAACAGATTGAAAGAAAACAGGACATCTTCAAAAAAAAAAAAAAAAAAGTAGGAAACAAATTGTATTTAATATCCAGGATACTGATATTATTTCCCAAATAGGGAGTGGAGAGGGTCTATCTAAAGTGTGCAGCTCAAAGTTGATGCTGATTTAACCATAAAGCTCAGTTTAAGTTGTAAATCAACTATTGGGTACAGTCCAAGTGGTAAGTCAACTAGAAACTAATGTCATCAGTAATGATGGTAGTTCCATCAATATTACTTCCATTCCCAGGAACAGAAAGCTGGACACAATACATAGTCGATGGGCGTAGAGACTGGAATTTCCACGGCAACTGAAAATCAAGTAAGCAAAGTTGCCATTGGTCAATCTCCCACTATATCGCATGCAGACATCCGCCACAAAGTGGAACCATGCATCTCTGAAGTCACTTGAATGCTCTCTCCTCAGCCTTCTTGCTGACAACTTTTAGATGAATAGGCTGCCCTTTACAGGTATTCAAGTTATAAAAGTTTGGTAAGCAAAGATATCTTTTTCACAGAATTAAGTAACCCAATTGCAACAATTACTTTAACTGAATTGAGCTTTCTATTTGAGGGTGAAGTAAGTATAGTTAAACAGAAAAAAGATCAAATTTTGAAATCTATTTCCTTGTCTGAAGTCAAAAGGGTATCATTTCCCGATAAGAACAACCTGACATAAGGAAGAGCTGAGTTTTGGCCCAGCTATGATATTAGCTTCCACAATGTAGATTTCTTTTGGGAGAATGCATACAACATATGTCCAGTAAATGATTCATCAAATGTCACTGGAGGGAGTCGTCAAGATACAAACCTACGTAATATAGAATGTTCTTGTCCTGAATCCCTGGACTAATTGTTGAACTTACAAAGTCTAGCCTGAGCAGTAAAAGCAGAAGTGAGCACTAGTCGAAGGTTTGTAAAAACACAGGAACAGCAGCACCTTAGCCAGCAATTAAACAAAGATCCTGGACTTAGCTTCCTGGGGTGTTGAGCAGAAACAAATCTGTCTTAAAAACTCTCAATCTGTTTAGCAAGAAAATATTAATTCTTTCTTGGAATTCAGCAGGGTGAGACGAAAGAAAAATAAATTATTTAATATCTCAATAAAATATAATCCCCCTGCAGGAAACATGGCTATCAGATGATTTTTAGGTGACTCTTATGTCTTCAATTGCCCTGCCATTCCTAATAACATAGGTAATTTTAGAGGAAGCATTGCCATAGTATCAACTGATTTTGACTGGAAAATATAACAAATCCCATGCGAAAATATTTTTTGCAATGTCTTATAATCAAGTTTCACAAACAAATTGCAAGGTTGTTTTCTTCTACTACTTAATGTTCATGTGGCCCCAGGTTCCCAAAATATAAAATATATTTGGCTTCATAAATAAAATAAGGGGAAACAGAAGGCTCCTTTATATTAATCGTAGGTGATTTCCATGCCAAGATTTCTTATGCACTAATGCAAGTCTATTCAGTATACTGAGCTGGAATATTCGGGAGGCTCGGTTTCCAAAAAAAACAGAGGTGATAAACGTGGTACGCTCCTTCTGGATGAATTTCATATGGTTCTTCAAGATGTATCCACAGATGATCCAATCAGTGCATATGAATTACTAATGAATGTGTGAGTTATACATCTAAAAAGTAAGGATAAAAAGAGCTTTGGTAATGGAAGATCAGTTAAGGATAAAATGGAGGTTCAGCTATCCATAGACACAAACAATCTTATGCGCAAGCAATATCTATTTTTTCTTTGGCTTATTTAAAAAACAAAACAATAAAAATTCTTTAAGGAAAGATGGAAAAGAAATCGTATGGCACAAAGGCGAAAACAACAGAACCTTACCTGGGTCTCTCTATATCGCGCTGCATTTGAAGAAAACTGTGTTTATGGTGCATTGTAGCCCTAAATTCTGCTTTGAAAAATGATCTTTCCACTAATGTGATACTAGTAAAAATCAAGAATCTCTATAAGATTAACAAGGATGCTCTAGTGTTTGAACTCATTGTTCCATGAACAGAATTAATTCTTCAAAATTACGACCAGATAATTGGGTATATGCAGGAAAGTATCCTCTTTTTGGCATGGTTGCCCCCACTTTTTTGCCTGATGTCAGTATGTTTTGACGGTGTTCACTGAGATCTTGCTAACCAGGACCCCTGTTGACTGTGCTCTCTCCCTCTAAATTTGGATGCTTGGACTTCGCAGACCCCACATTTGTCATAAGCGTGCCCCATTTACGTCCCTAGTATAAAGTACCTTGGTACCCAGGGCATTGGGGCACCTGGGGTTCTCCATGGGCTGTAACATGTATTATGCCACCCAAGGGAGCCCATGTAAAATGTGTCTGCAGGCCTGCCATTGCAGCCTGCGTGAAAAGGTGCATGCACCCTTTCACTTCCATGTCCCTGCACCAGGTCACTGTAATTCACCCCTATGGTAGGCCCTTCTAGCCTCAAGGGCAGGGTGCAGGTACCTGTGTGCGAGGGCACCCATGCATGAGCAGAGGTGTCCCTACGAACTCCAGCTCCATTTTCCTGGACTTCATAAGTGCGAGGATGCCATTTTACAAGTGTACTGGACCGGTGTCCAACTACATAAGGGAATTCCGAATCTGGGCATGTTTGGTGTCAAACTTGGCGGAATTCTACACCAATACTGTTGCCAGTATTGGTGGCATGATTCCATGCACTCTGGGGGCTCCTTAGGGGACCCTCAGCATTGATCCTACCAGCTTTCTGGGCAGCCCACGCTGCTGCCACCACTCAGACTGGTTTCTGCCCTCCTGCTGCTTGACCAGCTCAAGCCCAGGAAGGCAAAATAAAGGATATACTTTGTGAAAGGGAGGCAACCCCCCAAATAGTAACCACTCCACTGTCCATCACCACCCCAGAGCTCCTCCAGGTGGCTACTTGATTCTGCCATCTTAAATCCAAGGTGGGCAGAGGCCCCTGGGAGCATCTGAGTGGCCAGGTCAGGCAGGTGACATCATAGCACCACCGCCACCAATAGGTGGTCTCCTTGCTAGGTGACCAATGCCCCTGCCAGGGCTATTCGGGGTCTCCCTCTTGGGTGGGTCCTCGGATTCAACGTGCAATACTCTAGCACTCTGCAACATTTACTTCAACTTCTGGCTACTGGAACCGCAACTGGACTCCACAGGAACCTACAATCTGCAGCTACAGCGACGACTTTGCTCTTCAACATTGTTTCTCCGGCTCCTTCCACCACCTGCAACACTTCCTCCTCTGAAGGTGGCAAGTCTTCAGTCTTCAGCAAGAAGGAATCTCCCTTGGAGTAAAGGAGTCACTACCTTGCATCTGCAGCCACCAACTGGAACGACGACCGGCTCAGTGGATCTCCTCTCCTCCTGGGCTGCGTGGATCTTGCACCACGGGTGGTGGTCTAGAGTGGTCCCCTTGGTCTTCTCTGCCAGCTGTCCAACTTTGGAGACGGTAAGCCCATGCCTCTCCACGCAGGACACTACCCCTGTGTACTGCATCTCTTGCAGCTACCAAGGCTTGTTGGCATCTCCTACAAGGGATCTTCAGTCTCTGAGTAGCCCCAGCACACTTCCCTGCAACGTACAGCCCTCTGTGTGCCCCTCTTGTTACTTGGGACTCCTTCCAAGGTGTGCTATGTGGGCATTTCAGCAACTCGTGCTTGCTGCCTGTGGGGGCTGCCTCCTCTTCTTCTGACTTTCCTGGCCCCTTTGGGTCACCGGGACTCTCTTCCGTGGGTTCACTCCCCCTGGACCTTACTGGTCCCCTACAGCTCCACTTTTCTTTATTTGCGACATATGCCATTGCCAAGGTTTGTTGGTGGTTTTCCACACCACAGACCGACTGCAATTCTTCATCCAGCGTGGGACGTCGACTGAATCACTCAGGAACGTTTCTACTGCTCCAGGGTGGCCGTCTTTGTCTCACCGTCAACCAGATACTGCATCCATAGATGGGTGGGTAGTGGCTCCTGCCACCACCGGAGACTCCAACGTGAACTGGACTTGGGCCCCTTCTTTTCCAGGTCTTCCTCTTTCAGGACCCACCTTTGGTTTCTTGCAGTCTTGTCTGGGTCTTGCAATATCCTTCTCTGAAGTCCTTTTGGTGGGTTTTGGGATAAACAGGTACTTCCCTCTTTCCCATTCCACTTTCTAGTATATGGTTTGGTGTTACCCCCAGGCCTTCAGTACTTACTACTGCTTTCACTGTTTCCTATTGCATTCTATGGTAATTCCTGACTGCTAATGTACATAGAATAGTGTTTTTTACTTACCTCCAGTTGGGGTATTGCCTATATAGTAATTTAGTATTCGTGTCACTAAAATAAAGTCCCTTAATTTTTGTAACACTGTGTGGTTCTTTCATGTGTGTAAGTGCTGTGTGACTGCAGTGGTATTGCTTCAGCTTTGCAGGTCTCCTAGAGAAGTCTTAGTTGCTCATCCATAGATACCTCCACCTGGCTTCCTCCACACGGACTACACCTCACCTAATAAACTTAAAAACTTCAATTTTAGCTAGTTTTAGTTCACCAAGAAATGTATTGCAGTCACAAATGGTTGACGCAACACACAGATGTGGGTTGTTTGGCATAAATGTGGAATGTGGAGCTCAAGGAGCAAAAACATTAGGCGAATGGACATAAATTATTTGAAAGGACTGAAATTATGGGTATGAAAAAGATGGGTGGTGGAAGGGAAGGGGGAAACTTCATTTAAGTCTGCTAGATAGTAGACAATCTAATCAAAGGTCGAGTTTCAGATTTTAGCACCATCCATGTGGAAGAAGAACATAATGGTTTAAGCCCTTCAAAGCTGCAGAGATTCTTAAGAGGCTCTCCTTACCACTATTATTATCAGTAAGCACTCTCGTGCCATCATGTCTGGAGTGCATGGTGTATTTGGTGTCCCAGATTGGTTGGAAGCTCTTGACTGTTAGCCAGCAGACTACTGTCATTAAGCAAAGTTTCTTTCCGGAGAAATAACCTCCTACACAGCACTGGCCTTGTAGTATGACTCCGAAACACAGGTGACAATGGTGGTTGAGGCTGAAGCAACACAATTTTCAGAGTTTCCTGAAAAAGACGGTCTGGAATGATGCCCCAGACCACTGCTAGTGGCTGAGACTTTTGCAAACATTCAACCCATCACCTTTTGTTGTTGTAATGTCAGTTTCTAAACATGAGCTGAAAGGATTTTTGTGATTCAGTCTTGGAGACATAAGTGTGTTTAAGCAGTAACTTTACAGCGGAAAAGCTACATGCAACGACTATTAGAACGTGCAAGAAAAAGAAGCAGGAGCAGACTGCTACGCTAGTTCAAGAGGCACAGAAGAATTCTTAACAGAAAGGTTTGACACCTCTTACGACAAGAATCATACCACATGGACAAGTAAGTCACTGATTTGTGCATCGTTTTCCATTTTCACATGAACAGCAGAAATAATGTCTGGGGCATGCCGCCTTATCATACTGGCATTCCTCTGTAAGAGAAACCTTATCTGTGACAGAAATATGTTGCTGGCAAGATCCCAGGCAACACCAAGAAACTGATTTCACTCTAGAATGCATTTCCAAAAACATTCCTTAACGTATAACAAAGGTGCAAAGTCTTCATAACCAGGGGGCTGAGATTCAAACGACAAACATGCTGGCACCATCAAGTTGCAATCGTTTTCTATTTTCGTTTAATTAGGTCACAACTACAAACATTTGTCAGACAAATCATTTAATATCCATTACAATTTTGTAAATTGACGTTAAAAATATACACTTGCATGCTTTAAGGCAGTGTTCCCTAAACTGTGGGGCGCAACCCACTGCTGGGTTGCTAGCCGATTTTTGGTGGTTCGCCAAAGTCAGGCAATAAATAAATAAAGATACCTTTAACTTCTGTATTTATTGTGTCACATTTGCTGCGCTTCAAAGACAGAGGTCAAATGTCATGCTATGTTTTCTGATGCTTATTTTATTTTTTTAAGCTGGAGACTAGTGTTTACGAACCCCTCTTTGCAGTGAGAGAAAGAAAACTAACGTGAATTATGTAACAGTCCTGCTGGGGTACATGAAGTGTGAAAGGAAAATTGGAGGATATAATTTTTTCCTAACACATCAAAATGTTAACACCTGTAAATGAACTTTAAACATTCAGCGTTTTGCAAATCAAAATAAAGCACATTTGTTTTTTTGTAATTCTGAATTATGATAGAAACAAAGATTTTTAGTAGGAGCAGAACAAATCAAGACACTTTACTTGGTGATGCACACATACTGAAACCTGATTTCCACACATTATCATTCCCATGCACTATTGTTTAATCTGTAAAACTGTATGTTTGTGCTAATTTGGTGAACATCTCAATGGCATATGTGCTGACTGCAAGTAATGTGCATCTGCATCATGCCTTAGTTACATTAAAACAAAAATTAGTGCCTCAGGTCTATTAAAGCTAGGTGAGTCGCAAATGTTTGTCATACTAAAATGTGGGTTGCGGTTCTAAAATGTTTGGGAAACACTGCTTTAAGAGGTATTAACAACTTTACCACATTACATTTCAGCATTTAACTACACAGAAAGAAACAGCTGAGATAAAAACAAAATAAATTTGCATGTGAAAACGGAACATGTCGATCGCTACATAGATCATTAAGGGTAATCAACTAATATTACTTGTGTAAGTGGAAAACAAATCAATTAATCAGAAATGTGCCAAAACAAATTTGAACAGATTTAACGTATTCAGTTTAGACATTAATATTAAGCATGGACTCACTGGGAATTGTTGTGACCACCTCTCCAACCTGTAACCGATACAGAATTGTTGTCTTCCCAGCACCATCAAGGCCCAAAATTAAAATTCGCATCTCCCGAGTTCCAAACAAACTGGAGAAGATGCTTGAAAAAAAGCCACCTAGAAAATAAGAAAAAGATAAAATGGAATATTAGAAAGTGACATAGAACAAACACTCGAAATAGGAAACGCAGTGAAACAAGCACTGCTAAGGTAAAAAAAGATCTTGCCTTCTGACTGCCAATGCAGACGTACTGGTATTGCTTTTTGTTGATGCTGTTAAGCATCACCAAAAAGAAAACATAAAAAGCTTCCAGCTGATGGAAACAAGAATTAAAAAAAAAAAACACAATGATGCATGCATGTACATGCACCTTAAAGCATGCATGTACATGCTCTGCGATTCCGTAGCAGACCAGCGTGATGACACACATGCGTTTTTAATTCACAATATGAGGAGCATGGGGGATGAGCAGGTAGGGGAAATGTGGACTGAGAGGGACTGGGGAGCAATGGAGGATCTTGATGAGCAGGAACAAAACAATCAGGAGGGGTGGAAGAAGCTACAGATTAGCTGGGGATGGGGAGGAGGGTGCAACATGCAACACCCGAGGGAGTGGGTGTTTGAGGAGGAAGGCAGCAGATGATGGAACAAGAATGAAATCGCATGCACTTCCATGGAGTATCAACATCAAATGAGCAAGCAATGCCAAAGTCAAAAGATCTTGGCTTTCGCATAGCTGCAGTCCCTCACTACATTACTGGCTGTTCCTCTAAAGCCAGAAGCAGTTGCTAAAAAGTATTTTTAAAAGCTGCAGTAGCTCGAGTATTTAGTAGGTGTCCCTCTCCAGTCAAAAGCAACTGTTGAAAAGTATTTTACAAGGCTGCCATGCAACAAGACATTACTAAATTTCTATCCCTCTCGAGTCAAAGTCAACTGCTTGAAACCTTCATAAAGCTGCAGTACCTCATGCTGTAACTACACATCCATCTTTAGTCAGATGCAACTCCTTCAAATGCCCTTCACAAAGCAGAGGGGATGTGCGTTCAAAAAAAAAAAAAATATATATATATATATATATATACACATATAATTTTTTTTATACTCGACTGATTTCTGCTTGTTTGTTATGAATATGGCAACGTTTATGAAGATGGGTCAATATTGCAACTTTGAATAAACATCTTGAAGAATATGGACTACGTGATGACATTCTAATTTATAGAGGTAATAGTAGACGCCAGTACATTAAAGACCTTTTAATGTAATTCTTAGCAGGCTGGTTCTCAACTTCTGCTACATGAATGCCGGTAAACAGCAGTTGCTTACAGTGATTCCAGCCGATAGCTAAACTGTGCTAATCCATCATCCTGTGCTGTGGTTTGAGTTAGCAAAATGCCAATGTGAGTTGAGCACATAGATTAAATAAATTTAGCCAAAAGCCATTTTACTTCCAACCATGTATTATTACAATTTTTTCAAGAAAACCTGAAGCAATCACAAACCTGTAGAGAGGGCCATCGGAATTATGCGATTGTGCAGCCACAACGATTTTCAATTAATTAGAGATTTGCCGCATTTGCTACATAATCCAGCATCTGCTGCACAATCTGCAGATTTTAACAAAGAAATAGTTTCTCACTGAATTGGTTCAAAAGTTACTAAAAATGCAGCGACAATTTCTTGCCTGGTGGAAGGCCCTTTGCAAAGCTGGACTGGTCACCTTTATGTTGCTTATTGTTACATTTGGGTGTTAAACTGGTACTAATGAGGTGCAACCTATGCCCAGACCGTTTTGGCAAATTTGAAAATGAGAAACTCAAGAAGTAATACTATTACGAAATGTTCCACATAATTAGCCTTTCCTTGCTGCATAATTTACTCAGCCCTGCAGCATAATTTGGTCCTCTTCTGCCGCATAATCCCAGTGGACCTGCCTATAGAACCTACTTGTGCTCCCTCTTGAGTCAAATGCAACAGCCTGAAAGCTCTTTCTTAAAGCTGCAGTACCAAGTAAAATAAACTGTTTATTTCTGTTGCTAGGCATTCCAGCCATACATGCGTAATACGACCAGAAATATACTGTGTGATTCTACAGTCGCTCCCACTCTACTATCAGACAGAGCAGACTTAATGGACTCAATACATGTTATTGTGCTTTAGCCTATAGTGACATACTCAACCTGTATTTTTAATCCCTTGCTATGTTGCTGGATTTTGTTATATTCATTTGAAGTATGTCTTTGACAAAAAACGAAATAATAAAAACAGATTTAAAGAAAAAAAAACTGCAGTACCTCAAGATGTTATTAGAGTCACATGCAATTTCTTGAAAAGTTCTTCATAAAGAAGTGAGGAATTTGCTTCAACATAAATATGAGCATATATACTTTTACTAATTTAATGATATATGGTTGCTTTTACAGGATACATAAATATGCTAAAGCTGGTGTATGTAGATGGGTCAAAATTGCAACCTTCAACAATTATCTTGATTACTAAGTAAACCCAGCGATGACACCGTAATATGCAGAGGTACTAGCCGTCACTGGTAAATTGAAGTGCCATTAATCTCATCTTTAAACTGTTTTTTAATGTGTGCTTATTGTGTGCCAGTAAACTGTAGTTGCTTACAGTAATGCCAGCCTACAGCTGAACTTTGCTGATCCCTTGCCCTATGCTGTGTGTTGTGGTAGGAAAAACTGAATGTCACCTGAGCAAATCAACAGATAAAAAAAAAAAATCTGACCAAAGGTCCTTTAATTATATATGCCTGTAGTTTTACAATGACTTTTTTGCCACTCACAAACCTAAAATACCACAGGCCGTTACTGGATTCCCCTCTCTAGTAGAATGTCTAAACAAACGTTCTTTCACACAAATGTAGTACTTCAAGTCATTACTGGATGCCCCTCTCGAGTCAGACACATTTTCTTGAAATTTCCTTCAGAAAGCTGATGGAGTTTGGCTTCAACATGTATATATACATATATTTTGTTTTTTAATATTTTAAATGACTTGTGCCAAAGATGGTTTAAGATGATGAGTCAATACTGCACCTTTAAATAAATGTCGCAGTTGTTACGGAAACTGGTGATGATGCCCTCATATACATCAGTACTAGCAAACAATTGTGAATAAAAGTGTCTTTAATGTCTTAATCTTTGGAAACTATTATAGGTGGATGTACACATGTACAAGCACAAAGCAGTCACTCAAAGTGAAAGTAGCCAATGGTTCAAATGAACTGACTCATTGCTCTGTGATGTGTGCTGCGGTAGGAGAAAGTATAATCTGAGTGGCGTTTGAACAGCCCAATGTATAAAGAAGGTTCACTGAAGGCCATCTATGTGTATATATGTTTAACATGATTACTTGGGAAAACATGGGCTTGGCAATATGTTAAAGCCGTCTTTAGGTCAGCCCTAAAAACAGCTTTCTAAATGTAAGTAATCGATGAATATAAGGCATCCAATCAAATGGATGGCAAGGAAGCTTTGCTCCAGGAGAGGGGCAAACACAATAAGAGGAAGGCAAGCCAATTAAAAACAAGCATTTGCAATGCAACGGGTCTCGCATTACGTCGAGTTAGATCTATTAGTGTTGGGCTTTTCGTGCCACATTAAATGAAAAGAAAAAAAAAAAAAAAAAAGAACACGATCGTGCTGAGTAAAACACAGCGCCATCATGCAGCGAAATTAAGTAAAGAAGAAGTAGTCCAGAAACCATACGGAAAACATGGAGCCTCGTATGTTTCCTGTAGTTTACCGGCGCTCTCAAAGAGGGCTTAACACCGGAAAGACATTACGTATGCATGCGTTTCACAAATGAAAACAAGCGGATTTTAAAAGACAAGCCCACGAGTCAATCAAAATGACTGACGCAACATGGGCGTGGTTAAAATCCCCATAAAGAAAGATGAGAACAGGGATGAAGCACTTTGCGCTCGCCCCTAAAAATCAAGCAAATGAGAATGATGAGAAAGGCAACAAAAGATAAGCAGTAGGCTGTCACAAAGCCCATTTTAGGTTTTGGTATACTTCATACTAGGTCTTTGCCAACAGACAGCTAAAAACGAAAGAATAAATAAGATATAATTTCACTCCTGGAAAGGGTATTTACTGCAGTAATTGTCCATCTGGATGCCAGGAGCTGAAGGGGAGATACTAGAATTTTGAAGCTGAACATTTTTATCAGCCATTAATGTCCATTGGGACTTTGTGGTCTTTTGTGGCGCTCACAAGGCATTGTTTTAATATGTTATATTACTGAGTAGGATAGCCTTACTTCTGAAGCTAATCACCCCCACCTCCATCTGCACCTCCCTCATGCCCATATAAACTGGGAAATGTGACAAAAAAGGTGAACAGTTTGATGGAATATCAAAGGTCCCATTTACAAAGGAGAACATCCCAACCCCCGCCATTTCCTGACTGGGACAGCTATAAGGATGGGTTTCAAAAGTAAAATGGGATCTGACCAGAAACGCCTAAAAGGGGGTCCGTGACTATGCCCTTAACAGGCCACAGTGTTGAAAAACTCTAAGAGGTCCAACACATTTGCCACACGAAAATCGGGTCCAAATATATAGTCCTGTTCCTTTAGTCAGCAGTCTAGCTAGTACATGAAAAAACACCACAGAATTGACACCCAGAAGGAAGTGAAAAACTGTGGGTGGTTTAAGCTGAGCTGCTACAGATGTCCTTTTTGCTGCATACAAAGTCAGGAGGTGTAAGTAGTCTACATATATACCAATAATAGTATACCAAAAGTATACATGGATTACGTTGCAGTAGATGAATAGCAATAAAATGGTTTTAGTAAGTTTCAATGAGAATAAACAGTACACTTTTCATAAGAGGAGCCCTGATCATAATACAAAATTGGAGAGATGGCATGGCAGGACGCATTAACAGATGTTTACAAAGAAAGAATACTGAATGCAAAGAGAGGGCTTAAAAGAGTAATTATGAAGTTATAACAGTAATCTAACTAAAGAAGCTGAACAGACAAATGAGCAATAATTAGGACTACGTGTGGGTAAAGCTGAAGACCATAATGGGCATGAAATGTAACTGCCTCTTGAGCTTTTCATTTATTCTGAAATTATCTTTCTATGACCACACTGGGTTCCACCAATCTCCCTACACCATATTTAAAAAAAGCCTACAACAAACCAAACAAATAACTTGCAACCCTTTGAAATAGTGAATATTTGCCAACCTTTAAATTCAAACTCAAATCTGTCAGACAGATTCTGAGAAAGCTTCTACTAAATCTGAACAAAAATTTAACTGAACATACCAGGTCAAAACAATCCCAAAATCAGGAAAGTTCATGGCGGAGCAAACAGTGCCTCCATCCAAGCCCTTTGCCAATCTCCTGGCAAAAACATTACAAGCAGCTCCCAGAAAATAAAGGACAACTATTCTAAATTCTGGATGTGGGCAATATAAAACAAAAACACAGGAAGGACATACTCGAAATGTTAATTCCACACAGCAAGTGGTAAACTAAAAATGTCAACCATTTAATTCTAATATATTTCACTGCTAACCATTATCATTCAACATTGTTGTTTTCAACAAGTGAGCATGTGAATTAGCTTGTTGTTTTTTGATAAACAATGAGAAACAACTAAACTGGAAATTGTAACACTGATTTATACAATCAATTTCACTTATTTGTGACGCATAGACACAAAAACAACACACCAGTGCAAACAACGATGTAGATCACCCATTCAAGTTGACTGAGCAACACATCTAAAAACACTGATGCACACTCCGAGCAAGACACCCACGGAGAGAAACACACATATAGGCAACCTTGAGTGTAGGTGTCCGTGCACACTCGGAGACATCTAGAAGCTCAATCATATAAGCAAAAAAATATATACACAGCCAGATAGATGGTAGGCACATGCAGACGGAGAAAAATGTATGCTCCGTACACCCTTAATCTTTACCCTCCTGCTGAGAAAATCACAACGGAAATAGAGAAGACAGGAATGTCAAATATGTGAACTTTACTTGAAGCATCACTCCTAACCGGGGGATGGAATGCTTTAGTGTCATCATCCTATCACTGACATCGAGTGTAATCGGACAGGTGCACTGAAGCATATCAGTACCCTAACCTCACCAGCCCTTTCACAGAACATGTTTAAGGTTTTCATAATGCTAGATAAAAACCAAGCACTGCGATGCAATTCTGTCGCTTTCCTTTAAAAACATTAGCAAAACGGTTGCTTCAATTGAAGCAAATTACTACAACTACCACAATGCAGGACCAGGTTCAAAAACATACCACTAGTATATATGGAGCAACTACTCCATTAAAGCACTTTACACTGTAATCATTAAGTATATCAGGTTATTTTTTTTGTTGGCAATAGCACTTACTTTAGTTTTACTTCTTCCATAAAGAATAATACATTTTTCATAAAGTGACATAAGGGTAACGAAACCACATTATTTTCAATTGATTCACTGTATCGTGCTATAAAACCTTTTCATCAGTCTGTTTATACATTTTCTTGCAAACAATGCATCCCATGCAATACATCTTTGGAAAGGACGATGAATACAATTTATAGAACCTTACTGAATAAACGGCGTGTTACTGGCAAGTAGTGTTTATTGATATCCCCTATGCAGAGGCATTTCTCGGCAACAATAACCTTTGTTATAATGATGTGAAACACAAAATACAACAATACGTAATGACAAAAAGTGATGGGTGAATGTAGTCACATCTTTCTGTTTTATATTTTTTTGGGGCTAATAAGGTTTTAAAGTGTGCAAGGATAAACACATGCATTACAATCAGGCTAGCTCACTGGCCCATTATGTTGATCTGGGCTACATTCCAAAGGTAAAAGTGAGCCAAAGAAACGATGATAGGAAAATATACCCATAGCATTAAGACAAATAAATACCACAAAAGAAGGGATTGATAAGCTATTATTTGCATACTGTGATACCTGAGAGGTAATAAAAGTAGAAAGTGAATGTTCCCAACCTGCCCTCAAGTGAAGCCAGCACCAGCTTTAGTACACTGTGTGAGAAAACAGGGCTGATTGCAGAGCCCCCCTAACTTTTTGCCCCCATTTTTCAATTTTGCTGGTGTTTTCCTGACTCTGGTGGTGCCCCGGGTACTGCTAACCAGTCCCAGGGCCTGTGCTCTGTATACAATGAGTATGCAAATTAGGCTAATTATAATTGGCTAAGTCAACCTAATTTTAAGTCCCTAGTATATGGTAGGGCATGTAGGTTTAGGGACCCCAGCATAGGTGGTGCACTGCTGAGGTGTCCAGTGTCATTTTAAAGGCAGCCCTGCCTTGATGGCAGCTTTTAAATTAAAGTTACATGCAAATTCGACTTTGGAATTAAAAGTACTTCCAAAGCCTTAAACTACCTTATTTTTACATATAAGTCACCCCCAAAGGTGTTCCCTATGTGTCCCTAGGGTTGGGTGCCATGTAAATATAAGCAGGGACCTTATAAAAAATAGTTTTATAAGTCCTGGTGAGGTAAAAGAGCCAAATACATTTTTCCCTCACTGTAGCGAATGGCCTCCATAGGCTAGAATGGGGAGACTTTATTTCAATTTACAAAGTTCCCTTAAGTGCCAGGGACCTCAAGTTTGGTATCAAAGTAATTGTTAGAATAAATTCCATAACTAACAATTGTTGAATTTAATATAACTTGTTCAGGTGAAAGTTTAAACTCTACTTAAAAAGTTGCCAACGTCAGCCCTGTAGTGCTCTGCTCTGACTGGCCAGCCTTTGGCAGCCTGGCCAGGCTGTCTTGATGAGGTGTGAAGTAGCTTGGGTTGAACACAAAGGAACGTGCCTGTGGGAGGAGAACTCCCCTCAGTAGATGGAGAAGCAGGAAGGGGAGGGCTGCCAAATTGATCTTCAAAGGCAGGGAAGGACCTCTGGAGTAGCCCAGCACCTCCCTCACATCCTGCAAACCCAGACAATCAGGTGCCCCCTTGATTAGATTAGGAGAGGGCAGGAGGGGTGTGTTTAGGATTTTTAGCCACACCTGTGGGTGGGCTCATCCAGATGTAACCTCCAAAAATAAGTGTCAGCAATGATGGATTTTTGAGGAATGTTGCTCCCTTGGATTGATTTTTGCCACACTTCCCAGGAAGTAGTCATCACATGGGGAAGGACCCTGCACTTGACTGGAGAACCAGTACCTCCTTGTTTTTCACCCAGGAGCAAGGATAAAACTGGCAGCCCTGCTCCTAGACCTCAGATCCCTACAAGGAAGAAAATCAGGATAAGGACTGCCTTGTTGGACCCCTGACCTGCACCTAGACACTGCACCCTGGAAGACTGCACCAGCTGCACACTTGGGCTCCACCACAAGAAGGACTTTGCCTGGCTTCAACTGGTTCAAGGAGGGCCTTCCCGTTTGCTACAAGTGAAAAATTGCTAACCAGAGGCCCCTGCCTCAGATCCTGAAGAAACTAACCAGCTGAACACTGTCCAGTGGCCGTTTTGGAGTTTGAGCCAGGTGCATTCTGTGGGTTGTAGTCTGCACCCCTCAAGGAGCAACTCAGAGGTTCTGGAACCTTGGGGTGAGCTGTGGATACTTCCAGGACCCAAAAAGGACCTCTGGAAGAAGATCCAGAAGTTTGGAGACGTTTAGGGCAACTCAATAAGTTGGAGATGTGCATTGTGGGAGTTGTAGTCCCAGACCCCAAGAGTCAAACCAGAGCCTCTGAACCCTTGGCTGTGGACCACTTTCCTGAATCAAGAAACACTTATGAAAGTAAGTCTGACAGGGTTACCTCGTAGGTGGTCTGAACACTGGACTTTGTTCCTTTCCAGTCTGATCTTTTTTAACCCTTTGAGTGCTAGTTGCTTATATGCGCCAGAAAACATGAATTCTTTATAAAGCCAGATCTCCTGTTCCCCTTATCCAATTCTATTCATTTTTGTGTCATTTTAAAGATGAAAATATACTATATTTTTATAAATTGGTGTTGTGATTTTTAAATGCTTTATACACTAGTCTCCTAAGTTAAGCCTTGTCGCTTGTTGCCAAGCTACCAAGGGTTGAGCTGGGTTTAATTTATTGAGACCTAACTGGACCTAAGTGGAGGGTAGGGGCCTTAAGCGAAGTGTAGGTACTTATCTGCCCTTACCAATAATCAATTTTCCAATATTTGTGGTGAGCAGTGGTGGGATCCAGTACTTGTGTTTAATATCACACTACAGTTTTAAGTGAAATAAGTTAAAACTCCTCTAAATTGACCTAGAGCAAAAGTATTTTTGATTTTTCAAATTTGGACTAATTTTTTAATTACTTCATTTTTGATTTTTCTGAATTGTTCTGATCAATTGGTGCCAAAGTTTTTTTATTTAAGTGACACAAAACTTAAGGGGGAGCCATGGAGCTTGATGTGGCTACCTACCCACACTTACTGTAGCTGAGCTTAGGGTGTTGTGTAGAAAGAGGGGATTACCTACTACTAACAACCTTAGGAAGGCTGTGATGGTCAAGTCCCTTGAAGCCTGGGTAGCGCAGAGAAAGCTTCAGAGGTAGGAAGGGAGAGGGAAGATGTCCTCTCCGACCTCCAGGAGCAGGAGGATGATTGCCTCACTGTACTTTCAGCAGCTAGAGCCCCATCCAGAGCTAGTGGGAGGGGAGGGTTAGTGGCATCAGACCAGGAAGAAGCAGAACTGGACCTCAGGGAAAGGGAACTTGAGGCCCAGGTTGCCCTCAGCCTTGGAGGCAGAGAAGTTGGCCCTAGAGAAGAAGAAGTTAGCAAGAATCAAACAGAGAGATGGTGGCAGCGATGGAAAAGTTGAGGTGTCCATGGGTGGGGGGTTTTGTCTCCGACTACACAAGGGGGTGGTTCCTGCTTATGTAGACGGGGATGACATAGACAAGTGGTTAGAGGCCTTTGAGAGGACACTCCAAATGAGAGGGGTTAGGCCTCAATGCTGGGGTTAGCTTCTATGGGAGTTGGTACCCATCTCTGGGAGAGATAGGCTTCTAACCTTAAGTGGGGAGGAGGCAGATTCATACCCTTGTATGAAGAGGTGCTTAACCAAGATGTTTGGTCTGACCCCAGAGCAGTACAGGATGAAGTTCAGGGACACCCAGAATGTCAATACCCAGTCTTGGGATCACTTTGTAGACACCTCTCTTAAGGCACTAGAGGGCTGGATACATGGTAACAAAGTGAATACTTATGAGGGGGTTATACAATCTGATCATGAGAGAGCACATCTTGACCAACTGTATCCAAGAAAGGTTACGACAGCATCTAGTGGACTCTAAGCTGGCCAATCCCAGAGAGCTAGAGGAGGCAGCTATTGAGTGTTTGAGAAGCAGGGTGGTTTTCAAGTCCAGGGAGGGGGGAAGACTCCAAAAAAGGGGGTGTCAGGTCCCCAAAAATCTAAGGAGGGAGGTGGTAAGCCCACCACAGAGACTCCCTCTGTACCCCAGAACCCTAAGAAGGAGGGGAGTAAATTCCACTGCCACTCTGACAAGCAGAGGCAGGGAGACCCAGGGTTGAACAAAATCTTGGACAGTAAGGCTCGCTTTGACTGTAAGCAGACAGGTCACTTCAGAAGAGATGCAGGCTGTCCAAGGAAGGTGGTTAGCACTGGGCTGTCCAGTGTAGCCATGGAGGAGGACTCCTCAGATGATGAAGTCCTCATGGCATTGGGCTGGGATACAGGACCAGATGGTACGCTGGTGACCCCTAAGGGTGGGAGTAGGCACTTTCACCCCATTCAGCTGAATGGAATCCCTACCAATGGCATGAGAGACAACTGTGCCAGTCACACCATAGTGAGTGACCGGTTGGTGACCCCATACATGTATGTCCCAGGAGAGACCAGGAAAGTCAGGATAGCCACGGGTGAGGTCACCTCCAAACCTGTAGCCATAGTGCCCCTAGAGAGGGAGGGTATCCTTGACTGATTTAGGGTGGTGGTCAGTGCTGACCTCCCCCTAGACTGTATCCTCGGCAATTACCTCCCAGAGGTGAGTCTGGTCCCAGATGGGGTGTTCACCCAGGGCAACCCCCCCCCCCCCCAACCCTAAGTCCTGGGGAGCTAGTCCCTACAGTTAGGAGACAGGGGTCCCCAAGAAAAGGAAAGAAGAAAAGGAAGGGTCCTTAAAGAGAGGTTCAGGGAGCCAAAGGCCTTCTGCCCCTGTAGGGGGAGCACACAGTTGCCACTGGTGAGGCCTCACCTGACCCCAAGGAAGTCCTGATTAGTCAGACAACTGTTCAGATGCAGGATGTTGCCCCTGTACTGACAGAAGGGGGAGTGGAAGGAGGATGTCTGCCACATGAGGTTGTAGCCCCCCACTCTAGACAGCAAGAGGGGTGCCATGACCCCACAGTTTCCCCTAAAGCAGCTCACCCATCTGTCAGTGGAGAGCTTAATGTGTGGTTCTGTGTGCTGACAGCAGTCTGTAGCCTCTGCTGGGTGCTAGCCTTCGTGGCAGCACTGCACTTGGCCTGGGAGGCAGACCCCGGGGCCAAAAGCAAAGTAGGCCCCCTGACCCTGTTGGTCATGGTGGGGTTGCTCATGTGTTGGGTGACCTCTTTGGGTAAGCTAGGTGTTGCCCTAGAAAAGTTAGGGATAGAGGAGGTGGGCACCTCACTACCCAAGTTGGCAGTGAGAGAGAGGAAGAAGACCTCAATAGAGGGAAGTTTCAGTTTAGGATGGGTCCTTTCACTGTTGGGATAGGTTCACCACTGTTGGGGGGGTGACCATGACCGGGGGATGTAAGGCATAGTAGGCCCTTGTAGGATAATGGCTCTGTATATACTATCTCAAAGTGAGAGATACTGTGCACAGAGTCCAGGGGTTCCCCAAGAGGCTTGACAGAGGCAATAATAGATAATATGAATGCTCTATTTGTGGTAGTGTGGTCGAGCAGTTAGGTTTATCAGAGGGTAGTGTTAAGCATTTGTTGTACACACACAAGGAATACATGAGAACACACACTTAATGACTAAGGGCCAGATGTAGCAAAGGGTTTTTCCCATTCTGTGTCAATGGGAAAATGTGTTCGTACATATGGCCCTTAACTCCCAGCCAATGGGTTTTTATATAGAAAAATATTATTTTCTTAATTTATTTTAGAGCCACAAGATTCACAACTGCAGGTAAGTAGATTAAATGTAAGGTACTTTGCATAGGTATAGTTAGGACTTTGAACCAAGTACATAGTTTTTCATAAAATGGCAATAAACTATTTTAAAAGTGGACACTGCAAAATTCAACAGTTCCTGGGGAAGGTTAGTACAGTTAGGTTAATGTGGTAAGTAAAGCACTTACAAGTTCAGTCTCCGGGCCATAGGTAACCCACCGTTGGGGGTTCAAGTCAACCCCAAACACCCACACCAGCAACACAGGGCCGGTTAGGTTCAGAGGTCAAAGAGGAGCCCAAATAACACAGGTGCCTATGGAGACAGGGGGGCGCTCCAGTTCTAGTCTGCTCGCAGGTAAGTAACTGCGTCCTTGGGGAGCAGACCAGGGGGTTTTAGTAGAGCACTGTGTGTGTGTGTGGGGGGGAGGAGGGTACCAAGTAGGCACACAAATCACACAATCAGCGGCACAGGGGCAGACGTGTGCAGTAGGCAAACAGGCCATCTGGTTTGCAATCGATTTCAATAGAGGGACCCGGGGGTCACTCAGACGTTGCGGGCAGGGCACAGGGGCCACCGACTGGGCATGGGTGAGGGCTGCCTGCTGGTCACAGCTGCACCAGTGGTCGGTTCTTCGCGGGCCTGTGGATGCAGTGCTTCTTCTAGGCGTCTGATTTCTTCATCCCGGGCAGTTGCGGTCAGGAGGGTCCTCTGGATTCTCTCTGCAGGTGTTGTCATGAGGGTGCAGAGGGACTAGCCCAGGGTGAACACATCGTCAGAGTCACCTGGGGATCCTCTCTGGGTCGTTGGTTTCTCAGAACATGCGCCAGGTGCAGACCGGTGGGGACTGAATGAGGTGAGAGTCCCTTTAAAGATGATTTCTTTTTGCTTGGTTGGACAGGTCCGCTGTCCACGGGAGTTCTTGATCCTTCCTAGGTGCTGGGCAGTCCTCTGAGTTGGCAGAAGTCGTTGGCCCCGCAGGATGGGTCGCTGGTGCTGATTCTCTGAAGCTGGAGACAAGCCAGTAGGGTTGGGGGCCAAAGCAGTTGTCGTCTTCCTCCTTCCCTGCGGGGCTTTTCAGCTAAGCAGTCCTTCTTTGTAGGTCGTCAGGTATCTGATTTCCTGGGTTCAGGGTCGCCCCTAAATACTAAATTTAAGGGTGTGTGGGGGTTGGAGGGCAGTAGCCAATGGCTACTGTCCCTAAGGGTGGCTACACCCTCCATGTGCCTCCTCTCTTTGGGGGAGGGGGGCACATCCATATTGAGCTAAATCCTCCAAAACAAGATGGAGGATTTTCTAAAAAGTGGGTCACTTCAGCTCTGGTCACCTTAGGGGTGGACATGGCTAAGGGGGAGACAACTCCTAGTTTATCTCATTATCTCCCCGGACTTGTCACCAAAAGTAGGGGCTATGTCCAGGGGGGCGGGCATCTTCACTAGCTGGAGTGCCCGGGGCGCTGTAACACTAAGCTTGAGCCTTGGAGGCTCACTGCAAGGTTTACAGTTCCTGCTGGGGGAGGTGTGAAGCACCTCCACCAAGGACAGGCTTTGTTCCTGGTCACAGAGTGCACAAAGGCACTCCGAGGGGAGTGCCATGCCAACTTAGTCTTTTTCTCCCCACCAGCACACACAAACTGTGAGCCACTGTGCATGTGCTGAGTGAGGGATCCCCAGGGTGGCATAATACATGCTGCAGCCCTTAGAGACCTTCCCTGGCCACAGGGCCCTTGGTATCAGGGGTACCTTTTACAAGGGACTTATCTGTGTGCCAGGGCTGTGCCAATTGTGAAGACAAAGGTACAGTTTTAGGGAAATAACACTGGTGCTGGGACCTGGTTAGCAGGGTCCCAGCACACTTTTAATCAAAGCTGACATCAACAAAAGGCAAAAGGGTAGGGGTTAACCATGCCAACAGTGGCATTTTCCTATACAAAGCCCCCGACTCCCTCCAACCCCCAAATGAAAGAGGATAGGACTAACCGTTCCCAACACAGTCCTTATTTTCTAAGCTGAAGATCCTGGAAAGGTCATCTGCATTGGCATGGGTAGTCCCAAGTCTGTGTTCCACTACAAAGTCCATTCCCTGTAGGGATATGGACCACCTCAACAGTTTAGGGTTTTCTCCTTTCATCTGTATGAGCCATCTGAGAGGTCTGTGGTCAGTTTGAACTATAAAGTGAGTACCAAACAGGTATGGTCTCAACTTTTTCAGTGACCAAACCACAGCAAAGGCTGGTCAAGGCCATCATCACTGGTTTGGGATAGGACTGCTCCTATTCCATGTTCAGAGGCATATGTCTGCACAATGAATTGCTTAGAATAATCTGGAGCTTTCAAAACTGGTGCTGAGCACATAGCTTCTTTTAGGGTGTCAAACGCCTTTTGACAGTCTAAGGCCCAGCTAACTTTCTTGTGCATCTTTTTGGAGGCAAGCTCTGTGAGGGGAGTCACTATGGATCCATGTCCCTTCACAAATCTCCTGTAGTACCCAGTCAGGCCAAGGAATGCCCTGACTTGAGTCTGGGGTTTTGGAGCTTCCAAGTCCAGAATTGTCTGGATCTTGGGCTGTAAGGGTTGCACTTGGCCTCCACCTACAAGGTGGCCCAAGTATACAACGGTTCCCTGCCCTATCTGACATTTGGATGCCTTGATAGAGAGGCCTGCAGTTTGCAGGGCCTGCAAAACCTTCTTCAGGTGGACCAGGTGATCCTGCCAGTTGGAGCTAAAGACAGCAATATCATCTAGATATGCTGCACTAAAGGACTCCTAGCCAGCAAGAACTTAAATGACCAACCTTTGGAAAGTGGCAGGGGCATTCTTTAAGCCAAAAGGCATAACAGTAAACTGGTAAAGCCCATCAGGTGTTGAGAATGCTGTTTTCTCTTTTGCTCCATGTGCCATTATAATTTGCCAGTACCCTGCTGTCAAGGCAAAGGTACTTAAGAATTTGGCTGCACCTAATTTATCAACCAGTTCATCTGCCCTTGGTATGGGGGAGAGCATCTGTCTTAGAGACAGAATTGAGCCCTCTGTAGTCCACACAAAACCTCATCTCTCTCTTTCCATTCTTGGTGTGAAGTTTGGAGACCAAGACCACTGGGCTAGCCCAGGCACTGTCAGAGTGCTCTATTACTCCCAACTCCAGAATCTTGTGGACTTCCACTTTGATGCTTTCTTTGACTTGGTCAGACTGTCTGAATATTGTGTTTTTGACAGGTAAACTGTCTCCTGTGTCCACATCATGGGTACACAGATGTGTCTGTCCAGGGGTCAAAGAAAAGAGCTCTGCGTAATGCTGTAGGACCTGCCTGCAATCAGCTTGCTGTTGGGCAAAGAGGGTGTCTGAATAGACAACTCCATCTACTGATCCATCCTTAGGGTCAGTTGAGAGGAGGCCAGGGAGAGGTTAACTCTCTGCTTCCTGACACTCATCAGTAACCATCAACATGGTTACGTCTGCCCTGTCATTGTAGAGCTTAAGGCAGTTAACATGGATCACCTTTTTGTTGTCTTGCTAGTGCCCAGGTCCACTAGGTAGCTATTCTTTTCAAGCACTGGGTAAGGGCCACTCCATCTGTCTTGAAGTGCCCTGGGAGCCACAGGTTCCAGATCCCAGACTTTCTGCCCTGGTTGGAATTCAGCCACTGCAGCCTTTTGGTCATACCACAACTTCTGGAGTTGTTGGCTGACCTCAAGGTTTTCGGATGCCTTTTCCATGTACTCAACGATCCTTGAGCAGAGGCCAAGCACATAGTCCACCACATCTTGTTTAGGCTCATGGAGACGTCTCTCCCAGCCTTTTTTTTTTTTTTTTTTTACAAGTGCTAGTGGTCCCCTTACAGGAAGGCCAACAGAAGCTCAAAGGGGGAAAACCCTACTCCCTTCTCCTACACCCTTCTGTGGCACCTATTGGCGAAAAGCAGGTACGGCAGGAGGACATCCCTTCTCCTTTTGAGTTTTTCAGGAAGCCCCATGATCATGCCCTTCGATGTCTTGTTAAATCTTTCCATAAAACCAATGGTTTGTGGATGATAAGGTGTAGTGAACTTATAAGTCACCCCACATTCATTCCACATGTGTTTCAGGTAAGCTGACATGAAGTTAGTACCTCTGTCAGAAACCACCTCCTTAGGGAAACCCACACTGGTAAAGGTACCAATTAGGGCCTTGGCTACTGCAGGGGCAGTAGTTGACCTAAGAGAAATTGCTTCAGGGTACCTGGTAGCATGATCTACTACTACTAGTATGTACTGGTTCCCTGAGGCTGTGGGAGGTTCAAGTGGACCCACAATGTCCACACCAACCCTTTCAAAGGGGACCCCCACCACTAGAAGTGGAATTGAAGTGGGCCTTTGGATGGCCACCTGTCTTGCCACTTGCTTGACAGGTGACAGAGGAGCTGCAAAACCCCCTTACCTTCTGGGACATATTGGGCCAATATAAATGGTTCACTAATCTTTCCCATGTCCTGGTTTGTCCCAAATGCCTAGCTAGGAGAATGTCATGGGATAAGGTGAGGATGAACTCTCTAAACTCCTGAGGCACTACCACTCTCCTAGTGGCACCAGGTTTGGGATCTCTTGCCTCAGTGTAAAGGAGTCCATCCTCCCAATAGACCCTGTGGGATCCACTGACACTTCCTTTTACTTGCTCAGCTGCTTGCTGTCTCAGGCCTTTAGGAGTGGGAGAAGTCGTTTGTCCCTGGCACAGCTGTTCCCTTGAGGGTCCCCCTGGGCCCAAGAGCTCTTGGTAAGGCTCCAACTCCATGGACGTTTCCTCAGGGGATAGGACATCTTCCTAGGAAGAGAGGTCCTGTTTCTTTTGCTGTCCAGAGGCTGGTTCCCACGTCCTCTTACCTTTTCTCTTGGAAGGTTAGGCCATTATTCCAGGCAGACTAAAGTAGCTTCAGCGTGAACCCTGGTTTACTCCGGGCACACTGTTGATCCCATCTGGAGGCAGGCTATTCCAGTGCTAACTGGAGTAGAAGTTGTGGGGACTTTTCTTGGGACAGGCCTTGTCTCCAGTTAGGTGTCCATGCTGTCTACAGTTGTGACAACAGGCCTGCTTGAGATCAAAGTTTTTACCCTTGTAACCATTTGTGGACTGTGGAGAGGTGTGGGCCCACCCTCCTAGGCAGGTTTTTGGGGCCCCGTAGAAGACTCTTTAGTTTTGTCCTTGGATGTCTCACCACCTTTCCTCTGGGGAGGCTTTGTGACCCCTTTCTTTTGGTCACCCCCTGTGGAAGTCTTGGTCACCCTTGTCTTTACCCAGTGGTCTGCCTTGTTTCCCAATTATTGGGGAGAAATTGGACCTTGGTCTACCAGATGTTGATGCAACTTATCATTGAAGAAATTACTTAACAGATGTTCTTTCATACATACAGGGAGTGCAGAATTATTAGGCAAATGAGTATTTTGACCACATCATCCTCTTTATGCATGTTGTCTTACTCCAAGCCGTATAGGCTCGAAAGCCTACTACCAATTAAGCATATTAGGTGATGTGCATCTCTGTAATGAGAAGGGGTGTGGTCTAATGACATCAACACCCTATATCAGGTGTGCATAATTATTAGGCAACTTCCTTTCCTTTGGCAAAATGGGTCAAAAGAAGGACTTGACAGGCTCAGAAAAGTCAAAAATAGTGAGATATCTTGCAGAGGGATGCAGCACTCTTAAAATTGCAAAGCTTCAGAAGCGTGATCATCGAACAATCAAGCGTTTCATTCAAAATAGTCAACAGGGTCGCAAGAAGCGTGTGGAAAAACCAAGGCGCAAAATAACTGCCCATGAACTGAGAAAAGTCAAGCGTGCAGCTGCCACGATGCCACTTGCCACCAGTTTGGCCATATTTCAGAGCTGCAACATCACTGGAGTGCCCAAAAGCACAAGGTGTGCAATACTCAGAGACATGGCCAAGGTAAGAAAGGCTGAAAGACGACCACCACTGAACAAGACACACAAGCTGAAACGTCAAGACTGGGCCAAGAAATATCTCAAGACTGATTTTTCTAAGGTTTTATGGACTGATGAAATGAGAGTGAGTCTTGATGGGCCAGATGGATGGGCCCGTGGCTGGATTGGTAAAGGGCAGAGAGCTCCAGTCCGTCTCAGACGCCAGCAAGGTGGAGGTGGAGTACTGGTTTGGGCTGGTATCATCAAAGATGAGCTTGTGGGGCCTTTTCAGGTTGAGGATGGATTCAAGCTCAACTCCCAGTCCTACTGCCAGTTCCTGGAAGACACCTTCTTCAAGCAGTGGTACAGGAAGAAGTCTGCATCCTTCAAGAAAAACATGATTTTCATGCAGGACAATGCTCCATCACACGCGTCCAAGTACTCCACAGCGTGGCTGGCAAGAAAGGGTATAAAAGAAGGAAATCTAATGACATGGCCTCCTTGTTCACCTGATCTGAACCCCATTGAGAACCTGTGGTCCATCATCAAATGTGAGATTTACAAGGAGGGAAAACAGTACACCTCTCTGAACAGTGTCTGGGAGGCTGTGGTTGCTGCTGCACGCAATGTTGATGGTGAACAGATCAAAACACTGACAGAATCCATGGATGGCAGGCTTTTGAGTGTCCTTGCAAAGAAAGGTGGCTATATTGGTCACTGATTTGTTTTTGTTTTGTTTTTGAATATCAGAAATGTATATTTGTGAATGTTGAGATGTTATATTGGTTTCACTGGTAATAATAAATAATTGAAATGGGTATATATTTTTTTTTGTTAAGTTGCCTAATAATTATGCACAGTAATAGTCACCTGCACACACAGATATCCCCCTAACATAGCTAAAACTAAAAACAAACTAAAAACTACTTCCAAAAATATTCAGCTTTGATATTAATGAGTTTTTTGGGTTCATTGAGAACATGGTTGTTGTTCAATAATAAAATTAATCCTCAAAAATACAACTTGCCTAATAATTCTGCACTCCCTGTATATTATACAGCCCATCATAGTCATTCACGCCACTACCAGTTATCCAACTATCTAGTGTTTTGACTGAGAAGTCAACAAAATCAACACAGGACTGGCTCGAGGTTTTGTGAGCCCCCCTGAACCCAATTCTATACTCCTCCGTTGAGAATCCAAAGCCCTCAAGTAGGGTAGCCTTCATGAGGTCATTGGATTCTGCATCTTTACCAGTAAGTGTGAGGAGTTTATCCCAACACTTACCCGTGAACATTTCACACAGGAGAGCTCCCCCAGTGAGATCTGCTTACTTTTCTGGTTGCATAAGCTCTCTCAAAAGCTATGAACCATTTGGTGATATCATCACCTTCTTCATATTTAGAAATAATCTCTTTTGGGATTTTTAGGATGTCAGTATTCTCTCTGACCCTATTTATGTTGCTGCCACCACTTATGGGTGCTAAACCCATTTCTTGTCGCTCCCTTTCTATAGCTAGGAGCTGTTTCTCCACAGCTAATCCTTTGGCCATCCTTGCTAAAAGGATGCCCTCTTTATTGAGGCTGTCCTCCATGTGAACAGAGGTGCTCGACTCCCCTGTGAAAGAACCAGCATCTCGGACTCTGATTTGTGGAGATGGGGATCTTGGAACCCTGGTCTCCCTAGTTAGGGTGGGGGGAAGAGTTATTCCTCCTGATCCCCCAACTTGATCCCCATCTGAGAGGAGGTAAACCCCCGCAGTAGGGTGGTCCCTGGTGTATTCTGCCAAGAGCTCCTGGAGTTTATCCTTGGTAGGGTTGGAACCAGTTCTAATCTGTCTTAGCTTAGAGAGAGTCCTTAACTCTGCCATCCCTAGATGGAGGTAAGGGGTGAGGTTGAGTTCCATCACCATCACATCTGTGCTTAAAAAGAGATGCTAACAGGGACTTACACAAGTCTCTAGCAGGACTTTTAAAGTTTTTGAAAAATAGTCAAAATTTAAAAATCAGTTTTGTGATGACAATTTTGGAATGTAGTCGTGTGATCAGGTATTGGCTGAGTAGTAGTCGAGCAAATGCAAAGTCTTAGACCCCACCTCTGATCCACCAATGCAGGAAGCTGGCTCTGTATATACTATCTCAAAGTGGGAGATAGTGTGCACCGAGTCCTGGGGTTCCCCAAGAGGCAATAATAGATGATAATATTAATATTGTGGTAGTGTGGTCAAGCAGTTAGGCTTATCAGAGGGTAGTGTTAAGCATTTGTTGTACACATACAGGCAATAAATGAGAACACACTCAATGCCTTAACTCCAGGCCAATAGTTTTTTATACAGAAAAATATTATTTTGTTAATTTAATTCTAGAGGCACAAGATTCAAATTGTAGGGTAGTACATTAAATGTAAGGTACTTTGCATAGGTATAGTTAGGACTTTGAAACAAAACAATAACGTACACCGTTTTTAAAAAAATGGAAATAAGCTATTTTAAAAGTGGACACAGTGCAAAATTCAACAGTTCGTGGGGGAGGTAAGTACAGTTAGGTTAATGTGGTAAGTAACGCACTTACAAGTTCAGTCTCCGGGGAATTGATATCCCACCGTTGGGGGTTCAAGTCGCCCCCAAACACCCAGCACCAGCAACACAGGGCTGGTCAGGTGCAGAGGTCAAAGAAGAGCCCAAATAACATGGGCGCCTATAGAGAGAGGGAGTGTTCTGGTTCTAGTCTGCTGGCTGGTAAGTCCCCAAAAAGGAGCTCTGGAAGAAGATCCAGAAGTTTGGAGACACTCCATAAGTTGATGAGGTGCATTGTGGGAGTTGTAGTTCTAGACCCCAAGAGGCAAACCAGAGCCTCTAAATCCTTGGCTGGTGCTGTGGACCACTTTCCTGAACCAATAAACATTTATGAAAGGAAGTGTGCCAGTTTTACCTCATGGGTGGCCTGAACTCTGGACTTTGTTCCTTTCCAGTGAGACCTTTTTTAACCCTTCGAGCGCTAGTTGCGTCTATGCACTAGAAAACATTAATTCTTTAATAATTAATTTATCCGGTTCCCTTTAACCGATTTTATTTGTTTTGGTGTCATCTTAAAGATAAAAATATACTCTATTGTTTATGAATTGCTGTTGGATTTTTATTGTGTTTTACTTATTTACTGTTTTGTGATTTTTAAATGCTTTACACCTCCCAAGTTAAGCCATATTGTTTGTTGCCAAGCTACCAAGGGTTGAGCTGGGTTTAATTTATTGAGACCTAACTGGACCTAAGTGGAGGTTAGTAGCCTATTGCTAAGTGTAGGTACTTACCTGCCCTTACCAATAACCAATTTTCCAACACACTGCTATCAGTGCTCATGCAGTAGGTGCCATTTGCAAGACTATTCAGCTCTGTGCTAAATTGTCAGTGAAGAGAGCGAGAGGGCTCAGGTCTGTCTCGTCTTATCTGTGGAGCACATCTTGGTGACTCGCTGAGACTATGATGCAAAAATAAAATAAAAACCAGAAGAAGTGTAATTTTGTTACAGTTTGCTTTGTCCTGTTGTGTTTCCTGACTTGTGAGCAGCAGTTGAAATGCATTTAAAAAAAAAAAAAAAAGTGTGGGGACCGTTATCCAGAGAAGAATGGGGGAGGTGGTCAGTGAGTGTGGGGACAGGGTCAGACGCAGCTAAGAAAAGAATACACACACCTAAAATGAAAAATAAATACAAGTTATGCTTATCTGTTGAAAAAAACATCACTCTGGTAGGAAGGCTCAGTTGGTTAATGTGATCACTTCAGATGTCCAAGTGTGTAGCCAAAGGGTGAACTTTTTAAATCCTATTGGTGCACTGGGTAATGGAAGATGTGTGAGGTTCCAGCCTATGACAGAAAGCATTGTGAATGTGTACATCATTAGTTTCAACAATGCATTACATACAGATAAGATATGCTGCACGCAGTATAAAATAGGCTGCCACACTGAAGAAGTCCGTGAACTGGTGGTTTGCAACACTGAGTGAAAAGCTTTAATTTACAGATTTGTAGGATTTAGAGTCTATATTTAATACCTGTGTGATGTAAAGCACTCTGACCCAACAGTGGGATGTGTAGTGTTATAAAATTAGTTAAAATTAATGTCAGAGATGGTCTATGGCGAGAGCAGCACAGTTGGGGGTTTGTAGAGGGGAAATCTGTGAAGAGAGAGGTAATTGACCAGGGCAATAATGATTGTCACACCAGATCCACGAATGCTAAAGCCGGCCCCTGGTGAAGCTGCAGAATCCACTCGCTCACCATCCTGAGGAAGTTGTCCCCCCTGGAGTGGAAGCCCCTTTCAATTGAAAGAAACAATATGCCCATGTATTAAAATAGGAAACTATGCATATAACAAAGTAAAAGATGTTATTTGTTACATGAGGTTACATTTATCTACAGTTAGAAGTTAATGAGGATCAGCTCAAGGTCACATATAGGAGATGTAAAACCAAAGAATCTTAAGATGGTGTACCTTCTCTTTCACATCATTGTATGTAAAGCATTACTTAATTTCTACCACTCCCACTCCGACCAATGAAAACAACAGATAGCACATTATCATGGTGATACACTACAGCTACACTCTACTACTAAAGCAGAATACTTGCATACCTTTCTCACTCAACCAGTTGCAGAACTACTAATTCCAACTGCCACGCCTCAGCTCTTTTTATTATCTCTCAAAAAGCCCTGCTTGGGTGAATGCAATATGGAGCACTAATTAAACTTAAAAAGGCCAAGTAGGCCCTGAAAGTATTCACAGAGATTCAGATCCATTGTCAAGCTTGAAATGGAAACATAAAATGATTGAGACTATTCAGTTTACCTTTTCAGTTTTGAATCATTCTCGTACTTTATCATCTTGTTATATACTTTATTTATTTTTCAACTTTGAATAGCGCAAATTAAACTTAAAAGGGTGTCAGAGCACTTTAAATATTAACAGTTACAATACAATAGCACATTTGGTTTCTTTCGGTAGAATTAAACGGAGGTTGAGTTGACCGTCAAGTAAGAAAAACACGTTGATCAAAACTGAAGGCCATAAACTGTTTCATGAGCAGGTGGTCTGAGATTAATTGGAGATCCATGTGAAACCAACAATGAGGGGAAATATGTTTTTTGCGACACACGAGTCCAATAACCGCTTTGAAAATTATTAAGCTTTAAATCCTGAAGGAGCTTGTAAATAAAATCAAATATGTCAACATAAACACTACTATCAAGAGAAGGGGCAACCATGTAAACAGCAGGCACTGGTTTCAAACTGATGTCAATGTCTTTCTTGCATACTAGGGTCGCCAACTCCAAAATCAGATAACTCGTGGAATCAGCAATACAGAAAATATTTCTCCAGAGTATATATTAACAAGTTACTAAGTTAACGTCTTCAGCTGAGGGGCTTAAGTTGCTCATATAGGGTACTGATCTAACCATCAAGTACGAACAATACTCCCTATGATCACAGCCACTGACAACCCAACAAATAAGCCTCCTTCCGGAAACTGCACCTGTCCACCCTGCATATTTCACATATAAGACAGCAGTGCTTCCAAACTGTATGAACATTTTAACGTGAATAAAAGTCAAGACAACATTAAAGAAACAGCCTATCCCACAGGACATCTCCTTCTATCCCGAGTCCACAGCCAACTCTATGATGTGACCAAAGCGGCAAGAGGAGAACCCCACAACCCTTACCAGACTCCCCAGTCCTCTACTAACATTACATATTGATTACGGTTTCCATTGCGGGTTGAGCCCCTTCACGATTCTCACCCATGGTGCCGCTTCTGTTCCACGTAGACCCTTGTTGGTGCGCCCTCGCTGGTTACCCCCGTCGCCTAGCTCCACACCCCACGGTCTCTTCACCCCCTTCTTCCTACAGCAATCCCTGATGTCTCTGAAACCCGGAAGCGCTGCGCAGCTACTCCACGTCAGCCAAGACGCAACAAACTAAGACACCGAAAAAGGACTGCGGGTCAACGATGTGGATCGTATGGTACGCAGCGGCAAGAAAGGGGGAATAGAAAGCAGCCAGGAATGCTCAGAACACGTGCTAGCAGTCTAACAATGCAGTGAGCTTGTGAAAACGCAAATTCGATATTTGAGAAGGATGATATATTCTAATAATATTTGCAGATATAGAAATGGAGCTTAAAATCAAAATATATTTGAAAGGCTAGAATTTTGAATACATAATAGATATGCATTTGCATGTGTTAGTATTATCTAAGATGTTTAAAGGATTTGGCCATATATTACAAATTAACACGTAAGATCAACCAATACTTTCTGTTCTAAGATGGCTTTCAGGACAACAGCGATCTGATGGGAGACTTGTGCAGTGGAAATTCAGTCTTTGCACCGAGATTCGCATTTTCCAACCACCCATATATCACTGTTGACACACGGTGTGGCGAATCTGTGGTTATAGTTCAGTGAGATTTAAAGTGGTTGAGCCCGCCCTTGAATCCTTCAACAATGGCCGCCACCATAGGCGTGTTGAGGCGCTGTACGCGTATGTGGTGGCGGGGATCTGCAAGCTTGAAGCTACGCATCTCTGGGGGCCGCAGGGTGTTATGCACCGATGGCGCCCGCAGTTCGGACGGAATGCGCCCTTCCTTCGACGATGCTGAAATTCAGAGTGTACTCCTGAGGATGACCAGGTCGAATCTGGAAAAGATTTTTAGACCTGTGCAGCAGGAACTTAAAGAGCCCCAGTATAAACTCATGACAGACCAGCAACTGATCGAAGCCAAAGAGCGGGCTACTGCAGTTGCTCTGCAGCGCTTAAAGATGCCCCCTGTTCTGAGCGAGCGCCCTCCCATCAGTGATGTCCTGGCAGACGACAAAATCCTTGAAGGGACGGAGACGGCCAAGTACGTGTTTACTGATATCACCTACAGCACCCCGCACAGGGAGCGCTTCATTGTGGTCCGAGAGCCAAATGGCCAGCTGCGAAAGGCGACCTGGGAAGAGCGAGACCGCATGATACAAGTGTACTTCCCTCGGGAGGGGCGCAGGATCTCCCCTCCGCAAATATTCCAAGAAGAGAGCCTTCTGACTGTCTTTCGCCTGGATCAGCACGAGCATGTGCTAAACCTCACCCTCACGCAGTTTGAGCCAGATTCACCAGACTATATCCGAGTGCACCATCGGACCTATGATGATATTGAGGCGTATGCCAAGTATGACCTTCTGCGCTCAACGAGACATTTTGGAGGGCTGGTGTGGTACTTGGTGGGCAAGAAGCGTATTGATGGATTGCTGATCGACATGATCAACAGAGACTTTATGGGTGATGCTACAAGTTTAATCACTCTTTATAACAAGCTCCATCCAGATTCGGCGTCTTCGAAAGAGGCGAAGGAGCAGGGGGCTAATGGACATGAACTTATTAGAATCTTTGTCAGAACGGAAGCGCTAAAGGCTGGCTACATAGAGCTTGCACTTCAGGCCCAGCAAGATGCAATGAATCGCTCTTCGTTGGCCTGAAAACTAACCTTGTTTTCCATTTGGGTTGCACAAGAGAGCATTTAGACATTCTTTTCTAGGTGTCTTTACTCAGTTATCCATCTCTTAGCATATTGGTCACTTAAATCGCAGAGGAAGGACGAAATGGAGAAGAAAAGGACGTAGGCATAGGAGGTAAAAGGAACATACATTATGTATGATTCTTATCCTATGTACTGCCTGTCATGTTGAAGTTGCCTCGTAGAACAAGCTGCTAACTTGGTGCTGAATAATGGAAAAGTTTAATTTGGTTAACGATTATGTAGTCCATCATCCCCATGAATTGTTCTCCAAGTGTGAAACATACCAAATAAACCATTTTGGCAACAAAAGGCCCTCCTATCTCTAAACTGGAACTGTAGTCCTTTGTGTTTTTGTATTGTGGTCGTGGAAAATACGCTTTCCTGATATCGGGACATAGCTTCAGGAAAAAAACAAAACCGGTTTGTATCCGACAACCTGAATTTGCAACCTCCCCACTTACATGAAATGGTGAAGTTTCCAGAAATAGATTTTAGAAGGTACTTTAACAACAAAAAAATCATTAGTAAATTGCCATTGTTGCAGGTCAGAGCAAGGTGCCTCAATTAGACAGGCTAAATGGAGCTGGTCGACTTTGCCAGTTCACGCCTGGTAAATGTATGGAATACCTGCAGCAATGTTATCTTTCTTTTTAAGTCAATTTGTCCCCAATATTCAGAGCCCCCTGCTAGATAGTCCATGACCCGCCAAAATTTATCTCTCCACTGACAAACGCACTCACTTTCTGTGTCGCAATTATAAATCGGAGCTTTGTTACAGCACATCTGTATCCCATCCAAAGGCAAATGACAAGCCGTAGACCATCTTGATGGGGTCCTTGGGCTAGGGTGTCTGGGGGGAAAACCACAATAAACAAATCCTGACTGGTAAAATTTTAAATGTTAACAGTCCACTTTTGTGACTTTTTTTTTTTTTGCATTTAGTAATCTGAATCTTTGCCTGAAGTCAACATTCAGTATACCTACATTTATCCAATACTGCTAGAGCATGTAGAGACCAACCCGTTTGAGTTGCATTGCCATTATTTTTAAGGTAATGCCATTGTATGGTTGGTATATTTCTTCAGGTGAAATCTACAGAGACACTAGTTAATGCATAGTTTAAGGTGCTTTATAAAGGACATTTCTTTCACCTATCTGAATCATTCTTGTAATCCAAATGTGACGTCTCTGTACAGCTAGTCAGTAACACTGGCCTTTTTAGGTCTTGTCTGTGTAGCACATGTGCTAGTGCATGCGCTCTCATTTGCAAGAGATTGTTTACTAGAAAGGTCTGGAAGCCACCCCATTGCTTACCGTTCGTTGGCTTTCTTGTCACTCTTATTTGCCGTCTCATAATTGGCCAGGACATGATGGCTTCACATCCTCATCTGTCATCTGGAGCATGGACCAAGTATTGATTGTTTCATCCTGATTAGTATCCTTCTGCTGCACGGGCTGTGATTGAGGTACTATTTTTCTTTCTACTTCACCTATTGTCCTTGTTGCTTCTTAATTTCTCCTCACCCCTCCTTGTCCGTATTCCTTCTTCCCCCATCTTGTCTGTGTTGCTTCTTCACTCCTCTTGTCAGTGTTACTGCTTTTCCCCCACATCCCTCTTTTCCCCTTTTGCTTCTTCCCACCCACCCTCTTTACCTGAGTTGCTTCTTGGATCCGACCCGTATGCCCCCACGTTGTCCATTATGAGTCTTCTCTCCCATTGCCTGTTGCTTCTTTCCTCCCATTGTCTGTGTGTCCCAACGTCCATGAGAAAAAGAAGCGTTTCTCATTCCCTCTCGCCCTTCATTCATACATCAACCTTTGTCAACGTTGGCTCAATCCCAGCGCAGGCACACAAACCCCTCCAGACGGCCCATTTCCGCAATGATACACAACATTTGGTTAATTTGTCAAAAAACTTTTGGCCGCAGTTTATTGAAGGATTGTTTTACAGCATGTCCACCCTTCTTTTATGAGGGCCATAAATCATTAAGTCATATTGTTGTTCAGGGCAATAAATTTGCCATAATGCTCTTTTTTTTCCCCTTGAAATTATAAAAACTATGATTTGTGCCTAGCTTGGATACATTTGTGTCATACATTGCTTTGCATCTTAACAACTTTATACTTGACAATAATTTTCTTGTTATATGCCGTTTGCTCTTTGCTTTCAATCAATCTCCTGTGTCGGTCCTTTGCCGTTATTCCTCTTTAAGTAGGAGGGTACTCGCTTCCCTTTAGGGTTAGCTCGCTACCTTGTTTTAGTCCTTGTGTCCCGCTCTCCGGCAGACCCGGGCTGCGAGTGCCGTGTTTCCGAGTACCTCCCCTGGCTGCCTTACCCTGCCGTGAGGCATCCCAAGGTAAGTAGCCCTGCCACCCCGCTGCGTTGGGTGTGGCCTTTGTAGTTCTTTATCACTCCTTTCGCCTTTCACTGCTACTGCCATTTGTCCGTTAACCCAGCCTGCAACGCTCTGGGTGCCTGGTGTTCATGTTCGGTGTGGGTGGGTGGGTGTCGTCTGCTCCTTAACTGCCCGGTCTCTCGTGGTTCGTAATGTGTGCTTCGATCCGGGCAGCTCCTTTATAAACCCACTTTCTCACCTTAGGGCGTTTGTGGCTTTTGAAAGATGCAATCACCCCATTGGGCCCTTTGCCCCTTCGTTGCCCCCTTCCTTTCCGTTTCCGCCTTAACGTCTGACTTACGATGTGGCCAGAAAGGCTGGGGGGGGTTGCCTCTTTGGGAGCACTCCCGCCCCCTCTATCCCTTTGTTTCTTACGCACCAAACCCCACGCGTTTTTTTGCTCTGGGCCGTGGTGTGGTTTCCACTCCAGCCTCATCGAGCTCCCTGTGGTCGTGGGCCTTCGCTCCTTTGATAGTTAGATTAGAGTGGTCTGGTAGCAAAGGGTATTGAACTTTGCAGGTCTCTTTTGATGGTGTCACACCTTAGTGTTTAAAGGCCTTAAGAGATAAGGAAGGGCCTGATGTAGCAGTGTTTATTGTGGTATTCTGCTTTGTCTCCTGAACTTCAAAGGAGCTCGCACTAGTGTAAACAGTGAGTTGGAACAAGCCCTGCTCATGTGGGCAGCCCCAAACCCAGTAATTGCAGTTACCTCATAGACACAGGCAGCATTACATTTGCAAAAAAAGTTACAATGTTAGTTCAAATCACAGTTTCATTACCAACATTCACAAAAAAAGCGCAAGTCAACAAGCATTGGCAGAGCTAGTAGGTTAGTCGGTCTAGCCAATGAAAGAGGTATTGGCTTTGCCAAATGGTTTTTAACTATGTAGTACAGCAGCGTGACTAGGAGATATTTGGAAAAAACAGCTATGATGTAGGCAGCGCTGGTCGTGTCATAGCACTTTTTTTTTTTTTAAGACCTGACCTCGATCAGTGTTTTTTTCCCCACTTTACATTCACCCATGATGTGCAGCAGCAAGGCTAAACAAAGCATTGACAAAGCTGATAGCTCATGCGTAGGCAAGACCAATTGCCGATGCTTGATTCTTCCCACTGCTCTTTCTCTTTCTCTGGCTAAAACTGCTTATTGGGCGATATTATAGTCTACGTGTTTGTGAGTGGGATAAAATCAATAAAAGTCACCATAAGCTTCACCCAAGGTGTCCTACTGTAGACTTGATCCGATGCATTACTCGCCACAGCTAACCCCAGCCCTTATAAAGTCTAGAGGCAGAGATCAACAATGGATTTGTATTTTACCATGGGGCATGACCTTTCTATGGCATCATTGCTTTTCTCACCTTTGCCTCACTATGTTCTCTTCTCTTTTCCCTCATCTACCTTCAGTGCTCATTTCTCTGTCTGCCCTTCACGTGCTACCTTTCCCTCACTTCTTTACTCTGCCATCATGTCACCTTTCTTTCCACTGCCCTCTAACTTTCTTTCTTGTGTCTGCCTTGGAATTTGAACACTTCTTTTCCCTCAAATAATCTCTTTGATCTCCTTCATTTATTTGCCTTCTCTCACAATCATTGATTTGTTTCTTCTCACAACCCATTTTCACCCCCCTCTTCCTTTCTCACTTCCCATCATCTTTTATCCTACACTCACTGCCTCTTTTTTTCATACATTCTTCCCTTTAATCTCAAACCTTCCTCTCCTTCTCTGCGACTTTCTTTCTAGTGGCAACTCGGAGTTCTTAGACTTGTTTATCTCCCTCACATCCTTTCCCACCTCACATCCACTCCTGCCCCTCTCCTTTCTCACCTCTTTCATTTCTTCTCCATGCCTAATCATTCTCTCAATCCTCCTTGTTGTCTTATATTCCCTTATCCCACTAACGCTCCTTTCACTGTCCTCTCTTCACTTCCCTCAACATACTTCACTTCCCTCCATTTGCATCCCTCTACTGTTCTTTGCCCGTTCCACCTCGTCATTCACCTGGTCTTCTCTCCCTCGCCAGTACCTTTTTCTATCTCATCAGAGCACTTCCTGCTTTTTCTTTTGTCTGCTAGGTTATGCCCAAATGTGGGTCCCTTACTCGCTGCAACCCTGGATTCAAGCTAGCCTGGCTGATGAGGGGTGACATCCCAAAACCAGTCCCAGGATGCTTGGTTCCAGTCGAGGGCGTTTGGGGGGGGCGCTGGCTTGGCAGTTCGGGCTGGACTGTTGCCATGGAAAACAGGGTCAAGACTGATTTGCATAAGGCTGGATCCAAGCTGGGTTGACGTGGTGAGCAAAATAACAATAGATTAAACCCAGATCTGTGACTGGGGATGTGTTTTTGAAAAGTTTCAACACTCCGGCCATCATTTTATTTTGTGATGTTATCTGCTACGACAGCCTGAACGATAGTTGCTAGATGGGAGCACTTAGTAACCTATTGTTGGGTTGATCACTCCCTAACCTGTTGCTCGGCTGGTCATTCGCTAACCTGTTTCTGGGGAGGGAGACATGCAAGTCAATATGGAGAAGAGAGCTCAGCACTGAGGCTCGTATTCGCTTAGAAGGAAGTACATCTTCCAATGTACATCATTTTATTCATTGATATGTTCCAGCACAGAGGCTATTTCTGCATACACATGCTCTCTCTTCAGACCCCTGTGCATCATCCATCAAAGACATTAGTATCCTTTTATACCTCACGTTGTCCTACTGTAATCATATTCCCTGTCCTACGCGAGCCTTCATCAAGAATAGCAACTGCGTTTTTTACTCCAAATTTTCACTCTGCTTACACAAATTCTCACACTGCTTACACCCTTCTCATGAACCTTGATTTGAACTACAATCATCCACTACCCAGTTTCTGTTTAACCTCTCTTTCAAATAGCTACAACCTATACGGCCATTTTCCTATAGCATCATTACTCCATAGCCTGAAAACATCCTTGTTGTCCCACTGCCTTCCTTAATTTAACTATTCCTGGATCGTTATACCAGTCACTGTCCTTTTGCCAAACTACCAATACTCATGTAAGAGAACATAAGATGCAGGGCTATCTGATATCTTCCAGAAAGGAAAGTGAAAGAAAACCCCAAGGGCAGAAGCCAGTCCTGAGAAAGGTGTGTCTCCTTCTCAAGTGTGAGTGGATGGGCCCACAAGAGACAAGAAGTGCACAAAGGGGGACCGTTTGACCATGTCTCAGTAGGGCAGTGCTAAGCTTCTTTTAGGGTTTCAAGGCTCCTGTAGGGGTCTTTTGGTAGTAAGGCTGAGCAAGTACACAGTACTTATGTATATATTAGCTCGGGTGTAGCGTGACACAATTATAATAATAACAGTTAAAAAAAGGTCCATGACAAGGTAGATCACCATTTGAGAGAGAAAAAAGTAGAGGTGTTTTTTTTAACCCAAATGATGAATAGCACTGTGAACAACAAGGAAAACCTGATGGCCAAGCTCCGACCCTAAACATTCTTCTAGTACTTGTATTGTTTGTTTCCATTGACACTGAATCACAGCGGCTGATGTTAGCTGTATGGAAATACTAATGGCAGTTAGTACTCTCACTGAAGTGCCCCCAGGCCACTGGTCTGGAATTGGGTGTACAGAAAGGCCTCTAAATTACAGTATTTATTTGAGGCAAAGAAAAGTCTTGTATGTCTATCTGAAAGCTAATGTATCGTAGGATGTTACTATGGGAGCAGATGGTTCAATTAGACAATACTGTAAACATGACTTCTTTAGCTGTATTTTTTTTTCTATAGTGAAATTGTAAACATATTTTGTGTGTGTTCCTAGCGGGTCCTTCCAGAGCAGTGCTGAATCTTAGCTGGGCATATCATTAGCCAGGGTTGGTGCCACAGAGCTAAACGCTTGTGAATACCAACATCATATCAGCAACAACACAATGGGAAAGGAGTCAGGAGGGCGCAGTTTGTGATGGTTTTCGTTCTGCAAATAGGATGTAGGTCTAAAATGCTGTTAGATCAAAAATTGTGCAAACCTCTATAAACATTTATATGCCTTTATTTTACAAGGGGTCATTTGTAGTAAATTTGTATCTATGGTCCTTCCAGGGGTCATCCCACAAGCACTGGATTGATGTTTTGCATGTTCGGGTCAGGGTGTTTTTACAGTTTTGTAAAAAAATAATGCTGATAACTGCATGAACCGGGAAAGAAAAATATCCAGGTGTCCCTTCCATGTTAAAAAAAAAAAATCAGTATCTGCAATAGCATGCTAACCTATTTATAAGCAACTATCTGCACCTGTGAAAACAGCAATGAATCTCAGGGGACTATTCAGAAAGCCATTTTGGAGTATGTAAAGAAGTACTCCTTTATATACACTTGCATTTCTCTGTGCATTAGCCCCAAAACATCTAAAATGGGATTAAAATGAGGGTATTCAGGGAATTTTCATATACAATTATTACAAGTGGAAAGGATGGTGCCCATTTGCTCTCTTACTAATAGGCCAATTTATAAGAGCATGTAAAGAATCCTAAAGAGTACTCCAGTTATACTACTTTCTATGCTCATAAAAGACAACTGCAGTGGAAGAAAACAGGACACATACAGCAGACAAAAGTGAACAAAAGTACAAATAAGATTACAACACATGCCTTTAACATTCATGGTAAGTATACTAAAGATAAGTAAAACTCTGGGGCAGGGGAGGGAGGCGGGTGTGTATGTATAAGTGTGTGTGTATATATATATGTTCGATGGCATGTGTAGCTGCAGATACACATGCTGTGCATTATCCTGCCATCTAGTGTTGGGCTCGGAGTGTTACAAGTTGTTTTTCTTCGAAGAAGTCTTTTCGAGTCACAAGACCGAGGGTCTCCTCCCTTTCGGCTCCATTGTACATGGGCGTCGACTCCATCTTAGATTGTTTTCTTTCCGCCATCGGGTTCGGACGTGTTCCTCTTCGCTCCGTATTTCGGTTTGTAAAACATAGTTATCCATCGGAAAATTCGACGGTATTGTTTGCGCTCGGTACCGTGTTAGTGCTAGCACATCGACACCGAAGAAAGAAGAGCTCCAGCGGCCCTTCGGGGCTTCCACTCCTTGGCGGGGCCTGGTCGGCCCGACCGCATCCATCTTCAAACCTCATGGACCGGACTCCCTTCCGCTTCTGCCCCAACTGCCACGCCAAAGTATCCTTATACAGACCAACACTTGGTCTGTAATCTGTGTTTGTCTCCCGAACACAAAGAGGATACTTGCGAGGCTTGCCGGGCATTTCGATCCAAGAAAACACTGCGGGATCGAAGAGCTAGAAGGCTCCAGATGGCGTCGACGCCGACCAGGCACATCGACGTCGAAGAAGAGGAGAGGTTCTCCATTCGAGATTCAGACTCTGATGAGTCCGAGAGTGAGCAGCTGAAGACACAACAAACCGTGAGTAAACCAGCCCCTGGGAAAACTCACGGCAAAATAATGAAGGCCAAGGGACGCCACCGCCAACAGTCCATGGCTTAACCCGGAAACTCGGTGACCAAACATAGGCACCGAAAAAGGCCTCGCAACAGCCGAAGCCATCCGACTCCGGTCGAGATACCGGCTCCGACCAGACTCTGCACCGAGAGATCGGCACCCCGAAAGCCAAAAAGGTTTCCTTGGAGCTGAAAAAGACTGCCGAAAGGATTTTGGTGCCGAAACATGCAGCCTCGGAGCCGAAACACAGCTGCTATACAGATGAACAAGGCCTTTCCACACAATTACAAGGCCACAGATTTGAACAAGAACTGGGCATGGGAGAGCCAGACCATACCCAGAGGAGGCTCCATATACAAAAAGACACAGGGAAAATCAGAACTCTTCCTCCAATAAAGATGAAGCGGAAGCTCGCATTCCAAGAGGCGGAAATGCAGCCAAAAGCAAAAGTGGCTAAAGAAAAAACACCACCACAGTTTTCGCCACAGCAATCTCCATCGCACTCGCCACATTTGTTCCCAGTAGCAACACCCCCAATGATGCAGTCACCAACGCACACAGGGATGAGCCAAGATGACCCGGATGCATGGGATTTGTATGATGCACCGGTCTCAGATAATAGTCCTGATTGCTACCCGGCAAGGGCATCACCACCTGAGGACAGTACTGCTTACATGCAGGTGGTTTCCAGGGCAGCTACTTTTCATAATGTAGCATTACATGCAGAGCCCATAGAAGATGTCTTTTTGTTCAACACCCTGTCCTCTGCGCACAGCCAATACCAAAGTTTGCCAATGTTACCAGGCATGCAAAAACACGCCAAACAGGTGTTTCAGGACCCAGTCAAAAGCAGAGCCATCACACCTAGGGTGGAGAAGAAATATAAACCTCCCCCTACGGACCCTGAGTACATCACACAGCATTTAACTCCTGATTCGGTGGTAGTAGGAGCAGCCCGGAAAAGGGCAAACTCACAAACTTCTGGAGATGCACCACCGCCCGACAAAGAAAGTCGGAAATTCGATGCAGCAGGCAAGAGGGTGGCAGCACAGGCAGCCAATCAATGGCGAATTGCCAATTCTCAAGCTCTACTGGCAAGATACGACAGGGCACATTGGGATGAAATGCAACATCTCATTCAACACCTTCCCAAGGAGTTCCAGAAACGTGCCCAACAGATTGTCGAGGAGGGCCAAACTATCTCCAACAACCAAATAAGGTAGGCTATGGACTCGGCAGATACGGCGGCCAGGACAGTAAACACGGCGGTAACCATTCGGAGACACGCGTGGCTACGGACCTCCGGATTTAAGCTAGAAATCCAGCAGGCTGTGCTGAATATGCCTTTTAACGAACAACAATTGTTTGGGCCGGAGGTGGATACAGCGATAGAAAAACTAAAGATGGACACGCCAAGGCCATGGGCGTGCTCTACTCCCCACAGAGCAGAGGCACTTTGAGGAAGCCACACTTTAGAGGGGGGTTTAGGGCCCAAACCACATAGCCCTCCACCGCACAAGTCAGACCCACATATCAGGGCCAGTATCAGAGAGGAGGTTTTCGAGGACAATATAGGGGTGGACAGTTCCCTAAAACAAGAGGGAAATTCCAAAGCCCAAAAACCCCACAAACCAAACAGTGACTTCAATGTTACAAACCCCCACCACACAACACCAGTGGGGGGGGAGACTTACAGATTATTACCACAACTGGGAACACATAACTACGGACGCGTGGGTCCTAGCCATTATCCAACATGGTTATTGCATAGAATTCCTACATTTGCCACCAGATGTGCCTCCAAGAGCACACAATATGTCCAAACAACACTTAGACCTGTTACAACTAGAAGTCCAAGCATTGTTACAAAAAGAAGCAATAGAACTAGTACCCAACCATCAAAAAGGAAGAGGTGTTTACTCCCTGTATTTCCTAATTCCAAAAAAGGACAAAACACTGAGACCCATATTAGACCTCAGAACACTGAATCTTTACATCAAATCAGATCACTTTCACATGGTGACACTTCAAGACGTGATTCCCTTGCTCAAACAACAGGACTACATGTCAACATTAGATCTCAAGGATGCTTATTTCCACATACCCAAACATCCTTCCCACAGAAAATACGTGAGGTTTGTAATCCAAGGCGTGCATTACCAATTCAAGGTCTTACCATTCGGCATAACAACAGTCCCAAGGGTATTCACAAAATGCCTTGCAGTAGTAGCCGCTCACATCAGGAGACAGCACATGCACGTATTCCCTTACTTAGACGATTGCTTAATAAAAACCAGCACTCAGCAACAGTGTATTCTACACACAAAATACGTCATAGAAACCCATCACAAACTAGGGTTCTCTATAAACTACCAAAAATCACATTTACAACCGTGTCAAATACAACAATACTTGGGAGCAACAATCAACACACAAAAGGGGATTGCCACTCCAAGTCCACAAAGGGTACAAGCCTTCCAAAATGTAATACTAAACATGTACCCAAACCAACACTATCAAGTGAGGTTTGTAATGAAACTCCTAGGCATGATGTCTTCATGCATAGCCATTGTCCCAAACGCAAGACTACACATGCGGCCCTTACAACAGTGCCTAGCAACACAATGGACACAAGCATAGGGTCAACTTCAAAATCTAGTGTTGATAGACCGCCAAACACACTTCTCGCTTCAATGGTGGAATCCTATAAATTTAAACAAGGGCGGCCATTCCAAGACCCAGTGCCTCAATACGTGATCACAACAGATGCTTCCATGATGGGGTGGGGAGGACACCTCAACCAGCACAGTATACAGGGACAATGGGACGTTCAACAAAGGCAACTGCATATAAATCATTTAGAGCTGTTAGCAGTGTTTCTAGCATTGAAAGCATTTCAACCGCTAATAGTCCACAAACACATTCTCGTCAAAACAGACAACATGACAACAATGTATTACTTAAACAAACAAGGAGGGACACACTCATCACAACTGTGTCTCTTAGCACAAAAGATTTGGCATTGGGCGATTCACAATCACATTCGCCTAATAGCACAATACATCCCAGGGATTCAAAACCAGTTGGCCGACAATCTCAGTCAAGCTCACCAACAGACACACGAATGGGAAATTCATCCCCAGATACTACAAACTTACTTTCTACGCTGGGGAACACCAGAAATAGACCTATTTGCAACAAAAGAAAACGCAAAATGCCAAAACATCGCGTCCAGGTATCCACACCCTCAGTCCAAAGGCAATGCGTTATGGATGAGTTGGTCAGGGATATTTGCCTACGCTTTACCCCCTCTCCCACTCCTTCCTTATCTGGTAAACAAATTGAGTCAAAACAAACTCCAACTAATACTAATAGCACCAACTTGGGCTCACCAACCATGGTATACAACACCACTGGACCTGTCAGTAGTACCTCATATCAAACTACCAAACACACCAGATCTGTTAACTCAACACAAACAGCAGACCAGACACCCGAATCCAGCATCGCTAAATCTAGCAATCTGGCTTCTGAAGTCTTAGAGTTTGGACATTTAGACCGTACACAAGAATGTATGGAGGTCATTAAGCAGGCTAGGAAACCTACTACAAGACATTGTTACACAAACAAATGGAAAATATTTGTTTATTACTGTCATAATAATCAAATTCAACCTCTACATGCTTCTGCAAAAAACATTGTAAGCTATTTATTACACTTACAAAAATCAAAACCAGCATTTTCTTCTATCAAAATACATCTCACAGCAATATCTGCCTATCTGCAGATTACACATTCAACATCACTCTTTAGAATCCCAGTCATCAAAGCATTTATGGAGGGTTTAAAAAGAATCATACCCCCGAGAACACCACCAGTTCCCTCGTGGAACCTCAATATTGTATTAACACGACTCATGGGTCCACTGTTTGAACCCATGCACTCTTGTGAGATGCAATACTCAACTTGGAAAGTAGCCTTCCTAATAGCTATCACATCTCTTAGAAGAGTAAGTGAAATACAAGCATTTACTATACAAGAACCCTTTATACAAATACATAAACATAAAGTGGTTCTCCGTACAAATCCAAAATTCTTACCAAAAGTTATATCACCATTCCACCTAAACCAAACAGTGGCACTCCCAGTCTTTTTTCCACAACCAGACTCAGTAGCCGAAAGGGCCTTACATACGTTAGACATCAAAAGAGCACTAATGTATTACATTGATAGAACAAAACAATTTCGCAAGGCAAAACAATTGTTTGTAGCCTTCCAAAAACCTCATGCAGGAAATCCAATATCCAAACAAGGCATTGCCAGATGGATAGTAAAATGTATTCAGACCTGCTATATTAAAGCAAAAAGAGATCTGCCTATTACGCCAAAGGCGCACTCCACTAGGAAGAAAGGCGCCACAATGGCCTTTCTAGGAAATATACCTATGACAGAAATCTGTAAGGCAGCCACATGGTCTACGCCTCATACATTCACAAAACATTACTGTGTAGATGTGTTGACAACACAACACGCCACAGTAGGACAGGCTGTATTACGAACATTATTTCAGACAACTTCAACTCCTACAGGCTAAGCCACCACTTTTGGGGAGATAACTGCTTACTAGTCTATGCACAGCATCTGTATCTGCAGCTACACATGCCATTGAACGGAAAATGTCACTTACCTAGTGTACATCTGTACGTGGCATGAGACGCTGCAGATTCACATGCGCCCTCCCGCCTCCCCGGGAGCCTGTAGCCGTTATAAGTTGATGAAACTTGTAAATATGTAAATATATACTATTTTTATACACATTATGTGCATACATACTCACTCCATTGCATGGGCACTTTTACTATATATACACAACTCCTACCTCACCGTCTGCGGGGAAAACAATCTAAGATGGAGTCGACACCCATGCACAATGGAGCCTAAAGGGAGGAGTCCCTCGGTCTTGTGACTCGAAAAGACTTCTTCGAAGAAAAACAACTTGTAACACTCCGAGCCCAACACTAGATGGCAGGATAATGCACAGCATGTGAATCTGCAGCGTCTCATGCCACAAACAGATGTACACTGGGTAAGTGACATTTTCATTATATATATATATATATATATATATATATATATATATATATATATGTTCCACAGTATGTTTGAGACAGTGGACTCCCAACTTGGGTTGGGGCTCACAACGTGGTTGTCTCAAATCCTGCAAACAAATCCAAACAATGCTCCTCTCACTGCTTTCAGAACTGGAAGACACACAAGCCTGCTTCACAATGAGTTTAATACAAAGTTGTTTAATTCGGTATGGTCTGGGTAAATGATGCATTTCGACCCAAATAGGTCTTGATCACATGAACTTCCTTCGCCATTGGTGCATTTTAAAATACTGAAAGGTGCATAAACACAAATTACGGGCTTGTTTATCATGTCGTGAAAAGCCACAAACCAAGCAAAGTGAAGTTGATAGGGCAACAATCTTAAGCTAACATCAATCAAAACATTACTTTTCATGTGGCTTAATTGTCCTTTTTGTTCTATTATTACCCACAAATATTGGAAGGGACAGGTTGCATTTAGCCATTCCTAGAATCAGACAAAATACCTCACAAACTTTGTGTATGCACTACATCGTAAAATGGTTGAATTATAGTTTATCAGCACAATACATTCTTATCATAAAAAATCAGTTAGGCTCAGGTGACATTTTGAATTTACTGTATGTATTTACTAAATTGAGTGATGGTCACAATATAGTGATATGTCGATTTACAATACAAAATCAGGTCGTCATAAATACTGCGTGTGTGCAAATATATATATAACTACACACACCACAGCATCTGGAGTTTAGATGCTTGATTAGTGGTGGTCCGAGTTGGGCTCTGGTCGCTCTCCACATATCAGACTGGTAATTCTGAGGGTACCACAACTTATTGTGTATATTGCTTATTTCCTTATTACAGGGTCAAGAAACGTATCTTGGAACAAACGAGCAATACGTCATAATGATCAACAATATGCTGTGACAAAACATTTCACTGAATTACATCTTCAGAATGAACATTTTTTACCTTTGTGGTGATTGATGCGATTAGACCTGAAGTCAAGGTTGGTGATAAGGAATACAATTTGCGATTTTTCAACATTGTTATGTGTTTTTTATTTTCATACACAGGTTGGATTCCTGGGCAGCCTGATGTGCACTGTGTTCTCCACTCCCCTCTTTTCGTTCTTCTTTCACATCTTTGTGGTTTTAATCTGTTGCATGAGCATCTCTACAATAGCAGGCACACTTTTGCTACTTGGCTTGGACTTTGGAGCAATGTTGTGACCATATTGGTAGGCATAACCAGGCCACTTGGGCAGGAATGTATGTTGTGATTATGATTTTTTTGCATGCTGTTTCCATCACTTATCTTCTATTTTTTTTTACTATGAGTAGTTCATGCAGTTTCATGTTTTGGAGACTGAGAACCAGGCAGTTTTATGTGTGATTATTCCAGCCCACTTGGGCGCAATTCCTTGGTGTGCCTCTTCTAACATTCCCGCGTGTAATTTTGATAGACTGTTAAACAGAATTTCATTTAATTCTCTAGCGGAAATATTTTCAGGTTTCATTTTTGGTATCAAGCTGGTTGAAGATTCAACACATATTTATTGTGTTTTTGCCCAGGGTTATCTATAAAGCTTTGAATGTTCACTATGCTGCCTACAATGCGATGAGCATAGTAACCGGCAATGTGATATATTTGTGCCACGTTTTGTAACATTTGATTACCACTAGGTTAGCTTTCAGATATGTGAAATCTGTATAGATGCTTGTCTTAATACCGGTGGGTGGTTCTGGATCTTGCGCTTGAAATATTGATGCACAAGGATTAACAATATGTAACGCATACAATTGCATTTTGATGTCAACATTCTCAACCTGAGGCCAATTTAATGTAATTTATTTGAAAGGCATTACTGGAATGTTGTCCTTATACGATTTTTTTGTGTGAGAAATTGAGTGCCCATTTTATTATTAGGTAATGTTATTAGATACTTGTGTAGAAGCTAAATTATTCAACACCCATCCAGAATACAAACGACCGTTAGCCAGCTCTTCTGGGTAAACATAAAGAATTTATTAGAAATAGAAAGGCATGTACATGGAGGCTACTCGTACTAGTTGCACACGAACAACCTGAATAAAGGAATTAATACATGATCTTTTATAGTATTAAACCACAAGCATAATTCGACGTTCCATTGGTCCTGGACATTGACGTATGATTATTTCTCCATTATGGCTAAAGGTGGTTCTTCCTATCGCACCATATATAGGAATAACAAGCATAGACAAGGAACTTACACAATGTGGCCTACGTGCCTAATATCACAGGGTACATCTTAGGACATAACTGAGAACATCACGTACGCAGACTGGTACTTTCTAGAGGAAGATTGCTTCAGCTAGCATGCAATGACGGTTATTTTTCATGGTGGCTGTTCCGGGAGCAAGCCTTGCAACATAATGCATTCCTAGCAGTAGCGAATTACATTTGTTGGCCTCTTTCGTTAATGATAGGCCTGTGCAGAGATTGTCATTGTGCATCACAGGGGCCATTATGCCCAACATCCTTAAGAGCTGTAAAATGTGATTCCACACTTGCATACTTTTCAATTAGGGTGGTATAAATGTTAAGATGGCCGCCAGTCCCGGAGAAGGATTTTCCCTGTTGGTATCCTCGGTTTAAGTTTCAGCATTCAAATATTAAAATGAGTTGTAATTTCTACTTCCTGAAGTGAATAAGACTATGGGCGAAACACGTTAGGTGAAGACCTGCTTGTTTAATAAACTGTTTTTTACTCACCAGCGCGAGTGTCCAAGAAATTCCTTCACTAGAGGTGTACGTGTTTCTTGACAATATATATATATATATATATATATATATATATATATATATAATTAACATAATTAATTTTATTTTCATATTTATTTTTTGGTGGGGGCCGAATATCCCCACAAAATCTTCTGTTTAAAAAAAAAAAAAAAGCTCAAAACAGGCTTAACGCTTACCGTTGGTTTTCTTCCCAGTCACTCTTATTTCCTTGATTCTTAGTCATTGGCACCTTCTGCTCCCTCCTGGGCTCCACTGTTGTTTTTGCAATGGAACCTAATACAGCTTCCTGTTTGTAGCCAGTGTCCTTTTACTGGTTGCACGCTCATGAAGGTACTTTTTAAAAAACTTTTTGCCATGCGTTCTACAAGAGTGCATGGCACTCCCAAGTCGCATCTCCCTCTTCCGCCCCTGTGCCGTGTTGCTAGTCTCCCATAAATCCTCCTTTTTAAATTAGTTCCTAACCTTCATTTACCACTTCCCACCACTAAACCCTAAATTTACCCTTACCTCTACCCACCCCTGAACGCTAAAAAAGTATCCTTACTGCCTTTTACTAGTATGCACCCCGGACCCTAAAATTACTCTTTACAAATTATGTATATATTTATGTTTTCAATGTGGCAAGTGAGGTGACAAAAGTGTGTACAGAAGTGTGGCACCGCTTATAGTAAATTAAAGTTGGTCATTTTGCTGAAGGAGCCCCTCACTACATCTGTGCATGTGATGTGGACGATGACCAACCAGCGGACTGTTCAAATCAAAGACGAATTGGCACCTTTTTTTTTTTTGCATGAATTTCTGTGGCTCAGTCTCGCTGATTCTGAAACAAGCCCAACCCCCCTTGTGTTCAGTAACTTTTAGAAAGTGGACATTTATCTGTGCTTCTAACTCTGTGCTTTTCAGCCTCATTTCAATCCACATCTAGGGCAGAGTGACAGAGGTGGGGCACACTTACATGTCAATAGGTTGTGTCCCTGCCTTACACAATTATCTGATTTACCTCTTACTGATGCCTGGAGCGAGGGCTGGGTTGAAAGAGGGTTGTGTTTAGTGTCCCTTTGAAGTCCCCCCCCCGAACAAAGACATATTCGAGTATAAGTACAGGGGCTCTATCCCCAGGATTTTTAGAGCACTTTTGGAACTGGGACAACCCCTGTCAGAAGGATTACTGCGCTGCCCAAAGGACTCATCTGGACTGCCCTTCTTTTGTTGCCCTGCTGCCTGCTATCTGCTGGGTGGCATAAAAGACTCATTGGATTGCTTTTCTGCTTGTTGACCTGTTGCCAACTGCTCCCTGACTTTGAGTTCACTAGGCACTGCTGGCGCTGCCTGGAGGAACTGCTATTGGGGCTACTTGTTTTGTTGTGTCAATCTGCTTACCTGCTGGAGAAACTGCCACCCTGCTCAAGGAAACCACTGTGCTGGCTTGCTGCATAACTGCCCAGCTTTGTGGCCAAGTGTTCTCCAAGGGCCTGTTTGCTTCCCCCCTGTTCTTAGGGATCTCAGGGTCATCAAAGATCCCCCTTTCAGCCCCTGCTGTAGGACTTTGCACCTGGTGAGTCCGGCAGGGGTACTGATTATCATCAGCGTGTGTGGGCACTCATAACTTCACCAGCACATGCTGAGCAATGCTGTTCTGGAGACCGGGCATCCTGAGAGGCTAAACTTTCACCACAGCGCCAAAGAGGGATCTCCACCTGATCCTTGGTGTGTTGGAAGGATCCCCAAAGGGCGGGTGTGTAGTCCTCTTTATCTGGTTCATGTCCGGTGTGCCTCTTCTCTTTGTTGGGCTCACGCTGCCCAAGTTGGGAACACTGAGCGCCTATGCAGCATTCGTGTGAGGTGCTTTGACTAGACAACGTGGATCACCGTGACAAAGTTGGCCCTATCTTTTGGGGCAGAAGAACCCCAAAGCTGCATGTCCGTCTCAACCCCTAGTGAAGGGCCGACAAGGAGTGCGATGACATGCACCTGAAGGAAGACTGTGCCCCTGGGGAGTTGCACCGCCCTCACAGGCAGCGAAGGAGTCACTCAATCCGTAGTAAGGTGCAGAATTGATGACATCTGGCTACACGGGTAGGTGTCTGGATTTTCCCCTAACTTGGTAGCTGTATGTTTTTCCATCGAGGACCCGGAAGCACTGCTCTTTCCCTGCTCCAGTGGGGGAAGTCCTCGAGATTGATCACAGGCTCACGAAACGTACAGTAGAAGTTTGAATAGCAGATCAGTGACTCCTAGGCATATGCTTCATAGATACCCCTACTTTTTTACATTTGGGAGCTCTCTGACATTGCCGCATTATTGATAGTGGGTGCACCAGTGCTCCAGTGCCCTTCCATATTATTAGCAGTGCACATGTCCAGATATGCCAGAAGAGATTACTGTAACCCTTCTAATAGGAGGGCGGGTGTTCCCGGAGCTATGGTCATACTGTTACTGATGTGCTTTTGCTGTCGCATTATATACCATCAGCATTTATGAATGTATGTTGTGGTTACATTGCACTGTCTTGGAACATGAATACCGTCTGTGCAGCTGATTAGATGCACAGCCATTATGATTCTTGCATAGGATGCACTTTACCTGTGGTATCTGTTGTGTGATTCTTGCAGTGCCCAAGACAACAAGTACCATCCCTGTAATTGCCTCATATGCAGAGTACTTCTGAATTATGATGATGTTTTTACCTTATGATATATATGGACAATAGAAGTCTATTTTTATGTAATTCTGTGTGTAGTCTCTTTTGTGGTGTATTTTTTGTGTCACTTGTGTGAGTGTTGAGCACACACATTACCATGACCTCTGGGGATAAGCCTGAATGCTTTGCGCCAAGCTACCAGGGGGTGAACACGGGTTATTTTTGGAGTGTGACTTACTTGCCCTGAATAGAGTGGTGGGCTCAGCCTGGCTTAGGTGCATACCCTAGCCAACCGGAAATCGCATTTCTAACAAAGTGCAATTGGGCCATAACAGTGTGCCAATGTCTTTTGATTCAGCTCGATTTTCTCACTTTAAATTAAATTATTTAAACAAATTGGCATTCACATTTTAATTTTTGGGAAGACTAAACTTAAAAAAAAACCTACCTTAAACGTTCATGGAGTGAGTTTGACTTGTGTCTGTTACGATATTGTAGAATCACGTTAAAACAGAAGTGACAAAATGATGCACAAATGTACTTACGTCTAGTGTACCTTTCTGGCAAAAAAAAGTCTCCTCTGGGCAGTCAAAGCTTAGCAATGCCACGCATTTTTTTTAGTAAATAAATCTTGTTCCTCTGGAAGGAATAAAGTACCCCTTTTACTTGATATGACTTCCCTAGCTGTGGATTAAATTCACTGTAAACAGGAAAGCATGTAACTTTTTGTTGGAATGGCGAAAGGATTCTGGAGCAGCACCGTGTTCTGCATGTACCACTCACACAGAAAATAGCTGAAACATTGTGGAGATTCACAGAATCGGTGATGGAGGTAAGGACTTTTCATTGGGGTACACACTTGACATTATGTTTACCAATGCTAATAGGTATTGGCCCTACTCAGTGATTGTTATCAGCAATACACACCTGATATTTTCATCAGAATTAATTTTAATTTTTTTGCTACTCAAAGACTTTAAGTCATAAATATGTTTGTTTCTTTGTCAGTCCGAAGAACATCTTTGTATTGAATTTGTTGCTTCACTGAAACCTATCAGTTCGCATAACACGCAGAAAATATTTAAAAATATATTCAGCGCGTCATGTAGCTCTTCTGCTATTTATAAGTGCTGTATATAGGAGATCCTAAGCAATTGTGGAAACTCAATTTACCGACCTCGGAAGGGTCGTGCCTGCCTTTGAACTCATGAACTCCCGGTTTAAACCAAACAGTAGAAAAACATGACTGTCTCAAATTATATGATCTTAAAGGATAAATTACTGGAGATGCAAAAAATAATCACACGAATTTAAATTCCGGTTGTTAAGTACATTTGTGGTTGTTATGGTAGCCACAGTTACACATTAAGACTAATGTCACTACAACATTGCTTTTGTATGAACTGAGCATTCTTAAAAAACATTTTATTATAATTTGATAAACTTCATACTCACCATACTTAGGAATAAAACATTTTAAAGAGTGCGAGAGGGAAGGGGGCAGGGAGGGAAGTTATGAAGTGCGTGGTGGGGCAGCCTCTTATATCAGTGGACGTGCATTTAGCAGCAAGCAAATATTAATTGGTCAATTTAATTAATTCAGAAATAGGGGGCAAGTCTAACGTTTGGAGGCGTTCCCACGTTTGTGACACTTCGTTTACCATGTAGCCATCGATTTGTAGTATTTGACAGTGTTTACTAGCAATCCTAACGGGGATTCCAAGCTCTATCAGCCTTGCACCTGCTGTGCCCAATATGACTGCGTCACCTACATACAAGCATCAGAAACTACAATCCACCAATAAATTGCTCATACACCTTTCTCTACTCAGCACTTACAACCTTTGATGGAAATCCACTTTAACACACTAATTGTGAGGGGAGAGAAAAGTGACCAAAGGGACCACTGCTGGAGGTGATAGGTTGCATACTACGTAAGTAGGTAGCTGGAGGTCAGTCTGTATTCTTTTCAGAATAAATAACGCTTCTTCTGCTTCTTGTCTTTCATGATGTCTGCTTCAGGTTTGAGCGATAGTGGAGGGAGCGCCCTGTGGCTGAGTACTCTGAGTGTGGAGATATTCCCATACAATGTTTGTGTATTGTGTGGGGAAAGTGCCCTTTTTGGACTTCAGACTCTACCTGACCTAAAAGCATCAGCTACTATAATTCCTAATATGCTTAGGTGGAATCCCACAATCCAAGATAACATTGTCCCAAGAAAGTAGTCATATGTTTAACAGTACCGCGAGTGGAACACCACATTTATGGAAGTGACAATTCTAAGCTGTTGTTGTTTGGTCAGAGATAGTTGAAAATGGATCCCCAGTGTAATTAAATGTATGTGCGCTTGTCTTTAATTCATTTTTAATATCACTGGGTTCCTAATGTTACGAGTACTGTAAATCTGTACTGAGTAATACAAGGACACATGAGTGTATTGGTCACTAACCACCGGGTGTTTTTGGAACAATAGTAAATGTGAGAACAGATTGATGCCTGTCCTATATAGCCACGTTTGACTGGTTGGCTATCACATAATCACACCTAGATCTAAGACACGGTACCCTTCTTCTGTTAGGTTCTGTGTTTTCATAATGAGGCCACTACTGTGCCTTACCGGTGCACTTATTTCAACAGATTTTTTATGTGGGACGTTTCTACACAACTGGGAATGTTAAGTGGGTCCCACTCAGTGCCCTTTTCTAGTATTGTTTAATGCTGAACAAAAATGTTAATGATATAATTGGGAAAACTATCCTTATTCACTTCACAGTTGAGCAAAGAAGAGGGAAATAATGTTTACTCTTAGGTGCCAGTTTTCTTCAGTGCAATTGGTTGGTTTCCGGCTCCTGTTTCCCACTTCTGAAGTGTCATGTATATGGCTGTCCTAGGCCAAGGATCATAATGCATTAATAACTTGAGTTTACTGGCAATGGTCCCATTGAGAGGTGCACCCACTTTCAATATCTTACACAGATCGTCTTGCACTGCGATGGGGCACCAAAGGCATTCGGTCCCAGAGGACAAAGGGAGAGGCTGGTGGATATCAGTGCCTTGCGGCTAATCAATATTATTAGCGACAAGTTGAGGTTACATGCAGGTACACAGTGTCTAACCACTCAAACAAAGGCACACAGCTTGTTATCACTTCAAAGGTACTTCAGAGAAGCATGCTTTTGACTTTGTTCAGTCCCTGTATATATGAAATATGCATGCATTGTAAGAATGTCACATGTGTTGGTCTGCCCCAGTATTTACAAAATTAACAATTTAAATACTGCATCCCAGTCCAGGGTGTCGGAGCACTTTACATCACACGTACACATTATACATTGACAATAAATCATATGTGTGCAAATCAACGTACAGGGTTTGTTACATAAGACAGTGAGGGTTACAAGGTGTCCATTTAAGAGTGCGCCAAGAAAATCCTGATCTACTTACCTGACACTTTCATGTACTCAGATGCCAAACTGCCCTCTTTTTGTCCCGTCAAAAGTTCAGAAATCCTAAATGTATCAAAGCTGAAACAATGTACATTCAAAATGGCAATAAAAATACTGCGTAGGGACCCTCACTCTAGTCAGGTAAGGGAGATACTTGCTCAGGTAACCCCTGCTCACCCCCTTGGTAGCTTGGCACGAGCAGTCAGGCTTATCTCAGTAGCAATGTGTAAAGCATTTGCACATAACACACAGTAACACAATGAAAACACTAAAGAAGGACACCACACCAGTTTTAGAAAATTATCCAATATTTATCTATATAAAACAAGACCAAATGTGATAAACATCCAACATACAGTAATAAAAATATGAATTCTGCATAAACTCAACCTCACCAACTCAACTAAGCCTATTTATGACGAAAACCTGACCAGCTCCTACCTCAAGGACCTTGACCCCCAAGCCCAGAGTGACCAATGCAAGACCCCAGATGCCTGGATCACACCACCTGCCCAAATAACCCCGGAGGTGGACATCCTTTGGATGCCATCACCTGGTCCCCCAGTATGGCAGAATGTGCAGTTGCAGGAGTGGGCTTTGACAAGTGGGCGATCCCCGGTATGGTCACTCAAAATTCGTCTCTTAAGTTTAACCAAGATTGCGTGAAGGTCCGTATGCAGCAGATTGATCTTATTCACTGGCATCTCTTTCTGGAAGAAAGGGCAACTCTTTTCTGCAGTCAGAATGCTGCCAGAGCCTTATAATTAATTCATTGCTCTGAAGGTGTCTCCAAAGATGAGCTACTAAAAGAAGGAAAAAGTCCAAGGGGCATAAAAATTGCCTTTAACAGGTGAGATGCACTGAAGTAGTACAAGACACCACACTGCCCTGAAACAGGCAGAATAGTACGTGGCAACCACGGCCTAGAATCCTGAAAAGCACTCAAAAGAATTTGAGACAAAAAAAACTTTAAAAAAGGGGAATTTCATGATACGAAATTTGCTGGCTAATGCCTTGAGGCTCATCCGCTACTGTGTTCAGCTACCTTATACATGCTATTACAGGACTGTTGTATCCGAAGTGAAGAAGAAAAACTGCAGACCAAAGGTTCCTGAAAGCGGAGTTTATTTCCTTATGTCAACACCAACGTCCTCAGCAGCCATCCATCGGAAGATCGACATCTCAACTGACACCGATGGAATGCTGCTGAGGTCACCAGAATACTTAAACGGCAACCATCCATAAAGGCGCACTGCCACTTAAAATAAAACTAATAATTAAACATAACACATCTTTCCCCTTAACAAAACAACAAAACAGATGACATATATATATAACGACAATCCCCCCAACTTGGAACAAAATATATAAATCTACATTACATTGATCAAACATAAACTCAAGATGTTTCCCACAAGCCGCATGAACATCCCTTAATACAAAACATATTGACCTAGATATTTAGGTTTACCAATAATCCTTTTGGGTCTATTAACCTCCGCCTCCCGATTTCCACCTCCATCCAAACATCCAGCATCACTTGGTTCGCTTGCACACTCCATGCACAGATTTCCACTGTTGAGTCCATGTTGCGATCTGCTTCCCTGGACATTTTCACCTGAACCCACCTCCTGATCATTTGCACCTTGCATACTCCAATTTCTAAATCCATGTTGCATCCCACTCCTCTGCATATTTTCACCTGATCCCACCTCCTGAGCATAACCAACACCCCCACCAAACCTAAACTCACCTCCGACACGCACACCTGAATGTTGAATGTCAGGCAAAACTCCTTGCCCATCACAAACCTTCACCACACTCCTCTTGTTCCACCACTTACCATTTTCCACCATGACAGAATGCCTTGATACCCTGATGACCTTAGTGGTAGGATAAAAAGTCGACTCCACACTGCTCTTGCCATGAGGTCTCTTCACTCTAACTTTATCTCCAACACAAAATTGTATATCACACACCCTTTTGAGCTTATCATATCTCAATTTACTTTTAACTCGCAATTTTTCCACTCTATCTTTCACCTGTTTAATACCAGGAGTGGCACCCCCTGTCATAGTTTGTTGAACAACCCAATCAGGAGACAGTTCATTACAAGAGTGTCTACCCTTTAATAATACAAAAGGAGTTACCCCTGTAGAAGAATGTGGTGTATTGTGATAACACCAAATCCTTTCTGCCACCACATCCTGCACACACTTCCCAGCACGAATGGCCAATTGTATCGTTTCCTTAAATATTCTGTTTACTCTCTCAACCAGACCATTACCCTGGGGACTATATAAAGCAGTAGTAAGATGCTTAATATTAAGACCCTTAAAAAATTCAATCATTTGGTGCGATACAAATTGTACACCGTTATCCGTAACCAAACACTTAGGAATTCCCTCCCAATTAAAAATTTCTTTCAAGAATCTAATGACACTGATAGTATTAGGTTCTCTCAAAAATGTGTACAAAATCCATTTGGAATGATAATCTACGGCAACTAACACGTACCTCTTGCCTCCATTCATACCCCCTATTGGACCAATAAAATCCAAACCAAGCTTTTGCCAGGGTTTATCAGGAAAAGGTACAGGACATAACGGCAAACTCTTATCTGCCCCCCTACAGTCACAGCAATTCCTAACTGCTACCTCCACTTCTGAGTCCATACCCGGCCACCAATAGTACATTCGCAAACGTTTCCTTGTGCCGGTAATTCCCACATGTCCCTCATGAGCCAATTGAACTAATTTATACCTTAATTCGCTAGGAGGTACTAGACGCTCCCCCCTCAAAACTAAACCATCTTCCACATTCAACTCATCTTTGACTTTGTCAAAAGGTCTCATCACTTCAGGAACGCGATTTCCTCCAGGCCAACCCTCACAAATATACTGTTTAATAAGTAAAAGAGAATTATCCTTGTCCACAGCCTCCTTCCAAGCTTGTCTAGAAATAACCTCTCCAGAAACAAACATACCATCAATCATACCAACTACGACATCTTCATCTTCAGTTGGCTTATTCTCAATTGGAACACTAACAGGACACCTTGAAAGAAAATCTGCCCTGCCGTTATTTCCCCCTGAAATATGTTTCATTTTCATGTTGAATTCATATAACTTAGCTAATAACCTGGTCAATCTAGGACTAGTTTTATTAAAAACTTTATCATTCCACAAATAAACCAAAGGCTTGTGATCCGTAACTATAGTAAATTCTCTCCCCCACACATATGTTGAAAAATGGTTAGCACCCCAAACACAAGCCAACGCCTCCCTCTCAATAGTGCTGTAATTCATCTCAGCCTTAGAGAGACGCCTGGACGCAAACGCGATGGTATGCTCCCTACCCTCCACCATTTGACTCAAAACAGCTCCCAGGCCAATTCCGCTCGCATCCACAGTAATAATAGAAGGTACACCCTCACTGAAAGGTTGAAGGGCAGGAGCCTTCACTATAAGATCTTTGAGAATTGAAAACGCTTGCATTTGCTCTTCTTGCCACTGAAATTTCTCTCCTTTCCTCAACATTTTCCTCAAAGGTTCAGTCTGATAAGCAAAGTTCTGCACAAACCGTGAGTAATATTCACAGAGACCCAGAAATGATTTCAATTGGTCTTTATCTTTAGGGGACGGAGAATTTTCAATTGCGTCTAACAAGTCCTTCTTGGGTAAAATTCCTTGAGCCGAAATCCTGTGTCCTAAATAATCAACCGAATCAACCATAAATTTACACTTCTCTTTTCTTACCGTGATCCCATGAGCCTCCAAAATTCCAATAACCTTGTCAAGTTTGTGTAAATGTTCCTGAACAGTCTCTGAACCTATCAAAATATCATCCTGGTACGCCAACACACCATGCTCCTCACCAAACAGTTGATACATGAGTTTCTGGAATACAGATGCTGCAGACGCTAAACCAAACGGCATTCGCAGAAACCGGTAAGCGCCAAATGGTGTAATAAATGTCGTGAGACTACGAGATTCTTTACTCAGCTCAACCTGATGATAGGCGGACTTGAGGTCAATCGAGGAAAATACTCTCATTCCCCCCAATTGCGCCAACAAATCCTGAATTTTAGGCAACGGGAAACAATCTACCAAAATGTTCTTGTTCAGAGACCTCAAGTCCACACATAATCTCATGTCTCCTGATTTCTTAACCGCCACTACAATCGGAGACACCCATTGAGATGAATCAGCTGGCTCAACAACCCCTTCTGTGCATAATTCACACAGGTGATCCTTCAACTTTCCTCTAATACTCAAAGGTACATTCCGCACTTTATGCACCACAGGTACAGCACCAGGTTTAAGAACAATTTCATGTTCATACCCCTTTACTAAACCAAGTCTGTCTTTGAAAATAATTGAATGTTTATCAAGAACATCTTGAAGAGAATCTAACTTCAAGTCAATTTTCTCAACCAAAGTGATTGGTTGGTCTGTACCTGGTCTGAGAACCATTCCAAACTGCCCTTGGTCTCTCCACCCCAAAATGTTGTACCCTCTCTTTGCCACGTAGACTTTAGTATTAATGGTTTTATGTTGGTAACAAACCTTCTCAACAAAATACCCCATCATATCTATTTCTTGACCATAAAATGCTACAGTTTTTACATCAGGCGGCAGTAAGGTGAGATCACTCCAATTCAAATGGTAATTCACATCCGAAACGATGGTTATGGGTGAACCAGAATCTACCATAACATCTAACATTGCATCACCAATTTTGATTTAACACACATGATCTTTCGAAGGCTTGCAACTAGTGTTACGGTCATGCATAGTATCCATAATCAAAACACACCTTTTCATACAGTCAACTTCATTATCCTCTGTCTGCCATGAGGAGTGTTGCTGCTCAACCATCATGACTTTTTGCGATTGTTTACGGACTCGTGCAAAATGGCCTGTTTTCTTGCACTTCATACATACTTTCCCTGCCGCAGGACAATTAACTGCATTGGCTACATGTGACTTAGAGCCACACCTATAACAAAGTAAACTCTTAGTATTACTTTTCTTAGACTCCGTTGTGGTAGACACAATTGTTTTGGATTTTGGGAAAACCATGTTCATATTTTCTACTACGTTCATTTTACACAGTTCTTTAGAAGCTAATACAGAACGCTCAATACCTCTGGCTATTTCTAATGTTTCATTCAGAGAAGGGTTCCTACAACATACATTTTTTTCTTGAATTCTAATATCAAAACAGTTCACTACTAATTGATCTCTAAGGTATTGATCTAAAGACCTATAAATTCACAAGTGGAAGCCAATACCCTGAGCTCAGCTATAAAATTGTCAACCGACTCATGTTGAAGTTGCTTCCGAGTAAAAAATTTGTGTCTCTCAACAATGATGCTAAGATTGTCTTTAAAATGATTTTCTAGCCTATTGACAGCTTCTGTGAACACATCCCACTGATCAGTGGACAAAGGTATAACTTGGGGTAGGTGGTCAAAAATTCTTTGGCCTTCTGTTCCCAGGCAATTGTACAAAATCGCTTTCTTCCGAATAGCAGAAAAATTTGATCCATCTATCGCTACCAAATAACTTTCAAAAGATTTAAACCAGTGGTGCCATTTCAGAGTGGAAATGCCAGGTTCAGGTAAAAATGCCACCGGTAAATTTGCCGTTTGCATGGTAAAAATTAACAAACTGTGAGCGCTACCGTGAAATTAACTTGCACCACAACCGTTGACTCTCAAAACAGTTTAACTAACAGTGTACAAATTACTGAAAATGTGCAGATAAACCCCAACTGCAATCCTTAAGATGCTTGAAATAAAGTGTGCGAATCACTGAAGACTCGCAGGAACACTCCAGCTGCATACGATCCTGTTATCTTCCATAAGATGCTTGAATGAAAGTGTGCGAATCACTGAAAACTCGCAGTAACACTCCAACTGAAGAATTATCCAGCCGCAAAGTTCAATGACTCATCAGACTATAGGAAAGTGTGTAAAGGTTCTTGAAAATTAAGCAGAATGCGAGATGCAAAACCTCTAAACGCAAAGCTTGCACAGAGAAACACTCACGACTCTTCGAATCTCTTCTGAAGTCTATCTGGACAGTAACTATGGCAACTGTGCTGTGAAGAAACCGGGCCCATGTCCAGAATGCACAGAGTGAGGAAGTATAGCAACAGTAACTATGGTAGCTATGTCACGCAGGAATAAAGCGCACGGGCTCAGATTGAAAAATGCCGGTAGAAATTTCTTAACTGTGTCACTAGCAAAATATACGCATTGCCATAAATCAAGTCACTAGCGAGACATACGCGTTGCCATACATTAAGATACGAGTCTTTAAATAGACAGCGCTGGAAGAAGTCAATCGATAGAACCATAAAATACTTTAAGCAAAGTCTTAAGCACGGGTCTCCACCCGATTCACAATGCACAGATGGAAACGTCCTCTGAATAAACTTGCTTTTCACTTCCGAACATAAACATTATTACCTTACAGGAACCAGAAAAAGAAACAGCTGCGAGGACAGCTGAAAACACTTGTACATGCGTAGGTTCGGTTGTTCTGTTGGTGTTGATTCAACTCCTCCTCGTCGCCAAATTATGTTGTATCCGAAGTGAAGAAGAAAAACTGCAGACAAAAGGTTCCTGAAAGCGGAGTTTATTTCCTGATGTCAACACCAACGTCCTCAGCAGCCATCCATCGGAAGATCGACATCTCAACTGACACCGATGGAATGCTGCTGAGGTCACCAGAATACTTAAACGGCAACCCTCCATAAATGCGCACTGCCACTTAAAATAAAACTAATAATTAAACATAACAAGGACACCACATGATCACAAACGTAAAGCACAATCTTGGTTTGGGATGAAGGTACAGGCTATGCTTTAGGACTCCTGTATCTTGATTTGGGACATAGAAGTACAGAAGTATAGAGCTGTGTCATTCTGGAACAGATTCCTGTGATGACATTGTGAGGAAGAAGGAGGTGTAATAGAGGGCAACACATAAGTAATTTTATCCCAAATTAGTGTGCTTCCCACCCTTTGAATCAGTTCATTTAAACAGCCTGAAAGGTGTATGTGTTGTGCCAGACTAGTAAGTTAGTGATGGCAGAACAGTGGCATGGAGTTCTGCTGGTGGCATATTGCAGAGAAGTGAAGGCAGGCCCGGCTCCAGGAATTATTATTTGGATGAGCCAAAGGTGCATTCGGGTTGGCTGCTGCAGGCCCAATTTGTGGCTTCTAGAGGTGGCCTTCAGTCCCTAGAGTTACATCATATCTACTTCAAACATGTTTGCACCACAATACAAAGGATACATTTTGTGTGTGTACATTGCATGTAGAGTTGAAGGGTATTTTAATTGGTATCTACTCCCTTGCCTCTAGGCAACACACCTCCTCTGTGTGCCATGCCAAATTCATTTCGCTGGGACAAAACTAATTACTCGACTCTCGCACATATTTTGAAAGAGGACAATCAGAAAAAATGGAATCAGTATAAAAGCACTGATGCCAGGCTGAGATGGCTCATTGAGGCACTACAGTCCAGCGAAGGAGATGAGCAGACATGATGGTATAGATGGAAGGAGAAGGAAACATTATTTGGCACACGGATACACTTCTTTTGTACTCTATAGAAGCAGATTATAGGCAATAGGAATCCTCTCAGTTGGACAACCTCCTTCACAGAGTACCATGCCTGGGGAAGGGAAAATGTATTCTTTCCCAAGGAAACCAAAATGTCAGGAGTGTTTGGACAGATATACTCTTGAGCAGACAGCAGACCTTCTTCTGACCAGACCTGCAGCTCCACATGCACGTGAGGGCTGAATAAGGAGAAGGGGATTGCGGAAAAATGAATCAGATATTTACAATTCCCTCATGGCTGCTCGTCCAGTGAGGCGTGCACTGCCACTATATGATTAGTACAATACATGCTGCATCCTACAATACATTACTGCGCGCATCATCCACAGACTAAAATACATAACCACACTCAAAACACACACACAGCAATGTAAATAATTGAGATGCATATGGACCAAAACAGCCCCAGGCCTCGGTGCCATAGCAGCTGCTGCATTATTGGTAGGTACACCCCTGTGCTTACAAAACAGCTTCATAGGAATGTGTGCTCTGACCTTTGGCATAATTTCTTCTACGTTCCCAGACAGCGGATCGTATATGGTGATAACATCAGTCAGTGATGTATGTGTTTGTGTTGCATTCTCTAATGATCCTGCAGTGCAGGAAGGCTGTTGACACACTTATACTTTTTGTTTACGTTTTCCACATCCCAATCCATCTAAAGCAATACTTGTACACATCTCTTCTCTTTACCATGAGTTTCTGGTTGATCGCCTTGTACATAGACTGTGTCAACACCAACATGGATGCATGGAAAGAGCAGATATACAGTAATGCCAGCCTTTTTGTTGGCCTAATCTGAAACTTGGGAATTTCTGTGTAGATGAGATACAAGCTGACTTCTGTATGTAGTAGTGGAGTGGACTGGCCATTTGCCTCTTTGGCGTTTCCTCATGAAGAGATGGGTCTGGGCCAATAGAGGCCTGCTTCGGAAGAGCCAGGGCTGCCTCCTGCAGGGGCTCACTAGAGGTGGGCAACCCACTGAAGGCTCGAACCAGATATCTGGCTCAGCTAAAGGTCCTCTTGGAACCTTGAGCCTAAAATAAACTGAGCTTTCATTTGGCTTCTAAGTGCTGTATAGGGTATAACATTATATGACAAGAATAAAAAACAAAATATTGTTATTCTTTCATGCAAAACAGGAGAACGAGATACACATCTAGTGGCTGAATAGCACAATGTGAAACTAGAAAACCTGGGCTCAATCCTGACTTTCCCGCTTGACCAACTTGTGTGAATGTCAGTGAATATTTCTTCCCCCAGGTCTCCTATTTTCCTGATCACATCAGAGGGGACCTTCAACTACGTGTGCTCAGGATGTGCACTATTCAAAACCAACCTTTTCTGTTTGATTTTATCTACTGTAATGGTGCTCCATCTGCTCTAAGAATCTAAGCCACACTTAGGGAGCACATGACAATTGACTTGCTTTTTAATTCACTAAAAGCTTTGTATGTGGGGGAGGGCATAAATGTTTATGTATATATTAAAAACTATAACTTTTAATAAATGTCTCTCAATCCAGTGAAATAATTTAATGTACTAAGGTGCAACGCTCCCACATGGTAAAGAAAAACACAGGCACATATTTATACGTTTTGAAGCTAAACTGCGCTAAAGCAGTTTAGCGTCAAAAAATTTAGCGCCGTCTAACGCCATTCTGAAGCGCCATGCGGGCGCCGTATTTATGGAATGGCGTTAGCCGGCGCTAGCAGACCGGCGCTGCCTGGTGTGCGTGGAAAAAAAACACGTAGACCAGGCAGCGCCGGCGTAGGGGGAAAATGGCGTTAGGGCGTCTTAAAATGGGGCAAGTCAGGTTGAGGCAAAAAAAGCGCCTCAACACGATTTGCGCCATTATTTTCGACGCCCAGACGCCATTTAAATGACTCCTGTCTTAGTAAAGACAGGAGTCATGCCCCCTTGCCCAATGGCCATGCCCAGGGGACTTCTGTCCCCTGGGCATGGTCATTGGGCATAGTGGCATGTAGGGGGGCACAAATAAGGCCCCCCTATGCCACCCAATTTTATTTTAAAAAAATAAAAAATTATACTTACCTGAACTTACCTGAATGTCCCTGGGGTGGGTCCCTCCATCCTTGCGTGTCCTCCTGGGGTGGGCAGGGGTGGCAGGGGGGGTCCCTGGGGGCAGGGGAGGGCACCTGTGGGCTCATTTTGAGCCCACAGGCCCCTTAACGCCTACCCTGACCCAGGCGTTAAATAGTGGCGCAAATGCAGGGTTTTTTGACCCGCCACCTCCCGGGCGTGATTTTTGCCCGGGAGTATAAATACGACGCATTTGCGTCGCCATCATTTTTTTAGACGGGAACGCCTTCCTTGCATCTCATTAACGCAAGGAAGGCGTTCACGCAAAAAAATGACGCTATTTGCCCATACTTTGGCGCTAGACGCGTCTAACGCCAAAGTATAAATATGGCGTTCGTTTTGCGCCGAATTTGCGTCGAAAAATGACGCTAATTCGGCGCAAACGGAGTATAAATACGGGCCACAGTTTTTAATGTTGAAAAGATTTTATCTTATTTTACATGAGATTTGTTGCGGAAGTTACAAGGCACACATTTTTAGGACTCAACTCATTACGAAGCTCCTAGAGCAAAGCCAGACACTTGGCTATCCCACTTAATGTGTTGGCTCACCCACTTCGAGAGCTGGGCCCATGTGTCTTGCCTGTCCCAGGACCCTCCTTGTCTCACCTGAGCTTGACAAGGCCTTATAGGATGCGCTCTTTTCCAAGTCTCTTCCTAAATGTTAACCTAAAAAGTATTTTTCCCTTTCAATGTCAAGAGAAGATTTCTGAGGTGGAAGTACCAGCGAGAAACACTGTTCAGGATCCCTCTGTGCTGATCTTCGGAGATGGATTCTCTCCATTACTACCCGCCTACCATGGACTCTGCAAAGCACCGCCTTCCAGCACCGATTATCCATTTGCTGCCATTGCTTCCCTGTTATCTAACAGCTGACCTTGGGCCCCAGTCGGTTATCAGCCACCACCTACCTCCACTTTCATTGTTCCCTTAACAGTACAATATTACAAGGGTTGATATTAGGCTAAGACGGAATTTTAATGTCCCTGTACGAAATCACCTAAGGTCATATAGTGTCTGTTTCAGAGTTAAAACAGTAAATATAAGGAGAACGCACTGTGCTCTACAGTTTCCCGAGGACCCACCTGATAATTATAGAAACAAAAAGGCCATGGTAATAATGAAAACTATTTTACACTAAGTATGTGTCATGGTTGAGCCACTGCAGTTTCTTCAAAGGCGAACAAATGGGCAGGCACTCCCGTTGCGCCCCCTTCCCTGCCTGGAACTATCATGTTCATCTCTGCCTCACAGCGCGAGGCAGCAGCTGCAGGGTTCAGGCAGGTGTCCCTCTATTAGGATTCACTTCTCTCGTCCAGTGCTAAAGAATGATAGGAGGTAGAAAAACAATGGCCCATATTTATACTTTTTAACACAAAACTGCGCTGATGCAGTTTTGCGCCAAAAATATTACCGCCGGCTAATGCCATTTATTTGCGCCACATGGGCGTCAAATATATACTTTGAAGCACGGCAGCGCTAACCACTGGTGTGAGTCATTTTTTTTTACCTAAACCACTGCATCACATCCTAAAGGAAAACAACGTTAACATGGCAAAAATGACTGTGAGCCAGTTTATGAGGACGCAAACCGGATACATGCCGTTTTTTCACGCAATTGCGTCAAAAAGCGCCGCAAACACTGCAAAATGTGCATAGGAGAGCCAAGATGGATCCCAGATGCTTGCACAGACCACAGGAAGATGACAACAGACCAGGAACCAGCCAGGAGGACCCACACAAGACCCAGGACAGGGAGAAGAAGAAAAGAAACTGTCGCTTCAGGGCAGAGGAGCAGGAAATTCTGGTGAAAGAGGTGACGAAACACCAGCACCAACTGTTTGTCACCTCAAAGTTGCCAATTAGTAGGAGAGAGGCAATATGGCAACAAATTGTTGACAAGATCAACAGTGTGGCAGAAGTACGGAGAACAGTCATCGAGTGCAAGAAACGCTGGCATGACTGCAAGCGCAGGATCAAGGAAAAAATGGCAAGGAACAGGAAGGCAGCACTGCAGACTGGAGGTGGGAGTCCAGCACCGCAGGAGGCCCTGGACCACATGGAGGAGATGGTTGCAGCCGTCATCCCTAAGGAGATCATCACTGGGATTCAAGGACAGGACAGCGCAGCCTACTAGGAGACAACACACAGGCAGGGTAAGTCACATGGGGAACTAAAATGCCTAATTGTTAACTGCAACCGGGGGGGACATACATACTACACAATGCATGTCAGTCATGATATTCAGGGAGTGGCATGGGTAAAGGGGCATGGCATGGGGCATGGCCCGTTCAGAGAAAACCTGGGGCACAGTACTAAACTACACCAACAACCTTTGCATGGGGGTATGCTGCTATGCCAAGGATGATGGAATGGTTAAGCCATGCCAGGAGTGTAGGGTACAACGTTAAACAGGCCTGCTGTCACACCTCAGGCAGTATTCTCCCTACATGAACTAGGGCCCAATTAACAATCTCAGGCCATATCTGCAAGTGGAATTTAACATTGACAACAGTTGCCACTACCACCTCTGCTGTGTGTGCAGGTCAAGTAGCTAATGGCAGTAACGTCCCCATGGATCAAACACACCCAAATTAGAGGGGTCAGGATGACAACGTTATCAATCCCCTGAAATCAATACAAATGTTCCAATCCTGTCAAATGTGATTGTCCATAGTTGCTACAAACATCAGCCATTGTCATAAACATTATGAGGTACACAGCACTAATGTCATACCCATGCTGCATATGTCATGGTCCACCCTATGCCTGGGTCACAATAGCTTCAATGACCCCATGCAACATCCTAAATGTCATACTACTCAGACAACAGCATTGAGGAGGAGGACATATGTAACTGGCTAGTGAAATACACCCTCACAGTCAGAGGAGGAAATGGAACACTGCTAGGACCATCAGTGCAATCCAATGTAGCACACATTTCCCAACATCAGCAGTACACACTACCAATGCTGACACCCATATTGTGCCATGCCAATGCAATACATAGGATATGCTAGGTCTCAGCAACATATAGGTGGATGGGAAATATCTGAGACTGGGTCAGTTTCACAGTGTTAAGTGTGGTGCAAGTGCCATCAGAACACCCACAGTCAGTGAAAGGCCTTACCATGAGAATGGAAGTAGACAGAGGGTTGAGTAGGACAAGAAGGTGGCAATTCACTACCTGGCCAGAACCAATACCTAGAGGATGTGATGCAGACATGTACACAAACTGACCACAATACATGTGACATGCAGGTGGGGCATAGGCCTGGGAGAATGCTAATATGAAAGACAGGAACAATGAACAGGAACCAAGAACACAATGTTAAAATAATTGGAAGGCAGGCATGTCACATTATAACTCCCACAACACAGACACACAAATTGTACCGTATCTCATTGCAGAGGACGATGGCTCTCCTGCAGATATGCCTGTCATGGACTTCCCTGATGACATGGATGACGAGCTGACAAACATCAGCGACCAGACCCTCCAAGATGTCCTTGAAACCCTCTAGAGCCCACCTTCAGTCACAAGGAGGAGCACAGATACAGCAGCCATCATAGAGGAGATTTGTACTACCTGCCAGCTCCAACCCAGCTGAGGACTCTGACGACCCTGGGACCAGCTTTGAGCGAACTCTAGTTGGAGTACAACGGGAGCTTGCCAAGGAGATGCGGGTGGGGATGCAAACTATAGCAGCCAGCCTAGAGGGGGTGCGTTCGTGCATGATGTCAACTGAAGAACAGGCAGCAGCTATGCAAGGGCAACCAACAATCATGCAGGAAGTTGAAAAAAGGTTGAAGGAAATCAGCACAGCTGTAATAGAGTTGACCCAACACCTACAGCAACAATCCTGTCAACGCGTGCACAAATGCAATATTGAACCCCTCAGGGCAGACCTGGCTGCCTACCGCCGTGATGTGGCTGCTATTCTTAAGACCCAGCAGCTCCTCCTTGCTGCAGTACTGCCCTTAGGACCCCCACAGTTAGCAGCTACTGGGATGTCTGAATCCACGTCTTCAAACACTGAGGTGTGTGTTGCCCCTTCACAACCACCACCACCAAGGGCAGAGGAGACAACACACACATCAGAAGATGAAGACGTGGAGCAGATCACCTTCACCTGTAAGAGTACCCGGTAGCAGTAGTCCCTGCCACATGGCCACCTATTACCAAGGTCCTGTGCTTTGTAACATGCCAGTCTTGCAACAACTGTACTCAAGCACTGTACTTCAACCCACTGTTTATCTTGTCAGCCTGCCCTGTGAATGTCTCTCACTAACTGATTGGCAAATCCTGTCCCTCTGCACTGTCTGCCACTTCACCCCAGCATGTCCAATGACATGTCCTTTTGCACTTATGTAGCATCACAATGGATGATGTCACACTAATAGACTCACAATCATGGACAATGTTCATATATAACTACAACACTTTTAAATAAATAGCACTTACACAACAAATGTGTCTCTGTCTAATGTGACACATCAACTGTAATGGCCATCAGTGATGTTAACCTGAGGTCAATGAGCATTGATTGTCTAGACACCTGACCTGAATGATTCTTGGCTGATAACTATGCAGTGTGGCCTGGATTGTACCATCATCTGCCCTCCCTGAGGGTTATTTCATAGCAAAATAGAAACTATGCACCAAATTGCTGTGTTGTACAGAATAACGCCTCCTCAAGGGATGTCTAAGCCAGAAAAAACTCCCTTTGATTGTTACTGAAAGTCAAAACTTACGTATGTGACCTATTTGCCAAATTTTACCTAACACACACCAAACAGCATGAAGGGATATGTATGCGTTTCCATACAAATAAGTAACAGTGCTGAACATTGTAACAAATGATAGGTGTGAGTTATGTATACCATACTACATGAGAGCATACTACCACTCACCTTATAAGGATTTGCTGGGACATCAGGCTGCAGGCAGACTTTACACAGTGTCCCCAATACCAAATGTGGTAGCAAAGTATGCAACCTTGAAATCATACGGCACAAGATAACCATACTTTGGGATCCATAGTAACCATGAGTGGTGGGTGCAATGGATGGCCGAATCTTAGCTAAGTAGCTTTGGTGTAGCTGCCAATGTAACAGCTCAGTTGGGATATGGTTGCAGCATGGAACACAAAAGCAAATACCAAAGAGACACTGTTCACTCATGGCAAGGCCCTGATCTACAAGCATGTGACACATACTGTAAAGGGTTACCTAGATATTTATTAAACAGTAAAAACAGAAGCTAAAACCAGGGGAAACACCTAACCTAACCTATTCTACTCTAACTACACATTACCCACAACTGTCCCTAACTAACCTAAGCTAAACATCAACCTCCCACCCCCCTTATAAGACGGGACACATGGAGGACAACAGATACTAACCTAAACACATACTATCTTATACTAAACAATGATATATTTTTTTGTTTTTTTTAATTTAATAATTTTTTTATATATATTTTTTCATTTTTTAAAACACCAAAACCCCAACATTGCCCCCCACCCGACCCACACACATAATAAAAAACAGTGGAAAAAAGTATGAAACCCCCCACCCACTACCACTAACTAAAATAGCCTATACTAAGCCCCCTAAACCCACTAAGTTAAAGAACCAGGAAAGAGGAGGGAGGGGAGGGAATCATGTCGGAGTTGAAGCCAACAAGTTGGCCCTCCTCAGGGTCTTTTTAATGGCACGCACCCTCCGGTTGCAGTCTGGTCATTTTCCGTAGGACATGGTCCAAGTTCCTTTGCATCTGGGCAAAAGCTGCAGGGTGCCAGTCGATAAAGTATGGGCCCTTGTTGGTGCCATGTCCGTAGGCTGAGGTGCAGGTGGTGCTGTGACTGGTCCTGGAGCTGTTGATGTAGATGGTCCAGCAAAGGTCCCAGCTGCTGTTGGGCCCACCTGGGTGGTAGTGGTGGTGCTGGTGGTGGCGGCTGTGGTGGACACTGAAGGGCCCCCGTGTGCAAATGCCCTCCACACTCCGGAGGCTCTCTCATGGTGATATCGTCTTGCCATGTTGCGGTACCCAGACTCCACATCCAGAATGTGGCAGTAACTAATTGCCCTGCGTTGAAACTCTCGAAGCTGGATGGGAGTCATATTGGCTGCTGTTAAGAAAAATAGAAAACCAAACATTAGGTACTGCATTGTGTGAAATGGCTCAAAATGTAAATCAGACAATACATCTAATGTACCTGTAACAGCCCATATCATCATACAGATCACTGATAGTCCCTGAGTAAGTACATGGCAAGCCAGCCTACAAATGTCCTATCATCAAATAGCACATCCAAACCCTACAAGATGGGTAACAACTGGAATGACTTTGGCATCATAGTTCTGCCAGTTGTCCGGTACAAATCATGCTGCATATCCTCCACCACTGAAAGGCCAACAAATTTCTATGTTCTGGATGGCAATCTAGGGCCACAAGATCTGCGAGTTTTAAATGGACTTGCCAGTATAGAATGCAAGTGCTAACCATGAGTGGGTATCCTAGGTTTGGACAAGTGATTTACTGATTTACATGTCTGTGTACCAAACTTGGATCATCAGTCATAGGTACACTATTCACAACCCTACGCCTGTGTCTGAGGGTGGGGGGTAGACATGCAACTAATAATTTCCAATAACAAGGACACCCAGAAAGCTTTGGAAAGCTGTACATGGGTTTAGCCAACACACCACAGGTAAGGAGGAACTCCAAATAGGATACACCCAAACCTTGGACAATCCCATCAACATGTATCTTTGGAAATGCAGACCATTGTCTACATCATTCCCTACCAGTAAGCCATGACTTACAACAAACAGATAGATGCAAGCACACTTCTGGCCATGAGCTGCATGCACACCTAGGCCATTGTACTCCAGTGCCTCATACTCGTAGCACAACATGTGGAGCTACATGCTGCTAGGAAGTTAAACATACAGTCCAACATGTTCCTTCGTGATTATGGAAGCTGAAGTCTGTGGGTAAGACTTTGGCATCTCTATTCTGTGAAAATCAGGGTCTGACTTGCTGACTAATTAACTAATATTGTACACTGCTACATTTTCTGATTTCAAGTTTTATCCACATAACATCCCTATTCACATTGCCGTGCCTACAGGACTGACGTAGGATCTCAAAATATGCCAATAGGATAAGGATTGCCCAACTCAAAGATGGTGATATAATGATACTCCACTCAAGGAACAAAACAGATGATTGACCAGCGCATCACACCTTGCTATGTGTCCAACACACAGGAGTCAATCACACAACATCAGCAAACACAACACAGAACAGAAATATCAACACTTACTGGAGATGTCTGGGTCCGCAAATCGAGCAACCTCTCCAATAGTGTAGGGTGCAGGTCCACCTGTAAGGCATGGAAGGGATAAATGTGCTCAATGTCTGTGCACTGTACAACACTTCAAAATACAAATACTATGTGTAATACTAGCTCAGAAAGTAAAGCCTCTCAGACATGATGATACTGCATCCTACATACCACTGCAAAGAAGTACAGACCCGGGGACTCCAGTGAGTGATACACACATATCCGCACACTTGCAGTGGCCCTAACTATCATGTGGTGGCAAACATGCTCCTTCATTAGTGAGCAGACAAAATCATGGAGTGTATTCCTCTCATCATGTGTATTCATGAGAGACATCCAAAGGCACTTTCCGTGAGGACTGCAATACCACTCACCCAGACATAGTGACTAAGACCAATTTTAGACACACAGGTACAATGTACAGAGGGCCAGGGACAGTTGTTAGCCCTCAATTTGTATCATTTTCTGTGCCACAGCTATGGTGAGTTGCACCAACCATAGAGAACCCGTGTGCATACCTTTTGCCAGCCATCCGTAATTGAAAAGTGGCACTACATACTCAAAATATCAGTCTAAGATGTTACCTGAGGTAAGCTATTACTTGTTACGTATGTGTCAGAATCTAGTTCAGACATGTATCCGAAAACAATTGAGGGACACAATATTTATGAAAAAAATCTGGATTTCCAGCATTTGTTTCCTGATATACTCACCGACCACACCTGAAACATATGTTTGAGCCACATTGCCATCATCAATTGACGTGAAGCCAGCACTAATTTTCAGGCTCCTGTTGTGTTTAGAAAGTTAGTATATCTGTTGAGTCAACAAATGATGGTAATGTGTAGGAAAGTTGTATACCTCACAGGCAACTGTGGCTCATATCTATACCTAATTTGCACTGCATTTGTGTTGCTGTTTGACACAAAGGTGGTGCAAACTTCCAAAATACAATTGTATTTTGTACGTTTGCGTCGCTCTTGCTTCCAAACAGGTCGCAATTGCGGTGCTAACAAAGTAGAAATATGGCCCTGTATGTTTCACCAGCATTCCACATGTTAAAAAACATTGCCGGCAGAATATGAACAAACCAGCTACTGTCACTACAGAGCTATTAAACGTGCACATTACTCTGATTTGTACTCACCAACAGGGCCACCAATTACAATCCCCAGGTGGACCAGCAGATCTTGCTCCCTGGCAACAAGGTCAGCCTAGCGGTGCTTCAGCTGGTGGTCATTTCGTGGTGTATTGTATATTCTCTGCAGATGGTAAAACACCTTTGCCCACCAGAGCCTCCTTGCCTCTGTGTGATAGCCTTGGATCACACGGCCACTAGGAAGTGGCACACCAGCCAAATAAACCCACCCACCTCCTCCTCTCCTATCCTGCCAAGACAAGGCCTACCCAACATTATTGTACCAAAAATAAAGAGGGGATATAGGGGAACAAAGGAGAATAGAGGGAAAGTAGGACAGGAAAATGCAAAAAAACTACAAGCACAGCCCAACTATACCCAAACTACCACTACCCACAACAGACTCCCAACACAACAAAGACAAATGTTGACAACATAACTGACCGCAAAAACACTCAGGCAGGATACCACAGACAGTTATTATACATAAAAAGACAATTTAAAGACCACACTGGAAACAAAATCACAAAATGCACAAAGAGACAGGTCTATACACAGCCACACAGTCAGGAAATATCACAAACTGCAAAGTGAAAATGAAAGTACACCCACTGTACCAATTCTGTAAACAGGATATCGTATTACATCACTTCCTGCCTCAAATGTGGTGTGTTTTTCTTGTTATGCTTACAGTCTGTGCGTCATTTGTTTTGATGCACATGATAAGAAATAACCCTGCATCCATAATGTTAAATATGTGTTATACTTAACCAATTTCCGGGGGGACAGTGTGGGAATTACCGCTCAGGGCCAATGGATGTTTCAGGGCATTGTGCGTCATATTTCGACACATATGCGTAATTTTTAGACGCATGTGTGACTTTTTTTTACGCATATGCGTCAAAATGTCTGTCATTAACAGGGTTTGGGTCATTTCTCATTTTGAATGGGACATGACAGTTGTGAAAATACAGAGATAGGCTGATTGTACCCACATTAGGCATTACGGTGTATGGGCACATGTGACAGATCATACTACTGTGGACCATGATCCTCTACTTGGTGTACCGGATTTTCACGCATCACTGACGCAATAGATGGCCAAACGTGTGGGATACAATTATGTATTACCCAGTTTGGCCATGTTTTGCGTCAAGAGAGGATATCAAGGCGACGCAACTCACTACAATAACTCAAAGCCTATGGGTCAATGTGTGTGATTTGGCTACTACTATTGTTGTTGACCCACTGTGTGAACATCACAAGATGCATTTTTGGTAATCTGCTGGTATGCATGTGGAGTCAATGTGTCCAACCCTCAGATGCAAGTCAGTGTGGAAATGAGAGAGGACATGTGTTTGTCATACACATAGCAAGAACTGCTGTGGGCACTTCCTAGCTTTTTTGGAACATAAACACCACCAATGACAAAGCATGCACTGGATAGATAGCAGACGGTTGTTCATGTCAATGTTCCAAAACGTTGCCATCACATGTCCTGGAATGTTGGATACTACTTCCTAGGCACTTGTTTGTTAACCCACCATGAGTCAGGCATGGGATCATACTATGTGGGTACCGTGTTTGTGACACAGAGTCACTAATATAGTACACAATTGTAATGTTATGCCACAGTTGGAGTCATATAAATGAGCCATGTCTCTCCTGTGGCAGTGGAGGACCAGCAGACTAAGCAGCACGTCTTCACATATTTCCAGTGGTAAAATGCACAGAGGTGTCTGGTTCATGTGTGTGGGCCAATGTTTAGCCTGTATAATTATTGGGGTCTATGTTGTCACAGTTACGTGCAGGTCTAGTCATGAGTCTGTGGAGCTATTTCCTGTATCTACAAAGTATCCTTCGCAGTTCAATAGAAGGAAAGCCAATGGGGATTTGAGAACACCCATGGGGATGGTCCAACCCTGTCACTGCAGACGTGTTATGAGACTGTCAACAGGGCAACCTTGGTGTGCTGACAAAGTTAATGTTTCAGGAATCTTATACCGGCAGGTTTCCTGACAACATTTGTACACAGGTTGGCCTTTAAAATTCCCATAGCATCTGGGAACATCAGTGCCTCTGTGCTGATTACTCTCACAGCTATTCACCACACAAGCCCCATCAATATGTTGGGAGCAATGTGAATCAGCGTGTGGACTGTCAGAGTCCTAACATGTGTAGATATTTCATGCACAATATCTGACGTTGTTTGTTGTGCTGGAGGCACCATACCCAATCCATGCATACAGCCATGGTACAGTGTCACAATTTGTCACTCATGCATACATGAGACCCAGACAAGGGGTAGGCCATGATTCGGCTATTTGGAGACAAGTTCCCCCCATAGTGCAATAAATAAAACGATTATGCAATACAATATATTTGAGTATGCATTTTAGACCCACCTGACACAATACCCCAGCAGGAATATGAGGGTTGGGAAAGCAACTATTATACAAATGTAGGCCCAAGGAACCGTTAGGGTAACGCTAAGACAGGAGCCCGTCAGGCTCACAGGATGCAGGGTCAATCAGGTTCCAAACATTTCACAAGGTAAATACACAGTGGTCAGACTGAGAGTGGTCAAAGGAGGAACAAGACAGTGGAAATGGAAAAGTGTGTTTGTCCTGTGTGTTGGAAAGTAACACATTAACCCAAGGGCTGTGTTACACATCTGATTTGTTAGAAATGGCGTCTCTAGTTGGCAGTCGGTTTGCACCCTTTCCAAGTAGGGACCTTCACTCTAGTTAGGATAAGGGAGATACCCACTCAGATAACCCCTGCTCACCCCCTTGGTAGCTTGGCACGAGCAGTCAGGCTTATCTCAGAAGCAATGTGTAAAGCATTTGCACATAACACACAGTAATAAGTGAAAACACTACAAAAGGACACCACACCAGTTTTAGAAAAATATCCAATATTTATCTATATAAAACAAGACCAAATACGATAAGAATCCAACATACAGTAAGAAAAATATGAATTATGCAAGATATACTCAAAACTACAGTTCCTTGAAGTCGATAGCTCCACCTGGGGCTATAACGGCGTCGTAATCAACCAACAGTTCAGGCCGGCCGTGGCATTGCGGGCCAGCTACGATGTTGGGGAAGAACCGCAAACAGTACCTTGGATTTGCAGGGCGTCGTGATCCTCGCGGTGAGCTCTGGAGAGCGGCGTTGCTGCCGTCGGTTACGGAGTCGGTGCAGGAGTCGTCAGGCCCTTGAAGTCACGCACCTCGGGATTGAACTCCGGGCTGATGAAATCAGGTGCGCTGGCATGGATGGTGCCGGGGCTGGGGAAGCGAAGAGGGACGATGCGCTGTGTGGTGCCCACAGGTCACGGTGCAGGCAGCGGCTTGGTGACCGCGTCCAATGGCGTCGGTGAGACCAGGGCTGCGGTGTGAAGCGGGGCGGTGCAATGTGCGGTGTCCACAGGTCACGGAGCAGGCAGCGTCATTGTTGTTGCGGAAGCGCTATTGTCGGTAGGCCCAAGCCAGCGGTGCGGGACGGGACGGTGCTTCGTGACCCTCACGGGCGGGTGTGAGCAGGTGACACCGGAGTGCGGGTGTGAGCTGCGGCTCGGTAAAGTCGTCCGATGACAGCGTCGGTGAGAGGTGGGGCAAGGCGACTCCGTGCGGTGTCGGCAGCTCACGGTGCAGGCCAGCGGCGTTGTTGGTGGCGTCGCAATGGTTTCTACTCTTGAGCAGCACAAAACACACAGTTCCCAGTGCTGCAGGTCGAAGATACTGAAGTCTTTGGTGTCCCTGAGACTTCCAACAGGAGGCAAGCTCTACTCCAAGCCCTTGGAGAACTTTCTCAAGCAGGACACACAGCAAAGTTCACCCTTTGCACTCTTTTCAGGCAGAAGCAGCAACTACAGGCCAGTCCAGCAAAGCAACACAGCAAAGGGACAGTACTCCTCCTTCAGCTCTTCTCCTAGGCAGAGGTTCCTCTTGATTCCAGAAAGATTCTAAAAGTCTAGGGTTTTGGGTCTACTTCTTATACCCAGTTCTGCCTTTGAAGTTTGCAAACTTCAAAGCAAAGTCTCAAGTGTTTGTAAGATCCTTCCTTGTCCAGGCCAGGCCCCAGACACTCACCAGGGGGTCGGAGATGGCATTGTGTGAGGGCAGGCACAGTCCTTTCAGGTGTGAGTGACCACTCCTCCCCTCCCCTCCAGCACAGATGGCTAATCAAGATATGCAGGCTACACCCCAGCCCCCTTTGTGTCACTGTCTAGAGGAGAGGTGTGAACAGCCCAACTGTCAAACTGACCCAGACAGGGAATCCACAAACAGGCAGAGTTACAGAATGGATTAAGCAATATAATGCTTACTTTCTAAAAGTGGCATTTTCAAACGCACAATCTTAAAATCAACTTTACTAAAAGATGTATTTTTAAATTGTGAGCTCAGAGACCCCAAACTCCACATGTCCATCCGCTCCCAAAGGGAATCTACACTTTAATCAGATTTAAAGGTAGCCCCCATGTTAACCTATGAGAGAGACAGGCCTTGCGACAGTGAAAAACAAATTTAGCAATATTTCACTGTCAGGACATATAAAACACAATACTATGGGGGTGATTCTAACCCTGGCGGTCGGTGTTAAAGTGGCGGCCAACCCGCCAACAGGCTGGCGGTCCAAAAAATGGAATTCTGACCCTGGCGGGAACCGCCAACACACCCCGCCAACTTAACACTCCGACCGCCGCGGCGGTACAGACAAACAGCGCGGCGGTCACCGCCAACAGGCAGGCGGCAGACAATGTACCGCCCACACTATCATAACTCACCAATCCGCCACCTTTTCCGGGGCGGCAGCACCGCCGATAAAAACACGGCGGAAACAGACTACGAACGGGAAAACGCTCACCTCTACGCACTCCACGAAGACGGAGGACAGCATGGAACCCGAATTGAACATCATACCTGCTCTCGTCTACCTTCTCATCTACCACGAGTACGAAGTCCGGCGCAGACGACAACGGTGAGTACTGCACCTACGACACACGGGAGGGGGAGGACGAAAGGTTACGGGCACACACATATGCGACCCCCCCCCCCCCCAATCATGTACTCACCAATGCAGAGCACCAAGTCACAGTGACACCACCCAAACACCCCTGAAAAATGCTAGGACATAATCATATTTGGAATAAATATTTATGTACCAAAAAGCTCCTGAAAATTATCGTACAACCATGAAAGATATCCACAACAAAACAAATGACATACACATCAGTGTATAACTGAAGTACCAAGTCCTGCACATCCTACCAATTCAGCATGTCCGTGGGCCAAAGTCTTGAGAAACAAGGGCAAAGCCCACACAGGAGACCTGAGTCCTTTGGAGAGAACACTGCAGGGGCATCAGATGTAAAAACTACAGGCACCTCAGGGGGAAGGGAAGGGGGGGGCACCACAGCCACATGAGTCCACGACGCCAGATCCACGAGAAGCCACCATGCCCACTGTTCAATCCTGGGGAGTGCAAAGCCACAGTCTCTCAATGTCTCTACAGTGGGTGGGCTGCCCACTGGACCAACCTGGGGAGTGCAAAGCCACAGTCTCTCAATGTCTCTACAGTGGGTGGGCTGCCCACTGTGCCATCCTGGGGAGTGCAAAGCCACAGTCTCTCAAGTCTCTGCAGTGGGTGGGCTGCCCACTGGACCAACCTGGGGAGTGCACAGCCACAGTCTCTCAATGTCTCTACAGTGGGTGGGCTGCCCACTGTGCCATCCTGGGGAGTGCAAAGCCACAGTCTCTCAAGTCTCTGCAGTGGGTGGATTGCCCACTGGACCATCCTGGGGAGTGCAAAGCCACAGTCCATCATGTGGATGACAGTCTCCACTGGTCAAGGAGGAGGCATGGTGGGCACAATGAACCATCAACGGTGCTTGAGACGGCGGGGCCCAGCGGAGCGGTGCTTGACAGGAAGGGCCCAGCGGAGCGGTGCTTGAGACGGCGGGGCCCAGCGGAGCGGTGCTTGAGAGGAAGGGCCCAGCGGAGCGGTGCTTGAGACGGCGGGGCCCAGCGGAGCGGTGCTTGAGACGGCGGGGCCCAGCGGAGCGGTGCTTGACAGGAAGGGCCCAGCGGAGCGGTGCTTGAGACGGCGGGGCCCAGCGGAGCGGTGCTTGAGAGGAAGGGCCCAGCGGAGCGGTGCTTGAGACGGCGAGGCCCAGCGGAGCGGTGCTTGAGACGGCGGGGCCCAGCGGAGCGGTGCTTGAGAGGAAGGGCCCAGCGGAGCGGTGCTTGAGAGGGCGGGGCCCAGCGGAGCGGTGCTTGACAGGAAGGGCCCAGCGGAGCGGTGCTTGAGACGGCGGGGCCCAGCGGAGCGGTGCTTGAGACGGCGGGGCCCAGCGGAGCGGTGCTTGACAGGAAGGGCCCAGTGGAGCGGTGCTTGACAGGAAGGGCCCAGCGGAGCGGTGCTTGACAGGAAGGGCCCAGCGGAGCGGTGCTTGAGACGGCGGGGCCCAGCGGAGCGGTGCTTGAGAGGAAGGGCCCAGCGGAGCGGTGCTTGACAGGAAGGGCCCAGCGGAGCGGTGCTTGAGACGGCGGGGCCCTGTTCAGCGGTGCTCTTCTGCACCGCGGGCCCTGTTCAGCGGTGCCTATCTCCACGGCGGGGCCCTGTTCAGCGGTACTCTTCTGCACCGCGGGCCCTGTTCAGCGGTGCCTATCTCCACGGCGGGGCCCTGTTCAGCGGTACTCTTCTGCACCGCGGGCCCTGTTCAGCGGTGCCTATCTCCACGGCGGGGCCCTGTTCAGCGGTACTCTTCTGCACCACGGGCCCTGTTCAGCGGTGCCTATCTCCACGGCGGGGCCCTGTTCAGCGGTACTCTTCTGCACCGCGGGCCCTGTTCAGCGGTGCCTATCTCCACGGCGGGGCCCTGTTCAGCGGTACTCTTCTGCACCGCGGGCCCTGTTCAGCGGTGCCTATCCAGCAGGTCAAGGGAGCCCGACCTGGCCTGGACTCCCTGTTCAGTCGCCCTCGGACCGTGACGTATCTGGACCCTTCGGGGACGGACTCCTGGCCTCCTTAGTGTCCTCCTTCGCAGCTGGGATGTGGCATGTGGGGTCCACCTTCTCTGCGCTCCTGCTGCCCTTCCGCTCCTTTGATGGGGCTCTCGGGCCCTTGCCTCCCCCAGATGGTGTGGGTGGTGAAGTGGCCGCACATTGCTCCTTGGGGGCAGCCCTGTCGGTCCTCGCACGGCGGTCCTTGGTTTTGCGGGTCCTCTTGCCGGGGGGGGGGCTGGACGTGTCCTTGCTGCAGCTCGATGTGTCACTGCTGGCAAAGGGTGGGCTCCAGAACCCAGGCACAACAGTGACACCCGAAGCTGGGCTGGTGGTGGCTGCGGTGCTCTTGGGACTCTTTGAAGATGGATGGGGGAGGTCATCGGGGGGAAAGAGGTTAAGGTTAGCCAGGAAAAGTTTTTTAGGGCCAAGGTAAAGGGTAGGAGTAGTGGAGATGGAAGTGGAGGTAGAGGAGGTGGTTGTAGGAGAGTCAGGTGTGCTGTCATTGGGTGAAGGTGCTGGTGCTGTAGGCTGTCGTGAGGTGGATGGCTGTTGGGTGGGTGGCTGCCTGCGTTTGTGTGTCTTGGAAGAGGGGGTGACAGACACAGTGGGAGAGGACACAGGGGACGTGTACATGGCAGTGGGGGTGGTGACTGCACGAGTGTGGACTGTACTGGAGGGTGAGGTGGTGATGGAAGCACTGGCTGATGTGGGGGTGCATGCAGGTGTGAGTGTAGACGTCACAGGGAGGGAGGAGGGAGACGAGGAGGAGGGGGACACAGGGGTGGCAGTGGCTGTTGGCATGTCTGCATCTGGGTGTTGCTCGGGTGAGTGTTTGCGGGATCTGTGGTGCTTGTGTTTGGATGAGCTGCTCTTGGGTGTTGAGGTGTGTGCAGGCTGGTCTGATGGTGTGGATGGGATAGGCTGAGGAACAGGAGACAGAGACAGGCTGGAGGCAGTCAGAAGAGGGAGGCTGGAAACAGGGACAATGGCTGCCGTCAGTGCTGAGGCCAGAGCAGTGAACGCTCGTTGATGGGCAGCCTGACCCGAATGAATGCCCTCCAGGTACGCATTGCTCTGTTGCACCTCCCTTTGCACACCCTGGATGGCATTCAGAAGGGTCGTCTGCCCAACAATGAGCGTCCTTACCAGGTCAATGAGCTCCGCACTGAGGGCAGCAGGGGCAACAGGGGCAGGGGCTGAGGTGCCTGGGGCGAAGGAGACGCGCGCCTTCCTGGGCGAAGCGGCACGGAGCGAAGACTGAGGGGCTGCTGGGAGGGCGGGGCTGGTGCGCTGGGTGGCGGCTGTACCTGTAGAGGCGGGGGGCACGGATGTTGCCGCCACCCCTAGGGAGCTCCCATCCGAGGACGTGTCGCTTTCGCTGCTCTCACCAGCGGTCCCCGTCGTGGTGCTCCCCTCGCCCTCCGGATCACTGGTGCCCTCGGTGTCTGTTCCTGGGCCCACCGGGGCCTTGTGTCCTGCAGCTCCCTCGTGCTCCGATGCCATATCTCCTCCGCCTGATGATGCTAATGCACACATGCACAAGAAGATGAAGAGAAAGGGTGGGGGGAGAAAAAAGAAGACCAGGTTGAGTGCATGCAATGTCAACACCGTTGGCGGAGAGGACAGACACAGGTGCCTAATGCACTAAGCCGCGCATTCGGGGTACACTACTCAGTACTACTGACTAAGACAACAGGCCAAGAGACGTCAAACGCGCACATGGGAGATGCTGGACCTTCAATGGCTGTACTTGTCACCCTACAGAGGTGGTGGCCGGGGGCACAGGGCCATGCCTAAGGGAGAGGACTACACTACAGAAAGCGCCCTGGCCTAATGTCACCCACAGCCCTCCTCCCCCACCCAGACGCCTCCACTGCGCAGAAAGATAGGAGAATGTGCTGATACTCACCCCCTTGTGTCTGCTGTGATGTCTTAAAGTGCCCATCCAATTCAGGGTAGGCCACCGCCAGGATCCGGGACATCAGGGGGGTCATGGTGCGACTGGCACCCCTCCTAGGTTGGGAGGCCATCCCCAGCAGTGTTTCAGCGGTCTTCCTTGTTCCGCGGCGGATGTCCTCCCACCTCTTGCGGCAGTGGGTGCCCCGTCTGTTGTGGACCCCCAAGGTCCGGACTTCCTTTGCGATGGCACGCCAAATATCGATCTTCTGATGGGCGCTGACCTATTAGACATGTACAGGGTGGAAAGGAGGAAATCATCAATGGCCTGCATGTTAGATGTAATTGGCCCCCCCTCCCACTTTGCCATATGGCACATGCTCTCATCTGTCGGGCGTTGTACTCCTCATTCGCCCCCCACCCCACCCCACCAACTTACATCCACCCCAATCCACACAGGCATAGCCCATTCCATTAGCACCCGGGGTACTCACTTGTTGGTCTGGAGGACCGTAGAGTAGCGCATACTGGGGGAGGACCCCATCCACGAGCCTGTCCAATTCTTCAGACGTGAAGGCAGGGGCCCTTTCCCCAGTCACAGCAGCCATTGTATCTTCCAGACCGAGGTCACAGCAGCACTTGCAGTATAGGTCCTCTCCTGTGGATGATCAGGTCTTGAGTGATTAAGCAGATAGAAAATGGCGGTCACGTCCGCGGCGGTGCGTACCGCGACCGCCGGCGCACTTCGTTATTGGCTCCTGAAACCCATAGGCTTCAATGTTAACCAATGCGGCTTTGCGCCGCGGTCTTCGACCGCCTACCGCCACGGTGTGCCCCGCCAGCGCAGTGACCTCACATCCCATTGTCCCACTTCACAGGTCAGGCAGCCGCCATTTCAAGGGCCCACATGGCTTAATTTTGACTGCGACACACAGGCCTAGGCCTTGCATTGCCACACATACACGCCTTTCAACCCATTGCCATTCTTTAACTGTGCAAGCTGTCTGTACGTACCTGTGGTTTGGCTGACTCTGTGCTCCATGTTGTCCTTCCTAGGCACCGTCCGCTGGGACTTGGGATGAGAAGGAGGAATCCTCGCGTGTACCGACCGCTGGTGGACCTGTCGACAATGGAAGAACGCCATATAATACTTCGATACCGACTTGACCGTGCCACTATCCATGAACTGTGTGCCCAGCTGGAGCCAGCCCTGATGTCCCCCATCCGCCAACCCACAGGGATTCCCCCTCTGGTGCAGGTTTTGTCAGTCCTCCATTTTTTGGCCAGTGGGTCATTCCAGACCACAGTGGCCATGTCATCTGGAATGTCTCAGCCTATATTTTCAAAGATTTTGAGCAGAGTGTTGTCTGCCCTGATGAAACTCATGCGGAGCTACATCATTTTCCCCGAGGAGGGTGACTTGCCCACAGTGAAGGGTGATTTCTATGCCCTTGGACATATCCCCAACATCATTGGTGCCATTGATGGGACCCATGTGGCTTTGGTACCCCCAAAAGACGATGAGCAGGTGTACCGAAACAGAAAGAATTATCATTCGATGAATGTCCAGGTGGTCTGTTTGGCTGACCAGTACATCTCCCATGTAAATGCCAAGTTCCCAGGGTCAGTGCATGACGCGTATGTGATGCGAAATAGCAGCATCCCCTATGTGATGGAGCAGCTACAGAGACAACGTGTGTGGCTAATAGGTGACTCTGGTTACCCCAACCTGCCGTGGCTACTGACCCCAGTAAGGAATCCCCGGACAAGGGCAGAGGAACGCTACAATGAGGCCCATGGGCGTACAAGGAGGGTGATTGAGCGAACCTTTGGCCTCCTGAAGGCCAGGTTTAGGTGCCTGCATATGACTGGTGGATCCCTAATGTACTCACCAAAGAAGGTGTGCCATATCATCGTGGCGTGCTGTATGCTTCACAACCTGGCTTTGCGACGCCAGGTGCCTTTCCTGCAGGAGGATGGTCCAGATGGTGGTGTTGTAGAAGCCGTGGAGCCTGTGGAGAGTGAAGAGGAGGAAGACTCTGAGGACGACACAGACAATAGGGACAGAGTGATACAACAGTATTTCCAGTAACACCCAGGTAAGAATCACCCACGCCATTTCACAATTGCTTCTAGCCTCCTGCATCTATACTTTCTGTAGTTCCCCACAGATGTTTTTTATTAATTTATGCCTTTCCCTTCCCTTCTCAGTGCTGTCTGACTCAGTACCTGACTTCTGCTTGGTTCGCCCATGAAATACAGCGTATTGACATTGGTATGTTGTCATGACTAATTGACAGAACAGAAATTGAACAGTAATATGTTATCCCTTTGTTAATAATACAGCATGACTCAAAACAGGTTTGTGTGCAAAATGTGATTTATTTACAGTGCTAGATACCGGTACATGTGATTCTAAGGGTGATGGGTGGGGGTGGAGGAATATCCATGGCAGAGTCCAGTTCTCAGTCTCACAGGTGCATTGTTCTTTTGCCTGTGGAAGGATGGAGCATAGGCAGTTCATGGTTGGACAGGGTGGCAATGTGGGACAGTGGGAAGACTTGAGGGGGTATGTCCTGCTGGCGGGGGTCTTGACATCCTACTCTGTCTTTTTCTTTGGTCTCAGGCTCCTCTTACGGGGTGGTTGTTCTTCAGCAGGAGGTGGGGTTCTGGGGGGCTGTCGAGGTGTTGGGACCTCCTGTCCACTAGCGCCGGCGGAGGTGGTAGGCTGTTCCTGGTCCGGCCTAGTGACAGGGGCCCTGTGTGGTGCACCATGGTCCCGCAACGCGTCCTCTATCCTGTGGAGGGCCAGGACGATGGTCCCCATTGCGGTCCCGATGATTCTCAGCTCCTCCCTGAAGCCCATGTAGCGTTCCTCCTGCTGTGCCTGGATCTCAGTGAACCTGGCCAGTACCGTCGCCATCGTTTCTTGGGAGTGGTGGTAGGCCCCCATGAGGGTTGTGAGGGCCTCTTGGAGAGTGGGTTCCCTGGGCCTCTCCTCCCCCCCCTGTCGCACAGCAGCCCTCCGAGCTGCCCGGTTTCCCCCGGCCTCTGTCCCCTGGCCGGTGTGCCCGCTCCCACTGCCCCCAGGTCCCTGTTGTTGTTGGGGTGTCGGGTTAGCCTGGGTGCCCTGTAGTGGCGGACACACCGCTGATTGAGCTGTCCTAGAGACAGAGGCATGGGCCCGCTGGGTGGGAGCTGTGCTGGTGTCGGCAGAGGGGGTCGGGTCTGGTGTGGCCTGTGTCTGGGTGAGGGGAACCGACTGCCCAGAGGTCCCCGATGGTCCGGGCTGGTCATCAGGTTCACTGTCGACAGAGCTGCTATCCTCAGTGTGGGCCTGTTCTGGTGGTGGGATGGACACTTCTGGACCCTCCTGGCTGGTGTGTTGTCGTTCGGGTCCTGCATGGGGTAAGAGAGTTTGGTTATTGTTTCTGTGTGTGCAATAGCATGCGTGTTGTGGGTGCCCTTGTCCCCCAGTGCAGGCATTCCCTGGAGGGAGGTGTTGTGAGGGTATTTAGTGGGGGGGAGGGGTTAGTGCAGTGGTCATGCTTAGGTGATGGGTGCCCATGGTTTGTGTTGGCATGCAGGAGTTGGTGTTGGGATGGGTGGGTTGTGCTGGTGAGACATTGTCAGGAAGGATGTGTGCTGGGGGGTTGGGGGTGAGGGTGGGGGTGTGGGTTGGCATGCTGGTGGGGTGTGGGGGATATAGTAGTTGAGATGGGACTTACCAGAGTCCATTCCTCCGACTACTCCTGCGAGGCCCTGAGGATGCAGGATGGTCAAGACCTCTTGTTCCCACGATGTAAATTCGGGAGGGGTGGGTGGGGGTCCGCCGCCAGTCTTCTGGACCGCGATGTTGTGCCTCGAGACCATCGACCGGACCTTCCCCCGTAGGTCGTTCCATCTTTTGCGGATGTCGTCCCTATTCCTGGGATGCTGTCCCACCGCGTTGACCCTGTCCACGATCCGCTGCCATAGCTCCGCCTTCCTGGCTATACTGGTGTGCTGCACCTGCGAGCCGAAGAGCTGGGGTTCCACTCTTAGGATTTCCTCCACCATGACCCGGAGTTCTTGGTCCGAAAAGTGTGGATGCCTTTGGGGTGCCATGGGGTGGTGTGGGTGAGGTGTGGGTGGTGTATGTGATGAGGAGTGTGTTGGTGAGTGGTGCTTTGTGCTACTATGTGGTGTGTGTGATGGTGTAGTGTGCCTCAGTGTGTCTTGCTTTGGATTGTCTGCTGTGTCTCTCTCTCCTTCTCTCAGTATTTGGGGTCGCAGGGGTTTGTGGGTGATGTGGGTGTGTGTTTTATAGTTGGTTGATTGTGTGGGAGTGGTGTGTGTATGAGTATCAGGTGTGTGTTTTTCAAATTGTCCAATGTGGCTGTGTTTTGGTGATGTGTGTGTATTCTGACCGCGGCGGTGTGTAGCGCCAATGGAATACCGCGTTTGAATGACCGCCGTGTGGATTCGTGGGTCGTAATGGCATGGGCGTATTTCTGTTGGCGTGACGGTGGAGGTTTGGTCATCTCCAGTTTATCGCTGCCCGCCGATGTGGCGGGATGCAGTGGAGGACGGATTTTTGGAGGTTTGGCCGTTATGGGTCAGAATGACCGTGGCGGTTGACCGCGGCCGCGGCGGTGTTATGGCGGTCTTCTGACCGGCGGTAAGGGCATTTTACCGCCGAGGTCAGAATCACCCCCTATATGTCCTACCTTAACCATACACTGCACCCTGCCCTTGGGGCTACCTAGGGCCTACCTTAGGGGTGCCTTACATGTAAGAAAAGGGAAGGTTTAGGCCTGTCAAGTGGGTACACTTGCCAAGTCGAAGTTACAGTCAACACTGCACACACAGACACTGCAGTGGCAGGTTGGAGACATGATTACAGAGCTACTTATGTTGGTGGCACAACCAGTGCTGCAGCCCCACTAGCAGCATTTGATTTACAGGCCCTGGGCACCTCCAGTGCACTTTACTAGGGACTTACCAGTAAATCAAATATGCCAATCATGGATAAACCAATCAACAGTACAATTTCTATAGGGAGCACTTGCACTGATTAGCAGTGGTAAAGTGTGCAGAGACAATGAACCAGCAAAGACAGACCTAAAAAAAATAGGAGGAGGAAGGCAGAAAGTTTGGGGATAACCCTGCAAAAAGGGCCATTTCCAACATGATTTATACGGGAAGGCATGACAGTGTTATGGATGAAATGGCAGCTTCTATGCTGTTCCAAGCAGCTGCAAGGGCAGTGCATGTTCAAATGGCTGGCGTCCATGAAGGTGCTCACAGGTGTGTGCAGCATCAGTCTCTCACAAGTCCTGTAGGTGAGATTCAAGTTCAAATGGCCATCAGTACCTTTCACATGGGAAGCAATGTACAGGTGATAACAGGGATTAGAGACTACAAGCCAGTGCATTATTTAACCTGACGTCCATGCAGACAGAAGTACTATGACTATGGCATACCATCCTAAAGAGGGTAGCACACTGGATTTACGTTGTGAGTCTGGGAGTGTGTAGAGGGGGGATTATATGGGGACACATATTCCCATTACAGGAACCTCTGACAAAGGGTGGGGTGAGACCGGGAACATGTGTGTGTCAGGACTTAGGATATGGGCTGGCTTGTGCAGGGGATGTCATGTGAGCAATGTTAGTCATACCTGGGGCACTTGTGCTATGACTTTGCTGCTGATATGGAAATCTAGTCACACATAGTCCTTGCAAAGATAGGTGATGTAACACTTACTGCTGTCAAGGGTCTGGTCATACATTCCTGTTACTAATGCAATAGCACATCCACTGCGTCATGTATTAGGTTTTTTCTCCCTTATTGACTTATGGTGTCTTAGTTGTGTGCCATATTCTGCAATGAACCATGTTGCCAACATGTATGTGTGGAATAGGTGTGGTCCTCTACTATTGCTCTTCAAATGCGACATGTATAGGATATATGTCATTAACAGTGTGAGTGAATGTGGCTGTACATTCATACGCATCAAACTAGTTTAGGAATGTTCTGTGTCCTAATCGGTATTTCAGCAATGCTCCATGAGGCTACACTCTGATTCTGATTGTTAGTGATAATGTTATGCAAGAATGATTATCCAGACCATGATATGGTGATTAGTATGGGTGTTTATTTACATATGGTAAGACAGTGGTGATGGGTGAGTAGAGTTAAAAGAAATTTTGGGCAATATGTTGTCTCCGACGCAATCCTGCAGCTGTGTTTGGATGGTCCCCCTCATGTTGATGGCCTGCATCCTCCTCTTCCTCCTCTTCAGGCATTTGTGGGTTGGGTTCATTTAGTGGAATGTTCCATCTTACACATATGTTGTGCAGGATGGCACAGCTCAAAATTATTTTGCACACCATTTCAGGTGAGTATAGGAGGCTGCTTCTGGTGATGTCGAGGCACCTGAATCTTGACTTCAGGATGCCAAAGGCCCTCTCGACTACTGTGCGTGTCCTCCTATACGCCTCACTACGCTCTGCTGCAGTGCTTGGGTTTGCAAATGGGGTCATAATCCATGGCTGGATCCCATACCCCCGATCAGCTGAAAGAGAAAATGAGTGAGAACATGTTGATGTAGCTTGCCCCATAAATATCACTTTGCATGGCAGTAGTTCTCTTGTGTTGTCTGTGACTCATTGGTGTTTGTGTTATTGTGTGGATTCCTAGGCTTCTAGGATGTACCATCAGCATTGGGTTGTTTCTTATCTGAACAGGTGTTTGGCTGTTGACCGGATGTCAGCAGTATTTTTGGAGAGTTGCAGTACAGTGTGTACTCCCTTGCATTGTGACTTGTGAAACAGGTGTCCCTGTGTCTTAACTGGGGGTGAGATGATACTTCCATGCACAGAATCAATTCGACAGTGGTGGTAACACGGTTGCATCTATGTACACTGGACATCCCATACAATTTGGCATATGCAATAGATTAATTTAGGCATCAGTGAGACCCTTAGATTTTGCAAGGTGACTGTGCAAAACATCTCCGTACGTTGTGAGCACTGACGTGTTAACAAATGACTATGCACTAATTTTACATGTGTGACAAGTTCACTGCAGACCTATTTCTCTGCTCTTGCCAAGTCGACTCAGGTTGTAACGTGTTCCAATACTACTGAACATGTTCAGGTTCCGATGGCTAACTTGGTTGTGAAGTTGTCATTTAGAGTTTCAGAAGGTCCGTATGGCAGTGTGTGTGTTAATTTGCCCCAATGCGTATGTGTAGGAATGTGCACTTTCAATATTGTCCCATCAAGATGTGTTCTACGCACAGTCCACTTGCTTCTTGGTAGTGGACCATGTGAGAGCAGGAGTGATGTGAGATATTGGTACTGCCTCAAAGATTGCATGTGACCTTCATTGTAGTCATCATCATGCTATGTGTGTCATGGTGTTTGACCTGCAGGAAAAAACATTCAACACCCCTTACACAGTACGTATTGGTTTGAAGGGTGTTGGATTGAGTGTTATTGATGTGATATTGAAAGTTTAATCTTCCCAGATGTACTGCCAGTTGGGGCCATGTGTTTGTCATTGTGTTGTTTTACATTTTTCCCTTGTGTCTGTGGAGTGGCATCAGTTGTTATTTGAAACTGTCATTTGTCCCTAGGTGTGTCTCCCATTGGGTGAGGATCTCAAGCATGCCTAGCGGTGTCACATCCTCAGAGTGTTCCTATCCACGTGTCGATGTTGTGGTGTATGTGTTGTGTGTCCTAGAGGGTTGCTGTGCAGTGTGTATATAAGTAGGTTTCTGTACTTACCAACAAGTAGACCATTTCCATATCGTCCATCCTGGAAGTGTTGATTGATGGTGCAGTGACGGAAGATGAATGAATCATGAACACTCCCAGAATACTTTGCCACAATGTCGGTGATCAAACCCCGGTGATCGACAATGGGCTGCTCATTGATGGAGTGTGTGGCCTTCCTGTTGCGGTATAGATGTTTGGTTGCAGCAGGCGGCACAATGCGTACATGTGTGCAGTCAATGGCACCAAGGACGTGTGGGAAGCCATTAGTTTGGTAAAACCCCTGTTTGGTCCCCTGCTGCTTCTGCTGTGTGTTGAGGAAGCTGATGTGACGGCGTGTGAGGGAAATGATGGCATCCAGTACCTTGGGGAGGAAGGCGGAGAATGATGGCTGTGAGATCCCAGCAATCAGGGCGCCAGTGGTTTGAAAGGAGCCACTTGCCAACATGTGTAGTACAGCTAGCAGCTTGGTTTCTGGTGGAATGGTGCGAGTGTCTGCAAGCTGGGTGCCAACTGTAGCTCAATGTTGTGCAGCAGCTGCTGTATGGCTTGCCAGTTAAGCCTGTACCTCTGAATGATGTCTTGTTGGTGGAGTCCCATAAGGGTTATCCTGGTGCGGAATATCCTCTCCTGCCTTCTGCGTTGCCTTTGAGGTCCCTGCTGGTGTTGTGGAATCTGCTGTTGTTGGTCCTGTGCTCTGCGTCTGCGTGCATGCTGGATGAAAAGCTTCCTTTTGGAGCTCTGCTGTTGCTTCTGTGTGTTTTCATTAAATACAGGGTTGTTTGCCCCATTTTAACACCTGCCCTGACCCAGACGTTATTTTCTGATGCAATTTGGGTTGTGCGTCATTTTCCGACTCCACCTCCCGGCCGTGCGTCATTTTTGCGCGGTAGCATAAATAAGGTGCACGGGTATTTAAGTAATTTTTGGGATGGAACGCCTACCTTGCATGTCATTAACGCAAGGCGGTTTCCCGCATCCAGAAAATGACGCACACGGCGGAATTTTGGCATTCGCAGGCGTCAAAGTTTAAATATGGTGCATGGTTTGCGTCCATTGTGCGTCAAAATTATTTAGGCACATTCGGCGCAAACAGAGTATAAATATGCCCCAATGTTTCGCCACCAAAATGGAGGCACTTTTTATTTAGTATGCATGTGTATTTTTTATTGACTTTAATGCCATCACTGGGAGGGCCAAGGGGCTTGTTTGGGTAAGCCAACCCTCTAAAACGGGGCCTGTGTTGGGGAGGGGGGTGAGCAGACTGCGGTCAGAGGCCACAGGAGAAAGAGAAGACAGAGCATGAGGCCGCCAGGCGCAAGACCTGGGCTACGGGCTGCAAAAATGCTGGCAGAATCCCGGAGAGCAGCCGCCCTGGTACCTAGGCCTCCGAAGGAGACAACCTACAGATTCGCTACCTGGTGATAACAAGAAGAGTTAATAACAATCTAATGCCCGACCCTGCTAATATGAGAATCAAGATTTAGTGACAAAATTCACCTCCGTTTTCGTTGGGGAGAAAGGATGAATTTGGAGACCATCATCTCAAATAGAGTGGCATATAACGTAATGGAAATAAGCAGAAGCCCTCATTGGAAAAGCATAATAGGTCTGGCCTTGTGAAAAAATACAGTGTTTTGTTTCTTACGTTTTTTTTTTTTTTTACATGAAATACGTTCTAAGTAAAAACAGAAACATGTCTCCACTATTCATGACAGCCGCGTGATTGCAATAAAAAAAATATATGTTAACCATCACATATACTTTAAAAGTGGGGGTCCTTTACAGTAAGCTGACTCCCTTAGTACATGAATCGAAAATATTTTTTTTTAGTTTACACGCACCCTAGGAAAAATATGATTCTTAATGGTGCGCAGAAAATGTTATGTTGTCTTTAATTTGCTATACACTGAACACATAATTTAAACACTCAAGAATGACTGAGAATAATTAAAAAAGGTTAAGGAATGAAAAGAAACATTGAAAGTCTAGAGAGTCAGTAGCTTAAGTGGGCTCTCCCAGTGCCCCATACTCCATATTTATACTAAGTAGGCAGAAGCTAAATTAGTTTAACGGTTGAATGGACCAATAAAAAAATAAATTTTAATATCAATGCACTTTTATTTCTTACCTTTTTGATCGCACGGGGTTAATGCTGTTCCAAAACGAAACCTAAAAAATTCGAGTTTTAACAGGGATGCATCATCTGTGCATGGCCGTCTTTGAACGACTAAAAGCTGACCAATTTAAATAATTTAGAATGCGTTAATTTACTTTGTTATTTTACGATATTTAAGTGACCCTTTTGCAAATGTTTAAACTGCTGAAAATATTTTAAATAAACACCTACATCTAAACACCTCACGGTTGAAATCAGTTTATTTTTAAACCGATAGTGCAAATCGCATTCTGTATACGTGAAGCTAGAGCGGTGGAGAAAATATACGGAACCACTAGAGGGCGGTATAATCCTAGTCAAAAGACGATGACCAGTGTTGCACATTAAATCTGATACAGAAATTGTAAAAAAAACAAGCAATAAATGAGTGGGGATATTCTGAATCCAAAGATTTGGCTATGGTTGCAATGACTATCAACCGATCAACCGATTATATGAAAATAATAAATGCAAAATCAATATGTTTGACTTTGTCAAAGCTGCACACGGACACAATTTTACAGATATACATACATACACTAACACAGATATGGAGAAAGATCAACTTATCTACAACCATTCATGCCCAAACAGATCAATACGGCCCAGCCACACATGCATGTAGACCTACCACACCCCTGCAGTGGATCGCACGTATGCACTCAAGGGAGAGACGTGTGTCAGGCTATGGTGTTCACCTTGTAGTGTTGCTGTGGATCCAAGGGGGTTTGCAGATGTTTCCCCCTATGACAGTGCGCGAGTTGGAGCGCGTTAGGGATGACGCAGGGGTAGCTATAGCTAGGCGTTGGGACGCGGGAACGGGGCCTTGGGTGAGAAGCGATCAATGGAATAAAGTTGAAGAGCTGCACTCAACACATCGTGTTAGTGTCGTTGATTCTAATTGCTTGCGCAACACGACATCCTTTTGGCGACGAGGTGGACCTTACTTTGCTAGGCAGTGCCTGCACCCCGGCATGCGGCACCGCTCTGACTCCGTTCCGTGCCGCTCCCCAACCGAGCCCGACACGTGCAGAGCCACGCCCAACCTGACCGCGGCCCGGCCACACCATCTCCGGAGGCCCGGCCTGACAAGCCCTGAGGCGGCCTCTCCCAGCAACGCTCCACCGCACGGAAGCACAGAGGGAAAACGGCCCCAGCCAGCATAGCAGGTGATTATGCCACGCTCCCCTAGCCCGCAGCACTTCCACCCCGGGCAGCGGACAACAAACAAAGCCACGCCCTCATCTGCGTGCGCTTCCCTGGAGGGCGTGGAGAACACTGCCACACCCTCCAACGTTGCCAGCAACCTGCAGGAGGAACAATTGTGGCTGAAGCACACCACTCCCTGCAAGGCTCTCCCTGCACATCCTCTGACCACGCCTGGGCCTCTCCTTGAGTGCAGTGCCCTGCACCAGGCCCCGCCTAGCCATCCCAGGCCCAGGATCATCACCCTGCAACCTCCCCCGGACCACACCATGGAGGTTTACCCACCTAGTGCTGCATAGGGGTGGTGCAGAAGCAGACTGCACCCATCCGTTTCGGGTGGTGAGGAAGACAGTGACCCCAAGCTTCACTCACACGGTACATCACCAAACTCCCGGCACCCTTCGCCATGGCCAGCATACCTCCTTTGGAACCGTTCACTGTCACAGGAGCCCCCTCCCCACCCAGGCCGCGAGGTGGAAGGTATGGGTGGAGCACCTCAAAACCTATTTCGAGGCCCTGGATGTCCAGGCAGAGTGACGGAGACCCCTCCTCCTCCACCTTGGAGGGGCGGACATCCACAAAGTGTTCAAGTCCGTGACAGAGGCAAGGCCACACACATACGACACCCTGAAAGGAGCGATCACGGCGCACTTTGAACAGTACACAAATCCAGACTACGAGTGGTTCCTAATGCACCAAACCCGCCAAACGCCAGACAAATTGGTTGATGTCTTCTACGCAAGGCTAAAAGGGCTAGCCAGCACCTGCATACTGCTCGATGAGGAAGACGAAATCTGTGCGCAGTTCATCCAGCGATGCTCCTCTTCGAAGCTCAGGGAGTGCATCCTGCAACAACCGAACATGCTAATGAGGGACATTCTCACCCTCGGGCGAGCCCAAGAACTGTCACTAGCATGTGCTGCGCACATGAAGCAAGCGCCGCCAGCCCAAGTCAAAACGGACCCGGGCAATGCAGTTACCACGAACGCACCGCAAGCAAAAGTCAACAGCTACAGAGGAAGACAGAAAGGCAGACCCTGAAAGTGGTGCGGCAGCCCGGCACCACACCCCGGCACCTGCCTAGCTTGGGGAAAGACGTGCAGCGCATGCAGAAAGGCAAACCACTTCGCGAAAGTCTGCCGGTCGACCCCTAAGGTGGCTGCCCCCACGACGAAGAGGTCAGTCAAGGCAATTGAGACCGCCCCTGACCCAGACTCGGACAGTGACATGGATGGTGACCACCAGATAGTTCACGTGGTACACACCATCAGAAACCGGCGGCTACCCACGTGCCAAGTTCCCATTCAGGGGCTTCCTGTATCAGCACTAGCTGACACTGGAGCATCCATAAACCTGATGGCCATGGAGGAATACCAGAAGCTATCCAAACCGCTGCAGCCACTCAGGCCCACAGGAGTGCAAGTCTTCGCATTCAGCAACACCCAACCTCTGGAGATATCCGGGGTGTTCACCAGGGAAGTGGCCCACGATGACACCAACAGGACCACAAAGATCTATGTGTGCAAAGAAGGTGCAGGATTTCTGCTAGGATGCCAGAGCGCCCAAGATCTCAACCTAGCGCATTTCACATTCAGCATTCATGCTAACGCTCTCAAAGACCTAGTAGAAGAGTTCAGCTGTCTCTTCGAAGGCATCGGCTGCCTGAGAGGACCACCACTCTGGCTCCACATAGACGAGTCAGTCGCCCGTAGCTCTCAGACATCGGAGAGTGGCGTTCCACTTGTGCCCAAAAGTAGAGCGAGAGTTACAACTCATGGAACGGGCGGGCATCATCGAAAGAGTCTCAGGCCTTACCCCATGGGTGTCTACGATTGTTGTGTCGCGGAAACCTAAACAACCAGAAGCCGTCGGCGTCTGTGTGGACATGCGCGTGCCGAACCAGGCAATTAAGAGTGAAAGGCACCTGACCCCAACCAGAGATTACATCCTCAGCAAGCTAGCCGGATCCCAATGGTTCTCCAAAATGGACCCCCGATCGGGGTATCATCAGATCGTGCTACGCCCCAAATCTCGACCAATAACCACCTTCTCCACGCACACCGGCCTCTGGCGGTACACACGGCTCAATTTCAGCATTTCCAGTGCGGCAGAAGTTTTCCAACACAATGTAAAAGGGGTTCTGCAAGGGCTCCTGGTGGTCCTCAATGTGAGCGATGACATCCTCGTCCATGCCCCGACCCTGGATGAACACATGAGGAGATTGCGAGCTGTGTTTGTGAGGCTGCAGAAGCAAGGGCTGACATTTCACTGAGAAAAATTTGACTTCCTCAAGCGAGAGATCTGTTTTTTTGGGTACCGGTTCTCCCAACACGGAATTGGACCAGACCTGCACAAAGTCAGAGACTTTCAAGAGGCCCCAGCCCCCAGGTCTGTTTCGAGGGCCCGAAGTTTCCTTGGCATGGTCACATACTGCGGCCGGTTCATGAAGAACTTGTCGGACATCACCGGCCCTCTAAGACGGCTCACCCACGCTGACCACCCGTGGGTGTGGGAGAAGAACAAGAGCGCGCATTCCGAGCCACCAAAGACGTGCTTTCTGCCAACACCACGCTGGCGTTCTTTGATCCCCAACGGGAGTCGCAACTGGTCGTAGATGCCAGTCCCACAGGCCTAGGAGCCGTTCTGACACAAAAGCGAGACTGCGGAGAGTGGGGCCCCATTGCATTTGCCAGCCGCACGCTCACCCCAACGGAGAAGAGGTACTCCCAAATTGAGCGAGAGGCCCTTGCCATCCACTGGGGGTGCCGCCACTTCCATCTGTACCTGTATGGCAAGCCCTTCTCAGTAGTGACTGACCACAAACCACTGCTGCCTCTTTTCAAGGGATCATCCTCGAACCTCCTCCCAGGATCGAGAAATGGATATTGCAAATCCAAGAATTCAATTTTACCGTGGAGTACCGGCCAGGAACAAGGAACCCCGCTCACTTTTTATCACACCACGCTCGCCTAGCCACCCCTCAAGAAATGGTGGACGCCCAGGAGACAGAGGAATATGTGCGGTTTGTGGTAGACTGGGCCAGACCATTGCCCATGACGCTCAGCGAAGTGGTATCGGCCACTGACCAGGACAAATGCCTACAGATCGTAATAACAGCCACCCGGTCGGGGGACTGGCGACCACTCCACTGCCCAGACACCTTCCGCACGCAGGACGCCCAAGCCAGACTCCACGCCCTGTTCAACGTAAGGCACGAACTCTCGGTAAGCGAGGATGGCTGCCTGCTGAGAGGACTCCACCTGGTAATACCATCCAGCCTGACAGCCCGAGCTGTGTCCCTTGTAGATGGAGCCCACCAGGGCATCCTTAAATCCAAGACCCGACTCCGGAACAAGGTCTGGTTTCCAGGACTAGATCAACTAGTAGAGAATGCTGTCAAAGGGTGCCTAGTGTGCCAGGCCAGTGGTGCACAGGGCCCTCCAGCGCCAGTCATCACTGAAGACGGCCCCTCAGCCCCGTGGCAAAGGGTGAGCGCGGACTTCGGGAGCCTACCCGACAGGTCATACATGGTGGTGGTGGTTGACAACTACTCGCACTATCCTGAGGTAGAGCTGGTACAGTCCACGTCCGCACATGCCGTCATTCCGAAGTTCAAAAAGTTAATGGCCACCCATGGGTTCTTCGGCAAGGTACGTATGGACAATGGGCCCCCCTTCAACAGCCGAGAGTGGGCAGACTTTCTGGCCTCCACCAACACCAAACATCAGCGAGTCACGGCCCGATGGCCCCAGGCGAACGGAGAGGTAGAGCGGTTTGTCAAAACACTAAACAAAGTGATCCGCATTGCCACAGCAGAATCGAGGAACGTGGAGGGCACCATCTATACATTTCTACGGGAATACAGGGTCACACCCCACACCACCACTGTTTTGGGAAGACAATAACAGATGCCATTCCACACCACCCCTCATGAGCAACACAACCACCGCCACAAAACCCAATCAGCAACAAGAAGAGCCCGCACCAACACCTATGCCTTCCAGAGGCGGAGAGCTCAAGCAGTCCAGGTGCAAGTGGGAGACGCTGTTCTGGTCAAAGACCGTCACCCAAGGGGCAAGTTCCGTCTGCCTTTCGAGGTACAACCGTGGACAGTGACCGCCACGAAAGGCACCATGGTGACAGCCTGGCGCGGTCTAGAGACAGTAACCCACAACGTGACGCAGTTCAAACGCTTACCTCACTCCACATTACATGACTATGGAAGAGACAGCACGGTCGTAGCCGACACCAGGACCAGTCCAGAACAGACTAAGTCCGTCAGGAGAACACAGGCGACAAGAGGAGACCCCCAGCTGAGAGACCTGCAACAAGCCAACAGGAACAGGCGGTTCCGCCAACAGCGACGCAGGCGCAAGAACCACCTGCAAGGGTCGAGACACCCGGTGAGAGCCCAACCCAGGTGCCTACGTCAGGGTGGTCTGGGAGCAGAAGATACAATTTGAGGCACAACCCAGATCCATCCAGGCGTTACGCAGACTTTGCGTGTGACTGATTCTGACACCTATGATCAAGCGCAAGTGCCACCCCACCCTGCACTGTCACAGGTCATGGAGTTTTCAATGACACACCGTTTGATGTTAAACTCTGTTTAGTTCGTTGTCTCCCCCTTTGGGGAGGAATGTAGTGTTGCCGTGGGCCAGCCCACTCCCCTGTGGACCCAAGGGGGTTTGCAGGTGTTACCCCCTATGACACTCTGCGAGTTGGAATGCGCTGGGGATGACGCAGGGGAAGCTATAAGTAGGTGTTGGAACCCGGGAATGGGGTCTTGGGTGAGAAGCAATCAATGGAATAAAGTTGGAGAGCTGCACTCATCACATCGTGTCAGTGTCGTTGATTCTAATTGCTTGCGCGACAGGACACACCTCTATTATGCCCTATGCTCTAAGGCCACCCACAGTGTTAGATGTGAGAGGAGGTGGGACAGGAGAGATGGAATGAAAAAGGAGTGGGTGAACAGAATTAATTGACCCCAATCCGAGCGGTATCAGAAACCAATCAGGCACTGGGATGAAGGGAAGCGGAGATAAAATACAAAGGGGACAAACCGTGTGACAGACATACATAAGTGGTAGCTGATTAGCGGGGTGCCAGGAAAAGCCAATACTAGTCAGGCCATGGCTACAAACCAACAGCCAGAAACTGACACATGCACGACACACACCCGAGCACCACAAGACAGGTAGAGAGAGCCCACCGGCAGGTGTATAGACAAGATGGACAGGGGACGATTGGACAGGGACAGAAAGAAGGAAAGATAGAGACGTAGATGCATGATTCATGCCAACTAAATATGTTGCCCATTTACTGACAAAATCAATGATGAGGTTGAGGAGGAGTGGTGGCAATGCGTAACCAATCACTGGCCTCTTCTTAGAGAAACATACTTTTATTGGGTGATGGAATACTTCGATCTTCATGTCCGTTCAATCACTGTCTGCATTTATCTTGTCCCAGTAACAATGCAAAACGCTCTGCATTCCCGTTCCCCCATCTTCCTCTTTTATAAATTCATACATATGTTGCCCTGTGATTAAATGCTTTCATTTCTAAATGCCAACGTACGGTGAACACAGGTTTACAAGATTGTTCCAACTACATCGCAGTTATGGGCTGCATTCTCAATTTCAGTCATAAATCTGCACCCGCAGGTTTACATCCCTAGATGTACATTTCCATTTTATTTTAATTCACAAAGCTCAGAAGAACAGCAAGAACCTTCCAACAGTTGCACGTTGGGAAAACATTTGAGGACTCACATTTTCTCGTATGTAAATGTACAGATGCCTGTTCTCAAATCTCTCCAGATAAAACCCCTTCTTCCACACGACCAACAACTTTTAGGAGTGTTTCTTTCCTTTTCTATTCCTTGAAAAGGACTTACTACTGCCCATGATGGGAATGCATCGCTGGTTTTCCGATATGGGAAGGGATCAGAAATTATTCTGAGAATATCCACAAAAGTGTTGATTTGTGGAAGTGCAAAAACTCCCAGGACATACGCAGCCTTCATCACCCACTCCTCACCATGAGCAGAAGTTCGCGCACATGAAAACTAAGGTGTGAGCAAAAAAATGTACAAACCCAAAACCGAATTTCCCGAAATGGCAAAGTGGTTTTGCACTGGTGAAAAAGCTACTTTTGAGTGCCAGCAAATAGCTTTGTGAAACATGCCTTCTCCATCGAGCCCTGAACTTTCCCTTTACAGCTCCAAGTCATCCAATGTGTTGCTGAATGGAAGCACATAAAGGCTTAAGCCCCCCGAATGCATTGATGCGATCAACGAGAGTCGGCGCTTATCATAGTGGAACAAGCTAGCGAAAATGTTCTTCTCATACCCAGATTTCAAATTACATTTCTTGACATTTGACGAGTTGACAAACATGGAAGAAGATTCTAAATATTCAAGTTACTTTATTTCACAAAGCATACATTTAGTGTTCACGACTTCTTATCTTACCGTTCTTGCTTTCTCATAGTTGAACGTTGTTACAATATACAACCATTTTCCAAGTGTTTTAAATGTATCATACCCGCCCATCCGCATATGTTTATTTTATTTGTTGACAATTGCTTCGGTGTAATCATTAAAATTCATCAGTAGAGCACTGCTTGAAAACGTTACCATTATCCAGCCGCAGACTGATATGGGTCACGAAGCTTTTTCAAGAAATTATGAGCCCTTGTTTCACGAGCCAGTCGGCCACCCATGAAAATAACAGATAATTAATATGCAAAAATGTAAAAGTCATTCCACAACCATGATACTTCCCAGCCGCCCTCTCAATCCATGGCACAGCCCCTCCAAAGATGAACCTCACAGCCCGCTCTAGTTGTAGATTGTATGCATTAGTTGCCATGATTGGCACAAGTGCCGGTGAATGAAACCTAATATGCATCGAAGGCCAGTAAGTTGACGGCGTTTGTGTAGTGCATGCTCACATCATTATTTTACATAGGGCTTCATACCACACTTCTTCTGCATCTAATAGCTATAAATATTAAGTGTTATTAATAAAAATGTAATGGTGATTATTTATAGCCCTCAGAAGGCTGTATAATGCATAGCTACATGTTTTAAATAGTGTTCATACCACACGTGTGCCACGTATAATAGCAATGTATAACAAGTGTTATCACAAGAGTGTAATGGTAATATACTTATGGATTTGAGAAGGATGGTATGCGTGTTGGCCCTATGAGGATTTGGACATTTGACCCGTAGAGCACCACAATTGCCACCAGCACATTTACAGCCACCCACAAACACAGATCAGCAGACAACAGGTACCCAAACACCCAGACTACCAGACATGCTTTCCCACGTACACAAAGCCCAAAAGACATATAGGAGACAGGGGGGGTCATTACAACCCTGGCGGACGGTGTTAAAGGTCAGCGGACAAAAAAAGGAAATCATGACCGTGGCGGAAACCGCCAACATAGACAGCCACTTTAACACTCCGGCCGCCACGACAGTACAGACAGCGTGGCGGTCACCGCCAACAGACAGGCGGGAGACAATGTACCGACCACAGTATCACAACCCGCCAATCCGCCACCTTTTCCGGGGCGGATTCACCGTGGATAAAAACACGGCAGAAACAGCTTTTGCAATGGGAAAACGCTCACCTTCTACACATCCCACGAGGAAGGAGGACACCATGGAGCCGGAATTACAAATCCTACCTGCCCTTGTCTTCCTGCTCATTTACGAACACCAGCAACGGCGGCACCGAAGACAACGGTGAGTACTGCACCTACGACATAGGGGAGGGGGGAGGCAAAGTCAGGGACACACACACGCAACACCCCCACCCCCACCCTCACCCTCGCACATTACAACACACACACCAATGCATTTCCAAAATCACAGGAACAAACCACAACCCCCCCCACCCCCCCGGAAGAATGCAAAGACCAAAGGAAATCAGTTCAAAAATTGTAATGTATCAAAATACAGTTACCAAATATATACAGATATATATACACATTCCAGCTGTTATACATTACGAGAAGTAGTGCAGGTATGCACATATCAATGTCCGTGCACCACTGGACCAAAAATGCATGGGCGAGGCCCACATTAGATACCTGTCCACAAACGGAGAGAACACTGCTGGGGCATCAGATAGAAATACAACAGGCACCTCAGGGGGAAGGGAAGGGGGGGCACCTCAGCCGGATGACAGTACCACGCCAGATCCACGATAGGGCTCCATGCCCACTGTTCCATCCTGGGGAGTGCAGAGCCACAGTCTCTCAAGTTTCTACAGTGGGTGGGTTGCCCACTGTTCCATCCTGGGGAGTGCAAAGCCACAGTCTCTCAAGTCTCTACAGTGGGTGGGTTGCCCACTGCCATATCCTGGGGAGTGCAAAGCCACAGTCTCTCAAGTCCCACAAGTGGGTGGTTTGCCCACTGTTCCATCCTGGGGAGTGCAAAGCCACAGTCTTTCAAGTCTCACAAGTGGGTGGGTTGCCCACTGCCATATCCTGGGGAGTGCAAAGCCACAGTCTCTCAAGTCTCTACAGTGGGTGGCTTGCCCACTGTTCCATCCTGGGGAGTGCAAAGCCACAGTCTCTCAAGTCTCACAAGTGGGTGGGTTGCCCACTGCCATATCCTGGGGAGTGCAAAGCCACAGTCTCTCAAGTCCCACAAGTGGGTGGTTTGCCCACTGTTCCATCCTGGGGAGTGCAAAGCCACAGTCTCTCAAGGCTCACAAGTGGGTGGGTTGCGCACTGCCATATCCTGGGGAGTGCAAAGCCACAGTCTCTCAAGTCTCTACAGTGGGTGGCTTGCCCACTGTTCCATCCTAGGGAGTGCAAAGCCACAGTCTCTCAAGTCTCACAAGTGGGTGGGTTGCCCACTGCCATATCCTGGGGAGTGCAAAGCCACAGTTTCTCAAGTCTCTACAGTGGGTGGCTTGCCCACTGTTCCATCCTGGGGAGTGCAAAGCCATAGTCTCTCAAGTCTCTACAGTGGGTGGTTTGCCCACTGTTACATCCTGGGGAGTGCAAAGCCACAGTCTCTCAAGTGGATAACAGTCTCCACTGGTTCTGGAGGGGGACTGGTGCCTAGAGTGCTTCATCCTGTGCAGGACAGAGGCAGTGGATGCATGTCTCCACTGGTTCTGGAGGGGGAATGGTACCCACACTGCATCAGGCTCCCCATGACGCTTCCTGTTCCGTCACTGTACCAGCTGTACATGGGATAACAATGCTTGATGTGGCGGTGTTTTCATTCTTCAGCGGTGCTTTGCCATGTTCAGCGGTCTTCACCATGGCGGTGAGTTCCTTGTTCAGCGGTGCTTTGCCATGGCGGTCTCTGACCTGTGCATTGGTGTGTGGCATGACGGTCCCTCATTGCCCAGCGGGGCTGTGGCTGCCGGGGCCCTCCTGGGCACTGACTCCGGCGGTGGTCTCCTGACCAGTGACGATACTCCTGCCCTCCTGGGCACTGACTCCGGCGGTGGTCTCCTGACCAGTGACGATACTCCTGCCCTCCTGGGCAATGACTCCGGCGGTGGTCTCCTGACCAGTGACGATACTCCTGCCCTCTTGGGCACTGACTCCGGCGGTGGTCTCCTGACCAGTGACGACGGTGCTGGTGGTGGGGTTCCGACCGCGGGGAGGATGGCGCCCTTCTCCGCCGTGCTGCTCTTACCACACTGCGCAGACTTCTTCTGGCACTTCACCACCTTTGGAGGAGTCACAGCTGACTCTGCAATCCCCCTGGGAGCCTTGTGAGCAGTCTTTCCACCAGGAGTCTTCACCCTGTCCCGTCGGCCACTTTCCAACTTGAGATGCTTTACAGGGGGTGGACTGGCAGTGCTTTGGCTCTGTGTCACACTGCCTGCCCTGGTGGCCAGTGCACTCCACACACCTGTAACATGCACCACTGGTACTGGAGTCTTTTTGGCTGAGGCGCTACTACATGACTTATGAATTGGAGGGGTGGGGCTGGGGGCAAAGAGGTCAACGTTGCTGAGGGAGAGTTTCTGACGAACACTGGGGTGGGTAGCTGGAGGGGGTCTGGGAGTGGAGGAAGAGGAGGTGGTTGTAGGAGGTGTCACTTTAGGTGTTTTGGGTGCAGGTGCAGGTACTGGAGGCTGTTGTGAGGTGGATGGATGTTGGGTGTGTGGGTGCCCGCGTTTGTGTACTTTGGGATGGGGCGTCACAGACACACTGGGAGAAGACACAGGGGACGTGTAAATGGTAGTGGGGGTGGTGAGTGCAGGTGAGCGGGGTGTGGTGCTAGGTGTTCTGGTGCGAGTCCTAGTGCCTGTAGATGTAGTGCATGCAGGTGAGAGTGTAGACAAGACTGGGAGGGAGGAGGGAGACGACAAGGAGGGGGACACAGTGGAGGCAGTGGATGTTGCTGTGTCTGTATGTGTGTGATGCTTGTGTGAGTGCCTGTGGGATGTGTGGTGCCTATGTTTGCCTGAGCTACTTTTGTGTGTTGAGGTGTATGCATGCTTGTCTGATGGTGTGCTTGGGATAGGCTGGGGTACAGGGGATTGGGTCTGGGTGGAGGAAGTTGGAGGGGGGAGGCTAGACACAGGGACAATGGCTGCCATCAGTGCTGAGGCCAGAGATTGCAGGGTTCGATGAAGGGCAGCCTGACCAGAATGAATGCCCTCCAGGAATGCATTACCGTGTTGCAACTCCCTTTCTATACCCTGGATGGCATTCACAATGGTAGACTGCCCAACAGTGAGTGACCTGAGGAGGTCAATGGCCTCCTCACTGAGGGCAGCAGGGGTGACGGGGCAGGGCCTGAGGTGCCTAGGGCAAAGGTGATGCCCATCCTCCTGGGTGAGCGGGCACGGGGCGAACGCTGAGGGGCTGCTGGGAGGGCGGTGCTGGTAGGGGAGGTGGCGGCTGTACCTGTAGAAGTGGTGGGCACAGATGGTGCCGCCACCACAAGGGAGCTCCCATCGGCGGACGAGTCTGTGTCGCTGTTTGGTGATCCGGTGACCGACGTGAAGCTCCCCTCGCCCTCCGTCCCACTGGTGCATTCTGAGTCCATGGTGTGGCCCTCCATGGCCATGTGGGATGCAGCTCTCTCGTGCTCCGGTGCCACTGTACCTCCGCCTGATGATGCTGATGCACAAAAGAATAGGGAGAGCACAAAAAGGGGGGGGGGGGAACGACAGAAGAAAAAGAGGTTGAGTGCATGGCTTACCGCTACCGTTGGCGGACACTACAGATACAGCAGCCCCCTGCACCATGCCGCACTCTAGGCCTCTACATATGCAATTCCTGGGATCTGGCCTACATCGCTATGGTGGACATCTGCACACATGGATGCCACAGGGGCATGTATACCTGTACTTGGCACTCTACTGAGGTGGGGTGGAGTGGCACATGGCATGCATTACGGAGGGGCCTAGCCTACGGAAGTCGCCCTGGCCTAGGGAAACCCACAGCCCTCCTCCCACACCCAGACCCCTCAACTGCGTGCAAAGTCCCCAGAATGAGGGTGTACTCACCCCCTTGTGTCTGCTGTGATGCCCTCAAGCGCCCATCCAACTCCGGGTAGGCCACCGCCAGGATCTGGAACATCAGGGGGGTCATGGGGCGACGAGCACCCCTCCCACGTTGGGGGGCCATCCCCAGCTGAGCCTCCGCCGTCTTCTTGCTCCAGCGGCGAATGTCCTCCCATCTTTTACGGCAGTGGGTGCCCCGTCTCTGGTGGACCCCCAGGGTCTGTACGTCCTTGGCGATGGCACGCCAAATGTCCTTCTTCTGGTGGGCATTGACCTACATGACATGCACAGGGGAAGAAGAGAAGTCATTACCAACTGCACCGTCGAAGTGAGTGCCCCACATCCCTGCCCTTGCCATGTGGCACATGCATTCACACTCATTCATGTTCCCTGAACTCTGCCCCCTTCCCTCTTACAACCAGCCCTCTCCACACAGGCATAGCCAATACAACGTGCTCCCTGTGTACTTACCTGTTGGTCTGGAGGACCGTAGAGTAGCGTGTACTGGGGGAGGACCCCGTCTACTAGCTTCTCCAACTCTTGAGCAGTGAAGGCAGGGGCCCTTTCCCCAGACGCAGCAGCCATTGTCTCTTCCAGACCGAGGTCACAGCAGCACTTGCAGTGTAGGTCCTCTCCTGTCGAAGATCAGGTATCGAGTGATTGAACAGATAGAAAATGGTGGTGACGTCCGTGGCTGTGACGTCCGCGTTGGTGCGTATCATCACTGCCGGCGCAAGTCATCATTGGCTCCTGGGACCCATAGGGTCCAATGTTAACCAATGCAGCATTGCGCCGCGGTCTACGACCGCCTACCGTGACGTGTCAACGCCAGCGCAGTTACCTCACACCCCATTGTCCCAGTTTAGAGGTCAGGCAGCCGCCATTTCAGGGGCCACATGGCTTCATTTACTACTGAGTCACACATACCTAGACCTACACTCGACACATACAGGAAGATTTTTGTCTTTGGTGTCGTGTTCTGTGTATCTGTGGGGACACACCTGGGATTTTGTTGAGTGTGTGATCGCTGTTGTCCTTCCCAGGCACCGTCAGCTGGGACATTTGAGAAGATGGCGGAATCCTCCGGTGTACCGACCGCTGGTGGACCTGTTGACAATGGAGGAGCGACATTTGATCATCACCTACAGGTTTGACCGTGCCACTATCCAGGAACTATGTACCCAGTTGGAGCCAGACCTGATGTCACCAATCCGCCATCCCACAGGAATCCCCCCTGACGTGCAGGTGCTGTCAGTGCTCCATTTCCTTGCAAGTGGGTCTTTTCAGACAACAGTGGCCATGGCATCAGGGATGTCCCAGCCTATGTTTTCCAACGTGTTGTCCAGAGTGTTGTCTGCCCTGCTGAAACACGTAAGGAGCTACATCGTTTTCCCTCAGGTGGAGGATTTGGCTACTGTTAAATGTGACTTCTATGCCCTTGGACATATCCCCAACATCATAGGTGCTATTGATGGGACCCATGTAGCTTTGGTCCCCCCCCACAGGAGTGAACAGGTGTACAGGATCAGGAAGAGTTATCATTCGATGAATGTACAGATGGTATGTTTGGCAGACCAGTACATCTCGCCGGTAAATGCTATGTTCCCTGGCTCTGTGCATGACGCCTACATCCTGCGCAATAGCAGCATCCCTTATATGATGGGTCAACTCCAGATGCACCGTGTGTGGCTATTAGGGGACTCTGGTTACCCCAACCTGTCCTGGCTATTGACCCCAGTGAGGAATCCCAGGACCAGGGCAGAGGAACGCTACAATGAGGCACATGGGCGAACTAGGAGGGTGATTGAACGCACCTTCGGCCTCCTAAAGGCCAGGTTCAGGTGCCTCCATATGACAGGTGGGTCCCTATTCTACTCACCGAAGAAGGTGTGCCAGATCATCATCGCCTGCTCGATGCTTCACAATCTTGCTTTGCGACGCGGGGTGCCTTTTCTGCAGGAGGATGGTCCAGATGACGGTGTTGTGGCAGCTGTGGAGCCTGTGGGGCCTGTGGACAGGGATGAGGAGGATGCTGAGGAAGAAGGCATGGACAACAGGGAGTCAGTCATACAGCAATATTTCCAGTGACATACAGGTGAGAACAGTTTTCTTTTTACCATTACATTCACTTTCACACTTCTTCCTCTATCCTGTCTGTCATTTCATAGCAGTGGAGTTGTACCTTTCCATTACGGTTTCACAGTTGTGGTTAGCAACATGTGTTATCTGCTTGCATCTTTCAAGGACTTGTGATGTGTGACATAGGTATGTTGGCTTTACAATTGGAAACGCATTTTGACACTGTCATTGATTATACATATTTACCAAATCACAGACTGACTCCAGATTGTTTTGTGGTTCAAGGGTGTTTATTTAAGTGCCCAAAAATGGAGGGGGGTAGTAATATGTTGATGGGGGACGGTGGAGGAATGTCCATGGCAGAGTCCAGTCCATTGGTCACACAGGTGCACTGCCCATATGGGCATAGGAAGTGGAGCTGGGGCAGTTTCAGTATGGACAGGGTAACAAAGTGGGACAGTGGGAGGACAATCAGGTTGGTCTCATTTCCTGGCGGGGGTCTTGCCATCTTGCTCTGTCCTGTTCCTGGATCTCAGGGACCGCTTGCATGGTGGTTGTCCGTCTGCAGGGGGTGGGGTGCTGGTGTGGTGGTCCTGTGGCGGTGCCTCCTGTCCACTAGCGCCGGCGGAGGTGGTGGGCAGTTCATCGTCCTGGCTAGTGTCAGGGGCCCCTTGGAGTGCCACGGTGTCCCTCATGGTCTTTTGTATGTCCTTCAGCACCCCTACGATGGTGCCCAGGGCGGAGCTGATGGTTCTGAGCTCCTCCCTGAACCCCAAATACTGCTCCTCCTGCAGGCGCTGGGTCTCCTGAAACTTGTCCAGACTGTCGCCATCGTCTCCTGGGACTGGTGGTATGCTCCTATGATGGAGGAGAGGGCCTCGTGGAGAGTGGGTTCCCTTGGCCTGTCCGCTCCCTGTCGCACAGTAGCCTTCCCAGTTCCCCTGTGTTCCTATGCCTCCGTCCCCTGGACCGTGTGCCCACTACCACTGCCCCCAGGTCCCTGTTGTTGTTGGGGTGGTGGGTTATCCTGGGTTCCCTGTAGTGGTGGACACACTGCTGATTGACCTGTCCTGGGTACGGAGGTATGGGCTCGCTGGGTGGGTGCTATGCTGGTGTTAACAGAGGGTGGAAAGTCAGTGTTGGGCTGTGCCTGTGCAAGGGGAACCGACTGTCCCGAGGCCCACGATGGTCCGGGCTGGTCATCAGGATCCAGTAGGGCAGAGCTGCTGTCGTCACTGTGGGCCTCTTCTGTGGGTGGAGTGGAGTTGTCTGGACCCTCCGGTGTGGTGACGTTCCTTAGTGGTCCTGCAGGGATATGAGAGCATGATTATTGAATGTGTGTGTGTAATGGTGTACCCCAGTGCAAGCATTCCTGTGTGTGGGTTTGTGTGATGATGGTTAGGGGGTTGTTCTGGGTATGTGCAGTGAGCATGCTTTGGTGAGGGGTGACCGTGCTTAGTTGTGTCATGCAGGGCTTGGTGTTGGGATGAGTGGATTATGTTATTAGGACATTAGTGAGGAGTGTGAGTGTTAGGGGAGGGGGTGAGGGTGGGGGTGTGTGATCGCATGCAGGTAGGGTGGGGGATATGATAGTTGAGATTTGACTTACCAGTGTCCATTCCTCCACCGACTCCTCCGAGGCCCTCTGGATGCATGATGGTCAAGACTTGATCCTCCCATGTTGTTAGTTGTGGGGGAGGAGGTGGGGGTCCGCCGCCAGTCCGCTGTACCGCGATGTTGTGCCTGGAGACCACTGAACGCACCTTCCCCCGTAGGTCGTTCCACCTCTTCCTGATATCCTCCAGATTTCTTGGATGCTGTCCCACAGCGTTGACCCTGTCCACAATTCTTTGCCATAGCTCCATCTTCCTGGCTATGGATGTGTGCTGCACCTGTGAGCCAAATAGCTGTGGCTCTACCCGTAGGATTTCCTCCACCATGACCCTGAGCTCCTCCTCGGAAAACCGGGGATGTCTTTGGCGTGACATGGGGTGGTGTGGGTGATGTGTGGGGTGGTGTAAGTGTTGATGTGTGTGTTGATGTGTAGTGGTGTGTGGTGTTTTGTGCGTGTAATGTTGTATGGGTGATGGTGTTGTGTGCCTCTGTGTGGTGGGGTTCTCAGTTGCTGTGCTCTCGGTCTATCTGGCCTTCGTCCGTGAATTATGGTCGTAGGGGTTTGTGGGTGATGTGGGTGTGTGTTTTATATTGTGTTGGGTGTGTGGGAGTGGTGTTTGTATGTGTGTCAGGTGTGTGTATTTTGAATTGTCCAATGTGGCAGTGTTTTGGAGATGTGTGTGTATTTTGAGCGCGGCGGTGTGTACCGCCAATGGAATACTGCGGTTGAAAGACAGCTGCGTGGATTCGTGGGTCGTGATAGTGTGGGCGTATTTCTGTTGGCGTGACGGTGGAGGTTTTGTTTTCGCCAGTTTAACACTGACCTTTGGTGTGGCGGACTTGTGTGGGTGTCTGAATTTCGTCGGTTTCCGAGATGTGGGTCATAATAGCTGTGGCGGAATTCCGCGGCCGCGGCGGTGTTTTGGCGGTCTTCTGCACGGCGGTAAGCGGCTTTTACCGCCAGGGTTGTAATGAGGGCCAGAGTCTTGTGAATGGAATATCCTGTCCCAAAACTGAGAGCTGAGCGGTAGCTTTTAGCCTACCTTAACAAGGGGCAGAAATTGGGGACTTAATAGAGGGTTAGGAAAGATAGCAGGTTGCTATAGCGATACCAAGGGAAACCAGGGCAAGAACCCGTATATACAAATCAATACACAGACACACGCATGCTTGCACACTCTCTCTCTCTCGCCACTCGCCCCCCCTCTTTCACACCCCCTCACTCTACCTCTCTCTCTGTCTCTACATGGATTAGAAGGTTCAGTTTTCCACATGAATATTATACCTTTTGCAGATAAAATTAAAAGAAAGGTACTTAAAGCCTATTCAGTTAAGAGCCTCTCCTTAGAGAAATAATATCTACCTGATGAAGGAACAGTTGGGCTTCATGCCCGTTGAATCCTTGCTCATTCCATCAATACCCTGGTTACTATATTAATTATTCTGCACATTACACAATTACAGTTACTAGATAATTCGGGGTATACCAGACACTGTATTTCCAATTCAGGCACATATGTTCCTCTAAAAAACATGGTTATCAGAAGCAGTTGTTAAATGAGACACATGAAAACAACAACTCTACACTACGATGTTAAATCAACACCCAGGGCCAAAAACATAGCCACCCACAATATAGAGCAAGAGAACACAATGTTTACTTATTTTCTCAAACTTGCTCCTGCTGAAGCGGGGATTCTTGTATCTCGAACATGAGGTATAATCATTATACAAACCCTGCCATTTGTTGTATGGACCTTTGTTAGTCGATGAGTAGAGTGGATCAGGAGCTATCTTTTACATTAATTTACATGTGCAGTTAAAACCAATCTGAAATTGTGAGTCATTTCCCTGTCCCTTTTTCATGGTTTAGGAAGTCTCAAAACAATGAAAGTGCAACTCCACATTATGGAAGACATCCAGCCTGTTGCACAGCGACATCACAGAATAGCATTTCATCTACAAGAAGTGGTCAAGTAGGAACTAGAAGCCATGCTAAAACAAAACATCATCAAGATCTGTATTGGTCCCACACCATGGATGTCGCCTCTAGTTGTGGGTCAACAAAAAGACAATGGAGGTGCAGTGCGCATCTGCATGGATATGCACCAAAGCAACAAATCAAGAGAGAGAGAGAGAGACACACCCTGGTTCACAGGTTGTGGATATGATCATGCAGCTGAATGGAGCCAAAGTTTTCTCCTGTCTTGAACAGAACAAAGGGTACCATCAACTCAAACCAGAGGAAAACTGCAGGTAAATTACCACTTTTTCAACTCATGTTGGTTTATTCAGGTACAGAAGATTGAACTTTGGTGTGTCATCTGCTGCAGAAATATTCCAAGATGTTATATGTAGAATTATTCAGCCTGTTATACATGCTTTTGATCACAGTGATGATAGAGTGTTGTTTGTAACAACACAGAAGGAACCTGACAAGGCTCTGAAACAGGTGTGTCAGTTACTTACAGATGCAGGTCTCACATTAAATGCTGAAAAGTGTGAATTTCACAAAACAAAATTCAAGTTGTTTGGGTTTGTGGTTTCTAATGGAGGGATGACTCCAATTAAAGTGTGAGCACTATCAACCACTAGTCCCCCACAAGATGTCACCATGGTGCGATCCTTCTTGGGCATGACCAACTATTGTTCAAAGTACATTCATGATTTTGCCACAATGAGTGCCCCGTTGTGAGATCTGAGAAAAATAAATGTTCAGTTCCTATGATCCTCTGAATTTGACTGAAGCTTCAAAAGCATAAAGCATGCAATTGAAAATGCGACTGAGATTGTTTACTTCGATCCAAAACTACACACTGAGATTGTTTACTTGGATCCAAAAGTGCACACTGAGATCACTGTTGATGTGAGCCTTGTGGGGCTGGGAAAAAGCCTTGCTCGGCACAATGGACATCCAAATGCTCAGAGACACATTGTGGCATACGCCAGTTGAAGCTTGTCTGTCACCGAACGTGCCTATTCCCAGCTGGAAAAAGAGAGTCAAGCTCTAGTATGGGCCTGTGAGCATTTTTATGTGTTTCTGTATGGAACGCATTTCACGATCGTCACAGATCACCAAGCACTGCTCATCATATTCGAAAATCCAAAGGCAAAGATGCCCCCTCGCATTGAAAGGTGGGGGGTGTATTTACAAGAGTATGATTGTACAATTGTGCACAAGCCAGGCAAGGATCAAAACCCTTCAGATAATTTCTCACATGTACCCCTACAATGGCATAACTTAATGATGAAAACTGCTGAGGAATATGTCAACGTCATTGTAAGGTTGAGCATGACAGCGGCTCTGTTCACTGGACAGACGGCTGCTGCTACAAATGCTGATAAGGACATACTTTCCCATTAAAAAACGTAATTTCAGCACAAACTCTAAGTGACAATGTTGAATTTCAAAAATATCAAAATGTCCAAGATAAACTGTCTGTCACTAAAGAAGGCAATGTGCTAAGAGGATCCTGAAATGTCATTCCTGCGAGTCTGAGACAGCAAGCCCTTAAATTCACTCATGAAGGGCATTGTGGCATTGTAGCCACCAAGAGGGCCATGAGAGATCGAGGGTGATTTCCTCGCTTGGACAAGAAAGTTGAGAGATAATTAAAGAAATGTCATTTATGCACCTGCCTGTCTCCTAATTTGACCCAACATCCAATAACCATGTCCGGTCTTCTTGCTTATGCATGGGAAAGAGTCGCAATAGACTTTTTTGGGCCCCTGGGAAACAGACACCAGCTTATGGTGGTCATTGATGAGCATTCCAGTTTTCCTCTGTTGGAGGACATGTCTTCAACAACACACAACAAAGCTATTGAGTGGCTAGACAACATATTTGTAGTGTGGGGCATACCGGACAATCTCAAATCTGACAATGGGTCACAGTTAGACCTGGCAGCTCTTGGTTTTGTTTCCCTGTACTTTTTTTTCTGACCACATGGTTTTGGATCCTGTGCTGTAATTTGTCTTTGCTGGATTTGATACTCTGGGTACTTTAACACTGCTAACCGGTGCTAAAGTGCAAGTGCTCACTGTATAAAAGATATTGGTAAGTGGGTTTCCATAATTGACACATTTGATTTACTGGGTAAGTCCCTAGTAAAGTGCATTATGTGTACCCAGGACCTGTTAATCAAATGCTACTAGTGGGCCTGCAGCACTGATTGTGCCACCCACATGAGTAGCCCTATAAACAGGTCTCAGACCTGCCACTGCAGTGTCTGTGTATGCAATTTTGTACTGCCAATTCGACCTGGCAAGTGTACCCACTAGCCAGGCCCAAACCGTCCCTTTTACCACTTGTAAGTCACCCCTAAGGTAGACCCTAGGTAGCCCTGTGGGTAGGGTGCGGTGTATTTAAAATGTAGGGCATGCACTGGTGTGCTTTCCATGTCCCGATAGTGAAATACTGCCAAAGTTGTTTTTCTCTATTGCATAGCCAATCTCTACAAAAGGTTAACATGGGGACTGCTTTTAAATATCTTTTAAGTGCAGTTTCCCACTGGAAGCAGATGTAGATCTGGAGTTTGAGGTCTCTGAACTCACAATTTAAAAATACAACTTTTGGTAGAATTGTTTTTTAGATGGTCTGTTTCAAAATGTCACTTTTAGAAAGTGGGCATTTTCTTGCTTAACCATTCGGTGCCTCTGCCTGTCTGTGGAATTCACGTCTTGGTCAGACTGACAGTGACACAAAGGGAGCCGAGGAGTGTTCTTCATTTCCTGATGAGTCTCCTGGGCTAGAGTAGGGAGGGAGGAGCTGAAACATACACCTGAAAGGGCTGTGCCTGTTCTCACACAATGCAGTCTCCAACCCCCTGGTGTGTGTCTGGGGCGAGGCCTGGGCAAAGCAGGATCCTGTGAACAACAGAGACGTTCTTTTGTAGTTTGCCTACTTAAAAGGCAGAAATAAGTATTATGGATAGACCCAAAACCCCAGATTGTTAGATTACTTCCAGATCATCAGGAACCCCTGCCAAGGAGAAGAGCTTGATGCTTTAGGAGGACCTGCCAATCTGCCTGTTGCTTTGCTGTGCTGGCCTACTACTGCTGCTTCTGCGTGAAGAGAGAAAGAACTGGAATTTGCTTTCTGAAATCCTGCTTGTGAAGTTTCTCCAAGGGCTTGGACTCAGCTTGCCCCCTGTTCTGAAGTCTCAGGGACATCAAAAACTTTATCTGCCAGTGCCTGGGCTCTTCTGCTGCGAGTCCTGACTTGCAAAGTGGTGCCAAATCAGGTTTCTGGGCCCTTAGAAGTAGAAACTGGTAACTTGCGAGTGAAAATCTACACACCGGTGGGTGCGCGTCAGAAAAATAGATGCAACGCCTGTCCAGCGGCTTTTATTTCGAGGCAGTGCCTGTTTCGCGGCTGGAGAAACAATGCAGTGCATGTTCTCAATGCGAACTCCTCGCAAAGCGCGTCAGAAATTTCCACGCATGAAATCCTGAGCATCAAAATCTGCAAACATCACAGCACGGACCTGAGGCTGCGCACCAGGAATCAACTCACGGCCTCCCTTGCGAGTAAAGAATTGACGCACAGCCTCTGGTGTGAGTAAAGAATGAACGCACTGCCTCACTTGTGAGTAAGGAATCGACGCATCGCTTACTTTTCTGACTCATTGTTGCCTTTGCTGATTTATTTTGGACGCATACCAGTTACTTTTTGCTAAAACAACACATCCATTGATTTCTTTGATTTCTATGGATTAAGACTCTTTTTACTTTAAAAAATTCATATCTTTGCTTGTATATGTTGGATTTTTGTCGTTTTGGTCTTGTTTGACATATAAATATTGGCTATTTTTCTAAACTGTGTGGAGTCCTTTTGTGGTGTTCTCACTGTGTTACTGTGTGTGTTGGTACACATACTTAACACATTTCCTCTGAGATAAGCCTGACTGCTTGTGCCAAGCGGGTGAGCAGTTTATCTCCCTTACCCTGACTAGCGTGAGGTTCCCTACTTGGAAAGGGTGTAAACTGACTGCCAACTAGAGACCCCATTTCTAAGAGTCACTATTCAACAGCAATGAATTTCAGAAGTTTCTGACTAAACTCAGTGTCAAACATAAGAAAAATACACCCTTGTGGGCTCAGGCCAATGGTGTGTTAGAATGGTTTATGGGGACCCTGAAATGAGTGATGCAATGTGCATTGAGTTGAGCTAAGTAAGGCATTTTGTCAAACCTTCCGTGCCTAATGGTCGACCCCTCAATTTACCACTGTGAGAGGATGGTTCTGACCATCTGGTCTGCCGTGATTTTTAGCTTTTTGACCACCTGGTTTTTGACCTTTTACTGTGACGGAGCCTCCTAGTCAGGGATTTCCCCACAGTAAACTCATGGTAAAATGGACTTCGCAGGTGACCACCACCGGTGCCACCTTGCTAAGGAAAGGCTGCTGTGCTGCAGCCAGAGTAGGAGGCCCTGGGCTGATTACACATGATCATGTGTGCACATGTGTGTGCACCAATGTAAGGGCTGCGCAAGGAGGGTTCTAGGCTTGCACAGCCCAAGAACTGCGCTTAGGGGGCCTAGCGCAGAACGAACTATGCAGAGTGGGTGGTGACCTGGAGTAGGCCTCATGAGATGGGTGTACACAGAGGAGGGATAGTCAGTGTGCTTACTGTATTTTTACTGTAGGGACACCCCAGTACATGTCAACATTGGTGTGCTTACTGTTCTTTCACTGAAGGGATGCTCCATTCAATGTCAATAGGAAAGATTGGCCTAGGGCATAACTCAGGTCCCCTAGGACCCACAGAGACCAGAGTCAAACCAGTGTACACTGTAACCTGTATGAAAAGAATGATGCAGTAGGTTACAAAAGCATAGTTATACAACTTATGGGTCATCCAGGAATGTCATCTTTCTTTGGCTCAGCTGAGGATTAGGGTCAATTATTGCTCTATCCAGCTGCCTGAGCACAGCCTGGCATCAATCAGCCAGCTGTCAGCCCCTGCCAGGAAATGGGCATTGAAGCCCTGAATGGAATGTCAGGGAGGAGGGGCTGAGTTTCAGAGCACATGTGGCCCAAGCTCCTGGATGCTGCCATTTTGAGATATCCCAGAAGACTGTGCAGGAAGAAGGGGACAGGGGCAAGGAAGTGATGTGGCACATCTGGATTGGCCAGAGGTGCAGGTCTGCTGGACACTTCTGCCCCCACTTAAAAGGTCCTGCATAGGGCAGAGCTCTCTCTCTTGGCTGTGCTTCACTGCTGGACACTGAGACTGCAGACGGGCGTCATGGACAACTGGAAAGAAGAACCCCCTGACTGCCCCCTGGGAAGGACTTCAGGCCCAGTGAGTCGCAGGCCAGGGCCAGATAAGCTGGGCCCCTTGCTCCCCCTGAGGCCTAGTTGGGGGAAAGACTGGGCTGGCGCAAGGAGAGCGCGCAGCCCAGAAGAAAAGGAGGGCACCAGAGGAAGGACTGGGTCCCTATATTCTGGGACCCTTCGAGGGCAGGAGGCCTAAGGAGAGTTCTCCTGGTGACAAGGGCTCATCACCAGGAGCGAAACGACACCAGAACCATCCAAATTGGCCCTTCGGGGCCAGAGTTATCCAAAGTAGAAGGTCTGTGACCTTTGACCTTCTTTTGAGTGAGTAGTGAAGCACGTGGGGCTCCGTCGCTGCTCCAGTCGATGCCCCTGGGATGGGCCAGGGCCCGGGGTCTGCCCCCAGAATGAAGTAAAGCCAGGAGCCACCAACGCGACCCGATGAAGACCATCTTAGGGGCCCCGGACCCCATCCTGAGGCCCTACGGAAGAGGAAGATGGGGAGCGCCGTCGCGGTTCCCCTGAAAATGACAGAATGGGGCCCTGGACTCCATCACGGGGGCCCGCCAAGAAGAATAGTCGGGGACTCCGTTGCGTCCCCCACGAAGATGGATGCTGGCTTAGTTAGAGCTGGCGGCCGAAGGCCCCACCAGAATACCAAGTTGATGGGGTGCCATCACACCCCCATGAATGTGGCCAGAGGGGCCCCAGATCCCATCCTGGGGCCCCACAAAGAGGTCGAGGATGGGGAGTGCCATTGTGCTCCCCAGAGTGGCAAGAGGGGGCCCCGTTGTGGCAGGAGAGGAGGGGCAGCCCCAAGGGCTGCCGCAGCAGAACGCATCTGGACATTGGAGCAGGCAGACACTAGAGTAAAGGCTGGCTCCCGTGTCAGCACCTGGAGGTGCTGGCCGTGCGGGGACCTGGCGGTAGCAGTCGGGGTGGGCTCCCCAAGCCGCTCCCCAACACCACTCACCTGACAGAGGTGTCCGGTGGGACTGGACACCCCCTAACCCTGAGGGCAGCTGGGGTGGGCTCCCTGCGCTGCCCTCCACCAAGGAGCCAGCATGACGGGGGTACCTGGGTGGGACCGGACCCCCCCCCAACCATAAGGGCAGCCGGGGGTAGGCTCCCCATGCTCTCAGCATTCACTTGTGGCCGCATGAAACAAAGCAGAGTGTCTCCCGCCAGCACAGTGGGAGAGCCACTCATTAACTATGCATATGTCCCATAAGGCCTTGCGAGGCCCAAGTCTTCCAGAACACAGTGCTCAGCTCGTGGTGGCCCCAGGAAGATGGGACCAGCACCAACCAAGTCCCCATTGTCAGGGGGAGCTGCAGGAACAGCACAGCGTCTCCTCAACACCACATTTATGTCCCCCACCCTAGGTTGGGTTGGACAAAGGAAAGATAGCCCCCAAAGAGTTACAACCAAATGTAAAGCATTTTAGAACTTTTGTTCTTGACTTGTGTGACTGCATTCTCTAGGGATGCAGGATGGTATTATACCAGATTAATCAAGTGTATGATGTTACAGCAGAGTAATCAAGAAGTAATCTAAAAGTAATCTTTACTGTTTAAAGTATTTAAATATGTTTTTATGTGTTTTTAGTAATACTGGACAATAATTTATTGAGTGCCATGCTTGCATGCTTGTGAATGGGGATTACTAGCCCACACCACCTCCCTTGAGTAAGCCTTGGACTGCTCAGAAACACTACCCCATGAGAGTCAAGCTCTACAATGGTGTGTTTGGTTCCCAGTGGTGGTCCTATGTGGATCCCTTACTTGTGCAGGCCACACAACTAATGACCCACTTTCCAACAACCACTGGTGTTCGAGAGAGCTATAAGAACCAAATTACTGCAGTGAACCTCTGGACGAACCCTGAATGATGACGAAGTTCATGCTACTGACACTGCTTGCAAATGTTAGATGAAGATGTAGTGGATCCTATTTAGTTTTAATGTGAATCAGGAGTTTAGCTTTGCCTTCTGGCTTGCAGGCCTGTGCCCCCGTCACCTAGTGACTTTTAACCTACTTAGTTTGCTTTGTCCTAGTCTATTTAATTAATTATTTCTTTCATAATGGCTGCTATGTTTATAGTTAGTGAAATGTTTTGATTTTACGTTATCAGTGCCACTCTGTGTCGGCGTCACTATCAACGTCAATGTTGAGTGAGATACATAGGTATTCACATCATGCCCCTTTCCCACTTATGTGTGACAGAAACATAATGTACTTTTGGAGGGAATTGTTTATATATTATTGTTGCTATCCTCCCATCTATGCTGCATGTTGCCTTGGTGCAGACCCAGCCTTCGTGTCACCATGGTGTCTGATCTAGAGACCCCATTCCAAGGTAACAACAGTGGGGGAACGCTTCTCATGGACACGGTACGGGCAGATTAGGTTTATTACACCTAGCTCCCTTTAGGTTAGAGATTAGGTTCTCCATGCTAGGGTTTTAGGGATATTTTACATTTCATGGTACTGCAAGATGGTGGGAGTCTTTGTATTCATAACTCTAATTTTTACAATTCTGCTTCTTGCATTGTTCATATCCTAATCATTGCAACTCATGCATTTTACAGTAGATTGCAGTCTTGTTAATAAACGTATTGAAAACTTTACTGCATCTTCTTCATTGACTGTGTGTGACTGAGACTCATTGCTCATGTGAAAAAAGGATACTCTCTGTTTAACATTGACTCCCCTGAGATGTTGCATTCTAGAGTCCAGGGGTGAAGGCTGCCAGAAATCATCTTTTCACTCTTTGGGTATTTGGTGAGGTAGTACTTGTGAGTTGGAAGGGTTGGGCTGAGAGTTGTGACTTGTTGTAGGATTGGCCTAGTCGCCCACAAACAAAAGTGCTGTCATCCCTAAACCAGCAGTCTCACCTAAGAGCAAGAGTCCAACTACGACAAACACATATGCTGATCTACGTCATCAAACTCAGGAGAGTTCGACAGGGGCAATTGGCTTCTCGTCAAGAAAATAAGGAAATGAAAGACAGATCCTCTATTTGATGTTGAACCTTTGAAAGTTGTGAAGTGCAAGAGACACATGATAACGGTGCACCATATCCATCACAAGGGACCCGTCACATTTCAAACATCTGTGTAGCCAATCCTAGATCTCTGCAGCTCCAGAAGAGGCTGTTCCACCTGAAAGCCCTGATAAGGCACTAAACCCTGTACTCTTGGGGGTCCACCCTCGGTACAGCTCAGCTACCTTGGAAAAGCGTGATTTTGTTGTCAGCCCTGTTGTCCCAATGTGATCTATATGTGACCGTGATGAACCATGTGTGAACTAATGCTAGATGAGTAGATTGGTGCACTCAAAGTCAGTAACAAAGTGCATTTACTGAAACGGAAGAGATTCATATGTGTGTTTCATAACTTTATTAACAAAACGTAATCATTGAGAGTGTTTCTTTTAAACTATCCTCACATCATATTAATGCAATTTCATTTGAAACAATAACAGTTTATGTAATGGGTGCACTAATGTTAAGGATGTATGTTTAAAATGAAATTCTTTATTAAATTCACTTACATGTGTTAACAATTTATTTTATTTATATCAAATGTACCATGAACAAAAAAAGATAAAGTGTGATCACCATTTCTACTAATTGTGGAGGCAAAACATTGTGCAGTGTAATGTGGAATTGAATGTGCCTTTAATAAATGTAAGCTTTACTAGGCCTAAATTCTGCTTAATGTGAGAAAACTGTTTTCCATTTTGCTAAAGTGTCATGTAATTGCAGATATTTTTCCATGAAATGTTAGTTTGGAAATACATGTGCTATTGTTTTACTAATAGAGTCTGAGAAATCAACCTTGAAGAAGGTACATGGAGAGATCGAGAAAGAGAAGATTGTTCCTATTCATGCATATTGCAACAGATGTAAGGGAAACTAAGGACAGCCATCTTCCTAGGACTGTCTTGAGAACATAGAGAATGTTTTCAAGTTTGTCATGCGATGTGAGAAGACTGGACCACATGATGGTCTGATCCTGGGTGGACTAATCACAGTATTAACCAGAACTTTTATGAGGCGATTGTAGAGCAGATTCCTTTGGATTTTGAGAGATACAGACCTCTTTCTCTTTCCCTCTCCTTCCCCATGCTTTGCTGTGTGTGACTTAGGCTTGCACTTGACTCTTAAGAAGTCTCTTGACTGAGCTTCTGAAATGCTGACACCTACCCTTTTTGCATACTTTTTACCTTCATTGGTTAGCTTCTTTTCGCCCCAGATGTAATTTTTCCAAATGCTCTTTGTTCTGTATTTGTTTTGTAGTTTTTGCCCCCATGTCTTTTAGTCAGATAAATTTTGACATTTCTTTACATGTTTAGGGAGGATTCCCATCCTCCTTTAGTTAATTTAGTTAGATGTCCTTAACTTGTACTAATGTGTAATATATTGGACCAGTGCTTGTTTCCTATAACATCAGATTATCTTTCTCATGTTTTGCATAGCTTTGATAGAGTTTCATGTTTGCCTTATGCTAATTTGTTTGAATGTTTTTAGAAGGTTCAGGTATTTAATTGTTATTATGTATCTTGCATGTTTTTGAGGCTGGTTTACATTAACCTGAGTGTTAATTTGTAATAAAACCCTACAACTTTATTTCTGTTTTGGGTTTTCATTGTGTGGCCAAATTGGTTACACTGTAAATTAATGTTGATTGATTGTTGCCTGATACCCTCTTTAGCAAACCCTTTGCAAGGACTCCAAGATTTGTTAATCTCAAATTAGAACATGCAGAAAATGCTCCTTCATCCTCATATTACACGGTCCTACCGAACTGTGTGACCACCTAGATGGCTGATTGAAAATATGTAATGCTGCTATTTGTTCATGTCTTTTAGTTTAACAAGGGGGAGATGTAGGTCCTAATTTACAAGGCCCTTGTGCCACCGGAGCTCCACTATCAGCGACGCTCCGGTGGCGCTGTGCCCTTTTCTATAGTTACAAAGTGGCTTAGCGCCACCTTGTACATGTGGGCCCCTAGATGCACTCTTCTGCGGCAGAAGGGCGTGCAACCAGTATTGCTGTGGGTGTTTTCACACAACACCCATTGTTTTTGACACTGCTCCAGATTTACGAGAAATTGTAAACCTGAGGCAGTGCCAAAAACAGGGGTGGTGTTAAAGTGGCTTTTATTTCTCTTTTTTTGTGCTTTTTCTATGTGAGCTGCATTCTGCAGCACACATAGAAAGAGCAAAACGCCATTAATGATTGTTTATGTGCAGGAAGGTGTTCCTCCGTGAATATAAACAATCAATAAATAATTATGTTTTGCTACTTCTATGTGTGATGCACTCTGCAGCACACATAGAATTAACAAATCAACATTATTGATTGTGTATGTGCAGGAAGGGGCACTTTCCTGCACATAAACAATCATTCCCTGAAACACAGGCATCTTTGCACTATGGCTCTAGATAGTTAATTTCAGCGTCAGCACCAGGGAACACACAGGGGTGCGTTGTATTATAAATACGGCACGTCCCTGTGTTTTTGAAATGTCAGAGCATGACACTGCCAAATTTGGCGCAGATTGCGCTCCAACATTTCCTTGTAAATGAGGCCCATAGTGTCATAGGACTGTGACGATTAGGACTCCGCGGCCCAGGGTGGACTCAATGAAAGGATTACATAATTACTCGTGAGGTGTTAAGGTGTGGTCATTAACAATTATGGGATAATGACAAGTCAGTTAAATGTTGTATACTGAGGAATAAACATGTGGACTGCAAGCTCTGTGTGTGACATGCTCTTGTGCATACTTCCGGGCTCGGGAGGACTCGACAGGCACTAGGAGGTTAAGCAATTTGCATCCTAATCAGGACTAATGTCTATATTTCTACAGATAGCAGCAATTAGTCTGTTCAGTAACGAAAACAACTGAGAATATGTTACTTTTTGTACTTTATAGGTCTCAAGACAAAAGTTTTTTTCTTTACCCTATATATTCTGCAATTTAAAATAAATAGTAAAGTAAAGGCTATATGAGTCATGTATGAGTCAGCTTGGAACTTGTAATGGAAGCTGACAAAGCAGTTCCTTTAACTTCCTCTTCATCTGTTCAGGAGACTGCTTGTATTTATATTTTTGTAGCTCTGAATATATTCTGTGGTTTAACTCTCTCTCTCCCAGAGACACAGGATCATTCACTCAAATAATACTTGATCTTAATAACCTGCAGTGTATAGGGCAGACGTCTACACAGTAAAGAAAAACAGTGGTTAACAGACAACGCCAGAGATTTATTTTGCATTTTGTAGGTTTTATTATGTTTACTTCGATTAGTTTGTATAGTGGCAGTGCAGCTCGTAGGTAACTTCAGAAAGCTTTGCAAGGGAAGGGAGCAGTACGAGGATGAAGTGGATGAAATGTTATCGAGCACTAGCAAGAATGTCAGTAAATCACTGGACTGTTCATTTGTATTGGATCGCTGAATAAACCACAATTACGTTGTTTTTTTACATAAAGCCACTAGAAAAACATTTATTTTGTGTTTTCGAGCAAAATCAATTTGCTAAATTCTCTGTAAGGTGAACTGAAAAATAATTGTAAAAAGGACATAGCATGCCCAGCACATATTATACTGGAAGCCTGGTACACATTTGTTTTAGAGTAACACTACAGACAGCAATTTAAATATATATCAAAACAACATATTTCAAAGTCCCGTTGAGTTTCTCCGCTACAACAAATAAAATACTGAAGCAGCAATTGCTTGATAGTATCTGTCTGTCTGTCTGTCTCTCTCTCTCTCTCTCTATTATATATATATATATATATATGTATACAGGTTGAAGAAGGCGGTCACGCCGAAACGCGTTCCTCTTTTGTTTGAAATAAATTCTTGAAACCATCGTGGAGTGCTGGAGCCTTAATGATCGGTTAAGGATTTATGTGTATATGTCTACATATATACATATATATATATATATATATATATATATATATATATATGTACACACACAAATAATGCTCACACTGGAATGGGTGAAGTCAACAAGTCAACTTCAGGTAGTTTAATAAGACAACTATCAGTGGCTTTTGAAGTTCAATGTGAATACTGAGCACCATTATTCCAAAGACATCTTGGGCATTTTTAATATCTGTACAGCCACTTTTAAGCTCTTTGGTGGAGTGCTTAGTTGGTAAGTATTCACGTGCTGGTGCCTAAAGTTTTCCTTTGCAACGCGCGGCTGTTGCAGTTCAATGTGAATACCGAGGCACCATTATTCTAAAGCCATCTCATGCATTTTTAATATATGTATAGCCACTTTTAACAACTTTCGCTCGCAGTGCTTACTGTGTAAACCAAGAGCCGGTGCCTACATCTTTCCTTTACAACTTGCTGTTGCTACAGTTCAATGGGAATACTGAGGCAATGTTAATCTAAACCCATATCAGCCATTTTTAATATATGTACAGCCACTTTCAAACGTTTTAGCGCAGTGCTGAATTTGTAAATAATCATGTGCCGGTGCCTAAAGCTTTTATTTGCAACGAGCTGCTATTACAGGTCAATGTGACTAGTGAGGCACCATGATTCTAAAGCCATCTCAGCCATTTTTAATATATGTGCAGCCACTTTTATCACATGCCGGTGGCTAAAGCTTTTCTTTTCAATGCGCGTCTGTTACAGTTCAATGTGGATACTAAAGCACCATTATTCTAAGGCCATTGCTGGCATTTTTTGTATATGTACAGCCACGTTAACACCTTTAGCTCACTCAGAGCTTAATTTGTAAATAATTACATGCAGATGCCTTAAGGTTTCCTTTCCAACACGTTCAACTGTTGATGTTCACTGTGAATACTGAGGCACCATTATTCTAAAGTCATCAAAGGCATTTTTAATATATGTACAATCACTTTTAACCCCTTTAGCTTGCAGTGCTTAATTCATAATTGCAGTCTAATACCAAAGGTTTATTCCTGAAAAATGATTTTTATTGGGTTTATATGATAATTGTATATGTTTTACTAATTTCTCCTTATTGCAATTATGACCATGATTCAGGCCAACTTAATATCCTTATTACACTCTGACTGTTTGAACAGTCTTGATATGTTTGGGCGACCCTTTAGTTTATTTCTCTTGTTACTCCTCAGTGGGTGTTTTGTGTCTTTTTTTGGGGGAATTCTATTAGCCAGCCAGCAACTCTGATGGTGGGTTGGTGAAAGTGGTATTCTATTTGAATAAGCATAGCAGATTTAAATTAGGATGCAAAATGTCAACATTTTCCTTTTTTTCTGCAGATAGAGGAAAAAGGTAGATGGAAGTGCTTTAGTTATATGCAAGGCCACTGGAATTATGTGGCAGAAATAGGCCAAATTATAAGGCAGGGTTGATCAATTTATGTGGCAAGAAATGTCCAGTTATTAATTTAGAATGCCAATAGCTCTAACTCAAGCAAATGCAAGACCTATTGCATAGCAAATACTTGTTTGTTTTGGTAATAACAATGGTGCCATTTGACGAATCTTCAACAAACAATTTCAAAACTAGCTTGCCACTCACTTCAGCTGCTGTCTGGAAAGTTTTGCAGTGATTCGTCAAGCAGGTGCAAGGAAAAAAGGGTGAGGTCCCAAAACATGTTTCTCCATGGAAGTTCCTATAGGGATTTTAGACACGACTACAAATTGACAGAAAGTTAGATATTGGTCCAGAAAGATCTCTTTTTGTTATTTGGTGAAAATCTGTTCAGTAGTTTTGGAGTTATTAAAGAAAAAAGATTTATGTATTTCTAAAGACATGGCTCTACAGTGGATCCACAGCAGGGAATCAGCGGAATAATTTGCCAACAGCAATGCCATGATTACCTGACCGCAACCTGCAGCTGCCATTTTGTGTATCGGGACTCGGTCTGTACGGTGGATGTAAAACTTAAAAATGATAGAAGGTGTCAGGGTCAGGTATCCTGACCACATTGGACTGATGGTGGGATCTCTGAAGTAACCCTCATGGGCAAGAAATTATCAAAAATGTTTTTTTGGGGCATACGAGGATAAGCGGATCCTCTGTAGCGCTCAGAGTATCACCCATGTGAATCTGCAACAGAACCACGGATCCAAACCTCAATTAAAAAAAAAGACACCCACTCACACACCTATTCATACGCTCACACACCCAATCACAGACCCCAAAAAACACTCCCACACCCATTTAGAGACACACAGCCACTCGCACACCCACTCACAGACCCATACAGCCACTCACAAATGCAGTCACACAGCTATTCATACAGTCACACACCCACTTACACACCCACACAACCACACACACCCAGTCACACACTCATACAGCCACTCACACACCCACATACAGACCCACAGTGTGGGGTTGGCTGCATGCAGGGGTTGGCTGCTTGTGGAGAGTGCCCTGCGGCCAACATGAAAAACCAGAGGCCATGCGCGGTGGCAGTTGGATCAACATATGGTAATTAAATATTACTTTATATTAAAAAAACCTTTAAAGTTCACTAAAAAACTACGGGCAGATTTATGAAAAGTGGAGCTGCATCTAGTGCAGTGCCACTTTCCTAGCCCCCTTAGATCCCACTTAACACCATCATGTGTGCGCCGTATTTAATATACGGCACACCATGGCGGTAGTTAGGGAACTAGCATCATAATTTTTTACACTAGTTTGGCGCTTTGCAGGATTAGTGTGAAAGATTTTGACGCTAATCCTGCAAAGCCCATTGAGGCCCATTGCAAACAATGGTGAGCCTCCTTTTAACGCGTGCTCTAACAGGCATTAAAAGTACCGAAAAAATGAGGCAAAGAAATATGTGAGTTTTCTTTGCACCATTTTTTCGCCCTACTCTAACGGGGGAACGCCCTCATTGCGTACATTATGCCTGGTGCAGGCATAACGTAGCGCAAAGGGTTACAAAGTGGCCCAATGCATGCATAGCACCATTTTGGCACAGTGATTTTGGCCTCGTTGGGCCACATTAGCATAAAAAAATTAAGCTAATGTGGCACAATGAGGCACTAGGGGCTCTGAAATCGGCCCCAAAGGTTACAAAGGCATCAAAGTTAGGTTCAGTTTTTAAACACATAAAACCATAGAAATTCAGCAGTTATAGTTATACTTATCTCAAGAAACTGTTTAAGAAATATAAGATAATAGAATTGTTTGGCACTTAGAGACTCACACAGACTTGACCTTATAAATTGTAGGAATCGTTTGTATAAGAAATATGAGTTTTCCTGTTTTTAGTGTGTTTAGTGGGAACTGGATAGGAAGTGACACAAGATCCAGCCACTCCCATAGACAGAGTGATTGGCAACTTGGAGTGAGCGACAGCTGCACACAGCAGCGCTAGCACTGAATTATTATGTTGACTTATGAATTGCTCTCAATATCAGTAAATATTTCAAAGTCACGCAGAGGAAGTAAGATGCAGATCACTTGTGAGTTGATTTTCAGGCCATCGTCTTTACATGTGGTGTGGACCGCGTCACAATCATGGGGTCATGCAAATCAGTGTGGTTAGCATAACTGTACATGCAGTGGCATCCACCCCTACAATAGTTTCTAAGCAGGTTCCATGACAATAATGGTGGACATTGGGATAACACTATGAGTGCAGGATAGCACTTGTTTATGACCTCATGACAATAATCATGCCAGGGTGACTGCAGCAAATGTCTTTTGTATATCCATCTTAGGCTACCTGGATGTGGTTGCAATGAGTATTCAGGCACGCTTGATTTTCTCTGGCTTTTCAATGGAGGGATCAGTAGCGGCCATTTTACTTGGTAGGCCGGGAAGTTGTGGGCCGATCAGCTATTCAGCGAAAAACCTTGTAAGATGTTGTTTTGAGGGCGCTTGAAGTGTTGCTGCATTCTAGAAGTTGTCTACTCACATTTCATGCCACTTGTGACCAATTACAGATGAATGAGATCATATAAAACTTCTCTCCAGGTCCGTGCCATTGGCCCTGCCATTGATGTCCAAGCCTCACCGCTGACCCAGGCAAATATATACTTGCGCTAGCAGTTGTTCATCGAAAAAATTACAACGGACTAACGCCATTCCCTAGTGCCATATTTATGAAATGATGCATGATGGTGCTAAGGAATGGTTAGCGTAAAAAAAAATGATGCTACCCTCTGCGACATGCGGTAAATAAAAATGATGCTAATGCTGCAAAAGTGGCGTTAGAACATTTTGCGGCACGTGTTGTGACGCAAAACGTGTTAGAGCCATATTTAACCGCATTAGCGTAAACAAAAACACAGGCAAGCAAAAACAAAAATTGGAAGACAAGATGGAGAATGAGAGACCCCAGGGGGATACCAATCAGCCAAGTACCAGCCAGGTGGGTCCAGCAAAATCCCAGGAGAAGAAGAAGAGGAAGCGGAAGTGGCACTTTAGTAAGGAGGAGAATGACATCTTGATCAATTAGGTGATGTAGCACCAACACCAGCTCTTCATCACCTCCAAATTGCCAATAGGTAGTAGAGAGGCTATATGGCAGGCATTAGTAGATAGAATTAATAGCAGAGGTGAAGAGGACACGATTGAAAGCGCAGAATTAAGGAGAAACTGACCAGGAACTGAAAGGCGGCACTGCAGACTGGAGGTGGAAGTCCTGCACCCCAAGAGGACCTGGATAAGCTGGAGGAGATGGTGGCAGCTGTCATTCCGGAGAAGCTGGTCACTGGAATCGCAGGACAGGACAGAGCAGACTACCTAGAACTACCATAAATGCATGGTAAGTTGCAGGGGGTACTATCTGGAATCTCACAAATGGCAGAAGGGGGGTGTAAGGAAATGCCTCCTTGGCATGGTTACCCCCTGAATTTTTGCCTTTGCTGATGCCAAGTTATGATTTGAAAGTGTGCTGAGGCCTGCTAACCAGGCCCCAGCACCAGTGTTCTTTCCCTAACCTGTACCTTTGTTTCCACAATTGGCACACCCTGGCATCCAGGTAAGTCCCTTGTAACTGGTACCCCTGGTACCAAGGGCCCTGATGCCAGGGAAGGTCTCTAAGGGCTGCAGCATGTCTTATGCCACCCTGGAGACCCCTCACTCAGCACAGACACACTGCTTGCCAGCTTGTGTGTGCTGGTGGGGAGAAAACGACTAAGTCGACATGGCACTCCTCTCAGGGTGCCATGCCAACCTCACACTGCCTATGGCATAGATAAGTCACCCCTCTAGCAGGCCTTACAGCCCTAAGGCAGGGTGCACTATACCATAGGTGAGGGCATAAGTGCATGAGCACTATGCCCCTACAGTGTCTAAGCAAAACCTTAGACATTGTAAGTGCAGGGTAGCCATAAGAGTATATGGTCTGGGAGTCTGTTAAACACGAACTCCACAGCACCATAATGGCTACACTGAAAACTGTGAAGTTTGGTATCAAACTTCTCAGCCCAATAAATGCACACTGATGCCAGTGTACATTTTATTGTAAAATACACCCCAGAGGGCATCTTAGAGATGCCCCCTGAAACCATACCCGACTACCAGTGTGGGCTGACTCGTTTTAGCAGCCTGCCACACACCAGACATGTTGCTGGCCACATGGGGAGAGTGCCTTTGTCACTCTGTGGCTAGTAACAAAGCCTGTACTGGGTGGAGGTGCCTCTCACCTCCCCCTGCAGGAACTGTAACACCTGACGGTGAGCCTCAAAGGCTCACCCCCTTTGTTACAGCACCCCAGGGCACTCCAGCTAGTGGAGTTGCCCGCCCCCTCCGGCCACGGCCCCACTTTTGGCGGCACTCCAGCTAGTGGAGTTGCCCGCCCCCTCCGGCCACGGCCCCACATTTGGCAGCAATGAGAAAAACAAAGAGGGGTCACTGGCCAGTCAGGACAGCCCCTAAGGTGTCCTGAGCTGAGGTGACTCTGACTTTTAGAAATCCTCCATCTTGCGGATGGAGGATTCCCCCAATAGGATTAGGGATGTGCCCCCCTTCCCTCAGGGAGGAGGCACAAAGAGGGTGTAGCCACCCTCAGGGTTAGTAGCCATTGGCTACTAACCCGCAGACCTAAACACACCCCTAAATCGAGTATTTAGGGGCTCCCAGAACCTAGGTAACTAGATTCCTGCAACCTACGACGAAGAAGGACTGCCGACCTGAAAGCCCTGCAGAGAAGACGGCGACACCAACTGCTTTGGCCCCAGCTCTACCGGCCTGTCTCCCCACTTCAAGAAAAACTGCAACAGTGACGCGTTCCACACGGTCCAGCGACCTCTGAAGCCTCAGAACACTACCCTGCATCTAAAAGAACCAAGAACTCCCGAGGACAGCGACTCTGCTCCAAAGAAGAAACATCTTTGCAACAAAGAAACAACTTTAAAAGGACTCCACGTTTCCCGCCGGAAGCGTGAGACTTTGCACTCTGCACCCGACGCCCCCGGCTCGACCTATGGAGAAACAACACTACAGGGAGGACTCCCCGATGACTGCGAGCCCATGAGTAGCCAGAGTTGACCCCCCTGAGCCCCCACAGCGACGCCTGCAGAGGGAATCCAGCGGCTCCCCCTGACCGCGACTGCCTGCTTCTAAGAACTCGACGCCTGGTAAAGAGACTGCACCGCAGCCCCCATGACCTGAAGGAACCGACCTCCATTGCAGAAGCGACCCTCAGGTGGCCCTCTCCCTTGCCCAGGTGGTGGCTACCCCGAGGAGCCCCCCCCCTTGCCTGCCTGCTTCGCTGAAGAGACCCCTGGGTCTTCCATTGACTCCTATTGCAAACCCGACGCCTGTTTGCACTCTGCACCCGGCCGCCCCCGTGCCGCTGAGGGTGTACTTTTTTGCTGACTTGTGTCCTCTCCGGTGCCCTACACAACCCCCCTGGTCTGCCCTCCGAAGACGCGGGCACTTACCTGCTGGCAGACTGGAACCGGGGCACCCCCTTCTCCATTGAAGCCTATGCGTTTTGGGCACCACTTTGACCTCTGCACCTGACCGGCCCTGAGCTGCTGGTGTGGTAACTTTGGGGTTGCCCTGAACCCCCAACGGTGGCCTACCTTGGACCCAACTTTGAACCCTGTAGGTGGTTTACTTACCTGCAAAACTAACAAACACTTACCTCCCCCAGGAACTGTTGAAAATTGCACTGTCTAGTTTTAAAATACCTTATTGCCATTTGTTGAAAACTGTATATGCTATTTTGCTAATTCAAAGTTCCTAAAGTTCCTAAGTGAAGTACCTTTCATTTAAAGTATTGTTTGTAAATCTTGAACCTGTGGTTCTTAAAATAAACTAAGAAAATATATTTTTCTATACAAAAAACCTATTGGCCTGGAATTGTCTTTGAGTGTGTGTTCCTCATTTATTGCCTATGTGTGTACAACAAATGCTTAACACTACCCTCTGATAAGCCTACTGCTCGACCACACTACCACAAAATAGAGCATTAGAATTATCTCTTTTTGCCACTATCTTACCTCTAAGGGGAACCCTTGGACTCTGTGCATGCTATTTCTTACTTTGAAATAGTACATACAGAGCCAACTTCCTACAGGGGGGCACATAGGACACACTTAGTGCAAGCAAAAGGTTTGCATCAGGACATATAGCGCCAGAATCAAAAGGTCCCATCGCCACCCAAGCCTCACTTCTAGTGACGCTCTGGTGGCTCTATGCACTCCGACATATACACAATGTGGTCTTAAGCCACTTACTATATCTCAACACCACTGTGTAAAGATGGCCCCTACACATACAGCACATTGCCTGGAAGGAACATGCAATCAGTGTGACTGTGGCTGTGCCACAACAACACCCATTGCATATTGTTGTTGACCCAGATCCAAGACAGCATATTCACCAGAGAGTGTGACTCAAGTCAGCACCTCCCCAGGGGTGGTGTCAGAATGGCGCAACAAGGCAAAATGCTTTCCATCCTCCTCATGTCATTGCCCTTCTCATGTGTGCTGCATCCTGCAGCACACATAGAAATGCCACCTTGTCATAATAGATTGTTTTTGTGCAGGAAGGGACACCTTCCTGCATATAAGCAATCTATCTCCTCAACACAGGCACCCTTGCGCTCTGGTGCAAGGATGCCAGGGTTGGTGCAGGGAGCTTACATCTGTGCAGGCACTGGGGGAAATGCAGGGGTGTGCCATATTCCATAAAATATGGTGCATCCCTGCATTTCAAAAGTGATGCAGCGCAGTGAAGCAATTTTTGCAGCTGCACCGAGCTGCACCACTTAAGAAAAAATCAGGGCCTCAGTGGGCAACATGTGGTACGCAACCCTCACAGGGTGGCCCAACAACACCTCTCTCCCACTTCCATGCACCATTTGGGAATGGATACAGAAGCAAACTCATACAACATATGGGGCATGTCTGTGATCATCATGTGTGCTGTTGTACAAGTAGCTTCAATTTCACCATGTAACAAGGTTGTCTGAATGGTCGGTGTTGTGCATAAAGGGACACCTTCATGCGTAACAACTGGCACAAGTGGCATCAATGTTGCACTACGGGTACAATGTCACTAGCCTGTAATGCTATAGTACCATCATACAAATAGTTGCCAATGTGGATCCAAGCTACCCATTCCGCTCGTGCCATATTAACCAACTCTCGAAATGCATGCATTGATTCACGTTGTACATCTTTACACCACCATATGCTTGTTTCAGCTATGCTGTATGCAATGAAATGTCCCTAATGTAGGGGAGGTTGAACTAATGGGGCTGACAATCCATTATGGTTGCACTGTGCCATCCAATTAGCACATGTGTCGGGCCTTCTAAAGGCAGATTTCAAAGCAACATAAGCATTGTCAGCAATGGACTTTCCTGTGCTTTGCTGCACTAGTTCCATCATTCATGGTGCCAATGTAGTAAAGCATCAAAATAGTGATAACACTCATTACACTACTGTGGGAATGTCCACCATGGTGAATACGAATGGAAATGATGTGCTAACATAGTGTCAGTGGCTGGGGCAAGGGACCTGCACGGAATATGGTGGCGTGGGATCGATGCACAAAATACCTTGAAAGGTTGCCCCAGGTGCGATGCACATTGCAACACATAATTAACAACTACAACCCAGGGTCTGTAACATGTCACTGAGCCTCCAGTAGCAAGTAAATGGTGAGCCATGTCGACAGCCATTACAGTCAAAGACTGACTTTTCACTATCTCATTGCAGAGGATGATGCCTTAACTCCTGTCAACCTGCCTGTCCTTGATTTTACAGATGACATGGATGACCAGCTGCCGACCATCAATGAAGAGACTCTCCAGGATGTCCTAGGGCCCCTCCAGACACCACCTCCAGTTGCAGGGAGGACAAACAGCGTTGCGGGGTCTCCACATAAACCACTGAACTACCAACACACAGCACAACCAGTCCTGCCAGAGCCTTGGACTCTGAGGACCCAGGCATCACGTTTCAGAGGACAGTGATAGACGTTTAGCAGGCCAAGCAGGTGTGGGTGGGGATGGAGACCATGTCAGGCAGCCAAGAGGGAGTGCAGAGGTGCCTCAGTTCAAATAAGGACAACTCAGCTGCCATCAGAGGTACCCACTCCCTGCTACTTGGACTCCAGCAGTCCCTGGCAGGCATAGCTGCTGTCACGAGGTAGGCCTCAACAATTGCCCTCCCGAAGTGGCAGAAGCATAACAGATAACTGGCTTGGGGCAATAGAAAATGCCCTGGAGTCCGTACAGTGGGAAGTGGCCTCCCTCAGGTAAAACATGGCTGCCTACCACCGTGATGTAGCTGTGCTGTTGAAAAATCACCAGTTCCTCCTTGCTGCAGTGATGCCTTATGTGTTCCCACAAATGGTAGCTGCTGGGACCTTTGATTCCACATCTCTATCCCATGACGTGTTTGTGGCCCCCTCAACTTGAACAACAGCACCACCCTTGGCACAGGAGGCACCACACATGTCAGAGGATGAAGATGTGGAAGGAACAAAATTCACACGTAAAACCACGCGGTAGCACCAGTATGTGCCACATGGACAGTTTCTCCTTAGTTCTGTGCTTAGGATCATGCCAGTGTTGTGCCAGCTGGCAATGTGCCCTTGTCTCTCAACCACTGTTGACTTATCTGCTATAGACTGTAATTATCATGATTCCTACCTATTGTCAATTTGGACACCTCCTTACTAATGCACACGTTTTCTACCCATGTCTCATGACATGTCCCTCACCATTGGATTCTGAATGTACAACAGCGGGCTCAGGTCTCATGTGGTCTGTGAACTGGACATTGTATTGCATTGGAAAATACACTTGCACATGTAAATAAGTCTCCATATTCACATGTATCATGTCATCTTTTACTGTGATCTATCAACTCATCTAAATGTATACATTGTGTGAAGCTATGTCAATGAGAACAGAACCTAATTACATGTGTGGCTTACTGTCAGACACAAAGACACACACAAGGACTCTAACTTGAAAAAGGTGACTGATGATGTGGACTACAGCCAACTTACAGAGCCTTAACAACAAGCTGATATATTGCATGTTTGGGTCAGAACCACGTGTCTGGAATTTTCCCTGATGAGAGCACAATACACCTAATATGTGTGGAACGGAAGAGGCAAAATTGATCAGTGATGGGCAGCTGTCAGTGTGCCAGGATATATACCCCAAATAGGGTGAAGTAATATCTGCTACACTTTACAAGATTATTTGTGACAGACCTCAGCAATGACAGTTGATGTTCCATTCTTACCTGTCAAAAGTTTTGTATACATACACAATGTAATTGTCAGGAACTGGAGATGACAAATGTTTTGAGTAGCTGATGTCAAATTGCAGCAAATCTGACAGCTTCTTGGTCATAAGAGATACACATAGTTATACATGTAAATCAATACAGAAAGCATACCCTAAGGCATTCCTCTAGCTTGGCCAGTGCACACATGAGAACACCCAGGCACTCAATCAATATGGACACCTAATTGTCTACAACTAACAGGATATATTGGTAAATAAAAACAACACCTTATTAGAACCTAACCTAGACACTCCTACACTAAACTAGCCTATACTAACTTATCTAAACTTATCCCTAGAGCTATCCTATCCTAATCTAAACTTATCTTATACATTTAACGGCACACACTAAACATTGTCTCCCGACCCCCCCTTAAGAGACAAGATATGAGTAGGACAACATTAACGAAAGCTAAACATATACTAACTTAACCTAAATACTAAACAAAGAAATCTTTTTTTGTAATTTTTTTAATGGATTTCTTGTTGTTTTATTTTTTAACATACAGCCCCATACATTAACCACCCAACCAATCCCCAAAACTAAAAAAATACTAAAACCCACCCCCCCAACGGTACTTTTTCTATCATACAACTAACCTAATCTATGTTACCTGACCTATCACTACCCACCTAAAACCCACTAAAACATATTACAAAATATAACCGGAGAAGGGAAGGAACTGGGAGGCTGTGCATTTACATGATTACAGCTTCTTCAGCTTCTTTTTGCAATATTTCAACAGCTTGAAATTGTGAGCATTGTCCAGCTCAAGTTTGTCCGACCTCACCATGATGGCTGCCATGTCCCTCCTCATGTCCGCCTCAAAGTTAGAGGATGTGGCTGCTGCAGGTGGCTCTTACGGTGCAGTGAAAGAAGCAATTTTTTAAGAATTTTGTAAAGATTATTTAAATGTACTTTAACTTTTGATATTGGATCATTTCACATGGCGTACATCCTCTAGTCCTATTCGTCTTGCCTAGCAATTGCACCAACGTGATAGATGCTGTCTATGTGGAAGGGGTTGGACCAGCCGAGGCACCCCTGGCCCCTGATGTGGTGCCCGATGTGCTCTGTACTGTTGAAGCCTGTTTAGGAGGTCCCCCTTTGGGAAGGCAAGCAAGCACCCAATGATTTTTCCGGCCGATATCTCTTGGCCATCTTCGGGTACCCTGCCTGTACCTCCATGATGTGGTGGAAACGCTTTGCTCTCTTATCAAAACCACGCTTCTGTGCTGTGGTCATAGTGGCAGCTAAAACATGAGGAGAATATGTCATCAAATATTGCATTGGGTAGAGGTAGAACAAACATGTAATGTACACAGCATTCTCAGATGAAACATGCTGTCCACCAGACATTCCACAACAAGGTCAACTAGCAATTCTAGACTAAACTTCCTACTAGCCATCTACGGTATTATGTTCATGTCACTTGGTTAACGGTTATTCATTGTTGACCATTAGGACCCAGAGGTAAGTGGTCTAGTGCCTCCTTGTGCCACATTTATGTCATCATACTTGTGAGGATCAAGTGGCCCAACAAGTGCAACTCCCTGTGCCATAGTCACAAAGTGGCGCAATGCATGCATTCCACCACTTTGACATTCCTTGCGCTATATTAAGCCTGGGCCAGGTATCATGGAAACAAGGTGGGGTTCACCCAGTAGGGGGCAGGAAAAATGGTACCGGGAATTCTAAGGAATGCCAATGCATCATTCATGTATCCTTCGGTTAACAGGTGCGCAGAGTAGGGGCTAGAAGGGGGCGCACCATTGCTTACAATGGGCCCCTATTTACAGTTCAGGGCTAGTGGCCATATAGTTTGCCCTAAGCCTGAACAGTACATCTATATTGTCTACAGATTTAGTATCTATTGCCGCTTACCCTGTGGCATGGTGTGCAAATTTTCTTATGTGGCGCAAACATGGTGGCTTTATGGGTGCCCTAAATGACACAGGAAGAATGGCTGCTCCACTTGTCTTGCAATCCTTAGCTCACTCCACAGCCAACATGTGTGTGTTATATTTGAGAGACAGCACACCATGTGGCAGGGTTGGGGCCAATAATGCTCACAGTACGTAAAGCCATTGATATACGGTGCAAGGTTAGGGTCAAAATATTGGCCTTAACCCTGACCAATATATGATGGTTCATTGATAACAATGGTGTTCCCCCTTGTCACACCGGCTCAGTGCTGGTGTTACAGCTACCTGCCTGAGATGTGACACAGTTTAGTTCCTTAGTTTCAAGCACACCATTTTGAGACGCCCCTACCGCACATACGCCCCCCGCATGCATCTTGCCTGGCGTAGACATGAAGTGGTGCAAGTAGTTGGAATTGGCGCAATGCATACATTACGCCACTTAGTATTACTGGTGCATGGATTTAGGCCTTTGAGAACCATGTGAGCATAAGTAATGTGACGCTGATGTGTGGAATGGAGGCTCTAGACCCTTTTAAGTCGCAACCTATGTTCCAACATTCTTTGTAATGGTTGTGTTTTTTTCCTGTTCTCTGAGGTATACACAACTTTATAATGGTATATGTAGCAGAGAATGAGTACGTCTTGGAAAATCTGGTGCAAAGTGATTTAATGATGATAGTTACAGGGTAATATTCTGTTGTACACTATCTTGGAGTAGAAGTTCAGTACAATTTGTTGTCTCCTGCGAACTCCCGCAGCAGTGTTTTGTTGGTCCCCCTCCACCTGTGCTTCACCATTGTCATCCTCCTCCTCATTGGGGACATCTACCAGTTCAACCCAGGTGACATTAGTCTGAATACATATGTTATGCAAGATTGCAAAAACAACAGATGATGGATGGAATGCAGAACAAATCAAACATTCACCCCCAGTCACAGATCTGGGTTTAATCCATCAATTGTTTTGCTTGCCATGCCATTCTAGTTGGGGACCCAGCCATATGCAAATCAGTCTTGGCCCTGTTCCCTATGGGAACAGTCCAGCCTGAACTGCCAGGCTAGATCTTCCCTGGACCAGAAACAAGCATCCTGGGACCGGTTTCAGGGTATCACCCTTCATCAGCCAGGCTAGCTTGAATCTGGTGGCATAGCAAGTACAGGACCCACGTCTGGGCATACCCTTCTCAGTTAGGGCGACAAATGCAAAAACAACAGATGATGGACGGAAAGCAGAACAAATCAAACATTCACCCCCAGTCACAGATCTGGGTTTAATCCATCAGTTTTTTTTCTTGCCAGGCCATTCCAGTTGGAACCCAGTCATATGCAAATCAGTCTTGACCCTGTTCCCCATGGGAACAGTCCTGCCCGAACTGCCAGGCTAGATCTTCTGTGGACCAGAAACAAGCATCCTGGGACCGGTTTCAGGGTATCACCCTTCATCAGCCAGGCTAGCTTGAATCTGGTGGCATAGCAAGCATGGGACCCATGTCTGGGCATACCCTTCCCACTTGGGGCGCCAAATGCAAAAACAACATACAAGGATCATCTTGCATACCAGGGGTGGTGCATACAACAGGCTACCTCCTGTGAGGGCCAGGCACTTGAGCCTTGACTTCAGGAGCCCAAGTGTCGTCCACCACATTTTGTGTCCTTCTTTGGCCTTCATTGTATACCCGCTCTTCCTCCGTTGCTAGGTTGCCGAAAGGGGTCACAACCCATGGCTGGATGCCATAACCTTAGTCGGCTGCAAAGGAATGTGAGAACATGTGTTTGTCATGCATATTTGTGGTTTTGTATGTGCCATGGCAGTTGTTAGTTTTATGTGGAATGGTTACTCAGACTTGCATCTGGTATTGTGTGTGTTCCTGTTTTGTTGAATGGTTGCATTGGTGTGTGGTGGTGGACGTTACTGTAGGAAAGTACTATCTTGCCTGGCATGTTACCCCCATATTTCACTGTATGTATGTTGTTTTAGTCCTTGTGTCACTGGGACCCTGCCAGGCAGGGCCCCAGTGCTCATAGTATGTGCCCTGTATGTGTTCCCTGTGTGGTGCCTAACTGTATTACTGAGGCTCTGCTAACCAGAACCTCAGTGTTTATGCTCTCTCTGCTTTCCAAATTTGTCACTACAGGCTAGTGACTACTTGTACCAATTCACATTGGCATATTGGTACACCCATAGAATTCCCTTGTATATGGTACTGAGGTACCCAGGGTATTGGGGTTCCAGGAGATCCCTATGGGCTGCATCACTTCTTTTGCCACCCATAGGGAGCTTTGACAATTCTTACACAGGCCTCTGCAGCCTGCGTGAAATAACGTCCACATTATTTCACAGCCATTTACCACTGCACATAAGTAACTTATAAGTCACCTATATGTCTAACCTTCACCTGGTGAAGGTTGGATGCAAAGTTACTTAGTGTGTGGGCACCCTGGCACTAGCCAATGTGCCCCCACATCGTTCAGGGCAAATTCCCCAGACTTTGTGAGTGTGGGGACACCATTACATGCGTGCACTATACATAGGTCACTACCTATGTATAGCGTCACAATGGTAACTCCGAACATGGCCATGTAACATGTCTAAGATCATGGAATTGTCACCCCAATGCCATTCTGGTATTGGGGGGACAATTCCATGATCCCCCGGGTCTCTAGCACAGAACCCGGGTACTGCCAAACTGCCTTTCCGGGGTCTCCACTGCAGCTGCTGCTGCTGCCAACCCCTCAGACAGGTTTCTGCCCTCCTGGGGTCCAGGCAGCCCTGGCCCAGGAGGGCAGAACAAAGGATTTCCTCTGAGAGAGGGTGTTATACCCTCTCCCTTTGGAAATAGGTGTGAAGGGCTGGGGAGGAGTAGCCTCCCCCAGCCTCTGGAAATGCTTTGATGGGCACAGATGGTGCCCATCTCTGCATAAGCCAGTCTACACCGGTTCAGGGATCCCCCAGCCCTGCTCTGGCGTGAAACTGGACAAAGGAAAGGAAGGGGAGTGACCACTCCCCTGACCAGTACCTCCCAGGGGAGGTGCCCAGAGCTCCTCCAGTGTGTCCCAGACCTCTGCCATCTTGGAAACAGATGTGTTGGGGGCACACTGGACTGCTCTGAGTGGCCAGTGCCAGCAGGTGACGTCAGAGGCTCCTTCTGATAGGCTCTTACCTCACTTGGTAGCCAATCCTCTTATCTTGGTAGCCAAACCTCCTTTTCTGGCTATTTAGGGTCTCTGCTTTGGGGAATTCTTCAGATAATGAATGCAAGAGCTCACTAGAGTTCCTCTGCATCTCACTCTTCACCTTCTACCAAGGATCAACCACTGATTGCTCCAGGATGCCTGCAAAACCGCAACAAAGTAGCAAGACGACTACCAGTAACATTGTAGCGCCTAATCCTGCTGGCTTTCTCGACTGTTTCCAGGTGGTGCATGCTCTGGGGGTAGCCTGCCTTCACCCTGCACAAGAAGCTCGGAAGAAATCTCCAGTGGGTCGACGGAATCTTCCCCCTGCTAACGCAGGCACCAAAAGACTACATCACTGGTCCTCTGGGTCCCCTCTCATCCTGACGAGCATGGTCCCTGGAACACAGCAACTCTGTCCAAGTGACTCCCACAGTCCAGTGACTCTTCAGTCCATGTTTGGTGGAGGTAAGTCCTTGCCTCCCCACGCTAGACTGCAAAGCTGTGTACTGCGTGATTTGCAGCTGCTCCGGCTCCTGTGCACTCTTCCAGGATTTCCTTCATGCACAGCCTAGCCTGGGTCCCCAGCACTCCATCTTGCAGAGCACAACCCTCTGAGTTGGCCTCCGACGTCGTGGGAGCCTCTTTTGTAACTTCGCATGGACTCCAGTTCACTAATCTTCTAAGTGCCTGTTGGGGTACTTCTTCGGGTGCTGCCTGCTTCTGTGAGGGCTCTTTGAGTTGCTGAGTGCCACCTCTGTCTCCTCCTCCAAAAGGCGACATCCTGGTCCTTCCTGGTCCTCAGCAGCACCCAAAAACCTCTACCACGACCCTTGCAGCTAGCAAGGCTTGTTTGCAGTGTTTCTGCGTGGGAACACTTATGCAACCTTCATCGCGACGTGGGACATCTGTCTTCCAAAGGAGAAGTCCCTTGTCCTCTTCGTTCTTGCAGATATCCAAGCTTCTTCCATCTGGAGGCAGCTTTCTTGCACTTTCATCTGGGGTTTCCTGGGCTCCTGCCCCCCCGGACACTGTCGCGACTATTGGACTTGGTCCCCTTGCCTTGCAGGTCCTCAGGTCCGGAAATCCGTTGTCAGCGCACTGCTGGTGTTTGTTGTTCTTGCAGAATCCCCCTATCACGACTCTTGTGCTCTCTTGGGGTAGTAGGTGTACTTTACTCCTACTTTTCAGGGTCTTGGGGTGGGGTATCTTGGACACCCTGACTGTTTTCTTACAGTCCCAGCGACCCTCTACAAGCTCCCATAGGTCTGGGGTCCACTGGTGATTCGCATTCCACTTTTGGAGTATATGGTTTGTGTTGCCCCTATACCTATGCTTGCCTATTGCAACCTATTGTAATTCTACACTGTTTGCATTACTTTCCTGACTCTTACTTACCTATTTGTGGTTTGTGTACATATAACTTGTGTATATTACTTACCTTCTTACTGAGGGTACTCACTGAGATACTTGTGGCATATTGTCATAAAAATAAAGTGCCTTTATTTTTAGTAACTCCGTGTATTGTGTTTTCTTATGATATTGTGCATATGATATAAGTGATATAGTAGGAGCTTTGCATGTCTCCTAGTTCAGCCTAAGCTGCTTTGCCATAAGCTACCTTCTATCAGCATAAGCTGCTAGAAACACCTCTATTCTACTAATAAGGGATACCTGGACCTGACACAAGGTGTGAGTACCTTTGGTACCCACTACAAGCCAGGCCAGCCTCCTACAGTTACTATCATGAGTTATGACGCAGGGACTTGGTGATTGTCATATTAAATCTGGACTGACAGTTCGACCATGCAAATTATGTGCTGTGTTGTCCATATTTAATGCTGTGTCCTAATGTTAGTGGAACCTATCACCTCCTTGCACCACAGTAGCATCATTTGTATTGACACTATGGAAGCCCTACAAGGCCAAACTTAGGTCACCATGTTTCCATGTGGCACCACACATGAAGTGCAACACTTGCTGACCCTTTGTGGCAGATTATGCTTGTGCCAGCCAACATGTGTACAAGGGTGAGATTCAAATAATAAGAGTGCTAGCTTAATTGGTGCAGAGGATTCTCCAAGATTCCTAGACATGATTTATCACAGATGCACAGAGCAGGCATTAGGAGAGGGCACACCATAATTTTGAATTGGTCCCTATGTACTGTGCATGAAATGGTCAGGTATGTTGTCAGTACTCCTACACAGTCCCACTATGGCATCCATTATCTTGACAATATTGCACCTACTCTACGCCATGGTGCACCATTTCTTGCATACAGGGCCCACATGGTGGCAGTAGGGTGTGGCAAATGGGCACAATTACAGTGACACTGCTGTTGATGCTGCACCACTTTCCTTACATGTGGCCCTTCACTTTAGACCTGCAGAACAGTGATGTTTTGGGACTTTGATCCTACTTTGTGTATTGTGTGCCATGACACAGGTGTTGTGCCCTGTGCGTAGCATGTGATTCCCACCCCTTTTCCTTTGGAAAAGCTCCCTTGGTGTCCATCCCTTCAGATGGTCTTTCATGGCTGGTGATGTTGTTTTCCTATTTGTGCAGCACAATGCACCACACAGGTGAAGGTGGACACAATGGGTACGTCTGGTATGTTTAGGTGATATGTAGTTGGTGATGACAACACTTGGATGGCATTTGATATTGGTGATGCCAGAGGCTTCTAACCATGAAAAATGTGGGGCTGGGCCTATATGTGACTTTCTTTACGTTTACATGGCCAATGCCATTCACATAGCTGAGCTATTCCTGGTTAGGTGTTATGTGTGTGGGATCTGTATTTAGTTTTCAACCAGTGGACACTTGTAGTGGTTTGGGCCCAGCTTCTGTATGCAAAGGGGACATAGCTCCACCTATCCTTCATGTGGTGTGCCAGTCAGGATGTGCCTATATTATGTACATATGGGTGTATGTGTGTGTGATGCGCAATGAATGCGGTGTAGTGTGGCATGTGGCGTATGTGTTGTTGTCGGTACATCTGTGTTCCCCTGTCCATGTGGGTTTAGTGTGGTGTATGTATTGTTTGTCCTACAAGGTTGGTGTGCTGTCTGTGTAATGATTGGTATGGTGGCTTACCTACAAGCAGGCCATTGCCATATTGCCCATCCTGGAACCGCTCGTTGATGGTGGAGTGTCGGAATATGTAGGCATCATGGACTCTGCCGGGATATTTGGTTAGGATGTTTGTGAAGAGCCCACATTGGTCAACATTGGGCTGCACATTTATGGAATGGGTGTGTTTGCGGTTCCTGTAGAGGTGTTCTGTTGCAGGAGGTGGCACAAGTTGGACATGGGTGCAGTCCATTGCTCCCAGCACATGCGGGAACCCAGCAATTTTATAGAAACCTTGCTTGATCTCCTGCTGCAGTTGCTGGGTGTTGGGGATGCAAATGTGTTGGGGTGTGAAGCAGATAATTGTGTCCAAAACCTTTGGAAGGAAGGATGAGAAGGATGGCTGGGAGATGCCACTCACGTTTGTGCCAGTTGTCTGGAAAGATCCTGACGCCAGCATATGGAGCAGAGTCAGGAGTTTGGTCATGGGTGGAATAGTTATTGGAGTTTCCACCCTTGCAGTGATGTCTGGTGCAATGTGGTGCAGCAGTCGTACAATGGACTCCTGCTTCAGATGGTAGGTTCTGATGACATCTTGTTATCTGAGCGCAAGGATGGTTGTGCGCTGTCGAAATATCCTCTCCTGCCTTCTGCGCTGCCTTTGTGGCAGCTGTGTTGGTGTTGGGGTTGCTGCGAGGGTGCTGGTAGAACACGTTGTCATTGCTATTGTCTACGTTGTGTGCCTTGCTTGAGCATTAACAAATCCATGTTGTCCAGGGGGTTGCCAAATGCTTTTTCTGTGTGTTTTCCTTATGTAGTAGTGTGTGGGCCTCATTTTAGCACCTGGTCAGACCAGGCGTTAAAATTTGATGCTAATCGGACTTTGCGTAATTTTTTTGAACCAGTTCCTTAAAATGTGTTGTTTTTGCATCAGGCGGTCAATAGGGCGCTGGAGAGCCAGCGTCATTTTTTGGAAGGGAACACCTACCTCCCATATCATTGTTGCTAAACGACTCAAGGTGGGGTGGAGCTCCCCAAAAAATTACGCTAACTCAAATATTTTGTCGCTAGACGGGTCTAACGGCAACATTTAAATATGGAGGTAGGTTAGCGCCGCTTTATCATCAGAAAAAATGGTGCAAAGGTGACACTAAGTTTTCTTAAATATGGGCCTAAGATTATGGGAGAAATGTATACGGTATAAGCAGCAAACAAATGAGAGAGCTAGAAAACATACGCAGTTCACAGAGTGCTGGATGACAAATGAAAAATAATATGTTTGCTGAATGTGAGCAGTGGATTGATATGTCAGAGCAATAAAAAGTATGGTGAAGAGACTTTACTCCAAGAGAACCACACACAGGAAGAGGAAGGACATCCACTGAATAAGAAGTACACAAATGGAAGTGACAAGAATGCCAAACAATGGTAAGCACTGGACAGGCTCTAAGCCAACTGTACATTTTGATACGTAGGCGAGATGTAATGAATTAAATATTGACAATAACTCCAAAGTACATGGTTTTGTTTTTTATGTATTTTTCATTTATTCATTTATATAGTGCAACCAGGGACAGAGTGATATGCAGGCACTTTATAACAAAGCAGAACTGACAAAGAATCAAGGAATCATAATAAAAGGAGAAGCATAGAAACAAAGACATCTATACAATTAACCAGCTGTGACTTAGCATAATCTAGTATTGAAACGGTTTGCCATTGGATCGGAATTGTTGCTGTGTGAATTTACTTCAGGAATTGTTAAAAGAGAGAGAATTTAAGATGTTTCTTGAGTGCCATGCAAGCTGTAAATGTCCTCTTGCTTGCTGGTAGCAAGTTCCAGATGGCATTAACTGCACCCAAGAATGACTGCTGGCAGAGGCAGATTTGAAAAGGAAACCTCTAGTAAATGTGAGCCCTCACTTCTCATTTCTATAGCTCTTCCTGCAATGATAGGGAGTTCGGTTAACTGGAGGCGGGGGCAGTAGCTGAACCTGAGAATGATTGTTTGCTGGCAGAGGCAGATTTGAAATGGGAACTTCCCATAAAAGTGAGTCTTTACTTTTCACATTTCTAGCTCCTCCGGCAATGACCAAGAGACGGGAGTTCAGATAAATAACAGGAGGGGAGGGCTCATGGACAGCCTTGTGAATGAGGGTACAGAGTTTGAACGTGGTCCTGGTTATGATGGGAAGCCAGTGAAGGCAGAGATGGCCCAGAGGACGAAAATAATGTTATATATAGTCCGTGGGCCACTGATCCCAGAATGCATGGTCAAGGCCCACACAAGATACCCGATCGAAATGGAGAGAACACTGCAGGGGCATCAGATCGAAATAAAACAGGCACCTCAGGGGGAAGGGAAAGGGGGGCACCTCAGCCGGATGAGTGCACAACGCCAGCTCCACGAGGGGGCTCCATGCCCATTGATGTATCCTGGGGAGTGCAAAGCCACAGTCTCTCAAGTCTCTCCAGTGGGTGCTTTGCCCACTGCTTTACTCTAGGGAGTGCAAAGCCACAGTCTCTAAAGTCTCTCCAGTGGGTGGTTTGCCCACTGCTTTATCCTGGGGAGTGCAAAGCCACAGTCTCTTAAGTCTCTCCAGTGGGTGGTTTGCCCACTGCTTCATCCTGGGAGTGCAAAGCCACAGTCTCTTAAGTCTCTCCAGTGGGTGGTTTGCCCACTGCTTTATCCTGGGGAGTGCAAAGCCACAGTCTCTCAAGTGGATAACAGTCTCCACTGGTTCTGGAGGGGGCTTTGTGCCCAGAGTGCCTCACCCTGCCAAGGACAGAGGTAGTGGATGCCTTTCTCTACTGGTTCTGGAGGGGGCTTTGTGCCCAGAGTGCTTCATCTTGCCAAGGACAGAGGTAGTGGATGTGATACTCCACTGGTTCTGGAGGGGGCTTTGTGCCCAGAATGCTTCATTCTGCTAAGGACAGAGGTAGTGGATGCCTTTCTCCACTGGTTCTGGAGGGGGCTTTGTGCCCAGAGTGCTTCACCCTGCCAAGGACAGAGGTAGCGGATGCCTTTCTCCACTGGTTCTGGAGGGGGTTTGTGCCCAGAGTGCTTCATCCTGCCAAGGACAGAGGTAGTGGATGTATCTCTCCACTGGTTCTGGAGGGTGCTTTGTGCCCAGAAAGCTTCATCCTGCCAAGGACAGAGGTAGTGGATGCCGTTCTCCACTGGTTCTGGAGGGGGCTTTGTACCCAGAGTGCTTCATGCTGCTAAGGACAGAGGTAGTGGATGTATCTCTCCACTGGTTCTGGAGGGGGCTTTGTACCCAGAGTGCTTCATCCTGCCAAGTTGCTTGCGGCGGTCATTGTGGCGGCGGTGCTGGTAGCTGGCTCACTGCATGCGGTGCTGGCGGCAGTGTCTGTAATGGCAGTGCTGGTGGCTGGCTCACTGACCGCGGTGCTGCTGAAGGGCTCTGTATCTGGGCTGCTGGCGGCGGTGTCCTTGGCGGCGGTGCATGTGGCGGTGCCGGTGGCGGTCTTGTCTGCCGTGCAGGTTGGCGGCGACGTTGACTTGCCTTTCTGCTTCAGGCCCTTCCCCACCTTGGATGCTGGCGCAGCTGTCTTGCCACTCCACACTCTTGTCTTCGCTGAGCCCTTGGTGGCAGGTGTTTTGACCTTATCCCTCCCGGATGTGGGTAACTTTTTCTGTTTTTGAGGTGGGGGAATGTCCTTGGCCTCGCTCCTTGGGACATTGGCAGCCCTGTTGCTTGGCGCACTCCAAAAACCGGGTATTGCTGGCACTACTGTGCCCGGTGATGTGGTGGCTGAGGTGCTGGTTTGGGACCTGGAAAGGCGGGCCCTAGGGGACAGACGGACGGCGAGGTGTAGGGAAGGGGTCAACATTTAAGAGGAAAAGTTTTTTTGACACACTGGGACGGGTAGATGGAGGGGGTTTGGGAGTGGAGGAAGAGGCAGTGGTTGTAGGAGGTGTTGGTTGCTGACTTTGGGTGAAGGTGTATGGGCTGGAGGCTGTCGTGAGGTGGATGGCTGTTGGGTGGGTGTGTGACTGTGTTTGTGTAGTTTGGGAAGAGGGCTCACAGACACCCTGGGAGAGGACACTGGGGATGTGTGAATGGTACTGGGGTGGTGAGTGCACGTGAGTGGTGTGTGGTGATGGTCGTGCTGGTGATGGAGGTAGTGGCTGAAGATGTAGTGCATGCGGGTGTGAGTGGAGACGTTACAGTGAGGGAGGAGGGAGACGTGGAGGAGGGGGACACAGTGGAGTCAGTGGGTGTTGGTATGTGTGCATGGGTATGATGCTTGTGTGAGTGCTTGTGGGATGTGTGGTGCTTATGTTTGCCAGAGCCACTCTTGTGTGTTGAGGTGTGTGCATGCTGGTCTGATGGTGTGCTTGGGATAGGCTGAGGTACTTGGGATTGGGTCTGGGTGGAGGAAGTTGGAGGGGGGAGGCTGGACACAGGGACAATGGCTGCCATCAGTGCAGAGGCCAGAGCCTGAAATGCTCTCTGTTGGGCTGCCTGGCCAGAATGAATGCCCTCCAGGTATGCATTTGTCTGTTGCAACTGCCTCTCTACACCCTGAATGGCATTCAGAATGGTAGACTGCCCAACAGTGAGGGATCTCTGGAGGTCAATAGCCCCCTCACTGAGGGCAGCAGGGCTGACTGGGGCAGGGCCTGAGGTGCCTGGGGCGAAGGAGATGTCCACCCTCCTGGGTGAGCGGCAACGGGACACATGCTGAGGGGCTGCTGGGAGGGCAGTGCGGGTAGGGGGGCGGCGGCTGTACCTGTAGAAGTGGTGGGCACAGAGGGGCCCGCCACCGCAAGGGAGCTCCCATCAGATGAAGAGTCTGTGTTGCTGATTTCAGCTACTGTCTCCACCGTGGAGCTCCCCTCGCCCTCCGTCCCACTGGTGAATTCAGATTCCATTGTCTGGCCCTCCAGGGCCATGTGGGATGCAGCTCCCTCCTGCTCCGGTGGCACAGCTCCTCCGCCTGATGATGCTAATGCACACAAGAACAGGGAGACCACAAAAAGGGGGGGTAAGAAAGAAGAAAGACATCTTCAGTGCATACAATACTGCTACCGTTGGTGGACACTACAGACACAGCAGCCCTCTGCACTACACCATGTACTTGGAGTTCCCTAATTAATCACAGGGACATGGGGTACATGGCCTATGCCCAATTGCTGCACACATGGAAGTCACAGGAGCCTGACTAGGTGTAGATGGCTCTTACCACTGGTGGGGATGGGGTGCCACTTAGCCTGCCTCACAAAGGGTCCTTGCCTACAAAGCTCGCCCTAGCCTAGGGAAAACCACTGCCCACCTCCCCCACCCAGACACCTCCAATGTGTGCAGAGTCAGCTGAATGTGAGTGTACTCACCCCCTTGTGGCTGCTGTGATGCCCTCAAGCGCCCATCCAACTCCGGATACGCCACCGCCAGGATCGGGAACATCAGGGAGGTCATGGTGCGACGGGCAACCCTCCCACGTTGGGAGGCCATCCCCAGCTGGGCCTCCGCCGTCTTCTTGCTCCAGCGGCGAAGGTCCTCCCATCTTTTATGGCAGTGGGTGCTCCGTCTGTGGTGGACCCCTAGGGTCCAGAGGTCCTTGGCGATGGCACACCAAATATCCTTCTTCTGGTGGGCGCTGACCTAGAGGAATAGTACAGGGGAAAATTTAACACTTTTACCGTCCGGACCATCACAGTCATTGTCCCACGTTCCCACCCTTGCCCTGACCACATACACTCACCGTCCAATCATGCAGGCCTCGTCTCCCCCCGTATCTTCCATCCACACCACTGTTTGTCTGGAGGACCGTAGAGTAGCGTGTACTGGGGGAGGACCCCATCCACTAGTTTGTCCAACTCCTCCGATTTGAAGGCAGGGGCCCTTTTCCCAGACACATGAGCCATTGTTGCTTTCAGACTGAGGTCACAGCAGCACTTGCAGTGTAGGTCCTCTTGTGTCGAAGATCAGTTATCAAGTGAGTGAACAGAGAGACAATGGCGGTCACGTCCGCGGCGGTGTGTACCGTCACCGCCGGCATACATCGTCATTGGCTACTGGGACCCATAGGGCCCAATGTTAACCAATGTAGGATTGCGCTGCCGTCTTCGACCGCATACCGCAACAGTGTACAACGCCAGAGCACTTACCTCATATCCCCTTGTCCCACATTACAGGTCAGGCAGCCGCCATTTCAGGTGGCCACATGGCATTAATTTTTAATGCGTCACACATATATAGGCCTTGCTTATACCAGCATGCAGGTAGGATGGGGTATATGGTAGTTAAAGATTTGACCTGACCAGAGTCCATTCCTCCAGCTACTCCTGCGAGGCCCTCAGGATGCAGTATAGCCAAGACCTGCTCCTCCCATGTTGTTAGTTGTGGGGGAGGAGGTGGGGGTCCGCCGCCAGTCCTCTGAACCGCAATGTGGTCACTTGAGACCACGGAACGCACCTTCCCCAGTAGGTCAATCCACCTCTTCCTGATGTCATCCCTAGTTATTGGGTGCTGTCCCACTGCGTTGACCCAGTCCACGATTCTGCGCCATAGCTCCATCTTCTTAGCTTTGGAGGTGTGCTGCACCTGTGATCCGAATGGCTGTGGCTCTACCCGGATGATTTCCTCCACCATGACCCTGAGCTCCTCCTCAGAAAACCTGGGGTGTCTTTGCGGTGCCATTGGGGGTGTGGGTGATGTGTGAGGTGGTGTGTGTTGTGATGTGTGGGGTGATGTTTAGGGGTGTGTGGTGTTTTGTGAGTGGATGTGTATGAGTGATGGTGTTGTGTGTCTCTGTATGTTGGTGTGGTCTTTGTTTTTCTGTCTCTCTGCTTCTTCCAAATTCTTCGTTGTAAGGGTTTGTGGGTAATGTGGGTGTGTGTTTTATATTGTATTGGGTGTGTGGGAGTGGTGTGTGTATGTGTATCAGGTGTGTGTATTTCGATTTGTCCAATGTGGTAGTGTTTTGTAAATGTGTGTGTATTTTGAGCGCGGCGGTGTGTACCGCCAATGGAATACCGTGGTTGAGAGACCACCGCGTGGATTCGTGGGTCGTGATAGTGTGGGCGTATTCCTGTTGGCGTGACGGTGGAGGTTTTGTTATCGGCAGTTTATCACTGACCTTTGGTGTGGCGGACTTGTGTGGGTGTCTAGATTTTGGCGGATTCCGAGCTGTGGGTCGTAATAGCTGTGGCGGAATTCCGCGGCCGCGGTGGTGTGTTGGCGGTCTTCTGCACGGCGGTAAGCAGGATTTACTGCCAATGTTGTAATGAGGGCCATTATGTTTTATGAGAAAGATTTGTTGACTTGCTTCAGTTCTTTCTGTTACTTTCCCAGGCGTGGGAGATTGGAGACTGATCGAATATTTGCTGTCTTTGAGGGATTATGGTTCGTCTGTTTGAGGAATGGTGTGCTTTGATGGGTTTTCAGTAAGGAGTGAAATGTTCATTTGGCATGCAACACTTAGCTTACTGCATGACTCCTGGAAAAATGGTAAACTGTATTTTATCCTTCTATATGGTAGCGAGTTTCTGAAGTAATTTGGTGGATTCAGCGTTCCCATTATTTTAAATTAAATAATGCACAGAAATGACGAATTAAAAAAATATATATATATATAACACCAATAGAGTACCATCAATGCAATTACCATACAATAATGAGTAATCAACACTTGACTAAACAAATAAAATATTGAGGATTCCTCAGAACCTTGTCACAAATCCTTTTAATTTGCCACTTATAACTGGAAGAGATGAGCACAGCGAATCTTATGTACTCAAGGCTGGAAAAAAGAGTTCAAGTTTTATTATCAGTGCATCTAGTTAATGAAAACCATTGCACTTATACAAAGTAAAACAGTAAAACAGTAAAATTAAATCATCACTCTAAAAACAAAATAGAACCATAGCATATACAACTGTGGAGTTAAGCCACGTTCAAAACATGTGGTGTAGGTGCTGGGGTGTTATAGTGTTAGCTTCCTGGCTGAGGGCTTATTCCACAGGTTTGTTGTTGGCCCTGAGTGCTTTGGCCAGGATGTGCTCCACACCCTCTAGATATCTCACCATGCAGGTGATCAATTTTTGGTTGTTGGAATTAAGGCAGATTACAGGTGCGTGTCTGCAGGTACGGACCCCCAGTTGAACCCACAGCGATCTCAGGAGCCTGCAAAGCCCCTCCAGGGTCTTGGGGCACAGACAGAGCACGTAGGGTACTGTCTCCGGTGTTAGCCCACACAGCTATCAGAGTCCATCCTTTGGTGAGCGTTGCCATGGCGTCTCGTGTGTTCCTACTGGGAGTACTCCCAGGCGATAGAGCAAGAACTTCCTCTTGGTGCAGTAGGTTAAAATTTCGCCCAGATAGGGCTAGAGAGGTAGGGTCTTGTAGCTGTTCAGGACTAGCTAGGCGTGGTGTCTTTTCTCAAGGGCTGTCTTGTCGTCGGTGAGGGACAGAATCTTTGTTGTTCTTTTAGTTGGGGTTTTCAAACGTTTGTGGTCAAGCTCTGATGTCCATGCGCTTTTGATGTCGAACTGCTTTATTGAGGAGTCAAGGTATATTCTTGCCGGTGATCAGGGTTTCATTGTTATTTCTTCCCAAATGTCATGGTTTATGGTCTTTGTGGTTGCAGCCCTTGTTTTGTGAAAGAAGTTGATAAAAGCTGCCCTCCTTGCAAGAGACTATTTGAGTAGGCCGAACTCCAACCTTATCTGTGCTGGTGATGTAAGCTTGGACAGTTGCTTGTAGATGCTTACTGTTAGACATAGCATCCTTGGCAGGGTCTCCCCTAACTTTTTGCCTCTGTTTCCCAGGTTGTTGATGTATGCTGGACTCTGTTTTTGCTGTTTTTGATACTCTGGGCACTTTACCATTGCTATCCAGTGCTAAAGTGCAAGTGCTCCTATGTAAAATGTATGTGTAATTGGCTTTCCATGATTGGCATATTTGATTTACTAGTAAGTCCCTGGTACAGTGCACTAGAGGTGCCCAGGGCCTATAAATCAAATGCTACTAGTAGGCCTGCAGCACTGTTTGTGCCACCCACATTAGTAGCCCTGTAAACATTGCTTAGACCTGCTACTGCAGTGTCTGTATGTGCAGTTTTAAACTGCCAATTTGTTTTGGCAAGCGTACCCACTTGCCAGGCCTAAACGATCCCCTTTTCATACATGTAAGACACCCCTAAGGTAGGCCCTAGGTAGCCCCAGGGGCAGGGTGCAGTGTATGTTTAAGGTAGGACATATACTAATGTGGTTTAGATATGTCCTGACAGTGAAACACTGCCAAATTTGGTTTTCACTGTGCAAGGCCTATCTCTCGCATAGGTTAACATGGGGGCTGCCTTTAAATATTATTAAAGTGCAGATTCCCTCTGGGAGCAGATACAAATTTCGACTTTAGGGTCTCTAAGCTCACAATTTAAAAATACATCTTTTAGTAAAGTTTGTTTTTAGATAGTGTGTTTAAAAATGCCACTTTTAGAAAGAAGGCATTTTCTTGCTTAAACCATTCTGTGACTCTGTTTGTTTGTGGATTCCCTGTCTGGGTCAGTTTGAAAGCTGGGCTGTTTGCACCTCTCCCTAGACAGTGATACAAAGGGAGCTGGGGGGTAGCATGCATATCCTGACAAGCCATCTGTGCTGGGAGGGGGATGAGGAGTGGTCACTCACACATGAAAGGGCTGTGCCTGCCCTCACACAATGCAGTCTCCAACCCCCTAGTGTGTGTCTGGGGCCTGGCCTGGGCAAGGCAGGATCTTACAAACAAGAGAGACGTTCCTTTGAAGTCTGCCTACTTCAAAGGCAAAAAGGAGTATGAGTAGGGGATCAAAACCCCTCAAAATTAAATCACTTCTGGAACCAAGAGGAACCTCTGGCAAGGAGAAGAGCTGAAGAGCTGAGGAGAAGTGTTGCCACTGCCCGTGACTGTGCTCTGTTGGGATATCTTGCAGTTGCTGCTTCTGCCTCTGGTAGGGGAAAAGACTGGACTTTGTTGTGCACTCCTGCTTGAGAATAATCTCCAAGGGCTTGAACTGAGCGTGCCTCCTGTTGTTGAATTTTCAGGGCCATCAAAGACTTCCCTAGCCAAGACCTGGACTCTCTGCTGAGACTCCAGCCCTGCCAAGGTGTGCCCTATCCAGTTCCTGGGCCGTTGAAAGGTGAAGATGGCAGACAAGAACTGAAAATCCATGCACAGACCGCCGTGCGGGAACATTTTCGATGCACCTTCTGTTGCGCAGCTGATAAATGACGCGCCGCCGACTTCATGGCTGAAACCAACGCTCCACCTGCATCGCAGTTGGAAGATTGACGCAACGTGGCTCGAGAAACGATATGCAACACCCACTAACGGAGGCTGATAAGGACGCAAACCCCACGCAGCACTGTTTTCTGATACCGTGGGACAGATTTTCAACGCAACATAGCTGGGTGTGGAAAATCAACACAAAACCTGCCCAGACCCGAGTTGCCTGTCCAGATCAATGCATCGCCTTCTTGCGGGAGAAAAGAAACAATGCACGCCAGCTCAACCGAAGGAGGAACAATACACGTTCTCGCTTGCGAGTGAGAAATCGACGCATTGCCTGCCTTTTCCGAAGCACACTCGCCTGTGCGGCTTTATTTTGATGCAACCCAGGTACTTTTGTGCGCTAACAGCATTCTCACTGTTTTCTAAGGATTAAGATTCTTATTCATTTAAAAATTCATATCTTGATCTGTGTATGTTGGATTTTTTGTCATTTTGGTATTACCTATTTTTCTAAACCTGTGTTGTGTCAATTTGTAGTGTTTTAACTGAGTTACTGTGTGTGTAGGTACAAATACATTAAACATTGCTTCTGAAGTTAAGCCTACCTGCTCATGCCAAGCTACGAAGGGGGTGAGCGGGGGTTAGCTGAGGGTGATTCTCCTTTACCCTGACTAGAGGGAGGGTCCTTGCTTGGATAGGGGGTAACCTGACTGCCAACCAAAGACCCCATTTCAAACACTTACTATTGTGGCATCCAGGACCTTTTCGTCCCCGCCGTGGAGTGTGATACTGCCGTAGGCTAATGTTGGAATCACCTTGGCTCTTGCCACTTCTAGCAGTGGGCTGAATGATTATTTGTTCAGTTTTGTTGATAGAATCCGTAGACCCATGGAAAGTTCCCCCTTCTGTGTTATTTCTTCCTTGTGTCGAGAAAGGAGTCGTGGTGGTCAAACAGAAGGCCTAGATATTTATAAGTTGTTGTTTCTTCCAGCGTGCTTCCAATCAATCCCCAAGTTGCTGCCCCTTCAAGGGATCTCTTGCCAATTATCATGATTTTGTTTTTTTTGTGGTTGATTTTGTTGCTCCTTCTTGAGGGTGTAGTCTGCGTTGCTTTCAGGAGATGTTGCATGCCTACTGTTGTTCTGCTGAGCAGCACAACATTGTCTGCATATAGCAGGTTTAACAGTTGCTTCTTTCCCAGCCTTGGTGCATGGTCGTTGACTGACGATAGCGCCATTGAGAAATCAGCCATGAAGAGATTGAAGAGTGTGGGGGCCAAGACACAGCCCTGTTTTAAGCCTTTTGTCATTGGGATCTTCCTGGATAGGTTTGACCCATTGCCCAGTTTAATCCTGACCCACGTGCTAGTGTATAGTGACTCAATGGCTTTCAGCAGTTGTTCTGGAATTTGCCAGCTACTGAGTTTCTCCCAGAGCCTGTTTCGGTTAATGCAGTCAAAGGCTGCTTTCAACACAATGCAGCAGAGATAGAGTGGTAGCTTTGTGGCCTTTGAGGAGTCCAGTATGAGTGATAATGCCATAATGTTAGTGTCTGTGCCTGAGTTACTGGTGAACCAAGTTTAGTTTGTGGGAATTATAGATTTTGGACCAGAGTCTGAAAAAAAGAGAAGCGCGCACACATTTAGGGCCAGATGTGTCATTTTACCAAATAGCGATTACCTAATTGCGATTATCTGCGAATCGCAATTACGTAATCTCTATTTGCATGTATGGAACTCCAGGAGTTTCATTTAGCGATTCCCAATGGCTCGCAAATCCACCTACCTCATTAATATTCATGAAGTAGGTTGTAATTTGCTACCCATTGTAAATGTCTATAATCACAGGGATGGTGGCGTGCTGGGCTCAGCAGACCACCACGTCTGTGATTGCTTTTAAATAAAGCAATCTTTTTTTTTTTTTTTAAATGCAGCCTTTTTCCTTAAAGGAGAACGGGATGCATTTAAAAAATAAAAATAAAAAGTTTTCTTTTCATTTTTTAAAAGCAGCCCAGCTCTTAAAAAAAAACAATCAATCAATCAAAGCATTTGTGAAGCGCACTACTCACCTGTGAGGATCTCAAGGCGCGGGGGGTTGCTGCTACTGCTCAAACAGCCATGTCTTGAGGTGTCTCCTGAAGGTAAGTAGGTCCTGTGTCTGTCACAGGTGGATAGGAAGAGCATTCCACATCTTCGCGGCGAGGTGTGAGAACGATCTGCCACCGGCGGTCAATCTGTGGATGCGTGGGGCGTGGGACAGTGGCGAGGGCAAGGTCAGTGGAGCAAAGCTGTCGGGTCGGGGTGTAGAAGGAGAGTTGTCTGTTGAGGTATTCTGGCCTGGTGTTGTGCAGTGCTTTGTGGGCGTGGGTGAGGAGTTTGAACGTGATTCTCTTGTTGACGGGGAGCCAGTGCAGGTCTCTCAGGTGGGCTGTGATGTGGCTGTGGCGGGGGATGTCCAGAATGAGGCGTGCGGAGGCGTTCTGTATGTGTTGCAGTCTTTTTGGAACTTGCCCGTGGTTCCTGCATAGAGGGCATTGTCGTAGTCCAGTCTGTTGCTTATGAGGGCTTGGGTGACCATCCTTCTGGTTCCGGTTGGGATCCATTTGTAGATCTTCCGAAGCATACAGAGGGTGCTGAAGCAGGAGGAAGAGACGGCGTTGACTTGCTGGGTCAAAAAATGTTTTTGCATGCATTCACAAAGGGGAAGGGATTCTCGTTTAGGAATGGGTTACCACCTACTTGAAGTAGGTAGTAAAATGCAAATATTTTCCAACCGTATTTCGGTCACAAAAATTCCTACATACCGCTGTGATTTGGTATTAGGAAGGGACACCCTTGACACTCTCCTTACTAATACCGAATTGGTATGTAGTCGCAATTCAAATTTGCGATTCGGTAACAGGTTACCGAATCGCAAATTGGAATTAATACATACCAAAATGCATTTTTTGCAATCGCAAACAGCCCGATTGGGCAGTTTGTGATCGCAAAAATGCATGCTACATCTGGACCTTAGTCACAAAGAAATATACATTCAATATAATGGTTCTGTACATTTGTCTTTCTGTAAAATCATTTAAACATCTTTTAATTTCATCCGATATTAAAAGTATCTGAGGCTTAAGGCAATTTATGTTAGATTTGCTCAGGATCCATTTGTTTTTTTCCCTTAGTTTTTGAAGTCAATATGTTGTAGAATGTAGCTGAGGTGCGTATTATGTGAATCTGTTATCACCTTTTGTTTATGGCAGGAATTTAGTCATGAATGGTACCATCAAAAGCATATAACGTTTCAGAATTCCACCAAAACTTTTAAGGGTCCGCTTTACAATAGTATCTAAGAGAGGAGCATTCCCAGGATTTTTTTCACTGGGGTGGAGTAGGATCCTTGACTTCACCTCGGACCGCCCAACGTGATCAATAACTACCTGGGAGTGCCATTTCCTTTGGTAAAAGATGTACACTACCAATTCACTACTAAAATGCTGCATTTTGATTGACTTCTAGATAGTCAATATCTACTCGTGAGATTCATTACGAGGACAGAGGACATGCTTCATTACGGGATCAACACATATCACTACACCTTTAATAACCACTGGGATCCTCCCACTTGGATAATATTGGTATTGTAAATCAATCCCTCAAAATGTGGGGCTGAAATTCACAACACTGTATGTTAGATTGTGTATTTTTCTTGGTACCGTTAAGGTGGAATTTACAAGGAACATACCTGTTGGATTTTCTTTTTTGGTGATAAGGTTCCGACGTTTTTGTCATATTGAAAAGCATTATATTGAAAGCCTGGTTTTGAGGGTCACCAAAATGAGTATACAGAAAGGATAATAACAGATTTTAGTTACAATATAAATAATTTACTGATGGTCCCATACTAATTTTAGAAATTATGGCGAATCCAAATGTGGTTTCACCTTGTGAAAAATTCTGCACTTTATTTTTAGAGAAAATGTTTGTCTCTCATGATTTTGTCATGGAAATTATGGTAAGAGCTGCAGAAGCTAAAATGAGGGCTCACGTTCTATAAATTCACAAATGTCTTCCTCATGATTTGAGAAAACAGTTTGTCATGGTGAGTAAAACCTTAACTTCCAAATCAGCAGCAGGCTGTCATTTGATTCACTAGTGTTCTACTGCAGCTTCACCACAAAATTCTAATGAACAAGTAGAATGCTACCATTTTATTTCGACAATAAATTTGAGGAACATCGTAACACTGTATTGCTGGATTGGAACCTGTAGATCTGAAAGCTGGTTCACCGGCCAAACCACAAAAGAGCAAAAATGGACACTGCAACACTTTTGGGCACTCTGGTACCCTGTGCTGTGGTTTCCCAAGAGACAGAAATCCAAGTCACTTTGGAGGGCCTGTGCACCTCCTTCCCAAACCACAGTGAGGCTACTTGGTGAGTAATCCACAATTCAGATAATACAACTACTTACACACAACAAAATCTCATTGTTTTCCATATCACTAGCACTGTATTCTTTCCTTGACAATGGTGTGTACCAATAGGTTCTATGGAACTCATGAAACATGAAAAGAAATGTTCAGGTTTTAACGAAAGAAGTACACTAGAGGTGGACTCAATCTAGGCTTGTGACCGATATGGTTATAATTCATATCCTTGGTCCCTTTGCTCGTGGTTGGATGTTTGGCTTGCTAGAGATATAAAATATTGAAGATTTCGAAAGTAGATCAGTTTGAACGACTGTAGAACAACTCCTGTTTCTTCGGTTATGATGAGGATTAGAAGGCTGCTTGTGGGAGACCTGGATTTTACACTATTGTAAATATGAGAGTGTGACTGGTGGCATTCAGCCGGCATTAAACAATCTGAATATTTATTACACCAATGTTAGTATTTATTTTAATGCAAGAGGAAACCTACAGACCTCATGAAGCAGAATTTATTTAATCTAATGGGGGCTGGTGGTACCCTGCTTCTAGAATGAAATGGCTGGCAGGGACCAGGGATCCACAAGTCCAAAAGCCCAAGAACTAGGAATGTAAGTTAGGTAAGGATGAACATTTAGGCCCTCATTATGACCCTGGCAGTCCATGGACCACCAGGGACGCTGTGACGGTCTCACCGGCGTGGGACCGCCGGTGCAGACTGCCATATTACGACCACAGCAGTTTGGCCAATGCCAAACCATTGCATCCCTGCCCGTCCTTTCGCTTTACCGCGGCCCACCGGGCTGGAGGTGTTCACCCGCAGCCTGGCGGAAGTCATATAACTGCCGAGGTAATTCCGACTAGGGACACTGCCAGCAAAATGCTGGCAGAAAGGTATCCCGACGACAGGAACTCACATTCCTGTTGCCGGGATACCCCCAAAACATCTCTGCACACATGCACGCATGCACCCAAACACACACAATCACACACAGACACACCCCCCACTCACACACGCACTCACAACATTCACCCCCTGGACATGCATACATACCCATACAAATCACACAAGCATGCATACATTCTCCATCTCCCCACCCGCTCCCTACACCTACAGACATACATACACAACCTCCACCCCCTCACTCATCTTCACACAACCACAGCCACCCACCCCCCAATTGTACCTCACCGCACACACACACACCATATACACATACATACACACACCTGCACACACTCGCACACACTCACTCATGCCCCCTTACCCCTTACTCATTCACCCATGCACACACCCCCACCCCGTACACATGCAAACATACATGCATCACCACAATTACCCACAGACACACACGCAAATCACTCCCCCTCCCTCCCCACATTCATGACACACATACACACTCACACACACCCATTCACAAATCCCACACCTCTCCCCATGCGGTTGACACTTACATTGTCCGATGAGGTGCTCCTCCATGAGGGGACGGGACCCGGCGCTCCCACCGCCGGCACCACCACACCAGAAAAAAAACGCCACATTAAAGTACTGGTTGTAATTCTGTGGGCGATCTTTTTCTGGCATGGCGTTGTCGGCAGTGGAACCACCTAAGCGCCACCAACCGCTGTAGTGAATGCCACCGAATATCCGACCGCTGGTGGTGCGTATATCCGGTGGTAGTCATATTACGGCGGTCTTTTGGTGGCTGCGGAGGTCTTGGGAAAAGATCGCCGCAGTCATAATGAGGGCCTAAATCACCAAAGATTTTCTCAGAGACTGAAGTTGCCAGATCAACCAGTCCATATCACACCATCCACTCATTCCATCCACATTCATGCAACCTTCCTTGTAGTTTTCCATTTTTCTCACCTTCCTCAAAGGCGGTCATGAGCGACGTTTATATTTTTTGCAGCAATATGCAAACATTTTATGCTCTATTTAAGGTTTAATTTTCAGCAAATTGACAATTTTAGCTACTGATTTTGTTGCATACAGTGGTGGGTGTAAAGATTAGGTAGTCATCTTTTCACTTTAAACAAAGACATTGTGTGTTATATATAGATGTTAAGCGGTAGTGTGGCTGTTGTGGCTGTTGCTGGTGCATTTCTGGCGGTGGTAATGGCCCATTGTTGAAGGTAGCAGTGATGTGCTGTTGGATACTGGTGTGATGATGGGGTAAAATGGTGTAGTGCTTTGTGGGAGTGGGCGAACAAGCTATGTTGCAATCAAACCAATGGACTGAATACAGACTGGTTGTTATCAGTTCCTGACCCCTATATCACAGTCTTAATTGAGACAGACTTCCATGAGGTGGATGCATCAGTTTTTTTAACAATCATTCCCACCAACGAAATAATCATGATGCAGCAGAATAATGAAATGCCTAATAGACTTCACTGACAAGCGGATCCCTTCAACGTTTCTTGTAGGTGCATTAGCCCCCGTGAGTGATGGGATAGTATTACAGTAGTGAGCACTGATTCATTGTGGTGGTGGGGATAATGTCAAGGTGACAAAGATAGCAGGTGGTGAGGTAGCAGTGTGGTGGTGTGAAAAGGTAGACCAATGATGTGGGCAGTTATTCCGTGCTTGAGCTGATAATACAGTGCATAGAGTAGGGAAGGGAGATGGGGATTGGCAGTGTATGGCTTGAGGCTTCTACTGAGGTGTTCTGATCTGTTAGCACGGTACTGTAATTGGTAGTGAGGTGCTGTTGGTGGTAGAGTACTGCTGGTACAGTGCTGGCGTTATGGGATGCTAATGGTCCTATTGTGCTGGGGGTCCTGATTGTGCATTGTTGAGGGTGATGGTGAAGTGCTGGTTAATGGGGCTATTCTAGGAGATGATAGTGGGATGCTGGGGTTTAGTGTTGGAGTGCTCGGTGGGGGTGAACTAGTCATGTTGCAGTCAAGCAGATGGACTAAGCATACAAGAGCTGTCAAGGTGCTTTCGTTTTATTGACCCCAACAATGCTGTTTTACTGGAGAAAGTGTAACAGTTGACGTTCTTTTTGCAAAATAGCAAAAATAATTAATTTGTGTAAAAACAGAAAGAAGACACTGATGAACATTAAATGCATATGTAACAGCGTAAAAGAACTCAAATAAATGTGCACAATATTCCCTTATTGTCTTTCCTCCTGTGACATACCAAGACTCATTTAATTTGTTTGAAATAAGTAAATATATAACTGTCTTGTTTGATGTCAGCTGGGGATCGTTTTTTTAGCATTTGCCTTTATTTCACAAATCATTAAATTCTGGAAGTTGTATTCCTTATCTTATTGAACACACCAATACATTTTCTAACAATAAAATGTAAATTATAGGACTGGATACACATTGGCCCAGATTTAAGAGGGCCTAGTGCCATTCTAATGACACATTAGCGTCACTTTTTTGGCGCTAATGTGGCGTTAGATGGCCAAAAACGCTGCACCATATTTACAAAGTGGTGCAATGCCTGCATTGAGCCACTTTGTAACCCTTTGCTCTACATTATGCCTGCGCCAGGCATAATGTATGCAAAGGGGTGTTCCCCCATTAGGGGGGCTGAAAATATGGCGCAAAGAAATACAAGAGATTTCTTTGCATCATTTGTTTTGCTCTGGGCAGGCATTGAAAGGAGGCTTTCATTGGTAACAATGGCACTCTGGGTGCTTTGCAAGATTTTTGACGCTAATCCTGCAAAGCGCCGAACTGGTGTCAAACATTTTGACGCTGGTTCCCTAACAACCACCATGGTGCATTTGTTGGTATGTGGCAGTCCATGGCTTCCCTTGCATTTCTCTAGCAGTCTACCATTCTTAAATCTCTATCAGGGCCAAATTCCTCATACTGCTTACCCCCTCGCAAGTAGACCCTTAGCTCGCTCTTTCCCTTTCTTTCAGCGTATTTTCCTTTCTGTCCTCATTGCAAGTCAGGCCCTTTAAGTTGTCTACCGTCCATTTTGGAGACGATCACTCAAGTCAGAAGGCTCTCTTTTCATTCCCACTCTGTTTTGTTTACTCCTTCGTACCTTCCAGTCACATCTTGCACTTTAAGATGGTCTTTGCACAAGGTACCATAATGTACGATAGAAACAAGTAACATACTATAATATGCCTCGGTTTCTGTGAATGGGTAATTGTCAAACGTAGTATGTGAATGGGTGCCTTTAGACATGTGTGCATGTGTGCATGTCTTCTGGTGTATGTGTGTGGGTGGCTGTAAGGGAGTTATTCTCTGTGCGCGTGGACGTCATTAGGGGTGTTGCTGTTCTTTTTGTAAATATGTGCATGTAATGTCAACAATATTAATTTGTGTATTGTTTATGTCAAATCTTTTCATTATTGTTGCAGTTAACAACAGTTCAAAATTACTCTGAAACGTATTTAGAAAATGCTTGCTTTGAAACTGGATATGAGAAATCACTTTTGTGGTTTACATTACTAGTGACAGAGAAGAAAAGAGGTAAACGCTGAGATTAAATGCAAGGGGGGATAAATGGGTGGCTCTGGTCCTCTAGTTATTTAGATTGGAAGTGAACCTGACTGTTTTAATTGTTGGCATTGCTACTGTGCATGGGAAGTGATTTGCTGGAATGTATTTAAAGGGGAATCAAGGTTGCCAAAAGAGAACCTGATATCCAAATAGGTATATGTGACTATCTCAGGGCCTTGGTTTCATGAACTGTTCGATAACCACTCGGATAAATCGTCGTGCCTTTTGGTATTTCTTCATTGTCTGAAGACATGCTTGCTCTATTTTTCAGGTAATTGTTCTGTGTAAGTAATGTCTCACATTGCACGCTGCCCTGGATTCCTGTGTGTAGCAGTGAAGTGTCCACATGTGGTTATTAGTTCACAGCCTTGCAAAGGCATTCAGTCTGTGAAGAGAGAGACCTAGAACAGGATTTCTGGAACTAACTTACTAAGCATATTAAGCGTATCACACTGAGTACTGTTAAACCGAACGCATTTTGAGCTATGTTATCTTGAGCATTTATTTGTATGTATTTCTCTTTCTCACTGTGTTGTCTGCCTGCCTTTTTTCTGTTTTGCAGCCTTTCTACTTTTCTCCCATTCTATCTGTCTGTCTTTCTGAATGTCTGGTTTTGACTGCCTGCCTCTGCTGCTCTCTCTGTCCATCATTGTTTTCTACTCTACCTGACAGCGTCTATCAGTTTATGATTGTTATTCTGAGTTCTACACCTCTAGCTGCCTACCTGGTCTCTGCTTTTTTTCAATCTCTTCTAGCTTGTCTCACTGTCTCTTAGTCTGTGTGTCCCCACATACTTGTGGCTGTCTGTTGGTCTCTCTGTGTCTATACGGGTCAAACTACCTGTATTCCTACATACATAGGCCCAGATTTACAATTATTTTGCTTCAGGGTTGTGTTACTTTTGAGGTGCAGCCCTAACACAAAATTCGTTTGGCATTCACTAAGCCACGCAAACCCACTTTGTGTGGCTTTGCATGACTTAGTAAATACAAAGCAACACAATCCAGTGTATAACACTGCCTTGCATTGACTTGCGTCAAGTAGATCTTACATGGGTTGAGCATGGGCATTCCCATGCATCTATCCTTGTAGTTTGATGCAAATGCAGATTTACAAAGTCTTGTAAACCTGGGCTTTCACCAAAATGGTGAGCCTACCCGACAGGTGTAATGAGGAGAAATATCTGTATTTTTCCCCGTTACTTCCTCTTTCCATATGTGCTACATTCTGCAGCACACATAGAAAAAGGAATATGCCTTTTAGGATTGTTGCTGTGCAAGAAAGTATCCTTTCCTGCACAAAAACAAACTTGCCTGTAAAGCAGGCATTCTTGTACTATGGTGCGAGGGTACCTGCGTTGGCAATAGATAGTACACATTGAGCAGAACTGCCCCATATCTTTCTAAATATGCAGCATCTCTGCCCTCTCCCTTTCCCTTGCTATGTTGTGCTGATTGAAATAATAGTACATTTGTCCCACGCTTTTTGTGTCCTTCTACCTGTATGTCGATTTTTGTCTGTCAGTGATCCTGACTTAATTGGTGTGTGCCTGACTCCCTCCTAGTCTGTTTGTACCTGTATCATTTTGTCAGTCTACCACAGAAGCTGATATGATACTCAACAGACTTGGCAGTGTTCCCCACAAAAGTAGATTTAGCGACACACGTTTAATTGCTGGGGGTTTTGTCGTCCAAAACCCTTTGGGGTTCTTCGTTTAAAATTAAAAGGCATTCTAATTATTGTCTTGGCCTTCACGTAACACTCACAAGCTCAAATTACACACAGTCCCAAAGAGGATCTACCCACATTGTGGCGGCCTACGCCCTGGTCGTACATTGCCTGTAAAGTGAACGATCTGGAAGACTGACAGCGGGAAATTCAATAACCTTGGGCTGTTTCTAGCTAACAGCGGTCCCATTCAGAGTATTGGTGCAGTCAGCAAATTACATCCCAGCAGACACTTCTCCCAAACAGCAGACAGACGTCTTCTGAACTTCACAGTAGTAGACACGGGGCACCCGTTCAAGGTAGTGTAGCATCAACACGTCTTCCCCTTTGATACAGAATGGACACTTACATTTAGTAGCTGGATGTGAAGCATGTGGATTGCACTCTGCAAATGTTAAGTCTTTTTTTGTGTTTGTCAAGGGTTTATATATCGTCTCAAGGGATACAAGCAGATCAATATGGAAAGATTAATGCATTTAATTGATATTTATGATTAAATAACTATGGTCAAAGCTGTACTAACAGCATCACAAACCAGGCCAACTCGTACATAGCCTAGATAGAGCACTATCTCTTTAACAGGTGAATACATTAAAAGTAGTACATTTACTACAGAGTGTAAGAATACATTTACACGTGTAGATTACTCACGTATAAATGTACCTTTGTGAATAGACCTCATAATTTCCATCAGGCAAGTATGTATATTCCTTGAACAAGACACTTATTGCAATTCATGTTTCTTTTTGCTTTGGTGATCTGATATTTCCAATCATCATGGCAAAGTTCCTGGTTTTCTATTCAAGATGACCCTGACCTAAATATATGCTACAATATATTTTTTTATATATATTGTATAACTGGGGATTATAGCATAGCATAGTTTTTTTCTGATTAAAGCTCTTCAAAGCAATTAATTTTAGATGTACGTCAAAATGCATTACTATTTTAGAAATACCATTTTAAAAACTGAATTAGTACAACTATGCCCAGACACTGAACTTTGAACATCATATCAATTATTTGATAAAAGGAGGCCGAGATTGGCCAGTGATCAATAAGGCCCGTTCCTCTTGGTCTCTGGTGAAGGTTGCCACCCTGGAGAACTCTGCAGCAGACGCGGATCTCCGGTCAAGCTGGGGCTGCTCACCAAGTAGAACCAGTGGTGAGTTGGCTTTAGATATTCATAATGTTGTGTTGGTCACTGCGGTGTAACTGCTTCTCATCAACTTTCGAGCCCCACCGCTTCGGGCACTGCAGCTTACCTGCATCAGTTGCCATATTTGGAAAGATGGGAGCAGCCAATGGACAGGTGTTGGGCGCACATGCCCTTGTGTCCATAGCACATATGAGCTTGGAGGCCTAGGACCCAATCTCTCTTGGAACCACAATCCTGAGACAGCACTATTCCTTAGGAATGCATGCTGCATTCATGTTGTCAGCAGGCAGTGCCATGCAGGAGTCTACACACTTTCTTGCTGGGCGATGAACTGTGGGCTCAGCCCTCACCTCCCTCCATATTACCCTCATTCAATCTCCTTCATTTCCCTGGTGGGCATGCAGAGAGACCTTTTGCTCTGGAAACCAGGGGAGCTATGGAATGGCAGCTTGGAAACACTTGACATCATCTGTTTCAATACTCCATGATGCTTTTACTGAGATTTGGGTACCGTCTGTAGTCACTACCCACCCTGCCTCAGTGAGACTACAAGGATCACTGAAGAGAATGCCAACTCCCGATTTGACTTAGAGCTTCTCATTTGCCACCACTGCAAATTCAGCACAAAATGTTGTAGTTAATTTCCAACTCATATACTGATTTGCGTTCGAAAGGTGGTCAATTATGCACCACCACTACTTTGAGTTACTTTGCACCACGGGGGCATTCTATGGGTGATACATGGGCATTCCTATGCAACCACCCATGGTTTTGACACAAATCCCTATGTTCTAACATTGGTAGGCAGAAATTTGCACCACAACAGGGGCAATAAAGGAGCAACTTTTAGAACTCTTCTAACTTTTCCAACCTTTCATGTTTGCTGCAGTGTACAGTACACATACAAAATACTAAGAGCCTTAGCAAAACCTAAACTTGATAGAAGACACAAACCTTTGCATTCTGTGTGTCTTGGCGCACACACAGCCAAAAGTGCAACATCAAAGGGGAAGTGTAGGAAGTTGGCTCTGTATGTGCTATTTCAAAGTAAGGAATAGCATGCACAGAGTCCAAGGGTTCCCCTTAGAGGTAAAATAGTGGTAAAAATAGATAATACTAATGCTCTATTTTGTGGTAGTGTGGTCGAGCAGTAGGCTTATCCAAGGAGTAGTGTTAAGCATTTGTTGTACATACACATAGACAATAAATGAGGTACACACACTCAGAGACAAATCCAGCCAATAGGTTTTGTTATAGAAAAATATCTTTTCTTAGTTTATTTTAAGAACCACAGGTTCAAATTTAACATGTAATATCTTGTTTGAAAGGTATTGCAGGTAAGTACATTAGGAACTTTGAATCATTTCAATTGCATGTATACTTTTCAAGTTATTGACAAATAGCTACTTTAAAAGTGGACACAGTGCAATTTTCACATTTCCTGGGGGAGGTAAGTTTTTGTTAGTTTTACCAGGTAAGTAAGACACTTACAGGGTTCAGTTCTTGGTCCAAGGTAGCCCACCGTTGGGGGTTCAGAGCAACCCCAAAGTCACCACACCAGCAGCTCAGGGCCGGTCAGGTGCAGAGTTCAAAGTGGTGCCCAAAACGCATAGGCTAGAATGGAGAGAAGGGGGTGCCCCGGTTCCGGTCTGCTTGCAGGTAAGTACCCGCGTCTTCGGAGGGCAGACCAGGGGGGTTTTGTAGGGCACCGGGGGGGACACAAGCCCACACAGAAATTTCACCCTCAGCGGCGCGGTGGCGGCCGGGTGCAGTGTAGAAACAAGCGTCGGGTTTGCAATGTTAGTCTATGAGAGATCAAGGGATCTCTTTAGCGCTGCAGGCAGGCAAGGGGGGGCTTCCTCGGGGAAACCTCCACTTGGGCAAGGGAGAGGGACTCCTGGGGGTCACTTCTCCAGTGAAAGTCCGGTCCTTCAGGTCCTGGGGGCTGCGGGTGCAGGGTCTTTTCCAGGCGTCGGGACTTAGGTTTCAGAGAGTCGCGGTCAGGGGAAGCCTCGGGATTCCCTCTGCAGGCGGCGCTGTGGGGGCTCTGGGGGGACAGGTTTTGGTACTCACAGTCGGAGAGTCGTCCGGGGGTCCTCCCTGAGGTGTTGGTTCTCCACCAGCCGAGTCGGGGTCGCCGGGTGCAGTGTTGCAAGTCTCACGCTTCTTGCGGGGAGTTGCAGGGGTCTTTAAAGCTGCTCCTTGAAACAAAGTTGCAGTCTTTTTGGAGCAGGTCCGCTGTCCTCGGGAGTTTCTGGTCGTCGTCGAAGCAGGGCAGTCCTCAGAGGATTCAGAGGTCGCTGGTCCCTTTGGAAGGCGTCGCTGGAGCAGAGTTCTTTGGAAGGCAGGAGACAGGCCGGTGAGTTTCTGGAGCCAAGGCAGTTGTTGTCTTCTGGTCTTCCTCTGCAGGGGTTTTCAGCTGGGCAGTCCTTCTTCTTGTTGTCGCAGGAATCTAATTTTCTAGGGTTCAGGGTAGCCCTTAAATACTAAATTTAAGGGCGTGTTTAGGTCTGGGGGGTTAGTAGCCAATGGCTACTAGCCCTGAGGGTGGGTACACCCTCTTTGTGTCTCCTCCCAAGGGGAGGGGGTCACAATCCTAACCCTATTGGGGGAATCCTCCATCTGCAAGATGGAGGATTTCTAAAAGTTAGAGTCACCTCAGCTCAGGACACCTTAGGGGCTGTCCTGACTGGCCAGTGACTCCTCCTTGTTATTCTCATTATTTTCTCCGGCCTTGCCGCCAAAAGTGGGGGCCGGGCCGGAGGGGGCGGGCAACTCCACTAGCTGGAGTGTCCTGCGGTGCTGTGACAAAGGGGTGAGCCTTTGAGGCTCACCGCCAGGTGTTACAGCTCCTGCCTGGGGGAGGTGTTAGCATCTCCACCCAGTGCAGGCTTTGTTACTGGCCTCAGAGTGACAAAGGCACTCTCCCCATGGGGCCAGCAACATGTCTCTAGTGTGGCAGGCTGCTGGAACTAGTCAGCCTACACAGATAGTCGGTTAAGTTTCAGGGGGCACCTCTAAGGTGCCCTCTGGGGTGTATTTTGCAATAAAATGTACACTGGCATCAGTGTGCATTTATTGTGCTGAGAAGTTTGATACCAAACTTCCCAGTTTTCAGTGTAGCCATTATGGTGCTGTGGAGTTCGTGTTTGACAAACTCCCAGACCATATACTCTTATGGCTACCCTGCACTTACAATGTCTAAGGTTTTGTTTAGACACTGTAGGGGTACCATGCTCATGCACTGGTACCCTCACCTATGGTATAGTGCACCCTGCCTTAGGGCTGTAAGGCCTGCTAGAGGGGTGACTGACCTATACTTGCATAGGCAGTGAGAGGCTGGCATGGCACCCTGAGGGGAGTGCCATGTCGACTTACTCGTTTTGTTCTCACTAGCACACACAAGCTGGCAAGCAGTGTGTCTGTGCTGAGTGAGAGGTCTCCAGGGTGGCATAAGACATGCTGCAGCCCTTAGAGACCTTCCTTGGCATCAGGGCCCTTGGTACTAGAAGTACCAGTTACAAGGGACTTATCTGGATGCCAGGGTCTGCCAATTGTGGATACAAAAGTACAGGTTAGGGAAAGAACACTGGTGCTGGGGCCTGGTTAGCAGGCCTCAGCACACTTTCAATTGTAAACATAGCATCAGCAAAGGCAAAAAGTCAGGGGGCAACCATGCCAAGGAGGCATTTCCTTACACAACCCCCCCCCAAACGAAAGAGAATGAGACTAACCTTTCCCAAGAGAGTCTTCATTTTCTAAGTGGAAGAACCTGGAAAGGCCATCTGCATTGGCATGGGCAGTCCCAGGTCTGTGTTCCACTATAAAGTCCATTCCCTGTAGGGAGATGGACCACCTCAACAGTTTAGGATTTTCACCTTTCATTTGCATCAGCCATTTGAGAGGTCTGTGGTCAGTTTGAACTAGGAAGTGAGTCCCAAAGAGGTATGGTCTCAGCTTCTTCAGGGACCAAACCACAGCAAAGGCCTCCCTCTCAATGGCACTCCAACGCTGCTCCCTGGGGAGTAACCTCCTGCTAATGAAAGCAACAGGCTGGTCAAGGCCATCATCATTTGTTTGGGACAAAACTGCCCCTATCCCATGTTCAGAGGCATCTGTCTGCACAATGAACTGCTTAGAATAATCTGGAGCTTTTAGAACTGGTGCTGAGCACATTGCTTGTCTCAGGGTGTCAAAGGCCTGTTGGCATTCCACAGTCCAGTTCACTTTCTTGGGCATTTTCTTGGAGGTGAGTTCAGTGAGGGCTGTCACAATGGATCCATATCCCTTCACAAACCTCCTGTAATACCCAGTCAAGCCAAGGAATGCCCTGACTTGAGTCTGGGTTTTTGGAGCTACCCAGTCCAGAATAGTCTGGATCTTGGGTTGGAGTGGCTGAACTTGGCCTCCACCTACAAGGTGGCCCAAGTAAACCACAGTTCCCTGCCCTATCTGGCATTTGGATGCCTTGATAGAGAGGCCTGCAGATTGCAGAGCCTTCAAAACCTTCTTCAGGTGGACCAGGTGATCCTGCCAGGTGGAGCTGAAGACAGCAATATCATCAAGATAAGCTGTGCTAAAGGACTCCAAGCTAGCAAGGACTTGATTCACCAACCTTTGGAAGGTGGCAGGGGCATTCTTTAAACCAAAGGGCATAACAGTAAACTGATAATGCCCATCCGGTGTGGAGAATGCTGTTTTCTCTTTTGCTCCAGGTGCCATTTTTATTTGCCAGTACCCTGCTGTCAAGTCAAAGGTACTTAAGAATTTGGCAGCACCTAATTTATCTATGAGCTCATCAGCTCTAGGAATTGGATGAGCATCTGTCTTGGTGACAGAATTGAGCCCTCTGTAGTCCACACAAAACCTCATCTCTTTCTTTCCATCTTTGGTGTGAGGTTTGGGGACTAAGACCACTGGGCTAGCCCAGGGGCTGTCAGAGCGCTCAATTACTCCCAATTCCAGCATCTTGTGGACTTCCACCTTGATGCTTTCCTTAACATGGTCAGACTGTCTAAAGATTTTGTTTTTGACAGGCATGCTGTCTCCTGTGTCCACATCATGGGTACACAGGTGTGTCTGACCAGGGGTTAAGGAGAAGAGTTCAGGAAACTGTTGTAAGACTCTCCTACAATCAGCTTGCTGTTGGCCAGAGAGGGTGTCTGAGTAGATCACTCCATCTACTGAGCCATCTTTTGGGTCTGATGACAGAAGATCAGGGAGAGGTTCACTCTCTGCCTCCTGATCCTCATCTGTTACCATCAACAGATTCACATCAGCCCTGTCATGGAAGAGCTTAAGGCGGTTCACATGGATCACCCTCTTGGGGCTCCTGCTTGTGCCCAGGTCCACCAGGTAGGTGACCTGACTCTTCCTTTCTAGCACTGGGTAAGGGCCACTCCATTTGTCCTGGAGTGCCCTGGGAGCCACAGGCTCCAGAATCCAGACTTTCTGCCCTGGTTGGAACTCAACCAGTGCAGCCTTTTGGTCATACCAAAACTTCTGGAGCTGTTGGCTGGCCTCAAGGTTTTTGGTTGCCTTTTCCATGTACTCTGCCATTCTAGAGCGAAGGCCAAGTACATAGTCCACTATGTCTTGTTTAGGCTTATGAAGAGGTCTCTCCCAGCCTTCTTTAACAAGAGCAAGTGGTCCCCTTACAGGGTGACCAAACAGAAGTTCAAAGGGTGAGAATCCTACTCCCTTCTGTGGCACCTCTCTGTAAGCAAAAAGCAGACATGGCAAGAGGACATCCCATCTCCTTTTGAGTTTTTCTGGGAGCCCCATGATCATGCCTTTTAATGTCTTGTTGAATCTCTCAACTAAGCCATTAGTTTGTGGATGGTATGGTGTAGTGAATTTGTAAGTCACTCCACACTCATTCCACATGTGTTTTAGGTATGCTGACATGAAGTTGGTACCTCTGTCAGACACCACCTCCTTAGGGAAACCCACTCTGGTAAAGATACCAATGAGGGCCTTGGCTACTGCAGGGGCAGTAGTCGACCTAAGGGGAATAGCTTCAGGATACCTAGTAGCATGATCCACTACTACTAGGATGTACATATTTCCTGAGGCTGTGGGAGGTTCCAGTGGACCAACTATGTCCACACCCACTCTTTCAAAGGGGACCCCCACCACTGGAAGTGGAATGAGGGGGGCCTTTGGGTGCCCACCTGTCTTACCACTGGATTGACAGGTGGGGCAGGAGAGGCAAAACTCCTTAACCTTCTGGGACATATTGGGCCAGTAGAAGTGGTTGACTAACCTCTCCCACGTCTTGGTTTGTCCCAAATGCCCAGCAAGGGGAATATCATGGGCCAAGGTCAGAATAAACTCTCTGAACGACTGAGGCACTACCACTCTCCTAGTGGCACCAGGTTTGGGGTCTCTGGCCTCAGTGTACAGGAGTCCATCTTCCCAATAGACCCTATGTGTTCCATTTTTCTTGCCCTTGGACTCTTCAGCAGCTTGCTGCCTAAGGCCTTCAAGAGAGGGACAGGTTTCTTGTCCCTTACACAGCTCCTCCCTTGAGGGTCCCCCTGGGCCTAAGAGCTCAACCTGATAAGGTTCAAGCTCCAAAGGCTCAGTTCCCTCAGAGGGCAGAACTTCTTCCTGAGAAGAGAGGTTCTCTTTTTCTGACTGTGTTGCAGTTGGTTTCCCAACTGACTTTCCTTTTCTCTTGGTAGGCTGGGCCATTTTTCCAGACTCCAGCTCTACTTTTTCACCCTGTGCCTTGCATTGTGCTCTTGTTTTTACACACACCAGTTCAGGGATACCCAGCATGGCTGCATGGGTTTTTAGTTCTACCTCAGCCCATGCTGAGGACTCCAGGTCATTTCCAAGCAGACAGTCTACTAGGATGTTTGAGGAGACCACCACCTGTTTCAGGCCATTGACCCCTCCCCATTCTAAAGTTACCATTGCCATGGGATGTGCTTTAGTTTGATTGTCAGCATTGGTGACTTTATACGTTTTTCCAGTCAGGTATTGGCCAGGGGAAACCAGTTTCTCTGTCACCATGGTGACACTGGCACCTGTATCCCTCAGGCCCTCTACACTTGTCCCATTAATAAAGAGCTGCTGCCTGTATTTTTGCATGTTAGGGGGCCAGGCAGCTAGTGTGGCTAAATCCACCCCACCCTCAGAGACTAGAGTAGCTTCAGTGTGGACCCTGATTTGCTCTGGGCACACTGTTGATCCCACTTGGAGACTAGCCATTCCAGTGTTACCTGGATTGGAGTTTGGAGTGGAACCTTTCTTGGGACAGGCCTTGTCTCCAGTTTGGTGTCCAGACTGACTACAGTTTCGACACCAGGCCTTTTTGGGATCAAAGTTTTTACCCTTGTACCCAGGATTGTTTTGTGAAGAGGCTCTGGGCCCACCCTCCTGTGCAGGTTTTTGGGGGCCTTTAGAAGACTCTTGACTATTTTTATTTTTGGCTGTCTCACCACCTTTCCCCTGGGGAGGTTTTGTGACCCCTTTCTTTTGGTCACCCCCTGTGGAAGTTTTGGACACCCTAGTCTTGACCCAATGGTCCGCCTTCTTTCCCAATTCTTGGGGAGAAATTGGTCCTAGGTCTACCAGATGCTGATGCAGTTTATCATTGAAACAATTACTTAACAGGTGTTCTTTCACAAATAAATTGTACAGCCCATCATAATTACTTACACCACTGCCTTGAATCCAACCATCTAGTGTTTTTACTGAGTAGTCTACAAAGTCAACCCAGGTCTGGCTCGAGGATTTTTGAGCCCCCCTGAATCTAATCCTATACTCCTCAGTGGAGAATCCAAAGCCCTCAATCAGGGTACCCTTCATGAGGTCATAAGATTCTGCATCTTTTCCAGAGAGTGTGAGGAGTCTATCCCTACACTTTCCTGTGAACATTTCCCAAAGGAGAGCACCCCAGTGAGATCTGTTCACTTTTCTGGTTACACAAGCCCTCTCAAAAGCTGTGAACCATTTGGTGATGTCATCACCATCTTCATATTTAGTTACAATCCCTTTAGGGATTTTCAACATGTCAGGAGAATCTCTGACCCTATTTATGTTGCTGCCACCATTGATGGGTCCTAGGCCCATCTCTTGTCTTTCCCTCTCTATGGCTAGGATCTGTCTTTCCAAAGCCAATCTTTTGGCCATCCTGGCTAACTGGATGTCCTCTTCACTGGAGTTATCCTCAGTGATTTCAGAGGTGTTGGTCTCTCCTGTGAGGGAACCAGCATCTCTGACTATTATTTTTGGAGTCAGGGTTTGAGAGACCCTGTTCTCCCTAGATAGGACTGGTAGGGGGGAATTTTCCTCCAAGTCACTATCCTCTTCCTCTGAGTTGCCACCCTCAGAGGGGTTGGCCTTTTCAAACTCTGCCAAAAGCTCCTGGAGCTGTATTTTGGTAGGTTTGGGGCCCATTGTTATTTTCTTTATTTTACAGAGTGACCTTAGCTCCCTCATCTTAAGATGGAGGTAAGGCGTGGTGTCGAGTTCCACCACAGTCACATCTGTGCTAGACATTTTGCTTCTAAAAGTTGGAATACTTTTTAAGAATCTACAACTGGTTCTAGAATCTAATTCAAACTTTTACAAACTTTTAAACTCTAAAAGAAATGCTAAACAGGATCTAACACAAGGCCCTAGCAGGTCTTTTAAGAATTTAGAAAACTTTTCAAATTGCAAAAATCAATTTCTAATGACAATTTTGGAATTTGTCGTGTGATCAGGTATTGGCTGAGTAGTCCAGCAAATGCAAAGTCTTGTACCCCACCGCTGATCCACCAATGTAGGAAGTTGGCTCTGTATGTGCTATTTCAAAGTAAGGAATAGCATGCACAGAGTCCAAGGGTTCCCCTTAGAGGTAAAATAGTGGTAAAAATAGATAATACTAATGCTCTATTTTGTGGTAGTGTGGTCGAGCAGTAGGCTTATCCAAGGAGTAGTGTTAAGCATTTGTTGTACATACACATAGACAATAAATGAGGTACACACACTCAGAGACAAATCCAGCCAATAGGTTTTGTTATAGAAAAATATCTTTTCTTAGTTTATTTTAAGAACCACAGGTTCAAATTTAACATGTAATATCTTGTTTGAAAGGTATTGCAGGTAAGTACATTAGGAACTTTGAATCATTTCAATTGCATGTATACTTTTCAAGTTATTGACAAATAGCTACTTTAAAAGTGGACACAGTGCAATTTTCACAGTTCCTGGGGGAGGTAAGTTTTTGTTAGTTTTACCAGGTAAGTAAGACACTTACAGGGTTCAGTTCTTGGTCCAAGGTAGCCCACCGTTGGGGGTTCAGAGCAACCCCAAAGTCACCACACCAGCAGCTCAGGGCCGGTCAGGTGCAGAGTTCAAAGTGGTGCCCAAAACGCATAGGCTAGAATGGAGAGAAGGGGGTGCCCCGGTTCCGGTCTGCTTGCAGGTAAGTACCCGCGTCTTCGGAGGGCAGACCAGGGGGGTTTTGTAGGGCACCGGGGGGGACACAAGCCCACACAGAAATTTCACCCTCAGCGGCGCGGTGGCGGCCGGGTGCAGTGTAGAAACAAGCGTCGGGTTTGCAATGTTAGTCTATGAGAGATCAAGGGATCTCTTTAGCGCTGCAGGCAGGCAAGGGGGGGCTTCCTCTGGGAAACCTCCACTTGGGCAAGGGAGAGGGACTCCTGGGGGTCACTTCTCCAGTGAAAGTCCGGTCCTTCAGGTCCTGGGGGCTGCGGGTGCAGGGTCTTTTCCAGGCGTCGGGACTTAGGTTTCAGAGAGTCGCGGTCAGGGGAAGCCTCGGGATTCCCTCTGCAGGCGGCGCTGTGGGGGCTCAGGGGGGACAGGTTTTGGTACTCACAGTCGGAGAGTCGTCCGGGGGTCCTCCCTGAGGTGTTGGTTCTCCACCAGCCGAGTCGGGGTCGCCGGGTGCAGTGTTGCAAGTCTCACGCTTCTTGCGGGGAGTTGCAGGGGTCTTTAAAGCTGCTCCTTGAAACAAAGTTGCAGTCTTTTTGGAGCAGGTCCGCTGTCCTCGGGAGTTTCTGGTCGTCGTCGAAGCAGGGCAGTCCTCAGAGGATTCAGAGGTCGCTGGTCCCTTTGGAAGGCGTCGCTGGAGCAGAGTTCTTTGGAAGGCAGGAGACAGGCCGGTGAGTTTCTGGAGCCAAGGCAGTTGTTGTCTTCTGGTCTTCCTCTGCAGGGGTTTTCAGCTGGGCAGTCCTTCTTCTTGTTGTCGCAGGAATCTAATTTTCTAGGGTTCAGGGTAGCCCTTAAATACTAAATTTAAGGGCGTGTTTAGGTCTGGGGGGTTAGTAGCCAATGGCTACTAGCCCTGAGGGTGGGTACACCCTCTTTGTGTCTCCTCCCAAGGGGAGGGGGTCACAATCCTAACCCTATTGGGGGAATCCTCCATCTGCAAGATGGAGGATTTCTAAAAGTTAGAGTCACCTCAGCTCAGGACACCTTAGGGGCTGTCCTGACTGGCCAGTGACTCCTCCTTGTTATTCTCATTATTTTCTCCGGCCTTGCCGCCAAAAGTGGGGGCCGGAGGGGGCGGGCAACTCCACTAGCTGGAGTGTCCTGCGGTGCTGTGACAAAGGGGTGAGCCTTTGAGGCTCACCGCCATGTGTTACAGCTCCTGCCTGGGGGAGGTGTTAGCATCTCCACCCAGTGCAGGCTTTGTTACTGGCCTCAGAGTGACAAAGGCACTCTCCCCATGGGGCCAGCAACATGTCTCTAGTGTGGCAGGCTGCTGGAACTAGTCAGCCTACACAGATAGTCGGTTAAGTTTCAGGGGGCACCTCTAAGGTGCCCTCTGGGGTGTATTTTGCAATAAAATGTACACTGGCATCAGTGTGCATTTATTGTGCTGAGAAGTTTGATACCAAACTTCCCAGTTTTCAGTGTAGCCATTATGGTGCTGTGGAGTTCGTGTTTGACAAACTCTCAGACCATATACTCTTATGGCTACCCTGCACTTACAATGTCTAAGGTTTTGTTTAGACACTGTAGGGGTACCATGCTCATGCACTGGTACCCTCACCTATGGTATAGTGCACCCTGCCTTAGGGCTGTAAGGCCTGCTAGAGGGGTGACTGACCTATACTTGCATAGGCAGTGAGAGGCTGGCATGGCACCCTGAGGGGAGTGCCATGTCGACTTACTCGTTTTGTTCTCACTAGCACACACAAGCTGGCAAGCAGTGTGTCTGTGCTGAGTGTGAGGTCTCCAGGGTGGCATAAGACATGCTGCAGCCCTTAGAGACCTTCCTTGGCATCAGGGCCCTTGGTACTAGAAGTACCAGTTACAAGGGACTTATCTGGATGCCAGGGTCTGCCAATTGTGGATACAAAAGTACAGGTTAGGGAAAGAACACTGGTGCTGGGGCCTGGTTAGCAGGCCTCAGCACACTTTCAATTGTAAACATAGCATCAGCAAAGGCAAAAAGTCAGGGGGCAACCATGCCAAGGAGGCATTTCCTTACAGGAAGAGAAAAACAGTGCCATACCTTAATAGATTAGTAAAAGTGACCCTAAATCACCAAACTCGTGGAACTAAAGGACAAGTGTGAAAGGACAACGTTGAAGGGAAACATGGACTAGTTCTTGGTGGCATTCTTACCCTGATGCCGACACCACAATACTTTCCATGAATACCAGAGGGCCTATTTGATTAGTCTGTGACAACTGGTGTTGGACTTTTTTTCTTATGCAGGGTCATCCCCAGTCTTTTTGCCTCCTGCCTCCTACTTTTTCTGACCTGTCGTTGTTGGCTCTAGGACTCTGAGCACTTTATCACTGCTGATCAGTGCTAAAGTGCAGGTGCTCTCCCATCTAAAGTTGGTATGATTGGCTTATACCTAATTGGCATACTTAATTTACCTGTAAGTCCCTTGTACAGTGGTATCTCTATACCCAGGCCCTGTAAATTAAATACTACTAGTAGGCCTTGCAGCACTCCTTGCGCCACTCTCTGAAGTAGACTTTCAAACCTGTATTAGGCCTACTAGCTCAGGGCCGGTGTGCGCAGTTTTCTGCTACAGGGACCTGGCATCTAAATTTACTTGCCAGGCCCAGAACTCCCATTTTACTACATGTACGTCATCCCTAAGGTACTCCCTAGCTAGCCCTATGGGCAGGGTGCCATGTATGTAGAAGGCGGGACATGTGCCAGGTTGCGTGGCCTGTCCTGGAAGTGACAAACAGCCTAACTTGGTGTCTCACTGCTGTGAGTGCTGCCTTCTCATAGGATTGCATTAGAAATGCCCTGCCTTATGTATAAGGGGTATTGTCTGATTTATGAGGGGTAGGGTAGGCATGTTTGGTATGGTTGTGATGGTGATATGCTGCTTACTGGTGTAGGTGTATTTTTTATTACTATGACAGAAATGCCACTTCTAGAAAGTGCATATTTCTCGGTGCTTATGACTCTGGTGTTTTGCAGCTTGACTCCAATCCACGTCTGGGCAGAGTGACAGTTGGGGTTTTGTGCATACTTTTCAGACAGCCTGAACACAGGAAAGGTGGAGGTGTCACAGAGGTGTATCTGCATACTGAATAGTCTTCCTGGGCTGAGAGAAGGGGGAGGCGGGGCACACCTACATTTGTAAAGGCTGTGCCCTGGCCTCACACAATAGGGTTGTTTACCCCCCACTGATGTTTGGAGCCTGTGCTGGAGGAGAGAGGGGGCACTTCCAGAACCAGTTGTAACTGGTTGGAACCTCCTCCCCCTACCAATGTAAAAAACTGTAAGGACTGAGTATAAGTACAGGGGAATTTTACCCACAATTTGGAGACTCTTGGAATCATCTGGGAACTGGACACAAAGGACTGGGAGGACTCACCAGGAACTGCTGCTGTGCTGACCCGTGACCTGCTTGGTCACTGTAAAGGACTTGCCACCTACTTGCATCCTCTGTGCTGTCCTGTTGCTGGGCCCTTTTTCTAAGACTCTTGTCCCACAGGGGCAGGGTGCTCTGGCCCCTGACCCCTGCGACGATCTTCAGGCACGAAGAGTGCCTCCCCAGGTGTCTGACCAGCATTGTGGAAAGTGCTACCTCTGGAGCGTTGTTAGCGCTTGACATGCGTTCTTTCATATTGTGGCCTGAAATTCACCGCCGCGACCCGGGCGACCCAGGTTTAATTTAATGCTCAAGTGCTTTGAAAAGCGTGTTGCTGTGCCCAGAATCACCGCTGCAGCCTGGGGAGGCTGTATAACCAAAGCACGAGTGAAGCGTGCTTCACAGTGCCCCCGGGGCACGAAGGAAATCCTGTTGTTTTAAACCGGAACAAGCGTGCTCCTATTGGTGGCCCCGGGGCAAGGATCGCTCTGTAGAGTGCCCCCGGGGCACCAGAAGGCCCTGATTCGGGCCTGGATCTCACCAGAGGCAGGAAGGAGAGGAGGACGCCTCTCCTTGGCCTGCCAAGCCCAGGAGGGCTCTTTGTTGGATCGCAGGCGGGGCGGCAGCCTCGCCAGAGGCTCGCCTGCACCACAGGTCCCTTGTTGGCCCCTTGTGGGCCAATGACAGTTCTGTGGTTCCCCCCTCCTTGGAGGGCCAGTGCAGGCTGGGGGGGGGGACCCTTACAGATCACGGGCGCCAGGAGGGGCCGTCACCAATCGGAGGGGGTGCATGGCACCCCCCTACACTACATTGAGGATTTTGCCCCCCCCCCATGAGGCCCCTGGAGCGGCCCGTCAATAGCACAGAGGAGGTTCGTGGCACCCTCCTCTGCCTCAGAGTAGCAGAGGCTCCCGTTTGGCACAGAGGAGCGCCGGGGGCCCCCACGTTTTGGTTCTCCAGGCACTGGAGGTGCCTTCATCATCAAACCAGGTGCTCTTTGCAAAAGACAATATACATCATAGGTTCTTGCTACAGACTTTGTTGATGCATATATTGCCTACCTGTTTTTGATGCCTTTATATATATATGTAAATGTTCCTATTATGGGCATACCATACTAATATGTTCCTATGACTTGCCATATGTTTTTTAATGTTCCTACTATGCGCGTTTATGATATTCTTATGACAAGTACTTTGGTATAATAACGTGTTTCCTGACTACTGCTTATGTTGCAGAATACTGAATAAACTGAATAACCTGTGAGTTATATGTGACTACTGCTAGTTTGCAGAGTAACTAATGTGTAGCGGTCTAATAATTGCGTTGTGTACAATATAGTATATTTTCATATAACTTGGTGTGGTGTTTCCTTTGTAGCGGGGATAGTGCATCACGTGCGTTGTGTGTGTTGTGCAAACACTTTATACATTGCCTCTGGGATAGGCCTGACTGCTTGTGCCAAGCTACCAAGGGGGTGAGCAGGGGTTATCTTGGACGTGCAACTCCCTTGCCCTGACTAGAGTGGGTGGGTTCTGCCTGGCTGAGGTGCATACCCTAGCCAACCTGAAACCCCATTTCTAACAACTGGACAGTGTTAACTGACCATGAACAATAACCACCTGCTTCCTGTGACACCTGCAGGCACGTTAAGTAAACCATGCTGTCAAGACACACAACCCTTACTCTTTGGAAGAATAAGCAATAGATGGCTCAGCAAATTTCTCTTTCAATACTCACATAAAGAGATAGAAGTCCCAAAGTTCCTGAAGCTGAAACCTAGACTGCAAAAACAGGATATCACATTTGGACTCCTCAAATCAACACTAATGCTCATTACCATGGTTGGTAGGACAATCACATTTACAGATGCAGGTGAATTTGAAAACTTTCTAGGCTTAATGGATCCCACTGCCACTCATTATACCCACTGCAATGGCCACACAAATGACAGCTGACACCCAGGAACTGAGGCTGGGCAAAAGTTTCTACCACCGCCGCCACGACTTTCAGAGGCAGACCCAGTCTCACCACTGACATTCTGATAAGGAAGGACTGAAACGAATGATGGAGTCTTTGGTACACGCCAGAGATAAATCAAAATCTTGCCTGAAGACAAATGCAAAAATGTCAACCCATAGATGTGCTCACACCGACTAATGCCATAAGTTCACGTGTTTTATGTTTCATACTTAGATTTATTCTTACCTATGGTTAATACGAATGTGGATAGTTTCTTGTTCCTGGTGGGGGAATCGTTGAGGATTTCTAATATATCTATGTACTCGTTAACTCTTTTTTCAAATGCTGGGCTTTTATTCATGACTAAAAAATATCAAGTTCTGACCCAAGAAAGCCTTGTAGGGAGACCCCGGAATCACTAATAACAGTAGGCTTTTTATGCCCCATATATTTCAGGTCTGGTCGTCCAGTCATAAGGGCCCCCAGAAATGACAAAAGCTCTGTTATAGAGCCCCAGTAATGGTAGGCCTGATCAAAAGTTCAGCCTGCCAGTCATAGTTGTGCTATCCATTATGATACATATTTCAGCATAATTAGGGAGCTTCCATGGTTTAACACCATGTTTCCTGTTTCCCTATTGTTAACTGCAGCTGGTACTCACATTAATCATCACTTCTTGAGTATACATTACATTCCAGCTTATTGCTATTTTTGTTCCCGACAGAGATTCTCTCCTACATCTACAGCCTGTGAGTCTTATTTTGGACTAGTTTGGAGCAGGGATCTTGAGAACTACACTAGCGCAGACTGTTCCTTTCCCCCTTTGTTACATGGATGCCTATGTTTTTACTTGATTTTCCTTACTAACAAGGCTTGCTACTCCTCCCTCTCAAACCACCTCTAGGCTACAATATCTCACACCTCAGTCTTGAATTTTTGAATTTGTTAGATTCCCCTAACCTTGTAACAGACAGTTTTGGAAGGGAAATGCAATCCTATGGTCTATGCCGCCCATTGAACATCATTCTTTTAACATTAAAGGATTATCACATTATATTAGGAGAAAGAAAATCGTGTACTATTTATCTACTAAACATACTGGCATTGCCCTGATTCAATAGAAATTTACATATTTAGAAGGGTCTGCGTGGGCAGAGTTCCCATCAACTTCATTATAGTGACCCTTCAACCGTAACATATTGATGACCTAAATGTCTCTAACACCTCACAAAATTGTGGGGTGGCTATATTAATCAGGAAATCCCTGCAATAATGAAACCCTGGCAGGTGCTAAGTGGCAGTAATGTCTTTGCTAAATTAAACATATCAAGGAAATCTCTGATATTAGACTCCTAACTATTCAGAGACACACTCCCGGGAATCCCTCACTAGATTACTGGTAGAATTTAGACACACACTTGCACTAAGAGGGCGGTAAATGGAATCTGGTATTGGATCGGCTACCGGACAGATCGGGTCCACTGGACAAAGCAAACTTTACTGACTGAGCAATTCTGAGAGACACACTGCAAGACCCTTTGTTGACATCTGGAGATTGAGCCTTCCAGCAGGCGGAGAATACACTTTTCTACCCAGTGCACAAGTGGTATAGCCCATAGCTTCCAATAATTGTGTCTTGTCCATTGAAAAGCCGGCTATCAGATCACACACCTGATTCTATTTTTTTTAAACATCTATATTGGCATTTTGCTACAAGCTCTCACAATTGAAACAACAGTATGAACTGGAACATATAATGTGAGGTTTCTTAAGATACATTTAAAATAGCCATATCATATCTACTGGTTTGTTCGCCGTATATATATATATATATATATATATATATATATATATATATATATATATATATGTAAGATAGTCATTAATCAGATATCCTTGAACAGTGGTAGTGAATTAATGTAGCAAAACCTACACGGGTATTGAGAATATGCTGGGTGGGTATTGACGTTTACATCACAACAAGTATCAGATCAAAATGGAGTGAGCAGGAGCAAGAGGGAGGGACATGGGAGGATTATATCGGGTCCATATATGTATCTTCTTTGCAAGTTAATAATTGGAGGGCACAATATATCATTGTGATGGGCAAGTAGGGATAGAATTGGTAGAGGTTTAGGCATAATGGGTCGAGAAGGTTTGGGTCGTCTCTGGCCCATCTCCGGCATTAATCAGTAGGTCTGTGAGGGCTGCTGCTATCAAATAATAGCCTGATCATCTATGAGGGCCTGGTATCAGCACCGAGTGTAGCCTTGAGATTCTCCCATATCTCATCTCAGTCTCTAGTGATTGGGCGTTATGCACCAGATTCTATTGCCCAAAAGCTGAAAACGTATGCTTCCCTGGTGAAAACATTGCATATGAACAATTCTAAATTCCATCTCCTGGAGCAAAAAAAACAAACTTAGATCTCAGCTTTGGCTATTCTGGATGGGAAGAAAGTCTCTTTTTGACTCCCCAAAAATCCTGTGTGATGACAGGTAATGAGACCTGGTGTGATGTTTTAAGGAGTGATAGTGCCCTAGCCTGCCAGATGAACGAAGAAAAACAGACCAGGATCAAACGTTCTGTCAGAGAACTGGCAATACTTTCTAATGCTCCCATCGGACAGTCCTCCTGTAAGAACTGGAGATTAAGACGTTTGCTCTGAATTCCTTGTTCACCAACAAGGCACAATATGCATTAGCTCAATTGAGATTGTGTCATTATGAGACAGGTGGAAAAGTGGGTTGCTTGCTCACTGCCCAAGCAGAAGAAATTGCAGATGGCTGTGCTTGCAATTCTTGAATCTCGAGGGAAGCTGCACATGCATCTGACCGATATTGCGAAAACTTTGGTGACATGTCAGCAAAGATTTTACTACTCAGACAATTTGAATAATGAAGGGTTGACATTGCCTTCTTTGACCACCTATCTATCTCATGTCAGTCTGAGGCAGAGAGGTAGCTCTGAGGTGGGGGAATCCCAATTAGCAAACTGACAGCTGTGATTGCCGACCTCCTTAACAACAAAACCTCAGGTGAACATGGCTTCTTCAGTGAGTTCTATAAACAAAGGCAAAACATACATTATATACAACATATTTCCCTTTTCGCTAAGAGTGCCCTTTTGATGGTGATCCATGGAACATGCAAAAATCCTTTAAAATGTACTAACTATTGCCCATATTATTAATTAATACTGAAAGAAAATACTAGCCAAGGTTTTGGCTAACAGAATGTGCAAAGCTATACTGCTGAGAGAGCGTAGTTTAAATATTACATATTAGATGTGAAATGCTTATACTTAACAATGCTGCATACAAAACGATCGCAAAATATTATTCGCTTGAATGTATTCTTAACGCAATTATAAGTGAAGTTGCTGTTGTACACATATACTAATGTTGACTATAAGAAATAATTGTTTGCATTACTAAGATTGCATTTATTAGAATCCATAAGTCTTAAGTTAGCATGAGTCGAAGAATTAGCTGTGTAGCTCTCATATTAAAGCATATTTTTCTGTTTCTCCAGTGTGCTGACTCGCAAAAGGCCATGACCCAGTATGTGTTCTTTTCTTTGTTTTATGTAACAAGTCGTGCACCGTTCTCATCCACTTGCTAGCTGCTTTAGTATAAGTTTTATACGTTTTGCAACATTTACCGAAACATTCAAGGACGTTCAACCATGGAAAAGAGAACTTTTGACCCGAAGAATGTGCCAGAGAATGAAGTAACCCCGGATGTGCCACCTACGAAAAACGTCAATTATGAAGACCAGTCAAAGTGTTATGAATTATCATGAAATGACAAGTGCATTACTTAATGTATAATTTGATAGGTTAAAGATAGTGGGGTGTAGTGACTATCCAATAGAATTTTGGGGGAAGGTATTACGAAAAGGGGATAAAAACCCATGACACAGGAGACTCGAGAGAAGTAGGTAGGGAATGATATTGATTGCATCCAGAAACTCTGTCACTCTGTTGGGCGACTTGAGACTTAATAGAACCATCCTCACCCTTAGTTTGCCCCATTACACATTTCCTCCTTATGAGGGAAGTGTCCCCAGCCTTTAGACGAGATAGACTGATGATGACCTAACTGATGTCCTGAAGACGAAGACTGATCCTGTATGCTGACTCATTCTGAGGAGGGTGAATATGACAATTGCTCTCGTAATTAATTCATTTGCTTTTCCTTTCTAGGTACCAACTGCTGTATATTTTTGGTTAGAGACCTTAGTTAGATGTTTTCCAAATTGGTGTTCTAAATTGTTTTGCATGAAGTCCAACATGCTGATGCTAATTAGTGGATAGGTTAGGGTTCACCTTGACTGACGCAACGAAAGTGACTGATATTGTGCTATGCTGAACTGAGATGTATATACTGTTCTATGTACTCTGATTTGTGTATTTCTTATACTAGTGTTTTGATGTTTGTCATCTTCACATTGTCAAAATCTTATCATAGTTGTCATATCGTGACTATGCTCTTTTGCTTCTTGGTTTTGAGATTAATTCATTTGCTATTAGATTGTAATCAATAGGGAATAAATGCACAAAACTTCAATAAAGGTGTGGTTATTCATGACTGAAAGGTCATGGTTGTGCCGACGGTTTAACTAATGTCTAAAGTGAAATATATTGTGGTGATATATGTTGATGATATTATTGATATATTGCTTGACATATTGATCAGTTACCTCGTCTTACGGTGTCTCACCACTGGGTCAAAAGATTCATCGGCCTAAAACGAGTCCTAATGTGTATAAATTAACATAGAAGGACGCGTTAACAGTTCTGGTAGCAGAGCGACGGTTTGGCCCTTGGGGGCCCTAAGACGGAGATTCATCGGTTAATTTCTTTTTCTGTGATAATGCAATTTGGAGGTATGATGGGTTTCTAAGCTCGCCATGGCTTTCCTGGGATCTCAGAGCCTGCCTATGTGAGTTGGGAATGTTCTCGGCGCCATAGTATGCGTGGTTAAGGTCTTCGCGCTTGCCTAAGTTTATGCATCTTGCAGGTGATTGTAAAATTTGGGTGTATTTAGGCCAAATTAAGTGTTGTTTAGCAGGAGTAGGCATACTCCACAGTATGAGAGTAGGGAAGTCGGCGTACTTCATGTGAATGTAGCGCTTGTTGCTCAGAATTATCCACGTGGTTGGTTGTTGTGTACGGACCTGTCGAGGTCTAAGACTCCGGAGTATGAAGATAAATGTGGTTTATGTTGTAATCTGTGCGGTTTAATAGGTCAATCGGGCGTGGTTGACAACCCGAGTTTGAGTTATAATGTGTGTATGAAACCTTCGATGGAGATTTGACAAATTCTAAAGTGCTCTAGAAGGAGTCATTGACAAGTCGAGAGTAGAATTTGCGGGTCGAATTCTGCTTGCGTATGCGGGAACTGATAAGGAGAGAGTAGCGGCTGAGGCTTCAAGTAAAATCTCTGTAAAGTTCTGAAGCGAATGTGTTACCCTTCCCGTAGTAAACCAACAGATTTGTGTTGTTATTTTAAAGAGCTTGCAATAATTTGCATTAGTTTATGTGAGTGGTAAGGGTCAGTGAAGAGCAGACAAGCCGCAAGACTTTGTCAGCTGCAGTGTGTGTGAGTGTGACGTCAGTGGTGCCGCGCTGAGATAGGTCAGATGTCGAGAGGGGTCGCGCACGGATTGGCTGCCGTCCGTGAGAGGCAATAGGTTGAGAAAGGCGGGTGAAGAGTGTCCTGGGAACTAAGCCATTTCTGATTAAATACGAAATAATAGAATCGCAAAAATTAATTTTGTCAAAGCATTCAAGAGCGCTCTGAAGGGAGATGTATATATTGTTGCAACCGATGGGGAACCTACACCACCTGAGGGTACACCAGCTTATACGGTTATGGAAGAAAAAGGTGTCGCGCCTTGTTTATGGATGAAACAGTGGCGCAAATTAACAGAGAAAGAAGGGTGTTTAGCGTTCCCAGAACATGGGACGTTTAATCCAAAGGTACTAGAAAATCTGAGGTGGATGTTAAGTATGCAGAAACCACCTCCGAGACCGGCACAATATGAGGCTTTGGCGATCTGGGACTTGATGGCTCTTAAACATAGACAAGAAAGATTTCAGAGAAGGCTGAAAAGGGCAGAAAAATCCTATGCAGAGGCTAGATGGGACAATGAGAGCAAAATGTGGAGACGGGGAATTGTAGACGGGTTGAAATTGTTCCCAGCAATAACACAAGGAGAAGAGACGCAGGGAAAGAAAGCCTCTAGTAAAACTGACAAAGACTCAGGCAAATCTAAAGAAAATAAAAGATCTTGGGAAGAGGACGATGATTCAGACGATGAAGAATTCATGGATAGACTGTTACATGATCGTCCGCCACCGTATGCGGTGAGCGACTGCGCTCCAAGCACAACCTAGAGCCTGGGAACCAGACGCAGGAAAAGGGAGTTACTGATACGGTACAGACTAGCGATACAGCTTTGATACAGAATGGTGTCAGTGTACCCACTGCACCCGACATGCCGATACAGTTGCAACCTCCACCACAGATAAAGAGAATCTATCCTGATGTCCCGGTGCTTGAAACTACTACGAATTTGATAGTACCACCAGACCCAATATACACAAAGCCAAAGTTGATACAGATTGAATCGACTCTGAAATTAATGTCCCAACCACCACAGTTGATACCAGGGTATAACCCTGTAGCGGGACCGCCATTAGTACCGGTTCCGGGTACATTGGAACAGACCTATGGAGTTGAGGCTCCAAGAAGTCTGGGTCCAGGACAGACACCTGCAGCCATATCATTACCCATTACTGTTGGTCCATCCGTACCGTTGTATGCACAAGGTAAAGCAGGGGTGTGTGATCAGGGGGTGATGACTCAGGAAGCTATAAGAGGAGGGTCTATGGGAACTCCTCAGATAATGGCCCCTGGAGAGCAAGCAAATGAGCCACTGAGATTCTTAATGGACCTTAGTCCAGTGGGGGCACCTCTCGAAGCAATGCGTCAAGCAGGTTTGGGAGTTCTAACTCCTCAAACCATGAGTACGAATACTTCACACTCTCCAATGATACATGCAGGGAACATTTCACTGCAGGGATTTACAGTACAACAGCTAAAAGAATGGCTAGAGAAAACCTATACTTCACAAAAGGCTGTAGTGACTACAGTTGAACCTGAGAAGGAAAAACAAGATGAATACTTGAACTTTGTACGACTAGGGGCAGAAGCTGCTGAGTTAGTGGAAGGGACAATGGAAGTAAATAGATTGGAATCATACACAGAAGCAGAATTAAGATACCTGTGTCCCAAAATTTCCAAGGAGGTAGGCAAAGTACATCAGAGACTGGCAAACTTAGCAGACAAATACAATATCGATATCGGAAACACTAAGCATTTGAAAAGGAGTTACAGATTAGATTTTGATTCAAAAGATTTTGAACACATGAGATCTGCAGGCATGAAAGCACATTTGAGAGAACTGCTGCAAAGTGCACAGATTTGGGGTGCATTAGAAAAGTGGGAAGGCAGATGGGCAAAGAAAAGAGATAAGGGAAAGAGTGATAGTCCAGGGTCTAATCAAGCTAGGACCTCACCTGATTTGGATTCGGTAAAAATATTACCTATGAGAGAGACAGCTGGTGGTGTTTTAGTACATGTGCCATGGACTAGAGGAGACATTCTATCTTTTACCAACGATTACCCTAGACTGAGAGAGAAGCCGATCGAATGGTATCAACAAACTGACAGATTTGTGAAACTCGCAAAGTGTCTTTGGGAAGACTTGAATACTTTGTTTGAGATCATTGTTCCGCCTGATTTGTGGCTCGAGTGCAAGAGAGGGGTAGATTGGCCGACGAAGGAGACGGCGAGAGATAAGGTGACCGGAGCACCCTCAGAAGAGGTGATGAAATATTATCATAAAGTGATTGAGTTTTTGAAACAGAAGGTGTCGCCGAAGGTGACTGATTGGCAGAAAATCGACCGTACCTCTCAAGAGGTTAAAGAGTCAATTCATGCTTATTACGAGAGATTGTTGAAGGCATTTAAGCATTACAGTGGTACTGAGACAATTGAATCAAAAGACATGAATCACCTTGTGTTTAGATTTGTCGAAGGCTTAAGACCACAAGTTAGTCAAATGATTAAGAATCATTTGATTTGTTGGCAAGCTAAACCAATTGATGAGGTATTGCAGTATGCAAAGTACTGTAGTGATGAGATCGAATTGAAGCAGAAAAAGTTGAAGGAAAAGGTGATGGTGATGCAGATAAGAGCTGCACAGGCTGGAATACAGGGAAATGGAGTTCAGCAGATGATACAACAACAACCGCAAATGAATGGTGTGTTCCAGGCACAACCAAGAGGCAGAGGTCGAGGGTTTGTGAACCGTGGTTCGGATATGAATAATGTTGTTGTCCAAAATGATGTTCAAGGGGTGAAAAAGATGTCACCATGTCACACGTGCGGGGGCCTGGGGCACTGGAAACGGGAATGTCCGAATATGGTGCAGGATGGTGCAGTTCAGCAGAGCACTAATGTTGGTGCATTACAAAATTCACGAGGTACAAAAATTAGACATCAAAACCCGAATTTTCAGAACAATTTGGTACAAATGCAAGGGGTACAGCCCATGCAGCAGATGCAAATGCCGCGTTTTCAGTCGATACAAGTACAACCAGTGCAGCAGCAGATTCCCATGGTACCTAGACAGCGAATGCAATTACCAATGGCTCCGATGGGACAGCCACAGGTGATGCTTCCTCAGCAGGTCACAGGTCAAGTTACAAATCAAAACAACACTGTTCAACAGTTTCCACTACGAGGTGAAAATGCCATGAATGAGGACTGGTCAGATAATAGATCAGACAGTGAAGAGTGCAGGCTTGCAGCATCCTTAGAGGTGGATCAGAGAGGCCCATATGTAGAGGGAAAGGTGATGGGTTATAAGGTTTCATTTTTGGTTGACACAGGAGCTACACGCTCCACAGTTAGAAGTGCAGAAGTTCCAAGATTGCCTCTCTCAGGGCATACCATACGAGTGGTTGGAGTAGCAAATCAGTACCTGACTAACCCGATTACAGACCCAGTACAAGTTGAAATTGGTAACTTCCAAGGGCTACATAGATTTGTTGTATGTGATTCAAGTCCAGTATCCCTACTGGGAAGGGACTTACTGTGCAAAACAAAATGTTCAATTACCTGTTCCAACGATGGAATTGAAGTACAGACAAACAGCGACGATGAGGGAGATGAAAGCCAATTCATAGAGGAAGAAGCAGGGATAAATGAAGACTACCCTTTGATTACTTTATTCCCAATGCATACTTTGATCGACTTGCCTGTCGAGTTGCAAGGGACAGTAACAGAAAAAGTGTGGGATTTGACCGGGAAGGAAGTAGGATTGATAAAAGGAGTAGAACCAGTCAAAGTTCAGATAAAGCCGAATGCAGTGTTTCCACAGGTGTCACAATATCACATGACACAAGACGTCCTCATTGAGGTGTCACAAATAATTGCAGATTTTCTCAGACAGGGAGTCCTAAAAGAAGTCTTGAGCAGTCCATGTAACTCTCCCATAATAGGTTTAAAGAAACCCTGTGGGAAAGTTCGAATTGTGCAAGATCTGCGAAAAATAAATGAAATTGTGATAAAATGCTGCCCTGTGGTACCTAACCCAGCAGTAATAATGTTCCAGGTTCCCTGTGATGCTGAATGGTTTACCGTGGTAGACCTATCACAAGCCTTCTTTTCGATACCTCTTCATGAGGATAGCCAATTTTTGTTCAGTTTCTAATTCCTGGATAAGGTGTACAGTTGGTGCAGAATTCCTCAGGGGTTTTCAGAGTCACCATCCATTTTCAATCAGATATTGAAGAAGGATTTGGAACCTCTTGTGCTGCCTTTTAATTCAACTCTTGTGCAGTACATCGATGATTTGTTAATTGCATCTAAAACCAGAGACAGTTGTAAATATGATACCATTGCATTACTGAATCATCTGGGAAAGAATGGACACAAAGTGTCGCCCAGAAAGTTACAATATTGTCAGAAAGAAGTCAAATACTTTGGACATTTAATTGAGAAAGGGTCCAGAAGAATATCAAAAGAAAGGATAACAGCAGTTTTGCAAATGAATCCCCCAACAACAAAAAGAGATGTCAGGATGTTCTTGGGAATGGTGGGCTACTGTCGTCAGGGGATACCCAACTTCTCAATCATCTCCAAGCCATTAATAAAACTGACAGGAAAAGAAGTCAAAGATGAGCCATATACTATAACCTTGTCAAAAGAGGAGCTCGAGTCATTCGTAGAATTAAAAGAATGCATGTGCAGGGCACCAGCATTGGGAATGCCAGACTATGAAAAACCTTTTCTGTTGTTTTGTCATGAACGTGATGCTTGTTCTTTGTCTGTCTTAACACAGGTCCACGGAGATGCATATCGCCCTGTAGCATATTTTTCAGCTACCTTGGACCCTGTCGCAGCAGCCTTACAGGGTTGTTTGCGTGCAGTCGCAGCAGTTGGTCAGAGCCTTTCACAATGTGAAGGCATAGTCATGGGATACCCTCTGACAGTAATGGTTCCACATTCAGTTGAAATTCTGTTGACACGAACTAAGGGGGTCATTCCAACCCTGGCGGTCGGTGTTAAAGCGGCGGCCAACCCGCAAACAGGCAGGCGGCCAAAAAAATGGAATTCTGACCCTGGCGGGAACCGCCAACACTGACCGCCACTTTAACACTCCGACTGCCACGGCGGGACAAACAAACAGCGCGGCGGTCACCGCCAACAGACAGGCGGCAGACAATGTACCGCCCACCCTATCACAACTCACCAATCCGCCACCTTTTCCGGGGCGGGAGCCCCGCCGATAAAAACACAGCGGAAACAGACTACGAACGGGAATACGCTCACCCTACACACTCCACGAGGAATCTGGACAGCATGGAACCAGAACTACACATCCTACCAGCAATTGTCTACCTGTTCCTCTACCAGGAGCACAAACGCCGGCGCAGAAGACAACGGTTAGTACTGCACCTACGACACAGGGGAGGGGGCGAGGAGAAAAGAATACTGGCACACACATACGCGACACCCCCCCCCCACTCAACTACCTACACACCAATGCAGAGCAACAACTCAGAGTGACACCCCCCAAACCCCCCGGAAGAATGCAAAGACAAAATAATATGTTATTGGAATTGAAAGATATTGTAAGGCTAAGTAAATAAGTAAGTCGAACATCCCATAACTATATACACATATGTAAATTGTCCCGTCAAAATTGGCTTTCTGTCATTGTATGTGGGCCAATGGTCCTCAACACATGGGCAAAGCCCACACATGAGACCCGAATCCATTGGAGAGAACACTGCAGGGGCATCAGATAGGAAAACGACAGGCACCTCAGGGGGAAGGGAAGGGGGGGCACCTCAGCCACATGAGTCCACGACGCCAGATCCACGAGGGGCCTCCATGCCCACTGTTCAATCCTGGGGAGTGCAAAGCCACAGTCTCTCAAGTCCCCACAGTGGGTGGCTTGCCCACTGTGCCATCCTGGGGAGTGCAAAGCCACAGTCTCACAAGTCCCTACAGTGGGTGGCTTGCCCACTGTGCCATCCTGGGGAGTGCAAAGCCACAGTCTCACAAGTCCCTACAGTGGGTGGCTTGCCCACTGTGCCATCCTGGGGAGTGCAAAGCCACAGTCTCACAAGTGGATGACAGACTCCAGCGGTACTGGAGGAGTCTTGGTGCCCAGAGTGTATCGTGCAGCCCTGTCCGACACTGATCCGGGCCTGCCCCTTCTGCCAATGTGTCAGCGGTGCTTGAGTTGAAGGGCCCAGCGGAGCGGTGCTTGAGTTGAAGGGCCCAGCGGAGCAGTGCAGAGACGGCGGTGCCCAGCGGAGTGGTGCTTGAGTTGAAGGGCGGAGCGGTGCAGAGACGGCGGTGCCCAGCGGAGCGGTGCTTGAGTTGAAGGGCCCAGCGGAGCGGTGCTTGAGAGGAAGTGCCCAGCGGAGCGGTGCTTGAGAGGAAGGGCCCAGCGGAGCGGTGCTTGAGTTGAAGGGCCCAGCGGAGCGGTGCAGAGACGGCGGTGCCCAGCGGAGCGGTGCTTGAGTTGAAGGGCCCAGCGGAGCGGTGCAGAGACGGCGGTGCCCAGCGGAGCGGTGCTTGAGTTGAAGGGCCCAGCGGAGCGGTGCTTGAGAGGAAGTGCCCAGTGGAGCGGTGCTTGAGAGGAAGGGCCCAGCGGAGCGGTCCTTGAGTTGAAGTGCCCAGAGGAGCGGTGCAGAGACGGCGGTGCCCAGCGGAGCGGTGCTTGAGTTGAAGGGCCCAGCGGTGCGGTGCAGAGACGGCGGTGCCCAGCGGAGCGGTGCTTGAGAGGAAGGGCCCAGCAGAGCGGTGCTTGAGAGGAAGTGCCCAGCGGAGCGGTGCTTGAGAGGAAGGGCCCAGCGGAGCGGTGCTTGAGTTGAAGGGCCCAGTGGAGCGGTGCAGAGACGGCGGTGCCCAGCGGAGCGGTGCTTGAGTTGAAGGGCCCAGCGGAGCGGTGCTTGAGAGGAAGTGCCCAGCGGAGCGGTGCTTGAGAGGAAGGGCCCAGCGGAGCGGTGCTTGAGTTGAAGGGCCCTGTTCAGCGGTGCTTGTCTTGAAGGGCCCTGTTCAGCGGTTCTTGAGACGGCGGTGCCCTGTTCAGCGGTGCTTGTCTTGAAGGGCCCTGTTCAGCGGTGCTTGTCTTGAAGGGTCCTGTTCAGCGGTGCTTGTCTTGAAGGGCCCTGTTCAGCGGTTCTTGAGACGGCGGTGCCCTGTTCAGCGGTGCTTGTCTTGAAGGGCCCTGTTCAGCGGTTCTTGAGACGGCGGTGCCCTGTTCAGCGGTGCTTGTCTTGAAGGGCCCTATTCAGCGGTTCTTGAGACTGTTCAGCAGTGCTTGTCTTGAAGGGCCCTGTTCAGCGGTTCTTGAGACGGGGGGTGCCCTGTTCAGCGGTGCTTGTCTTGAAGGGCCCTGTTCAGCGGTTCTTCACATGTGTCTCCAGGGCACCAGATCTGGCCAATATATGGTGTTCACTCGCCATCCGACTTCTCGCTTGCAGGGCCCTCCTGTGCTGGTGTCCCGTGCCCGTGGGTGTACTCCTTCACCCCCGGAATGGGGCTGGTGGGGCCCTCCTGGGCAGCTCGCCTGCTGCCGGACTTGTCGTCCGTGCTGCCCTTGCCATCCTTTCCTGTTCCTCTGTGTCCCTTGCCTCCCTTTGGAGATGTGTCAGGTGGCACCCCACTTCCTGACGGTGCCAGGGTGGTGCCTGTGGAGGCTGCCTGTCCTCTCGAGCCGGCCCTTGCCTTTTTTGGATTTTTTCCCAGGGGGTGGGCTGGCTGTCCCTTTGCTGCTGGCCGATGTAGCTGCCCTCAAAGGTGGTGGACTCCAATATCCCTGGACTATGGTCCTTGTAGGTCCAGGGCTTGTGGTGGCTGAGGTGCTGATTGGACTTTTACGAGATGGAGGGGGTGGGTCAGGTGATGGAAAGAGGTTAATTTTGGAGAGGAAAAACTTTTTAGGAGCAATGGGAAGGGTAGGTGCAGTGGGTATGGGAGTGGAGGAAGAGGATGTGGTTGTAGGAGAGTCAAGTGTGCTGTCGTTGGGTGCAGGTGCTTGTGACGGAGGCTGTCGTGAGGTGGATGGTTGTTGGGTGGGTGGCTGCCTGCGTTTGTGTGGTTTGGAAGAGGGGGTGACAGACACACTGGGAGAGGACACAGGGGATGTGTAAATGGCAGTGGGGGTGGTGACTGCACGTGTGCGGAGTGTCCTGGTGGGTGTGCTGGTGATGGACGTAGTGGCTGATGAAGTGGTGCATGCAAGTGTGAGTGGAGACGTCACAGGGAGGGAGGGAGGAGGGAGACGAGGAGGAGGGGGACACAGAGGAGGCAGTGGCTGTTGGCATGTCTGCATGTGGATGTTGCTTGTGTGAATGCTTGTGGGATGTGTGGTGCTTATGTTTGGATGAGCTGACCTTGGGTGTTGAGGTGTGTGCAGGCTGGTCTGTAGGTGTGTCTGGGATAGGCAGAGGAACAGGGGAGTGGGACTGGGTGAAGGGAGTTGGAGGAGGGAGGCAGGAGACAGGGACAATGGCTGCCGTCAGTGCTGAGGCCAGAGCGTTGAACGATCGCTGATGGGCAGCCTGACCCGAATGAATGCCCTCCAGGTATGCATTGCTCCGATGCACCTCCCTTTCCACCCCCTGGATGGCATTCAAAAGGGTAGACTGCCCAACAATGAGCGTCCGGAGGAGGTCAATGACCTCCTCACTGAGGGCAGCAGGGGTAACTGGGGCAGGGCCTGAGGTGCCTGGGGCGAAGGAGATGCCCACCTTGGTGTGCGAGCGGGCACGGGGCGAACGCTGAGGGGCTACTTGGAGGGCGGAGCTGGTGCGCTGGGTGGCGGCTGTACCTGTTGTTGCGGTGGGCACGGATGTTGCCGCCACCACAAGGGAGCTCCCTTCCGAGGACGTGTCGGTGTCGCTGATGTCTCCACGTGTCCCCGTTGTGGAGCCCCCCTCACCCTCCGTCTCACTGGTCAGAGTCCGTTGCATGGCCCTCCGGGGCCATGTGAGATGCTGCTCCCTCGTGCTCCAATGCCACTTCTCCTCCGCCAGATGATGCTAATGCACACATGAACAGGAAGAGCAGACAAAAAAAGGGGGGGGGAGAAATAAAGACATGTTGAGTGCATGCATTGGCAACACAGTTGGCGGAGAGGACAGACACAGAAGCCCCCTGCACTACGCCGCGCACTTGGGGTACACTACTCAATCAGTGAGACTTGGCCTACAAGCCAATGGACGACATCTGCACACATAGGTGACACAAGGCCATGGATAGCTGTACTTGGCACCCCACAGAGGTGGAGGGCGGGGGCACAGGGCCATGCCTTATGGAGGGGACTAGCCTACAGAAATCGCCCTGGCCTAGGGATACCCACATCCCTCCTCCCCCACCCAGACGCCTCCACTGCGCGCTAAGATAGCAGAATGTGCTTGTACTCACCCCCTTGTGTCTGCTGTGATGTCCTCACGCGCCCATCCAAATCTGGGTAGGCCACCGCCAGGATCCGAGACACCAGGGGGGTCAATTGACGAGTGGCACCCCTCCTATGTTGGGAGGCCATCCCCGGCAGAGCCTCCGCGGTCTTTCTGCTCCCGCGGCGGATGTCCTCCCACCTCTTGCGGCAGTGGGTGCCCCGTCTGTTGTGGACCCCCAGGGTCCGGACGTCCTTGGCGATGGCACGCCAAATGTCGACTTTCTGATGGGCGCTGACCTATGTGACACGTACAGGGAGAGAAAATAAAATATCAACATTTTCTGCATGCTCGATGTGAGTGTCCCCCCCATCCCCACCCTTGCCATGTGGCACATGCTCTCATCTGTCGTTTGATGCATGCCTCATACGCTCCCCTCCGCACCTTCGTTCATTCACCCCACTCAACCCAGGCATTGCCCACAAAGCATGGTCCCAGTGTACTAACCTGTTGGTCTGGAGGACCGTAGAGTAGCGCATACTGGGGGAGGGCCCCATCCACGAGTTTCTCCAATTCTTCAGAAGTGAAGGCAGGGGCCCTTTCCCCAGTTGCAGCAGCCATTGTCTCTTCCAGACCGAGGTCACAGCAGCACTTGCAGTATAGGTCCTCTCCTGTGGATGATCAGGTCTCGAGTGATTAAGCAGATAGAAAATGGCGGTCACGCCCGCGGCGGTGCGTACCGCGACCACCGGTGCACTTCGTCATTGGCTCCTGAAACCCATAGGGTTCTATGTTAACCAATGCGGCTTTGCACCGCCTACCGCCTACCGCCACGGAGTGCCACGCCAGCGCATTGACCTCACATCCCATTGTCACACTTCACAGGTCAGGCAGACGCCATTTCAAGGGCCCACATGGCTTCATTTCTACTGCGTCACACAGGCCTAGGCCTTGCATTGCCACTCATACAAGCCATTCAATGCATAGCGAATCGTGTACTGTGCAAGCTGTGGGAACGTACCTGTGGTTTGCTTGACTCTGTGCTCCATGTTTGTCCTTCCTAGGCACCGTCCGCTGGGACTTGCGAGGAGATGGAGGAATGTTCCCGTGTACAGACCACTGGTGGACCTGTCGACAATGGAAGAAAGACATGTCATACTGACATACAGGCTTGACCGAGCCACTATACAGGAACTGTGTACCCAGCTGGAGCCAGACCTGATGTCACCCATTCGCCAACCCAAAGGGATTCCACCTCTTGTGCAGGTTCTGTCAGTACTCCATTTTTTGGCAAGTGGATCATTCCAAACAACAATGGCCATTTCATCAGGGATGTCTCAGCCTATGTTTTCTAAGGTTTTGTCCAGAGTGTTGTCTGCCCTGATGAAATACATGCGGAGCTACATTGTTTTCCCTGAGGTGGGCGATTTGGCTACAGTGAAGGGTGATTTCTATGCCCTTGGACATATTCCCAACATCATTGGTGCCATTGATGGGACCCATGTGGCTTTGGTTCCCCCCAGTGAAAGTGAACAGGTGTACAGGAACAGAAAAAGTTATCATTCTATGAATGTCCAGGTGGTCTGTTTGGCTGACCAGTACATCTCCCATGTAAATGCCAAGTTCCCTGGGTCAGTGCATGACGCGTACATCATGCGAAATAGCAGCATCCCTTATGTGATGGAACAGCTACATTCCCAACATCATTGGTGCCATTGATGGGACCCATGTGGCTTTGGTTCCCCCCAGTGAAAGTGAACAGGTGTACAGGAACAGAAAAAGTTATCATTCTATGAATGTCCAGGTGGTCTGTTTGGCTGACCAGTACATCTCCCATGTAAATGCCAAGTTCCCTGGGTCAGTGCATGACGCGTACATCATGCGAAATAGCAGCATCCCTTATGTGATGGAACAGCTACAGAGACACCGTGTGTGGCTAATTGGTGACTCTGGTTACCCCAACCTGTCGTGGCTACTGACCCCAGTGAGGAATCCCCGGACCAGAGCAGAGGAACGGTACAATGAGGCCCATGGGCGGACTAGGAGGGTGATCGAGCGGACCTTCGGCCTCCTGAAGGCCAGGTTTAGGTGCATGCATATGACAGGTGGATCCCTAATGTACTCACCGAAGAAGGTGTGCCAGATCATCATGGCCTGCTGTATGCTTCACAACCTGGCTTTGCGACGCCAGGTGCCTTTCCTGCAGGAGGATGGTCCAGAGGGTGGCGTTGTGGCAGCTGTAGAGCCTGTGGAGAGTGAAGAGGAGGAAGACGACGGGGACGACACAGACAACAGGGACACAGTGATACAACAGTATTTTCAATAACACACAGGTACGAATCAACACCGCCATTTCACATGTACTTACAGTCTCCTGCCTCTCTACTGTCTGAGTTTCCCCCCAGTTTATGTTAACTGAGTTGTGACTTTCCCTTCCGTTTTCAGAGATGTGGGCCCCACTGCGTGACCTCTGCTTTGTTTGCCCATGGACTACAGCTGTGTGACAGTGGTATGTTGTCATCACAATGTAACTGAACATTTTGGCACCGTTATGTATAATACATTTGTTCAAAAGACAAGCAGACTCCAGATAATTTTAGTGCAATAAGTGATTTTATTTAAGTGCTAAATTTAGGGACATGCTTGAAAATCGGTGATGGGTGATGGTGGAGTAATGTCCATTGCAGAGTCCAGATTTTCAGTCTCACAGGTGCATTGTCCATATGCCTGTGGAAGGATGGAGCAGGGGCAGTTCAAGGTTGGACAGGGTGACAATGTGGGACAGTGGGATGACATCAGGGGGTATCCTTTGCTGGCGGGGGTCTTAGCATCCTACTCTGTCTTCTTCCTAGATCTCAGGTACCGCTTGCGGGGTGGTTCTTCTTCTGCAGGAGGTGGGGTTCTGGTGGCCTGTTGTTGTGTGGGGGCCTCCTGTCCACTAGCGCCGGCGGAGGTGGTGGCCTGTTCTTGGTCCATGCTAGTGACAGGGGCCCTTTGTGGTGCCACATGGTCCCGCAATGTGGTGACAATCTGGTTAAGAGCCACGACGATGGTCCCCATTGCGGAACTAATGGCTCGGAGTTCTTTCCTGAACCCCATGTACTGTTCCTCCTGCAGTACCTGGATCTCCTGGAACCTGGCCAGTACCGTAGCCATCGTCTCCTGGGAGTGGTGGTATGCTCCCATGATGGAGGAGAGGGCCTCGTGGAGAGTGGGTTCCCTGGGCCTGTCCCCCCCCTGTCGCACAGCAGCCCTCCCAGTTCCCCTGTTTCCCTGGGCCTCTGTCCCCTGGACCGTGTGCCCACTACCACTGCCCCCAGGTCCCTGCTGTTGTTGGGGTGGTGGGTCAACCTGGGTGCCCTGTAGTGGTGGACACACCGCTGATTGACGTGTCCTGGAGACAGAGGCATGGGCCCGCTGGGTGGGAGCTGTGCTGGTGTTCCCAGAGGGGTGTAGGTCTGCTGTGGCCTGTGGCTGTGTGAGGGGAACCGACTGTCCCGAGGTCCCCGATGGGCCAGGCTGGTCATCAGGGTCCAGGGAGACAGAGCTGCTGTCATCACTGGGGGCCTCTTCTGGGGGTGGGATGGACATTTCTGGACCCTCCTGGGCGGTGTGGTGGCGTTCGGGTCCTGCACGGGTATAAGAGTATGGTTATTGCTTCTGTGTGTGCCATAGCGTGCAATGGGTGGGTGGCCGTGTACCCCAGTGCTGGCATTCCCTTGTGGGGGCTGTTGTGCCGGTGGCTTGTGGGGGAGATGGGTATGTGCAGTGGGCATGCTTTGGTGATGGGTGTCCATGCTTTGTGGACGCATGCAGGGCTAGGTGTTGGGATGGGTGGGTTGTGATGGTGAGCCATTTGCAAGGAGTTGGTGTGATGGGGGTGGGGGTGAGGGTGAGGGTATGATTTGGCATGCAGGTGGGGTGGGGGGAATGAAGTAGTGAAGATTTGACTTACCAGAGTCCATTCCTCCAGCTACTCCTGCGAGGCCCTCAGGATGCAGGATGTGCAAGACTTGCTCCTCCCATGCTGTAAATTCTGGGGGAGTAGGTGGGGGTCCGCCGCCAGTCTTCTGCACCGCGATGTTGTGCCTTGATACCATGGAACGCACCTTCCCCCGTAGGTCGTTCCACCGCTTCCTGATATCGTCCCGATTTCGTGGATGCTGTCCCACAGCGTTGACCCTGTCCACTATTCTTTGCCATAGCTCAATCTTCCTGGCAATGGTGGTGTGCTGCACCTGTGTCCCGAAGAGCTGGGGCTGTAACCGAACTATTTCCTCCACCATGACCCTGAGTTCTGCGTCAGAAAACCTGGGGTGTCTTTGGGGTGCCATGGGGTGGTGTGGATGAGGTGTGGGGTGGTGTATGTGTTGTAGAGTGTGGTGAGTGTGGTGGTGTGTGGTGTTTTGTGCGTGGATGTGGTGTGGGTGATGTTGTGATTTGCCTCTGTGTGATGGTGTACTCTATTCTGTGCTGTCTCTCTCTGGCCTTCAGTCGCAATTGTGGTCGTAAGGGTTTGTGGGTGATGTGGGTGTGTGTTTTATATTGTAATGGGTGTGTGGGAGTGGTGTGTGTATGTGTCTCAGGTGTGTGTATTTTGAATTGTCCAATGTGGCTGTGTTTTGTAAAGGTGTGTGTATTTTGAGCGCGGCGGTGTGTACCGCCAATGGAATACCGCGGTTGAAAGACCGCTGCGGGGATTTGTGGGTCGGAATAGCATGGGCGTATTTCTGTTGGCGTGACGGTGGAGGTTTGGTCATCGCCAGTTTTTCGCTGGCCGTTGGTGTGGCGGACTTTTGTTGTTGTCGGGTTTTTGGCGGTTTGCCAGTTGCGGGTCAGAATGACCGTGGCGGTTTACCGCGACCGCGGCGGTGTTATGGCTGTCTTTTACCGCCGAGGTCAGAATGACCCCCTAAGACTCAACACATGACAAACGCACGACTCACTAGGTATGAGACGATCATACTAGGGTCACCGAATGTCACTCTTCAAAGATGCACTGTGCTGAACCCGGCAACTTTACTTCCTAATGAAAATACTGAAATCAAAGATGGGGAAGAATTTGAAAATGATTGTCTTGAGGTGACCGAACTCTGTACCAAACCTCGCCCCGACATACAGGATACTCAATTAAAAGAAAATGACTGCATTATGTTTGTTAATGGGTCCTGTCTAAGAGATTCAGCAGGGACATTGAGAGCCGGTTACGCGGTATGTACCATAACTGGTATTGTCGAAGCCTCCTGGCTTGAGAGACTGTATTCTGCACAAGTGGCAGAATTAATTGCCCTTACTAAGGCATGCTACGCAGCTGTAAATTTGAAAGTCACTATCTATACTGATAGCAGATAATGATTCGGAATTGTGCATGATTTCGGCCAACTTTGGTCACAGAGAGGTTTTATGACCTCCTCTGGTTCTCCTGTGAAAAACGGTGAACAAATAAGAGATTTGTTGCATGCGATTCAGTTACCTCAAGAAATTGCCGTGGTGAAGTGCAGTGCTCACATTAGGTCACAAGATTTTGTGTCTATGGGAAACGGCTATGCAGATCAAGTCGCAAGATTTTGTGCATTAAACTGTATATCGTTTAAGGAACAATGGGAATTGTTACCACAATCTGAAAACGACACATGTTTAAATATGGCATTACGAGTGGTTGACACCTTAGATGAACTAAAAACATTACAAGGTCGTGTGAGCAAAGAGGAGAAACGCTCTTGGCAAAGAATGCAATGTGTACAAAGAGCTGATGACTTATGGGTTTCAGAAGAGGGAAAGTTGGTCTTGCCAAATAGTCTTTTGTCACAATTTGCCCGGCTATATCATGGGCAGGCACATCTGGGAAGAGATGCCATGATCAGGTCCTTTAAGATTGATTGGTTCAATCCAAAATTCAGACATGCCGCAGAAATCACTTGTCACAGGTGCGTCATCTGTCAACAGATGAATGCTGGAAAAAGAACAGTGGTAACTTTGAGCCACATTGGGAGAGCTGGAGGTCCATTCAACAAAATGCAAATGGATTTTATCGAAATGCCTGTTTGTGGAGGATTGAAGTATGTGTTGGTGATTGTGTGTGTTTTCAGTCATTGGATTGAGGCATATCCCACACGTAGGAATGACAGTCTTACAGTTGCAAAACTACAAATCAGGGAACTGATACCAAGATTCAGGTTTCCGGTTTCTATAGAATCAGATAGGGGAAGACACTTTGACAATGAGGTGATTAAACTCCTGTGTGCCGCACTCAACATTGAACAAAAGCTGCATTGTAGCTATCGCCCTGAAGCATCAGGACTAGTTGAGCAGATGAATGGTACTCTGAAATCAAGGATGGCAAAAATGTGTGCAGCAACAAACATGAAGTTACCTCTAGTACTGATGTCAATGAGAAATACCCCTGACAAGAAAACAGGATTATCCCCCCATGAAATCCGCATGGGTAGAGCAATGAGATTACCCGCAGTACCTGCAAATGCACTAGTGAATATTACAGATGATATGGTGTTGGATTACTGCAAAGGTTTGGCTGACGTGATTCGCTCTTTTTCTCACCAGGTGGAAGCTAACACGTTGCCACCGATTGGCGATCCAGCTCACTCTCTACAAGCCGGTGATTGGGTGGTTGTTAAGAAGCACGTGAGAAAATCGTGTCTAGAACTACGTTGGAAAGGTCCGTATCAAGTAATATTGACGACTACCACTGCCGTAAAATGTGCCGGGGTTCCCAACTGGATACATGCCAGTCACACGAAAAAGGTAACGTGTCCTGTTGAAGAGGAACTTGAAGTTTCCGGTACAACAACTTCAGGAAGAGAAATTTCAGAGTCAGAGAACAGTCAAGAAGGAACTGAGACTATTGGAGAGCCCACTGAGAACAGCCTTGTCCCTCAAGCAGTCAATCAGTTTGAAGGAGGTGACAGAGTGCCTATCTCAGTTGAGGCACCAGGAGAACTAAGTCAAGGTGAGGTTCTCCCAGAAGTAGCCGAATACGGGTTAGAATCTGAACCCAACACTGAACAAGAGGAAGAAAGAGAAGGAGAAACTATAGATACGAATCAAAGCGTGTCAGAGTATCCTGAACCTGTTGCAGGTCCATCAAGAGAAAACACCATATTACAAGAGGAGGGCGCTGTCCAACGTCCTGAAGGAAAACATCGAACCAAGACACATAGAGGTGACAATTGGCCAGACGAGCAACACCCCAAGATAAGGGAGGTATCGAATGACACGATAATAGAAGAGAGTGATACCTCACAAGCAAACGATTTGAGTGAAGGAGAACAACAAGGTGAACGAAGATTAAAAAGAAAAAGAGTCGCAAACAGAAGATATACAGGTCCTGAATGGGCATATGCTACAACCTCTGAATGGCAACAAGAATTCCTAGCATTCTGTTTTGATCGAGAAGTACCAGGTCAATACTACGGTACCTGAAAAGGAATTCAAAGAAAAACCTGGCTAAAATTAAAATTCCGAAAAACTGAAAAGAAAGAGACTTTAGAAACTACCGGAAGTGACACTAGAAAACCAAATTTTGACTTTTAGAATCCTGATTACGACAAGCTTCTAACCTGACTTGACAAAAGAAGGTCCTGGAGTGAGAGAAGACGCTGTAAAATACCGCAGAGGTTTATTCTCAAGTTGATTGTTGATCTGCTATTCTGATTCTATACAAACATGGCTTATAATAGAAATAGTAGCAAGGGAAGTAAGGTGTGTGGTTGGTTAGGACTTATGATAGGTGTTGTGTGCGCAGTGATGATTGTAGGAGTGATTGTGGGAATGCCGTGGAAAGAGAAAGAAACTATTAACGCAACTTCAAAACCTGAGACTACTACTAAACTAACACCATGGGAGAGATTTGAGCAAGACGCAAGACATATGCATGAGGGAACTAATGCAAAAGGGGAACTTTCTACTAATGTGTTCTATCGCTTACTAAACGAATATGTGAAAACAATGGATGCGAAAGATTGTTATGTATGTACTAAAATTCCTTTGTCCGTACAGGAGGGGGTTACCTATCATAGCCTCCCTCTCACTTATGGAATTAGTTGCAGTTTGCTACTAACAAGATTCTATAATCAAGAGCATGTGCAATACTTTTATTCAAACTTGGATGTTGTGTTTTCTTTTGTGCCTGTGATTGAATTTTTGAATGAATTAGCTAAACAGCATGATATAAAAATAGTTAGAGGATTCTTTGAGCCAACACTTACATTTGGAACTGCTTATGCACATCGCAATAATTTGACTTGCTTATTGTCACCTGTAGAGAAAAGCTTTTTAGATCACACAGATGATAGACGTAAAGCACTGAAAGAAAGATTAGAAAAAGGATTAGAAAAATGTACATATGCAAATGATTATGCTTATACTGCAATCAAAACACAAGGCAAACTAGCTATAGATGCATTACACGTAGGTAGGCTCTGTGTATATAGACCAAAATCTGATCAAGATAATTTGTTTGTGGGTACGAGTGAATGTAGGCATGTGTTTTTGTTTCAGAGTAAATGGACCTTTATGCTGAATGGACAAGATCCAGTGATCCCTGGAATCTATTACATCTGTGGGCTTAATGCTTATTACCGTCTCCCTAAGGGATGGTATGGGACATGTTATTTGGGGATAGTGTTCCCAAAGATATACCAGATTGATGACTTAAAACAGATACCTAAAACGGCTGAATTACAACATCCTAGACAAAAACGAGAATCAGTGGCGGCTGTCATTGGTGATATATTTGGTGCCATAATCCCATCAGTAGGGGTTATCTTGAATTCTATGAAAATTCAAAGGTTGTCTACTATAGTGGATAACATGTTGACAAATTTTACAGGGGCCATACTCCTGATGGATACTGAACTTGCTGCAGAAAGAGCTATGACTCTTCAAAATCGGCTTGCTTTAAACATTCTTTTAGCAAAGAGTGGAGGTGTCTGCAAAATGGTTAATGAGCGTCATTGTTGCTCTTTCATACCTGATAACAGTAAGAAAATTAGGAGCATGCTTACTAACCTTACTAGAGATAGTACAGACTTGAAAGATCTGAAAGAACTTGGTGTTTGGGAAAAATTTGGAAAAGGAATTGCCCGAGTGGGAAGCTGGTTTACCAACATTTGGAATGGCGTTCTTGCAAAAATATTAATGGGTCTACTAATTATTTTGGTTTGTCTATTAGGATTATGGGAAGCATGTAAAATAAATGATAAAATAAAAAGAAATTGGACCAAAAGAACCAGACGAAATGAAGAGAGTGAAAGAGAGAAAATGTTCAACGAAATATGGGAAAGTTCTCATAAAGGGCAAGATGTTGAAATGCGTATTATGCGCAAGGTGAAAAATTAAGATCAAAGAGAAAAATTTGTGTGATGATGAGCGTCATCAGAGGAGGGACTGAGACAGCGTAGTTTAAATATTACATATTAGATGTGAAATGCTTATACTTAACAATGCTGCATACAAAACGATCGCAAAATATTATTCGCTTGAATGTATTCTTAACGCAATTATAAGTGAAGTTGCTGTAGTACACATATACTAATGTTGACTATAAGAAATAATTGTTTGCATTACTAGGATTGCATTTATTAGAATCCATAAGTCTTAATGAGTCGAAGAATTAGCTGTGTAGCTCTCATATTAAAGCATATTTTTCTGTTTCTCCAGTGTGCTGACTCGCAAAAGGCCATGACCCAGTATGTGTTCTTTTCTTTGTTTTATGTAACAAGTCGTGCACCGTTCTCATCCGCTTGCTAGCTGCTTTAGTATAAGTTTTATACGTTTTGCAACATTTACCGAAACATTCAAGGACGTTCAACCATGGAAAAGAGAACTTTTGACCCGAAGAATGTGCCAGAGAATGAAGTAACCCCGGATGTGCCACCTACGAAAAACGTCAATTATGAAGACCAATCAAAGTGTTATGAATTATCATGAAATGACAAGTGCATTACTTAATGTATAATTTGATAGGTTAAAGATAGTGGGGTGTAGTGACTATCCAATAGAATTTTGGGGGAAGGTATTACGAAAAGGGGATAAAAACCCATGACACAGGAGACTCAAGAGAACTAGGTAGGGAATGATATTGATTGCATCCAGAAACTCTGTCACTCTGTTTGGCGACTTGAGACTTAATAGAACCATCCTCACCCTTAGTTTGCCCCATTACACATTTCCTCCTTATGAGGGAAGTGTCCCCAGCCTTTAGACGAGATAGACTGATGATGACCTAACTGATGTCCTGAAGACGAAGACTGATCCTGTATGCTGACTCATTCCGAGGAGGGTAAATATGACAATTGCTCTCGTAATTCATTCATTTGCTTTTCCTTTCTAGGTACCAACTGCTGTATATTTTTGGTTAGAGACCTTAGTTAGATGTTTTCCAAATTGGTGTTCTAAATTGTTTTGCAGGAAGTCCAACATGCTGATGCTAATTAGTGGATAGGTTAGGGTTCACCTTGACTGACGCAACAAACGTGACTGATATTGTGCTATGCTGAACTGAGATGTATATGCTGTTCTATGTACTCTGATTTGTGTATATCTTATACTAGTGTTTTGACGTTTGTCATCTTCGCATTGTCAAAATCTTATCATAGTTGTCATATCGTGACTATGCTCTTTTGCTTCTTGGTTTTGAGATTAATTCATTTGCTATTAGATTGTAATCAATAGAGAATAAATTCACAAAACTTCAATAAAGGTGTGGTTATTCATGACTGAAAGGTCATGGTTGCTCCGACGGTTTAACTAATGTCTAAAGTGAAATATATTGTGGTGATATATGGTGATGATATTATTGATATATTGCTTGACATATTGATCAGTTACCTCGTCTTACGGTGTCTCACCACTGGGTCAAAAGATTCATCGGCCTAAAACGAGTCCTAATGTGTATAAATTAACATAGAAGGATGCGTTAACACTGCCATTGATCAATGAATCACAGGTGGGCTTGACCCAGACTAAATTTCCAGACATCACTTATGGACCATATCAAATCTTTTATGGTACCCTAAAGAGGCAGTGGCCTTATTCTGAGATGTGGAGGAAGCCTTCACCCAAGTATAGTGGAGTCACCTCATTAAGGCTCTTTTTAAACTCTTCAGAGATTTAGGCTGGAGCAAAACTTCCTGTCCAAAGTACAATGGCTTTACTAGAACTTTAAGGCACAAATGAACTGTGGTTCATTTTGATCAAATCCTTTTCCAACATAATGGGGTACCAGTAGGACTGTTTAGTGCCACCCTTACTTCTTGTGTTGTATTTGGAGCCACTGACCATAGCTCTCTACCACACAGAAACAATTGGATGGATATCAATTATAATAGAAGAGTCTAATGCTCTGTTGTACGCAATTATATTGCATGCATGCTGTTGAGTGGTGCCTCTTCACTACCAGCCTAACTGTCCTTGGTGGACACTTTGAGCACCGTTTCAGGATACAAAATTACTTGGCGTACGTGCAAGACTTAACCAACATCATGGACAACCTAAGGTGATTGCAGGCCACAACTTCAAATGGTTGACAAGCAAACTTGAATAACTTAGGATCTTGATGAACATGGGTTTAGTGCACATGGTCTCAGATCATATCAAATCAAATCAAATCATTAACATTTATAAAGCGCGCTACTCACCCGTGCGGGTCTCAAGGCGCTGGATTCATTGGTACAATAAATGGACCCTGGATTTCTGAAATGGTTGGTGGTTCACTTTCCATCTAGGGCCAGGTCCCAGGGGTTAAAATGAAGGTTGAGCCCAAATTTAACTATGGCATGGGACTGCTTCCTTTGTTGGTACTAAATCATTTACTGGAGAGGATAGGCTGGGGCATAAGAACCTTTATCAAGAATGGGAATAGACCCCCAGATGTAGCTCTCAAACCTGCATGCTTATACACAGTAAGGCAGCTTGGGACTCCACCACATTGAATCTCATTTAGGACTGGAACAATTATCACAGCTAATTTACCTCACAAAGAAGTTGGAGTACACTCCACTCTTAGCAGTGTTTGAGCTCGAGGTTGTCACCGGCATTATGGGGCCAGTTCCGTATGTGGGACATTACCTCATTACCTTGTACACTAGTCCCTAACCACTGATAATTTGATGGTCTACACGCAAGCCTTGAAGATAGGCCCATTAATACACTCTCTTGCTCCATTGTGACATAATGCTGGTGTACAAAGTGGAAACCATCAAATTTACTGAGGAGCGTGGTCAAGCAAGGCTCATCACATTGGTCCAGCTGCTAGGCACATTTTTTGTGTTTTCAAGGACTTATGTCTTCAATTTGATTTGAGGGCAGGTCATTGTTGGTGTTATTATCAATGCAGGCACTGTTTGCAATGCAGAATGGGTTCAGCTAAACAACTGCTTCCTACTTCATTTATTCTTGCATACAAGAAAGCTAAGGGTACCCGGATGGGTGCAGTTTGTCTCAGAATTGTTCTCTCACCCTACAATCATCAAGACACCTGTGGTGTGGTAGTCAACTCACTCTCTAGAGTATACTGAAGCAGACTGGTCCTCCCTATTAGAAATATAGGACTGGAGTTCGCAGCAATTATGACTTAACTTCATTTATTTCAAAATCATATACAATTGGTACCGGACACCAACATGTTATGGCTCCGTCCAAACAATAACACCTGCAGGCTGGATATATAGGAAACCTTGAGAACCAACAGCTTAATTTCTTTCCACCCATCAGCGAAAATCGGTGCTTTGGCACGACACCTTAAATATCCTTGACACGCCCTTCCACTGAAGGTGATGGATAATGAGCTCGTTGGCAGTAACCAAGGGTTTTTCATTTGCTATTGAAAATCCTGTTTTATATCCCACATAGCGAATGGTTGGTAGAATTGTGTCGCCTGGCCTCATTTGAAGACTTATTTACATGACATGATAAAAATGAACAACAGGGTATGCGCCACTAATGAGTGACTGCTGATGTTGGGCCTTAAAAATCAAAAATGTACCCCATTTTTTTTAATGGACTCTTGAACGCTCTGGTGCCAGACTCATCCCCATACACTGCAATGACTGTATTACAAAAGACGACAGCTGCCAGTTCCTAACCCTACTGTATTTCACAATGGGCACCATACCTGTGTAGGACTGATTTTCTTCACTGACTGAAGGAAACCCTTTCCCAACCCTTCTCTTATCCCAGAAACTTTATTCCAGGATCTCTTCATTTGGGTTCAAATAGTCCTACTTGTTTTGCCTCTCCCTTTCTTGCTGATCTAAAATGTAATGAGTGAGGTATCTGATGCTTCACTGCACCCTCTTATTTATTGTAATGCCTCTATCCGTCAACTAGATTATGCTGCCTTATTCATATCACACTATCCTCACACAGCACACATCTGCTTTTTCATATGTACACTCAAACAGCCTGCATAATCCCCCTCTGTGGAGTGAAGACTAAGGCCCTCATTACAACCCTGGCAGTAAATGGCGCCAACCGCAGTGCTGACGGCCGCCAACATACCGTGACTGCGGTGGTAATCCGCCACAGGTATTATGACCCACACAGAGAATACTGCCACAATACAGATACCCACACAAGTCCGCCACACCAAAGGTCAGTGATAAATTGGTGATAGCAAAACCCACACCGTCACGCTAACAGGAATACGCCCACAGTATCACGACCCACAAATCAACGCAGTGGTCTTTCAACCGCGGAAAACCATTGGCGGTACACACCGCCACTATCAAAATAGACACACACTTACAAAACACAACCACATTGGACAATTCAAAATACACACACCTGATACACATACACATACACACACCACACCCACAACACTATAAAACACACACCCACAATACCCACACCCCTTACAACCAAACAAAAGAGACCAAGCACAGAGAGACAAGCAAAGAGCATACACTCACTCAGAGGCACAGAACACCATCACCCATACACCATCCACGCACATCACATTATACATCCCAACACATCACCACACACACATCACTCACACCACATCATGGCACCTCAAAGACACCCCAGGTTTTCTGGGGAGGAGCTAAGGGTCATGGTGGAGGAAATCATCCGGGTAGAGCCACAGCTATTCGGATCACAGGTGCCGCAGACGTCCATTGCAAGGAAGATGGAGCTATGGCGGAGAGTCGTGGACAGGGTCAACGCCGTGGGACAGCATCCAAGAACAAGGGATGACATCAGGAAAAGGTGGAATGACCTACGGGGGAAGGTGCGTTCTGTGGTATCAAGACACCAGATAGCAGTACAGAGGACTGGCGGTGGACCCCCGCCTCCTCTCCCACAACTAACAACATGGAAGGAGCAAGTCTTGCCGATTATGCATCCTGAGGGCCTCGCAGGAGTAGCAGGAGGACTGGACTCTGGTAAGGCAAATCTTTACTACTTTATCCTCCCCACCCTACCTGCATGCTATCACATACCCCCACCCGTACCCTCACTCCCATCACTCCATCACCTCACATCCACCCCACAATCACAACCCACACATCCCTAGCCCTGCATGCAACAACAATGCATGGACACCCATCACAGACCTGCTTGGACACCCATTACCACAGCATGCCCAATAAAGAGACCCACCAAGCCCACACAATCAGCAATCACACACGGCCAAGGTGACATGGAAAGCATAACTCTAGAAGGCATTTCACAAGACGGCACACACAGATAAAATAACAATGCATTTACATCCCCACAGGACCCCTACCCAACGTCACCGGACAGGCGGTGCAAGGTAAATCCAGTCCCCCCACAGAAGAGGCCCACAGTGATGATAGCAGCTCTGCACGCCTGGATCACAATGACCACCCTGGCCCATCTGGGACCTCTGGACAGTCGGTTACCCTGCCACAGTCCCAAACCACCACAGAGCCTCCCCCATCAGGAAACACCACCACAGCACCTACCCAGCGGGCCCATGCCACTGTCCCCAGGACATGTCAATCAGCAGTGTGTCCACCACTACACGGACCTCAGGTAACCCCACCAACCCAGGACAATCAGGGACCTGGGGCAGTGGGCACATGGTTCAGGGGACAGAGGCACAGGACAACAGGGAAGCTGGGAGGACTGCTGTGCGACAGGGGGAGGACAGGCCCAGGGAACCGACCCTCCACGAAGGACTCTCAAATATCATGGGAGCATACCACCATTACCAGGAGACCATGGGCATGGTACTGGCCAAGTTTCAGGAGACCCAGCGGCTGCAGGAGGAATAGTACATAGGGATCAGGGATGACTTTACAAAAATCTACAGCATCCTGGTCACCACAGCAGGGGTGCTGGCTGATATGGGCAAGACCATGAGGGAGGCAGTGGCACAACAAAGGGCCCCTGACACTAACCAAACCGATGAACAGCCTTCCGCCTCTGCCGGCACTAATGGACAGGAGGCCCCGCCACAGGACCAACAGGCCACCAGCACCCCACCCCCTGCAGAAGGAGAACCACCCCGCAAATGGTCCCTGCGATCCAGGCAGAAGACAGAGAACATTGCCAAGACCCCCACCAGGAAATAGGACCCTCCTGATTGTCACCCTTCTGTCCCACTCTGTTACCCTGTCCACTTGAACTGCCATTTCTCCCCTTCCTATGCCCCCTTGGACAATGCACCTGTGATGCCATGAGACTGGACTCTACTATGGACCTTCCTCCACCACCACCCCAGCCCCTTGCACATACCCTTATACTTATTAGCACCTTCAATAAACACCCTTGAAACAAAGACCAATCTGGAGTCAGTCTGATGATTCACAAATGTATTACTACTACGACATTAGCAAAGCATTGCAAAGATTATGTTCATTTACACATGCGAATGTATGACAGGTGTTGGGCAGCAGTTCACTTAGCATAAGCCAGGATGGGGTACACAGATCTGAAAAAAGGAAACCCAAAGGGAACAGTCAGTGTCCATAGACAGAGTGTTAGAGGCTGCCATGTACAATGTCCTAAAGTATACTAAAATGTGAAGAGGAGTTACAGTCTCTTACCTGTGTGTCACTGGAAGTACTGCTGTATTATATTTGTTCTGTTGTCAACATCTTCTTCCTCTGCCTCCTCTTCCTCACTATCCACAGGCTTCACCGCTGCCACAAGACCATCACCAGGCTCATCCTCCAGCAGAAAAGGCACTTGTCTCAATGCCAGGTTGTGCAACATACAGCATGCCACGATGATCTGGCACACCTTCTTGGGTGAGTAGTACAGGGAGCCACCTGTTAGATGGAGGCACCGGAATCTGGCTTTCAGGAGGCCGAATGTCCTCTCAATAATCCTCCTAGTTTGTGCATGTGCCTCATTGTAACGTTCCTCTGCCCTTGTCCTGGGATTCCTCACTGGGCTTAGTAGCCATGAGAGGTTGGGGTAACCAGAGTCACCTGCAAATATTGAGGGACAATTTTGAGACACACACTAACCCTTAGGGACAACCCCATACCCAGACACATACTCATACTGTGTGGGGACCTTGGGCTCACCTATTAGCGACACCCGGTGCCTCTGCCATTCACATGAGAGATGTACTGGTCAGCCAAACACACCATTTGCACATTCATCGAATGATAGCTTTTTCTATTATTGTGCACCTGTTAATTTTTGCGGGGGGACAAATGCCACATTTGTACCATCAATGGCACCAATGACGCTGGGGATATGTCTCAGGGCATAGAAGTCAACTTTCACTGTGGCCAAATCCTCCACCTGGGGGAACCCGATGTAGCTGCGCATATGTTTCAGCAGGACAGACAACACCCTGCTCAACACGTTTGAGAACATTGGCTGAGACATCCCTGATGCCATGGCCACTGTAGTTTGGAAGGAGCCACTTGCCAGGAAATGGAGCACTGACAGGACCTGCACTAGAGGGGGATTCCTGTGGGCTGCCGGATAGCTGACAACAGGTCTGGCTCCAATTGGGCCACAGTTCTTGGATTGTGGCACAATCAAGTCTGTATGTGATTATAATGTGTCTGTCCTCCATTGTCGACAGGTCCACCAGGGGTCTGTACACCGGAGGATGCCGCCATCTCATCATCTGCCTCAGCGGTTGTAGCCTATGGAGGAGAACTGTAAGCAGAAGGCCATTCACCACATAGATAGCACAACTGTGTCTGAATCAATGTTACAGAAGCAGGATGTGAAATCAAGAGTCAGTATGTGTGAAAATATGTGTTGTGACGCAGTTAGGTGCCATGGCATGTGCCCCCCTGAAATGGCGGCTGCCTGACCTGTGAGGAGGGACAAGGGGAAATGAGGTAACTGCGCTGGTGTTGTGACGCATTGCGGTAGGCTGTCGAAGACCGCCGCGCAACTCCACATTGGTTATCATTGGGTCCTGTGGGTTCCAGGAGCCAATGGTGATGTACGCCGGCGGTGACGTTACGCACCGCCACGGACGTCACCGCCATTTTCTACCCAGTCACTCACTTGATACCTGACCATCAACAGGAGAGGACCTACACTGCAATTGCTGCGGTGACCTGAGTCTGGAAGCGACAATGGCTCATGTGTCTGGGGAAAGGACCCCTGCCTTCACTGTGGAGGAGTTGGAGAAACTGATGGATGGGGTCCTCCCCCAGTACATGCTACTCTACGGTCCTCGAGACAAACAGGTGAGTACACTGTGAGAATGATGCGTGGGCAATGCCTGTTTGGAGTGGTGTGCATGGAAGCCACATGTTTGGGTGTGCTAAGGCGCCCTGGCCTGACTGCTGCTTGGGAGGTGGTCAATGTATGTGCATCAGGGCATAGGTGGGAACTGGTGGGCAATGAGTGTGACGCTCCGGACGGGTGAGTAATTATATTTTCCGCTGTCTTTACCGTCTAGGTCAGCGCCCACCAGAAGAAGGGTATTTGGCGTGCCATCGCCAAGGAGGTGCGGACCCTGGGGGTCTATCACAGGCAGAGCACCCACTGCTGCAAAAGATGGGAGGACCCGCGCTGCTGGAGCAAGAAGACGGCGGAGGCCCAGCTGGAGCTGGCCTCCCAACGTGGAAGGGGTGCCCGTCACACCATGACCCCCCTGATGTTCCGCATCCTGGTGGTGGCCTATCCGGAGTTGGATGGGCACTTGAGGGCATCACAGCAGCCACAAGGGGGTGAGTACCGTTTCAGAAAGTTGACTTTGTGCGCTTTAGGAACTAGATGGCTGGGGGATGTGGGCTGTGGGTGCCCCGGGCCAGGGCGATCATGCCAGGGTAGGTCCCTTGTTTGCAGGCTCTGAAGCACCCCTACCCCAATGGTAGAAGTGGCCAACTACTAGTGTGCAGGGTCCTGTGGGTGTCAGGTGTGCAGGTGCTAGCGTTAGGCATTGTACACCATGGGCTGGTGACTACCTTAGTGAGTTGTTGGGCATGGCCTAGTGTATAGGGCAGCTCAGTGTGTGTTGTGTATGTCAACGGTAGTGGTGTTGCTGGCATTGACCATGTGTGTCCTCTGTCTATCCCCCCTTTCTTGTTTTGTCACCCTGTCCTTATGTGCATTAGCATCATCTGGCGGAGGAGCAGAGGCACTGGCGACGGAGGGAGCTGCATCCCACATTGCCCAGGAAAGTGAATCCACAGAGGGTGAAGCCACCAGTGGGACTGAGGGCGAGGGGAGCTCCACGACGGGGACAGGAGGGGAGACCAGTGACAGCAACTCCTCCTCTGATGGAAGCTCCCTGGCGGTGGAAGACACGTCTGTGCCCACCCCAACAACAGGTACAGCCACCAGCCCCCCACCAGCACCGCCCTCCCAGCAGCCCCTCAGCATGTTTCCCGTGCCCGCTCACCCAAGAGGGTGGGCATCTCCTTCGCCCCAGGCACCTCTGGCCCTGCCCCAGTCAGCCCTGCTGCCCTCAGTGAGGAGGCTATTGACCTCCTGAGATCCCTCACTGTTGGGCAGTCAACTATTCTGAATGCCATCCAGGGTGTCGAGAGGCATTTGCAACAAACAAATGCATACCTGGAGGGCATTCATTCTGGCGTGGCGGCCCAACAGAAAGCATTTCAGGCTCTGGCATCAGCACTGATGGAAGCCATTGTCCCTGTGTCCAGCCTCGCCCCTCCAACTTCACCTACCCAGACCCAATCCCCTCTACCTCAGCCTATCCCAAGCACACCTTCAAACCAGCATGCACACACATCAACACACAAAAGTGGCTCAGGAAAACATAAACACCACACATCATCACAAAGGAACTCACACAAGCACCATACCCATGCACACATACCAACATCCGCTGTGTCCCCCTCCTCCTCTTTCTCCACCTCGCTCCCAGTATCGTCTCCACTCACACCTGCATGCACTACATCATCAGCCACTGCCTCTATCACCAGCACGCCCATCACAACATACCCCTCATGAGCAATCACCACCCCCACAACCATTCACAAGTCCCCTGTGTCCTCTCCCAGTGTGTCTATGAGCCCTCCTCCCAAAGTACACACAAGCAGGCACACACCCACTCAACAGCCATCCACCTCACAACAGCCTCCAGCCCATGCACCTTCACCCAAACTCAGCAGACGTACAACTCCTACAACCACTACCTCTTCCTCCACTCCCTCACCCCCTCCATCTTCCTGTCAAAGTGTGTCAAAAAAACTTCTCCTAGCTAACGTTGACCTCTTCCCTACACCTCCCTCCCCCGTCCTCCCCCTAGGGCCAGGATGTCTAGATCCCAGGCCAGCACCTCAGCCACCAAATCGGCATCCGCTTTGGTGCCTGCAAGTCCGGGAGGATAGAACGGGGCACCCGTCAGGGCTGCCTGTGTGCCACCTACAGATGGTTAGGGCCACCCGATTCCGCCACCTGCCAAGGTTAAGAAGAGGCCGGCATGCAGCAGGGAAAAGTCACAACACCCCCCCACCCAGCAAGGCCTCATCCAAACACAAAGAGGACAGTGTCAAGGTCCCAGCAGCGACTACCAAGGTGGGGAAGGGCCACAAAAGCAAGGGCAAGTCACCTCAGGGCACGAAGCCTCCTGGTGATGGGCTGGTGACCACCATTTCCCCAGACAGGCCAGCAACCTGTACCACGGTCAGCACCGCCACACCGACCGCCACCTGCACCACCACCTGCACCGCTACCTGCCCCACCATCTGCACAACCCCCTGCCCCGCCGCTGCCACAACGTCAGTCACCAGCATCTTCCACAGTGATCAGCCGTCCGAGGCTGCTGGAGACGGTCTAGTGTCTCCCTCCACTACTACAGACACCTGCACCACTGGCAGCAGCGGCAGCATCTCCACCCCAGCCACCGCCATCTGCACAGCCATGTGCCCAGCAGGTGCCACAACATCGGACATCAGCAGCATTGCCAGTGGGCAGCAAGCCTGAGGCTGCAGGAGACGTCCTGGACCCTGCACACACCACATGATGCACCAGGTCTGGCATTACCAGCAGTTTGCAGCCTAAGTCGCCACAGGATGGAGTGTGGCTCTGCCTCCATGGAGTATCATGCTACCTGTTCCCTGCACATCTCATAGCTCAGACACCCAGGTGAGTAATCTGGACATTCCCAGGTGAGGTTATGGGAACTGCCACACCCCAGGTGCAGCATCACTGGGCACAAGGCCCCCTCCAGAACCAGTGGAGAAATGCATCCACTCACCTATTCCTTGGCAGGATGAAGCACACTGGGCACAAAGCCCCCTTCAGAACCAGTGGAGCGATGCATCCACTCACCCCCCCCGGCCAGGATGAAGCACATTGGGCACAAGGTCCCCTCCAGAACCAGTGGAAGAAGGCATCCACTAGAGAGACTGTGGCTTTGCACTCCCCAGGACCAAGCAGTGGGCAAAGCACCCACTTGAGAGACTTGAGAGACTGTGGCTTTGCACTCCCCAGGACCAAGCAGTGGGCAAAACACCCACTAGAGAGACTGTGGCTTTGCACTCTCTAGGACCAAGCAGTGGGCAAAGCACCCACTTGAGAGACTGTGGCTTTGCGCTCCCAGGACCAAGCAGTGGGCAAACCACCCACTTGAGAGACTGTGGCTTTGCACTCCCCAGGACCAAGCTGTGGGCATGGTGCCCCCTCCAGGGGCAGTGGCGTAGTACCATCTTCCAGCTGAGGTGCCCCCTCTTCCCCATCCTCCTGAGGTGCCTGTGTTTTTTTCAACCTGATGCCCCTGCAGTGTTCTCTCCATTTCTGCCGTGCTTTTGATGTCGTTGGTACCGCCCCGGAAAAGCTGGCAGATTGGCCTCTCATAATAGGGTGGGTGGTACATTGTCATCCGCCTGTCAGTTGGTGGTGACCTCCGCGGTGTTTGTTGCTAACACCCTGGCGGTCAGAGTATTAAAGTGGCTGTCTGTGTTGGTGGTTTCCGCCGTGGTCGTAATCCCATTTTTTTTAACGCCGCTTTAACACCGACCGCCAGGGTTGTAATGAGGGCCTAAATGTACTAATCTTATCACCTTCTAGTTTTCATTTGTACTGTTCAGACGTCTGTTGAATTACAGGCAACAACAGGAGCTGCAGCAGCTCTCATGTTGTAGGGCCTTTAACAAGGCTGGCAGCTCCATGCATTACTAGGACCCAGTCAGGTATGTCTCGTGGGCATCAATGTCACAACTATGCTCTTCAGAAGGGTACTCTTCGTTGTGGTTCAAGACTGCCATAAGTGTACATTGTCTTCATAAGAGAATGTGATTATTTTATAGTTATGTGTAAGAGAATAGGGCTCAGATATGTTTACCCACACCATGTCATTTTCTCTGTTGCACTGTCCTGTTGACGGGAACACCATGACAGTTCTCATTTAGTCAGTCTGTTTTCATTCCTTGCCTACAGTTAGCTTTTCGTTATCTCTAATAGAAATTGTGATGTTCCAAGGAAACACACAAAATGCTGATACCATCATGGCTGCCCACTCTGCAGGCTGACATATTTGTTTGTTTTTGTTAAATGCAGCAGATTAAGGGGCATATTTAAGAGCCTAAGCGCCATTCTAATGCCACATTAGCACCAGTTTTTTATGCTAATGTGGTGTTAGAAGGCCAAAATGCCACACCATATTTACAAAGTGGCGCAACGCCTCTTTGTAACCCTTTGCGCTACATTATGCCTGCACCAGGCATAATGTATGCAAAGGGGGCGTTCTCCAGTTAGGGGAGCCAAAACAATGGCGTAAGGAAATCTAAGAGATTTCCTTGCACCATTTTTTGAAGCACTTTTAACACCTGCTCAGAGCAGGCATTAAAAGGAGGGTTCCATTGCTTACAATGGGCTTCTGGGTGCTTTGCAGGATTAGCGTCAACATTTTTTATGCTAATCCTGCAAAGCGCCAGAATAGCATAAAACATTCAGACGCTAGTCCCCTAACTACTGCCCTGGTTTGCCATATTTTAAATACAGTGCACACATGGTGGTGTTAGGGGGGCGCTAAGGGGCACAGGAAAAGTAGCGCTGTACTGTGTGCAGCACCACTTTTCTTACAAAATAATAATTGTAAGTTCCATGTCCCCATTTCATAGTACTTTCTGTGAGCGTTTTGTTCATACATGAAGGATTGGTTAGATGGCACTGTGTGTCTGAGCTCATCTAATGGGACTGATAATAAGCTGAAAACACTACCTGCTCAAAATTTTCCACTGGGATCATGTGAGGGCTGCTGCCCAGTTGGCTTTTTAATGCAATGTTGGTGCACTGAACTAAGATTAGAAACCTGAGCCCTCTGGCGACCACCCTGATTTCATATCACTGTGTTGCCAGTCTCTCAGCCACCTGCCACCACCTCCCCTGCAGTTGCACTGCCAGCGTGGATATGTGTACTGGCCCCAAATACCAGATACACAAAGTAGATCTACCTGTTGGAAAGTATAGGGAAACTTTTAAATGTTACATCACTATTACTCTAATTTTATTACTACAATTAAATAATTGAAACATATTAAATTACATTTTTTATTTAAAAAACACTTAAATTAAAATCCTTATAATAATGTATTATTTATTAAAAATTATCAAAAGGTATGTGTAAAATTAAATTAAGTTAATTTATTGATTTAAAATAGTTACATATATTTTTAAGTTTTTAGAATGTCGTTTTATAATAAATTATATTTTTATTGAGATATAATATCTTAATATGAAATTAAGGGGGTCATTACAACCTCGGCGGTCTTTTTTGAAGACCGCCGAGGGACCGCCGTGCGTAAGACCGCCAGTGGTGGCGGTTTTCCGCTCAGCCTATTATGACCGTTGGCAGCTCTCCATCCTTTTACCGAAGGAGAGCCGCCAACAGCCATACTGGCGGGAGGCGGGGAAGTGGAGGTTGCTCCACCTCCACCGCCACGCCAACAGAACACCGCCCATCGAATCACGTCCTGTGATTCGCCGTGGCGGTGTTCTGTTGGCGGTGTGGGTTCGGCGGAGCTGCCCCCGTGGCTTCCGTCCCCTCCCGGAGGATCGTCGGACCAGGTAAGTCGATCGTCCGTGAGGGGAAGGGGGTGGAGGGGTGTTGTGTGTTGTGTGGGTGTATGGGGGTGTGCGTGTGTGTATGTAGAGGGGTTGTGTGAGTGCGTGTACGCTTGCGGGGGTGTTGTGTGTATGGGAATGAGTGTGTGTATGTCTGCGGGTACGTCTGTATGGATGTGTGCTTGTATGTTTGAATGTGGGTGTGCGTGTCTGACTGTGTGTGTGGATGTAGGCATGTATGTCGGCGTGTGTGCGGGTAAGTGTGCAGGTGGTGCCTGCTTGCATGTCGTGTGGGTATGGGTGATGTGATGTTGGGGGTCGGGGTGGGGAGGAGGGTCCTGCCACCTTTGGGGGGTGGCAGCGGTGGTGGGGGGTGTAGGGGAGGGAGTCGGGTGGGGGTGGGGGGTGGTGGAGACCCCTATCAGTGCCAGGGAAGGAATTCCCTGGCACTGATAGTGCTTACCGCCATGGATTTCATGGCGGTTCAAACCGCTGGAAATCCACGGCGGTAAGCCGGGTCCAAATACCGCTGGCGGTATAGTGACGGCCGCCGGGCTGGAGACCCAGGTCTCCAGCCCAGCGGTCATCTCCGCCCTGGCGGGTGGAATGGAGAACCAGCGGATGACCATGGCGGTCATAATTCCCCAAAGTAAGACCGCCAGCCTGTTGGCGGTCTTACCGCCGGTTTAACACCGACCACCAGGGTTGTAATGACCCCCTAAATGTTTTCTTTGCGTTATTTTAAGACTCTGCCTCGATTATTTTATATTGAAAGCTATGGCAGTACTTGTGGTTGACTATGTGTGGTGCTGGACTTACTCCAGGTCTGAGTTGGAGTTCATTTACTGTTCTGGCACCGTTTGGCTATAGAAGTTTTAGAAGTGTGGTTTGTGAATAAGAATAGGCTTACTCTTTTGTGGGTGGGTGCATGTCCCTCCCTAAATTCCTCCTTAACCTTCCCTAAAAGCCACCTATGTTATTGCAAGGATTCCTCATTTTCTAGCCACTCCCCCATCCCACCTACATTTACTACAAAAACATATACGTACTTGTGCAACATCGCAGCAGTCAGAATGATAATATCCGCATGAACAATGGGATAAGCAGAGATCTCTGCAGGTAGGTTTGTTTAATGGAATTTTGTGGTAAATGCTTAGTCCTACTGTAGTACTACTAAATGTACTATAAAATACAATTTGTGACTAGGACCCTATATTTTTAATTACTGTTATCTACATCTGATACATTAAGAGACACGTCCACAGACACCTTTGGGGCGTGTTAGGTGAGCAGCTAAATATCAAGGGGTCCACACACACAGCAGGAGTCTGAGGTACTGCCAGGTAAAAAGATATCATGCCTATGGCCACATACCAAGAAACATAGAGCTGTATATGTCAATATTATGTCCCATCTGTCTCCTTTGAATGAAGTGTCATCTGTGACTTAAAGTTACTGTATAGCATGTACAGTTGTTTGAGACAGTATGTCTCTGCATCCTCTTAAATGTCAAACTTTTGTAATTTTCCTCTTCCTTGCTATCTTTGCAGCCTCTTGCACTCAGAGGAAGAGAAGATTATTGGACCTATTTAAAATATTGCCTCGCTGTGAACCAACAATCCCCCTTATTGGGCACTCTTCTCTATTACAAGTCTCCAGGTCCTTCAAAACCAAGCATTTTCAATGCAACGGGGCTCGCATTTGTTCGAGTTAGAGCTATTAGCGTTGTAAAGCAAACAAAAACGCAGCTCGATCGCGCTATGTAAAATGCAGCGCGATCGCTCTGCGTGGAAAATAAACAGATAAAGTAGTCCAGCCTCCAGGCTGAAAACATCGAGCCTCATATGTTTTTGGTACTTTACCAGTGCTGTGTAGGTAGGCTAAACACCGGAAAAGGCATGATGTATGCATGCCTTTCACAAATGAAAGCAAGCGGATTTTAAAAGGTAAGCCCACAAACCAATGTAAGTGACTGAAGTGGCATGGGCGTGGTTTGAAGCCCAAAGAGAGATTACAGAATGGACGGAGAACTTTGTGCTCGCCCATAACAACATGGGCGCTAATCCCAGCAATGCTGGACTCACTTACATCCACCCCTCACCATACAGTTATCTTTGCTGTCTCTCTGGTTTCACTCCCCCACCTAAGGAATCCCAGGAGAGGCAGACTTTTCTCCGGACTGAAAGATATCCAACCCTCAAAGTGCCAAACAACAAGCTGGCTGTCTCAGTTGGGCACACATATGGAAGGTGGGGAGGATGGCATTAGAAAGAGCTGGCCTCTGGGAAGATGAGATCTTTATACAACAGTTCTCTGTGTCCTGTGAGATATGTGAAATGGGAAGGGGAACCCTGCACAACATTTCTTACACTTGGAAGGCCTCCCAAAGTTGATGGAGAGACAGAATCGAGTCTTGGAGAACATAAAGAGAAGCCCCCGGTACAATGTGAAGTTGCACCAGGAACATCTTCAGATGTCAAGGGAAGAGGATGCAAGGCACCATTTTATGGTCATGCATGTCATAGAGGCCATCTAACACAGAAGCCCTTCCCAAATGTACAAGGGCGGATAGGCGGGGAAAGCAGCAATCACCACTTGTATTTTCTCCCCAAAATATGGACTCATTTCTTAAATGACACTACAAGAGATAGTAGTACACAATACTCCTTAGGGATTGTCTACGAGTTTTACAAAGTGTGTATGTCGTTGTATAGAGCACTACAGAGATCTAACAGACTTTAAGCGCTATTGACAAGACTCCGAATTGTTGTAATTCTACTATCCCATTAATAAAGGACTTGTCCATTCAGTAAGTAAAGTTCCCTGTCAACTTAAGTACTGCCGTCCATGTGCTCCCTGAAAGAACTGAGAGGCCAGCCCTGGGAACAGAACAGCTCTTACCTAGTTTCAAGGCCAGTTCTGCCTCCTGTGAACACAATTTGAAACGGTAAGAGAGTTTGGCTATTACAGATTTGAAATGAGCTGACATACCACAAACACTCTTAAATAGTGTTACATATGTATTCATCTTCTGTTAAACTTTTCACTGGGTAGTTCAAAAGGGGTTGTGTGTTTAAAGGGAAGCATACCGTTGTCTTGGCTTCAACTTTCGTCGAACATCAAGCTAAGCAAATTAGATCTCACTCTTGGCAAGGATGGAAGGAGAAAACCGGTTTGTGTCATCATCATTTAAACAAAACACCCAACCTTTCATCTCTGGATTGTTCTTGTTGTAGATTTGGAAATTTCTTAATTATCACTTGTGGAATCCCCAGAAATTTCACTAGAGGAAACTTCAATATGTTTGATTGATATTGTGTGAGATGGGAGACCCAGTCAGCGCAAACAAACATTTTCAATGTGAATTACATCTAAACGTATCTTGTAAGGAGTACCAAAGGTGAACATGTAAGTATAAAATAATCCCGATATTTCCCTTCGCAGCCACACGTGAGTACGAAAGGGCAATGGGTTGTCAAGAATATGCGTCTGTGCTCCTGTGACATCAGAGTATCGCTTGTGGCTACTGTGGTCTTCAACAGTTGATCCCATATTTACCTTACAGAATGCTAACATTGTGCAACAGAGTTGTACCACATTGTATCGTGCAAAGTTTTTTGGAGGAGAGGTGATCCTCGACTTCCAATTGCAGCTAATCAACCACTGCCACAGCACCACAATACACCATGAACACACTCTTAAGGATGCAGTTCACAAAGGCGACAAAGCAAATCAGAGCCCCAATGTAATAAAAAACTGGTTGCAAAGAGGGATCGCATTTGTAGACCAGCGTTTTGTGGCTTGCCTTTAAATTGCCTTTAATTGTGCTATTATAGAGGTTGCTAATTGTGATGCCCTGTGATTTCAAACGCAGGGATGATGGCCTGCGACGAACCCTGTATTTGCATTCACAAATGGGAAACACTTTTGTTTCTTTAACCCACCCCATGTTCCTTCAACACCTGCGCTGCTGGGCCTACCCCACTCCACCTCCCAGTGTGGAGCCCTTTTTTGGCTATTTGGGGTAGTTCGCTGTTAGGGCCCCATAACGTTTTGTTCACATAAGGTATTTGTGTCCTTTTTTCCAATATCCTGGAAATTCTAAAGGTACCGAGGGTTTGCGGTTTGACCTGGAGGGGACCGAGAAACTATCCAAAGTGCAGCTAAACTTTGGGTTTTTTGGGAAAAACAAGGAAAAAGTGCTGCAGAAGAAAGCATCTGATTTTTTTCCTCGCAAATGGTATCAACAAAGGGTTTCCAGTGCTAAAATCGCCATCTTCCCAGCTTTCAGAAACAGGCAGACTTGATTCTGAAAAACAAATTGTTCAACACAATTTTGGCATTTTACTGGGACACATCCCATTTTTCCTATTTTCTGTGCTTTCAACCTCCTTCCAGTTAGTGGTAGAAATGGATGTGAAACCAATGGTGGATCTGAGAAAGCTATACTTTTCTGAGAAGTAGACAAAATTCTAAATGCAACAAGGGGTCATTTGTGTAGATCCTTTAAGGTTTTCCTATAGAAAGTAACATTTGAAATAGAAAAATATTGAAATTGAGTTAAAAAAACAGCCTTTTGTGTCTGTTTATTTTCTCATCTGTAACTTCTTCTAACTATGGCAGATTTTCAAAAGCAATATTCCGTTTTGTCCGCTGGACCCTTCTGGTTGGGGGAATATATAGAGCTTGTGGGTTTACCAATAACCCGATGTACCCAGAGCCAATAACTGAGCTGCACCTTGCAATGGTTTTTCATTGTATACCAGGTATACAGCAATTCATTTGGTAAAATATAAAGAGTGAAAAATTGTTATCATGGAAACCTATGTATTTCCAAAATGGACACAAGATTTGGAGTTTAGAAGCAGTTGTTATTTGCACATCTTTGAATTTGTGGGTACCCATACTAGCATGTGAATTAGAGAGCATTTCTCAATAGGACTTCTTACTAACACAATGTCTTACATTTTGAAGGTGCAAATGCAGAGAACGACAATTGGTAATAACACAGAAACATTCTGTGTTTCCACAAGTCTCCTGATAAAAATGGTACCTCACTTGTTTGGGTAGGCCTAGTGCCCGCAACAGGAAATGGCCCAAAAACACAATGTGGACACATCACATTTCTCCACTGAAAACGGACCCTTTTTTTAGGATGTGCCTAGCTGTGGATTTTGGGCCCTAGCTCAGCCAGCACCTCGGAAAGCCTAGCAAACCTTACATCTTCGAAAATTAGACACCTATGGCAATGCAGGTTTGGATGACTTGAGTGGCTCTCATCACGTTGTTTTACTCAGAATCCCGTGTAAACCTCAAACTTTGACAAAAAAAAACACATTTTCCTCACATTTTTGTGATAGAAAGTTCTGGAAGCCACATGTTTCCTACCAACTAGCATTCCCCTCGGTCTCCTGACAACAGTGATACCTCACTTGTGTGAGTGGACCAACTGCCTGCAACAGGGAAGGGCTAAAAAAGTACAGCGTTTGAGGGGTCACCAAGGCAGGTCCAAAAAGGCAATTTATTTTAATACTGTTTTAGGGTGACTCTGCTTTGGGCACCCATACAAGTGAAGTATCATTTTCATTGGAAGACCAAGAGTGAGGAGAATATTTGTGGTTATTACTGTTTCTTGAAGAATATGGCACAGAAATGCAGGGAAAATTGGATTTGAGTCACATTTTGAGGCTTGCAGGGCATTGTGGGTAAGAAAACCTGTTGGGATCCAGAAGAGGCACACCACCCTGTACTCCCCTGGGTGTCTAGCTTTGAAACATATCTAGTTGATTTATTTTCCCCAGACAAGGAGCGAGCATGCTATCAAGTCTTTGCTTCAGTGATGTTTCAAAAACTCACATTATTAAAAAAAATGTCCTGAGGTTTTGTTAAAAAGACCCGTCACCCACCCTCCTAGTTGGTGGCATGGTTCATCATTGGGGTCCCACCTGAGGCACCTTGCATGTTAGGGATGTGCTTCAATGCCTGCTTACAGCAGAGCAGGATTTTTCGTGAGATGAATTACCAACTGAGAGGAGAAGTACTTTTTCTACACCACCGATATGCTTATTGTAGTCTAAAATGCACACAGGTTTATGCACTTCAGCAACCTGACTCCAAACAGTCACAGGTGAGTACTTTCATCATGGATGGTAGTCAGCTTGTAGGCATCTCTCCTGTCTGAAATTTTCACAGCTAGCAATTCATCACCACGGAAGGCACTGCACTGTCCAGTCTCAAGTTTTTACAAAACTAGCTCCTTTGGATTATTTCACGGTTAGGGTGGTCTGTGCCGCAAGCAACAGTGTCCACTTTGAAGAACTGCACACCAGTGTAGAAGTTATCAATGTATGAATGGTGACCTTTGTTAAACAGTCCTCTACCAAGTCCCACACAATTTTCTCATTAACTCCAAAAGTGTATGGACAAACAGGGGGTTCAATATTGGAACCAGTGTACACCCTGAAATTATAGACATATCCTGTACTACTCACAGACAGCATATACATATTAATTTCATAACATGCCTTCTTGCTAGGAATATACTGTCTAAAAACCAAACAGCGCTTGAACAGGACCAAAGACTCATCCACAGTTATTTCTTTTCCTGGAACATAGATTTCTGAAAATGGATCTACAAAGTGATCAAGGAAAGGCCAAATCTTAAAAAGACGGTGACAATCAGGGTGACCTTGTGTCAACGCTGAAGCATTACCAACAAAATGCTGCATCCAAAGCAAAAGCAAATAACAATCATGATTCATGACTGCGGGAAATTATGGCTGTTGCTATCAAGAGACTTCCTTACTAAGCCCATTAGAGAAGTTAAACCCAAGAACTTCTTCAACTCATCCAGATTTGTGGGAGTACAACGGGTGCTCTAGAGCATGGCATAAGTCTGGCACTGTTGTCCCACAAATACTGTTCAGCATATATATTTGTCTATTCAACAATCTCATCCAAAAACACATCACCCATAAACAATTGAAAGAGATTTATAGGCAAAACGTTTTCAGTATTCACACTTCAACCTGCAACAAACATTAAGGCAGGCAACGCCAGCTGCATCATGTTTGGGGCAACCCAGAGGTCTGCTCTTTAAATGGGAAGCCTTTCAGCCCCAGGCTGCAATCCAGACGCCTCTTGCTGAACTATTGGCACATCAATGTCCTCCTTTAAAACAGGCACTTCCTCCACACTGAGAGTGGCTTCATCATTTGATGATTCCCCTCGGACAGAAAATTCACTGTCGGAATCTTGCACTTCCTCCGCTGTCTCAGAGGCAGTCATAATCATGATTCAAAGAAGATTCTAAAATCATACCAACAACCTGCTGAGCAGTTATCCTGTGGCTAGCCATAATCCTCACTAATAAAAGTAACTTGACAAATAGGTCAACAATACTCACACAGTGTAAAAGAAGTAATAGACAAAGTGTTGCTTTATCAAGCAGAAAGTAATACTACTGGCATACAGTAACCTGAAAGGAAATGTCAATCAGTACAAATCACATGAAAACCTAAATACTCAAATACGATGCCACTCACTTGCCAGAGACAGCTAGACTTAGGATCACCTGCACATGCTCTGCACAGACACAGCAAGCACCAATGATATCCCATTAGAGAGGAAAAACAAAATAAATCTACACACAAGACAACACAATACACATCATGCACAAATCCAACGAGAATTTCACACACAATAAAGCAGAAGCTAAATATGCTGCTATCTTTGCACCATTTACAAAACACTCCTTCATACAATACAATGATACTCATTTGGAGTAAAATGTATTTCTTACCAAACACATGCAACCACACAAACTGCAGATCTACCAGTGCCAAAACCGCAAACACGAGTCACAGCAAAGGAAATCAAAAGCTTTGCAGTAGAATAAAAAGGAGAAATAAAATATTACGATCACAAATGCAAAAGATAACTAGATATAAAACAGTTGCATTCAATAAAAGTCCCTGGTGTCTAGTGCCAGCTGGTGCCCTTGGGGGCAGAGAGGCCCAAAACATATGGCTGACCTTCCCCTGGGGGGCAGAAATGGGCAAATTATTGTCCTCAAAAGGGGAGCCACTGTTTCCCAAGGGGCCGCTCCCCAAACACAATATTCACCTACATAAACAAATCCCTGGTGTTTAGTGGCTTCTGCCCCACTTGGGAGCAGATGGGCCTAAATCTTATGGCCGATCTGAACCCAAGGAAGGGCAGAAATGACCAAAGTATTCTTCCCCAAAAAGTGTAGCAACCCTCGCCCACAAGGCCGTTCCCCAAACACAAAAATCAACATAATCAAGAAATCCCTGATGTCTAGTGGCTTCTGCCCCCCCTCGGAGCAGATGGGCCTAAATCCTAAATCATATAGCCGATCTGCCTCCAAGGGGAGCAGAAACAAACAAAGTATTCTCTCCCAATAGGGGAGCGCACCGTGCCCAAGGGGCCGCTCCCCTTACATAAAAATCAAAATCATAAAGAAATCCCTGGTGTCTAGTGGTTTCTGCCTCCTGTATCATATGGCCGATCTGCCCCCAAGGGTGATAGAAACAGCCAAAATGTTCTCCCCAAAAAGGAGAGTGACCTTTGTCCAAGGGACCGCTCCTCTATACAACATGTCAAAAAACTAAAGAAATACCTGGGGTCTGTGGACTGCACTCCAAAGCAACATTGGGAGAAAGGAAAACCTTTTCCTTACCCTCAGCGCCTCTTTGGCGGCCCCAAACCCTACCCGAAGGAAAACACTCATCCTTTCCTCCCTATGCCGGAAGCAAATGGCTTCCAGCATGATCCCGGCAGGTTTTGATGACGTCTGCGTGCAGTGCGTGCCAACATCATCAGATCACAGAGGTGGGGCATGGGGTTCCTGGTGAGGGGTTTTAGATGGGTGGCCCACGGGGGAAGCACCAACGCTTATTGGACGCATGGAACGGGCTAAGAAACCTGTGCTGCTTTAAAAAACATATTCTGTTGGGAACACATTGAGGTTGCCAAACTCCTTGTAAATCTTCTTTGAGGAGTTGGTAACATTTTGGAGGCCTGGGATCATAATTGCTTTCCCAAATCACTGGTACATACTATTTGGAATCACAAATAGAATGGAATGCTACTTTCAAGCCCTTTCCTCATTGCGATTTTGAATTTGTCGGTAAACTCATTTTGTGAGTCAGAAGTGCTTTTCCGACCAGGTTTGGTGTATAGCACATTTTGAGATCTCGAACCCTGTGATTTTTCTAATTTCAGTGCCTGAGCCCACAAAAAGGCTTTATATGTCTGGCCCTCAGAGTTTAGGCCTTGCAGGGGTATGAAAATCGCTATATAACTACCAATGCAATACAATACAATGAGTAAGCAGATAAATAACTAAGTTCATTCATGAACAAGCATGAGTGCACTATATAAATTCTAGTGCACCCAATATAGATGTAGCATGTTACCTGTGGGGGTGCTGAAAGTTAAAGTATCATACCATCGTTCTACTTTTTATTGGCCCACAATATTACAACAGAAAGGTACATCTGGTGTGTAAAACTCACCCTTTCATCTTGTTTATTCTTCCATTTCCCACCTCATCCTCCAGCATCTCCAGGCAGCTATATTGGGCTGCGCTTTATAATTATAGGTCATCAATGAAGTACATCAAGGCCACAGCTCCCCATTTTGTATTACTTCCATAACACATTAAACGTGTTAAAATGCAAGTGGTAATAGTGATTTTAATCAGTTTAGTCTGGCTATAAATCCAACAGATGCAGATAATAAGGGCCTCATTAATGAGGAAATGATGCAGCATGGAGCTGCAAGCCAGCTTGCTGCGCAGCGCTGCATCATTTTGAAAGTGCAGGAATGCATCGTATTTACACAAATATGACACATCCATGTACTTTCCAATGTGCTGGCACACAAACTGCTGCCTAGTGTCAACGTAGGCACCCTTGCACTATGGTGCAAGCATGCCTGTGTTGCAAGGATGATTGTTTATGTTCAGGAAGGGACACATTCCTGCGGGGAGAAATTATGTTATTTTTCCCTGTTATGCTACTTTAATGCCACCCCTGAGGTGGAGGAGGGATCTGACACATTCCCAGCCTTGTGGATCTGGGAATGCATCAGATTCCGTCAGGTTCCATCGGTGATGCATGGGAACACCCACAGCAACACCCATGGAATGCCCCTTTCATGTAGTTATGCATGAAAGAAGCCTTATTTACAAGGCCATGAAAAGCCAAGACAGGTGGCTTAGCATGGCCTTGTACGTATGGGTTGGCATGCTGTGCCACTGCAGCGTCAAAAAAATGATGCTTTGGTGGCACGGTGTGTCACTAGGGCCTCGTAATTGAGACCCTAAATCTTTCTAATATAGTGGAATATCAAGGCTGGAGTGATCGCGTGGTGTCTCTGAGAAAAAATGATGAGATAACCAGAAGGAGACAATATTTACAGTCCCATGTTAAGATTCCAAGTCAGGATATCTTTATTAGAGATAGAACAGGCTGTGTGTCCTCTTTATTACCTCTGATTCCCAAGGAAGAAAGAGTAGGCCAACAATTGTGCCATCAGCAGTATTCATTTAGTCCTGTCTGGATGTTCCATCTAGTCTTTTTCCTTACAGGCATCCCACAAAGTAGTTGAGAATCTGACTTTAAAACATTGCTCCCACTCCACACGGTCTCTTCTGTTTCACTGCACCTGACCTTGTTTGGTCCAAGTTGGCCCAGATGCTATGACAGCTTTTATAAGGGATTGTACCCTTCCATAGGCAATATTTTGTGACTATCTACAGCCTTGGTTCCTCTGAGTGAGTGTGCTGTGACAATGTAATGGAGAGAGCATCATTTTCATTGCAGCTCAGAAGGTGTGTAACTTGCTTTACTTCCGGAACTGAGATTTGAACCATCTGCTAACTTTTGGTCCACTTTCCACATCTCGTTTTCCGCTTCACCACTACCCCCTTGGAACATCTGCGCATTCACCGTTAATGAGCCCTTTTTTATGTATGTAAAGAATGTTGACTCCCATTGAAGTGGAAGGGTATTATTACTGAAGGTAACCATGGCTTTGCTAATAAAAAAGATTTGCTTGGCTTCAAAGGCCTGTGATGTGAGAAAAAGCACAAATTTAGGCGTTTGTGGAGAAAGTTGGAGGACACATGATTAAGAGATGCTCATGGGCAGCAGCTGTGCTTCCAATCAGCTCTCAGCATACACCATGGATTGCAACCTAAATAATCACTCGTAACGCCTCACAGTAGTTTGTACAAGAGTGAAGACAAGATGGGAGTCTGCCGAAATCCACATTGTAGGAGGCCAGGATTAATAAAGCTTCAAACATTTTGAACTGAACTATAACCAGAAGCATTGTGAATTTACATTTCATTTTTTGGACTAAACTGTGGATCATTGGTGAATCATCACTGGAACGTGTTTCATTTTCTCTTAGACTATGACTTAGATGTAATATTCTAACAGTAATTTGGCTCAATGAAGCTTCTGGGCCGGAAGTGAATTCCGCCTCTCCTCCTTCATATAGGACCCTGAGATTAGAGCATGAATGTAAAAAGGAAGCGGCATCGCATTGATTTTTTAAGAAGATTATGTAGGCAAAACAGAGAAAAAGACAATCCCAGACTGTGAAGTGGTTCGTTTTGCATTTTTATTCAACAAAAAAACTTTCAATGTCTGGTGCTTTAATGTATTGTCCACCTGACAGTGCGGGCACCTGGAGTCCTGACAGTGGCGTAGCGTGGGTTGTCAGCACCCGGGGCAAGGCAAGTAATTTGCGCCCCCTAACCTGTGGATTTTAGCACTCGCGAGTGCGAGCGCGCCCCCCCCAGATGTTGCGCCCGGTGCGGCCGGCCCCCCTGCACCTCCCACGCTACGCCACTGAGTCCTGATATTTCTGATATTCTGGCAACCCATATTCTTAAATGTTCAAATTTCACCATATTAGGTGACTTGAACATTATTTTTGCAAAAAGTGACTGCAATACAGCTTTGTCAGTCATAGATGAGTTTGCTGCCCTTAGTGTAGATCTGATAACGACTGCTCTGACTCATCAGGTGAGCCTTATGTTAGATCATATATTCTCTAATCTTAATAATATATCGACTGACCAACCTATCCTCTTACGTGGTCGGATCATTTTGCGGTTTCTTTTTCTATATATGTACAATCAGGACCTCGTAGTAGAGAAACGACAGGCACAAACGTAGTAAGATATTGATCTAAACTTGACATTTCAGCTTTGAATTCTCTACTAAATGTCTCTTGCCCGATGCTGAGTAATCTTGTAGAAACAGGATCTCAGATCTTGGATATCTAGCTGAGATCTACACTTGATCTTCTAGTGCCTATTATTAGTATAAAATCCAAGTGTGTTCATCCGCCCGCACCATGGTATAATGACTCTCTACTCAAATAAAAACAATTGTGTAAACAGCTGGGAAAAGGATGGAGGAAGTCTTATAAATGTGAATACAAAGCAAGTTATCAAGTGGCTTTAAAAAGCTACTTGCTGGCATGAAGGACAGATAGGATGAAGTTTTTCTCCGACCAGGCCAATAAAGCCCCTACTATCCCCCTACACAAGCAGATATTCCGTCCTCCTTCACTGGCTCAAATGGGGTGAGTCTATTACGGATTCTACTGCTACCTCTTGCACCCTGTTCTCTTTTTATATGTTCATTGGTGCTCTACTGGCTGCAATTAGTTCAGGCTCACCTCTCGATCCATGTACTCCTGCAATAATGGGTAAGCTTGCACAAACAGTCATGGAACTATTCCTGTGAGCACTTAACTCTTCGCTGAATGAGGGCATTTGCATGGAAGCAGGCCTTGGTTACCCCTTTGTTAAAAAAAGCCAATTTGGACCCTTTGATATGGTCCAACTATAGGCCGATCCGTCTCCTGCCTATACTAGCTAAGGTGTTGGAGTAACACGTGAATCAGCAACTTAGTTCTTTTGTGGACTCTAAAAGTCTACTATATCCCTCTCAATCAAGCTTTAGGGCAGACCATCGTACTGAGTCTGCCCTCCTTGGCATAACAGAATATTTGCACTGTCAATTAGACAAAGAAGGCACAGTGGCACTGATCCTTTTAAATCTAAGTGCCACATTCGGTACTATGAACCATGCTATCTTGTTGTCCAGATTTAGAAATGTAGGGATACAGGAAACAGCCCTAACTTGGTTGAGTTCTTTTCTATCCGGACGATCCTATCAGGTCCATTCAGAACAGAGAGGTCCAGCCACAGCACTTACCTTATGGGGTGCCACAGGGGTCCATTCTAAGCCCTCTCTTATTCAATCTTTATATGAGTCCACTAGCAGAGATTGTGGAATCCAATGGGCTTACCCTGTTTTCCTATGCATGACACCCAAATTGTGGTATCCTTATTTTCTCAAGACAGTCTTCAGATAGAACCTCTAAACATCTGTCTTGGCCAAGTGGCAGCTTTGATGAATGCAAACTCCTTAAAATTAAATGGATAAAAGACAGAGGTTCTACTTGTGGGCAACTATCCCCACCTCTGGGGTCCTTATCTGTGGCCAGACATCCTGGGTTGCACTCCATCACAACACATGTTGTAAAAAAAACCTGGGTGTGTGGATCGACAACAATTTGAATATTGACCATCAGATCAATGAATTTGTTGGCATCTGTTTTGGTCTCTTGAAGTGGCTAAAGAAGATTCTGATGTATCTTCCAGCACCACCTCAAAGAACAGTAGTGCAAGCACTGGTGGTGGAGAAGTGTGGCACAATGGTTAGAGTGGCAGACCCTGATGCAGAGATCTGTCCAGGGACCAGGGTTCAATTCCTGCCTTGGTGGGTCTTGGGCTCCATTCCCTTGGACCAGATAATTCTTGCCTTGGTGCCTAATCTAATTAATGGGTCCCACTCTGTAACTTTGGGCAATAGCTTGCTTAATCTCTACAATGGCCCTGACAGCGCTTAGATGCCTGGCTTCACCCCGGGGGTTGCCCAGGAGTGGGTGCCTTACAGGGAAAAGCCAGGAAGGGTTCCACAGCGGTATCCGTACAGCGCCTTTAGACCCTAACAGGTGAGTAGTGCACTATACAAGTGCGAAGTTTAGTTTAGTAGTTTCCAGATTGAACTACAGCAACACACTTTACTTGAGCATTGCAAAGTTTTATTAAAACAACTCCAGACTGTTCAAAATGTGGCGGCTAGATTTCTTCTTCATCCTTCTAGATATACTTTTTCTGCCACTTTGCTTCATACTCTTCACTGGCTGCCTGTTGAGAGGCAGATACAATTCAAAGTAATTTTTTTAAAGCATAAATGCCTTTTTAACAGAGGCCCCCTGTATAGGCACTCTGGTTTTATGGTATACTCCCAGTCATTCTCGCTGCTCCAGTTCTCAGCGAAGGTGCTAAGAATCAAGAGAACCCATCAAGGATGTCAGTCATTTTCTTTTCTGGGACCTAAGCTATGGAACACCCTACCATATCCTATAAGAACTTGTAATTGCTTTACAGCCTTCCACAAAGCTCTTAAAACATGGCTGTTTGCTTCCCTTTCTCCGCACTAGCCCCCGTGCTGAAGACTTGGTAGGTCCTGTAGAGAGCGCAGCGTTGGTAAACCTTCTTTGGTAGCCATGCTCTTTATAAATCTCGAAATCAATCAATCATTTACATTCCAAGTCCCTATGACTTTTTTTTAAACCAGTAGCCGTGAATAGCTACCTATCCAGTGTCTGCAATGGAAGGCGATCAGTACTTCCTGAGCGCTGCTAGATGAAAGCAGTGATCAACACGAGGTCATTAGGAGCAATTTCACCAAGTCTAGTGCTGATGCTGTATTCATCCTACAGAGTATTTTGTGGAATATTTAGCTAAAAATTGAAACATGGATTTCTGGCTTTTCTGCTGCACTAGAATGTTTAAGAACACATCTGAATTCAGTATGTTCAGTCTAGACAATGGGGAACTAATTGCACCAACATTTGCAGTCTACAAAGGACCAGAAAAAAAGAGACTGGCAAAGGTGAGACTTTGTGACTGAAGGACTGAATTCTGGAACACTTTGCACTCTTTATGGAACACCTTGACGAAGACAGGTGAGAACATCGTGACAGCAGCGGCATGGGCATTTCCAGCAGTGCTGAGGGGAGACCTTAGCTGCTGATCGACGAGTCATTAACTCTGCAATGGCTGCTCGGCCATGCAGCATAGGGCAGCTTTGAAGAAGGCCAAGCCAGCAGATTGTTAAGCAGCAGCAACGCAGAAAGTGTACGAAAAGTGCAAATTCAAACAAATGTTTGCATAAAATGCGAGCTCCATGCAGATCTCTGCTGCTAAAAAACCAGCGTCGATTGTCAGGGAGCTACATGCTCTGTTCAAGAGCCTAATTCTCACTAGTGCTTTGAATAATAATCATGGAAGCAGCAGGAGACATAGCATATGTCTAGCTCTGTTCTAGAGCAGGCATAGACAACTCTACTGATACACACACAGAACATGCATAATGACATACAGGCCAGCAGTGGAGGCACCAAATAAACAGACACACATAAAAATACACTCCTTTAGTTATTTCGGATTACCTATTGTTTTTTACAACCGCTTTAATGTGTGATATATATACTGCCTAATATTGGTCCCTAATGGAGTGTTGATGTCCTGAGCGGTTAAAATAACTCAGTGGGCAAAGTTCCTGCTACTGAAATATCTTTGTAACCTGAATTCGCAGGTTTATTAACGAGCAGGTTACATTTTCACCAAACTGAGTATTGGTAAAATCTTCTACATGCAATATTAAGTAGCCACAGAACCTGTCAGCAAGTAAATCTATGGAACTGCAATTTAAACCGTTGCTTAAAATAACCGTTGTGACAAGTTAGATATTCTGAGTTAATTTGAGCGTGTGAGTTCTCTGAATCCCTATTCCCGCTTCCTTGGATCTGAATGAATTTCCCTCTTCTGATGACAAGTGTTTGCCCAGATGTCCAGATGAATGTGCAACCGATCCGTATGGATCCCATTACCTATCACAGCGAATTTGCCAAAGATAAAGCAGTATAACATGCATTTTAAATTATGCACATTTAATAGTCTTCTTTATAATCGTGTCACAGTGTAACATTCAGAAACCCCCAATACAACTTTTCAGAAGTTTGCTGCAACTGCTAAACTGCACACCTAGCAAACAATAGCAACATAAGCAAGGTGAAGTGAAAACATGAAAACTGTTACTTTTTCTTATTATTGTAAAGAACTAAACAACACAAAGGAAAGAAAAAAAACAACGGATGCCCTTCTCTAATTGGGTTCATCTGACTGATTAAGTGACCTCTGTAGACCTAAAAATGACAATAAAAGTATTGAGTTCAATCCTGAACGAAGCCACACATTGAAGACACTCGAAGACACTAAAGAAATGGGGAGCGCGGCTAGCGCCCAAGCAAGTTGCCCGCTCAGAGCTGATCTCCTCGTGCACTATCCCTGTTGTTAAGAAATTTTACAGTCCAATAAATTAATCTCAATCAAGCTCTTCGCGGACCTGCAATGTATTACCCTGCATGCATTATATGAGGCATGCACAGATCAGAAGATTCATAGAGCCTCTTATTTTCATGGGACTTGCCCCAGACTTTCCAGTGGGCTTTAATCAGTGACTCACCACTCAGATTACTCGGCCTTCTGAATTATGTTTTAGATTCCTGAATCCCCAGCAGTTACTGCTGTGCTTGCTATTCTCATTTCTACATGGAGTCAGGCTGAAACAGGCTAAGGCATTATGCTATAACCTTGTTGCTTTGGATCATCCGAACCAGTCAAACCAAGTCCCTTACAGATGTGTTGGACCTGACATGGCCAAGCTCTATCCTTAACATGGATATTACCTTTGCGGGAGGCCATAAGTGACTTACTTATACTAAACCCATGAAAGTGCTTGTTATATCCTTCAGTAGCGCAGGTCACAAAGGGAAAGAGCCCAAGGACCCCAAAGATCTCAAACGAGGTCAAAAGAGATCTACATCTGATCCTCCAATTTCAGAATCTCCCATAAAAACTAAATCAGACTCAAATGCCAAGATGAAATTCTACCTTCAAACGCTAGCGGCCTTGCATGAACTTGCTCAGTGGACAAAATCAAACATCACCTCAACCTCAATGTCTTAACAAACCGGAACCGGAATCGAGAATTGTTTTGTTGGAGGACAATAGAGTGAAATTCTCAAAGTGACTTTATTAACAAGAGATGTCACTGAATTGGAGGACACAAACCACAGGAGTAACCTAATAATCTTTGGGACTCCCAGAAGGTACAGAAAATGGAGCTAACTCCTGCACAGAAGTCCTAGAGGCATGAATCTCACAAATGCTGGGTTTGAATTTCTATAAACCCTTTAAAATCAAGAGAGCCCACAGGATACCACCCGGGCAGGCACTGATGAATGCCTCTAATCATTCAAAACAACTGAGGATGATGATTTTCAGACCTTTGTGTTACAGACACATTGATGAAATGCTTTCCTAGATCAAAAAGAAACAAGTCATTGGCCCTCATTATGACCCTGGCGGTCTACTTACCACCAGGGCCACGGTGGTGGTATCACCGCCAACAGCCACATTATGAGTGTGGCGGGTTGGCCTCCGCCAACCAGCCACATCTCCGCTCATACCGCCAGGGTGGTTGAAGCCGCTGGGCTGGAGATGAGCATCTCTGACCCGGCGGTCCACACAAGACCGCTGGCAGTATTAGGAGCAACCTTTCCACCAGGATTTCCGCAGTGGTAGCACCGCCACGAAAACCCTGGAGCGGAAAGGCTACCGGTGACAGGGAATTTCTTCCCTATCAACGGCAGATGACTCTCCCCCCCAAACCCCCTCTCCCCACCCGCAACCCCCTCCAGGTACAGTGCCCCCTCCAGGTACAGCGCCCCCACCCCCTCTCGAAGTACAGGTCATAATACGGCTGGCTGAGTCCTTTTGGCGGGACGGGCCTGTGGTGGCACTGCCCCAGCGCCTCCACCCGCCAGCACAACTGTTCGATTTCCACCCAAAATGTGGCGGAAATCCAGCAGTACTTGTAATATGGTGGGCGGAAGATCGCCAGCACTGGTGGTCTTATGGCACCTGTGGCTATAATGACAGCCATTATGTGTAACTGTGCAGAGATAGGGATTGCACAAGACTATGCTAAAGAAGCTGTTGCCAGAAGGAAGGTCCTCAGGAAATATCTTGGAGACCTCTCCATTCCATTTTCCTTTGCAGGTCTCTCATGTTTTTAGGTCGCATGCATAGAAAAATAGGAAGAAAGATCAAGATTCTTCGATGACCCTGCAAACTTTTATCTCAAACATATCTGAATAAGATAATGTCATCTGATCACCTATCCTGCTGACCTGTGTGACTGCACTACTTTGACTGGTCACATATGCTTTGCCTGCTGTTTATGGGTGGCCTGTCAAAATATGCTATATTAAGTATCACTATTGCTTGTCCATTGCTAATTGACTACCTGTTTAGATTGGTTTCTCCTAGCTGAACTTGCTTCACAAACCCAAGAAGTCTCCAACAACTTCAAAATATATTATCTAAATTTTTGATCAGGGTTTTACTTTATCAGCTGCAATGCACCTTAATGCATACACCCCTTGTTTGTCTACACTACTAACATGGTTATCTGCATCTGCCACTTTGAAAACTATTTACTCAACTTTTCATGTGATTTGCTTCTCTTGGCCGGATCGTTCTTAGGGGAGCACACAGGTGTATGGGTTGCCTCATTGCAGTATTCTTAGAGTCCTAAGTCTCCCAGGGAGACAGTTCCTTGAGTGGTAGCGTGTGGTTTCCACTTCTGTATCTTTCATGGCGGAATGATTTGTGAGTTTTTCAGTTCTCGTATGGGGAAGGGGTTGTGGGGTCTGTTTTCATCACTATACCTTTATATGATTACCTTTCCCCTCCTCTCTCCTCTTCCCGTCTACCTTTCTCCTGTCACCTTCCTCCTCTATTGTCTATCCCTGTTTTCCATTCATTCTCCGTGAGTGACTTGCAACAGAGTGTTCTTGACTTTATTGAGGTCAAGAGAAGGATGGACCTCCACCTAGAGAATAAGAAGTGACTCTCTACCATGATGCTTACATCAATACAAGTACATACTGGTCACCTGTAGTGCTAACCCTCATCTATTCTTTCTAGTCATTCCATGAAATTCCATTAAAATATACTCTGTAAACAATAAGGGATTCAATCATCTAATGACAAGAAATAAAATAATTGACTATTTTGAGAAGCTGCACTGCAACATCATTCTATTACAGGAGACTAGAAGTGGTCCTAGAGAAACTAATTAACTATACTCCAATTGGATTGCGGATGGTTTTGCCTCTCCATCCCTTAAAATGAAACATAGTGTTCTCACTCTGATTTCAAAGAAATGTAATATAATCTTAGGGCAACAATATGATAATCAAGGTTGCTTGTTTATCCTAACAGCTAAAAAGGTCAATGTGGAATTCTATTTCACTGATATTTATGCCCCAAATATTGACATCTGGGCTTCTTGATCTCCCTAAATAAAGTGTTGTCAAACTTACCTAAACTGGGTTCATTTATCTGAGGTGGTGACTTTGCCAGAGGATGCGAATCTGGATTGGCTATCTAAATTTAAATTTAGAGCCATTTTATCACATGCACAAATGTTAAACATATACTCATAAGTTATGGGATGTCTGGTGTATCCATAATCCCATGACTACTGACTTTACCTTCTATTCTAACCCTCATGACTTATACTCGAGGATTAACTACCTCAAAACCTCCAATTTAGCTCCAGCCCGGTGATTGAACCCATTCGGATTTCAGACCGTGCTTGTATCTCGATGGACCTTTTAGTAGAGACCCGTCCAGTAGGAGCGACACAATGGAGAATGCATAATATCCTCCTGCATGATGAGGAATTTCTAAATAAAATAGGCAGAGACATTGACCTATTCATAAAGGATAACCCAAATAATGAAGTCTCCCCAAAATAATTTGGGACGCTCAATAATGAGTGTAATGGCTCAATAGAAATAAAGCCCACCTCACTTGGAATGAAAAATAAAAAAGCTAAAATCCAAACTGAATCATATGAAAAAAAACTGAAATATAACTACAACAAAACTTTGACTGAACTGGCTTACAAATGAGTGACTGCTAAACAAAAGTAGAAAGACTCTGTGAAAAGGATTCAGAATGACATTTCATAGCTATTTATCTCAAATATGTCAAGAACAAAAGCTCAATCCCAGGTAATAAAGACAACAAGGGCATGAATCAAACCTCTCAGAAAACAACTCTTGAGGCTTTTAAATCCTTCTACGAAACGCTACAGCCCCAACAAAGTCATTGACTTAGTTGAATGCAAATCATATGTAGATAGCTTTCAGTTGCCCTCATTAGATTTAGATGCTAGATTCAACCGAAATAAAGAAATCACCCAAGTGGAAATTTGTAAAGCTATCAACTCACGCAAATCTGGGAAAGCAACAGGACAGGGTGCCTTCCCTGCCAACTTTTATAAATCCTGGATATGTAATCTCAAGGACCCTCTTCATGCACTATTTCTCCATTTTGCCAACACTGGCAAAAGCCAAGGTTTGGGAATTAATGCCACTACTGTTGTCATGGTCCTTTTTCTTTACTCCAATCTCCAAGCGAATGTTTGCATTAAGAGCTCCCTCTCAAACCCCTTTATACTGAGACAAGGCACAATCCCCACTTCTACTTATTTTAAAACTTTAACCCTTCCTAGTTGCCATCAGAAGTAATACTAAAATGAAAGGGATCCCTTTCCCTTCTGGACCCCAAAAAGTATCGGCCTATGCAGATCATGTGCTGTTCTTAACTGATCAGTCTGGTTGAGAGTTTCTGGGATCACGTAAGCCTTTCCATGAATATTCGGGCAGGGATGTGTAGATTGTGTTGTAGTTGTGTAGCAAGGCATTGACTAGAGGTCAGCTGAGCTGCAGCCATTGATTAGTTTGCAGAGGTAGAGGGGATTGTCTGAGCACATGTAATTGGACGTTGCTGTCTTTGCATAGTGTCTTCATTTGGGGACAGAAGGCGAGATATTATTCAACAAGTACATCCAAATTCTTAATGATATGAATTAGAGCTTTGACTGATGAGAGTATACTTTTTAATCGTTTATAGGTCCAAACACAGCAAAACGAAAGACTCTTGCATTTCAATCCCTTGTGGCTAATCTAGCTTTATTCTTCCAGGAAAAAAGTAGAAGAGATCTATTCAAGCTTTGAATGGTCAAGGACTCAGATCCAAACATCTTTCGACGTAAAGAGCACTGGTTCCTTGCAAACAACATTTAAACATATATCTTGGGAAGAGTCGAAAGCAGCTATTCAAAAACTTAAATCAGGATCCCCACTACATGTCTGTCCCCTTTATATTCTTTCCAGGGGAGCATCCTCCCTAAATGGCTTTGTCAAGTCTTTATTTAATGTCACTCATGCAAGGCAAATATTCAAATGTGTGGTAGAAAGCCCTATTCAGGCCTATATTGAAAAAGACAAATGCGAATCCATCAAACTTGAGTAATTACGGAACCATTTCATTACTACCAGCAATGGGGAAAATGCTAGAAGCCATGGTGAATACCCAGATTAATGCTTATCCCTACCCTGTTTAATATATATATTTGGCACCACTGGCTTCTGTTGTGCTGCAATGGGGTTTCAATATAACATCCTTTGCAGATGACACCCAGCTTATGCTTGCATTTCACTAGACAATGCTAATACTAAAAATGTTCATGGATGTCTGTCGGCAGTAGGCGGATGGATGCACAGTAGTTGTCTTCAGCTAAATTCAGACAAATCTTAGGACCAGATTTACAAGGAACTGGTGCAGCGTGGTGCCACGCTGCATCAGTTCTGAAACTCAGGGATGTGCCATATTTACAAAAATACAGTGCACCCCTGTGTTTCCCCTAGCGCCGGCGCTAAACTTAGCTGCCAGCGCCAATGCAGGACGGTATTCCTTCCTGCACATAATCTACAATGGCGATTTGGCACTTCTATGTGTGCTGCACAATGCAGCATACATAGAAGTAGCAAATCGTCATTATTTAATGATTCCACCTTCCTGCACATAAACACTCATTCATGGCGTTTTGCTCTGCCTATGTATGCTGCAGAATTCATTGGACCAATGGTTCTATCTTATATTCAATTCCATTTAAATTCCATTTAATACTGGCACGTCAACTTTGAACTCCTAGCTATCATTCCAAGTTCCACCTTAATTCCACAGGGTGATACCAGGACCACAATTAACGATTCTGCGCGTTAATGGGGATTACAAATTGATTTTCTGGGCTTGGGGAATAACATTCAGGCCCTGTGATATAGGGTCAAATTCCACACTTTTCCCCTTTACAGGGGAAACAATGGGCATAGGTGGAGCAAGTGGCAAAAGCTCGGGGGGGGAGAGAGAGGGTGGTGGGGCAGGGGGTCTCTTGCTCGTGGGCCAGCAGAGGAAGGCTGGGGTGACAGGAGAGAAAGTATTATTTTTGTTCAGCTGGGGGTAGATGCTTCTGCTTCTCACTGAAATATGCCGCAGCAGGGTGGAGGCCAAGCACAGCTGCTGTCTGCAGCCCCTGCAGCTGTTGGTTCCAGGTCAGGTATCTCCAGATCCGTAATTATCTGGTCCGGAGTTTGAGGACTTGCTAATTATGGGCCCGAAGACATCACAACATCTGTAGTTGTCTAGAGCAAATTTTTACGGAGGAGATACTGCTCTGGGCAGCTCCTCATGAGAACCAAAGTGCAGAGGTATTGTTTCTTCATCCAGCAGTAGGTTTGGTACAGACTTTCCATGATGTTCACATGGTTCCCTGGTTCATGCTGCAGATGGTGTAGATCCAAACATCATCTTCATACAGCCGGAACTGCCACTGATGCAGTTCAATCTCCTATGTCCATCCGCACATATATATGTTAACAAGCCGGAGAGGAACCTATAGGCATACTGGTTGGCACGTTTCTAGTTTTTTTTAAAGAGCCTATAGGATGATTGAATCTATTTTATGGCACTGCCCTTCACTGAGTTGCTTAATCAAAATGCCTTGATCTACTCTGTTTTATTTTGCAGTATACATGTTTGGAGAATTAGAGCTGCTCAGTTGTCATCATTTAGAAGATTAGGCATGGATCATTTACAAAGCTGTCACAACCAGCACCTCTGCTTCTCTTGCAGACAAGCTCCAACCTTCCCCACCTGCCCTGAGGCCCAAAACTACCCCACCCCTAATAGGTAAACTACCCTGACACCCCCCACCCTCCCTGATCCCTAAAACCTTCCCCCACCCCTAATAACTAAACTACACCAGCCCCCACCCACCCAAAGCCCTAAAAAAAACTACCCCAATCCCTGCCCCTAAAAACTAAATGACTCCAACACCCCCACTTGCCTTGAGCTCTAAAACCTTCCCCACCCCTAATGACTTAACTTCCCTGAAAAGCCCCACCCACCCTAAGCCCTAAAAAAAGTACCCCTGGTCCCACTCCCCCTAAAACATAAACTACCCGACACTCCCCACCCGCCCTGAGCCCTAAAAATTCCCCCACCCCTAATAAGTAAACTACCTGCCTCCACCCAGCCTAAGCCCTAAAAAATAAACTACCACAAACCCTTCCACCTCGTCCCTAACAAATAGACTACCCGAGTCCCCCCACCCTAAGCCCTAATCCACTCGACCGTTAAAAACTATTACCAAACCCTACCCAACCTCACTTACCTCACCATGTCCTCTCCTGATCCTTCCTCCTCTCCTCTCCTCTCTCCTCCCGCCCTAGCTTTAACCACCCCACCCCTAAAAAATTAAACTTCTCCGCCCACCACAACCCCCCTAAAAAATAAACTACCCTAAGCCCTAAAAAATAAACTTCCCCAAACCCTTGCCTCTAAAATATAAACTACCCCGACCCCCACCCACCCTAAGCACTAAATCCACCCACCACCCCTAAAAACTACTTCCCCAAACCCTGCCTCAGCCCCAGCCCCACTTACCTACTACATCCTCTCCCGATCCTTCCTCCTCTCCTCCCGCCCTTCCTTGAACCTTCCCGCCCCTAAAAAAAAACTACCCCGCCCCCAACCCCACCCCTAAAAAATAAACTACCCCATAAGCCCTAAAAAATAAAGTTCCCAAACCTTCTCACACCAGTCCCTAAAAAAAATTTACCCCAAAAGCCCCACCCTCCGTAAGCCCTTAAACCACCCCACCCCTAAAAACGACTCCCAAACCTGCCCCAGGCCCACTTACCTCACCACATCCTCTCCCGATCAACTAGACTGATCTCTGCCTTTTCTCTGTCTTAACCACTCATAAGCATGGTTTGGCACATGCGTTGTTAAGGCAAAGAAAAAGGCAGTTGTTGTTCAGACAAGTGTTGTTCTGCTTGCATGGGAAATGTCCACATTGTTCAGGACACGTTGTTTAGGATGTTTCCCACAGCCAGGACACCACCAGAATGCGGACTAAGAAGTGTAATAAAGGAAAAGCAAGACACCAGGTATTTTTCATCTCTTTATCCTGGAACTGTAACAACATCCCAGCATCTGTCAAAATGCTTTACAAAGTGGACATTTTCTTGCTTAACCATGCTTTGCCTCTGCCTGTCTGCTGAATCCACGTCAGTTAGGCTGTTTGTGTATTCACTCTAAACAGTAACACAAAGGGAGCTAAGGTGTGTCCTTCATATCCTGATGGCCCATCACCAGGCTAATTGGTCTTCTTGAGCTAGAGTGGTGGGAGGAGCTGACAACTGCCTCTGAATAGGGCTTTGCTTGTCCTCACACAAAGCAATCTCTAACCCCCCGGAGTGTGTCTGGAGCCAGGACAGGGAAAGTCAGGGTCTTGTGCACTACAACGACTTGTCTTTGAAGTTTGCCTGCTTTAAAGATAGAAATCGGTATAAGTACTGGACCTCTCACACCACATAGCTGGAACACTTCTGGACTTACGACATTCTGCCAGGAAGAAGAGCTGGAAGCTGTAGGAGGGACTGCCACTCCGCTTGTTGCTGTGTTGTGCTGGCCTTCTGCTTGCTGCTTTTGTCCTGGGAGTGATAGTACTGACCTTTGCTTTCTACATCCTGATTTCCAAGGTTCTTTGAGGGCTTGAGTTGAGTTTGCCTCCTGTTAAGAAGTCTCAGGGACATCAAAGACTTAATCTGCCAGCACCTGGGCTCCTCTGCTGAGAGCCCTGTCCTGTTAAGTGGTGCTAAATCCAGTTCTGAGTCCTTAAAGGAGGCTTTGGTGCTACAAGAATAAAATCCACGCATCAACTCACAGTGTCGTTCCAAACCAACGCATCGCCCTAAAGATTCAATGCATTGCCGCTGCCCGCAATGTGTCCCCGCTTGACGCATTGACCGCGGTTTTCAATGCAGGTCTTAGCTTTCCATCATAGTGCATCAGAAGAACCGCTCCTGCATGAGTTTCGAGCACCGCATCACCAAAGTCTGTGATGCACCACCCTGACTCCGACGCAGGCCGCTTCATCGCGGTGAGATCGATGCAACTCGCTTGACTTTCGAATGCATCATCGAAGATCATCCCTGGACACCATTTTCTTCATCGGCACCACACCGCAGTAAGGAACCAATGCTTCGTGCCACAACTGAAGCATCACCTCCCATGCCTAACAGTAAGGAACCAACGCATCACCTCCCCTGCAACGGTAGGGAACTGACACATCTCCATTCTTTTGATGCATCACCTCCTCTGTGGCCTGCATCATCTTTGTTTTCGATGCATCTCAGGTACTTTGCCTCAGTCAAGCACTTAATTAATTTCAAGAAACTACAATTACATTTCATCTTTTAAAAGTGATATCTTTGTTTATGTTTATGTGTGTTGGATTTTTATCGTTTTGGTCTTTGTTTGCTCAGATTAATATTGGCTATTTTTCTAAACTGGTGTGGAGCACTTTTGTGGTGTTTTCTCTGTGTTACTGTTTGTGTTTACAAATACTTTACACATTGCCTCTGAGATGAGCCTGACTGCTTGAGCCAAGTTACTAAGGGGGTAAGCAGAGGTTATATTAGCCTTGTGGCTCCCTTACCCTGACTAGAGTGAGGGTCCCTACTTGGACAGGGTGCAAACCACTGCCAATTAGAGAACCCCGTTTATAACAGTGAACATTTATAGATGTGGTGAGAGACAGCATCACTCCAGTTGGATTCTGAGCAAAAGGTTAAAGCATCCAGACATTTTGATCCAGATCATGGGGGCATAGAAGGAAAATGCCTGATGGGTTTCTTTGTCTTCAGTCTCATGGTTTTAATGGCTTTATGTATGATGCAGCTGGTTCTGAATATGGTGTGAGCCAGCAAGGGGAGTCATTGAAGATCCATCACAATGGGGTGATGTGGTTATATTTCTTCAAATCCTGGATGAGACATCTTATGATGTGTAGGATACCCTTAGGAGGATCAGTGTGGAGTCTGGGAGACGATGCTACCATTCAGATGCAAATGTAGAAGGGCTTGAACAATAATTCTTAAGTCACTTTCGGCCCGGACAGGTATCAGTTCTTTAGTTGAGAGCTTATACCAGACCAGCTGCTTTGTTTTTTCTAGCAATGGTTTCCTTAAGTGTGAGGTCACTGTGCAGGATGAATCCAAGTGACTTGGCTTTGGGTGAAAGTTGAAGTTTTAATCTGTCTCGGTCTATGTTATTGTGATAGGTTTGAATTATTGTTGTTCATAACAAATAACAGGAACTCAGTCTTGGTGGGGTTGAGCTTCAAGTAGATGCTGGAAATCCAGGTCTGGGTGAGGTGTGGGCAGTGTTTGAGCTGTAGGATATCTGGATTGGTTTGATTACCAATTGATGTAGTGCAATTAATGAACTGTAATATCACCTCAAATAATACAGACCTTTCTGACGACCTTAGGTGTATTTAAAAACACTAGTCTTTTTACCTGAAAGCAAGCTTTTGTTTAATTTAATCATTGTTTTTGCTTCAAAAGTTCTGCAAAGCTCAGTACCACTTTACCTTACAGATCTTTTCACTCCACTACACCTGACTAGCAACCAAAGGCCTGCCTCCCCACATTGTCTCTCAGTAACCACACCAAAACAGAAACGGTTTGTAGGAAGACCACTTCACCTACAATATTCCACTCACTAGACTTATCAAATCTTTCGGGGCAGAGCGTCAACACCCGTGTGGCAAAAATGTACTTCCATGGCATGTATGTCATAAAATTGTGAACCAAGCAAAATATGGCACATTGATGTTATAGCACATCTTTAGAACTAAAATGTACTGTTAAATTTGTCACTTTTGTTCCAGAATTAGTAGAAGACAAAGTAGTGAAAGGTTTTTTTCAATTCAATGTCTGACTCCCAGTCAAATAAATTGAACTATTTTCTTCACTAGGGTGGGTATGAGAACACATCCTTTTGCAACAGTGAGGCGAATCTAAGAGTCTTTATCATACACAATAATTTGTAGTTGAGGGCATCAGTAAGATAATTCCAGAAGTATTGCATAGCGCATTATAAAACGTTATCATGCCTTTTAAGTACACAAAGGACTACAGGAATAATAGTGCACATAGAAAAACGTACTTTTTTATGCATATTCTCACAAAAAGTAAATATTTCAAAGGCTCAATAAATACACATTTGGTCTTTCCGGTGTGGTACAAGGGATTTGTTTTGGTATTGTTAGGTTTAGAACAGGAAGTGCATAATGGTTGGTACATGCTTTTCTGAAGATGGGGCCCATGACCTGCAGTTTCTTAGCCGAGCTGTGTTTCTCGTTTGATAGTAAATTTGTTTTGTACACATAAGTATGCAGCAACAAACATGGTGGACATGATAGAGAGATTTGAATATAATATCTTCTGAGACAGAAGGATGGACTTAAGCGCTGGCCACAAAAGGCCTCAATGTCCCAGATGCCATAGAAAATGATCAGCTCTATTTCCATCTGATGAAATGATTAATCATTGTCATCAGATGTCCACTATAGGCGCCTGATGAAAATGATTATGTGAATACAGGGTAAGGCACAGACACACTCCATTGGCACAACCACTTCCGGACAAGACAAGGAATCTCATTTTCTGTAATATCTCCAGGAACCTAAGAAGCAGTAGACTTCTCTCAGGTGAAGAAAAAACATAGTGATCACAAGCGACATAGAGGAAACCACTGAGAGGTCTGAATACGTCAAGACCCCCGCCCAAGTTTGTCAAATTAATTTGCCGACTGTTCCAAGAAGTCCACTGGTCAACAGCTGATTGTTGAAGAAATATTCGATGGTGACAGCTCTCAGAGGTGAGGATTACCCCGACGCATCACATTGGCATTGTATTTCAAATCTGTGCCAGGGGGACAGGGTGAGGATAAGAGATTCGGCTGGCTAAGGGGAAACAGGATTTGAAAACAGAGGTGAATGAAATGGTGGCACTGTGATGACCTGAGATGTAGTAGACATGAACAAAATGATCGCACCTCTGACCTTGAAACATAGAGTTTTTAAAGAAGTATGTCTTGGTCCAGCGATGCTGAAGCCATGGTTCTGCATCCACATTGGTTTTGCCTTTTGCTTCCTCCCTTCTGCAAACTCTTCAGGAAGAAGATTGTTTTTGACTAGTGTGTAACTATCTGCGGTGGTATTGGGACTGACTCGATATGAAATTGCTTACGTTACATAAAATTGTCATTTGTGGGAGGTTCCTGCTGGTCACAACAGAGCAAGAAGGATCACGCAGTGCCAACTAGGAGAAAGTATAGGCTGAGATATTCAAGACACCTGTGCCAGGTGTGTACATGAAAGGGAAACCTTTCTCATGTATGTAAGTTCCTCACTGTGATATTTTTAAACCGTTTAGCCTTTTGTACACTGATTTGTAATCTAGATCGCTCCAAAATGGTTCCCACCGAAGCCACGCTTCATTTATCACTACGTTTGTATAGGCAAATATACAGTGTGTGGTCCCACAAAGGCAGACTGAGATCCCGCCCCTCATGAGGTTCACCTGCCCTTTATCAATATCGTTTGACGTGGAATCTTGACTAATACACAATACCCTGCTTGCTATCTCGCCACCGGTCCTTTTTGCTATGATGGGAAATGTAATAAAAAAATCTTTTACAATGCTAACAGTGGAGCATACAATGGGCAAAAAGCTAATGCAACTGAGTGTGCTTGCATGTAGGAGTTACAAAAACACACCAGGAAAAAGTTGCATAATTTCTTGTTTCATTTTTGAGTGAACAGATTTTTGTGCTTACAGAAAAACTGTATGTTCATATTTACTAGTTTCAGAGCATGAATAGTTATATGGTAACCTAACCACAAATGTGTTTGAACTTGCATTAAACAACCCTATGGCTGCTTCTTTTCCTTTCAGAGAAGACCGAAATGTACGTAGAAACAGAAACTCTTTTTTTTTTAATTGGATCACCGAGCTGATCTAGTCTGAGGCGGTGGGGGGAGGGGGGGGGGGCGTGATGGGGTGGTAAGGGGCTTGGGGGACAAGCAATCCGTAGGCAGGCCTGAATAATCTGGCTCCTTCTGCACAGCAGCAAACAACTGACGATCTAAATCTTAAAATCTTTCTTCTGTAAATAGCAGCCATCTGTTCCTAGGAGGTGTGGGTTAATTTTCATATCGGTCATTAGTGGTCTAATGATTGGTGAATGAAACATTGTGCTACCGTAACAAATACCTTATTTTTGTTTTCAGGAAGAAACTGTTTTTAATATTAAAAACGTTTTGTTTCACTACGAAATCTTTTTATTTCTTTAATAAATAGAGGAATTATCACAGCCTTCTCTGGTAAAGTCGAGTGAGACTTGGGGAGGGGCCGGAGAGAGAGATATTTCTTAGTTTAAAAAAAATGTAATTTTCGGTCCAGGGGACTCATTACGAGTGTGACAGTGTTTTCGGACCATTGCACTCCTGCCGTCCGACTTCCATATTATGACCCTAGCGTTCGAGCCACCAAGGGACCGCCGCCACTGCCTGGATCATGGTTCCCAATGGGGAGGCGGTGGACGGAGTCATGGTCAGTCACGGCGGCGCTGAGTTCAGCGCTGCCATGCTGATCACAAGTCCCCTTTCCGCCAGACTTTTCATGGTGGGGTCCCTGCCATGAAAAGGCAGGTGGAAAGGCAGTGCTGTTTGTTGACAATTAAATCTGACGTCCTGTATTATGAACTGTTACCAACTACGTACTATAAACTGTAGCATAGTATCACGGAAAATAAGTTGAATATAGTCTAGTACCAGACTATCAAGATTTAAATATTGAACCACAAAAATATCATAGCTAAAATATTGTGATAGCATGCATAAACAGGTAAATATCATTTTACTTTTTTAACTCAACCTATATGTACTTTGACTGTATGTGCGTGTGCGTTTATTTTTCAAGATACATCGGTTTTCTATGATATTTTTGTAGCACAATGTTTTCATTCTTGTTATTCTGACATACTGCCCTTGAATATCTTTGACATTAGGGTTTTTAATGATTCTAATCACACCTGAACAGCCTTCAGTGTTCACATTGTAAAATAATCCATGAAAAGAGAGCTCAGAACTACAAAATGAAACTGCAATTTATTGTAGGAAAAGCACTCCAATTGCATTTTTGTAGCAATATTTTTTAATGCAGAAACTAAGAAGAATACAAACGTCGTACAGAAAGCATTCACTAACCACAAGAACTCTGTATGGTGAGTTTTAAAGGTGTGCACAACAGACTATCTAAGAGTCATCAGTTTGAAGGCTAATGCTCAGTGCTTACTTGATTATGAAATATTTTGACTTCTCGCTTTTTTCTAGTGCTGTAGTTTATCAAGGGGACTCGCTACCATTAAGGGTTACCTGAGTGTGGTACAAGGTTAGGCAATACGATTGGCTTTGGTGGATGTGCTATTCATGTGGCCATTTTTGAGAGCAAGTAAAGTTATTGCCTTACACTGAGTGTCTGGGGAGTAATCTGTAAAATGATGTAATCCAATATTAATAATATAAAGAGCTTAGATCAGTGGTACTTAATCTCTTGACTTCTGTGGACTCCCTCTGAATCATTATGGTAATTCAGGCACCCCCACTGAATGATAATTGGAAACCAGGGAACACCACGTAGTCGTTACTGGAAGCCAGGGACCCTGGCCTAAGCAATTTTAACCCCTTGGGTCCTGAGAATGAGGAGGTTACGTCCTCTGCCGTGGCGCTCAGGCACTAGGGACGTAACCACCTCGTCCACGTATAGGCCCTGGGGGGGAAGCGCTAGCGCTCCCCAGAGAGCCTCGCACCCCCCTCCCATCCGCAGAGATGGAAGGGGAATCGCTTCTCCTTCCACCCCCGACCCCCAGTGGCATCTGATGACATCAGCACGCGATCGCGTGCTGACCTCATCAGGGGCCACCCCCACCACGCTGGAAGCTCAGCTTCCAGCGCATATCGGAAGAGAAATGCAGCTTTGCATTTCTCTTCTAACGATGGGCTGGGGGCGGGAGAGGCATCAAAGGAAAGGAAAGGCCTTTCCTTTCCTTTGATGTCTCTCTGAGCATTTCTGCAGCCCGAGTGTGTAGCGATTGGGCTGCAGAAATGCCCACTAGACACCAGGGATCTTTGTTTATTTTATGTTTACAATAAAGGGGGGCAGTCCCTTTAGTAAGGATCACTCCACTGGGGAGCATTTTATTATTAGGCCTTTTCTGCCCCCCGGGGGCAGATTTGCCTATTTTAATTAGGCCAATCTGCCCCCAAGGGAGGCAGAAACCTCTTGACACCAGGGATCATTTTGTTTTTGTTTTTCTTTCATTGTTTACATGTGAGAGCGACCCCTTAGGCAAGCGCCACTCTCCAGGGGGGCATATTGTCTTTAGGCCATTTCTGCCCTCCTTGGGGTCAGATCAGACTGTTTTTATTAGGCCAATCTGCTCCCAAGGGGGGCAGAAACAACTAGACACCAGGGATTTTTTTTAGGTGAAGGGTTGCTCCCCTGGGGGGGAAATTTATTTTAGGCCATTCTGCTCCCAAAGGGGGCAGAAACCACCAGGCACCAGTGATCTTTTTATTTTTATTTGTTTTACAGATGGGGAGAGACCCCTTTAGGGAAGGGTCGCTCCCCTAGGAACCAGTATTATTTTAGACCGTTTAAGCCCCCCTTGAAAGCAGATCGGCATATTTTTCTTAGGCCAATCTTTCCCAAGGGGGGTAAGACACTAAGGATTTTTTTTGTGCCAATTTCACGCAAGGGGAGCAACCCCTCAGGCAAGAGTCGTTCCCTGGGGGGCAAATGTATTTTAGGCCATTTCTGGCCCCCCTTGGGGGCAGATCAGCTTATTATTATTATGCCGATCTGCCTGGGGGGGGGGGCAGAAACCACTAGGCACCATGGATTTTAACTTTTTTAAAACTTTTTCACAGATGGGAGTGACCCCTTAGGTGAGGGTTGCTCTCCTGGGGGGCAAATTTATTTTAGGGCCATATCTGACCCCCTTTGGGGCAGATCGGCCTCTATCTATTAGGCTGATCTTCCCCCAGGGGGGCAGAAACTACTTAGATAATGGGGATTGGTGTGTGTTTTGTTGGGGGGCAGCCCCACGGGCAAGTGTCGCTCCCTATAGAGGCACATTACTGTTGGCCATTTCTGCCCTCCTTGGGGGCAGCTCAGCCTATTTTTGTGAGGCCCATCTGCCCCCAAAGGGGGCAGAAAGCCCACCAGAGACCAGGGAAGATTTGTTTAAAAAAAAAAGAGGATGGGGGTATGGCCATACCCCCACTCCACATAAATGGGGACAAAGTTGTTCTACCCACCAGTGGGCAGATGGGGCAATTACCCCCGATCCACTCCCGGGGGGGGGGGGGGGCAGAAAGCCTACTAGATGCCAGGGAATAAAAAAAAATAGTGGGGTAGTGGCTACCAACTAGTATGGGCATGGTTGTTCCACCACCCCAACTGAAGGGGGTAACAGTCTTTCAGCTCCCCCCCTACACTAAAACATCTTGTGCCACAGCAAGCAAGAGGACGTCTGATTATTTTGGGTTTTGATTTTTTACGATTGGGCCATGAGAGCTTGTCTAACTCTCAAAATCGTTCCACTTGGAATGGTGAGGCCTGCACTTTTTGGACTCTGTCATGTAGAAAAATCTAAGATACCTAGATACATCTGAAAACTAAACATCTGGGTGAGTCCAGGGTGGTGTGGTTCACATGCACCCCACACCATTTTCTTACCCACAATGGCCTGCAAACCTCCAACTTTGCTTGAAATCGCACATTTTTCCCACATTTTTGTGATGGAACCTTACGGAATCTGCAGGAATCCACAAAATTCCCACCACCCAGGATTATTGCATCTATACCGAAAAAAATTCTGCCCCACTTGTCAGCATGAAAAAAGGTTTTTTAAAACTGCCCTTTTGGACCCGCTTTGGTTCCTCCTCATGTTTGATATTCCTTTTCTCTTCCCTGTCACAGGCACTTGGCCCATCTACACAAGTGAGGTATCATTTTTAACGGGAGACTGAAGGGAACGTTGGGTAGTAGGAAATTTGTGCCGGTGCAGTGATACCACACAGAAATGTGGGAAAAATGTGATTTGTTGGCTGAATCTGAGGTTTGCTGAGGATTCTGAGTAAGAAAACACTGGGGGATCCATGCAAGTCACACCTCCCTGGACTCCCTTGGGTGTCTATTTTTCAGAAATGTTTGGGTTTTGTAGATTTCCCTAGATGGCTGCAGAGCCCAGGACCAAAAACGCAGATGCCCCCGCAAAAACAGGTAGTTTTGTATTTGATATTTTTTTTTAATCTGACATCGCAGGAAAAAGTTACAGAGTAAAAGTGGAGAGAAATGGCTGTTTTTTTTCACCTCAATTTCAATATTTTTTTTATTTCAGCTGTTATTTTCTTGTAGGATCTACACAAATGACCCCTTGCTGAATTCAGAATGTTGTCTACTTTTTAGAAATGTTTAGCTCTCTGGAATCCAGCATTGGTTTCATGCCCATTTCTGCACTAACTGAAAGGAGGCTGAAAGCACGAAAAATAGTAGATGGGGTGTGTCCCAGCAAAATGCCAAAATTGTGTTGAAAAATGTGTTTTTCTGATTCAAATCTGCCTGTTCCTGAAAGCTGGGAAGATGGTGATTTTCGGAATGCAAACCCCTTTGTTGTTATGCCATTTTCAGGGGAAAAAACACAAGCCTTCTTCTGCAGCCCGTTTTTCCCGTTTAAAAAAAACCTAAATGTTTGCTGTATTTTGGCTGATTTCTTGGTCTCCTCCAGGGGAACCCACAAACTCTGGGTACCTCTAGAATCCTTAGGATGTTGGAATAAAAGGATGCAAATTTGGCGTGTGTAGCCTATGTGGACAGAAAGTTAATGGGGCCGAAGCACAAACTGCCCCAAATAGCCCCCAAAAAAAGGCCTGCCACCTGAGGGGGAAAAGGCCTGGCAGCGAAGGGGTTAATGATTTGAACTGCAAAAAGATACACAAAAATACAGTAACAAACATTTATCCAACAAATACATGAATGATGAAATAATGTATTTAATTCACAAACAAATATAAAAAAATCTACATTTGTCAGAATGTCATATATATAGATGTTTATATATTATAGTTATTGTTGATTACTGTGGACTTCCTGTTATTGGTTGAAAGGTTTGTCGCAACAGATATGCATTTTTTTTTTTTTTTTAAGTCTTTGTATTATTGAAACCTCATATATATATATATGCACTAAAAAACAAAGGTTACAGGAACGTTATAGTTAGGAAACATAATTAAAACACATTTTAAATTCACTTAAAAAACAATGGTGACAGGGACATGATAGTTAATTTACTCACACAAAACCAGAGAAATTCAGGAGTTATAGTTAAAGGTATTTCAAGTAACTATAACTTATGGCCTAAGGTAACTATAATTCGCACCCCGACCATGCACATTTTTTTCTTCAATAATTTGACTGCTAATGTTTCAGTAATATTTTTATTAACATTGTAAAAGTTGTAATGACTGCTGTAATATCTGTGGTAATTAGCAGTGCATGGCGAGGGCGCGAGTTACAGTTCCCATATGTCCTGGCTGTGCGTGGCGGGGGTTGGCCTCAGGACCTAGCGTGAAGCCAGGCACTGTGGCCAACCTCCTATAACCACCCAACCTGCACTGGACAGGCTTGTGGTCAGGCCCTGCGGCTGACCCCTCCTACCCACTCAACCCAGTGCTGCACACGGCCTTTGGTCATACGCAGTGAGAGTTTGGCCCAGGGCCTGGCTCTCTGGGTGTGAGAATAGGTGTGAGACGGTGTCTCTCGGTGTGAGAGTAGCTGTAAAAGTGTCTGTCTGGGTGTGAGAGAGGGTGTGAAAGGGTCTATATGGGTGTGAGAGTGAGTGTGAGAGTGTGTGATTGTGCTCCAACAAATGAAAGATGCATTCACCTCCATGAAGTATTTCGGATCGTTTTTCATTTTGGAATCTCAGAGTGAAGACACTTGCCCAGGCCTGGCCTTAATATGTTTTTCTTTTTTGGGAGGGGGGGTTGTGCACCCTCCTCCATCAGCCGATTTTGGCCCCAGGAACTCCATCCCACAGCCCTATAATATTTATAATTTTTTTGTGGGAGGGGGCCACATGAGCCCCCTTCCCTGGCCAATTTTGGCCCCAGGGACGTCATCCGCCCAGGCCTGGCTTTAGAATTATTTAAGGTTTGGGTAGGGGGGTCCCGCAGCACCCTTGCCATTGCCTGGCTGCCCTGGCCTGGCTGATTTCGACCCTGGAAACCCCATTCCCCCATGACCTGGCCACCTGCCCCTGGTGCCCCGCAGGGCACTCAGTGTGTAATGGGATGGTGGGGGAAGCCTCAAGGCCCTAGTGGTCCCAGCCGGCTCCCTGCCTCCTGCAGGAGCCGGCATTGCTTTTGCACACAGGGAGCTGATAAAGATGCAACTCCCTGTCTGCAAAACCAATTGTTTCCTCTGTTTCCCTGCCCATATCTGTACAGGCAGGGAAACAAAGGAAACCTCTCATTCCTGCGGGCGAGAGCTGTTTGACAGCTTCCGCTTGCTAGAAGCAGAGTATTTGCTCTGACTTGGTGGGAGCTGCTAAAGCTCCCACCAAGTCAGAGGAAACAGCAATGTCCCAAGGGTGGGCACCCCGAGTCATAGCAGGAGCTGGCCCAGGGCCACCTGTGGCTCCCCAAGGGGGGCCATGTGGCTCCCCTCCACTGTTATGATTGCCCCGGAGGTGGTGGTCGCCAGGCCTGGGGTTCGCAATGGACCTCCTTTAATCTTTAATTTTCGCCCGGGGAAGTGGCGGTCCCCGGGGCTGCGGGATGGACCGTCCAGCCTCTGCATGTTTTTCAATATTTGCCCCAGGGAGGTGGCACCCCCACTGGTGCAGTGGGGGCATGTAATTAAACATTTGCCCTGGGATGGATGGTGGTCCCCTGGGCTGCTTGGGGGAAGGGTTGTGCAGCCTCCCCCGTTTATTTCAGTGTTTGCCCCATGATGGGGGCGATCCCTGGGGGGGTGGGGCACACAGGCTCCCATGTTAATGTCACATTTAGCCCTGTGGAGGTGGCAGTCCCTAAAGTTGTGGGGGAGGCCTTATGGGCCTCCTGGATTTGAAATTAATGTTTTGCCCCGGGAGGTGGTGGTCCCCAAAGCACAGGGGGTCGCTTGGCGCAACTTACTTGTAATTAGTTGCCTCTGGGAGGTGGCGGTACCCAGAGCTAATACAAGCCCTAGGTGGGGGCCCTGTCCCCTCCTCTTTCAATCCCCCAATGCTCCCAGGACCTGGCCCACCCAGGAGAAAACCAATCTGTGAAGTTTCCTGACATTTGTTTAAAAAAATGCTTTTTAGCATTGGTGGGGTCCGTAAGGGGCCCCAAGACCAAGTCTAGGGGTTCAGAGTGACCCTACCATGGCCCCTTTTCTTTTTTTTTCCCTTTTTCTTTTGGGCTTGGCTGAAGCCAAGTCCCAAGATGTCTGCCAACACTTCCTTGTTGAAGTGTTGGCAGCTTATCAGATATCAGCACTGGGACAGTTGGATCCGCAGAGGATCGGAGTCCCTTGATATCTATATTTTTGACCTTTTGTATCTCCTAAAACTACTGAACAGATTTACACCAAATTATAAAAATCACAATAAGATCTACCATCCTGCCAAATTTGGTGTAATTCCGTTCAGCAATTTGGGCTGTAGGCGTGTCTACAGACCCTATGGAAAAATGAATGGGGAAACATGTTTTAGACCCTGCCTTTTTGTCGGCCCCCGCTTGACGGATGACCCTGAAACTGTCAAGACAGCAGTTGAACTGACCAAAGTATAACTTGATTTGTCAAGCAGCAAAACAAAAATGCTCTTCCTATGGAAACTAGGTGCTAAATATGACTGCCTACTGGTACATATATTCATTACAAAAGTATTGCCCCACAGTGAATTGATGTTTTATTATTTTCAATGGGCAATATTTTTGCAGAATATATTTAGGATACAATATTCATGTCAAACAACATTCTGATAATGATATTCTGGTATTAAAGAATATTCTGATTATATCTACAAACTACTTGCTCTTGTACTGAAAATAATGTCATAATGTCCCATCCCAGACAAGATATAGTATAAAAGGCCTGCTAATCAACCACTTGTTAGGAGGGGTCCTTCACCCAAAATTATCATGCAAGATACTCCTGGAAGATCTTCAGACTGCAGAGATGCTGCTGCATGTCGTTCTGCACGGAAAGCTGACACTTAGCAAAGTCTGGGATGACGATGCGCCTTTTCCTTTAGAGGGAACACTTGCTTCCAGCTTCTGATAACTACAGCATTTTGCTGTAAACAGGCATGCAGTGCATTATATCTCTCTAAGAATGTCTATATGCAAGTAATGTCATTCCATGCCCTCCTACTATAGTGCATAGAAGTAGGTTAAAGGCTATTAGGTTGCTAGATTATATTTTAAGTATGGTAGAAATGTTCATTTTATTCTTGTTGTTTGCAGCATGCATCTGTGTTTTAATAATATTCTGAGAGGTTACTTAAGATGTGCTGACCAACAGGATGAGACTCTTGAAATAAATACTTTTTTTTAAACTGTATGTTTGTTAATGCAGTTCTTGTGTGTGATATTGTAAAGAATGACATTGAGCTTCTCTTCTACCACTGCATCCCTGGATCCCAGTTTAGGGACTGTTAGTAACCTAAAAACAAAGACATTGCATCAAATATGTATTGAGTACGGTTGTGTGGGGATACAATGACCTGTTTTTTCACATTTATTCACTTGTATATTGAACTAAGTTCACTTGTGACACCTGTGGGTGTGAAAACAAACCTTGTAGAGGTAAGCCAGAGTCTTAGCTTATGCAACCATGGAGGTATTGTCTCCATTAGTCCTTCATTGGCCTAAGTGACTCCAGAGCAGAAAGCTGGTGGCCTATTCTGCCCTTGTGTGCATGGAGTTGGCAGTTCTGAAGGTGGAGGGGGGCTAGTATAAACAGGAAAGATCTGAGGGTGAACCAGGCCAATGGCACACATTTGCCCACCTTCAGCACAGTGACAGAGAGATATGCTGCAGAGGAGCACAACAAGCCAAGTTGTTGTAGGCAATTCCAACAACTGTCTCCCAGAAGAGGGAGGGGGCCCACTGCCATTCATGGTCCGACCCATCTCTCAAACTGCCAGGGAATTCCTGAAGCAGAGAGAGACTGAGGGACTTTGTCTCTTCCATTTTCAAGAGTTGCCTATTGCACTTTTACATACAGCTGCAGGTGTTTAGTCAGATGTAATCAGAGTCAGTCAGTATAGCAGGCAAAAAGAAATACACTAATGTGGAGGAGTTGTTTAAGCCCCAGGAAGCAACATGTCAATAAGGTCCAATGTGGAAGCACTTCTCAATATGCAGAGGAAGGAAGAGTATTGCAACAGTGTTATGTGCACTGGAGACAAAGTTGTTGGGCCTGTCCTAGAAAGTAGCAGGAGTCAAGAGCTGGCAGGGAAGGACTTGGAAGGTGTGCCTTCTTTGAACAGTAGTCAATGAATAGTGCTCCTTAAAGAAAGACAAGGAAGCAGATATTAGGTGTATGACCGAGAAAATGTTACAATGGACTCCAATATAGAAATGCTGGGTATTCTGAGGTGAGAAGCTGGACATCTGTTTTATGATCTAAAGACTAAAGTGGATATTGCCTTCTGGAGATTGTGTTGAGTGCACTGTGCAGAACTCATAGTGAAGTGGATCCCCTGATCAGTAGAAAATACAGGATCTGCCGGAAAAGAAGCTTGAATGGTGAGGCAACCACAGATATGGTAATGGTAGTATTGTGGAGGGAGAAAATATTTTGAAGGGCGTCATTAAAACAATGAAGCACCAAATACAGTGAGCAACACATTCTTTTATTTCTCAATTTGAGCACAGAGAGGAAGAGGGCCCTGACTGGTGCGAAGAAGCAACTCGAGACCTTACGTTATTGAGGTTAGGCTGAAGGTTGAGCATCAAAAATAGGAAAACTCCTATACAAAAGTGGACTCTGCTCCGGCATTCCACGAAGATATTAGGAAAGAGTTTGGAGAAACCTAATCTCTGAAAGCAGTATTGCTATACTAAGAGATGGAAGAATATTTTCAGAGTTATGTGCCACTTGTGTCATCTCTCTGGGGGAAGTGAGCAGGACTGGGAAAAATCTTGACGTGACTGAGGAGTGTTTACATTGAGTTTTTTTTCTTGCTGCTGCCCTTTGGCGCGCTTCGCCTTCTTCCCTTCTTTCAGGCACAGGCTGCCCTCCCAAGTGCTGCACTGTAAGGGTATTGCACAGAGTGATGTTATTCCAACACATACCTCAGTAGGTTAATGTGTATGCTGCTGGGAAATATGTGCAGGTCATTCATTGAAATCCTAGCTCTCAGTTTTAAAGTAGCCAAGGGAGACAGGAAAGGCTTTATAAGGATTAAGTGTAATTATTATTTTTCGTGGTTGGAGATTTCCACTCCTCCTTAATCGGGTTGCTGAAATCAGAAACAATACACCCATTAATCACCGCTTAGAGCACTCAGATCAAAAGACAAGATAGACAAATAAATGCAGTCACAAACTGAAAGTAACATAATACCTTATACCAAAGTACACCAGCAGCGTTTTCTATTAGAGGGTGGCAAAAGTGTCGCCCCCCCCACTCCCTTGCGAGCCCCACATACAAAAATAAAATGGCAATGAAAAGCTTTTACAGCTATTTTATTTTTAAGGTGCAGAGCACATCAGAACAGTGTCATGCTGTGCGGGTCCTCTACTGCCGATTGGCACCAGAGGACTGGAGCGCTGGCTTGACTGGACTCTCCAAAGTGCGCATGTCAATTTGGTGTGATGTTTTGCGCCGGCCAAATTGATATGCGCACTTTGAAGCTCTTGACTCAGCTATCTTAAGACAGCTGGGTGGAGACTCACCACAGGCCTCTAGGGCCCAAAGGAGCATCCAGCCAGGCCACTCTATCAAGGCACTGCTCTCATGCTGGTTAATAAATACAAATGATGTTTAATAGCATGAGAGCATAGTCTGGATTGGTTAGGGCAGCTCTTCTGGCATTGGCGAAGGAGAAGAGCACCGTAGACAATGTAGAGCATGTGTGTGTCATGCATGTATGTATGTCAGCATGTATGTGTTAATGCATGTAAGTGTAGTGGTTGTGTTTATTTTGTAATTAGTGTTATGGTTTGGACTTTTGGAGGGAGAGTTGGTTTACTTTGGGGTTTTGGAGGAAGGGGGTGCTTTAATTTTTTTCTTGGGAAGTGGTGGGGCACTTCACTTGCCCCACCACATTCAAAGGGTACCAGCCACCGCTGAGGTACACCTACAAGCAGGTGCACACAGACAAAAACAGTTGCAAGTTAGTTATCCACCCTTTCTCTGTTGCACAAACACTCTTCACCTTTGGTAGATCAGCACAGACCCAGGTAGGGGAAGTGAACAACCATAAAGAGAAGTTCCTTTCGGGCAGCAAGGGGCCCCCTTATCCTCAAGAGATAGGCGCAGAAGCCATCTGGAAAAATCACCTGCTATGGCTAAATCCAGGAAAATATTTTTATATTACAGGTAACCTATACTGAATTACATGCATAAACCTCATTATGTATAATCCTATTTAGACTTCTTGCTAATACATCTTCACCATGTTGGTAACTCATCTCAGAAATCATGCAAAAAAACAGTCTTTTCGCACCACACAAATAAATACTTTTACAGCACAGCTGATATCATCTATGGCATACATACAGCACCTACACATTGTCTTAACCTCTTCCAGGCTGCACGCGTATCCTTAGGTTCTTTGCGATTTATGACTGTGTTCAATTCAATACATCGACAATGAATAATATTCATGTGCATGCATGCATGGAAATGCATATATGTTACGAGCTGCTCGTACAGACTGTGACTATTACAGTTTACATTGCAGAAAACTCATCTTTGGCTACATCTACAAACTACCATTATTTTCAAGGAAGCCCGTCATATGCAATGCGCACCCCAATTGGGCCGGGATTATGAGACAGGTGGATCAGAATTACCGAATGGAATTCCGCTCCGCCGGATTCAGAATGAGTCATGTTTCTGCACCCAGCTTTTCCAGGTTTGGAAGCAATGGTGTCCATTTTTCCAGAAGATAATGTCACCAAGAAAACTCGCATTTGGTTATGTGTTCAGTATGGTGAAGCCTCATTCCCCATTTGTGTTTTCTGGCCTGGTCTGGAAGGGAGATTACCTTTCTCCTTCATTTCCCGCTCCCTGCACCTCCTACTTTTCCCCACTCCTCCCTAATGTACTGATTTTCAACACGGTAATGGTAAATTTGCATATGATTTTACAGCCTTGCCAATACTATAGATCTCTGAATCAGGGTCAGTCTGTTATAGGGATTTTAAAATGCATACAAAATAATACTTTGATAGTAAAGGTTCATCAACCCAGACTGCATGCATGCACGCACAAAATACCTTAAAAGAACATATATCTTGTTTAAAAAATCAGGCATGAAGACGACTTTACAAAAGAATAGAATCTTCTTACCCTCCATAAACCAAATTCCTTTTCTTATCACGCGCAGAAACACTTGTCCTATCTTGAAGAAAATGGTGCATATTTTTCAGGATCCATGACTGAACACATAAGGGTAGCAGAGCACCTCAAGCTCGAGAGGACTCTGTCTCTGCAGACTGCATCGCCAAACCAATGGCAAGAGGGAAAGGGTGTAAGTCCACACTGCACAGGGCAAATATGACATGGAAATATGATCTCAGCTTATGTGTCACTCCATGGAGCAGGGCCTAGCATTGCACCTCTCAGTCATGTATGTTTCGCAGAGAGCCAGCAGCAAGTACCACCACAGCCTCTGTGTGCGTGTCCAGTCCCTACCTTAGCTCCTGTCCTACACATAACCCTGGTAACAAATGTCTACAGAAGGCACAGAATAGTGTGCAGCTACAGAAGAAACAGAGAACGGACACCATTATCAAATTTGAGGCCTCTAATTTGGGGGTGGGCAGTTAAAATATGAACTGGCCGTGCCCGGTAGGCCCATGATGGCTACGGCCAAGGTAAATTATATACACAATCACCAAATATAGATATTGGATCTGAAAGTGAGGCCCTTCTTGCTAAAAGGGGACAGCTGTAAAGCACGAACAGAAGTATGGCTGGGCCAAAGGCATTCCTTACCAGCCTCTATAAACACAAAGCCAAAACGTAAGAATATCGTGTGATTTTCTCTTGCTGGCCAAAACCCCTCTGTTCCCCTGATATGGCTTCATGGAGCAAAATAGGGCATTAAACAGGGCTCCATTCAGATTGGGCTATCCTTGCCAGTGAGTCTCAAATTGCCCAATTAAAAATAAACTAGCGGAAAATTGTCCTCACTGTGAAGAAAGTGTGAGAGGCACACTTAGGGCCTGATTCTAACTTTGGAGGACGTTGTTAAACCGTCCCAAAAGTGGCGGATATACCACCTACCGTATTACGAGTCCATTATATCCTATGGAACTCGTAATACGGTAGGTGGTATATCCGCCACTTTTGGGACGGTTTAACACCGTCCTCCAAAGTTAGAATCAGGCCCTTAGTTTGAAACTGGACGTTTTACCACGGGTGTTACGAAGTCATCAAGTAACAGTGGGTTGGAATCAGTCGGTGTGGCGAAAGAAGCCACAAGTAGTCAAGTTGGTCCATTCAAGCAGTGGTTACTGTCTAATACTTTATGGGGTCCTAGTCTTTCATCGGGTCAGTGTTTGGGAGCATCAGAAAGGAAAACAAATAAACATAATCTGGATCCGGGGATTACTTTCAACATACATGTCCTCCTCTTCCTTCCTGGCAGGAACCTCACAGGTTCACAAAGGTCTTTCCCTAAAAAAAGATTGCCTTTAGAAGTGGATGTCCCTGTCCAACCACAGTAGGGAAAGTGATGAGGGGCCTAGAAAGGCAGACCTGTTAAAGCCGAATGTGTTGAGTGTGTGCAGAGGTAGGGCAGCTGAAAGCCATTACATGTGCATCACTTACTTCATATGAGTGAACTCCATGTGCCCTTCCTCTAAACCAAGTGCACCTTGAGCCTCACCAGTTTTTACCTCCCTTCCTCCCCTCTGCTCATATCACCAATAGGCAGTACTTGTGTTAAGCCATGACCAAGGCCCTTAGTCAAGGCATTTCTAGGTGTACGTGGGTAAAGGTATTTTAGGGTTTAGAGATGGGTAGTGGTATAAGGTGGTAAGGGTATTTTTAGAGTTTAGGGGTGGGTAAAGGTACTGGATCGTAAGGGTATTTATAGGGTTTAAGGGTGAGTAAAGGTATTGGGTGGTAAAGGTGTTTTAGGGTTTAGGGGTGGGTAAGGAAATTCGGTAGTCTAGCTATTTTTAGGATTTAGCCGTGAGTAAAGGTATTGGGAGATGGGGGTGTTTTTTAGGGTTTAGGAGTGGGTAACAGTATTGGGTGGTAAGAGTATTTTTAGGGGTTAGGGGTGGGTTACGTTAGGTGGTAAGGGTATTTTTTAGGTTTTAGGTGTGGGTAGAGTATTGGTTGGTAAGGGTATTTTTAGGATTTAGGGGTGGTTAAAAGTATTGTGTGGTAAGGGTGTTTTTAGTTTTTAGGTTTTATGGGTGAGTAGGGGTATTGGGTTGTAAGGGTAATTAAAAAAGGGGGGTTTGGGTCCAAAAAATTATATATACATGTAGATATTTTACCTTATAATAAATATATATTTTGGTTCGCGAATGAAGCTTTATTTCTGCAAAAACAACAGATACATTTCAGCCTCAAGGGGCCTTGTTCACTTGACCACCATTGTGAGTGCAACCACATATAACCAGTTTAGAAACAGAAAAAGGACTATATGAATAAAGTAAATGAAAGGCATGTCATCTTACAATAAGTACAGTGTAATAGCACAAATCCTTCATAAGTAAATTGTTTACAAAAAATACAACACCATATGAATTGAGAGCACATGAAATGCAGAAAACCAGAAAATAAAACATATGACATATCCACAGTGGAAAAAACATAATAACAATGTCCTCTACCAGCATCATACATATATTAGAGGTGCCGCCAGTAGTAACATATTGACACTATTTTGTTAAAGTGGCCATAAATACATAAAACATGGAAAGCACTCCAATATATCACAAATTTAAGTTTAGCAATAAAGCCTCATCATCTAATCTGCTGAGGGTAACTAAGGGGGTCATTCCTACCCTGGCGGTCCGAGACCGCCAGGGTAGGGGATGGAGGAAGCACCGCCAACAGGCTGGCGGTGCTTCTGGGGCTATTCTGACACCGCAGTCAGAAAAGGGAAGCCGGCGGTTTCCCGCCGGCTTCCCGCTGCCCCTGTGAATCCTCCATGGCGGCGCTGCAAGCAGCGCCGCCATGGGGATTCCGACCCCTTACCCGCCAGCCTGGTTCTGGCGGTTTTCACCGCCAGAACCTGGCTGGCGGGAACGGGTGTCGCGGGGCCCCCTAACAGGGCCCCACATTGATTTTCAGTGTCTGCTTGGCAGACACTGAAAATCGCGACGGGTGGAACTGCACCCGTCGCACACCAGCAACTCCGCCGGCTCCATTCAGAGCCGGCTTCCTCGTTGCTGGTGCTTTCCCGCTGGGTGGGTGGGCAGCCTTTTGGCGGTCGCCCGCCAGCCCAGCGTGAAAGTCAGAATGACCGCCGCGGTCTTTTGACCGCGGTACGGTCTTCTGGCGGTTCCCGTGTTACAGGAGTTTTTACAGCCCTAGTAAATATAACACACAGCCTAATTATGAGTTTGGCGGACGGTTTAGGCTGTCCGCCGAACTTCCGTAGTGTCATAGTGGCTACCTCCCCACCGGGCCCATTACGAGTTTCCCGCTAGGTCAGCAGGCAGAAACCTCAGTTTCCACCTGCTCGCCTAGCGGGAAACAGCCTACAGCATTGTCTCTAGCTTGTAATCGAGCCGGTGGCAATGCTGTAGGATGCAGGGTGTACCAGAACCCTCACAATGTTCACTTTCTGCAGATTAGACAGTGAACATTGTGACGGTGCTGGCCAGGGGGACCCCTGCACTGCCCATGCCAAGTGCATGACCAGTGCAGGGGTCCCCCTTGACCCCCCTGTACTCGTTCTCCACCAGCCTTTTCATGGCGGTGTTACTGCCATGAAATCACTGGCAGAGAACAAGGTCATAATCCCCTGTAGGCAACCGCCAAATCAGCGCGATCCCTGATCCTGGCGGTGCTGGCGGTTCCTCCGCAGAATGACCGCAGTGGCCGTAATGTGGAGGTTGGACTGACGCATTGGCGGCAGTCTGACCGCCACCGCGAGTGTGGCGGTCTTAAGACCACCACACTCGTAATGACCACCACAGTGTGTATTATGAGGATTGTCAGTCACAAGGTATAATTCCTTAGTGGAGAATTAATTGCATTCAATTTTTGTAGTGTGATCAGCATTAACAGGCCATGACAAAGTGTTTATCATAAGGACTGTCAATCACATCCATAGTGGAGGTTGGGCAGTACCCACTATTTAAAATGTAACACACACTAATACCCAAAATATCCAATCTAATAGATGAAACAAATACATTCAAAATAGGAAAGATATTATGCTGACCCAAGTCTCAACATTCCATTTCAATATTTTGAGAGAACATTCTCTATTATAATGTTGCAGAAGTCAAACATAATTAGCATTAATGTTCATGTTGTCCCAACATCTCGAAAACTCATGACATCATGTAATTCATTAGTAGCAAAATAAATAGCGCAATGTTAAAAATTCAAATCCACAACAGTCCATAAAAGAAAGAAGCATCTTATCAGAACCATGTCCACCCAAATTATGTGCTGCAATGCACAAGAAAAGGATAGGGGAAATTAGGCCTACAGGGCCACTGCCTCACCTCTTGTGAGATCCCTTTCCTTCTCTTCCTGTTTAAAAAATCAGATATCCCAGATTAAAATTGGAAATTAAGCGTAGAGAAGATCATAGGCAGTTAAACCTCATCTACGTTAATAATACAACATGTAACTCTTATTAACTGAACATGGTACCGAATGTATTAAGGTAAAGGACAGAAATCGACAAAAAATATATATATACACAGAAATGGAAAAGCAAAGCATCACTATGAAATGAAAATCAGGCAGAAAAAAATTATAGAAATGGGGAGGAAAAAGAAAAGATAAAAAAGAAAGGAAAGGAAAGGAAAAGAAAAGAAAGAAAAAGAAAAGAAGAGAAGAGAAGAGAAAAGAGGAAGTCAGAGGAAGAAACAGGAAAAGGTATTTTAAGGGTAAACAGTCACAAGCGTGATCCATTACATATGGATAAAACAATTTCAAAAATTGATAATACAGAACATTCCACCAGGTTCAATCTCTAAAAATACATCAATTCTCTCACAGATTTACACTTAATTCTTCTTCAGTATTCCACCCACCAGGGTACTTGTTGCCAAATCAATTTTGACTCTTTTCTCCTAAGAGTGATAATTCCATCACCTCCTCTAACATTACAAGGTACACGTTCTACAGCGAAATAAGTCAATTTAGTACTATAGCTGAAATGTTATTCCTCAAAGTGTCTAGCCATAGGATAATGGGGAACTTTATTATCAATATACTGCATATGCCCCAGTATTCTTTTTTTGGCAGTATGGATGGTGCTCCCCACATATCTCTTATTACAAGGGCAAGTGAGGATATATATGACAAATTGGGTACTGCAAGTCAGGAACTGTCTGATATTCTTTGTGCTCTTAACAAAAGGGATGGTGTACTCCTTAACTTTTTTACTATAGCGACAGGCTTTATACTTCCTACAGAGAAACAATCCTTTCAACTCTTGCAACTGACTATCTCTTTGAGTAGTTACATCATTGTGGACAAGCCTGCCTCTATGAGAGTGACCCTTTCTGTATGTAATAGTTGGTTTATCATCCAGAATATTTTTTATAGTAGGGTTGCATGAGACTATTCCCCATTTGGATTGTAATATGCCCCTTAATTCTCTTGCTTGCTTTTAAATTAAATGTGGAGATCATGAGAGTGGGTTGGTCATTAGCATTAGCAGGTAAATTGACTTTGTGTTCAAGTAGAGTTTGATTTGTAGTGGCATTCTTAACCCGTTCAATGGCTTTGTTAAGTTCCCAATCTGGGTAATCACATTGTTTAAATCTGGTGATCATTATCTCATGTCTTGTCAAAATAATCTGTACTGCAGTTACGCTTTGCTTTAAGGAGCTCACCATAAGGGATACTCCATTTGAGTGCATGAGGATGGTCGCTCATTGCACATAGTATTTTATTACCTGTATTTGATTTTCTGTGTAACCTAGTTATCAGAGTTTTACCTAGTAGTAGTATCCAAAAAATCCACTGTGGCTTTACTGATGTTATAGGTAAAGTCAAGGTTTAAATCATTTTGTTTGATAAAAATCCATGTACTTTGAAGGGTTGGCGAAAGCACTTCCACACGAGGAAAAAATATGCCTATGTGGTGTGTTAGTGCTATTCTTGTGGATCTTGGGTAGCAGATACAATACAGACAAGTGAGGAAATTCATTACATGAAAAAAAGTATTCATCACATTTAAGCAAACATTTATCCTTCCAGTCTATCAACCCATCCCAGTAGCAAGTAATAATACCATCCTAACTTTCCCTGCTAATCTCATAACAACCTTGATTCTTTAGTTGGTTTTCAGGTTCACTTCTTTAACGTACTTTTCCCTAGGTAGTACTACTATATTGCCACCCTTATGAGCTGGACAGATAATGATGTTCTCATTTTTTGATAAATAATCAGTAGCTCTTTTCTGTCCTTGGGTCAGATTGTCTTTCTTGTCTCTACCACCCTACCTCAACAATCTGGTGATGGGAAGGACAGAAGCTCACATACTTTTTTACAGGGCTAACAAATTGACTATATGGGATATTGACATGCTCATGACTCTATACGAGCTTGAGACCAATGTATCTATGAGTGCTGACCATATTAACTTGCCAGATTTCCTGGAATCACTGGGTACCACGTGATTTATCATCCCCCCCAGCAACTTCCATCCGGCATCTACTTTCCATTCCCAAATGCCATATGATGCCAAAGGTACCGTTAGTGAGAACATTGTAAGAGATCTTCACTGGAAAACCAAAGGTTACAGTGACGTTATAGTTAGAAAATAGAATTTAAGAAAACCTTAGAAATTTACTAAAAAAGCCAAAGGTTACAGGGACGTTATAGTTAAGTTCAGATTTTACACACACAAAACCATAGAAATTCAGTGGTTATTGGTAGAGTTATTTTGAGTAACTATAACTAGAGCCCTAAGGTAATTGTACCTTGCGCCTGCGCCGTGCACAGTTTTCTCATCAATAATTTTACTGCAAATATTACAGTGATATTATCAATTATGTCAAAGAAGATGTCATGAGTGATGTCATAACTGGGATAACTAGCCGTGCATGACAAGGGTGTGAGTTATAGTTACTTTAGGACACAAGTTTTAGTTCCTTTAAATAACTCTGATAGCTGAATTTCTGTGGTTTTGTAGGTGTAAAATCTGAACCTATCTACAATGTCCCTGTAACCTTTGCTTTTTTTGGTGAATTTGTAAGGTGTTTTTAATTCTATTTCCTAAGTATAACATCCCTGTAACCTTTGTTTTTTGGTTAATTTCTAGGGTTTTTATAGTGTTAAGTTAGATGCCCATCACAGTGTACGGTGGGGTAGGGGGTTGGTCAAGGGACCTGGCGTGGAACTGTGCTGCCCCTACTCATGCATTAAGGTAACTATAACTTGCACCATCGCCATGCACTGCTAATTACCCCACAAATGATGGCACTCATGACATCTTTGATAACATAATTGATAATATTGATGTAATATTTGCAGTAAAATATTTGATGAAAACACTGTGCATGGTGGGGGCCCAAGATATAGTTACCTTAGGGCATGAGTTATGGTTATTTGAGATAACTATAACTATTACAGGTGAATTTCTATGGTTTTGTACATATAAAATGTGAGCCTAACTATAATGTCCCTTTAACCTTTGGTTTTTCAAGTGAATATATATGAACATACTATGTATAATGTATATATATTCACATAAAAAACCAAAGGTTACAGGGACGTTATAGTTAGGTTCTGAATTTACTCACACAAAACCAGCGAGAGCCGGTATTGCTGCCACCAACCGGAAGCTGCTAAAGATGCATCTCCCTCTCTGTGAGAGCAATAGTTTTCTCTGTTTGCCTGCTTGCGTATCTGCAGGCAGGGAAACAGAGAAAACCTCCGCTCGCAGCAAGTGAGAGCTGTTTGACGTGTAACTTGACATTGTCGATAGATACAAAATGATTTTCTTTAGCACCAGGCAACGGTGGTAGAATGACAGTTCTGGTACCATGTATTCCCAGGATTGGGACCGGTGCACGATAGGAAGGACCAAACTCCTTTTTCACAGCAACTTTTTCACATACTAGATCCCCAACCTTTGGAATTCAGCCGGTAGATGTTATTGGTACATCCTCAATTCCTACGGAGGCAGCACTGCCAGTAGCGTTGTCGTCTCAGAACTGTTGTAATTCCTGCAAGACAGTGACTCATTCATTTATGTCAAAAGGTGTTTCTGCCACCTCCACACCAGGACCATCAAGATCTGGAACATACATTTGAGTTCCAAACAGACACTCGTATGAAGTACGACCCCCCCCACGGATCTTCTAGGCAGATTGTTAAGTGCTCTCTGGACTACATACAGGTAATTAAGCCAACTACCTCCTGTACCTAATACACTAGCTGTTAAAGATTGTTTTAAATCTCGGTTTTGTCGCTCCACAACACTATTTCCCTCGGGTTGAAATGGAGACAAGTAATGAAGTTGGACCCCTAACTAAGCCATGGTGTCCCTGAATGCCCTTGAGGCTAAAGCATGGCCCTGGTCCGAGTAGAAAGTCGTAACCTCATATGTGCCGATAAAGACAAATCTTTAATAACAGTCCGAGCGTCAGCCAAATGTAGAGGCCACACCCATAGAAATCTGGAGCAGGAGTCAACAGCCACTAAAATGTATTTGTATGCACTGTCCGGTGTTAAGGGACTATAATGGGCCAAGTACACACTTTATAAATGTTTGTTGGAAATTAGGAAGGGTGTCTGCGGTGGGCGTATGATGGTGGACCCATTAATTTGTTGCCAAATGTCACAACAAAGGACATACTGCTTGGTCTGTTTGTATAGACCTGGCCACCAATAATGTGCTTGCAATAATGATATTGTAGCCGCCACACCAGCATGGGCGGAAGCAACCCCCTCATGCGCTGCTTTAATCAACTCTGGTCTTAGGTCTTTATTGGGAATTATCCAAACCCCCACGCATTGTATTTTTACTGCTGAGTCAAGGAAGCCTCCCATTCGGTAGGATTATTTAGCAGGAAATGGTTTTGGAAAGTGCGAGCCTTCAGCCGTGGCTTTCATGGCAGCCCATATGTCATTGTCCGGTTTTGTTCTAGAATGAGTTACTGCAGCAACAGCATCCGTGGCTACTGCTGATTTGGCTGCTCCATCAGCCAGTGTATTTCCAGTAACATGTATTGGTGTGAGAAAGTAGCCTCTTTCTAGCCTGGTTACCCCCACTTTTGGCCTGTTTGTGAGTGTATGTCACTGTGTTTTTACTGTGTCACTGGGATCCTGCTAGCCAGGACCCCAGTGTTCATAGATAAAAACCTATATGTCAGTGTGTTTTGCCTGTCTCACTGGGATCCTGCTAGCCAGGACCCCAATGCTCACAGTTTGTGGCCTAATGTGTATGCATGTGTAGTGCCTAACTGTGTCACTGAAGCCCTGCTAACCAGAACCTCAGTGCTTATGCTCTCTCTGCTTTTAAATTTGTCACTGTAGGCCAGTGACTTCATTTACCAATTGCAATTGTCATACTGGACCCCCCCTTATAAGTCCCTAGCATATGGTACCTAGGTAACCAGGGCATTGGGGTTCCAGGAGATCCATATGGGCTGCAGCATTTCTTTTGCCACCCATAGGGAGCTCAGACAAACCCTTACACAGGACTGCCACTGCAGCCTGCGTGAAATAGTGCACACATTATTTCACAACCATTTTCACTGCACTTAAGTAACTCATAAGTCACCTATATGTCTAACCTTCACTTGCTGAAGGTTAGGTGCAAAGTTACTAACTGTGAGGGCACCCTTCCACTAGCAAAGGTGCCCCCACATAGTTCAGGGCCATTTCCCCGGATTTTGTGAGTGCAGGGACGTCATTACACGCGTGCACTACATATAGGTCAATACCCATATGTAGCTTCACAATGGTAACTCCGAATATGGCCATGTAACATGTCTAAGATCATGGAATTGTCCCCCCATTTCAAATCTGGTATTGGGGAACCAATTCCATACATTCTGGGGTCTCCACCATGGTCCCCCATTACTGCCAAACCAGCTCTCTGAGGCTTGCACTGCAGCTACAGCTGCTGCCACCTCACAGACTGGGTTCTGCCCTCCTGGGATCTAGGCAACCCAGTCCCAGGAAGGCAGAACAAAGCATTTCCTCTGAGAGCAGGGTGTTACACCCTCTCTCTTTGGAAATAGGTGTTACACCCTCTCTCTTTGGAAATAGGTGTTACAGGCTGGGGAGAGGTAGCCTCCCCCAGCCTCTGGGAATGCTTTGAAGGGCACAGATGGTGCCCTCCTTGCATAAACCAGTCTACATCGTTTCAGGGAGCCCTCCTCCCCTGCTCTGGCGGGAAACTGGACAAAGGAAAGGGGAGTGACCACTCCCCAGTCCATCACCACCCGGGGTGGTGCCCAGAGCTTCTCCAGTGTGTCCCAGACTTCAGCCGTCTTGCTTTGCAAGATGTGGGGTCACTATGGAGGCCTCTGAGTGACCAGTGCCAGCAGGTGACATCAGGGACCCCTCCTGATAAGGCAGCCAATCCCCCTCGCAGGGCTATTTAGGGTCTCTCCTGTGGGTTCTCTTCAGATTCTGCTTGCAAGTTTCCTTTAAGAATCCTCTGCAACAACTTCAGACTCTTCTGACCTCGGATCAACCGCAGCCTGCTCCAAGAAATGTTGTAACTGCAACAAAGTGTCTACATGAGACACTTTTCTTCAGCAACCTCAGCTCCAAGTCAGCAACTGCAACAGTTTCCACGTTGTGCATGCTCTGGGGACTCCCTGTCTTCATCCTGCACTAGAAGAACCAAAGAAATCTCCCGTGGAGTGACAGAGTCACTCCCCTGCTCCAAGCAGGCACCTTCCAAGACGACGACCAGTACCCTGGGACTCCTCTCACAATGACAAGCGTGCTACTAAGGACACAGAGGGTAGACCTCATCGACATAGACTGTTCTGAGGTCTTGCTGATGCAATTTGGAGGAGGTAAGACCTTGCCTTCTCCGAGAACAATGGTAGCCCTTTGTGCTGAGTCTTCTTCACCTCTTTACGCCTCTGTGCACTCTTTGCAAAATTCCTTCATGCACAGTCTGGCCCTGGTCTCCGGCACTCGATCCTGTGACGCTCAACTTGCTGAGTTGTACTCCGACGGCGTGGGACCTTCTTTTGTTGTGCTGCATCAACCCAATTTTGCACCTCCTTTGAACCTGGATCCTGCAACTCTTGGGAGTGCTGGCTGGCATCCTGAGGGCTCTCTAAAGTGCTAACGACCTCCTCTTCTTCCTCACACAGAGTTGAGGCCCCCAGGTCCCTCCTGTGTCCATTCAGCACCATGTTGATGAAAAACACATTTTTGTCAGAACCAAGGCTTGTTGGTGACCTCTGAAATCTCATCTGCAACAATCTTCACGCCGTGGGACATCTTTTGCATTATGCAGGAACCCACTGGCATCTTCCTAGGGTGCATTCCTGCAGTCTTTGACTAACCGGGGACTCTTCTTTTGCACCCTTTTCTGGGTTGGCAGGGGCTGCTGTCCTTCCTGGAACTTCTTTCGACTTCCAGACTCTGTCCCCTTCCTTTGCAGGTCTTCAGGTCCAATAATCCAGCAGTTGGTCTTTGCAGACTTGGTTGGCTTCTGCAAAATCCCAAAAACGAGGTGTAGTGTGTCCTAAGGAAACTTGCAGAACTTTACTCGTGCTTTTCTGGGCTCTGGGGTGGGGTAATTTACTTACCTTTACTGTATTCTTACTCTCCCAGCGATTCTGCACACACTACACTTGTCTAGGGGGGAATTTGTGATTCACATTCCACTTTTTTAGTATATGGTTTGTGTTGCCCCTAGACCTATTTTCTCCCATTACATTCTATTGGATTTCCTACTGTTTGCATTGTTCTATGACTACTTACTTGCCTAATTTTGGTGTCTCGTGTATATCACGACGTGGTCCCAAAAGATTGCGTCAATTGTGCATTCAGTGTCTCCTTCTAACTGTAATGTTACTTTGTACACCTTATCAGGCATGGAAACACACCAAATGGGGATTATCCTTTTAGAGTTCAAGCTTGAACAACCAACAGGGTTAGTTAGGTACTCCCTACTTAGCTGAGGAGGAAAATCCTCAATACCACGGACGTCTCCGTACATAGTACTGAGGTGTCTTTGCATGTAGTGAGACAATACTCAGGAGGACCCGAAAATGAATGCCTGAACAAACGTTGGAGGCGCCATGTCGCGCAGGCTCTCCTAATGAGACTACTGGATTTGGGTGGCAGAATCACTTGCACTGTGGAGGACTGAGTCTGAACCCACTACAGGTGACATCTGTCGGCCTAATCCGGGTTTTGTTCTAGCTAACTAGCAGTGCCTCATCTCCACCCGAGAACAGAGATGATTGGGCAACCGAGCGCATGACACAAATGACTCCTCAGGGAAACTGTGGTCACTCAGACCTCATCCGTTTCTCCCAGTTACATTAGTCTCACATATGCAAGGACAATCAGAGGCAGAATATAGTTCAATAAGGTTTTATTGAAGTAACTGCATCTTAGATAACAAATCATGTAATGCAATAACTAGGATGATGAAGCATGACAGGATTAAAATTGTGACAAGGAGAGTAAAGTATACAAAAAAGCAACAATATTGTCACTACGATCATTAAAAATAGTCCTACCTAGGCTATGTTAGAGCACAGCCTGTTAAGCTCTAATTCTGCTCTTCAGGATCCCCTGGGAAGACATCATCCCACATATCTGAGCAAGAGGCCTGTAGTCTACATAAGCAGCTGCAGCGAAGCACTCAGAAATCAGCATACAGTCGTGGTCTTCTGGCTGGAATCTCTCTCTAATGTACATGGGTCAAAGTAGTGTTTTTACAATAAAACAGCTGATGTTCCAAGAAAGGATCCCCACGTAAGAGTGTGTATGTTTCTGCGAACATTAGAGACAAAGCGTACCACTTTTGCTGGCAACCTATCTTACTGTAGCCTTGAGAAAAGCACAGAGTGAATGAAATGCCTTGTTTAAGTACGCAGTACTGGCTTAGGCAGAGAACAGCTAGACAGAAAAAATAAAACAAGACCGCAAATTTGACTATTGTTAAAATAATAAAAGCGAAGCTGAATAAAGTATGTCTAGGATAAAGTGCACAGCGGCAGGCCTAGTTTGCTAAAATAACGTGTGTAATACAATAGCTAAAATGGCTACACAACACTAGAACCGGAGTGTTTGCTCTGACTTGGCAGAAGCTCTCAAAGCTCCCACCAAGTCAGAGCAAATAGATTTTAGATTTTTGTATCATTAATTTAAGTTAGTTATTTTTTTATCATTTAAAATTTTAATTCAATTTAACATTAGTTTTTCTACCTGCATTGATTTCCATGAGAAGGTATTGCAGTGTCAGTGGTTTTCTCTGTGTGGTGCTGGACTTACTACTGTTTTCTTTGGCAGTAGTAACTTACACTGGTAAGTTTGCCTTCATCCCCTTCTTCAGAAGGAGAAGAAGTGTAAGTTTACACATCTGAGTAAGTTTATTTTGGGATTTTGTGAATAGCCTAAAGTAGCAAAGTTACTCAAAAGTGTAAATGTAAATTACACATGTATAATAACAATTATAAGTTATCTTTGTGGCTTGTGTGGACTGTTGGGGATATGGACAATAACCCAATTATTTTGGGATAGATGATCTTTTGTGTATCTAAATGATGAGGCGGCTAAAGCTGTTTTTGCCTCTGGCAGCCTGTTTGTGCACTATGTGCTTTAATTTAGTGAGCCTTATAGTTTATGTCTAATATTGCTCATTTGGACACAACATGTTTACAACTCAATGCGCTAGCATTTTAACTCGCTGTACATTATCCTCTTTTATGTCCACTAATACTAAACTAGAACAGGGGGAATATTTATCTACACTCCAAGCAGTAACAGAAAGAAATTACGCATGCGGACTGCCGTCAATGTGGATATAGACAATGGGTTGTTGACACAAAATAATAAGGAAAGAGAGTTGGTTGATGTTTCTGTTTTTTTAATTGTCATACTGTATTAAATTATCTGTTCAACAAACTATCATTCATTCATTTGTGAATAGGCCCTGTGTGATAAGTTGACTCAAAAGACATTGAAAAAACACAAAGAGATAGATGGCTTGCATCCAGAGGGCTCTCTCTACATTCACTTTTGCCCCCAACAGGAAAGAAATCTGTTCCCACATCAGGAAGGAGAATAGGTAGGACCTTATTTCCATAAGTCCTGATCTCAGATAAGATTGGTAGCTCCGAGATCTTTTTTCTACCTCTTGTAGAGAAGGGAATTCTCTGGTAGGGTTTATAGTCAAGGAAGACAGAAAATGCTGGTAAATGAGAGGTTGATGTGATGGGAACTCTACAGGAAGTGGGTCCAGAAGTTTCCACTCGCTAGCTAGTGCGCTGGATAAAAATGGCCTGACTTTCACTAATATGGAGAGGCTAGAAGTGTTCTCCAATGGTCAGCTAGATGTCCACTATACTCCCATAGGGTCTCAAGAGACTGAAGAAGGGCTCTACTCTGCTTGGGAGAACCAGCTGCCAATTTGGGGATAAGCTGCTTTGGGGCCTTTGGTAGGCCTAGTCCTGAACTCTAGGAGGCTGTGCTGGAAGGTTGAGAGCTGTGACAGAGACCTGGATTATTTTTTCCCATATCTTGAAGAAGCTGACATTCTTGGCTGGAGCAGAAAGCATTGGCAGGGAGACCCATGTCACCACTGGAGGCTTGACTGGAGTCCCACAGAAAAGCACCAGGAAGATTAAAACATAGAAGTGTGCCAGTTTGGAAAATAGCTGACTCTGCCGCCTGACCTCCCTGCTTCTGTGTAGCAGAACAGTTTTAGTTACATCTTCTTGCTTTCATTTTGTGGTCAAAAGTGTAATTCAGTGTCCATCTTCGTTTTTGCGTAATACACATAGACTAACAGTGACATTTATATTTCCATTGTTATCTTTAACATTTTCTTCAAAAATTCATAACTGCTTAATCAATTTTTTATTTTTTTGATAAAGAGTATTTATTGATTTTGCAAGAAACAATGATACGTACAATTAACATGATGCCAACGGGCATCGAACAGTGATCAAACCCGTTATCCCCAGCAACACATTGTAGATAAAAGTTATACACACTCTAGAAGCCTGCTACGGCCTCCCACTTTCCCCATACCTTATTATGTTTATTTAGGCATCCTCTGGCCTCATATACAAGTTTTTCACGCTGCGCACACCAGTCCTCCCCTCGTCTCCATTTAGTCAGTGTCGGTGCATTCCTGGCCTTCCAGTCTGCCATTATATCCCTCTTGGCCACCAGGCATGCCACCCCTAGGAAGGTCCGATCAGCTCTTCGCAGCCCAGTGTCTCCCATGACCCCTAGAAGGAGGGGCAAAGGCACCCTCTTTATATCTTCCTGTAGGACCACAGAGACTTCCCGCACAACAGCTTCCCAGTAAGTCACCATGGTTGGGCAAGCCCATACCATGTGGGAGAATTCAGCCGCGGGGCTCCCACATCGGGGGCACTCCGCTGAGGAGCGGAGGCCCGCTCTGTGTAATTTGGTGGGCGTGAGATAGGCAGTATGAAGAAAGTAGGTTTGTATTAATCGGAAGCGAATGGCCATTGTAAGGGCACGCGGGGCCATCAGTGCTTCTGCCCAGTCCATCTCTTCCATGGGGCCCACCCATTCCTCCCATCTTTGGTGGAGCCCCCCAGGGAACCCGCAGTGACGATGATTAGGGTGCGATATATCTGGGAAACACCTCCCCTGCTCAGGTCTCCCATCAATGCCTTTGCTCGGGAATGGTGTCTCCTGCCTGAACATGTACTAGCAGGGCGTGGCGAAGCTGAAGATACAGGTGGAACTGTGTCTTGTTTAATGAATAGAGTTTCTGAAGGTCTTGGAAGGACCGCATGTGTGACCCTCCCCAGATGTCGCCCAATGTAGAAATACCTATGTTATCCCAGTTCTGAAAACCCTCCAGGCCCGCCACTTCTACCAACTGCCTCCCGTGCCATAGCGGGGTCTGTTGGGTAAGACGCCCCCACCACCCCGTCAACTTCTGAGCCGCCCGCCACCCCTGTAAGACCACTTTGGTCACGTCTGGGACATCTCGGGAGATCGGGTTCCCGTAGAGGGCGCGAAGATCCGTGGGTAGCCCATCGTCTGTAGTTACAGTTGATACGCGGGGTCTGTCCACCCACCCCCCACCCATTCATTAATCACGAGCAAGTGCATCGCAAGATGGTAGTATTGGATATTGGATATGCCCATGCCACCGTCATATAGGTCTCTCTGACAAGTTTTGAGCGCCAGTCGTGAACGGGTGCCGCCCCATATGAAATGGCGCGCTAAAGAGTCCATCTCCCTGAACCATCTCATGGGGATGGGAAGTGGAAAATTGTGCAGAAGGTAGAGGAGCCTGGGGAGGATCATCATCTTGTACAGCGCTATTCTGCCAAGCAGGTTTAGGGGGAGGGCCCTCCAGCGCAGGAGATCGTCTTGATTTTCTTTGTTAGCGGCGTAATGTTAAGTTCCCATGCCAACTCGGGAAGAAGTGAGACATGTACACCTAGATATTTAAAGCTGTTCCTTCGCACTGGGATGTTTCGTTGCCAATCTATACAGTCTCGAGAGCGATGTAGGGGAACCAGTAGGGACTTGGCGGGGTTCAGGATCAGTCCTGAGGCTTCCGCAAAAAGGCCCAGGATCTCTAGAACGCGGGGGCCACTCTTGGGCGGGTTAGAAATATACAAGAGAACATCATCAGCGTATAACGCCACTCGGTCCTCCGAGTCGGAGGGCCAGGGCCAGCCCTCAATCAGTGGGTCGCCCCTCAGCAGTATCGCCAAGGGCTCTATTATTAGCGCAAAGAGCAGGGGGGATAGCGGGCATCCCTGTCGAGTTCCGCGACCAATGGGGAATGGGTCAGAAACCACTCCATTCACCCGGACTCGGGCAGTCAGGTTAGAATGTAGGAGTTTCACTAGCCCTCGAAATTTGGACCCAAGCCCGTTTTTTTGCAGGACTTGTTCGAGATAAGACCAATCCACAGTGTCAAAGGCTTTTTCAAAATCAAGTAGGAGTAATGCCAAAGGTGTGTGTGACAGGGTTTTGCTGTGCTAGGGCCAAATGCAATCGCCTGATGCAGTGCCTCGTACTGCGAGTGGGCATAAAACCACATTGGTCAGGGTGCACCAGTGTGGGCATTACCTCCTTCAGTCTGGAGGCAAGGATCGAGAAGAGCACTTTGATCTCAATATTTAGGAGTGAGATGGGCCGGTACGCTGAGCAATGTCGTGACGGGGGTTGAGTTTTAGGGATCACTACAATTGTCGCTTGGTCGATCTCAGTGGGGAAGTGGCCCCGGTTTTGAGCTTCCTCATACATGTTAAGCAAGTGGGGACCCAGATTATCGCTGCATTTGTTATATAACTCTGCCGGGAAACCATCGGGGCCTGGGGTCTTGCCCGATGCTAGATTGGATATTGCATTGGAGATTTCTGCGAGGCTAATGGCCTCCTCCAACCTGCCTCTTGCCTCCAGGGACACCCTAGGAAGGGTAATATCATTTAAGAGGGGAGTCTCTCTCTCAATAACGGGGCAGGGTGCTTGGCATATAGGCGGGCGTAGTAGGAGGCGAAACTTTGTGCAATTTCGACAGATGTTTTGACGAGGGAGCCCGAGTCCTCTAAAATTTCGGGTATAATTCTGTTGGTTAGGGGGCGGGTGGCCAACCAATGGAGAAGCTTCCCATTTTTGTCCTCCCATCCATAAATTCGGGCTGCTGAGGCTCTCCACATGTGTTTGGCCGAGTCCAGCATTATGTGCTTAATATCCTCTCTCACCCTCGTCAGCTGTCTCATGATAAAGGCCGATGCCGAGTTCACATGTTGGCGTTCCAGTCTTAGGGCCTTGGTCTCCAGCTCAGAGACCCAGGAGTTCTGGTCTCGCTCGCGGGATCGGAGGATGTGTTTGGCATGCCCTCTAAGAGTAGCTTTACAGGCGGCCCATATTGTTCCTGGGGATCGAACCGATCCCAGGTTCAATTCAAAATATTGACTAAGGTGATTCCTGATCTCCTGAGTGTAGTCTTTGTCTTGTAAATGCCATGCGTTCAGGCGCCACATCGGGCGCTTGGTGGGATCTGCTCTGCCCAGTCGGACACGTATTGGCGCGTGGTCAGAGACTCCCCGAGGGAGAATCTCCGCCCCTGTGACGTTTGAGAAGTCCAAGGCGGGCATGAACACAAAGTCTATTCTGGATTGTGTCTGCTAAGCCGCCGATGTATGTGTGTATTGGCGCTCCCTGGGGTGCCAGGTGCGCCACACCTCGCATAGGCCAAGGTTCTCCGCCCAGTTGCTTAGGGCTGAAGCCCGGTTGGATCTACTAGCGGTGATCCCACCAGATACATCCAGACCCGGGTCAAGAACTGCGTTGAAGTCTCCTCCCAGCACGGTGGTCCCCTGGGGAAGTCCTGTAGTCACTCGGTGAAGCGAAAGTAGGAAGGCATCGAGTCTTGACGGGGGAGCGTAGGCGCACACAAGATTTATCGGTGACCCTTGGAGAGTCCCCGTGACTACTACAAATCTGCCCTGCGGGTCGGACTGCGTGGCTGTGATCACCATGGGTAGAGACCGATGGAGCAGGATGGCCACTCCTCTAGAGCCTCTGGAAAATCCCGCGTGGTATACTCTGTCATATCCACCTTGCGCAAGCATGGGGCACCTAGACCCGAGGAGGTGGGTTTCCTGTAGGAGGACCGCTGAGGGGGAATATCTACGGAGAGTGCTAAATACTGCTGATCTTTTGATCTTGTCTAATAAGCCGTTTACGTTCCAGGATAGGACTTGGGTCAGTGAGGGCCAGGCGTGGGTTGTGCAGGTACTATACAGTGCTGTGTGTGTGGCTGCGGACCTAGGGACGACCATTTCAAACATATCGATGAAACCTTAAAAACACAAATAAGGCTAACTAACTCGTTGCCCTCTAAATCTATTTCAAACTCCCCCCCCAAAAAAAAACACCCCCCTCCTCATACTCCCACCCTGGAAGCATCTGTCGCCCAAGTACCCAACCAGAACCAGACAGCCAATAGGACTGTCATTGGGGTGGAGTGGTGGACCCCTCCTTTCACTTGGACCAATTGCAGTTAACGGTCACAAATCGAGCTTTAGACACCATGCAAATAGGAAGTCTCAGTGTCATCAATGGTGGCCCCTCCGGGGCCCGCACGAGCAATTCAAACAAGGTATGTCCCCCCGCATCCATCGAGGGGGCCACACACCCCATGTCAGCCGAGCACCGGGGATTGGCTCAAGCGACTTTCCTCCTCTGTCTGGGCTGATGTCTGAGGCCCAAGGAGAGTAACGGGGATGTTCTCTGTCCGTGAACCAGAGTCTCCGGCCGCCTCACTGTCTGCAGGGGTGTCCGGGTCTTTCTGCCTACCTCTCCGGGATCTGGTACGCCGCCGGCTCCTCCGGGGCCCTCCCGAGGGGGAGGGTTCGGTGCGTGTGGTTTTCCCAGTGGATCCTGGGGGACCCCTCCGGGCTCCGACATCCTCCCATGTTAGCCAGTCCCATGGTTCCTCCGGTGTTTCAAAAAAGTACGCTTTCCCAGCCATAAGGACTTCCGTGCGGGGAAGAGGAGAATGTACGAGAGTTGCATTGCCCTAAGTTTTTGTTTAACGGGCTCGTACGACCGGCGGCGGGTCTGGACCTCCCGGGTGTAGTCTGGGAAAATTAGGATTTTGTGGTTTTCCCATTGAAGATCTTCCGATCGCCTAGCTTCCTTAAGGATATTGTCTCTGTCTTTAAAGTTAAGGAATCGTGCAATCATCGTGCAATCATCGGGCGTTTTGGGCACCCCGGAGGAGGGCGTGGGGCGAGCGCCCTGTGAGCCCGTTCAATCACAAACCAGGGTGAGAGGGACTGGTCCGGCATCAAGGTTTTGATCCATCTCTCTAGGAACTCGGGGGCCCTGTCATCCTCTATGCCCTCAGGGAAACCGATGAAGCGCAGGTTATTGCATCTTGACCGGTTCTCAGCGTCCTCCGCACGGCGGTGAAGCTCGTTGGTTCGGGTCGGCAGCTGGGCCACTTTGGTTTTGAGGTCAGACAGATCATTTTCATTCTGGGAGACTCGGGATTCAACCTCAGTGATTCGGTTCACTGCATTTCTGAGATCTTGCCTAATAAGGCCCATATCCTCTCGCACTTCTCCGATTTTGGTCTCCATGGCCGTCTGCGATGATTGGATAGCCTGGAGGATGGCGCTCACTCCGTCCGGCGCCGGGCCGCCACTAGCCGTGTCTTCCCCTCCTCGCTGGCCCGTTATCGTCGTGAACTGGTCGATTTTTTGCTGGGAGGATGGAGGTTGTTTGTTCGCCTTATCATTTCCCATCGTGACACCTGGGACGGGGATCAGACACGCCGCTCCCACCGTATTACGTTTAAAATCTAAGTCCTCAGTACGCTTTCAGTTATCTTGGGCCTAGGGAGGAGACAACACGGTGTGGTCCTGCCGTGACGGGTCTATCCAGGAAGTCCCGGCGCTCAGTGCAAGGACGTCGGGAGGTCACAGTCTCAAGGGCACCCTCCGGTCTCCTCCATGTTCCTCTGGGCCCCACAAGGGCAGTCCCTTTGCTGGCCTCTCGGGGAGGGCCAAGCCGCCGGTCCTCCTCCGACAGTCCCCTACCACCCTCTCCGCACAGGGGGGAGATATTCGCTCCAGTCTCGGGTCTAGCTCCCCTCATTCCCAGGGCCTGGGACTTCTGCAGCAGGTCCAGTCCCATCTCAAGCAGGCCGCTGATTTCCAGTATCTTGTTTAACAAGGACAGGTTATCTATGATTCTGAGTCCTGATTTTCCAGCAGTTCTGGGAGGCCCTCCTCCGCGTCCCAGCTCCTGGTCTGATCCCAGCGGCTGTTGTGGGCTACGGCGAACCCCATCCGGACAAAGGTCAAAGGGGGAGCGGAAGACAGGCCACCGGGTCTCCCATACGTTGTGTTAGGGAGGGGAGGGGGGACTCCCTCTATCACCGCTTTCCTTCCCCTCCTCTCCCCCTTTTCTGCTCTCAGGCTGTGTCCTTGCCCCCACGGGGCCACGCCCGACCCTCGGCCTGGTCCCGGTCCTCCACGTGGCTCCGGCTCTCTCCCTGAGCCCAGCGGGACACCGTGCGCTTCAGATCAGCACTGCGGCTTGCTCAGCAGGATAAGCGGGCGCCACGGCCTCCCGGCCGGCGCTCGCGAGCAGGCGCGCAGGGGCAGCGCCGCTCACCTGGTGCTTTTTTTCCCCTGGATCGGGGCAGCGCTGGCCCCCCAGCTCATGGGGGCCCGCGGCCGGAGCACGGGCCCAGATTCCCGGGGGACCCCCGCCGCTCCCCCGGCTCGTTGCAGTCGCTTCGGGAGGAGCCGCTGGTCCAATCTCAGCCCAGCCGGGCTTACCTAGTTGCGGCCGCCATCTTTTCTTTTGGGTCAGTCGGACCGCCGCGAGGACACGGGGGCTAGGATCCTGGCTCGCTCACTGCACCAAGCTCCTAGGGCCATAAGGATGTCTTTTCGCTCAGTTGGACCGCATTAACCACGGGCGGATGACGGAGGGGTGCAGAGCACTCTCAGAGTGCGACCGCCATCTTGACGCCCGAAGCCACGCCCCCGCTTAATCAATTATTACATTTGTTTGTTGTTTCGCCCATTACTTTTCCCTGATTTATCTAATTTGGTTTGGGAATTTTATTGTTTTGTTCTAATCCTTAATGTTGTTGGATATGGGGGACATGGCCACACTGGTGACCAAGATGACCACTCAGTGCTCAAGCTCCTGTGCACCCATTCAATCCTGGCACCCTGGGACATGCATTCATTCCACCCCCCATCTCCTGGAATATCGTGGCCAGGGGGGAGTGCTCCCGTCCGACAGAGACGCTGGGCCCAGTGGCCATGCTGCAGTGACAGACCCAAATGTGAGCAGGTCGCTCTGAATGAATCCGCCCAGCGCTTGAGAGGAGGATTCCCCGGTGGAGCTACAAACCTATGCAGCCCACTGTGCTCCTGAACTGGGCTCAGTGCCTACACTCCATTTCAAGGACTACTTACCTCCCTGTGGGGGACGGTGCCCTGCACCTCATTCAAGGTGCGTGAGGTCTGCAGGGCCGGGCAGCACAGGTTGGACTGTTCTGCATAGGTAGCGACACTTCAGATAATGCACTGTCTGCCATTCCTTTATCTGCTTGGGCCCTCCCTGCCTGACTTCACTCTCCTCCTGTTATACATGGGGTTGACAGCCAGTGCTACGGTCACCATGGTCACCATAAAAACAGTCCGCTGATCGACCATCTGTCATGTACCTTGCATTTTCTTGGCCCCACTATATCATGCCTGGCCTGGGTGATGTGGCTGCTAGCCCCCTCTCTGGCACTGCTACCCTACCTGGGCCTGTCATGTTGGTGGGCTAACTGCCTTTTTGTCACTGTTTTCTTAATTGTACAGATGCACTCCTGGGTGGTCACTGAGACATCGCCATGGGTTGTGGCAACCCAAACAGAAGAAACTGTATTTTGACACTGCCAGAACCCCACAGCACCAGCGGCCCCCCTCGGACTCTGAGGACCCTTCTACTGGTGACGCTGGTGGGCCCTTCCTCAAAGGCATCACTGCCATCATGGTGGAATTGCATGCAGGTTTTAAATCGATGCACGCTTCCATAATCTCAAGGGCCACCTGGACCGCATGGGTGATAGACTGGACTGCCACGTGGCCCTTTTGGATGGTGCTGAGAGCAGAATTTCCGAAGCTGAAAATAATGCCATGTAAGTCCAGAAGCAGCTTGAGAAGGTGGAATGCCTGCAAAATTCTGCCATCACCAAGAATGAGGATTTGGAGGCCCGGTCGCGCCACAATAACATACAGATAGCAGGTATTCTGGAATCTGTAAACATGGGCCGTCCTGATGCCTTTGTTGAAAACCTGCTGGTGCAATTGTTTGGCAAGTAAGCTTTCACAGCCACCTTCATCGTAGAAAGAGTTCACAGATCTCTAGGGCCGCAGCCTACACCGGGGGACCCCCAAAACTGATCATGGCTCGCCTCCTCAATTTCCGGGACAAAGACACCGTGTGAACGCGCCCGTCTCCACTACCAAGGCACAGGACTGTCCATCTTCCCAGAACTTACACAAGCCATACATGAGGCGTGAAGAAAATACGTGGATGTGAAAAAGACCCTCCAGAAAATCTGCCTTAAATCAAGCATGTTATACCCAGCGTGAGTAAGAACAGAGGCAAGTGGCCGGCAGCATATTTTTCAAACTCCCTATCATGCAATCCAGATTTTGTAAACAATAAAATGGAGGTTCGAGTCCATCTGTCAAATCATCCCCTGGATTGCCTCCCACCGGCTCCTCTATGAGTCCCCAGTCAGCAAAGCTGCCTTGAACACCTACCTCCCCTAGCCTCTTCTCTATTGCCACGTTTACAGTATTTGGAACTTACCTGAGACAAATGAATGCTTCTACACTTCTGGAGTCCTCCTTGCATATGCATGCACTGGCCCTTGTTGTCCACCAGGGCAATCTATCCTTTGGTTACATTCTTACTAATCAGAAGGACGTTGTTCACAGGAATGTTGACACTACCTCAAGGTGTATACCAGCATGTTCACTGGTTTGAGTTTCTGGGGTTTTTGTGGGACTCACAGTTGGATACTCCCCCGCTGTTGGAAGAGAGAAAAGACTGAAGTTACAAGCTTGAACTATGGCCCTGCAATTGGGAAGCTTACCACACAGGTGTAGCAGTGGATCAAACTACCTCTGTAGATAGCATGGTGCATTGGTATCAGTAAAATTGTGGTTTTGCCCTGTTTCTCATACTTATTTCTATACATTCCCATTGCACTAACCAACAGCTTCTTTAACACTCTTCTGAGTCTCCTGACGCGTCTCACATGGGAGGGAGGGATACTGCACATTAGATAGCAGACTCTGAGGATGCCCTACGACTGTGGTGGCTTCGGGGTCCTGGACATGTGAGTGTATTATCTAGTGGCCCAATCTCATTTCTTTTGCTACTGGTACCTCCCAGATTCCAGAATAGCATGCCTTAAGTCAGAAAGAGCATAGGCGCCCCATCTCCCACTCCCTTCTCTGCTTTCCAAGGGGCTCCCCCGAGATCCGACAGATATACAAATTCTCTATACAACATGCTAGGCCTGGTTTCAACTCCAACGATACCTGGGCAGAGTGCCCCTATTTTCCCCCCACATACCTCTTCCTCATAACCCTTGTTTACGCTCACGCAGGAACGTCTAGTTCGACAGACGAAAGCCATCCTCCAATTGCACACAGTCAGAGACCTATTCAATAACTGCAGGTGCAAACCTAACACCTATTAATAAATTCATACTTCACTGTTTATATAGCACTATGCGCCTCACCCTGCCGGAGTACCCAGATGAACCTCATGATTTTCCCCCTTTGTCCATGGTCATCACTACCTCAGACAACAACAGACTTATTTCTTGCATGTACCATACCGCCTTGCCAGTGCAATGCACTGGGTGGGAAAAATCTATGATTGCTTGGCAACGCAATTTGGGGCATACTATCCCTGATAAGGTCTGGTACTGCTGCTGTACACAAATGAAACTTATTTCAAATAACCACAGACACAAACTCTTGCATTCCAAATTCTTACATTGTGCTTATTATTAGAAATGGGGTCTCTAGTTGGAAGTCGGTTTGCACCCTGTCCAAGTAGGGACCCTCACTCTAGTCAGGATAAGGGAGATACCCGCTCAGATAACCCTTGCTCTCCCCCTTGGTAGCTTGGCATGAGCAGTCAGGCTTATCTCAGAAGCAATATGTAAAGCATGTGCACATAACACACAGTAACACAGTGAAAACACTACAAAAGGACATCACACCAGTTTCAGAAAAATAGCCAATATTTATCTGTATAAAACAAGACCAAAACGAGAAAAATCCAACATATAGTAATAAAGATATGAATTTTGCAAGAATTAACTTAAAAATACAGTTCCTTGAAGTCGATAGCTCCACTTGGGGCTATCACGGCGTTGTGATCAACGAAATCAACTGTTCAGGCTGGCTGTGGCGTCGTGGGCCAGCTACGGTGTCGGGAAAACCCGCAAACAGTACCTTTGGAATTGCAGGGCATCGTGATCCTTGCGATGAAATCCATAGAGCGTTGTTGCTGGTGTTGCGGATTCGGTTCCGGAGGCGGTACGGGGGTCGGTGGGCCCTTGAAGTCCGGGCTGATGAAGTCAGGGGCGCCAGTGTGCATGGCATCCGGGCTGCGGTGCCAAGCGGGATGATGCGACGTGCGGTGCCTCCAGGCCACAGTGTAGGCAGCAGTGTCCTTGTTGCTCTAGCGCTGTCGTTGGTAGGCCCAAGTCAGTGGTGCGGCAAGGGACGGGCTCTGTGCGGCGTCCACGGGTCACAGTGCAGACAGGGACGACTGGTGATGACACTGGTGTTGATGGTGCTGGCATTTGTGGACCGGGGCTGCAGTGCGGGATGGTGTACCTCACAAGCGGTGTCTACAGACCACGGTGCATGCAGCAGCACTGGTGTCAGCAGCAGCGTTGTCGTCAGGGATACCCAGACTGCGGTGTGCAAGGCGGTGCCGGAGTGCGGGCCCACAGGTCACGTTGCAAGCAGCTGTCTTGTGGTGGCGTTGGATGGCAGTGTCGGTGTGACCAGGGATAAGGTGCGACTCCATGCAGCAGCGGCAGGTCACGGTGAAGTCTGTGGCTTTTCTTCTGTTGCAGCACAAAACACACAGTTCCCAGTGCTGTATACAGATGAAGCTGAAGTCTTTGATATCCCTGGTACTTCCAACATGAGGCAAGCTCTACTCCAAGCCCTTGGAGAACTTTCTCAAGCAGGATACACATCAAAATTCACCCTTTGTTCTCTTTGAAGACAGAAGCAACAACTGCAGGCCAACCCAGCAAAGTACACACAGCAAAGGGGCAGTACTCCTCCTCCAGCTCTTCAGCTCTTCTCCTTGGCAGAGGTTCCCCTTGATCCAGAAAGATTCTAAAAAGACTGGGGTTTTGGGTCCACTACTTATGCCCCTTTCTGCCTTTGAAGTAGGCATACTTCAAAGGAAAGTCTCTGTTGTTCACACGATCCTGCCATGCCCAGGCCTGGCCCCAAACACACTCCAGGGGGTCAGAGACTGCATTGTGTGAGGACAGGCACAACCCTCTCAGGTGTAAGTGACCTCTCCTCCCTCCACTCGAACCCAGATGGCCCATCTGGATATGCAGGCTACACACCAGCTCCCTTTGTGTCTTTGTCTAGAGGAATTCACAACAGCCCAACTGTCAGACTGACCCAGACGTGGAATACACAAGCAGGCAGAGACACAGAATGGTTTAAGCAAGAAAATGCCCACTTTCTAAAAGTGGCATTTTCAAACCAACTATTTAAAAAACAACTTTACCAAAAGATGTGTTTTTAAGTTGTGAGTTCAGAGACCCCAAACTCCATATCTCTAACTGCACTTTAAGGATAATTCAAAACAGCACCCCTGTGTTAACATATGAGAGAGATAGGCCTTGCAACAGTGAAAAACGAATTTGACAGTGTGTAACTGTTAGGACATGTAAAACACATCAGTACATGTCCCACCTTTAACATACACTGCACCCTGCCCTTGGGGCTACCTAGGGCTTACTTTAGGGGTGCCTTACATACTACATGTAAGGCACCCCTAAAGTAAGCGTAGTAAGTAAGTAAAGTGCATTGTATTGAGGGGAGATATCCTATTAACTACCCATCATACTTGGCTATACTTTAGACCGGAGCCTGTGATGGTCCTTTTGGGTTACATTAAACCTTTAAACCATAGCCTGCGACGTTTTGCAGCTTTTGCCCTACTACTGGCCAAAAGTCAAATCGCACTCTGTTGGGACAGTCCCCGCATCCCAACTAGCACTGCCTGGTTACGAGTCATGACCTTTTGTGATACCACAAAGTGAACTGTATGCCTCCCTGCAGCCTATTACTTCCCTACCAAAGGACATTTGTCAACCACTCTGAGATTACCTTTTAGCAGTGTGCTCAGATGGTGAACAAACAGACGCTGACTGATCTGCTATTGCTGTTTATTTACGTATTTCATGTAATACAGATAGAATTATATAGTTGCATCATTGTGCCTATGTCTTGCACTGTATAAGCCTCGCGTCAACTGGTCTTGTGTGATTTCTTTATTCAACACCCTTCACAGCTACAGATCCCCCTGTTTCTTCTCAATAGAGTCTTATTTCTCCTTGATAACTATTCCATCTGTCTGTTTATTTGAAATGATACATAAAGGTTTTTTAATTTTTTTTTAGATATTCTTGAAACTGTGGTAGCTGATCTCCTTTCTTTCTTTAAATGCACCGCAATAGGGGCTTATGCTACCAGGAGTTGTGTTTACAATGTCCTCCATCTTGTACCGATCTCACCAAGATCATGTGTTATTTGTTGTCCTTCTTTTGTTCCAAATAAAGAATTGCAAAACTCTGACTGATAAACTGAAAACTGTTCTCAGAGGCCTTCTGCTGTGTACCTAGGACACTTCAACTGTCCCGGGATATGGGCATACAGAGTAACCATTGAAATGCCGAACTAACTGTGAGAATCTCCACATATTCCATGTAGTGCTACCAGAAGAGAATCTCTGAATGTATTCTGCAGTAAAATGTTTCTTATTGCTTGCTCTCTATTGGTGTATATCCTGAGAAACGTGTACCCATGTAGGATGTATGACTCTCATTCTCCGAAGTCCTTTAAAAGGATGTAGATTTCTATGGTAAGGGAGCTCCCCTTTCTCTACTCTTACAAGGCAAATCTCTGCCGGATTTAACCTTGAGATGTACTGAGTTCTTTGTACTTATGACATATGCTTTGCTGCTAAATTCCCTAATGGCATATATTTTTTAACCTGCCTATAATTCTTTATATATGCTTTGAATAAAGTGTCATTCTTAATAGAATGCTATTCAGCTGCTACTGAATTAAATAGAGTGGCAGCTCTAGTCGGGGAGCACCAAAGCCCATATAGGGACTACACCGCTCCGGTCCTAGGTGTTGGCATCCCCAAGAATGATATTTAAGGTAGAGAAAGCGCGCTGACAAAACTATCACACATGGTATAGCTACCGGGGGCTACTCAGACATGTGCTGTAAGCTAACAAAGACTGAGTTTTGTTAAATCGGTAGGGTCACCCTTTGCCAAATAAATAACCCACTTTCAGTTACACTCACTGAAGATAGGCCCCTGGCCCCGCTCTCCCTCTTGGTCTTTCTCTTTCCTTGATTTCACCCTTCCCACACACTCACTGCCTCTGACTCCCTCTTATTTTCTGAGATTACATTCTGGCCCCCACGGGTTAGCGCTTTGGCGCATTAGGTTGTTAATCTGTCTTTACAGATGTATTTTCCCCCCACATGCCTTGTTGTTCCCCATAGGTCTCACACTCACAGCTTTAACCTTATTCTAGGCCTTGCTTTCACCCAAAAAGTTTCTACTTAAGGTTCTCACTATACTCAAGACCTCCGTCTGCCACCATTACACTTTCCCCAAGGGCTTCATTATCCTCAAAGGTCTGTCTATCCTTAAGAGTCCCCACAGGCCTCTTTCTTATAGGCCTTATTGTCTTATAGATCTCGCGCACTTACTTAGCCTGTTTGTCCTATTGAAAAAGTCTTTTTAAAGCAGAGATACTTTATAAAAAGTGCTCTTATAAAAGCCATTTTGGGTCAGGATTATGTTTGAGAAAGATGTTGTCATGGGTCTTCTATATAACAACGAATGTGAGGCAAAATGGAAAAAGGTGGCTTTTGATTTCTGATGCACAACTAGTTATAGTGGGCTTGCGGACAACTTACTAAGCCACCACCTCCTCCAAAAAAGTGATCTGGAAAGAGAAATCCAATTCAATACAAAGGCCTCTCTGCAGCCACTTCAGTTAAATTGCCTATCCTTATAAGTGAATGACTCAATAATTCATTTACCATTAGTTATATTTATTGGTTTTCACAGATGAGGTTAATAATACCTATGTAAACCACATAAATTGTGGCAGTTAGACGGTATGTGAACTCGGAGTACTGTGCTCGGAGAACGTTTTCCAGTGAAATTAGGGACTTTACAGTTGTCAAATAGCATTGTGCGCACTCTATTATAATTATTCATTTGCAAATCCACGAAGCCTTGCCAATTTACAAAGATGAATAGTAGCAGGAGGGTGGGGGGTCATATGATCCTGAAGCTGATCTTCAGCATAGAAAGAGAGAAACAGTAAATGCATGAATAAGTGTAGAGAACATAACATGAAATAACATTTATGCAGCGTGGGGAAGGGAATAAGCAGCTACCCCAAAGATGCGGCTTTTACTTGGTGGAAAGAAGACGAAATATACGGACCGCATTTCCCGCCCACTCTTAAGTGGTTTCCTAATTCAGAAGTTTCAAGGAGGTTTACAACTGGGAGGTAGTCTAATTAAAAAGAGCCTGTTTGTAAAATAAAAGTTAAAAAACGGGATAAATAAAAATACATGTCAACTAGTAAATTTAGCACAAGTTAAACAAGAACCACATACATTTTTAAAGTGTACTGCCCTTTTAAAATGCTTTTTATTAACATTTTCTTTTTATTAACTGTACAAAATATACATTTCTGGTATCATTATTTTGGCGCTTTTACATCCGTGCTTTACAGTACCATTCAGCTGTGTTGACATGAAAGCCGAATGATGCCTCCATGTGATCCTTCCTTTGTCCGACCTTCGCGGTCTTAGAACCCCCTGTATTCCCGCCAGGCTCCCCATATCTTTTCTCATTTCTTGGGGCACCATCTACTTTGGTAAACCACCTTTTTTGCCCTTTGCATCAACCTAAATCTCTTTCCCAGTCCTCTATGCTGGGGGAGGGAGGTGGTTTGCCCCATGCCTGTGGTATATTATGTTTTGCAATTCATGGAACTAACATTAATCATATTTTTTGTAATTTCTGGTCAATTTCGTTTCCATTGATGGCGAAGATGAGCCATTTTGCGTTCAAAGGGACTGCTTGTGCCTGCACCTTAGCCATGACATCAGTTACTTGCTTCCAGAACTCTTGGATCTTTGGGCATTCCCACAAGATGTGAAAGAAGGTGCCTTCTTGGTTGCATCCTCAAAAGCAATGGAGCGTCACTGCTTTCCCTATCTTACGCACTACAGTCTTGGAGTAGTATTATCTATGAAGAATCCTAAGTTGTATCAGTCTGAATCTGTCTCTGAATAGCTTCCGTCCAGCCTTCATCATCTATGTCCTCAAGTCTCCTCCACACTTCTCTGAGCGCTGTTAAGAGATCCCTGGGAGTTATTCATTAGTTTTTTTTATATACCAATGAAATTCCTTTACTTGGTAAGGGGTCTAGAAGTAGTTTATCGTCTAGTGGAGCTGCTTCAGGTAGATGTTCACCCTCTGGAATATGTCTATTCAGGGCATGTTTCAACTGTAGATATCTATAAGTTTCAGATGCGGCCATGTCATATTCTTGGCTCAGATCGTAGAATTTTATCATTGCCTGTTCTCTCCGGATATCGCCTAGATGTTCGATTCCTATTAGTTCCCACTTATGGAAATCTAGAAGATCTCTCACTCCCCGGAGCTGGTCACTGTGCCTCAGGGAGGGTCTGATTTGTCAGCTTTCTCTGCCAGCCGAGGTATGAGGTGGCTTCCCTCCATACGCTTTACTGCCTCTGTATGTGCCGGTAGGGTCTTATCTCTATACCGTGTGTAAAGGACGGTTTCATGTCCACCACAGTTCATTGCTACTCTATCTACACTATAGAAGGGTTCAGTCTGTTCCCAGAAGACCCAGTCATTAAGTACTATCAGTTATGTCACCCAGTATTATTTCTGGAAGTCTGGCACTGCTAGGCTCTCATCATCTACCTCCCTCTGTAATTTGGTTAGTGCTATGCGTGGCGTCTACCATCCCAGAGGAGTTGACGGTCTTCACAATCTATTTTATGGAAAATTTCTATCGGGATTTGGAATGGGGTGTTCTGCAGAGCATATATAAAGCGGGTGAGAGCCATCATTTTATAAACAGGTACTCTACCTGCCATCAACAGTGAAAGCTTTCGCCAGTGAGCCACATCATTGCAGAGCCTAGTTAGCTAGAAATACATGTTCCGTCGGAGGAATTCCTGTGGATCACGTGTTACATAGCTCTCCAAATATTTAAAGCCCTCCAGTCCCACTGGTGCCGTGCAGCCTGGGGGTAGAGCAGGGGCTCCGCCCGCTAAGGGGTACTAGACTGACTTAGACCAGCTTATCTGATAGCCGGAGTAACTTCCAAACGTTTGAAGATCTGGATCACTCTGTCAATGACAGGGCTGTTTAGTGACATACTTTACAACGTCGTCGGCGTATAAGGAGATGTGCTCCTCCCCGCTGTCTCCTATAGGGAGTCCGGCTATCAGAGGATCTGGATGCACCCACGCCAATGATGGCTCCAGTGCCAATGAAAAGATCACTGGCGAGAGTGGGCAACCCTGCCACATGCCTTTGTATTGGGGAAACGTGCAAGACAAAACCCCATTGACCCTCATTCTCGCTCATGGCGTCTGGTAGAGTAATCTAACCCAATCGCTGTATTGCGACCTAAAGCCAAATTTGGATAGCACCACAAATATAAATGTCCACTCCAAGCTTGGAAATGCCATTTTGGCATCTAGGGACATCAACACTACCTGTGGAGAGTCGAATGACCTTGTCAGGTGCATGACCTGTATAATCTGCGTAGGTTGAGGCGGGTACTCCTATTAGGCATGAAGCCCGATTGGTCTGAGTGTATAAGTGAGGTGATGACCCCACACAGTCTGGTCACAAGTACTCTTGCCAACGCTTTTGCTTCTATATTGAGCAGGGATATGGGTCTGTATGAACTGCAGTCGGACTGTTGCTTGCCTTTCTTGTGGATCAAAGTTATGGTGGCCTCTGTTTGATCTGCAGGGAGTAATTCTTCTACCAGTGCCTGTTCAAACATGTGGAACATGGGTTTAGCAGCTTCTGTATAGAGCTCCACAGGTAGGCCATTGGGCCCTGTGGCTTTGCCAGACTGCAGGCTCTGGCTGTTGCTATTTTATTGCAATTTAAGTTTGCGCCCAAGAAACCCCTGTCTGTCTGTGTTAGTTCTGGTAGAATAATGTCCTTGGCTAAGTCTGCACAGTCCTCATCCTTTTTAGATGTAGTGGAGGTGTATATCCCTTCGTAATAGTCCACAAAGGCCTCTGCTATGTCTTAGTTAGTCATACATTTCTTACCAGCATTGTCCACTATTTCGAGGACTCATGATCTGTCACGGTCTCTTTTGTCCAGCCAGGCTAATAATTTCCCGGCTTTGTCTCCTATGTTGTCTAAACACCTCTGCCCTGCCAGGGCATAACTACGTGCCCTGTGTTCTAGCAAGGCCTGAAGTTCCTGTTGCTTAAGTTATAGTTGTTGGGTCAGACTGATTGCTGTTTCTTCTAGTATCTTTTCTTCCAGTCACTTTACCTCCAGTTCATGAGCTTCTATACCTAGGTTATTGTCTTTCTTTTTATCCCCTGTTAGAAATGGGGACTTTGGTTGGCAGTCAGGTTACCCCCTGTCCAAGCAAGGACTCTCACTCTAGTCAGGGTAAGTCACACACAATCCAAATTATCTGGCTAGCTTGGCACTAAGCAGTCAGGCTTAACTTAGAAGGCAATGTGTAAAGTATTTGTGCAATAAATCATACAATAACACAGTAGAACACCACAAAAATACACCACACAGTGTTTAGAAAAATATATAATATTTATCTGATAAGATGCAGGTCAAAACGATTAAAATGCAATAAGTATATTTTGGAATATCACTATAAAAATGATATAAAGTGTCTTCAGTCTCTTAAAAGCAATAAATGTCTCTTTCAAGCACAAAGTACCTGGTTTTCGTTTAAAATCTCTGCAAAGAACCACAGAGGAGGAGATGGGTGGAAAACAGGGAGGTGTGTGTCGATTTCACGGGCCGCACACGGCGATGTGTCTTTTAGTTTTCCTCCAGGGAAGGCTTTGCGCCGATATCTGGCGCTTGGTCTTGGATCCTCTTCGGGTTGCGGGATTTTCAGACACCCCGGAGATGATGCGTGGATTTCCAGTGCTGACAGGACAAAGTCACAGGGGCTGCGTGGAAATTTCTACTGCACGGCAGGCGCTGCGTCGATTCCTCTCAGGAAGTCGGGCTGCATCATTCTGGCTCAGCTTTTCGTCGATCCAGTGGGCCATGCGTCGAATTTCCAGTCGCTACATTGGCCCTGCGTTGATCTTCTCGTTGCGAAGTTGGACTGTGTTGTTCTGGTTCGGCATGCGTGAATTGTTCACCGCAATGCAGGCTGTGCGTTGTTTCTGGCAGGCTGTGGGTCGATTTTCACCACACAAGGAATCCTTCTTGCAGAGATGAAGTCTTTTTGGTCCTGAGACTTCAGGGAACACAAGCCAAGCTCTATCCAAGCCGTTGGAGAGCACTTCTCAGCACAGCCAGAGAGCAGCAAGGCAGCAGGGCAACAGCAAGGCAGCAGTCCTTCACAGAAAGCAATCAGGTGAGTCCTTTGGGGAGCCAGGCAGTTCTTCTTGGCAGGTTGCAGGTTCTGGTTCAAGTTCTCTTCTCCAGGAAGTGTCTGAGTTGGTGGGGGCAGAGGCCCTGTTCAAATACCCAAATGTGCCTTTGAAGTGGGAAGACTTGAAAGAGTGGCTTAGTAGTGCACAAGGTCCCCTTTCAGTTCAGTCCTGTCTGTCAGGGTCCCAGTATGGGGTGTGGCAGTCCTTTGTGTGAGGGCAGGCTACTGTCCTTTGACATGTTAGTGTCAGGCCCTTCCCCCACAGCCCAGGAAGACCCATTCAAAATGGAGATGTATGTAAGTGAGGCTGAGCATCCTGTGTTTGGGGTTTGTCTGAGTGAATGCACAAGGGAGCTGTCAACTGAACCTAGCCAGACATGGATTGTAAGGCACAGAAGGATTTAAGTGCAGAGACATGCTCACTTTCTAAAAGTGGCATTTCTAAAATAGTAATATTAAATCCAACTTCACCAGTCAGCAGGATTTTATATTACAATTCTGGCCATGCTAAATATGACCTTCCTACTGCTTTCAGATCAGCTGCTACTACTCACACAGTATATGAGGGTAACCCTAATGTTAGCCTATGAAGGAGCAGGCCTCACAGCAGGGCAAAAATGAATTTAGGAGTTTTACACTACCAGGATATGTAAACTACACAGGTACATGTCCTGCCTTTTGTCTACACAGCACCCTGCCCTATGGATTACCTAGGGCCTACCTTAGGGATGATTTATATGTAGAAAAGGGGGAGTTTTAGGCTTGGCAAGTACTTTTAAATGCCAAGTCGAATTGGCAGTGAAACTGCACACACAGGCCTTGCAATGGCAGGCCTGAGACATGGTTAAGGGACTACTTAAGTGGGTGGCACAATCAGTGCTGCAGGCCCACCAGTGGGATTTAATCTACAGGCTCTGGGCACATATAGTGCACTTTACTAGGGGCTTATGAGTAAATTAAATAATCCAATTGGGTATGATCCAATGTCATCATGTTTAAAAGGAGAGAGCATATGCACTTTAGCACTGGTTAGCAGTGGTAAAGTGCGCAGAGTCTAAAAACCAGCAAAAACAGTATCCAGAAAGTGGAGGGAGGCAGGCAAAAAGTTAGGGGTGACCACCCTAAGGCTGTCAGGTCTAACACCCCCTATCAGAGCTTGTACCTGACCCCTAAGTACAGTTTTGAACGCTTCCCAGAGGATGCAGACAGACTTCACTGACCCTTGGTTTTCTTCAAAATATAGTTTTGCACCTTCCCTTAATTTATCTCTTGTGCCATTATCCCATAGGAAACACATGTCTATTCTTGGAGGTTGTTTATAGTCCCTGGTTGGGCCCATTACTCTGACACCTATTGGGGAATGATTGGATATGCCCCTGTGGTAGTGTTGGGCGTCCCTAAATCTGTTGTATATTGAATGGTGTGTAAATATGTGGTCAAAGCAGGAGAAGGTATTGTGGGCAGCTGAGTAGTATGTGTGTTGTTGTTTATCTGGATTCTGTTCCCTCCAAAAGTCTACCAACCCCATAGCATCTATGAATGAGTGTAGTTGACCCTTTGCTCCTCGTGCAATCACTTTGCTTGATCTGTCGTTTCTTGGATCCATTACATCATTCATATCACCACCCAGTATTAAGGTCCTGGTCGGTAATTGGAGAAGAAGTGTTCCTATCTCAGGAAGGGTCATGCCCTGAAGACGAGGTGGGACATATAAGGAGCAGAGATTAAGTGTGTGCCATTGCCACCTTCCCGAGACCACTATGTATCTACCAAGCTGATAATGCCAAGTGCATTGAACAGTGAACGGTATTGATCTTTTGAGTAATAAGCCAACTCCCTGTGAATCCGTGGAAGAACCTGCATGAGACACCAGTTTATATCCAAATCTCAAGTCTTATAATGAGTGCCCCGGAGGTGTGTTTCTTGAATTAGAACTATATCAGGGGCTGCAAGTTTTGAAGGACCAGTGTCCTCTTAAATTTATTCCCCAATCAGTTCATGTTCCATGACCAAATGTTTAGGTCTCTCTTGTGTTGTGCCATATGAGTAGCAACATCCAGATTCTGGTGTGTGTTTCAATGTAGAGTGCCCTGGATAATGCTGATAAGCACTGATGCGTTAAGATTACAACTTTTAAGAACAGGTGAACCAAACCCATTAACTCCCCCCCTATGCTACTCTGCATTGCGAGACTGAAACCGCCCACATCCCCAACCTGCAGAGTTCATGTCCCCCAGTGATAAACATCAAGTTGCGTGGGGGGACATTCTCGCCCCTGATGCACACCTACGTATAAATAATCTTGCTTTGTAATCCCTTTTTAAGCCATGTAAATTTGAGACATAAAGCCTGCTTGCAACATTTGTGAAGGCCATGAAGTATGCATAGGCTTTTCAGCCGAGCCCCCTCCCCCGATCTGACAGATACATTATAGTATATTGTTTATCTTTAGTCTTAATGTATTCCTATTATCACCCCAGATCATTTAAAACTTTACCGGTTCAAGGTCATGGTTCTGTTGGTGGGTCTGGGTTATGTTGGCGTTCAGTGACTGGCGAGTGTTGCAGTTCTGGATCTGGCCGTGACTAATCATTTGCTTTGACAGTGGCCCCTTTTTGTTTCACTGTTCTCCATCTCTCCAACCAGCCCCATGTCTCTTCTGGAGTTATGAAATGCCACGTCTTGCCCTCCGCAATCATTCTTAATGTGGCTGGGTACATCATCTTGTATTTTAGTTCTTTCTCCCTCAGTGCTCTTTTAACTTCCTCAAAGTTTCTTCTCTGCCTCTGTAACTGTAACATGAATTCAGGGAAGAACTTGACTGTGGCGTTGTCGATGTGTAGGTCTCCATGTGTGCATGTTACCTGAAGAATTGCGTCTCAATCAAGAAAATGAAAAAACTCTGGGGATAATGGTGCGTGAAGGCACTCCCGGTTTTGGCAGGGCACCCAGTGCTCTATGTGCTCATTTGATAGAGAATCATTTTGAGAGTCACGTGGGGTAAATATTGTAGGTTATCAGGTCTTCCAGAAAGAGGTCCACTCTAGGTCCTTCTGCTGCTACCTCAAAGACACCCACCACCCTGATGTTGTTTCTTCTTGAGCGGCCTTTCTGATCTTCAAGTCTGGCTGTCATGCTTGCGGTTTGTTTTGTTAGGATTTGGACCTGCTCTTCAAGCCTCTTGGTTGCAGCTTGCAGTCTGTTGATATGAGAATCCACAGTTTTCACCATGTTAGATATATTCCAGAAGTCGGCCCTTAGAAGATTGACCTCTGGCGAGACAACATATATCTTTGGTTCACTGGTGTTTCGCATGTCTTGAATTGCGGACATATATTTACGCAGGTATGGTTCGTCTCTGAGTGGTCAGGCTTGCTCCTCTCCCGTGTCCACTGAGTGGGTTAGTCCCTCATGGGCAGTCCTCGCTACTGTGTAGTTGTCTATTATATTTGTTGATTTGGCTTAGACATGCATTTTTTAACTCCGGCCATGGTGTGGCAATTTGTTCTGCCCACTGCTGTTTTACCAGCCACTGTCCGCCAGGCCCCTCAACTATGCCCAGTTCGACGAGGCAGGTGGGTATCTTCTGTGACTGCAGAAGGAATGTAGATATTGTGTTCAATAGAGTCCTAGTTATCTGGCAGTGTCAGTATAATTTCTTTAGTGTGCATGCGATGGGTACGCTCCTTGTTGTGCAACTGTAGAGCACCGCCCAAGAGAGGTCACTGATGGAAAGAAATGGAAGCGGGGCATCTATTGCCCTGTTGGTAGTCTGGCTTCACCCCCTCAGTGCTGAACTCCCTTGTCTGTTTTGGGTGTGCAGTGTGGTTCAAGCGGGCTTATTGGCGGCGTCTGGGAGCCGCCCTGGGTCTCATGAGGTTCCCCCCCCAGTTATCTTGCAACTCTGGAGCCCTTGCCTTGGATATTGTGACGTCAAATGCCAGGGCGTCTCCCTCCCGGTTGGTCTCGGCATCACTACTGGCCTAGAAAAAAGTTGCAGCCATTGGGACACATTCCCACAGGGTTGTGCTGTGTTTTGGTAGTGTGCCTGAAGGGTCGGCACAAGTAGGCCTCAATCGCTGTTAACGCATCTCCCCAGGTGAGTGTGCACTGATAATCCCAGTCATCGGGCTCTTATTTAGGAACACCTTCATACCTCACTGGGAGCCCTGCTATTTCCCCCTTATGGCCATGTCTGGGAGAGGCCTCGATAACCCTCCATCCTCCGTAGCCCACTGCGCGCAGTCTGCCCATTTAATAGTTGCGTGGTATATTTGGGACCGAGTGCCAGGTGAGCCTCAGCCCACCCACTCTGCTCGGCAAGCGGCCATTTCAAATTTTCCAAGCTGGGGTGGTGTGGTGGGAAAAAAATCATGGACTAAACCCAGATCTCTGTGACTGGGGGTGAATGTTTGCATTGTTCAGCATTCTGTCCATCATCTGTTCTTTTTGCTTCAATCCTTCACAGGCAGCCAACCCTGCCCATTGCTGGCCAGTCCCCACAGTTGGTCAAACTCCCATGGATCCCCACCTAACATTGTTTACTCTTTGTATTTTGTTTATAGGACCCCAGTACTCCTGTGTTAGCGCCTCACAAGCAGTACTACAAAGAATTATGGGACGATGCAAGCCTCACTTTTTAATACTTGCACGGCCCCACAGTACTTCCTCAAGACCATGTAGTAGGGCTTCACTGCGTCCCATGGGGGTACCGTGGTACTGGTGCCACAGATTTTGTTTTTTATTTTGGTGCCAGTGCTATCACTAGGGACCACACTAAAAGGCCAGGGAGTCAGGGTACCTCTACCCTGTCCCCTGTATGTAATCATTGTCTTTAAACCCAGGACATGGGGACCAAGTCCCTGTGTCCTGAAATGGCAGCCACAAAAATTTCTGTTGATGTTGCGGCCAGCTAATCAGATTGCTTGGTCCCTCTGGACTGTTAGCAGTCACAGGGAACAAAAGGGACCAATGGGTGGAAAAACCCTCATAGCCACTTAGAATGGTTTATTATTTTAATTTGCAGTACTGCAGAGTACCACTGTAATAACCATCCAAATATTACTATATATTTACGGTTGAAAAGAATAAATGAATTGAAAATTAGCCTCAGTCAATAAACAACAAATATTCAATTAAAAGGACTGCAGATACAGCTGTATTTAAAATAAATAGCTAGAAAATGAGAAGAGAGAAAGAAAATAAATAATTAATCAAAGAAAAATCATGGCAACTTGCACAAAAATGTAATGAGTATACATCAAGTACATACATTTTTATCATGAATAAAGTAGTAAGTAGACCATGAGAAGTGTAGAACTATATAAGCAGTATAAATATTTTATCAGTCAAGCCATGTAGATTAGTAGAAAAAATATTGAATACAACCTTGTTTAAACCCTGATTACTCTTTCCCTATAAGAGTGGGTAGTAAGGGATCAAGTTAAATAGCTTGAATTTGTGCAAATATTTTATAATCAAAGTTGACTAGAGAGATTGGTCTATACTTTTTCCAATCACAATTTACAGGCAAACTCATCCATCCTTAGGAATAAGACAAATTAAGGCATCTTGGAAAGAACCATTAACTGACTTGGTATGTGTAAAATGGAAAACAGTTTAAAAAACAAATAGCTTAGAAAAATGAAGATAGAATTCTACGGAAAACCATCAGGACCTGGAGCTTTACCCAATTTGATTGATTTTATTGTTATAATAAAATCTTGTGGAGAGATGTTGTGCTCTAAAAGAGAGAGACCAGGTTGATTCAGGTTGATTCCCGCATACCAAAAAGGCACATCAGTTCTTATCATACTGATTTATTTTGCTTTTACTATGTCCCCTGGGGACCAGACCAAGCCGGAAATCAGACTGAGACTAAGATTAACATTCCTTTGTCTGCACTGGACAAAGGCTTCTCCAGTTCTACATCGTAAAGAGACCCTGAGTTTGAGTGGATCGAAACACATTGACATGTTGAACTAGGGTATTGATTAACAGAATCTCTATAAGGAGCAGATTCTTGAACTTTTATATTGAATGAGTTGAACTGGAATTAGTGATGTTTCATGTCATTGCATCATTCCAAATATTTTGCATGAAAAGAATGTATATATGAACAACTAATGTGACGATGCAAACTAAATTTCTTGATCCATTTAAGAAGTAATTGTCGTAATTAGCTCAGACAAGGGGGCATATTTATACCCTGTTTGCGCCGAATGTGCGTCAAAAATTTTGACGCACAATCGGCGCAAACCCTGCCCCATATTTATACTTTGACGTCCGACCCAGCGGGCGTCAAAATTCCACCATGTGCGTAATTTTTTGGAAGGGGGAACCAGCCTTGCGTTAATTATATGCAAGGTAGGCGTTCCCTTCCAAAAAATGACTTTAAGGCCTGTGCCCCATATTTATACTCTGACGTCATTTTGACGCACAGGAGGGGGTGGGCCTTAAAAAACGGCGCACAGCCTGATGGGCGCTGTTTTTTAACGCCTGGGTCAGGGCAGGCGTTAAGGGACCTGTGGGCTCGGAAGGAGCCCAGAGGTGCCCTCCGCTGCCCCCAGGGACACCCCCTGCCACCCTTGCCCACCCCAGGAGGAAACCCAAGGATGGAGGGAGCCATCCCAGGGAGGTACAGGTAAGTTCGGGTAAGTATTTTTTTCCGTTTTGTTTTGTGGCACAGGGGGGCCTGATTTGGCCCCCCCTACATGCCACTATGCCCAATGACCATGCCCAGGGGACATAAGTCCCCTGGGCATGGCCATTGGGCAAGGGGGCATGACTCCTGTCTTTGCTAAGACAGGAGTCATGTCAATGGAGGTTGGGTGTCAAAAGAAATAGTGCAAATCCGGTTTGAGGCCTGAATTTTGCCTCAGACCTGACTTGCCCCATTTTTTGAAGCACAACCCCCATTTTCCCATACGCCGGAGCTGCCTGGTGTGAGTAATTCCATAAATAAGGCGCCCGCATGGCGCGTTGGAATGACGTTAGCCGGCGGTAAAACTTTTGACGCACAACTGCGTTGGCGCAGTTGTGCGTCAAAAAGTATAAATATAGGCCAAGGTATTTATTTTTATTGCTGTTATTAATTGTGGTCCAACCTTGCTTGATTATAAGTAAGGCTTCCAGTTTTCCATTTTTATTGATTTTTACAGATAAATATAGACAAAAACAATCTATTTCCCATCTGTATTTATTTTTAAATGCGGAAAAATACACAAAATTCTTGTGAGTGAATCTTCCTGTTGTGCTTTATTAATTCCAGACCAACTGCTAAGTAGATAGACACCATGGATATTTAAAATCAGGATGAGATCCCCGTAAGTGCAGGCATATGTTAACACATATTTGTATATAATGCTAATATTTACCTGTTGGTATAAAACGTGAAATTAGGTAAATAAATGTTGAAATATACCATTTTACAAACCATTTACTCTCAAGACATAAAATAAATATGGATAAATATCAATAAAATGGTTAAAAATTAAATATGGATAAATACAGAAGGAAATAAAAAAAAAAAAAATACCATAAAACTGGGAGCCCTAATTATAAGGATCAAATCCCTTTGCTACATTTATCATCTTTCGAAAAGTTGCATTTTCAAAATTGTAACGTAAAATCTGACTTTACCATTAAAGAGGATTTTTAATTACAATTTCTCAGCCACAAAGCATGAAATGTTTACCTGTTCCCAATCAAACAATAGCATTTATTAAAATAGTAAGGCAACCCAATGTTATCATATTGGAGATGCAGGACTCACAGCAGTGAAAAACAAATTTAGGGGTGGTAAAGTGCACAGAGTCCGAGAGTCAACCAAAACAAATTTCAGCAAAAAGTAAAGGATAAAGGCAAAATGTTTGGAGGTGAACCTGCAGAGATGACCTGGTGCAACACTAAAGTTATAATATTCTCAAATTGATTTTGAAAGCAACTCCATCTTTTCTTGATGCTGCTTTACAAATCATTCAAACAAATGAAACTGTTCATCCTGCAGCTGCAGATGCCAAAATCTCAGCCTTAAACTGTAATGCATGGCTTATGTCACACCAGGTACATGTAGTGACCCCCCACAAAGCTGTTCATGCTATGGATTATCGGATGTTGTTCAAGGGAATTTAGGGATTACAACCTCCACCACTATAGGAATAATAATTCAGCTCTTACTAACATTGGTTTTCACTCTTTTAATTGAGATATCACAATGGGTGGGCATTCTCATCTGCCCATGTGCCAGTCTAGAATATTCATGGGTGGTTGTCTTACAGCTTGTTTGGTACAGAATGATATGCTACTATTATTTCGGGAGCCAGGCTTCAAGATTGGGTTTTGCTGTTTTTAGTTGCCATGCCCATACCACAATGGTGGTTGGCTCTCAGGGAACTTAACCTACATTACTCTCTAACAAAATCGCCAGGTCTGTGAGATTTTAGCTGGTAAAAACCTCTTGGGCCCAGCTTGTATGGTTCATTTGTACTCTTAAAAATGTTTGGACATTCATTTGAATAAATGTCTATATTCAACCTTCTAGTAGAGAGCCTGATTATATTCAATTTGATTTCCTAGAATCGGATAATAGTAGTATAATATATTTATGTTGCTCAAGCTAAATGTATTGCATTCCACAACTTAAAGCACTCTATCTTTATGTTTAGTTTAAGGGCCAAGGCTTTTTAATAGTATGTTTTTTGGTTGATTACCGTCAGACTCTGCAACCAATCAGACATGACATTTTGACCAGCACTTACTAACAGTGCGTTTCTGATAAGTACTTTTAATGGGCATGTCTGGACCCCTCACATTGTATGGCATTGTTTCAACTTCAAAGTTTGCTACTTATAAGTTAACGCTACTTGCTCTCAACTTAATAGATGTACTTAGTATAGCACATTGATGAAAAATGTAGTGACTTGTTTGAAGCTCCCCGAAAGGGAGAATTGGTTTGAGTTACTCTTCATGTAAGGCCCTCTCTACTCAAAGATGCTAGCTAGATAAGTCGCTCCAATCACTAAGGAAAACTCAGAACCTAGTAAAACAAGGGTCTGGCCATGTGTCAGGATCTGACTTAATTTTGCTTAAAAAGATATATTTAACATTACATTTCCCTTTGGGCTTTAGAATGGAAGACAATGGGCAAAGGAGTAGCGTATTAGGTTGCTTCGATGACTTCTGTGCAGGATTTGATCTGGTAGACAGAGGGTGTCCTTGGAATAAGATGTGTGATTGGGACTGTGAGAAAGTCATCCTTTTAGCATGTTCACCTCCATTTCTTCTGACTGATATTGGTGGTAACTGACTTTGACTGTGCCTTGGGCTCAGCTAACCAGGCCTAGGGCCAGTGCTCTGATCAAAAGGTATATGGTAATATGGTACAGTTACAGTTGGCATTGACAGACTCCTGTGACTACCTAATATATAATAGGGCAAGGGGGATTCAAACTATCTATAAGTCCTTAGTATATAATAGGGCAGGGAGGCCCAGTAGAATTCCTGCACTGGCATACGCCCTGCTGTGCTGCCTGCTGTCATTTTGAAAGGTATCCCTGACTTGCAGACTGCCTTTAGAAAGTAAAATGTGTGCAAATTCGACTTTGGAATTAAAGGCACTTTCAAAGTGGTAACCTACCTTATTTTTACATATATCACCCTTAAGGTCTCCTCTAGGTGCCCCAGGGACGGGATGCCAAGTAACTTTAAGCAGTGACATTGCAAAAGATGTTTTATATGCCCTGGTAAGGGAAAAACTGCCCATTTCATTTTCCCCATTGTAGATACTTAGCCCCATAGCATAACATTTGAATATTTCATATAAGCATACATATTGCTAGGAAGGAGCTAAATGTGTCATTTGAGGACTCAAAAGATTGGTAATGATAAATCCAACAACTTGTCACTGTAGAATTTATCATAACTAATACAGAAGAGAATTATAGGACTTTCTTTTCTGTAAGCCAAAATCTAGCCTGCTAGTGACCTCTCCTGATTGGTCAGCCTTAACTGGCTTAGCCAGATTGCTTTCATGAGGTGATAAGTGGCCTGCATAGAGCATAGTTATCTGAGGAAGGGAGCTTTGTAACTGCAGGGCTCAAGCCAGGAAGGGGGCTGGATAAATCGAGATGGGCTTCAAGGAGAGCAGGACACCTAGGATGCCAGTCAGGTGTATCCGCTTTTCCTGTACCCCTCAGACAGATGGCAGGCCCAGGAAACACATTTGCAGTGGATATGGAGGGGAGGGGAACTGAGCCACACCAGTAGCTTGGTTTTACCAGGTCTTTCTCTCTTGGAGAGAAATCGTCTGTCTTCGATGTTAAAGTGCAGTGCTATGTGGGAGAAGAAAATGCCACACTTCGGAGGAAGCTGTCATGCTTTTGGGTGGCTGTAGGAGGCTGGCCTGGCTTGTAGTGGGTACCAAGGGGTAATTACACTCTGTACCAGGTCCAGTTATCCCTTATTAGTGTAGAAGAGGTGTTTCTAGCAGCGTAGGCTGATAGAAGGTAGCTATAGCAGAGCAGCTTAGGCTGAACTAGGAGACATGCAAAGCTCCTACTATACCACTGGTGTCATGTGCACAATATCATAAGAAAACACAATACACAGATATACTAAAAATAAAGGTACTTTATTTTTATGACAATATGCCAAAAGTATCTCAGTGAGTACCCTCAGTATGAGGATGCCAAATATACACAAGATATATGTACACAATACCAAAATTATGCAGTAATAGCAAAAGGAAGTAATGCAAGCAGTGTAAAGTTACAATAGATTGCAATAGGAGCACATAGGCATAGGGGCAACACAAACCATATACTCCAAAAGTGGAATGCGAACCACAAATGGACCCCAAACCTATGTGAGCTTGTAGAGGGTCGCTGGGACTGTAAGAAAACAGTGAGGGTTAGAATAATAGCCCACCCAAGACCCTGTAAGGTAGGTGTAAAGTGCACCTACAACCCCCAGAGAGCACAGAAGTCGTGATAGGGGGATTCTGCAAGGAAAACCAACACCAGCAAAGCAACAACAGTGGATTTCCGGACCTGAGTACCTGTGAAACAAGGGGACCAAGTCCAAGAGTTGCAACAGTGTCGAGAGTGGGCAGATGCCCAGGAAATGCCAGCTGAGGGTGCAAAGGAGCCGCCACTGGATGGAAGAAGCTTGGTGTTTTGCAAGAACGAAGAGGACTAGGAACTTTCCCTTTAGAGGATGGATGTCCCACGTCGTGAAAAAGCTTACAGAGGTGTTCCTACACAGAAAGACTGCAAACAAGCCTTGCTAGCTGCAAGGGTTGCAGTTAGGGTTTTTGGATGCTGCTGTGGCCCAGGAGGGACCAGGATGTCGCCACTTGGATGAGGACACAGAGGGGGCACCCAGCAAGCCAGGGAGCCCTCACAAAAGCAGGCAGCACCCGCAGAAGTACCGGATCAGGCACTTAGAAGAGGAGTGAACCAGAGTCCACCCGAAGTCAGAAAAGGGAGTCCCACGACGCCGGAGGACAACTCAGAAGGTTGTGCACTGCAGGTTAGAGTGTCAGGGACCCAGGCTTGGTTGTGCATGAAGGAAATCCTGGAAGAGTGCACAGGAGCCGGAGCAGCTGCAAATCATGCGGTACCCAGCAATGCAGTCTAGCGTGGGGAGGCAAGGACTTACCTCCACCAAACTTGGACTGAAGAGTCACTGGACTGTGGGAGTCACTTGGACAGAGTTGCTGAGTTCCAGGCACCACGCTCGTTGTGCTGAGAGGGGACCCAGAGGACCGGTGATGCAGTCTTTTGTTGCCTGCGGTTCCAGGGGGAAGATTCCGTCGACCCACAGGAGATTTCTTCAGAGATCCTGGTGCAAGAAGGAGGCAGGCTACCCCCAGAGCATGCACCAACAGGAAACAGGCGAGAAAGCCGGCAGGATGAAGCGATACAAGGTTGCAGTTGTCGTCTTTGCTATTTTGTTGCGGTTTTGCAGGCGTCCTGAGCAGTCAGTGGTCGATCCTTTGGCAGAAGGTGAAGAGGGAGATGCAGAGGAACTCAGGTGAGCTCTTGCATTCGGTATCTGAAGAATTCCCCAAAGCAGAGACCCTAAATAGCCAGAAAAGGAGGTTTGGCTACCTAGGAAGGAGGATAGGCTAGTGAGAAAGGTAAGAGCCTATCAGAAGGAATCATTGACGTCACCTGATGGCACTGGCCACTCAGAGCAGTCCAGTGTGCCAGCAACACCTCTGTTTCCAAGATGGCAGAGGTCTGGGCACACTGGAGGAGCTCTGGGCACCTCCCCTGGGAGGTGCAGGTCAGGGGAGTGGTCACTCCCCTTTCCTTTGTCCAGTTTCGCGCCAGAGCAGGGCTGGGGGATCCCTAAACCGGTGTAGACTGGCTTATGCAGAGATGGGCAGCATCTGTGCATATCAAAGCATTTCAAGAGGCTGGGGGAGGCTACTCCTCCCCAGCCTTCACACCTATTTCCAAAGGGAGAGGGTGTGACACCCTCTCTCAGAGGAAATCCTTTGTTCTGCCTTCCTGGGCCAGGGCTGCCTGGACCCCAGGGGGACAGAAACCTGTCTGAGGGGTTGGCAGCAGCAGCAGCTGCAGTGCAAACCCTGAAAAGGCAGTTTGGCAGTACCCGGGTTCTGTGCTAGAGACCCGGGGGATCATGGAATTGTCTCCCCAATGCCAGAATGGCATTGGGGTGACAATTCCATGATCTTAGACATGTTACGTGGCCATGTTCGGAGTTACCATTGTGACATTATACATAGGTAGTGACCTATGTATAGTGCACGCGTGTAATGGTGTCCCCGCACTCACAAAGTCCGGGGAATTTGCCCTGAATGATGTGGGGGCACCTTGGCTAGTGCCAGGGTGCCCACACACTAAGTAACTTTGCACCCAACCTTCACCAGGTGAAGGTTAGACATATAGGTGACTTAGAAGTTACTTAAGTGCAGTGGTAAATGGCTGTGAAATAACGTGGACGTTATTTCACTCAGGCTGCACTGGCAGGCCTGTGTAAGAATAGTCAGATCTCCCTAAGGGTGGCAAAAGAAATGCTGCAGCCCATAGGGATCTCCTGGAACTCCGATACCCTGGGTACCTCAGTACCACATACTAGGGAATTATATGGGTGTACCAGTATGCCAATGTGAATTGGTGAAATTGGTCACCAGCCTGTTAGTGACAATTTGGGAAAGCAGAGAGAGCATAACCACTGAGGTTCTGGTTAGCAGAGCCTCATTGAGACAGTTAGGCATCACACAGTGAACACATACATATAGGCCACAATCTTATGAGCACTGGGGTCCTGGCTAGCAGGATCCCAGTGACACATAACAACCACACTTACAACATAGGGTTTTCACTATGAGCACTGGGCCCTGGCTAGCAGGATTCCAGTGATACAATGAATCACCCTGACATATACTCACAAACAGGCCAAAAGTGGGGGTATCAAGGCTAGAAAGAGGCTACTTTCTCACAGTGGCACCCTGCATCTCATTGGACAGGGGTACCCCTATGCTTGTCCCCCAAGATGACTGAATAAATAGGTCTGAGTTGCACTGCAACTCAGATCTGCTGCCTGAAACCACAAGGGGAAGAAGAACTGCCCTTCTGGAATCCTGGCCTGCACCCAAAGGACCAATTTTGGAAGGATTGCTCCTGCTGCACACTGGGAACTACAGCCCTGAGGACTTTGCCTTGCTTTTAAAAGGCTTAAGGAGAGGACTTCCTGAAAGCAACAGGTTTTGCACCATCTGTATCAAGAAGTCCCCAGCCTGAAGTGCTTCCAGTGGACTTTTATGGATTTGGCCAGGTGCCTTGTGGGAATTGTAGTCCAGATTTCCAAGGGCCATCTCAGAGCTTCTAGACCCTTGGAATTGTGACATTTTGAATCCCCAAGGGGAACTTCAGGAAGAAGTGCCAGAAATGTGGAGAAGTTTGTAGCAACTTTTGGAAAAAGCTCCATAAGGTGACTGACCTGTCGATGAGAGTCAAGCCACTGAAAATGAACCACAACCTAGCCTGAATTTCAAGTTCGTCTCGCTGAAGCTCTGGAGTTTTTCGCCATCAAAGAGACTTCCAGAATTTAACTGGGGTACTCTCTAAAAATCAACCTGACGATGGTGCATCGGATCCCAGTCTGACGAGGAGCATCGCATGACAATGAGAGAAAAAGCTCCACAAAAAAACAACCAGGTCCAAGGTAAAAGTTTGATCGAGGCCCCCCGCTCAGTGTATCTGAGCAGGGCTTCATCTCAGTCAGCCTCAAATTGTGACTAGGACCCGGTTTAGCGTGACCAGATATCCCCGAATGTCGCTACTGGCTTTTAGGCACTAGAAAGCACATGTTTTTATTTAATCTTTGAAAAGTCATATCGCTGGTTCCCTATATTGGATTTGTGTCTTTTGGTGTCATTTTAAAGATACAAATATTTCCTATTTTTATAATTTGGGTGGGATTTTCATTGTGTGTTGTGTCTTACCTATTTACTGTGTTGTTGTGTTTAGATGCTCTACATACCTGTCTCCTAAACTAAGCCTGCATGCTCATTGCCAGCTACCAGAGGTTGAACCAGGGGCTAAGGTATTGAGACCTTGACTGGACCTTTTATTAGGGTGGTGGCCTTATTGCTAGTGGTAGGTGCAAACTTATCCCTACTAAAAACCCTTCCTCCAACATAATTGGTGTTCAGCGGTGTGGATACTGTAAAAATTTGATAAATTGACTTAGAACAAAACTTTTGATTATGAATATTTGAAATTTGAACTAAAACTGATTTTTAATCCATTCTTTTAATTTTCCTGAATTTGTTCTATTTCTGACTGTAAAGTTTGTGTGACCCAAAACTATGGATGCCATCTAGCTGGATCTGGCTAAGCTGAACAAACTCAAAGTGGCTGAGCTTAGGGTTCAGAGAAGGTCCAGGGGACTACCTAATAGCAACAAGATCAGAAAGGCAGAGCTGATTAGATCCCTTAAGGCCTGGACACAGACAGCTCCAGAAAGTGAAGGGGAGAGGGAGGATAACTCCCCTAAACAACCTCCACCAGGAGGAGGAAGATGACACCCTGCCATCACTTCCAGTACTAGATTCATACTTCCAGTCTAAGGAAGAGAGGGAAGGCTCCCCCACAGGGGAACCAAAACTGTCCCTTGAAGAGAGAAAGCTTCAGTCTCAGTTGGAAGCTCTAGGTATAGAGAAGGAGAAGCTAGACTTGGAGAAGAATAAGGCCCTCATTACAACCCTGGCGGTAAATGCTGCTTACTGCCGTGCCGACGACCGCCAAGATACCGTGCCCGTTGCGATAATCTGCCATGGGTATTATGACCCACACAGAGAATACCGCCACAATACAGACACCCACTCAAGTCCGCCGCACCAAAGGTCAGTGATAAACTGGCGGTACCAAAACCCACACCGCTTCGCCAACAGGAATACGCCCACAGTATCATGTCCCACGAATCAACGCGGCGGTCTTTCAACCGCAGTAAACCATTGGCGGTACATACCGCTGCGCTCAAAATACACACACACTTACAAAACCACACCACATTGGACAATTCAAAATACACACACATGACACACATACATACACCAGACCCACACCACTATAAAACACACACCCACATTACCCACAACCCTTTCAACGAAAAAGAAGAGACTAAGCTCAGAGAGACAAGCAAACAGCACACATCCAACAAAGGCACAGAACACCATCACTCATACATCATCCATGCACATCACAGTATACACCCAAACACATCACCCCACACATCACCTCACACATATCACTCACAGCACATCCATGGCACCTCAAAGACACCCCAGGTTTTCTGAGGAGGAGCTAAGGGTCATGGTGGAGGAAATCATCCGGGTAGAGCCACAGCTATTCGGATCACAGGTGCAGCAGATGCCCATTGCAAGGAAGATGGAGCTATGGCGGAGAATCATCGACAGGGTCAGTGCTGTGGGACAGCATCCAAGAACCAGGAATGACATCAGGAAGAGGTAGAATGACCTACGGGGGAAGGTGGTTCCGTGGTTTCAAGACACCAGATTGCTGTACAGAGGACTGGCGGTGGACCCCTCCTTCCCCACAACTAACAACATGGGAGGAGCAAGTCTTGGCGATCATGCATCCTGAGGGCCTTGCAGGAGTAGCAGGAGGACTGGACTCTGGTAAGTCAAATCTATACTACTATATCTCCCACCCTACCTGCATGCCATCACATATCCCCACCCTCATCCTCACTCCCATCACTCCATCACCTCACCTCTACCCCACCATCACAACCCACACATACCAATACCAAGCCCTGCATGCAACACCAATGTATGGACACCCATCACCCCAGCATGCCCAGTAGAGAGACTCACCCAGCCCACAGAATGAGCAATCACACAAGGCCAATGGGACAGGAAACCACTATTACTTAAGGGAAACACACCCATCACACAAGATGTCACACACAGGTACAATAACAATGCATTTGCATCCCAACAGGACCCCTACCCAACGTCACCGGAGAGGAAGTGCCAGCTACATCCAGTCCCCCCACAGAAGAGGCCCACTGTGATGACAGCAGCTCTGCACGCCTGGATCACGATGACCAACCTGGCCCATCTGGGACCTCTGGACAGTCGGTTCCCCTGCTACAGTCCCACCCCTCCACAGACCCTCCCCCCTCAGGAAACACCACCACAGCACCCACCCAGAGGGCCCATGTCACTGTCCCCAGGACACCCCAATCAGCAGTGTGTCCATCACTAGAGGGACCCCAGGCAACCCCACAAACCCAGGACGAGCAGGGACCTGGGGTCAGTGGCAGTGGGTACACGGTTCAGGGGACAGAGGTGCAGGACAACAGAGAAGCTGGGAGGACTGCTGTGCAGCAGGGGGAGGACAGGCCAAGGGAACCAACCCTCCATGATGCACTCTCAAACATCATGGGAGCATAACACCATTCCCAGGAGACCATGGGCATGGTACTGGCCAAGTTGCAGGAGACCCAGCAGCTGCAGGAGGTACAGTAACTGGGGATCAGGGATGACCTAAAAACATCTACACCATCCTGGTCACCATAGCAGGGGTGCTGGCTGACATGGGCAAGACCATGAGGGAGGCACTGGCACAACAAAGGGCCCCTGACACTAGCCAAACCGAGGAACAACCTTCTACCTCCACCGCCGCTAGTGGACAGGAGGCCCTGCCACAGGACCAACAGGCCACCAGCACCCCACCCCCTGCAGAAGGAGAACCACCCCGCAAACGGTCCCTGCGATCCAGGCAGAAGAAAGAGAACATTGCTACGACCCCCGCCAGGAAATAAGACTCTCCTGAGAGTCACCCTTCTGTCCCACTCTGTTGCCCTGTCCACCTTGAACTGCCATTACTCCCTTCCTCTACCCCATTGGACAATGCACTGTGATACCAAGAGACTGGACTCTACCATGGACCTTCCTCCACCATCACCCCAGCCCCTTGCCCGTACCCCTATACTATTTAGCACAAAAAAATAAACACCATTGCAATATAAACCATACTGGAGTCAGTGTAATGATTGGAAAGATGGATTCTTACAACATTCTCAAAGCATTGCAACATGCATGTTTATTGAATCATAGCAATGTATGACAGTTGGTGGGCAGCAGTACACATAGCAGAAGCCAGAATGGGGTACACAGATCTGAAAAAAGGAAACCCAAAGGGAACAGTCAGTGGCCATACACAGAGAGTAAGAGGATGCCATGTACAATGTCCTAAAGTATACTGAAATGTGAAGAGGAGTTACAGTTTCTTACCTGTGTGTCACTGGAAGTACTGCTGGATAATGTTTGTTCTGTTGTCCACATCTTCTTCATCTGACTCCTCTTCCTCACTGTCCACAGGCTCCACCGCTGCCACAAGACCATCCCCAGGCTCATCCTCCAGCAGGAAAGACACCTGGCGTCTCAATGCCAGGTTGTGCAACATACAGCATGCCATGATAATCTGGCACACCTTCTTCGGTGAGTAGTACAGTGATCCACCGGTATGCTGGAGGCACCGGAACCTGGCCTTCAAGAGGCCTAAGGTTCGCTCAATTATCCTCCTTGTTCACCCTTGTGCCTCATTGTAACATTCCTCTGCTCTTGTCCTGGGATTCCTCACTGGGGTCAGTAGTCATGACAGGTTGGGGTAACCAGAGTCACCTGTAAATATCGAGGGACACTAGTGAGACACACATTAACCCTTAGGGACAACCCCATACCCAGATACCTAGATATACTGTGTGGGGACCTTCTCCTCACCTATTAGCCACACCCGGTGTCTCTGGAGTTGGCCCATCACATAAGGGATGCTGCTATTTCTCAAGATATAAGCGTCATGCACAGAGCCAGGATATTTGGCATTCACATGGGAGATGTAAGGGTCCGCCAAACACACCATTGCACATTCATTGAATGATAGCTTTTTCTATTCCTGTAGACCTGTTCATTTCTGCGGGGGGGACAAATGCCACATGTGTACCATCAATGATGTTGGGGATATGTCCCAGGGAATAGAAGTCAGCTTTCACTGTGGCCAAATCCTCCACCTGGGGGAACACGATGTAGCTGCACATGTGTTTCAGCAGGGCTGACAACACTCTGGGCAACACAGAGAATATTGGCTGAGACATTCCTAATGCCATGGCCACTGTAGTTTGAAAGGAGCCACTTACCAGGAAATGGAGGACTGACAGGACCTGTACCAGAGGGGGTATTCCCGGTGGGGTGGCAGATAGCTGACATCATGTCTGGCTCCAATTGGGCACACAGTTTTTGGATTGTGGCACGATCAAGTCTGTGTGTGATTATAATGTGTCTGTCAGACATTTTCGACAACTCCACCAGGGGTCTGCATACCGGAGGATGCCACCATCTCATCATCTGCCTCAGCGGTTGTAGCCTATGGAAGAGAACGGTGAGCAGAAGGTAATTTCCCACTGAGATAGCACAACTGTGTTTGCACTAATGTCACAGAAGCAGTGTGTGTGAATTTGAGTCAGGATATGTGCCAATATGTGCTGTGACGCAGTTAGGTGCCATGCCCTGTGCCCCCCTGAAATGGCGTCTGCCTGACCTGTGAGGAGGGACAATGAGAAATTAGTTAACTGTGCTGCTGTTGTGCAGCATCGCATTGGTTATCATTGGGCCCTATGGGTTCCAGGAGCCAATGGCGATGTACGCCGGCGGTGACGGTAAGCACCGCTGCGGCCGTCACCGCCACTTTCTACCTATTCACTCACTTGCTACCTGATCATCAACAGGAGAGGACCTACACTGCAAGTGCTGCTGTGACCTGAGTCTCGAAGCGACAATGGCTAGAGTGTCTGGGGAAAGGGCCCCTGCCTTCACTGCAGAGGAGTTGGAGAAACCGGTGGATGGTTTCCTCCCCCAGTACACGTTACTCTACGGTCCTCCAGACAAACAGGTGAGTACACTGTGAGCATGATGCGTGGGCCATGAATGTAGGGAGTGTTGAGTATGTAAGCCACATGTAGGGGGGGCTGAGGCATCCTGGCCTGAATGTTGCATGAGAGGCTGTCAATGTATGTGCGTCAGGGCATGGGTGGGAACTGGTGGGCAATGAGTATGACGATCAGGACGAGTGAGTAAATACATTTTCCGCTGTCTTTTCCCTCTAGGTCAGCGCCCACCAGAAGAAGGGTATTTGGCGTGTCATCGCCAGGGAGGTGCGGACCCTGGGGGTCTATCACAGGTGGACCACCCACAGCCGCAAGAGATGTGAAGACCTGCGCCGCTGGACCAAGAAGACGGCGAAGGCCCAGCTGGGGCTGACCTCCCAATGTGGAAGGGGTGCCTGTCGCACAATGACCCCCTGATGTTCTGCATCCTGGCGGTGGCCTATCTGGAATTGGATGGGCACTTGAGGGCATCACAGCAGCCACAAGGGGGTGAGTACCATTTCAAAATGCTGACTTTGCACGCTTTAGGAACTAGCTGGGTGGGGGATGTGGTCTGTGGGTGTCCCTAGGCCAAGACGATCATGGCAGGGTAGGTCCCTTGTCTGCAGGCTCTGAAGCACCCCTACCCAAATGGTACAAGTGGCCATCTACTACTGGGCAGGGTCCTGTGAGTGTCAGGTGTGCAGGTGCTGGCGTTAGGCATTGTACCCCATGGGCTGGTGACTACTTTAGTGAGTGGTTGGGCATGGCCTAGTGCATAGGGCAACTCAGTGTGTGTTGTGTACACCAACGGTAGTGGTGTTGCTGGCATTGACCATGTGTATTCTCTGTCTATCCCCCCCTTCTTGTTTTGTCACCCTGTCCTTGTGTGCATTAGCTTCATCTGGCCGAATAGCAGAGGCACCGGCGACAGAGGGAGCTGCATCCCACATGGCCCATGAGGGTGAATCCACTGAGGGTGAAAGCACCAGTGGGACGGAGGGCGAGGGGAGCTCCACAACGGGGACAGGAGGGGCTACCAGTGACAGCGACGCATCCTCTGATGGAAGCTCCCTGGCGGTGACAGACACGTCTGTTCCCACCCCAACAACAAGTACAGCTGCCACCCCCCCTACCAGCACCGCCCTCCCAGCAGCCCCTCAGCGTGTTTCCCGTGCCCGCTCACCCTCAGTGAGGAGGCCATTGACCTCCTGAGATCCCTCACTGTTGGGCAGTCAACCATTCTGAGTGCCATCCAGGGTGTCAAGAGGCATTTGCAACAAACAAATGCATACCTGGAGGGCATTCATTCTGGCGTGGCGGCCCAACAGAGAGCATTTCAGGCTCTGGCCTCAGCACTGATGGCAGCCATTGTCTCTGTGTCCAGCCTCCAGCCTCCAACTTCCACTACCCAGACCCAATCCCCTCTACCTCAGCCTATCCCATGCACACCTTCAGACCAGCATGCACACACATCAACACACAATAGTGGCTCAGGAAAACATAAGCACCACACATCTTCACGCAGGCACTCGCACAAGCACCATACCCATGCACACGTACCACTCAACAGCAATCCACCGCACAACAGCCTCCAGGCCATGCACCTTCACCCAAACTCAGCTGACGTACACCTCCTACAACCACTACCTCTTCCTCCACTCCCACACCCCCTCCATCTTCCGTTCCAGTGTGCCAAAGAAACGTTTCCTGGCTCACATTGACCTCTTCCCTACACCTCCCCCCGTCCTTCTCCTAGGGCCAGGATGTCTAGATCCCAGGCCAGCACCTCAGCCACCAAATCGGCGTCCACTGTGGCCCATGCAAGTCCGCGAGGATCTAAAGGGGCACCCGTCAGGGCTGCCAGTGTGCCACCTACCGAAGCTAAGGACCACCCGATTCCGCCACCTGCCAAGGTAAATAAGGGGCCGGCATGCAGCAGGGCAAAGACGCACCACCCACCCAGCGAGGCCTCATCCAAAACCAAAGAGGACAGTTGCCAAGGTCCCAGCAGTGACTTCCAAGGTTGGGAAGGGACACAAAAACAAGGGAAAGTCACCTCAGGGTAAGGAGCCTCCTGGTGAGGGACTGGTGACCACCATTTCTCCTGCCAAGCCAGCCACCTGTACCACGGTAAGTACCGCTGCAATGACTGCAACCTGCACCGCTACCTGCCCCGCCACCTGCCCTGCCATCTGCACCACCCCCTGGACGACTGCTGCCACAACTACAGTCACCAGCATCATCCCCAGTGGGCAGCCGTCCGAGGCTGCTGGAGATGGTCTGGTGTCTCCCTCCACTACTACAGACACCTGCACCACCGGCAGCACCGGCAGCATCTCTGCCACAGCCACCGCTGCAGCCACCGCCACCTGCACCGCCATTTGCACCACCACGTGCCCAGCCAGTGCCACTACATCGGACACCAGCAGCATCCCCAGTGGTCAGCCTTCCGAGGCTGCAGGAGTAGTCCTGGACCCTGCACACACCACATGAGGCACCACCACCAGCACTGGCACTACCAGCAGTTTGCAGCCTAAGTTGCTGCAGGGTGGACTGTGGTTCTGCCTCCATGGAGTATCATGCAACCTGTTCCCTGAAAATCTCATGCCTCAGACACCCAGGTGAGGGAATGGGAACTGCCACACCCCAGGTGCAGCATCACTGGGCACAAAGCCCCCTCCAGAACCAGTAGAGAGATGCATCCACTCACCCAATCCTTGGCAGGATGAAGCACACTGGGCACAAAACCCCCTCCAGAACCAGTGGAGAAAGGCATCCACTCACCCAATCCTTGGCAGGATGAAGCACACTGGGCACAAAGCCCCCCCCTCCCAGAACCAGTGGAGAGATGCATCCACTCACCCAATCCGTGGCAGGATGAAGCACACTGGGCACAAGGCCCCCTCCAGAACCAGTGGAGAAGCCATCCATTTGAGAGACTGTAGCCTTGCACTCCCCAGGACCAAGCAGTGGGCAAACCACCCACTTGATAGACTGTGGCCTTGCACTCCCCAGGACCAAGCAGTGGGCAAACCATCCACTTGAGAGACTGTGGCTTTGCACTCCCCAGGACCAAGTAGTGGGCAAACCACCCACTAGAGAGATTGTGGCTTTGCACTCCCCAGGACATGGCTGTGGGCATGGAGCACCCTTTAGAAGCAGTGGCGTAGTATCATCTTCCAGCTGAGGTGCCCCCCTCCCCTTTTCCCTGAGGTGCCTGTGTGTTTTCGACCTGATGCCCCTGCAGTGTTCTCTCCGTTTTGAGGCAGGAGTCAAGTGTGGGCTTCGCCCATGGTTTTTGGGCCCACTGGTCCATGGACATTTACAAGGGACAGTGTACGGCCTTCTGTACATAATGTAAATATTTGTATATACTGCTTTTATACTCGTTTGTTATATCTGCATGTTCCAAAATATCACTGATTGAACTCAATTCCGTTTGTCCTTGCGTTCTTCCAGGGGGTTACAGGTTGTATCTGTGATGTTGTTGGATGTGTTGTTGTGTATGGTGTTGTGGGTGGGGGGTGGGGGAGTTGCCTGTTGCGTGTGTGTCACTCTCTTTTACCTCCCCCCCCTGTGTGCTAGGTGCGGTACTCACTGTCGTCGTCGCCGCCATCTTTGGTGTTCCTGGTAGATGAGGAGGTAAACCAGCCTGGGCAGGACCTGCAGCTCGGGCTCCATGGGGTCCTGGTTCTTCGTTGAGTATCAAAAGGTGAGTGGTTCTCCTTCAGTGTACTGTTTCCACTGTGCTTTTGATGTCGTTGGTACCGCCCCGGAAAAGCTAGCGGATTGGCCTGTCATAATACAGTGGGCAGTACATTGTCTTCCGCCTGTCTGTTGGCGGTGACCACCGCTGTGTTTGTTGCTACCACCCTGGCGGTCGGAGTGTTAAAGTGGCTGTCTATGTTGGTGGTTTCCACCGTGGTCATGATCCCATTCTTTTTACCGCCGGCCTGTTGGCGGTGTTATCGCCGCTTTAACACCGACTGCCAGGGTTGTAATGAGGGCCTAAGTGGGTAAAGGAAAAAGGAGAAGAAATGGTGCCAATGACAATCGAAAAGGTGCTGAGATGCCCTGGAGTAGTACGTTTAATTCCGGGCTTCCCAAGGGAATAGTTTGAGGGAAATGATATTTGCAAATGACTGACTGCATTTGAAAGGGTCATTGAGATGATAGAAGTCCACTCTAAGTATTGGAGTTCACTCTTGTGGGAACTGATCCCAGTAGCAGGGAGGGATAGGCTCCTGACCCTACAGGGGGATGAGACAAAATCTTACCCCCACATGAGGCAATACCTAGTCAAGAAATTTGGTCTTACCCCAGAATAGTACAGTGTGAAATTCAGGGACAGCCAGACGGTGAGAACACAGTCTGGGTGGGCTTTGTAGATATCTCAGTGAAGGCACTAGAGGTCTGGATTAAGGATAACCAAGTGAGTACTTATGAGGGGCTGTATAATTTAATTATTAAAGAGCACATATTGACTCATTGTGTACAAGAGAAGTTACACCAGTATCTAGTAGACTCAAAGTTGTCTGGTCCCAGGGAGCTGGGGGAGACAGCTGATAAGTGGTTGAGAACCCGTGTATCTAATCAACACCAGGGAGATGGTCAAAAGAAAGGACAGGTCCCCTCAAAGGGGAAAGTCCAGGGGAAAGAATGTCAAAAACAGAAAGAGTCCTCACAAGGCCCACAAAAACCTGCACAGAAGGAAGGGTCCCCGGACCAAGCCACTTTCAAGAGGAAGGGGCATTAGGGAAGAACTTTGATCCTACAAAGGCAGGAAAGTTCTGTGACCTGATGAAGGCAGGTCAATGTTGTGACTGTTGTCAGCCAGGACACAAGAGAAGAGATGTTGTCTGCTCAAAGAAGCCTTCCACTGCTGGGCAGTCCACAGGGATTGCTAGTGTAGGTATGGGGGTGGAGATTGTCCCAGAGATGGGAAAGGGGTTAACAGAGGCAACCTTAGTGTCTCTGGGTGAAGTAGAAGTTGCAACCCTGGCCAAATTTCCTCCCAGGATGGAGAGATTTAGGCAGAGGCCTAAAATCAATAGAACTGAGGTTGAGGCTCTGAGAGATACAGGAGTCAGTGTGACTACAGTCACAGAGAAGCTGTTTTTTCCAGAGAAGATCATGCCTGGTGTGTTTCACCTGGTGACCTTTGCAAACAGCAGAGCCAAACCCCATCCCATGGCAATGGTGAGTTTGGAATGCGGAGGTGTGACAGGCTCTAAACAGGTGGCTGTATAGTCTGCACTCCCAGTGGCCTACCTACTGGGAAATTATCTTGAAGCGTCTGACTGGTCAGTGTTGGAGACAACCGTACATGCAAGGGCGCTGCGTCTCCCTGAGTGGATATGTGCTGTGAGTAGGCCGCAGGCTGCTCAGCAGGGAAAGAATAGACACTTGGGGCCAGATGTATCATTTATCTGAATAGCAATTACCTAATTGTGATTTTCTGTGAGTCACAATTAGGTAATCAATATTTGAATGTTAATTAATATTCATGAGGAAGGTTGTAATTTGCGGCCCATTGTGAATGGCTACAATCACAGGGATGCTGGGCTCTGCAGAATATCATGTCTGTGATTGCTTTCAATAAAACAATCCTTTTTTTTTAAATGCAGCCCATTTGTCTTAAAGGAAAACTGGATGCATTTAAAAAAGAAAAATTGAAAGTTTTATTTTTATTTTTTTAGGAGTAGGCAGTGGTCCGTGGGACTATTGCCTGCTCTTAAAAGAATGTTCTTGCATACAATAACAAAGGAGAAGGGCTTCCTTGGGGACCCCTTCCCATTTGTGAATGGGTTACCACCTACTTGAAGTTCACAAAACATTCCTTTATACAGCATCAAATTGGTATTAGGAAGGGATGCCCTTGACACGCCGCCCTTTCTTAGTACCAAATTGGTATGTAGTCGCAATTCCAAATTGTGATTCGGTAATAAGTTATTGAATCACAAATTGGAATTCAGATATACAAAAATGCATTTTTGCTGTCGCAAATGGCCCGATCGGGCTGTTTGCGACCGCAAAAATGCATGATACATCTGGCCCTTGGACTCTGGAATACTGGGCCAGGCATCCAATGACAAGAAAAAGGGCTCTGGGTCTGGTGAGCCAACCCAGAGAACTCCAGAGGTGCAGGAGAAATCTAACCCTGAGGGGGAGGAGCTGAACTCTGACCAAAGAGGAGTTTTGTCAGGGACAAAGAGAGTGTCCCACTTTGAGGGCCTGAAGCAGACCATCTTTAGGCAAGAGAACGGTGATGTCATTGGGTTCCACAGAGTCTATCGGGAGGATGGAGTACAGAGACCTCAAAGAGAGATCCACCAAGAGGCTGGTGATCCCCCAGAGATACAGAGAATTCCTCATCACCCTAAGTCGTGAGATCCCCGTGGCAGATCATTTGGGTCCGAATAAGACTTAGAACCGGTTGTGTAATCATTTCTATTGGCCCAGTATGGTTGTCATAGTGAAGGAGTTCTGTAGCTCCTGTGCAACCTGTGAAGCCAGAAGCAATTCAGGGGGCAAACCAAACGCTCCCTTGATACCACTGCCAGTGGTTGGGACTCCCTTTGAGAGGGTGGCGGTAGACATTGTTGGTCCCCTAGACCCACCATCTGCATCAGGGAACAGATAAATATTGGTGGTAGTAGACCATGTCACAAGGTACCCTGAGGCAATTCCCATCAGAATAGTCACTGCTCCTGCGGTGCCTCGGGCCCTACGTGGTGTGTTCACCAGAGTGGGGTTCCAAAAGAAGGCTGTCTCAGATAAGGGCATAAATTTCATGTTCAGCTATCCGGAGGTGATGTGAGAAGAATGTCGTGTCACCTACAAGTGCACCACCCCATATCATCTCCAGACTAATGTTCTGGTGGAAAGGTTCAATACGTTCCTGAAGGGCATGATCAATGGTTTGCTTGACAATCTCAGGAGGAGATAGGATGCTCTCCTACCATGCCTACTGTTTTCCTTTAGGGAGGTCACCCAAAAAGGGGTTGGCTTTATTCTCTTTGAATTGCTGTGAAAAGCCTCTCAAGGAAGCCAAGGACAATGTGCAGTACTACGTACTAGGCCTGAGATCTTGCATGTCGAAAAGCAAGCAGGAACCTAGAGGCCAGCCAAGAGCTCATGAAGCTCTGCTATAACCAGAAGGCGACTATGCCTAAGTACAAACCAGGACAATTGGTTTGGGTGTTGGAACCTGTGGCTCCTAGGGCCGTCCAGGACAAGTGGACTGGGGCCTATCCAATCCTAGAGAGAAAGGGTGAAGTTACCTATCTGAAAGACACTAATGCCCCCATGAACCCTCACCGGGTCCTACATATCAAAAGGTTGAAACCCCAGCAAGACAGGGCAGACATGACCATGCTGATGGTCACAGATGAGAGAGGAGAAGAGGAAACTGAGCCACTGCCAGACCTCCTCTCTCACAATGTACAATATATTTCAGTAGAGGGAGTTGTACTTTCTCCCAAGATGACAGAACAGCAGCAAAGAGACTGCAAACAGGTGTTGAAGCTGTTTGCAGGACTGTTCTCCCTGACCCCTGGACTCATCACTTGACATTGACACTGGTGACAGCCTACCTGTCAAAAGCACGTTGAACAGGTTGCCCGACCAGGTCAGGGCCAGTATCAAAGCTGAGGTAGCTAAGATGCTTGAATTGGGGTTAACTGATTCTTCTGACAGTCCATGGGCCAGTCCAGTGGTGCTGGTACCCAAACCTAATCCCCAAGAGGAAAAGAAAGAGTTGAGGTTCTGTGTGGACTACAGAGGACTGAATGCAGTCACAAAGACTGATGCTCACCCTATACCAAGAGCTGATGAGCTCATTGATAGGTTAGGGGCTGCTAAGCACCTGAGTTGATTTTATTTGACCTCGGGCTACTGGCAGATTGCCTCAGTGAAGGAGCAAAGGAGAGTTCAGCATTCTCCACATCAGAGGGACATTACCAATTTCAAGTAATTCAATTGGCCTAAGGAATGCCCCGGCTACCTTCCAAAGGTTGGTACGCCGGGTACTGCCTGGGCAGGAGCAGGTCAGTGCAGCTTATTTGGACGAAATAGCTGCGTACAGTTCCACCTGGGAGGATCACTTAAACCACCTGAAGGAAGTGCTTCAGGCCCAGCAGTGGGCAGGCCTGAATATTAAGTTTAGTTCTGTAATTGGGTTACCTTGTAGATGGAGCCCATGTACAACATCTCCAGGCCAAAATCCAAGCCATATTGGATTGGACCGCTCCTACAAACCAGACACAGGCCACGGCCATCTTTGGTCTGACTGGCTATTATAGATTTGTTCGCAACTATATGACCATTGTGGTTCCCCTGGCAGAACGCACTTCTAAAAAGAGGCCAAAAAAGGTAATGTGGACCCTAGAGTGTCAGCAGGCCTTTGACACTCTGAAAGAGGCTTTGTGATCAGCACCAGTGTTACTGTTCCCTGAATATACAAAGGAATTTGTGGTTCAGACAGATGTTTCAGAACATGGAAGTGGGGCAGGGTTGGTACAGGTAAATGTGGCAGGCCTTGATCAGGTAATTGCTTTCATTAGCAGGCGACTACTCCCCAGAGAGCAAAGATGGAGGGCCATTGAGAAGGAAGCCTTTGCTGTGGTTTGGTCCCTGAAAAAGCTGAGGCCATACCTGTTTGGTACTCACTTTCGTGTTCAAACCAATCACAGACCTCTCAAATGGCTCATGCAGATAAGGGGGGAGAATCCTAAATTATTGAGGTGGCTAATTTCCGGTCAGGGGATGGACTTCACAGTGGAACACAGATCAGGGGTGGCCCATGCCAATGCAGATTGACTTTCCAGGTTTTTCCACTTAGCTGATGAGGACTACCAGTGTGTAGGTTAGTTACCCATCACCTTCCATTTGAGAGTGGGCCATGTGAGAATGTCATCCCTTTAGCATGTTCACCCCTATTATTTCTGACTGATACTGGTGGTAATCGACTCTGACTGTGCCCTGGGATCTGCTAACCAGGCCTAGGACCAGTGCTGTGATCAAAAGGTATATGGTAATGTGGTACAATTACAATTGGCAATGACAGACTGCTGTAAGTCCCTACTATATAACAGGGCTAGGGGGATTTAAACTACCTATAAGTCCCTACATACAATAAAGCAGGGAGGTTTAGAAGCGCAGCAGATTTCCTGCACTGGAATGTTCACTGCTGTGTTGCCTTCATAATTGTTAAGGGGAGCCCTGACTTGCAGACTGTCTTTAAAAAGCAAAATGTGTGCAAATTCAACTTTGGAATTAAAGGTACTTCCAAAGTTGTAATCTACCTTATTTGTACATTTAGTTCACACCTAAGGTCTCCCCTAGGTGCCCCAGGGGTGGGGTGCCATGTAACTATCAGCAGGGACATTATAAAAGATGTTTTATATGTCCTGATGAGGGACAAACTGTCCTTTTCATTTTCCCCATTGTAGATACTAAGCTCCACATGATAACATTGGCGTATTTCATATAATCATAAATATAGCTAGGAAGGAGCTGAATGGACCATTCAAGGATTTATCATTACCAAAGGATTGGTAATGATAAATCCAACAACTTTGCATTTATCATAACTAAAACAGAAGAGAAGATACAGGACTGTCTTTTCTGTAAGCCAAATTCCAGCCTGCTAGTGGCCTCTCCTGATTGGTCAGCCTTAACAGGGTTAGCTAGGCTGGTTTGATGAGGTGATAAGTGGCCTGCATAGAGCAGAGGTTATCTGGGGGAGAGAGTTCTGCAGCTGCAGGGCTCAAGCCAGGAAGGGGGCTGGTGTAAATCAAATTGGGATTCAAAGAGAGCAGGACTGCTAGGAATGCCAGTTAGGCCTACCCCTTCTTCCTGTACCCCTCAGACTGATGGCAGGCCCAGGAAAGGTATTTGCTGAGGATCCGGAGAGGAGTGTTAATGAAACGGAGCCACACCAGTAGCTTAGTTTAGCCAGGTCTTATTCTGCTGGAGAGAAATTATCCATCTTGGATTTTAAAGTGCAGTTCTTTGTGGGACATGAAAAAGCCACACTTTGGAGGAAGCTGTCATGCTCTTGGGTGGCACCCTGCAACTCATTGGACAGGGTTGCCACCCTGCTTGTGCACCAAGATGACTGAATAAATAGATCTGCACCTAAATGACTGCTTTCTGAAGGACTGCTCCTGCTGCACACTGGGAACTACAGCTCTGAGGACTTTGGCTTGTTTCGAAAAGGATTAAGGAGTGGACTCCCTGAAAGCAACCGGTTAACAGAGGTTCCACGCACCATCTCCATCAAGAAGTCCTCAGCCTGCAGTGCTTCTAGTGGATTTTTAAGGATTTGGCCAGGTGTATTTTGGGAATTGTAGTCCAATCTTCCAAGTACCATCTCAGAGCTTCTAGACCCTTGGATTTGTGTTTGGGACACTGTAGGAAAGTACCATCTTGCCTGGCATGTTACCCCCATATTTCACTGTATATATGTTGTTTTAGTTGTATGTGTCACTGGGACCCTGCCAGCCAGGGCCCCAGTGCTCATAAGTGTGCCCTGTATGTGTTACCTGTGTGATGACTAACTGTCTCACTGAGGCTTTGCTAACCAGAACCTCAGTGGTTATGCTCTCTCATTTCTTTCCAAATTGTCACTAGCAGGCTAGTGACCAATTTCACCAATTTACATTGGCATACTGGAACACCCTTATAATTCCCTAGTATATGGTACTGAGGTACCCAGGGTATTGGGGTTCCAGGAGATCCCTATGGGCTGCAGCATTTCTTTTGCCACCCATAGGGAGCTCTGACAATTCTTACACAGGCATGCCACTGCAGCCTGAGTGAAATAACGTCCACGTTATTTCACAGCCATTTACCACTGCACTTAAGTAACTTATAAGTCACCTATATGTCTAACCTTTACCTGGTAAAGGTTGGGTGTTAAGTTACCTAGTGTGTGGGCACCCTGGCACTAGCCAAGGTGCCCCCACATTGTTCAGGGCAAATTCCCCAGACTTTGTGAGTGCGGGGACACCATTACACGTGTGCACTATACATATGTCACGACATATGTATAGCGTCACAATGGTAACTCCGAACATGGCCATGTAACATGTCTAAGATCATGGAATTGTCATTTCTGGCATTCTGGCATTGGGGAGACAATTCCATGATCCCCGAGTCTCTAGCACAGACCCGGGTACTGCCAAACTACCTTTCCCGGGGTTTCACTGCAGCTGCTGCTGCTGCCAACCCCTCAGACAGGTTTCTGCCGCCTGGGGTCCAGCCAGGCTTGGCCCAGGAAGGCAGAACAAAGGACTTCCTCAGAGAGAGGGTGTTACACCCTCTCCCTTTTGGAAAAAGGTGTCAGGGCTGGGAAGGAGTAGCCTCCCCCAGCCTCTGGAAATGCTTTGATGGGCACAGATGGTGCCCATCTCTGCATAAGCCAGTCTACACCGGTTCAGGGATCCCCCAGCCCTGCTCTGGCGCGAAACTGGACAAAGGAAAGGGGAGTGACCACTCCCCTGACCTGCACCTCCCCTGGGAGGTGCCCAGAGCTCCTCCAGTGTGATCCAGACCTCTGCCATCTTGGAAACAGAGGTGCTGCTGGCACACTGGACTGCTCTGAGTGGCCAGGGCCAGCAGGTGACGTCAGAGACTCCTTCTGATAGGCTCTTACCTGTGTTGCTAGCCTATCCTCCTTCCTAGGTAGCCAAACCTCCTTTTCTGGCTATTTAGGGTCTCTGCTTTGGGGAATTCTTTAGATAACAAATGCAAGAGCTCATAAGAGTTCCTCTGCATCTCTCTCTTCACCTTCTGCCAAGGAATCGACAGCTGACTGCTCTGGACGCCTGCAAAACCGCAACAAAGTAGCGAGGACGACTACTGCAACCTTGTATCGCTGATCCTGCGGCCTTCTCGACTGTTTTCCTGCTGGTGCATGCTGTGGGGGTAGTCTGCCTCCTCTCTGCACTAGAAGCTCCGAAGAAATCTCCTGTGGGTCGATGGAATCTTCCCCCTGCAACCGCAGGCAACAAAAGACTGCATCACCGGTGCTCTGGGTCCCCTCTCAGCACGCTGAGCGTGGTCCCTGGAACTCAGCAACTCTGTCCTAGGGACTCCCACAGTCCAGTGACTCTTCAGTCCAAGTTTGGTGGAGGTAAGTCCTTGCCTCCCCACGCTCGACTGCATTGCTGGGTACCAGTGATTTGCAGCTGCTCCGGCTCCTGTGCACTCTTCCAGGATTTCCTTTGTGCACAGCCAAGCCGGGGTCCCTGACACTCTAACCTTCAGTGTACGACCTCCTGAGTTGTCCTCCGGTGTCGTGGGACCTTCTTTTGTGACTTCGGGTGAGCTCCGGTTCACTCTTCTTCTTAGTGCCTGTTCTGGCACTTCTGCGGGTGTTGCTTGCTTCTGAGTGGGCTCTTTGTCTTGCTGGATGCCCCCTCTGTCTCCTCACACAATTGGCGACATCCTGGTCCCTCATGGACCACAGCAGCATCCAAAAACCCTAACCGCAACCCTTACAGCTAGCAAGGCTTGTTTGTGGTCTTTCTGCACGGAAACACCTCTGCAAGCTTCTTCACAACGTAGGACATCCATCCTCCAAAGGGGAAGTTCCTAGTCCTCTTCGTTCTTGCAGAATCCTCAGCTTCTACCATCCGGTGGCAGCTTCTTTGCACCCACAGCTGGCATTTCCTGGGCATCTGCCCACTCCCGACTTGAGTGTGACTCTTGGACTGGGTTCCCTTGTTCCACAGGTACTCTCGTCTGGAAATCCATCATTGTTGCATTGCTGGTGTTGGTCTTCCTTGCAGAATTCCCCTATCACGACTTCTGTGCTCTCTGGGGAACTTAGGTGCAATTTGCACCCACTTTTCAGGGTCTTGGGGTGGGCTATTTTTCTAACCCTCACTGTTTTCTTACAGTCCCAGCGACCCTCTACAAGCTCACATAGGTTTGGGGTCCATTTGTGGTTCGCATTCCACTTCTAGAGTATATGGTTTGTGTTGCCCCTATACCTATGTGCTCCCATTGCAATCTATTGTGACTATACATTGCTTGCACTGTTTTCTATTGCTATTACTGCATAGTTTGGTATTGTGTACATATATCTTGTGTATATTTGCTATCCTCATACTGAGGGTACTCACTGAGATACTTTGGCATATTGTCATACAAAGTACCTTTATTTTTAGTATATCTGTGTATTGTGTTTTCTTATGATATTGTGCATATGACACCAGTGGTACAGTAGGAGCTTCACACGTCTCCTAGTTCAGCCTAAGCTGCTCTGCTAAGCTACCTTTTCTATCAGCCTAAGCTGCTAGACACCTCTTCTACACTAATAAGGGATAACTGGACCTGGTGTAGAGTGTAAGTACCCCTTGGTACCACTACAAACCAGGCCAGCCTCCTACAGACACATTGAAACCTCAAGTGGAACTTCAGGAAGAAGTTCCAGAGGTTTGGAGAATTTTGGATGTGCTTTTAGAAAATGCTCTATAAGGTGACTGACCCGTTGACGAGAGTCAAGCCACTGCCTACTAACAGCAAGCCGGCCTGCATTTCAAATTCATCCCACTGAAGCTCCGGAGCTTTCTGGGTTGATGAGACTTATAGGATTTGACTGGGGACTCGCTGAAAATCAAGCCGACTATGCTGCATCGGATCCCGGCCTGACGAGAGAAAAAGCTTCAGAAAAATAACTATGTCTTTAGGTAAAATTTTGACCGAGGCCTCCTGCTCAAAGTATCCGAGCAGGGCTCCACCATGGTTGGCCTCAAATTGTGAATTGGTCCTGGTCTTGCGTGACCAGATGTCCCCAGTTGGCGCAATTGGCTTTTAAGCACCAGAAAGAACATTGTTTTATTTAATCTTTAAAAATCCATATCTCCGGTTTCCTACATTCAATTTTTGACGTTTTAGTGTCATTTTAAAGATAAAAATATTTCTTTTTTTTAAATAAATTGGTGTAGGATTTTTATTGTGTGTTGTGTCTTACTTATGTACTGTATTTAGTGCATTAAAATGATTTTTATAGCTGTCTCCTAAATTAAGTCTGTCTACTCATTGCCAGCTACTAGGGGTTGAGCCAGGGACTAATGCTGGGGTGGTAGCCTTATTGCTAGTAGTAGGTGCAAACATATCCCTACTAGTAAACCTTCCTTCAACAGGGACATTTTCGAGAGCTTACTTTTTATTCTTCACTCCTTGCAGTCATCCAGTTCCGTACAAGTGGACATTAAACTGATGGGTTTGTTTCCCAACTACATCCTTGTGCACAATGGATTAAAGCAGGGTTGCATAATGGCTTAAGCCCTGTTCAGTATCTAATTTCCCAACCATTTAAAATATACTAATTTATTTTCCCCTAAAAAAAGCAGATGATCTACTTTTAATGTACCATGCATCAGTTGGTCTCCAGAGGAAATGTTCGGTATTACATGAGCATTTTGTTAATAATATCCATTGACAAAGCAAAGATTTTGATGTTTAGAAAGAAATATAGTACTTTTTTGGGTGACATGGAAGAAATAGTGTAGAGTCTCCAGGCTTATAAATGTTTAGGCTTGATCTTCTCTGAGTCCTTAAGCTGGAGTGAGCATTGCGACTAGATTTGTTTTGGTAACCTCAAGTGACTTAGTCAAATTTAATCGTCAGAAAGGGGAGAGGGAATCTACAGCACCTTTATTGCAAACCCTTAATGGTAAAATATTTCTACAGGTGCTGCATGGTGATGAACATTTAGCAGCTGACAACAGAACCTCTTGGAATGACAAAGAGAGTGGTGATTTGAAAGCCTTCAAACAATTCTATGATCCAGCTGGTTATGCAGGAGTTTTTGCTCACTTCTGCGTTTTGTATGGCAAGTAGCCAGTTATTCAGGCTTGTAAACGCTTTTGCTAATACAGTGAACACAACTTTCAGCTAAATGCTAAATGTTTTACAATATATGAAATAGATCAAACAGTGAAAAAGAATTTGCACGGAATGCATCAAAGCAGGTTAGATTTGTTGAAGAGTTACACTGCTATTGTGTTTTAATACAGAAAATGATTTGTTTCTCTTCTAAACAAATACCGAGGCAATCTGCTTGGCTGGTGTGCCAAAACTCCCCTCAAATTTCCTATTAGGGAAACCACTCATTTTATGTGGAGATGAAGAATGTTTTCCTTATTTAAACTAGCTGCCAACGGAACAGCGGAGGACAGAGGTTTGACATTCAGTCTGGGTGTTATCCCCTTGCTCTTAACCTATCAATGTAATTATTGTCTTACTTTGAAGGGATATACTTTGTTTGTATCTTTGAGCTGTCAGTTTTTCAGATCATTCTTTATTAAGGATGATGTATTGACTTGCTCTTTTACCATGAAGTTTTTAGATCAAATTTGTCTATGAAATCAGTGAACTTTAATTGATAAGTTTGTATTCTTTGTATCTGTGAATGTTTGAAAGACTATTTTGTCTAAGAAAGATAAACTGAATTGAATTTATTTCCTCATTGTCAATAAGACCTAAATTAAAAACTCATAGCATTAACACTGGGGAGTCGAGCAATGTCAAAACCCTTTACAGAGGGCCACGGGACACGCAGGGGCTACTGGGCTCAACTGTGGAGGTTGAAGCCTTTTACTCTTGATGGCCTGGACCCTGACTTAATATGGATCCTGCTCGACTGTGCCATATAACTCGTCTCCACTTAACTCCCAGTGGTAGCTGTGGTTGAGCAGTCAAGCCTCCCTTGGGAGGAAGATAAATATAGGTCAGTGAACATGACTCATAACTCTAAATGTAAAAATGTTAGAACAATAAATAAATGTCCAGTCAAATAGTTGCTTTCATAACAAAATTTAGTATTTTATTTCTAATTCACTTGAAAAGGAATATGACATTCAGAAGCAACAACATTATCCTTTGTGACTTCGTCAAGAACAGATCACAGTGTGCAGGCTCGACCCACTGGTCACAGCAGTTTTTCTTCGGTCCAGGAAAATAGCCCAAATTCTAGGCCAAAGTGGTACCGGCAGCCTCTCCTGGCACATGGGGGCTCTAGTAGTTGTCAAGCAACCCACCTTTGAGTGACATGTTCAGGGTCATTCCCCATTCACTGGTGGCCACATCAGGCAATGCAAACTATTAGGATGTATTCAAGAGCTCTCCCTTCTGTCCTTTTAGCAACTTAGTCAGAAGTGTCTATGGTGCAGCAGCAGTGTTAGAAGCAAGTACCCCGGGGTTCCAAAAAGCTGATTTTCAGTCTTACTTGCTCCGGCAGTATAGAAGTGTTCAGTGAGGCAGCAAGTGCCCTCTCCTCAGGTGCTCCCAAGTCCAGATCCTGTATGGCGAAGTTGATCTTCTTGCGATGGATGCAGCAGCACCCAGCGGCCAAGGCTCTTCCTTTTGAGCAGCGCTGCCAGTCGGGTTATAGTGACTGGAGTTGCTCCAGTTCTGCTGACAAAGTAGAGAGGCTGCTCTTCCCCATAGTTGGGGTGGTGCTGGGGTGATCCTCCGGCTCCTGACCGGAGCTCCAAGAGAACAGTGCCCTCAGTGGCATCTCAGCAAACCTCGGGGTCTTTGTCAGGAGCAGATCATGGCGTGCAGGGTCGACCCACTGGTCACAGCAGTTTTTCTTCAGTCCAGGGTGACGACATGTACTTTAGGCCAAATTGGTAGCGGCAGCCTCTCCTAGTGATTGGGGTTGCCGTGGTACTCACAATCAGGGTGCAGGCATCCTTAGTCAACCACCCTCCCTATGACGGCTCCTGCTGGCATATGGGGTCACTGATCTCAGCAGTCACATGTCCTTTGCAGCTGGCCCAAACTCAGTTCGCCAGTTACCCCCTCTACAATACAGGGTCCCCACGGTGCAGTGATGAGGCTTAGTACTGAGGACCTGGCTTGGCAGTTCGGGCTGGACTGTTCCCATGAGGAACAGGGTCAAGACTGATTTGCATATGGCTGGGTCCAAACTGGGGTGGCATGGTGAGCAAAAGAACGATGGATTAAACCCAGATCTGTGACTGGGGGTGAGTGTTTGACAATGTTCAGCATTCCGTCCATCACTTGTTGTTTTTGCTTTGTCGCCCTAAGTGGGAAGGGTATGCCCAGACGTGGGTCCCGTGCTTCCCATGCCACTGGATTCAAGCTAGCCTGGCTGATGAGGGGTGAAACCCCGAAACCGGTCCCAGGATGCTTGTTTCCGGTCCAGTGAGGACCTGGCTTGGCAGTTCGGGCTGGACTGTTCCCATGAGGAACAGGGTCAAGACTGATTTGCATATGGCTGGGTCCAAACTGGGGTGGCATGGTGAGCAAAAGAACGATGGATTAAACCCAGATCTGTGACTGGGGGTGAGTGTTTGACAATGTTCAGCATTCCGTCCATCACTTGTTGTTTTTGCTTAGTACTTTCTGCCTAGTGCTTCCAATACAGCTCAGGACAATGTAGCCCTCTTATGACATACGAGGGTCACAGAGCTGAAACTTCACAATGGCAATAGCCAGATCAGTGCACAGTCTCACATGTTGCTCAGGGAATCTTCATGGAGTGATCCCCACTAGACCTCACTCCCTCTGACACTCCCATCTCCCTCACAGGACACACTGGTCTTGGCAGGCAGGCAGGCAGCCAATGGTGCTCCATGCTCCATGGCAGGTGATCTTGGTGCCTTGCGTGATGTCCCCTCACCCAGTAGGGAGACTACCAGGCCTTTGCCCCAGTCCTGGTCACAGGCAGAAGTCTTGCAAAGCTTCCTCTTCTCACACAGCTAGTCTGGTTGCTTTGCAGATGATAAATGTTTGGGAACTCAACCTCCCCTTCTGAATGTCCTTTTCCAGACACCAAATGTAATTTAGAGTTTGGGTCTTTGAAGTTTTATGTTGGGGTTCTGCTTCCATGGAAGTGGGCACTTTTCATTTTCCTTCTTAAAAGAGGTCTGTCACAGCAGGCACAGCTCTGAAGGTGATTGTCCACCACATAATTCATGGAAGAGACCAGTGTTCACACCTGGATGTCAGTCACAGTGATATGTGTATAAAACAGTTAATCTCAGACCCCCACCCTTCTCCTATCAGCCCTATCTCCATTCCTGATATGTATCCAGGCCCCTACCTGGTGCTCTATCACTGAATCGAAGAACAGTCCTTTGAGATGTAAAGCGAAGTCTGTTCCTTTTCTCCAGCATGTCCTCACCTAGCATCTCAGGAAGGCAGCAAAAAACAAATCTGTCTGGAGCGATTCCTCTCCTCCTCATGTCTTCAACAGGGAGGGACCCACAGTCACAGGCACAGTCACTCAGTGTACATTCATAGCACACTTTCTGTTGAGCACTGATACCTCAATGCATTGTACCTTCACATGTACACATGCATTCAGCACACACACACTCCATCTGCACGCACAGTTCAGCACTGAAACTTTTCTATCTTTAACCATGGAGTGTTACTTCTAAATACCTATGCTGCAAGCACACACACCCGCTATGTGTGTGCTATGCAACTCTTCATCCTTTATGAATTGTAATTTATGCAAGCACACATTTACCCAGCACTTGTGGTACCTGCGCACACACTGCACAGCACTACATTTCTCATGTAATATATTCCTCTGAGGCATACATACACTCTGTACATGTATTATTCACACATGCACTGAATGGGACTGCTCTACCACTGTGCTGTGCCCTTCTCTTGCACACATATATCCAGCACATTCACTAAGCCAAGGCTGAGTCAAGCACACAGCAGCAGACCTTTTAAAAAGCTGAGTTAGCCTGTAGGCTTCACCCCATCGACACAAGGTACAAAAGGCCCTGTTCACAACTAATGATCACTACATGGTATGCTGCCACCAATGCACTTTTGCTGCTTACCTCCTGGTGGAGGCAGTAGCCTTCCACCTCTGTTAGAGTAGTGCTTTGGGCACCCCCGGTCTAAGCAGACCGCAATCAGTGAGACACGCTTATGTCATGGCACACATATGATCCGTGTTCGTGTATGACAAAAAATCATCCAACAGGGAGCCAAACTATTGTACAGCTGGGCATTCAGGGCAGGGCTACATGCCTCTTACCATGCAGAGAACTTTTTCAACCCAACAAGTAACAATTGTGTTAAAACAGAGGAGTCCTGATTCTTCTGGGAGGAGTGAGAAATATGGAAGACTAGAAGAATCTTTGTGGCTGATAGTTTAATTTTCTCCATCATATGCTCAACAATGTGGTAGAGTCTGACTTAACCGGGGTGATCTTCAGGCTGTCACAAAAAGACTGCCCACTCTTCCTCCTTTGGCACTAGTCCTGTCCACCTTTGGAATGCTAAAATGATTTGACATTACTAGCAGCAAGAAAGGTCCAGACAATTTTGCCATATTAAGGACAGCGTCTAAGGTGGTATCAGTTAGTAGGTTATGAACTTCCATGCTATGTACCTTAGTAGATCTTACATTAATTAGAGCGCACCGTAGGTTAGATTTGGCTATCTTATTAGCCATATTAACTGGCTTCAGACTAGATAGCTGTTGAATGGTGCTCGATCTGGTATATGTTGATAAAGAGTGAATATTAGACCTGACACCCTTTGGTGTGGTCTTCCCCAAACATTTTGCTATCTCCCCTCCTGTTTGCTGAAATATGTCGCTGTAGGCTTCTGTGCACTTTACCACTGTTTCAATTTCGGTTTAAATTTATTAAAGTGCGCAGTTAATGAAAACTATTGCACTAAGTGCATCTATAAAACCTTTGATATAAAATAATTTTAAGAGAAAGACAAAAGCAGTTATGCAAAGTATTAAAAAAAGACCAGTTTAAATAGTGACAATAAGAAGACAGTGCAGGATATTGCACATATAAACTGCATATTATGACAGTTTGTCTGTAAGTTAAAAATACAACACCAAACACAAACTGCCAATATGCGTTAAAGTGGCAGTGCACCACAAGTTAAAAGAGAGGCATATGCAAGAGCTTGTTCAAGGGGCTTGGGTAGTCACGGGAGTTGTATCATCCATTAGGCGGTTGATTTTCTGGTCACATCTAAACAAGCATTTTATAAGTCTGCAGTTGAACTGAATGTCCATTGAGTTAAAACAAGCTATCATCGCAGGCCTGTAGTGGCATATCCCCCTCTAGTTCCAAACTGGTCTTAAGCTGTTTCTTCAATCTTTTATATTTGTTTCACATATACATATTGATAAAACATAGGCCCTCATTATGATATTGGTGGTAAAAAATGCCTACCGCCGCGGCAACGGCCTCCAAAAGACCGTCGCCGCGGCTACCAGCCGTCCGCTGTATCATGACCACAGCCGGATTCCCGCCGGCGGATGGCGGTAAGGTGGCAGCAGTAGACTGCCACCAGCTGTATTGTGAGAAATAATACGGCCTGGCGGTGTTCTGGCAGCAGCGCCCCATCCCGTCTCCTGCTGAAGGACCCCCTGAACACAGGTAAGTGGGTGCTCCAAAAGGGGAGGGCGGTGTTGTGTGTGTGTGTATGTCTGTGCGTGCGTGTATGCGGGTGTGTGTTGCGTGTTGTATGTGTGTGCATGTCTGGAGGTATGTGTGCGAGTATGTTGAGTTGTGTGAATGCGTGTCTGCATGTACGCATGTAAGTGTGTGCAGATGTGTGTGTGAATGGATGTATGCATGCATGCGTGGATGAATGTGGGAATGGGAGTGTGTATGAGTGTGTGAAGGGAGGGGCGTGAATGAAGGAGGGGTCTGGAGAGGAAGGGGGAATCTGGGAGGGGAATTTTCTGTCACTGATAGTGCCTACCGACATGGTTTTCATGGCGGTAAGGAAGCCACGAAAACCATGGCGGTAGATGGGTTCATTATCCCGCAGGTGGTACAATGACGGCTGCCGGGCTGGAAATTGATATGTCCAACCCGGCGGCAGTTACCACCGTGGCGGTCGGTGTGGTACATTGGCGGTTTGGCTTCTGCCAAACCGCCAATGTCGTAATATGGTGGAAAGAACCGCCAGCCTGTTGGCAGTACTTTCCACAATATTACCGCCGACCGCTGTGGTCATAATGACCCCCAAAGTCTCAGGCGCTTTTCCACAGAGTAGGCAGAGCCCCGTTGTGCCAGTTCACTTCCAAGGTGGTAAGTGTAGGAGTGATGGTAGGCAGCCCAGACAGTGTCTTAGGAACAATATTTTTATCTGGGCTTTAATGGCAGTGTGCATATAAGGTTTTGGCTTTCACTTGGTATAAGATGCCATTGTAATCCAGGCATGCCACCTCAGCCCAAATGCATCTCTTCTCTGCCAGAAACGAGCATGTTTTAACTTTCTTGTTTACCAAGGCTTTGACTTGTGAGACCATTGGTCTGTTAATCTACTGGTTGCTTACAAATTGGTAAGGTAGTCTCTGGCCAGGGAGTGGTTTCAGCTGATGATTTCTATCCAAAGATGGTGATTCAGGGTGCCACTGTTGGCTTCTTTTAGCTTGTAACATAATTTAATGAAGGCTCCTTGCCTTGCTATTAATTCCCTAACAAGGCCAAGATCAAGACGCAGCTGGGCTAGATACAAGTATCCCGGCAGGAAGAAGACTGACTCAAATAGTTTAGTGAGGATGTTGTCCAAGTGAACAGCGTTTCTTCCGCTTAAGGCTTTGCTTCCAAGAGCGATAGCTGGAACTAGATTGGCCTTGATTATTCTCAGAAGAGGGAGGTATGTAGATGATGCTATGGCTGCTTTTATGCACTTAAAGGCTGCAGTAAGAGCTAATGATTTCTGACACATGAGCTCCAAGTGTTGTTTGAAGGAGCTGTGTCTGTCAAGAAGCATCCCCGTGTATGTGTACTCTGTGACCACCTCTGCATTTTCCATGCCAATGGGCCACTGGTGAGGGCTACGTGCCAGTTTTCCCTGAATCATTATTTTAGACTTCTTTATATTGATTTCCATTGCACTGGCTTTGGAATAAGAGGCAGTGGAACACAAAAGCCTCTAAAGGCTGATTTTTGCTTGGCTAATAGCACTACGTCATCAGCGTACATCAGACATGGTAGCTGGATGTTGCCCAGTTTTGGTGGGTGTAAATTAACCTATGCTAAGCTGATATTAGATAGAATAGGGGCTAGCACACACTTTTGCCGTATCCCTTTGTTGTACCTGTTGGTGTTGAGATGTTGCAAAATGATAGTAGTTAAGTTGTCATCAGCATCTCTTTTTAGGTTCCACAAGTGATTCTGTAAGCATGCTTGGACTTTGCCAGTTTGGTTATCAGCGCATCGTCAATGGGTGTTTTATGATATGTCCAAAGAGCTTGATCTAGACCCTGTTTTAGCTCTTTTGTTTTTCTATTGACAGTTTTGAAGCGGCTCTTTGTGCATTACTATAGCTTCCTCACATGATTCCCTGGACAAATTCAGTTGTAAACTGCCCCCACATAGTGTGGTCTGCACTTGGGTTGTCCAAGAGGGCTGTCAGTAAACACTTTGCTTCTTGCAATAGTTCCTGAATTGTCCTGGGTGACCATTTCAATTTCTTGTTGTTTATCGTGTAAATGCAAACTTGTATTGCGTCTGTTAGTTTATGATGCTCCAGAGAAAGGGCGAGGCATAGCTTTCTAGCTTTCGTCCACCGGCGTTATGGAGAAACTGGAGGCCAAGTGTATAAGTGGAGCAGAAAGCACTGTGAAGTCTATTTAAAGAGCGTGCCTTGGGATTATGATAAGTGAAGGACGGTGGACAGTCATTTTGGAAATGGCCGTTGATTGCAGATAGGTTTAGGAACTCTAGTTCTCTCATGAGCTCTCTGCCCTATTTTATTGTGCTTGAAGATGGGATTTTGAACTTGTTCTGGAACTAACCAGAAGGTGGTCTGAGCTGACAGTAGGTCCTCATCTTGCTTTAACTCTAATAGGCTCACGTTGAACCTGAGAGGATTATCTCAGGAGGATGTGGTCCATCTTGCAGGCCTGTTATTTTGTTTATCATATGTTCTTTAGCTAACTGTTTTAATTTCACTTTTGAGAGTATGTAGGTGTTCATGAGTGCTAAATGAGGCATCAATGAGTCCTGTTTAAGAGTGGTTAGGACTATTGGCAGGCCGCTCCATACTGTCAGTTTGAAGATGTGGCTACCTTCTAGAGCCGTTGTGCTGTAGATTGCTAGGCCACCACTTTCGATGCCATAGATGGCTTTTTTAGTGGCAGGAGTTGTGTAGCTGACATGGCCTGGAATCACAAGCACATTTTCAACCCATATCTTTTGTAACATGATCATCTGGAAAGAAAGCAAGTATTTCAGTGTCTCGCCATCTGCTGGTTTGCCTGACAAACTGTTGATGTTTCATGAGCAGATTCGGTGCTTGCCAGCCTGGTCCGGCGCTGCTGGTGCTTTGTGGCTTATTCATGATTGTCTTTGTGGTTGGTTCAGGGCACTTGGAATCCAGCTCCAAATGTTATCTTGCATTGGCGCTCTGGTGGTGCTTGTGTACAGCAGTGGAGAGTGAGGGCTGTGGGGCATTGGAATATTTACTCTGTGCACTCCTAAGAATTGAGTGTTTGTGTGGAAAGATAGGCACCTGGTTCATCTTGTGCGTTGTTAGAACATGGGTATAGGCAGTTCTACATTAGATGACACTGAAATCCCCCAGTTTTTGAGGGTCACAGTGACCCCTAGTACCTGGTTGGCAGCTGCTGATGATGACCAGGTCACCTTGGTGATTTTGTTTGTTCGTCCTGGTGATGGAGCAACTAATTTGACTGAAATTATGTCAGCCAGGGTCAAGTTCTCAGTTTCTGGAATTTGGCTTAGTAATCAGAGGATGTTCCTGTGGTTGAGAATATCAAAATAACCTTTAGATTGATACCCAGGATACATTAGGACTATCTCGCTGCTTGGTGTGCCAGAGGATGGGAACCTGGTATTGACAGCATTATTCCCAGTGACTCGAGGCTTTGAGCCACTGTTTCAAGAGGGGGCTCCCTGGTGTCTGATTGGTCTTTGAACCTTGTTACAATGGTAATTAGATCTAATTTGATGATGTCCTAGGGTCTGTTTTTTTCTTGACCTGAGTTGTGTGTGCACCAGGTGGACTTGATGGATTGTGCCTGGTTTGTAGATGAAGTTGCCGCTGGACAAATGCTTCCTTATTCATTTTGTGGCCTGTTGTAGAGGCAGCTTTTGGTTCCAGAATCCACTTGATGGTCTGCTCTGAGTGGTTTGTCAATCCTTCTGCTTTCAGGTACTCCTGTCAGGGATGTTACGTCATGTTGATTGTCTGCTTGGGTTGCCGTCTGGCTGTGTTCACTACTGACACCTGTTTCCTCCTCTTCTGAAGTGGCAATTTCCTGAGAAAATTCAGTATCTGGATTGACAAGTTGAGATGCTCCGTGGTCGACCCAGCCATGGCCGGGGTTTGTTGCTTGTTCATCTGGTATATTTCTATTGTGGGGATCTGGGTTATTGCTTGTTTTGCTGAAGTAGGAAAAGATGCTTTTTCTCATGCCCATTTTTTCCTTGCATTTTCAAGCTTTGCACCGATTCTTCCTCCACGGGCTTTCAGACATTTAGTCAGGAGCTGATTGTGTTTCCTGGTTCCGCCAGGAGAGTCAAAATGAGATCCAGAGATATGGGGGTCTATGGGTAGGAGACTGGCAATTTTTTTAGCTTTGCATCGATTCTTCCTCCACAGGCTTTCTGACATTTAGACAGGAGCTGATTGTGTTTCCTGGTTCCGCCAGGAGAGTTAAAATGAGATGCAAGGATGTGTGTGTCTATGGGTAGGAGATTGGCTAAAGCTTCCTCAGTGACCCCTGCAGGGGCTACAATGACTGAGGCATGTGGTAGGTCCAGGGAAGTTTGGTCCTGACTGTTGCTAGGCATGTGCTTCTTTTCTTCATGTCCTAATTGCAAGGTAGACTGAATGGATCCCTTAGGTGTATGTTGTAAGGTTGTTTGATGGGTTTGTGGACTTCTAGGTCTCCTGGAAGTCACTAAGGATGTCACCCAAGATTGCAGGGAGTGATTCTAGTTTGTCTAGGATTGGGGAGAATGCACCGAAGGCTACTGGCTCCAGGACTTCCGCCACTTTTTGAGCTTTAGTTCCAAGACAGTCAAGGTTGGCTACCTTTATATTGATCCTGGAAGTAAAGATTGCCAGGGTATTAAATCTGAGTGTCCATTTTCTTGGACTGGTAGTTTAGGGCTTTCACTGTTAGTTGCGATGTTCTTAGCAAGGTTGCCTCTGCAGAGTAGTTTAGCTTATTAGTTGGGCTTGTGTGAACTGGTTCTTGGACCTCAGCTCGGATGGGGATTGAATAGTTCAGCTGGTCATTGCCATACAAGGCTAATATGGCTTCCCACTCCACTGAGGTGCACGGAGATGGGTTTTGGGAAGGTTTTACTTCCAAAGTGTCCAGTTTGATTGGACTATCTGAGAAAGTGCTGCTAGTGTGCACTGGTAGGTAATTTGTCTTGAGGTCGGCTTGGTTTCCAGTTGTTTCAGTACTGTTATTTAGCTGACAACCTATTTCATTGCAGGAGATTGGCCCCCGGTGCAGCAGTGAAAGGTATGAGGGAGTAGAAAAATGCTTATTCACTTCACTCTCCTTAGCTTCCATTGCCTCAGTTAGAAAGGTGAGCTCACCACCGTCCTTGCTGTGAAATGGGATGGGTGCACCATCAGTCATGTCTGAGCCTGAGTCTGCACCTGAGTGTACTTGTGTAGTAAAGATAAATACAGATTGAGTTGCAGGGCTTGAAGATGTTTTTCCCTGATCCGGAAGGGCTTGGTTGAAAATTATTATTGCGCCTTCCTTATTGTTGGCTTTGGTATTGGTGAGAGTGTGAATGCTGCGGGCTCCACAGCTTCATTAATTAAGGAGTTCGATCCAGATTGTGGAGCCAGCCTGTCAGGAATTGTAGAAGGCTGGCTCAGTTTATGGTGTACACCTGTGGTGTGGCACCCTATACTGAGTCCAGGCAACCCTTAGTGATAGTGAATAGGTGTCCAAATATCCAAAGCTCTCTAGGGGTAGCTGAAGCTTTTCCAGAAGGAATGTAAAGCTCTTGCAATACCACAGTAATCAGATAATAACTCACTCACAAGAAAGAACCACACAGTGTCGCAAAAATAGAGGATTCTTTATTACAGCACTACTACTAGACTAGCATTGGTATATCTTCCTTTGGAGATATCTACACACAATATATACACAAAATAACCAACAGACATAGCATAAAATGTACAGGGCCCTATTAGGGACATGGGGGACAAACCATAGACTAAGAAAGTGGAATGCAAAATAGTGAATCCAACCAAGGTAAGTGTGGTAGTTAGGTCGGGGCTGAGTGTAGAGAGAAACACCAGACCTAAGTACGGTAAGTGTCCCCAGCAACCAGGATCAAGGTAGTTACCCACCCAGCTGCCCCAAAGGCTAACACAGGGAGTAGTGGTTGGAGTTCGTGTGATTCAGGACCCTTCCCTGTGGACCCCGAGGAAACCAACAAACAAGAGGAAGGTTGGAGAGTGCTCCCACCCGAGGATACCCAGAAGACAGAAGTATCTACACCAGGGGATGTAGAGGGGAGAAGGAACTCTCCCTGAAGTCAGTTGATGCCTCAGATTGTCCAGCTGCTATCACCACCTGTGGAGAAGGCTGGTGGAACCCAGGGCTACATTCTGGACATGGACGACCTGAAAAGGAATGGGACAGAGTCCAGCTCCCTTGGAGGTGCCCAGGTGGGGCAGGTGCCAATGACCACCCTCCTAGAGATGAGGTTTCTGCAAGTCTGTGGAGGAAGAAGTGCAAATGCGGGGTCCAAGAGCTGCAAAGATCCCAGGAATCACCTACTAGCTGTCCTTTGATGGTTGCTGGATTGCAGAAAGGCTAGTGACCAGCCAGGTCACCAACAGCACCAGCAAATGCAAGCAGGAACTGATTAGGTATTTGCAGAGTTTTGGGAACCAGCAAGGTCCAGGAGACTCTACCCTTGAGGGGAAGTCAGGGCTGGCCCTAAGCATGCAAGAGGGCCTGCAGAAGTCATTGGAGCCCCCACGAATGGCCCACAGGTGACGGACACAGGGAGTCCCAAGTAGGCCTCAGCAGCACTAAAAAACAGAAGTCCACAACAAGAGTTGCAGGACAGGGGCTGATCTTCAAGTTGCAGAGTGCTGGAGGCCGGGGCTTCTTGGTGCCTGAAGATCCCCGGGAGGAAGAGTCAACAAGCCTTGGTAGTGCAACAGTTGTGGTGCACAGGGGTTCCAGTCCAGTGGCAGGAGCAGGAACCCACAGTCTCCCAAGTTGGTCGGAAGACAATCAGGATGCAATGGAAGCCACAGACTCACCACCTGTGAAGAACAGCCCTCCGATGTTCGTGGAACAGCAGAACCCACCAGTTGGTCAATGTTGTCTTGAGGTGCCTGTGGATGCAGGTGACAGATTCCTTCACTCCAAGGGAGATTACTTCATGATTCCAGGTGCAAAAAGAGTCCTTGTAACCTAGGAGGATGCACAGCCTTGGATGTTGCAGAATTCTTGCAGGATCCAGAGAAACAATGTGGCAATGTGAGACTTCCCACCAGACACAGACGTGTTTTGGTTCCAAAGAAGACCAGCAGCAGATCCAGAGACCAGGAGCATAAGATGTCTTGCAGAGAGCTCCTTGCAGAGTCTTGCTTGACAAATCTGAGGACCCACCCACGGGGGAGCCCTTAAGCAACCCAAAAAGGGGGTTGGTCACTCGCTGAAGTGGCCCACCTATCAGAGGGAGTCAGGGACGTAATCTACCTGGCCTAACCAGTCACATGCTCCCAGAGGCTCTTCCTGTCTTGTTTCCAAGATTGCAAAATAAAGTGTCTACCTGGCAGAGCTCTGAGCACCTCCCTAGGGGAGGACCTGGACAGGGGGCAGGTCACTGCCCTGTCCTTTGTGCAGTTTCATGCCAGAGCGGGAACCTGTGGGTTCTTGAACTGATGCAAACTGGATTATGCAAGGAGACACCAAATGTTCCCTTCAAAGGAGACTGGTGGCACTCACAGGACATCCCATCCCAGCACTTAGATCCCTATTGCACAGCGGGAGGTGGCCACACCTCTCCCTTACAGGACACTCTTTATTCTGCCTCTCCAGTGTGAGCAAGGCTTGCCAGCAGGAGGGCAGAACAGTGTCTGGGGTCAGCAGCATTGTGGACTGGCAACTAGACCCCATAAGACTGCACAGGCAGAACTGAGGGATCCTCCAACAAACCCCCAGAGTGCATGGTATCATGAAACTAACAGTGTAATCAATGTAGTTGCATCATTCCAACTTGTTTGATACCAAACATGCCTAGTTTCAGAGAAGCCATTATGTTGTTGGACCACTTGTGTTGACTAGTATCCACTACATCAGTGTTCCCCAACCCCCGGGCCGCGGACCGGTGCCGGTCCGTGGATCAATCGGCAACGGGCCGCCCCACTGTGGCGGGCGGTAAATGTTTGATAATTTTTCCGTGGCCCGCTTGTCACACAATGGGACAAGCGGGCCACGGAAAAATGATCAAACATTTACCGGTCCGCGGCGATAAAAAGGTTGGACAACACTGCACTACATACCTTAATATGGCTTCCCCACACTTACAAAGGCCAGGGAATGGAGTCTGTGGTTTGTAGGGGTACCCTGCTCATGCAAGGTGTTGGACCTGGCCCTTTTACAGGGTCATTCCCCAGAGTTTTTGCTTTTTGCCTCTTTATTTTTCTGACCTTTGTTGGCTGCCGTTTTGACTCTGAGCACTTTTTCACTGCTAACCAGTGCTAAAGTGCATGTGCTCTCTCTTACAGATTTTGTATGATTGTATTATACCTGATTGGCCTATTTAATTTACCTATAAGTCCCTTGTAAAGTGGTATCCCTATACCCAGGGCCTGTAAATTAAATGCTACTAGTGGGCCTGCAGCGCTGTTTGCGCCACCCACTGAAGTAGTCTGTGAAACCTATCTAAGGCCTGCTAGCGCAGAGCCTGTGTGCACAGTTTCCTGCCACAGGGACCTGGCTTCTAACTTTACTTGCCAGGCCCAGAACTCTCCTTTTACTACATGTGAGTCACCCCTAAGGTACGCCCTAGCTAGCCCTTTGGGCAGAGTGCCATGTATTTAGAAGGCAGGACATGTGCCATGTTGCGTGGCCTGTCCTGGTAGTGACAAACAGCCTAACTTGGTGTCTCACCGCTGTGAGTGCTGCCTCCTCATAGGATTGCATTGGAAATGCCCTGCCTTATGTGTAAGGGGTATTGTCTGATTTATGAGGGGTAGAGTAGGCATGTTTGGTATGGTTGTGATAGTGGTGAGAAATGCTGCTTACTGTTGTAGGTGTATTTTTTATTACTATCACAGAAATGCCACTTCTAGAAAGTGCGCATTTATCTGTGCTTATGACTTTGAGGCTTTGTGCATACTTCTCAGACAGCCTGAACACAGGGAGGGTGGAGGTGTCACAGAGGTGCATCTACATATTGTAAAGCCTTCCTGGGCTGAGAGAAGGGAGAGGCGGGGCACACCTGCATTTGTAAAGGCTGTGCCATGGCCTCACACAATAGGGTCGTTAACCCCCCACTGATGTTTGGAGCCTGTGCTGAAAGGAGAGAGGGGGCACTCCCAGAACCAGTTGTAACTGGCTGGAACCTCATCTCCCTACCATTGTAAAACACACTGTAAACCCAGTATAAGTACAGGGGAATTTTCCCCACAATTTGAACACTATTGGAACTTGAAACTGGACACAGAACGCTGATGAATGGGCTCACCAGGAAACCACCTTGGACTGCTGTACTGACCTGTGACCTGCCTGGTCACTAGAAGGAACTGCCACCATCTGCACCCCTTGTGCTGGCCTGTAGCTGGGCCCACCAGCCCTGCACTTTTCCTGTTTTCTTGCTGTTCCCAGGGGAAGGGTGCTGTGGCCCCTGACCCCTACAAACATCCCTACAGATTTGTCTGAAGCGCTTTGAAAAAGCTCCCTCTTAGTTCTCAGCCCAGGCTGAGATTTGGCCTTAGCGCTTGGGGCAAGCGCTCTCTCTTCCCTGGCTGCAGATTTTTCTTTAGCGCTTGGGAAAAGCACTTTATTTTGTCCCCCAAATCACCGCCGCAGCCCGGGTTGCTAGACTTTCATTAGCGCGAGGTCCGCGCTAATCTAAGGGCCCCCGGGGCACGAGGACAAACCAACTGGAGCAAGAGTGCTCCTGACGGCACCCCCGGGGCACGGTCCGCTCCCAGGAGCGCCACCGGGGAACCAGCCACCTCCTCTTCCCTTGGAAGCATACCGGTGGCCTGAGAACAGCTTCCAACACTCGCGCACCACATCGGGTGTGAGCGAGTGTCTCCTTGGGTCCCTGGAGGGGTCCGAACTTCCAAGGACCGCCAAGCAGGACTCGGGGAAGGCGCGGGGAGCGCCCCTTCCCCAGTCTCTGCACTTGGAGCGGGACGCTACGGTTTCTGCATCTTTGTTTCTGGCCTTTTTAGGCAGCTGCGCTGTGGACGAGGGAGGCTGCCTATTCCCAAGCAGGACACGGGGAGAGAAGGGAATTCATTTCCCCCGGTCACTGCGCTAGGGGTGCGATCGCCCCCACTACTCGCATCTGTTGTGCTTTGGCCCCCCCCCCAATTCGGAGAGGGCCAGTAGAGGCCAGGGGGGCCCCACAAGGATCACGGGTCCCCAGAGGGGCCCGTTCTTTTCATTGTAGAGGGGGTTCAGACCGCCGACATCTACCAAGAGACCTCAGAGTCCCCCCTTTTTGCACATAGGAGCGCCGGGGGTGCCATTGTCCATCTTCTAAGCATGGGGAGTGCCTCTACCACAGAAATCAGGTACTTTCTAGGGAATCTGGGCTCCAGGAGCCTAATGTAGACTTTTGGAAGTTTTTAGATTGCCTACATGTTTTTCTACCACTACATATATGTGCTAATGTTCCTTTTATGGGCATGTCTAGCTGATATGTATTTATATGACTTGTGAGATATTCTCTAATGTTCCTTTTATGGGTATTTAGGAACTGTTCATGACAAGTGCATATAATTCTTATTGTAATTCCTGACTACTGCTTATGTTGCAGAATCCTGAGTACTTACGTGTTCTAATGTGACAACTGCGTATTCTTGCAGAGGATTAGTAACTTGTGTAACATTCTGACAACTGCTAAGGTAGCAGGGTATTACTTACGTGTAATGTTGGTCTAATTATGTTTTGTGCAATACAGATAATTTTTACATAGCTCAGTTTTGTGTTTACTTTGTGGTGTACATTTTGCGTCACGTGTGTTGTGTGTGTTGTGCAAACGCTTTACACATTGCCTCTGGGATAGGCCTGACTGCTCGTGCCAAGCTACCAAGGGGGTGAGCAGGGGTTATCTCAGACGTGTAACTCCCTTGCCCTGACTAGAGTGGGTAGGTTCTGCCTGGCTGAGGTGCATACCCTAGCCAACCAGAAACCCCATTTCTAACACAAAGGTACCCTCACAATTAGGGACACGCACCCTGCCCTCGGGCTGAAGGGCGTAGCAGAGGGGTGACTTACATTGTCTAAGTGCAGCGAACAGGATATAAGGCAAGCCTTATATCTGTGGTAAAAGGTGCATGCAGTTTGATGGGCTTTCATGTGTGGCACAATACATACTGCAGCCTAGGGGGGACCCCAGGTGTACCAATGCCCTGGGTACCTAAGTACCATATACTAGGGGCTTACATGGGGGCACCAGTATGCCAATTGTGGGTGTAAAAATCACCAAGCAACCAAATTTAGAGGAGAGAGGACTGGCACTGGGGCCCTGGTTAGCAGGATCCCAGTACACTACAGTCCAAGACATCCTGACACCATGCAAAAAATGGGGGTTACTACAACTGTTGTGTAGCCATTTTAGTTATAGCTCCATGCACGTTATTTTAGCATACTAGGCCTGCTGCTGTGCACTTTATCCTAGATATATTTTATTCAGCTTCATTTTATTATTGTTAAAGAAGCCACTTTTACGGTCTTGTTTTATTTTCTGTTTTTGCTTAGGCCAGCACTCTGTTCTCAAACAAAACATTCTTGCTCACTCTGTGCTTCTTCCAAGGCTGAAGTGAGATAGGTTGCCGATGAAAGTGGTATAAAGTTTTGTCTCCGACATTCATAGGAAACACACATCCTTACTGTAATGGGTTCTTTGCCTTTAGGGGAGGGATATTGGAATAATACTATAGGCCCCGGCTTTAGTGGATAATTGCTTTATTGATATGTATTTAAAGTATTCCTCTTTTGTTTTTAGGTTTCTGGATGGCTTGCGATTGTGTTCATCCGGGTTCTTTCCCTTTTCTTTTAGGTGTTCGGGTGGTGGTTCCAAGCCAGCCCGTCTCCTGGCGGAATAAGGTCACTGTATTCTCTCCCGTGGCAACAGACCGGTTTCCCCAAAACAAAAAGAAGAACGGGACAACAGGTAAGTGTAGAGGTAGGGGTGTGGGTTTTAATAGGGTTAATAGGGCCGGTGGGAGGATAGGGTTGTGCAGGGTGGTGTTTGGGTACTTTCACTCTCTAGTGCATTTCACCTTCCCGTGAACTTTTTCACTTTCTCCCTTCTTTAGGATCTTCCTTTAACTGGGAGAGGGTTTTCCTCACAGTGGGATTAGTTATGTGGGGTTTAACAGATGTCCCCTTCTCTGCAGCACCTTTCCCCACTCCTCCCCGTATTTCCCTCACTCTCATCCCCACCCTGTAACCAAGCCGGCAAAATAGAAAAGCTTAGGTTCGATCATACCTGTGAATGCCACGCCCCTCCTGGGACGTGGCTGGCCCCTTCGTGATGTACTGGGTTCTCTTCGGCGCTTTTGTGAGGCGATAAGAGCTCTTCCCCTTCCTCCGTCTCCTTCTGGCTCAATCCGCGGGTTTCCTGGGATCCTTCGTCCACCGGCATCTCCTTCCACTCGGTCCGTGATGGCAGGGTTCCTTCCTGCTTCTCTGACGGCGCTTTCGGGTGTCCTTCTTCTATTTCAGGGCTGATTTCGACGCCTTCCGCGTCTGACGTCAGCCGTTCGAGGCTCTATGGAGTGCCCCGGGGGTAAGGTGTTGCGGTTCCCGGCTGGCAGAGAGTAACCGAGGCGATAGATGCCCGGTTACACTTACGTAGGGACATTTTCTCTGAACATCAGCTGTTTTATTATAAAAACACTTCCTTGTCCCTTACACGTTAGAGGGGGATTCCAGCTGGAGAACCACGACTGTACGCCGATTGCTGAATGCTGCCTATGCAGACTTCAGGCCTTTGCTCAGGTATGGGGGTTGATGTCTTCCCAGGGGAACCTGAAGGGCAGAATTAGAGCTTAACACGCTGTGCACTATTATAGCCTAGGTAGGAATTAGTCTAGTGACTGTAGTGACAATATGGTAGCGTTATTTCTATGCTTTACTCTCCTTGTCACAATTTTAATCTTGTCATGCTGTATTGTCCTGGTTATTTCAGCTCATGCTTTGCTATTTAAGATGCAGTTGCTTCATTAAAATCATTATCGAAACCTATACTGCTTCTGTTTGTCATTATATATATGAGACTAATGTAACTGAGAGAAACGGATGAGACCTGAGTGACCACAGCTTCCCTGTGAAACCAGTTATGTCATGCACTCGGCTGCCCAATCATCTCTGACCTTGGGTAGTTAGCCGGAGCAAAACCCGGATTGGAGCGACAGGTGCCACCTGTAGTGGGTCAGACTCAGTCTCCCGCACCACAGGTGATCCTGTAGCTCAAAATCCAGTAGTCTCATTAGAACCTACGCGACACAACCAGAACCCAGCTTACTACAGGAATTACTTGCAGTAGGCCATATGAGGCAACTTGGTTAATGACAGTTGGATCTAGGGGGACAGTAATCCCTGGATGTTGGAGTTTGACGTAAAAATAGCAGCTGCTTTATCCTTCAGTTACAAGAATTTGTTATGGATTTTAGGTTGGTGCTTTTTAGTTTCTAAGTCCTTGCGTAAGAAGGGTGACTCAGCTGCGCCCAATATATGCGCTGATGTTGCTTGTGAGGCACAGGGATTATCTGCGTCTGGGCTGGACCACTGCCTGGGCTAGGAGTTGCCAGGTTGCTCGTATGGGCCAGCTCATTACGTGCTCCAAGGCTGGTAAGTGTAAGTTTCCTTTTGGCTCAGGTCACCGGGGGGGACTCTTCCAGATGTCATTTTGTGCAATGTAGTGGGCGCTGTTTTCTGTGCCTGGCTGGGCTGGATCTGGGGTGGATAAGCTGGAATGTCCAGAGAGGTACAAACCACACTGGTCTAACACCGTCTGCCTCTGTACTCCTCTCTCAGTAACAACAGTCGCCAAGGGCCTTGCCTTGATGACCTGATGCTGTTGTCCACACTTTACTTTTCCCATGAGCTGGAACTGAGGTTAAAGCTGAGATGATCTGGGCTGGGAGCAGGGTGCTGAGCACATGGACAAATGCAAATTCAAGCTGCAGGATGCTGACAGTTGGGCCTGGCTGGCAAATCACAAGTACAGTCTCCGGTTCAGGTACCAATGCTGTTAATTGGGAGTGGGGTGGTGAGGTGGCACCTTAGCGCTTTTCAAGACAGCTGTTAGAGTAAGGCAGAAAGGTGGAAAGGCAGAGTGGTGAGCAGGCCGCTTGCAAGAGCAGGTTGGCAGATAGCTGCTGAGCTACCCTAGGCTTGTTTGGGGGCTAAGTTGCTGGCTGGCTTACAGGCAATGAGGTCAAGTGATCGGGCGACAGGCTGTATGCAAGAGAAAAATTAGAACTTACTCACAGCCACAATTGCTGTGGCCTCATTGCCTCCTCCTGGTCTTGTGATGGTCTCACTGCAGCTGGTCCCACTTGCTTCTTGCAATGATGCACCCAGATGGCTGTGTTGGAGCCCGGCACTGAGGAGCCTGACTCACTAAGGCGGTTTCAACTACTGGTCATTGCAGCAGGTGAGACTCCCCTGGCTCCTTCCACTTGTGTGCCCAGATGACTATGGCCCAGCCCAATTTGCTGTGGTGTTTTCACCCGCCGGCCGGCTTGGACGTTTGAACGCTCTGTGCCCTGCTCTGCTCCACTCTGCCTGCCAGCATTACCAATGCTAAAAGGTTTTGAACTTACTTGTGCTCACTCCTTAAAACATAGTAAAACTCGCCTACACCTGATTGGCACATTTATTATATTTATAAGTACATGGTAAAGTGGTACTATCTGTACCCATGGCCTGTAAATTAAATGCTCCTAATGAGCTGGCTGCACTTATTCTGCTACCGACTTAAGTAGCCTTTTAAAACATGTCTCAGGCCTGACATTTGCAGCCTGTGTGCAGTTTTAAACTGTGTATTCAACCTGGCAATATAAACCTTTTACCAGGCCAAAACCTCTCTTTTTAATACATACATGCCACCTCTATGGTAATCCATAAATGGCCTATAAGGCAGGGTGCAGTGTATTTAAAAAGTTGGACAAGTACTTATTTATATGTCCTGGTAGTGAAAAACTCCCACATTCATTTTCACTACTGTGAGGCCTATCTCTCCAATAGGATAATATTGGGTTTCCTTATTACATTTAATAAATGCTAACGTTTGATTGGGAACAGGTAGAAATGTTATGTTTGGTATCAAATCAATTGTAATTTAAAATCCTCTTTAATAATAAAGTCAGATTTTAAGTCACAATTCTGAAAATGCACCTATAGAAAGTTGACATTGTTTTATCCTAACTATTTGGTGCCTTCAGCTTGTTTCCTGGGTCACGTGTCTGTGAATAGTTGGCAGTTGGCCTTAGTGTATCCACCCAGACCATGAGACAAAGGGGAACTGGGCATTGACAGGATGGGCCATCCTGTTAGGATGGGTGGTGCAGAGCTGTTCCCTGCCCTACTTATATTTCAAAGGGCTGTCTCCAGCACACTCACAAAGGAACTTCACACCAGCCTTTTGGCACCCTAGACCACTTGGCACCTGGGGTGAGAAAGGAATTTCCAGAAGGCAGGATATTTCCAGAACCAAATGGGTGGGTGGCCTAGAAGATTCTTCCACTTCAAAACTGGCACCAGTTATACATTTTGAACCCTTACACCAACTCTTCAGTTCAAACCTGGATCTGTGGAGGATACTCAGAAGGACTGCCTTGTATTTCTGCGGATTACCCTGCTGCTTGCGTACTGTTTTGTATCTCAGAGGACTTCCCTGCTGCTACCAGATGACTGCCATGCTGCTTGAAGTCTGCCTTGTACCCTCAGAGATCTGTCCTGCTGCTTGAGGCCTGCCTTGCTGCTTGAACGTAAGACCACCAGAGTGACTCCATGGGCTAGTTGTCTGGCCTTCTGTTCTGAGGTACAGGGATACAGCAAGATCCAACAACCTTCAACCATGCTCCTGGATCCTGCCAGAAGTTAGTTTTGCCCTCCAATGGGTGCTGAACCAGTCCTGGACCTTTGGAAGTGGACCTGGAAGTGTCCAAACAGCCCAAATCTCACACTTGGGACTCAAAAATTGTCCACTAAAAGTGGCCTGAGAATCAATGAGAGACTGGGAACTACCTGCTCATCGATCCGCCTGAAGTACACTGCAAGTTGTCCTGACTTTGCGGTGGTCCCTGCTACATTCTTCTCCACAGCAGCAAATCCTGTCTAGTGGGACCTCTCAGGAAGGGTATCTAGCTTCATGGAACCCGTTTTGGCTTCAGCCTGCATCTTTATACCACTGGAGATTTTAGACTTTACTGCGACTCCATCCAGTGACTCCCCAATGATGACACTTCCTCCTTACACTCTACCAGCACTTTGCCCACTGAGCTTTATCTTCTCAGAAACTTTTCTTCAAAGTTTCTTCAAAGTCTAAAGCAGAGGTCTTCAAACTGGGGGGCGGGCCCTCCTAGGGGTCCCCAAGTGATCCTGGGGGGGGGGGGGGCAGACTCTGGCCAAAAGAAGCATTATACAGATAACAGGGCTTTGTTTTAAGCAGAAGCATGTTATTGCATTTTTAAAAATATAACAGTACTTGACTGCAATGTTTAAATAGGTCTAAACATATTTAAACATTGCAATCCTTATAAAATATTTGTGAAAAATTCTGATGGGGGGACCAAGGATTTTTATTTTTCAACTGGGGGAGGGGGCGCGGCATTAAAAAGATTGGAGACCACTGGTAAAGGTTAGCCTAGACTGGGCCCATGCCTCATCATATAGCCAAACCTCGCTTCATCGCATTCAGCCTTAACTTTTGACTGTGCTTTGGTCTCACGTGACCAGATACCTGCGGTTGACACTTTGATCTTTCAGATGCTATTTTTCACCTAAAACTTTAAAAATTTAGAACTCTGGTTTTACTGATTGGATTTAATTTGGTGTGTTGTCTTTTAATTATTTCAAATTTTCTCTAGTTTCCTAAATTAGTGTGGGATTTTTCTTGTGTTGTGTTTTCAATCTATTACCGTTTGTATGCTGCACAAATGCCTAATACAGTGTGAAATTTTAAGCCTGACTGTTTATGTGCCAAGCTAGCAGAGGGTTTTGTACAGGTTAATTTAGTGACTTTTGTGGTTTTCCTGACAGGGATTGGGGTAGTTGCTTGAGAAGAGTCTTCATCCCCCTCAATCAAAAACCCTACAGTGTGGACAATATTTCAAGGCTCCCTTACTACATTAATTTCCGACTAAAGAGTGTGGGTGACATTAGTGCAGAAGTGTTCTTAATTTATATTAATTTCAAAATCGTAGGTATTAAAATTAATTAACCACCTTTGTGGGGTGAAATAGAACAGACAGCCCCCATGCATGAGGTCGTATGGAAATTAAAGGAACCAGAACAGACACCACTTGGTTCTACCATAGAGTGGCCCTTTTCAGTAACACAGGGACTGTTTTAAGGTTTGGTAGATGGAGTATGGGCTGTCAGGGTGGGGAAGGACATTAACTCCCCCATCTTGAAGGACTACCACCCACAAAGGTTAGAGATGAGCACCAGCCCAGCTGTCATTTCTGTACATAGAAAGGAATTGCCGTCAATTTGTCATTTGTTTGTTTTTCAGAAACAAACCCTGTACCCTAAATATGGTAGGAGGTGTAATGTTCTTCCTCTGACAGCTCCTACTCCCTTGGCCTCTGTCTCTAAATGAGGCAGACTGACCAAGGGTTTGGCAGGAATGGTATTCCATTGAATTGAGAAGGAGTAACCTGTCTGCTAAACTCTAAATCGAGCCCCCAGTTTCCAAGCTTTGTTAAGGCACTTACTTGGGGTAAGGGATTTGTGGCAGGCAGTTGAGATGACGATGTGCTGGCTAGCTTGATTGAATTATCTGTATTTCGATTATAAACATAATCATAAAAGCATGACCACATAAAAAGAAAATACTCATAATATGTTTAAAACCACTACATAAAATCTGTAGACATCATAAAAACTGTCAAATAATAGCTAAAAAGAATACATCATCCTTCCCATCTAAACACATAAAATGAGTTAGCAAGTCGATATACTAATATCCATAATTCATCATTTTGTTCCAAAATAGGGCACTTTTCAGAAAGCAACAAATCCCCAAAGCCACAGTATGGTCACCAAACAGCTGAAGATAAAGGAAGGAGATCGAATTTGTAAAATGCCCTATGCTTTAAGGATTGGCAATAAAAACCTCCTCCTTGGGGGTTCGTAATGCCTGCAGAACAGGACAAGATGCTCAAGAGTCTGGAGTGAGCAACCATCACAGGGGCAAGGCTTAGTGGAGGACAAATCACATTGCCCAGGGGGGAAGCAAAGATTTACCCTGATAGTACCAAGCCTAAATCTAGTGAGAAGCGATCTCTCCCACAGATTTCTAACAAAGGAGAGATACGCTTCTGGGCCGGCTGTTGTTTTCAGGAGCAGGCGATGTCTCAAGGATGGACCACCCCAGGACAAGTTCTATCTGCATTCTCTGGCTTGCTGATGAAATTGTTCCTTAACTAACTTTCTGTCACTCTTGGCTACCAACTGTGGGCTATGAAACAAATCAGGATGCCATATTAAGGAAGCAAACCCTTTACTGTAATTTAACCACAGGATTTTATGCCCTTGCTCACAATTAAGACAGTCTTCAATTGTCTCTCTATTGAATGTCGCGTGCTCAGGGCTCCAAACGGTGATCCATAAGGGCAGCGGGGCAATTTTCACAAAGTCTTCTATGTAATCAAGATTCAGCTCATCATGTTCGTAGAAGCTGGAGCTTGAAGGACCCAGGCCCAAAAGCCTTCTACAGATCGGTTCTCGTCTCATTGTATGGATTGGCAATTACGGTATCCCCAGATAACCACCCCATATAAAAGAACTGGCAAACATTTCAGCTTATAAATCTGGAGGAGTGGTAAAATCAGTTTGCTTCCCATCATACAAGAAAACCTAAACAAGAAGCCACAGGCTTGATTAAAATGGCAACATCGATTAGCAATACAAGGGGTCCATGTACACTGCTGATCTAATGTAACCTGCAGGTAAGGAAATGAGTCAACCCTACTAACAGCCTGCCCCTTGATCGTGATTGGTCTGAGTTTAGAAGGACGCCTCTCACAAACCATAAAATGTGTCTTCACAAAATTGACAACAAGCTTCAGTTCCTCTATGAATTGAACAAAAATGCCCACCAAGGCCCTAAGGCCATTTAGTGTGCGTGAAAGTAGCACTGCATCATCAGCGTACAATAACGAGGGAACCAGAGTGAACTTTACCCTCGGTATATCTTTGCCGTTGATAGCCAGGAAGGGGTTTAACCCATTTATGTATAGCAAAAACAATATAGGCTCCAAAATACACCATTGCCGAACCTCTCTTGATAAGTTGATGGAGTCAGAGCACTAATCCTTGGAGCCGAACCTGCCTGAAGCATTAACCCCTATGTGTAGGGCTCTAAGGATATTGACCAAAGGATTTGGCAATCCCAAGCTCTTTAGAATGCTCCAAAGCTTAGAGCGATTTACCCTGTCGAACGCAAAACTCAGGTCCATAAATGCAAAGTAAATTACTCCCTTCTTTGCCACTACATATTTGCCAACCAGCAGGTTTGATTTCGGACACTGCTCCATCGTCCCTCTGCCCGCTCTAAACCCATACTGAGCTGGACAGAGGACATTGTTGGCTTGGGCCCAGTCCTCAATGCTGCTTAGAATAATGCATCCTACAATCTTGACATTTGAGTCGAGTAAAGAAATTGGGCGGTAGCATCCTGGTTCCTGTATACATCCCTTTTTAAAAACCTGGACCTATGACCGCTGATTTCCAGGAACTGGGAATTTCAGTTTGGACAGCAGCATTCAAGACATTTGTCAATAGTGGTGCCCAAAAACAAATATTCCCCTAATAGAGGTTCACAGGGAGTCCATTAGGCCCTGGTGCTTTGTTGGAAGGGCTACCCATAATGGCCAACTTGACATCCTCTATTCCAAAATTAATGCCCAGTGGGAATGGTGGCGGTGCCTCAGCCATGGTCAAAGGAACTTCGCGCCCAGCGAGTACACCTTATTGAAAAGCGCCACCCACTATATGGCAGGAATACCAGTCCCTATTCGGTCGGGAGAAACTTGGTAGGCTGGATTGCCATTAAATATGCTCCAAAAACCTCTCACATCACCCAATTGACAGGTGCTCAATACCTTCTCCCACATTTCTTACTTTATGGATTGCTTTCTATTTCCCAGTGCTACTTTATAGGGAGCTCTGGCTGACTTAACAAGTTGTTGATCCCTGGGCTTCATCTTGAGGGCGTTATGAAGTTGCTCATTGGCCAATCTACAGTTTTTGTCGAACGAGCTGGCTACAGAGGCTGTAGGAGGCCTAGCCAGATCAAGCATAATAGATCTAATAGTACAGTTTAAAATCTGGAAATCGGTCAGAACTGTCTCAGTAGGGGCCTTATACAATAGAAAAGAATTCAAAATCATAGTCAGGCTTGTCTTTATAAAGGTTTACTGCAGCTTCGGGATGGGGACTTTACGCCATCCAATCCTTTGTCCTTGCCTTTTGGGAACAAGCCTGTCGCACTAGTGATTCTAGTCGGGGGAGCAGCGGCTGGGATGACCAACCTCACTTCATTTGCATTGCGGCCACTATACGGGGAGTCATGTACCTCCCTCCTGTTAAAAAGATGACAAAGGGATTTAGAGGTGAATATATAATCTATGATTGGCCCCTTGCCCCACCCTACAAAGGTGGGCCGGATGCAAAGAAAATCCCCCTGGCTAGTTTGATATCTCGATCATCTAGAAGTAAATACCTAATAGGTAGTTAGCAATTACCAGTAATCACACGATCATAAATTTGAAGCTACTTACAGTGGTTCACAAACTAGCTTAGTGTTCCACTGGGAACATCATTATGAAGAGACTGTTTTGTTCCCCAATAAGCCATAACAGTTCCAATCAGTTGTGAATGTAGGTACATAGTGCTACCCTAGTCCACCATTCAGTGACTTGACAAAAACATCAGTTGGATGAGTGCTACTCGAAAATGGTGGGGATTGTAGCTGCATTCCCAAGTATGTGCCCCAAATAATCTAACAAGAGTCCCATGAATACAAGCTCAGTGACAACTTGAACAATAAAACCTAATCACATAAATTAAACTAGACCCCCCATGAATGTTTATGGACATTTAAAGGAAAGGACAAAGTATGCTTAAAACATGAATCATTATTGCACAACTCTTAAATCACACACAATTTTTAAGAACTCAAAAAGTTGATATGACATCAACTTAGTAACAAAATGTAGAAAAAGTGCATCCTCGAACCAATGGGGCTTTACACTACTGTTGGTCCGTTAAGGCTAGTTGTTGTATTCTGCTCTCTGAAATCCTTGAACGCTAGTGTTTCATGTTCCCTGATAGAGTGTTTGTATATAAAATAACTCTTCTATCATACTAAGCTGCTGTGTGTCTTTAGGAGAAACCCGCCTATAAGTTAGCGATGACTTGACTGCCCACAGGCTTTCCAAGAAACTCTAACATCCTAAGGTACTGGCTTGCCTTACTTGTGTTTTTTTCAACCTTTTACTTTCATGTGATTTCATCAAATCAATGCCTTTCTACTTATATGTAAGTAACATCCTGTAAAGCAACCGCCAATTTACATAAACGAGAAGATATGCATTTAAACCTTTTTTGGAGAATGCCTCTAGCAGGTGGTAATGATCAGATTGGGCAATAAATTTCACATCCGCCTTAGAATTGCCTACATTTATTTATGGCCTATTAAGCCAGTTAGTAGATAAATAACAAAGGGTCTTAGAAGTAGAGGTAGGAATTACCTACATGCTAGCAGAGTTAAAAAACACATACTGGGAGCAAATTATAACGTTCCCTGCACGACAAGTGTAGACTTCCGACTTGAAAAGCATCACCGTGCGCATGAGATCGCGAAAGTAGAATCGGCATGTTCCAGAGTGTTTTACACATGTCTACTGTACAATACATGTTACATTATACAGTATGTAAATAAGCATGTTATGCTATGTAATCAGGGGGTTAGTGACAGCACAGTGGACACCCACACCTGGTAACCTTTTAACCACTCACAAACATTTGGAAAAGTGCTGATAGATTCAATGTGTCCTCTGTCATGTCCCCGTCATAAATTCCAAACATACAAAGGCCAGGGTTTATTTCTTGTCCTTAGCCACATATGGTTCGTCCTTAAAAATCTTTTCCTCAGCCTTGAGGCACCTTCTGATACTTTGCAATCAGTTGAGATACCCACCAGCTTAAGATATCTGCTCTAGGTCTGGACACATCATTTAACAATCACCCATTCACTATCCTACTATGTGGGCAACGGACTATTGTGTTCTGAAACAGTGTCTTGAGTCAAAGCGTTTATGTGGGGTTGTCAGTCTGGGCTCTCAAATGGTTTTAATATGGACACTAGCACTCAGTTGGTGCTGGATAACTATCTCTGTGGGTCGGATGACGGCGGAATCCATTTTGTCATCATTGCTCAACTCTCAGCAGCTTTTCATACAACTGCACTCCAGTCCTGTTGGAGAGAACGATCCCCAGGGAGCAGGGTGCAGAACCGGTGTGTCCTTCTTACTGGATACACTATTCAAGCATGTTAGCTTCAGGGCAATGCATCCCCTTGACTTTCGGTGTCCCTCCGTTCGTGCATTTGTACTGTTCATTTTGCCTAAAGAGCTCTTCTGAGTTTTTCTTCGTCAGTTAGGCGTCTTTGTGCTCTACTACATTTGGTCCCTGCCTTAGAGACTGGTGTCATCAAGAGGCACACAGCTGCTCTGGATGTTATTAGAGGTTGGATGCTGAGACACTGTCTGAAGCTGTGGAAATGTCACAAGATGCCTTTTGAGCTCTGGCTGCTGGGTCTCACTTTCAGTGAGATCGAGGCCGTGGTCGACATAGCTGCCAAATCTGAGGGTTTACCTCAACGCCAACCCCGGCTCTCTCCACTAAATTTTCTCCGTGTAAGGCATAATTTCGGAAATTTACTAAAGGTAGACACTCAAAAATAATGAGTTAGGCTGTCTCTAGCATGGCTCAGAGGTGCAGGAAGAGTATGTGGAGCATTACATGCCCTGGGGGCCGAGGCCTTCTACCATCAGCCCCTTATAAAATGTATAATTTCTCATCAAAGCATAGGAGTTTGTGTTCTGATGTCAGTATAGGGTTCAATAAACCCCAGAAGCCAGTAACTGTGAACAGCATGTGATCTGTCACTCCATGCTTCTTTGTTTAACTGTAGTGTAGGAATTTCAGTGTCCCAGTTAGTGTGCCATAGGGTCCTAGTTTCCTTAAGAATCCCAGTCCCATACTTTATTACACATGTGAAGATGTCTTTACAATTCGTAAGTGACGTTTCAAACACACATTATGCAGCAAAACGTCAATCAATTGTTCCCTTAAAAGGCTCGTTTCCCTGAAATCAAAAGATTACATCCTAGGACTACCGGAGCATTCACAGTTCGTTTTTTTAATATTATGCATTTTTGAAGTTTTATATAGCACATACTACATCAAGTTCATCGACAGAAGTCTTTAAAATGACCATTCAGAGACTCTTTATTCTGTTTAAACTATGAAAACGGCATCATATTTCCAACGAAATACATAAACTGTACCACAAAGAAAAGAATTTGAAAATTGTTTTTATTTCCTGGAGCTAGAGAATCTCGTCTTCCCCTTGCTCACCATTCATGAGAATTCCTGTGCCACAATTATCCTGGCTGAAAACCATGTAGTGACAATATTGGAATAAGATAGAATCTGTGGAAGTATAAAAGTGGTTGAAGATTGATTACCTGTCAACAGGTGATATATTTTTGCATCTTAGGTTGTACCGTTTGGCTCTTGATGGTGTTGATACAGACTCTTGATGGTGTTGACAGACTATGTCCATTGTTTGACTACTTAGATAATGCACATTATTGAATTGTTTGACTTTGTTTTCGTTTATTAAATATGTATAATAAGTTATGCAGTATGTCTGGACAGCTGGGCATTTAAGTTTGTCTGGTGTGATTTTGAAGAGTGGATAATCCCTGTGTTATACACTGATTATATCTGTATGTTTGTTTGAGACAAATATAGGGTGGTACGTTTCTAGGGATATGCGTTTCTCTTTGATATGATATGTTATTATAAAGGGGTTCTACTGTTTTAGCACTTCCTAGATCTTAGAAAGCACTGGAGGAAAACTGTCTGAAGGCAGAAAATGAGAACGTGCCGAATCTTTCTTGCATCACATTGGTACATCATGAAAGACAGTAAAAAATCTCGCATGGACCAGTAAACCCACTTCCAGAGTAACTAAATTGCATTGAAAATAGTATGCTGCTATGAAATAGTCCTAATGATCTGTCTCTGTGTTGAAGCAATAATATGACAGCTGTGCATGATTAACATGTTACCAACACACCAGCAGAAATGTTTGTATTTATATTTAAAAACACGATTGATCCGTGCCATGAATGCAAGGCAAATAAAGGAGCACAATTTTTTAAACCCAATTATTTTTCACTTTTAGAGTTTAGAGAGGAAAAACAGACGCATGCTATGTGTGATTGTCAACTCAACATTAGAGCGGGCCAGTGGGGTAGACCTTTCAGACACTAGAAGTAAATATGAAAGTGACCAGTGCATCAAGCTGTCCATGCCTTACTAAATTACAAACATTACACAACTGGCGTAATTTAGAATGTTGAAAGGCAGAGTGATAGCACTTTCCGTACTGGCCAACTAATATGACCGCTAATGAGTGGCGCAAGTAACTAAAATACGTTATTTAAATCCTTTCACATGAGTTTCCAGAAAACGTTGCTGGTCAGAAAGTATTTTTGTCTTTTCATTTCAAGAGTGGTAACTTCTTTGTCATTCCTTAACTATTCTCCGAGAGCGCTTGTACCATCGGTTTTAAAAACATTCAATGTGAACTCACTATTGAGAATTAAAAAGAGGCAAAACCTAAAAATGTTGTTGACTAGGAAATGTAATTACCAAATTGTGAAGTAAATTATCACTGCCCACATTTACACTCCCCAACAACCCATAGAAGGAAAACGGAGTTAAACTAATATAACGTATGTTATCAGAGAAAGCAACCTAGAAACACAATGCAAAGACCATCTGCAATACATAAAGGCCATGGAATATTATCATTTGAGGGCAAAATATGGGTAAATAGAGTTAAATGGGTAAAAGCCAGTCTGTTAAGCCTCAATAAGAGACCGAACTCGTGTGTACAATGACATTGAGTGGTCGTCTCTGTCCATTTCTAGAGGGTGGCAGTTGTGCTGAATACGAAAACACACAAAAGGCACACACAGGTCTGGACTGAGGGAAAATGTCCTTTACAAAAAATTACCCACCAGTTAATGTGCAGTGTTTTTAGAAATATAACCATTGGATGAGCTTACATTTGAAGAAGCTTAAATGGAACAAATACACCTTTTTAAACCCGTTTTTATTTCAAAAGTAAATTGGTGATTTTTATCCAGATTCCCTCTGAATCAACTTTATCAAGCCCTCTTGGCTTCCTTTATCTCACTCACAGGCGTTCCCTAGTTCAAGGAGGTCTGCAGAGTCATGGCCAAAATTATAATGCTGCAAACTAAAGATGGGCTATATATATTTTTTTTAAGATTAAGGGTTATTATGTGTTAACTGAGAATTTTCACAGTGAAAATAAAGCATCCGTTGAAGTCTAATGTTAAACTCTACTTCCTCACTGACAAAAAGCCCCTAACTGCAGCGCCATTTCCAGTAAGAAGAGCAACTTAATTTTGAAGTGTTTTCTGTTATCTCCTTTTAAGAATTTGGAAACAATGATAAGAAAAACATTTCCTCCACGCTTTTGTCGATTCATTTTCATCCTTCATCTTTTTTCTAGGTTGCTAAATTCGGGCACTGCACATAATGCATTATTTTTTATTTTATTTCTGTTATTTTTATCAGGCACACTGCTAAAATCGTCGTCCTTAAGTCAATAGTTGCTGCCTATTCATTCTTTTACCCTGTAGTCTTATAGTGCTTTCGCGAGTTTGTGAATATGAACAGGAACGACGCTCTGGTGAATTTCCTGAAGGCGATAAATATATGGACATATTTTTATTTTGTGCAATATTTCACAGGGCGTTTGATATGTTGAATGGCATCAGAACGCGTACAGATTGAAACAAATACTAAGATTTAGTCTCAGTTTTTACACTTTCTTCTGAACCACACTTTTTCAAGGCCTTCCCAAACATTCTGCTTGATGGTTCCTGTTAAAAATGGGGTCTTTGGTTGACAGTCAGGTTACCCCCTGTTTAAGCAAGGACCCTCACTCTAGTCAGGCTAAAAGAGAATCACTCTCTGCTAACCCCTGCTAACCCCCCTTGGTAGCTTGGCAGAGCAGTAGGCTTAACTTCAGAGTACAAGGTGAAAATTATTTGTACCAACACACACAGTAACCTAATTAAAACACTACAAAATGACACACCAGTTTAGAAAAATAGGAAATATGTATCTAAACAAAACAATACCAAAATGATAAAAATCCGACATACACAAGTCAAGTTACGAATTTTTAAAGATTAAACTCAAAAATAGCGCTTAGAAACACAAAATGCTTAGATGAGGTATTAACACGGTGTCATGAATGAGTCGTTCCCAACAAGCCGACACCAGCAGCGCCAGACACGGAGTCGCGAAGACCCCCAAGTACAGTACCATTGGTGAGGAGTGAAAACAAGTCGATGCGCAAAGTTGGGGGTCTGTGAGAAACGTTGAATCTGCGCATTTCGAGCAGCGTCGGTCACGACGTGGTGCAGCAACTTCCACAGAGTCGCGGACTTCAGCAGGGCTGCAGCAGCGTCCGGCCTGCGAAAGTCGTTGCGTTCTAGCGAAGATCACGGAGTTGGTTGCAGGTGGCATCACTGGATTCAGCAGCGGCGTTGGTCCGAAGTCGATTTCCTTGGATTTCCACCAGCTTTCCTTTCAAGGGACCAGGGACTGGATAGGGCACCACTTGTCAGAGCAGGAGTCTCTCCAGGTGCTGGCAGAGAGAAGTCTTTGCTGTCCCTGAGACTTCAAACAACAGGAGGCAAGCTCTAAATCAAGCCCTTGGAGATTTCTTCACAAGATGGAAGGCACACAAAATCCAGTCTTTGCCCTCTTACTCTGGCAGAAGCAGCAACTGCAGGATAGCGCCACAAAGCACAGTCACAGGCAGGGCAGCACTTCTCCTCAGCTCTTCAGCTCTTCTCCAGGCAGAGGTTCCTCTTGATGTCCAGAAGTGATCTAAAGTCTATGGTTTTGGGTGCCCTTCTTATACCCAATTTCTCCTTTGAAGTAGGCCTACTTCAAAGTAAAGTCTCTTTTGGATGTGAAATCCTGCCTTGCCCAGGCCAGGCCCCAGACACTCACCAGGGGGTCGGAGACTGCATTGTGTGAGGACAGGCACAGCCCTTTCAGGTGTAAGTGACCACTCCTCCCCTCCCTCCTAGCAGAGATGGCTCATCAGGAAATGCAGACTACACCCCAGCTCCCTTTGTGTCACTGTCTAGTGTGAGGTTCAACCAGCCCAACTGTCAAAATGACCAAGACCTGGAATCCATAAACAGGCAGTCACAGAAACGCTATAATCAAGAAAACGCTCACTTATTAAAAGTGGCATTTTCAAACACACAATCTTAAAATCAACTTTACTAAAAGATGTATTTTTAAATTGTGAGCTCAGAGACACCAAACTCCACATGTCCATCCTCTCCCAAAGGGAATCTACACTTTAATCAGATTTAAAGGTAGCCCACATGTTAACCTATGAGAGGGACAGGCCTTGCAACAGTGGAAAACGAATTTAGCAATATTTCACTGTCAGGACATATAAAACACATTACTATATGTCCCACCTTAACCATACACTGCACCCTGCCCTTGGGGCTACCTAGTGCCTACCTTAGGGGTGCCTTACATGTAAGAAAAGGGAAGGTTTAGGCCTGGTAAGTGGGTACATTTCCCAAGTCGAATTTACAGTTAAAACTTCACACACAGACACTGCAATGGCAGGTCTGAGACATGATTACAGAGCTACTTATGTGGGTGGCACAACCAGTGCTGCAGGCACACTAGTAGCATTTGATTTACAGGCCCTGACACCTCTAGTGCACTTTACTGGGGACTAACTAGTAAATCAAATATGCCGATCATGGATAAACCAATCACATACAATTTACACAGAGAGCAAATGCACTTTAGCACCGGTTAGCAGTGGTAAAGTGCTCAGAGTTCAAAAGCCAACAGCAACAGGTCAGAAAAAAATAGGAGGCAGGAGGCAAAAAGATTGGTGATAACCCTGCATAAGCAAAAAAAAAATCTAACAGTTCCATATTAAGGATACTGGTATGGAGTTCCTGACTGAGCACCAGGAACGGAGAACACGTTGACACCCATTGTCAGTCACCATCTTAAGCTTTGGGACTAGAGACAAAGGGGCATATTTAAGAAAAATGGTGCTGCATACAGTGCAGCGCCACTTTACTTGCACCCCTTAGCTCCCCCTAACACCACCATGTGTGCGCAGCATTTAAAATAAGGCGCACCATGGCGGTAGTTAGAGGACTAGTGTCAGAATTTTCGATGCTAGTCTGCCTCTTTGGTGGATTAGTGGCAAAAATGTTGGTGCTAATCGGGCAAAGCACCAAGAGGCCAATTGTAACTAATAGAATCTTCCTTTAAACACCTGCTCTGAGCAGGCGTTAAAAGTGCCAAAAAAATAACGCAAAGTAATCTCTTCGATTTCTTTGCGCCATTTCTTTTGGGCCCCGTAACAGGGGAACGCCCTATTTACATAGATTATGCCTGGCACAGGCAAAATGTAGCGCAAAAGGTTACAAAATGGCACAATGCATGCATTGCGCCACTTTGTAATATGGTGCGGTGTTTTTGCCCTTCGAACACGGCATTAGCGTAAAACAAATTACGCTTATATGGCGTTAGAATGGCACGAGGGGCTCTTAAATATGCCCCATAGTTCACTTGGCTGATTCTACAATGAAAACATGTTATTACCTTAAGGGTTTTGATATCAAGCAGTGCGGCTTGATAACTGCTAGGGCTTTAGACACAATCTACGCTGCTTTAAGATTAACTTGTTTTTCCACAAGCCGTCAGTGAAATGCAAAAAGGCAGGGATAACGTTCTGTTAAGCCTCAAAGAAAGCTCCAAGATCACATTTTGAAACTGCACTATATGATAGAGGTGATAGCCTACACACTAGCTCCTGCAGAATGTGAGGTAAAGTCCGTAGGTGATTAAAAAACTATTAACAAAAGCACTGGTCTCGAGCACCAAAGACAACTCATGATGTATGGTAGGGCCTATGTGTTTACATGGCCTGGGTATAAAATGATTTAATAAGACAAAAAATCGCATTCAATAACACAAGTCAGGCTTGCAATCAATGGGGCAATGTAGTAGCAACTGGCTGAAAAGTTACATCTGTGAGGAAACTGATCCACAGTTTAGTAACCAATTGGAGCCAAAGTGGTGATCTTGTTGCATCAGATTGGAGGGGGTGTTGGTTTGAAGATATTGCAGAATTCTGGTCGTCGTTAGGTGCAAGTCTAGTTGCCATGGCCTTGCATTGCCTCGGTCACCATTTTCTTTAGGCTTGCAGTGAATCTTACTGGTAGATGTGGGACATTCTACCGTTGCTTAAGGTGGTTTTGTTAACCCCTTCCCCGCCAGGGACGTAATGGTTACGTCCATGGCAGCGCCCGTGTGGCGCCATGGACGTAACCATTACGTCCTGGGACTGGCAGTCGGGGGAAGCGCTAGCGCTTCCCCCGAGGGCGGCCCCCCCAACACCCCCGGGCCAGGGCAGAAAGGGGAATCCCTTCCCCTTTCACGCCCCCCCCCTACCCCCCCATGACGTCAGCGCGCAATTTCATGGAAAGGGGGAAAGACGCGCTGGAAGCCATTTGCTTCCAGCGCGTCTAAGGGAGAAGGTGAGTTTTTCACCTTCGTGCGGGGTGGGGGTGCTCTGAGAGAGGCATCGAGGGAAAGGAAAGGGTTTTCCTTTCCCTCGATGTCTCTTTGAGCATTCCTGCTGCCGCAGGAATGCCCACTAGACACCAGGGATTTCTCTTTTGAATGCATACTAGTGTAGGGGAGCGACCCCTTGGGCAAGGGTCGCTCCCCTTTGGGGGCACATGTATTTTACGTCGTTTCTGCCCCCCCTGGGGGCAGATTGGCCCTATTTTTAGGCCGATCTGCCCCCAAGGGGGGCAGAAAGCCACTAGACACCAGGGATTTTATTGTTGATTTGTATTTTTTGTGTTGGGGGGCGGCCCCTTGGGCAAGGGTCGCTCCCCTTTGGGGGCACATGTATTTTACGTCATTTCTGCCCCCCCTGGGGGCAGATTGGCCCTATTTTTAGGCCGATCTGCCCCCAAGGGGGGCAGAAAGCCACTAGACACCAGGGATTTTATTGTTGATTTGTATTTTTTGTGTTGGGGGGGCGGCCCCTTGGGCAAGGGTCGCTCCCCTTTGGGGGCAAATGTATTTTACGTCGTTTCTGCCCCCCCTGGGGGCAGATTGGCCCTATTTTTAGGCCGATCTGCCCCCAAGGGGGGCAGAAAGCCACTAGACACCAGGGATTTTATTGTTGATTTGTATTTTTTGTGTTGGGGGGCGGCCCCTTGGGCAAGGGTCGCCCCCAGGGGCCCTCATGTATTTTTGGGCAGTTCTGCCCCCCTTGGGGGCAGAGAGGCCTATTTTCTTTAGGCCTTTCTGCCCCCAAGGGGGGCAGAATCCCAATAGCACCAGAAATAGTATGTATGTATGTGTGCTTTGTGTTGGGGGGTGGCCCCTTGGGCAAGGGTCGCTCCCCCCAGGGGCGCAATGTATTTATTGTCGTTTCTGCCCCCCTTGGGGGCAGATTGGCCCTATTTTTAGGCCGATCTGCCCCCAAGGGGGGCAGAAAGCCACTAGACACCAGGGATTTTATTGTTGATTTTTATTTTTTGTGTTGGGGGGTGGCCGTTGGGCAAGGGTCGCCCCCAGGGGCCCACATGTATTTTTGGGCAGTTCTGCCCCCCTTGGGGGCAGAGAGGCCTATTTTTTTTAGGCCTTTCTGTCCCCAAGGGGGGCAGAATCCCAATAGCGCCAGAAAGATATGTTTGTATGTGTGCTTTGTGTTGGGGGGTGGCCCCTTGGGCAAGGGTCGCTCCCCCCGGGGGCGCAATGTATTTATCGTCGTTTCTGCCCCCCTTGGGGGCAGATTGGCCCTATTTTTACGCCGATCTGCCCCCAAGGGGGGCAGAAAGCCACTAGACACCAGGGATTTTATTGTTGGTTTTTATTTGTTGTGTTGGGGGGCGGCCCCTTGGGCAAGGGTCGCCCCCAGGGGCCCACATGTATTTTTGGGCAGTTCTGCCCCCCTTGGGGGCAGATATGCCTATTTTTTAGGCCTTTCTGTCCCCAAGGGGGGCAGAATCCCCATAGCGCCAGGGATACTATATGTGTGTGTGTGCTTTGTGTGGGGGTGTGGCCCCTTGGGCAAGGGTCGCCCCCCCCCCAAAGGGTGCAATGTAATCTGGGCGATTTCTGCCCCCTCCCCTTGGGGGTAGATTGGCCTATTTTTTTTTAGGCCCATCTTCCCCCAAGCAGAGAAGACTAGACACAAGGGAAAATGAAAATATGGTTAGTGGCGGAGTGTTTGTCAACTGGCGAAGTATTTGCTTTTATGATAATAACAGTTTTTCTCCTTTTTGTTTTAGTTCAAAGCTTTTGCTGACTTTGCTGTGGCTTGTTGCAGTTTTGGCAGTAGTTGTCCTGCGGTTTGCGTAGTTGCATGTTTTAGGTAAGTAAATAAATTTACTCCAAGTGAGTATTGTTGCAATGCATGAATGACATGTTTGTAGGTGGTGTACTGAATGCAGGATTGTGTGTGAAATTGTCCTTAGAGTTATGCACAATGATTATTGTGTTGTCTTATGTCTAATTTGCTTTTTTTTTTCTCTTTTTAGTGGGATATCGTTGGTGATTGCTGTGGCTGTGCAGAGTAGTTGCTGGTGAGTCAAGCTTTTTCAGGCAAGTGAGCAGTATAGTTTTTGAGTTTATAATTCTTAGTGATAAACCTATACTTTGTTACTTATCTTACACAGTGCTGGTTGTTGGTGGTGTATTTGTCCAGTTAATTTTTGTAGGAAGGATCATGGCCAGCCGTAGGATGACCGCTCAGCAGGTTGTTAGTGTGCTTTTTGAGTCATCTTATGACCATGAATATGAGACTGACTCTGCATCTGAGGCAGAGGAGGAAGTGCAGGATTCTGGAAGTGAATTTTCTGTCAGAGATGAATCATCTGATGATGAAGCCACTCTCAGTGCTGATGAAGGGCCTGTTTTAGAGGAGGGCAGTGATGTGCCAATGGTGCAGGAGCCAGCGGCTGAAAGGCTTCCCATTGGAAGACCTGACGCATGGGTTGCACCAAACATGGAGCAGCCACAGTTGCCTGCGTTTACTGGTTTTCCAGGGTGTCGAGTTAATACGGAAAACTTTTTGCCCGTCAACTTTTTTGAGTTGTTTATGGACGATATATTTTTGGAAGAGATTGTTGAGCAGACTAATTTGTATGCAGAGCAGTTTTTGAGGGACAACGCTGCCAGACCTAAGCCACACTCTAGAGCTAGCCGGTGGATTCCCACAAATCTGGAAGAGTTGAAAAAGTTCTTGGGTTTAACTTTTTTGATGGGGCTGATAAGGAAGCCGTCGCTGTCTTCATATTGGTCTACTAGTCCCTTGATGGCAACTGCTATATTTCCTGCCATCATGAGTCGTAACCGGTATGAGCTTCTTCTTCGGATGTTGCATTTTGTAGATAATGCTTTAGCCTTGCCACGAGATCATCCTGATTCTGACCGTCTTTTTAAGATTAGACCTGTCCTTGATCATTTGGTAGATCGGTTTTCAGAGATCTATGTTCCAGGGAAAGAAATATCTGTAGATGAGTCTTTGGTCCTGTTCAAGGGTCGTTTGGTTTTTAGGCAGTACATTCCTAGCAAGAGGGCACGGTATGGAATTAAATTGTATATGCTGTCAGAAAGTAGTACAGGATATGTTTATAATTTCCGGGTCTACACTGGTAGGGATTCCAATATTGACCCCCCTGGTTGTCCTCCCACTTTTGGAGTTAGTGAGAAAATTGTGTGGGAACTTGGTAGACGACTGTTTAACAAAGGTCACCATTTATATGTAGATAACTTCTACACTGGAGTTCGGTTGTTCAAGGAGTTGTTCAGAGTGGACACTGTTGCTTGTGGCACAATCCGCTCTAATCGGAAAGGCTATCCAAAAGAGCTTGTCTGTAAAAAACTTGAGAAGGGACAGTGCAGTGCCTTGCGGAATGATGAGCTGCTAGCTCTGAAATTTGTAGACAAGAGGGATGTATACATGCTAAGCACCATCCATGATGAGAGTACTTCACCTGTGGCTGTTTGGGGTCAGGTTGCCGAAGTGCGCAAACCTGTGTGCATCTTAGACTATAATAAGCACATGGGTGGTGTTGATAGAGTAGATCAGAGGTTAGAACCTTACACTGCTGCTCGTAAGTCTTATGTGTGGTATAAGAAATTAGCGCTTCACTTGTTCCACTTGGCAACTTTTAATGCTTTTGTTGTGTTTAAGGATAGTTCTCCAGAGTCAAGGATGACATTTGTGAAATTTCAGCAGTCTATCATAGCTAGCCTTGTTGTGCTGGAACAGGCAAGAGTTCCTAGAGAAGCAGTGGTGGAGGATGTGGCTAGATTGAAAGATCGTCACTTTGCTGAGCACATTAATCCCACGGCCAAAAAAAACTTTCCTGCTAAGAGATGTAGAGTCTGTGCTCGAAGAGGTATCAGGAAGGAGACTAGGATGTACTGCCCTGATTGTCCTTCAAAGCCTGGGCTGTGTGTGGGTGGCTGTTTCAGGAGCTACCACACACAGAAGAATTATTGGGAAATTCCGTGAGCGTAAACTGGTGTTTTATATTTTTATATGTTCGGTTTCACGGTTGGCATTAGTCATGTATTCAGTTAGAGCTTTTGTGTTTGTAGTTTTGTACTAATTTATGATTAGTGGTTTCTTTGTTGTTTAAAAACAAAAAAAAGGGGATGGCATGTGTAGAGTGGCGCTTGGCTGGCGGCGTGGGTGTGGTGGCGCTTGGCTGGCGGTGTGTGTGGGGTGGCGCTTGGCTGGCGGTGTGTGTGGGGTGGCGCTTGGCTGGCGGTGTGTGTGGGGTGGCGCTTGGCTGGTGGTGTGTGTGGGGTGGCGCTGGGCTGGCGGTGTGTGTGGGGTGGCGCTTGGCTGGTGGTGTGGGTGGGGTGGCGCTTGACTGGTGGTGTGGCGCTTGGCTGGCAGTGCCGGCCAAACGCCAGTCCACACACTCATCAGCTGGTGTGATTGCTGTATCAGGCATGTGGGCGTATGAAAGTGATGGGCCCTTGACTGGCGCTGTCTGTGGATGCGAGTCTTGTAATGTGCTGGGCCCGTGGCTGGCGGCGTGAATGGTCTAGTGCATGTCATGTATGAAAGGTGTGTGAATGGACTGTAAAGCGGTTGGTGCCTTGTCGTGGCTTTACAGCTCACGAGCTGTGAGTCATTGGTTCAGTTTTTTGGCCTTTCAGTTATTACCAGTGCATTTCACTTTTGTGAAATCTCTTGTTAATAAAATTTGATCTACTGAACCATCACTCACCCTCGTGCCAAATCCAACCAGTATGTGTGGTACAAATGACAAAACCTGCTCCGCTGTAATCAGGCGTCGCAGCACACTTGAGACACGCTAGGTGCCTCGGGTGGGACCCCGATGATGAAGCATGCCACCAACTTGGTTGGTGGGTGAGGGGTCTTCTTCACATAACCTAAGTGTGTTTCTTTTCACAATTTTAGTGTTTGGCACATCACGGACGTATGTGCACACATCAAAGTGATATATTCCAAAAATACCTGTGTTTGGGGGGGAGGGCCCACCTATGTTTTTGGTCCTGGGTGCGGCCGTCATGTAGGGAAACCTACAAAACCCAGAAACTTTTTAAAACTAGGCACCCCAAGGAGTCTAGGGAGGTGTGGCTTGTGTGGCTCCCCCAACATTTTCTTACCCAGACTCCTCTGTAAACCTCAAAATTTGCATAAAAAAGCATATTTTCCTGATTTTTCTTAGTAGGATCACCGCTCCAGCACAAAATTCCTACTCCCCAGTTTTCCCCTCAGTCTCCCAAGTAAAATGACACCTCACTTATGTGGGTCCCCAAAGCAGAGTCCGTCTAAAGATGTATAAAAGAATATGCCCTTATAAACTTGCTGTGCTATCCCTTCTATCCCTTCAGGTTTTGGGCCTTATTCTGTTGCAGGCACCTGGCCCACCCACACAAGTGAGGTATCATTTTTATCGGGAGACTTGGGGGAACGCTGGGTGGAAGGAAATTTGTGGCTCCTTTCAGATTCCAGAACTTTCTGCCACAGAAATGTGAGGAACATGTGTTTTTTTAGCCAAATTTTGAGGTTTGCAAAGGATTCTGGGTAACAGAACCTGGTCCGAGCCCCGCAAGTCACCCCTCCTTGGATTCCCCTAGGTCTCTAGTTTTCAGAAATGCACAGGTTTGGTAGGTTTCCCTAGGTGCCGGCTGAGCTAGAGGCCAAAATCTACAGGTAGGCACTTTGCAAAAAACACCTCTGTTTTTTTCCAAAATTTAGGATGTGTCCACGTTGCGCTTTGGGGTGTTTCCTGTCGCCGGCGCTAGGCCTACCCACGCAAGTGAGGTATCATTTTTATCGGGAGACTTGGGGGAACGCTGGGTGGAAGGAAATTTGTAGCTCCTCTCAGATTCCAGAACTTTCTGCCACAGAAATGTGAGGAACATGTGTTTTTTTAGCCAAATTTTGAGGTTTGCAAAGGATTCTGGGTAACAGAACCTGGTCCGAGCCCCGCAAGTCACCCCTCCTTGGATTCCCCCAGGTCTCTAGTTTTCTGAAATGCACAGGTTTGGTAGGTTTCCCTAGGTGCCGGCTGAGCTAGAGGCCAAAATCTACAGGTAGGCACTTCGCAAAAAACACCTCTGTTTTTTTCCAAATTTTAGGATGTGTCCACGTTGCGCTTTGGGGTGTTTCCTGTCGCCGGCGCTAGGCCTACCCACGCAAGTGAGGTATCATTTTTATCGGGAGACTTGGGGGAACGCTGGGTGGAAGGAAATTTGTAGCTCCTCTCAGATTCCAGAACTTTCTGCCACAGAAATGTGAGGAACATGTGTTTTTTTAGCCAAATTTTGAGGTTTGCAAAGGATTCTGGGTAACAGAACCTGGTCCGAGCCCCGCAAGTCACCCCTCCTTGGATTCCCCTAGGTCTCTAGTTTTCAGAAATGCACAGGTTTGGTAGGTTTCCCTAGGTGCCGGCTGAGCTAGAGGCCAAAATCTACAGGTAGGCACTTCGCAAAAAACACCTCTGTTTTTTTCCAAAATTTAGGATGTGTCCATGTTGCGCTTTGGGGTGTTTCCTGTCGCCGGCGCTAGGCCTACCCACGCAAGTGAGGTATCATTTTTATCAGGAGACTTGGGGGAACGCTGGGTGGAAGGAAATTTGTAGCTCCTCTCAGATTCCAGAACTTTCTGCCACAGAAATGTGAGGAACATGTGTTTTTTTAGCCAAATTTTGAGGTTTGCAAAGGATTCTGGGTAACAGAACCTGGTCCGAGCCCCGCAAGTCACCCCTCCTTGGATTCCCCTAGGTCTCTAGTTTTCAGAAATGCACAGGTTTGGTAGGTTTCCCTAGGTGCCGGCTGAGCTAGAGGCCAAAATCTACAGGTAGGCACTTCGCAAAAAACACCTCTGTTTTTTCCCAAAATTTAGGATGTGTCCACGTTGCCCTTTGGGGTGTTTCCTGTCGCCGGCGCTAGGCCTACCCACGCAAGTGAGGTATCATTTTTATCGGGAGACTTGGGGGAACGCTGGGTGGAAGGAAATTTGTAGCTCCTCTCAGATTCCAGAACTTTCTGCCACAGAAATGTGAGGAACATGTGTTTTTTTAGCCAAATTTTGAGGTTTGCAAAGGATTCTGGGTAACAGAACCTGGTCCGAGCCCCGCAAGTCACCCCTCCTTGGATTCCCCTAGGTCTCTAGTTTTCAGAAATGCACAGGTTTGGTAGGTTTCCCTAGGTGCCGGCTGAGCTAGAGGCCAAAATCTACAGGTAGGCACTTCGCAAAAAACACCTCTGTTTTTTTCCAAAATTTAGGATGTGTCCATGTTGCGCTTTGGGGTGTTTCCTGTCGCCGGCGCTAGGCCTACCCACGCAAGTGAGGTATCATTTTTATCAGGAGACTTGGGGGAACGCTGGGTGGAAGGAAATTTGTAGCTCCTCTCAGATTCCAGAACTTTCTGCCACAGAAATGTGAGGAACATGTGTTTTTTTAGCCAAATTTTGAGGTTTGCAAAGGATTCTGGGTAACAGAACCTGGTCCGAGCCCCGCAAGTCACCCCTCCTTGGATTCCCCTAGGTCTCTAGTTTTCAGAAATGCACAGGTTTGGTAGGTTTCCCTAGGTGCCGGCTGAGCTAGAGGCCAAAATCTACAGGTAGGCACTTCGCAAAAAACACCTCTGTTTTTTTCCAAAATTTAGGATGTGTCCACGTTGCCCTTTGGGGTGTTTCCTGTCGCCGGCGCTAGGCCTACCCACGCAAGTGAGGTATCATTTTTATCGGGAGACTTGGGGGAACGCTGGGTGGAAGGAAATTTGTAGCTCCTCTCAGATTCCAGAACTTTCTGCCACAGAAATGTGAGGAACATGTGTTTTTTTAGCCAAATTTTGAGGTTTGCAAAGGATTCTGGGTAACAGAACCTGGTCCGAGCCCCGCAAGTCACCCCTCCTTGGATTCCCCTAGGTCTCTAGTTTTCTGAAATGCACAGGTTTGGTAGGTTTCCCTAGGTGCCGGCTGAGCTAGAGGCCAAAATCTACAGGTAGGCACCTCGCAAAAAACACCTCTGTTTTTTTCCAAAATTTAGGATGTGTCCACGTTGCGCTTTGGGGTGTTTCCTGTCGCCGGTGCTAGGCCTACCCACGCAAGTGAGGTATCATTTTTATCGGGAGACTTGGGGGAACGCTGGGTGGAAGGAAATTTGTAGCTCCTCTCAGATTCCAGAACTTTCTGCCACAGAAATGTGAGGAACATGTGTTTTTTTAGCCAAATCTTGAGGTTTGCAAAGGATTCTGGGTAACAGAACCTGGTCCGAGCCCCGCAAGTCACCCCTCCTTGGATTCCCCTAGGTCTCTAGTTTTCAGAAATGCACAGGTTTGGTAGGTTTCCCTAGGTGCCGGCTGAGCTAGAGGCCAAAATCTACAGGTAGGCACTTCGCAAAAAACACCTCTGTTTTTTTCCAAAATTTAGGATGTGTCCACGTTGCGCTTTGGGGTGTTTCCTGTCGCCGGCGCTAGGCCTACCCACGCAAGTGAGGTATCATTTTTATCAGGAGACTTGGGGGAACGCTGGGTGGAAGGAAATTTGTAGCTCCTCTCAGATTCCAGAACTTTCTGCCACAGAAATGTGAGGAACATGTGTTTTTTTAGCCAAATTTTGAGGTTTGCAAAGGATTCTGGGTAACAGAACCTGGTCCGAGCCCCGCAAGTCACCCCTCCTTGGATTCCCCTAGGTCTCTAGTTTTCTGAAATGCACAGGTTTGGTAGGTTTCCCTAGGTGCCGGCTGAGCTAGAGGCCAAAATCTACAGGTAGGCACTTCGCAAAAAACACCTCTGTTTTTTTCCAAAATTTAGGATGTGTCCACGTTGCGCTTTGGGGTGTTTCCTGTCGCCGGCGCTAGGCCTACCCACGCAAGTGAGGTATCATTTTTATCGGGAGACTTGGGGGAACGCTGGGTGGAAGGAAATTTGTAGCTCCTCTCAGATTCCAGAACTTTCTGCCACAGAAATGTGAGGAACATGTGTTTTTTTAGCCAAATTTTGAGGGTTGCAAAGGATTCTGGGTAACAGAACCAGGTCCGAGCCCCGCAAGTCACCCCTCCTTTGATTCCCCTAGGTCTCTAGTTTTCAGAAACGCACAGGTTTGGTAGGTTTCCCTAGGTGCCGGCTGAGCTAGAGGCCAAAATCTACAAGTAGGCACTTCGCAAAAAACACCTCTGTTTTTTTCCAAAATTTAGGATGTGTCCACGTTGCGCTTTGGGGTGTTTACTGTAGCCGGCGCTAGGCCTACCCACGCAAGTGAGGTATCATTTTTATCGGGAGACTTGGGGGAACGCTGGGTGGAAGGAAATTTGTAGCTCCTCTCAGATTCCAGAACTTTCTGCCACAGAAATGTGAGGAACATGTGTTTTTTTAGCCAAATTTTGAGGTTTGCAAAGGATTCTGGGAAACAGAACCTGGTCCAAGCCCCGCAAGTCACCCCTCCTTGGATTCCCCTAGGCCTCTAGTTTTCAGAAATGCACAGGTTTGGTAGGTTTCCCTAGGTGCCGGCTGAGCTAGAGGCCAAAATCTACAGGTAGGCACTTCGCAAAAAACACCTCTGTTTTTTTCCAAAATTTAGGATGTGTCCACGTTGCGCTTTGGGGTGTTTCCTGTCACCTGCGCTAGGCCTACCCACGCAAGTGAGGTATCATTTTTATCGGGAGACTTGGGGGAACGCTGGGTGGAAGGAAATCTGTAGCTCCTCTCAGATTCCAGAACTTTCTGCCACAGAAATGTGAGGAACATGTGTTTTGTTAGCCAAATTTTGAGGTTTGCAAAGGATTCTGGGTAACAGAACCTGGTCCGAGCCCCGCAAGTCACCCCTCCTTGGATTCCCCTAGGTCTCTAGTTTTCAGAAATGCACAGGTTTGGTAGGTTTCCCTAGGTGCCGGCTGAGCTAGAGGCCAAAATCTACAGGTAGGCACTTCGCAAAAAACACCTCTGTTTTTTTCCCAAATTTAGGATGTGTCCACGTTGTGCTTTGGGGTGTTTCCTGTCGCCGGCGCTAGGCCTACCCACGCAAGTGAGGTATCATTTTTATCAGGAGACTTGGGGGAACGCTGGGTGGAAGAAAATTTGTAGCTCCTCTCAGATTCCAGAATTTTCTGCCACAGAAATGTGAGGAACATGTGTTTTTTTAGCCAAATTTTGAGGTTTGCAAAGGATTCTGGGTAACAGAACCTGGTCCGAGCCCCGCAAGTCACCCCTCCTTGGATTCCCCTAGGTCTCTAGTTTTCAGAAATGCACAGGTTTGGTAGGTTTCCCTAGGTGCCGGCTGAGCTAGAGGCCAAAATCTACAGGTAGGCACTTCGCAAAAAACACCTCTGTTTTTTTCAAAAATTTAGGATGTGTCCACGTCGCGCTTTGGGGTGTTTCCTGTCGCCGGCGCTAGGCCTACCCACGCAAGTGAGGTATCATTTTTATCAGGAGACTTGGGGGAACGCTGGGTGGAAGAAAATGTGTAGCTCCTCTCAGATTCCAGAATTTTCTGCCACAGAAATGTGAGGAACATGTGTTTTTTTAGCCAAATTTTGAGGTTTGCAAAGGATTCTGGGTAACAGAACCTGGTCCGAGCCCCGCAAGTCACCCCTCCTTGGATTCCCCTAGGTCTCTAGTTTTCAGAAATGCACAGGTTTGGTAGGTTTCCCTAGGTGCCGGCTGAGCTAGAGGCCAAAATCTACAGGTAGGCACTTCGCAAAAAACACCTCCGTTTTTTCCCAAAATTTAGGATGTGTCCACGTTGCGCTTTGGGGTGTTTCCTGTCGCCGGCGCTAGGCCTACCCACACAAGTGAGGTATCATTTTTATCGGTAGACTTGGGGGAACATAGATTAGCAAAACAAGTGCTATTGCCCCTTGTCTTTCTCTACATTTTTTCCTTCCAAATATAGGAGAGTGTGTAAAAAAGACATCTATTTGAGAAATTCCCTATAATTCACATGCTTGTATGGTCACCCCGGAATTCAGAGATGTGCAAATAACCACTGCTCCTCAGCACCTTATCTTGTGCCCTTTTTGGAAATGCAAAGGTTTTCTTGATAGCAATTTTTTACTCTTTATATTTCAGCAAATGAATTGCTGTATACCCGGTATAGAATGAAAACGCACTGCAGGGTGCAGCTCATTTATTGGCTCTGGGTTCCTCGGGTTCTTGATGAACCTACAAGCCCTATATATCCCCGCAACCAGAGGAGTCCACCAGACGTAACGGTATATTGTTTTCCATAATCTGACATTGCAGGGAAAAGTTACAGAGTAAAACGTAGAGAAAAATTTATGTTTTTTTCACCTCAATTTCAATATTTTTCTCTTTCAGCTGTTATTTTCTGTAGGAAACCCTTGTAGGATCTACACAAATGACCCCTTGCTGAATTCAGAATTTTCTCTACTTGTCAGAAATGGTTAGGTTTCTGGGATCCAGCATTGGTTTCATGCCCATTCCTGTCACTGACTGGAAGGAGGCTGAAAGCACAAAAAATTGCAAAAATGGGGTATGCCCCAGTAAAATGCCAAAATTGTGTTGAAAAATTGGGTTTTCTGATTCAAGTCTGCCTGTTCCTGAAAGCTAGGAAGCTGCTGAGTTTAGCACTACAAACCCTTTGTTGATGCCATTTTCAGGGGGAAATCCACAAGCCTTCTTCTGCAGCCACTTTTTCCATTTTTAAATAGAAATTTTCACTGTATTTTGGCCAATTTCTTGGCCTCCTTCAAGGGAACCCACAAAGTCTGGGTACCTCTAGAATCCCTAGGATGTTGGAAAAAAAGGACGCAAATTTGGCTTGGTTAGCTTATGTGGACAAAAAGTTATGAGGGCCTAAGCGCGAACTGCCCCAAATAGGCAAAAAAAGGCCTGGCACAGGAGGGGGAAAAGGCCTGGCAGCGAAGGGGTTAAAGGCTGAATATAGGTTCTATTTCATCGCAGTGCTTACTACCATGGTGTGCATCTCTGTGTTATACAGGGGTAGGCAGATACTGAGACAAAAGAAAGCTTGTTTAGGATTATGACTAGTCTGTGCACGCTGATCCTACCAGTGACATCGCCTGAGTCCCTAAGTAAATAAGTAGTTTGGAAGTCAGCACACTGCAGCAATGGAGGCAAACTGTCTCCCTTGCCCTCTCCTGGATGACCACAGTAGAAGAAAATTGACATACCTTTAAAATGTAAATCCGTCCTACAACTCCGAGAAGTGTATGGTCAAGTTACATTCTGCAAATTATAAATTCGTCTTTTGGAGTAAAAGACTAGCTACTTTCTGGTTAGAGTAAGGACCTGCAGAAATGCCATAGCATGAAACTCAATAGTGTGGTAAGCATGCACCTTGTTTTTGAAAATGTTTGAGATGATAGCAAAGACGTAGAGTCATTGACTCTCATTGGGCCGATTGGTGCATTTTGAGCATTGTTTTTTTTAATAGTATTAGAAACAGGACTAACTCCAGGAACCTGGGTAATATCAAGAACAGTGGTTCACATGGATTAATTCGTACTCAAATGCATCAAGTCATTACATTATTGCACTTTCAAAAAAATGTCATGGAAAAGAAACTCTGGTAAGATTCAATCCAAACAGTAAGAAATGGGCTCAAAGTTTTGCACAATCATCAATTGTTTGTTTTTCATTTAATAACGTAAAATGAGTTGCAAATAATTAAAATAGTACAGTTGGTGCAGTACTTTGTGATATATGCAACAACAAAACTATATGGAAGTAAGAAACTGGGACTTCAGTAACTTGAAAAAATCAAATCCTCTATTCTTATTTATTTGTGTGTTCAAGGCAGTACCAGTACTCCATTGTCGATGCTTCAACTCACCTAAGTATGTGTCAAAGGGTCTTATCAGGACATAATGACCATCAGTCTAAAATAAGCAATTAAGTATGCAGTCGAGTGAAATTTCCAGTTTAAGATCTCTGCAAATCCAAATAATGTTTCAGCGATACCCTATACGAAGATGCCATTCCAGATCACTCCTGCCCATTTTGTGCCTGCTATTTCATAAGCATTGCACATACTTTTGAACATAAAAAATATGATTTAGACTTATTAATTTCACATAACTGTCATGAGCCAATTGTGCTTACTACTGATACAGATAGGACCGTAATACAAGGAACCAAAGATATGACACGACAAGTATTCTGCTATACGTTCTGTAACTAAAACTCTATAAACCATGCGCCGTGCAGTTACTGTGCCAGATTTTTAACCGCTTACCATCTGTTGTACATTTGGAAACAATCCCTCACATAGCCGTGCATAGGGCTTATCAGAGTCCAAGCATTGAAAACATAAGCATACAAATATATTCAGAGACTACAGCTTGTCTTGTGATAATCTATAAATTAAGCAACCACTATTTTTAAATCTATAGCTTTTTGACTTGTAACACGCCCCGTGTTCAAAACACCCAGAAGGTCCCACTGCAGTCGCAACTCCTGTAATTCCTTGATCAGCAACTAGAACAACCACAAGAGCGTCAAAGAACCTCCATGCAAACATCACAAAATTACACTTTCCTACTAAAATCTTCGTTGCTAATATTGTGCATCACTTTTATTTACTCGAGCAAGCACCTTGTGTAAAAAAAAAGTCTCGTGAGAAACCAACAAGAGAGTGGTTCGAGCAAAAAATATCTCTTGTTGGGTCATTTTCTGTGCGAACCAGACTCCTACTGGTATCCCGTGAGAATTATTTTTACTTAAAGCGCGCGCTCAGGTTAAAAAACAAAAACAAAAAAACGTTATGCAATATTAGCAGTAATTTTGCAAATGTTGCAGTGTAAACTTTCGCCCCAGCCTAAAAACCCCTGTCTCTGCAAGAAGAGGAAGAAATGCATCTGTAGCTGATGTTGGAATTTGGATATTCCCTCAAGAAGCTCTTAAATCACTCACCAAGTCAGCGCAGCGTCTACATCTGTCTTAATTAGAAGTGCTGTACATCTAGATAGGACTACTTCTCCTCCTCTTCACCTTCATTCACAGTCTCCTTTAGAAGACCGCAGTTACCTGACCTAACCATCTTCCCCCACTCTTCAAGGACCATCGATTTCATCCAATTTTAGGTAACATTTTTTTTTTTAAAGAAGAAAAACCTTGCAAGACCCCCTCCCTACCAGGACTACAAAGGAGTGGACAGCTTACACGATCTGACACATTTATCTGCCTCAACCTTCAAATCAGACGCCAGCTTTATTTCATGGTATAGAAAACACTTAAAACAAGCAGTGGTAAAGCCAATATGCTTCATCAATGCTAGTTTGCATTGAAATTAGAAAAAATAAAAAAAGTTCCAAAATGGTCACTGTTGTGTCACCATGCATGTACATATATTCACTGCATAGGTGTCTATCATCTTGAAATGGTTTTCCTTTTAGTTTATGAGAAAAACAATACTAAGATGGCAACTGGAGTGTCACACAGAACGTGCATGTACACGCTTAGGTGGTAATTTCTAGGACAGAAAAAACATCCCAGGATGGCTTTGATGATTGTGAATGTGTGTGCATGCATTGCAGTACACCAGCTGTAAGTTTGCATTTTTTTTCAAAGTTTACTTTAACGGTCTATGATAGCTGAATGATATGTGTGTGTGTTATATATATGGATATACAGCTGTGTATGTGTATATCTACATATATGTATAAGATTTCACTCGTACAAAACCATTGAAATTCAGCATTTATAGTTACCTGAGTGTAGGAGGCTGGCTCTCTATAGAGTGTGTGGAAAAGATGTGTACAGTGCAGATAGTCCAGGCACCCCCCTTTGGTATCCAGAGATAAAACGCAAACCACCTAATGCTCTGTTTTTGTGGTTGTGTGGGCGAGCAGTTAGGCTTATGATGGCGATGTGCCAAGCATTTGTTGTACTCACAGTATCAATGAATGTGGACACACACTCAAAAGAATAACTCAAGGTCAATTTACAAAAATACGTCCGTTTTTTAATAAAAGTTTTAAGACCAAGATCACCAAAATCAGATAAGTACTTTTTAAGTTATGATTTTTCAAATTTGAGCAAAAATAGTCTTTTTGTGCGTTATTACACACCACAGGAATGAATGGGAAAAACTGTAAAAATGCATATAAAATCAGGCACTGCTCTCACAAATGCCACCTTCTATTTTTAGGTCAAGGTCGTCGGAGCAGTTCAGTAGGTTCCCGGTTCAAGCGGGAGCAGTGGCTGAAAGCTTTGGAGCTGATGCAGAACGGAGAAGGGGACCACTTGGAAACACACTGCACAGGTGGACCAAAAAAGGTAAGTCTGGTGGGTATCCTTGGAGTGTGGAGGTTGCTAGAGGACAGCTGGTTTTCCGATGCAGGGTCCAGGAAGGCCTGGTACAGTGCAAATAGGTCAGCCAAGGGTGTGCGTCAAGGAGTCTTTGGAGCCATGTGCAGGTCACTTTGAAGGTAGATCAGCAGAGCCACTCTGGGGGTGGTTCTTGGGTGTCCTGAAGTCCCTTGAGTGGTGCTTGCTTCTGGTCCTTAGAGAGTCCAGAGTACACTTTTCTTCTGGGTCTCTGATGTTGGGGGTCCAGTACCCTGGGCAATGGCACATATCAGCCACTGGAGGTACCTGTACCAACAAACTGGGCACACTGCTAGGGTTTGTCCTCTCGGTTGATCGGGTGGAATTTGGCTGGGCTGCTGCGTCCAGTTCATTGGTCAGCAGCCGGTCAATGAATAGAACTTCATAGGTTTCTTGCATGCAGGATGCAGGGAGATGCTTTCACTCAGAGGGAGATTCTCTGGGGTTTCTTGGAGTCTTTCTGATGCCCAATGGACCCCTCAGTGGCAATTGTTGAGTCCTTGGTGCAGCAGGCAGGGTTTGCACCTTTTTCTTCTTGCAGCAGGATGTCTGTTCTCGAGCCTTGGGTCTTCTTAGTCATTGGTCTTCTTGTGCATATTGAATCTGATCTGCAGGTTTAGGGATTAAGGGGCGTTAAGGGGAGTACCTGGGAGTGGCCAATGGGCCACCTACCTTAGGATGGCTACACCCACTATGTAACCATTTCCCATGGGAAGGGGGTCACATTCCTAACTCTGACAGGCTATTCTCCTGTCATTCTCCTGTCAAATGAAATGGAGTGGTCACCTCCCTGCCACACCTGAGGGGTGGTGCAGGCTGGAGGTGGCCACCACTCCTACTCTGGCTAAGTATTGCCGCCAGTTTTCCCACTCAAAGTGGGGGAAAAACATTGGGTGTCCATCTGCTGCAATCAGCAGAGTCAGAGGTCAGATTTAAAAGACGGTAAAGCATTTAAAGCTCCACCACTGGCATCAATGGGATCTTCCTCTGGATCCTAGGGATGGTAGCGAGGGCCAGTTTAGCAGACTGGAGTTGCCTGGGGTGTGCATAGAAGGAGACGCAGTGGTTAAAGTAGGCAGGTCCGATGTTGTGAAGGGCTTTGTAAGTGTGTGTCAGGAGCTTGAAAGTAATGCTTTTGTTGATGGGGAGTCAGTGTATGTCTCTTAGGTGGGAGAGATGTGGCTGTGGTGGGTGATTTCCAGGATGAATCTGACCGTGGCATTCTATATTCTCTAGAGTCTTGTCTGGATTCTCTTGTTGATGCTGGCATAGAGTGCTTTGCTATAGTCGACTTTACTGCTGATGAGGGTGTGGGTGACTGTTCTTCTCACGTAAATGGAGATCCACTTAAAAACCTTCTGGAGCAGGCAGAGTGTGTGGAAGCACAAGATGAGACGGCATTGACTTGGTGGGCCATACACAGTGAGGAGCCGAGAATGATGCCAAGGTTGCATGCGTGGTCGGGGAGAGGTAGGGCAGGTCAGATGGCAGTGGGCCACCAGAAGCAGTCCCAGGTGGTGGGGCTTAGGATGAGGATCTCCATCATATCCGAGTTGAGCTTGAGGCAGCTCTTTCATCCAGTCGGCGACTGCCTTCCTTCCGTTGGGAAAGTTGCTTTTGGCTATCAATGGTTCATCAGTGAGGGAGAGAATTAGCTGTGTGTCATTAGCGTATGAGACGATGTTGAGCCCTTGTTGTCTGACTATCTTGGCGAGCGCGGTCATGTAGACATTGAAGATGGTGGGGCTCAGAGAGGAGCCCTGGGGTACTCTGCAGCTGGTTTCTGTCCGTTTCATGGTAAAAGGTGGGAGCCTGACTCTCTGGGTTTGGCTGGTGAGGAAGGAGCGGATCCACTCCAGGGCTTTGCCGCAGATTCTGGTGTTGTGTAGTCTGGTTCACAAGGTGGTGTGGGAGATGGTGTCAAAAGCGGCAGAGAGGTTGAAGAGGATGAGGGCAGCGGTTTCACCGTGGTCCAATAAGGCCTGGATGTCATCAGTGGCTGCTAAGAGTGAGGTTTCAGAGATGTGGTTGCTCCTGAATCCATATTGAGAGGGGTCTAGAATGTGGTTTGTCGCGATGTACTCGGTAAGCTGTGTGTTGATCACTTTTTTGATTACCTTGGCTGTAAAATTGAGCAGTGAGATCAGTCTGGTGTTCTTCAGCTCCGTTGGGTCTGCAGTGGTGGATCTATCTCCGTGTGATTCCAGTCATCTGGGAAGGTGGCAGTTTCGATGAAGTGGTTGATGATATGGCATAGTTCGGGTGCAATGGTGGCGCTGACTCAGTTGAGGATGTGGTGGGGGCATAGGTCCCAGGGTGCCTCAGAATGGATGTTACACATGAGCTTCAGGGTGACTTCTGGGGCAAGGAGGGCTCAGGGTTGGCTGGCGGTTGTAGTCTGTGGTGGTGCTGGTGGGCTGGGGGTGGGTCTTTGCTTAAGAATCCTTTGTAGATGTCCTGGATTTTTCGGTGGAAAAAGATGGGAATGTTTTTCAGAGATCTTAGAAGGGGGGAATGTCTGAGGTGTCCGTGCCGGGTTTAGCAAATTCTTTGACTATGATGAAGAGTTCTGTAGTATCGTTCATCTTTATCCGTTTATGTATTTTCCTCTTAATTATTTCCTTTTTATAGAATGTTTTAGTTGGTATGTTCCTTCCCCCTTTACTGTAGCATTTTGTACTGTGCCAGGAAAAACAATTCTAAAATGTAATGAGAACGGTGATGAGAGATCGTTAGGGAAGCTAGACTTGAGATGTGATTGGAGTTTCTTTATGAAAAGAATTATCTCAATAAATATATTTGGATATTTCAAGACTGGACATGAAAAGAGGTTCAAGTTTCTTTTCATTTCTACTTGCTGAGTAACACTACAATTTTGGCGATGAGGATGGGATACGAACCCACGCGTGCAGACAGATAATGGAGTTCAGCTCACTTCAAAGTTAATGTGTGATTTTCTTGAGTCAAGAGGAATTGTACATAAAAAATGTGCTTTATATCATCCTGAATCCAGCGGTATGGTTGAACGGTTCAACAGAATTTTAAAAGAAACCATCCAATGAGCTAAGCAAAAGGATGTAAACTGGATAGACTTGGTAAAATCGAAGGTGAAAGAATACAGATATACCCCCCGACACTAGCACTTGTCAACCTCCTTTTGTGTTATTTAAAAAATGCGTACCACATACTAAAGTGAGTCCTCCCTGGGTTAAGTTGTACCTTATAGATCACAGTAATTGTGAAGAATGGAAAATAGTTGCCCGGGAAAAAGAGAAGCAAATTCAATAAAAAAGAAAACAGATATATGACATACGTAAATCTGCTAAGAGGATTGGGCTGAAAGTGGGTGATTCTGTGAAGATAAAACTACCAGAGAAAACAGGTGACCAGCTTTCTCATTTCAGTAAAATATTCAAGGTGGTCAAAATATTTAATGGAGCTGTCAAAGTCGATGATGGTCGCATATGGAAAATGAACAGAGATGTGAAGCTAAACAATGTTCCTTGATGCTAAGAAATGTATAGTATATTTTTTCATTGTTTAGAGGGGGGCTAGTGTGTTATCGTGCATCTTTATCTGTTTATGTATTTTCCTCTAAATTATTTCCTTCTTATAGAATTTTTAGTTGGTATGTTCCTTCACCCTTTACTGTAGCATTTTGTACTGTGCCAGGAAATACAATTCTAGAATGTAATGAGAACGGTGATGAGAGATCGCTGGGGTAGCTGGACTTGAGAGGTGGTAGGAGTTTCTTTATGAAAAGAATTATCTCAAGAAATATATGTGGATATTTCAAGACTGGATGTGAAAAGTGGATCAAGTTTCTTCGCTTTCTACTTGATGAGTAACACTAAAAGTTCCTTGCTGCTGTGTTCGTTGGAGTTGCTGCGCTCCTGAATGACTCATTTTCTAGCTGATCTGATGAGCCAGTAGTGCGATGTGATGGTGTTTTTGAACGCTTTGTGGTCTGTTGTGTTCTTACTGCTTCTCCACTTTCTCTCGAGTCGTTTGAAGGTGCTCTAGGATTCCTGGAGGTCGAGGGAGAACCAGCTGGGTCTCCTCTGTTATTGATTGCCAGCAAGTTTCCTTAAGGGGCTAAAGTGTTGGCGCAGCTGGCGATGTATTAGTGGAGGTTGCGGGCTGAGGCATTGGCATCTCTGGGGTCTGGTGGTGGCGAGTGGCGGAGAGCTGCGATGAGCTGGGCTTTGGTGACCTTGGTTCAATTTATTGGGGGGGTCGGCGTGGTGCCATTCAGTGGTCTTGGTGAAGGAGAAATAGACGCAGCAGCGGTCAGTCCAGTGGAGTTCAAAAGTGTGTGAGAAGGAGATGTAGCTTACCACTGAGAAGACAGGGTCGAGGGTGTGTCTTGCTGGGTGTGTGGGGAGGTTACCCAGTTGCCTGAGCCCGAGGGTTGCAAGGTTCTCCATGAGGTTCAAGATGTTCCTGTCGCTGAGAGTGTCTAGGTGAAAGTTGAGATCGCCGAGGAGGATGTAGTTTGTTAAGGTGAGGGCATGAGGAGCAATGAGGTCAGCCAGGGTTTCGCCGAAGGGGGGGGGGGCAGGGTCTGGAGGTCTGTAGATGAGGGTGACGTGGAGGGTGGTGTTCGGATTTGTCTGAATGTGAAAGTGCAGGTGTTCGACGACTGGATTTTGGGCATCGATGCTGGTCATGAGGCAGAGTACGTTTTTGTGGACGATAGCGACGCCTCCTCCTGGTCAGTTGATGCAGTCTTTATGTATGATCTTGTAGCCATCGGGGATGTCCAAAAAATGCAAGGAGAGAGGCTAGCAGAATTACTTTGTGGTAAAATCAGGTTTGGTTCTTCCACAACTTGAAAAACCAGGTGTGGAAAAATCTATCCCTTGGAATCAGCAGAGCTGAATTCCATGAGGTAATTTCGCTCCGCCAGACTTGTAGTGAGTGCCTATGTGTTACAGGTATATTCCTCTTCCGTGGGTTTATGTGTTTTTTATAAATACTTACAACATAACATACTACTATTACTACTACTACCAGTACTAATACTACTACAACCATATATGGTTTTACAAAAATGTAAGTTTGACTGTTTGACTGTATGCACTCCCTATTTTTGTTAACAGAATTACCATTGCCTCCAATCATTCCATCAGACAATGGTAAAGCACTGTCTCTATTTGGGAGCAATTAAATTGGTGCATCAGTAAATTTTATGACAGTCTCCCTATTTCTCAAAACACATAGAAACATTATTTTTATCAGTGTTATAATACAAATCACTAATACCTAATTTACCAAGATTCTGCCATGACTAGGGGTATGCCCAAGAAAAGAAGAAAGACCAATCTTATTAGAAAGGAAGTCTCACTAACATAATGTGACATGCGTCATCATAAGCAGTCTCACCCCATCTTGGTAGGACAATACCATCAGGGCGGACTCAACATTCTTGTAAACCCATTCGAGGGAGCTTTTAAAGATGATTTCCTGGGCAAAACAGGGGGATCCAGATAAAGGTAAAAGTACCTAAAGGTAACCAGATTTTCACCTTTATTAGTGGTGACCTTTGGTGCAACTAAAGCCAATTGTGCAACAGAATGAGAGCAAAATGGCTCAGACCATTGTCTTTTCACCAACATGTTTCTGCCCTATTCTAAGTCCCCTATATCAGTCAGTGACATTCGTCAGGGCTAAGGATCCCTAGAGACCTAGACTAACTGTAAAACCACTTTTTGCCCACATTTGGACTACTAGATGCTTGTTTTCGACTCTGACAGAGCACTAGAGACTGCTAACCAGGTCCATGTGCCAGTGCTCTTTCTCCAAATTGCACTTTGGTAATCCCAATTGGCAATAACCTTACCCCTTTATAAGTCCTTAGTAATGGCACTAGAGGTACCCAGGTCATAGGTAGTAAAAGGATCCTGAGGGCTGCAGCTTGGGTTTGTGCCACCTTAGAGGACCCAAGCAAACTACTGATGCAAGCCTGACACTGCTGACTGCAGAAGCAGCGCAAACTGCTCAAACTCAATTGTGCCCTTACGATGTGTAGCACAGTCACATGCACTGCTTTTAGTGTATGTCAGTAACCCCCTCGAAAAGGCCTCCTGTCTCTATAGTAACTTTACCATTAAAGTACACTATAAGTGATAGGCAGTCCATAGGATAACATGGGACTTGCACCTTAGCAGACTTTGTTTGCTAGCTCCATTATGGTACCACCTAGATATGTTGTGTTTGATGTTAAATATTAATCCTTCTCTCCCCTGGCACACATCTGGTGTCGAGGAAAGGCTGGCATGCACCAGGGTGGCACTTTAGACGTTGCCCACCTGGTTACCCCAGCTTCACTGTGTTCTGGCTGACCAGCCTGCTTTTTTCGCACCTGCTGCCACTAAGATAGGATTCTGGCCTCCTGCCAGGAAGTGCAAACACTCCGAGGAGGCAGGACAATGACTTGGACAGGAAGAAGGTCACACTTCCCTCCTTCCCTGGAAGGCTAGTGAAGTGGCACATTAAGGCAGTGAGCTTCAAAGGGCACACCGTCTCTGATATGCAAGCAGGCTCTTCCCCAGTGGACATCTGCACATTTGCACCCGGGCAGGCAGGAAACTTAGTCAGGAGGCTTATACCCCCAGAAGGCTAGCCACACCTCAAGGGTTGGCAGCCTGGTCTGTACAGCTAAGGAAGACTTCTGCCATCTTGAAAAGTGACAAAATAGAGGGTTCTGGGTAGAAAAAGTGTCACAACCCACCGGATGTGGTCGCCTCAGGGGCGGCTCAGCTGCTGTAGCTAGAAGTTTATGGGCTACTTACATCCACAACCCTAAGACTACTAAATCTAGGGTTTAAGGGGCTTCCCCGGTACCAGAATCCCATATTTGCAGTAGGTTGTGAAGAAAGCACACAAGAAGACCTGCATTAACAACAACAGGAATGATACCTTGAACCTGTGGAAATCTCCTGGAACTGCTTGACTGTGGCTTGTCCTGGAACAAAGACTGCTTCCCCCAGCAAGAGGGAACCCTTTGTGAGCCAAAGGCAAGAGCAGACTCCCTTGGACTAGTAACACTAGCCCCCTGTGCACTGCAGGTAAAAAGTAGTCACTGTATCCAAATAAGCTTTGGCCACTGGATCCTCTGAGGGATCACCCAAAGACAGATGGTCTAGTGCATTGTGAGAAGTATAGTCCTGCTCCCTGTGAAGTTACAGCTGGCTACCATTTTCCACTGGACCTCCAAAAGGAGAGCTAGCTTCTTACTACTGCGGAGGCTTGTTGGTGGGCAGTCCGGTCATCACCACCGTTACACAATGCTCCACCCAGAGGGCACACCCCAACACCTTCAGCCAACATCACCTGTGGCTCAGTTGATATGCTTTTGCAACTGTTTCCTCACCAGCACTGTCCCCATGGTAAAACCAGCAACCGCCGCCCCTGTTCAGCACCACGGATAGCCAAGCACACCTCTGCACCCTAGACGCCCGAGCTAGGTAGAGTTATTCTACCTGGTGAATCCTGGTCCAGTGGCCCGCCCAAGTTTAGCCCCCAGTGGGTTCTCACAAACTCGACCTCAAAGTGTGTCAAAAGTACCATTTCTCAGCACCCATGGCTCCAGCATTCAGGACTATGGACGGACAGTCAGGACACCTCTACACCTGTGGCTCCACAAACCAGGTAAAATTTGCTTGAATGTAGCAGCTTGGTCCTGGGACCCACACGACCTTAACCACAAGTGGGTTCCTGTGAACTTACCCTGCAAGTGACCGAATGTCACTAGTGACTTTTTCCCTTTGACTGCAATGGTGCGATCTGACAGCTTGTAAATGAACTGATTTTATTTCTACTCTAAAATCCATAACCCAGATTACATGTATCTGACTTACTTTGTTTTGGTGTCTAAAATTATATAAGCATCGGCTCTATTTTTATAAATTGGTGTCAGATTTCATGAAAGCCACACCAATTACTTATTGTCCATGTTGGTATTCTGAAATGTTTAACACATGTTCCACTAGTAAAATGTGACTGCTTTTTGCCATGCTGCCAGGACTAAGCTACGTATTTATTATTGTGAATCTAAAGGACAATCTCTGGCATATTGTGAGAATATTACATAGTGAAGCTTAATCAGCAGCACTGCATAATATTTCACTTTCCTACACTAACAAATTGTCAATACTAAAAAGTTAAAACCATGCTCTAGAAGGACCAGAATGAGTCTTACCTGGTCTTAGTGCTAGTAACCCTAGAAAAATACAGAAAAGTGTATGACTGCAAAGGACATTGTCCCTCCCCACACTAGATGGCAGGTATCTCCTAAGTGAGGGTAAGATTTGGGGCCAATCAAGCCATTGTACATGTTTATATGTCACTTTTATGTGTGTTCATGTGTGCTCTGTTTTACAGTGTCTTTTAACATGTGACCCTCATATGAGGTCCTTGACCCCTGCAGGTAACACGTGCATCTATTTGACAATACCTGTCTGATAATAGAAATTCCGATTTTTCTTTGTGCATTGTTTTAGGTTTACTAACACAAATACCTGGTAGGATTCACTCTGATCCTTGTAGTGCATGGTTTTAACATTGTACTATTCACTATTTGTTAGTCTAAGTCTTTAGAGATCCTTAACCCTGAAGAATGCCTTTGCCCAATACAGGCAACCTAGAATAGAGCAGAAACATGTTGGCATTAAGATGATGGTTGGAACCATTGTGATCTTATTCCATTGCATAGTCAGTTTTAGGTGCACTAGAGGTCACCCCTAATAACGGTGAGAACCTGGTTACCTCTTGGTCCTTTTAACTTTATATGGATACCCTGTTTTGCCCAGGAAATGATCTTATTTAAGAACTCCCTCCATCAGATTTACAAGGGGGTCGAGTCCACCCTGGTGGTATTGTCCAGGTTGGGGAGACGTTGCCTATGATGAAGCATGTCACATTATGTGAGTGAGGCTTCCTCTTCCAATAAAATTGGTCTTTCTTCTCCTCTTGGGCTTATCCCTGTCCATGCCAGAATCTTCGTAATTTAGGTATCAGTGATTTGTACCAGAACACTAATAAAAATAGCGCTGCAGAAACCACCATATCTCTATGTGTTTTGGGTCTTTACTTTGGGAGGACGTGTGGTGGTGTACACTTCCCTCTTCTTTTGTGTTTTGAGTCTCCCTAGTTCCCTCACATAGAACATAAGCCCTTGCTGAAGCTTAGAAACAGTAATGGCTGTCTCATAGTATGTCTCCCAGAGTACCAAGGCCCTAATGTTTATCCCCTTCTGTGCCGCGGACGTAACGGTTATGTCCCACGGCACAGTGCTCCTGTGCCGAGGACGTAACCATTACGTCCTTGGCATGGAGCCCGGAGGGAGCGCTAGCGCTCCCTCCGTGGGGTTCCCCCCAGCCCCCCAAGGCGGGGATGGAAGGGGAAGACCTTCCCCTTCCACCCTCACCCCCCCGTAATGACGTCAGCGCGCAATCGCGCGCTGACCTCATTACCCCGCGCCGGTCGCACTGGACGCATTTGCTTCCAGTGCGATTCAGGGAGAAACAGGGGAGTTTCTCCTCCGGCGGGTGGGGGGTTTGGGCCAAAGAGGCACAGGGGGAAAGGAAAGGCTTTTCCTTTCCCCGCTGTCTCTTTGAGCATTCCTGCTGCCCGATCGCATTGCAGGAATGCCCACTAGACGGCAGGGATTTTTTATTTTTTTTTATATTTCTAATGTTTGGACTCAGGGAGCGGCCCCTTGGGCAAGGGTCGCTCCCTTTTGGGGGCATCTTGTATTGTGGCCATTTCTGCCCCCCTTGGGGGCAGATCGGCCTATTATTTTAGTCCGATCTGCCCCCAAGGGTGGCAGAATCTACTAGACACCAGGGATTTAAAAAAAAAAATATTTCTAAACTTTGGACTCGGGGAGCGGCCCCTTGGGCAAGGGTCGCTCCCTTTTGGGGGGCATCTTGTATTGTGGCCATTTCTGCCCCCCTTGGGGGCAGACCGTCCTATTATTTTAGGCCGATGGGGGCAGAATCCACTAGACACCAGGGATTTAAAAAAAATATATATTTCTAAACTTTGGACTCGGGGAGCAGCCCCTTGGGCAAGGGTCGCTCCCTTTTGGGGGCATCTTGTATTGTGGCCAGATCGGCCTATTATTTTAGGCTGATCTGCCCCCAAGGGGGGCAGAATCCACTAGACACCAGGGATTATTTTCTTTTAAACTATTTTTAAATGCTTGAATTTAGGAGCGGCCCCTTGGGCAAGTGTCGCTCCCTTTTGGGGGCATCTTTATTGTGGCCATTATCGGCCTATTATTTTTAGGCTGATCTGCCCCCAAGGGGGGCAGAAGCCACTTAGACACCAGGGATAATTTGTGTGTGTGTGTGTTAGTGGAGGGGGGCAACCCCTTGGGCAAGGATGGCCCCCCCTTTGGAGGCACATGTACCAAGGCCATTTCTGCCCCCTTTAGGGACAGATCAGCCTATTATTTTTAGGCTGATCTGCCCCCAAAGGGGGGCAGAAACCACTAGAACGCCAGAGTTTTTAAAAAATATGTTTATTTATGTGGGGGCGTCCCCTTGGGCAAGGGGCACCCCCCCCCAAGGGGGGCATTGAACTGTTGGCCATTTCTGTCCCCCTTGGGGGCAGATGGGCCTATTTCTTTTAGGCCCATCTGCCCCCAAGGGGGGCAGAAGCCACGTAGGCAACAGGGATAGTGTGTGTGTGTGGTTTGTTTTTTGTTTGGGGGTGGGCCCTTGGGGACACACTACTAAAGGTATTTTCTGCCCTCCTTGGGGCAGATAGGCCTATTTTTTAGTAGGCCCATCTGCCCCTATGGCAGAATCCACTTAGGCACCAATTTCTAAATGCTTGATGGTGGGATGTTTGTCAACTGACGAAGTATTTGCATTTGTGATGATTTTTTTTCTCCTTTTTGTATTAGTTCAAAGCTTTTGCTTTCTTTGCTGTGGCTCCTTGCGGTTTTGGCGGTGGTTGACCTGCGGTTTGCATAGTTGCATGTTTTAGGTAAGTAAAAACAATTTACTCCAAAGGAGTATTGTTGCCATGCATGAATGACATGTTTGTAGGTGGTGTACTAAATGCATGTTTGTGTGAAATTGTCCTTAGATTTGTGCACAATGATATTTGTGTTGTCTTATTTCTAATTTGCTTTTCTTTCTTTCTTTTTAGTGGGATATCATTGGTGATTGCTGTGTCTGTGCAGAGTAGTTGCTGGTGATTCAAGCTTTTTCAGGCAAGTGAGCGGTATAGTTTTTGAGTTTATAACTCTTACTAATAAAGCTACACTTTATTACTTATCTTACACAGTGCTGGTTGTTGGTGGTGCATTTGTCCAGTTAATTTTAGTAGGAAAGATCATGGCTAGCCGCAGGATGACCGCTCAGCAGGTGGTTGGTATGCTTTTTGAGTCATTGTCTGATCATGATTATGAGACGGACTCTGCATCTGAGGCAGAGGAGGAAGTGAGGGATTCTGGCAGTGAAGTTTCTGCCGGAAAGGAATCTTCTGATGAGGAAGCCACACTCAGTGCAGATGAAGGGCCTGTTTCAGAGGAGGACACTAATGTGGCATTAGTGCAGCAACCTGGGGCTGAAAGGTTTCCCGTTAGAAGACCTGAACTCTGGGTTGCCCCAAACATGGAGCAGCCAGAGTTGCCTGCCTTTACTGGTCTCACGGGGTGTAGAGTCAATACTGAGAACTTTTTGCCTGTCAATTTCTTTGAGTTATTTGTGGATGATGTGTTTGTGGAAGAGATTGTTGAGCAGACTAATTTGTATGCAGGGCAGTATTTGAGGGACAACGCTGCTAGACTTAGGCCGCACTCTAGAGCTGCCCATTGGATTCCCACAAATTTGGAGGAGATGAAAAGGTTTTTAGGTTTGACTCTTTTGATGGGGTGGATAAGGAAGCCGTCACTGGCTTCTTATTGGTCTACTAGTCTGTTGATGGCAACAGCTATATTTCCTGCAACAATGAGTCGTAATCGGTATTTGCTTCTTCTTAGGATGCTGCATTTTATTGACAATGCATAAGCCTTGCCATGAGATCACCCTGATTCTGACCGTCTTTTTAAGATTAGGCCTGTCCTTGATCATTTTGTAGATTGTTTTTCAGAGGTCTATGTTCCAGGCAAAGAAATAGCTGTGGACGAGTCTTTGGTCCTCTTCAAGGGTCGTTTGGTTTTTAGGCAGTACATTCCTAGCAAGAGGGCACGATGTGGAATTCAATTGTGTATGCTGTCTGAAAGTAGTACAGGATATGTGTATAATTTCCGTGTCTACACTGGTAGGGATTCCAGTATTGACCCCCCTGGTTGTCCTCCCACTTTTGGAGTTACTGAGAAAATTGTGTAGGAACTTGGTAGACGACTGTTCAACAAAAGTCACCATTTGTATGTAGATAACTTTTACACTGGAGTGCAGTTGTTCAAGGAATTGTTTAGAGTGGACACTGTTGCTTGTGGCACAATTCTTTGTAACCGGAAAGGCTATCCAAGGGAGCTTGTCTGTAAAAAACTTGAGAGGGGACAGTGCAGTGCCTTGCGGAATGATGAGCTGCTAGCTTTGAAGTTTTCAGACAGGAGGGATGTCTACATGCTAAGTACCAAATGAGAGTACTTCCCCCGTGACTGTTTGGGGCCAGGTTGCTGAAGTGCGCAAACCTGTGTGCATTTTAGATTATAATAAGCACATGGGAGGTGTAGATAGAGTTGATCAGAGGTTGGAACCTTATACTGCTATTCGTAAGTCTTACGTTTGGTATAAGAAGTTAGCAATTCACCTCTTCCACTTAGCAACTTTTAATGCTTTTATTGTGTTTAAGGATAGGTCTCCAGAGTCAAAGATGACATTTGTGAAATTTCAGGAGTCAGTGATAGAGAGCCTGATTGTGGTGGAACAGGCTAGAGTTCCTAGAGAAGCAGTGGTGGAGGATGAGGCTAGATTGAAAGATCGCCACTTTGCTGAGCACATTTCTCCCACACTCAAAAAAGACTTTCCAGCTAAGAAATGTAGAGTGTGTTTTCGAAGAAGTATCCGGAGGGAGACTCGAATGTACTGCCCAGATTGTCCTTCAAAGCCTGGGCTGTGTGTGGGTGGTTGTTTTAAGAGTTACCACACCCAGAATAATTACTGGGAACAACCATGAGGGTAAACTCATGTCTGTTTTGTATTTTCATGTGTTCAGTTTCATGGTTAGCATTTCTGTCATGTACTTAGTTAGAGCTTTTGTGTTTGTAGTATTGTAATGATTTGTAATTAGTTAGGGGTTTCTTTGTTTAAAAAAAAAAAAAAGGGTGCCATTGTGTGTGGAGTGGGGCTTAGCTGAGGGTGTACATAGTGTACATATTGACTTGCTGTTGGCTACTGCAACACGCTGCCAGCCAAACACCAGTCCACACACTGCCATCAGCTGGTGTGATTGTTGTATCAGGCATGTGGGCGTATGTAAGTGATGGGCCCTTGAGTGGCGCTGTCTGTCGATGTGAGTGTTGTAATATGCTGGGCCTGTGGCTGGCGGTGTGAATGGTCTTGTGCGTGTCATGTATGAAAGGTGCGTGAATGGACTGTAAAGCGGTTGATGCCTTGTCGCGGCTTTACATCTCACGAGCTGTGAGTCATTGGTTCAGTTTTTTGCCTTTCAGTTATTAACAGTGCATTTCATTTTTGTGAAATCTCTTGTTAATAAAATTTGATCCACTGAACCATCACTCACCCTCGTGCCAAATCCAACCAGTATGTGTGGTAAAAATGACAAAACCTGCTCTACTGTAATCAGGCGTCGCAGCACACCTGTGACACGCTAGGGGCCTCGGGTGGGACCCCGATGATGAAGCATGCCACCAACTTGGTTGGTGGATGAGGGGTCTTTTCACATAACCTAAGTGCGTTTGTTTTCACAATTTTAGTGTTTGGAACATCACAGACGTATGTGGACACATCAAAATGATATATTACAAAACTACCTGTGTTTGGGGGGGAGGGGGCACCTATGTTTTTGGTCCTGGGTGCGGCCTTCATCTAGGGAAACCTACCAAACCCAGACATTTTTTTAAACTAGACACCCCAAGGAGTCCAGGGAGGTGTGGCTTGCGTAGATCCCCCAACATTTTCTTACGCAGACTCCTCTGCAAACCTCAAAATTTGCTTAAAAAAGAATATTTTCCTGACTTTCGTTTGTACGATCACCGCTCCAGCACAAAATTCCTACTCCCCAGCGTTCCCCTCAGTCTCCCAAGTAAAATGACACCTCACTTGTGTGGATCCCCGAAGCAGAGTCAGCCTAAAGATGTATAAAAGAAGAATATGTCCTTATCAACTCGCTGTGCTATCCCCTCTATCTGTACACGTTTTTGGCCCTATTCTGTTGCAGGCACCTGGCCCACCCACACAAGTGAGGTATCATTTTTACCGGGAGACTTGGGGGAACGCTGGGTGGAAGGAAATTTGTGGCTCCTCTCAGATTCCAGAACTTTCTGTCACCGAAATGTGAGGAAAATGTGTTTTTTCAGCCAAATGTTGGTTTGCAAAGGATTCTGGGTAACAGAACCTGGTCAGAGCCCCACAAGTCACCCCATCTTGGATTCCCCTAGGCCTCTAGTTTTAAAAAATGCATAGGTTTGGTAGGTTTCACTAGGCGCCGGCTGAGCTAGGGGCCAAAATCCACAGGTAAACGCTTTGCAAAAAACACCTCTGTTTTCTGTGAAAAAATGGGATGTGTCCACGTTGTGTTTTGGGGCATTTCCTGTCGCGGGCGCTAGGCCTACCCACACAAGTGAGGTATCATTTTTATCAGGAGACTTGGGGGAACATAGAATAGTAAAACAAGTGTTATTGCCCCTTGTCTTTCTCTACATTTTTCCCTCCAAATATAAGAGAGTGTGTAAAAAAGACGTCTATTTGAGAAATGCCCTGTAATTCACATGCTAGTATGGGCACCCCGGAATTCAGAGATGTGCAAATAACCACTGCTCCTCAACACCTTATCTTGTGCCCATTTTGGAAATACAAAGGTTTTCTTGATAGCTATTTTTTACTCTTTATATTTCAGCAAATGAATTGCTGTATACCCGGTATACAGTAGAATGAAAACCCACTGCAGGGTGCAGCTCATTTATTGGCTCTGGGTACCTAGAGTTCTTGATGAACCTACATATCCTATATATCCCCGCAACCAGAAGAGTCCAGCAGACGTAACGGTATATTGTTTTAAAAAATCTGACATTGTAGGAAAAAGTTACAGAGTAAAACGTAGAGGAAAGTTGCAGTTTTTTTCACCTCAATTTCAATATTTTTTTTTCTTCAGTTGTTATTTTCTGTAGGAAACCCTTGTAGGATCTACACAAATTACCCCTTGCTGAATTCAGAATTTGGTCTACTTTTCAGAAATGTTTTGGTTTCTGGGATCCAGCATTGGTTTCACGCCCATTTCTGTCACTGACTGGAAGGAGGCTGAAAGCACAAAAAAAATCATTAAAATGGGGTATGTCCCAGTAAAATTTCAAAATTGGGTTGAAAAATTGGGTTTTATGATTCAAGTCTGCCTGTTCCTGAAAGCTGGGAAGCTGGTGATTTTAGCTCCGCAAACCCTTTGTTGATGCCATTTTCAGGGGAAAAAACACAAACCTTCTTCTGCAGCACCTTTTTCCCATTTTTTTTTAAAAAAACGAAGTTTTCACTGTATTTTGGCTAATTTCCTGGCCTCCTTCTGGGGAACCCACAAAGTCTGGGTACCTCTAGAATCCCTAGGATGTTGGAAAAAAAGGATGCAAATTTGGCGTGGGTATCTTATTTGAACTAAAAGTTATGAGGGTCTAAGCGCGAACTGCCCCAAATAGCCAAAAAAAGGCTCGGCACAGGAGGGGGAAAAGGCCCGGCAGCAAAGGGGTTAATGAGGAACAAAACAATAACAACACTAGTGGATTTTCTCTAAGGATACTGTACTTCTTAACAGCTGCATTAGGAATGTTTACATGACAGAAAATGGAAAATACCTTGTTTTGTCCCATAGGGGTGTTTCTCTATTGCCAGTCCCTCCCTACTAAGTCCTAAAATGCTTTTCTTGTCGGTATTAATTAGCTACCTAACTGAATTGTATTTCAGTCTTCTAAGACTAGTCTGGCTGCTTTGCTTGGGAAACAAGGCGACCGTACTCACTTCTTTTTAAGTTATGTGCTATTGCCATTGCTATGGTTGGAGCTAAGTTACGATTGTATGTTTTTGTACCCATGTGATATACTCACATTTAGATCCACTCATTGGGATACCTATGGAAAAAGTCATGACTGAAAGTTGTGTTTTTGTTTATAATTCCTCATGTTGCTCCATAATATTTTCCATAATATTTGTCGAGTATACGTTTATTCACACAATATTAAAACTACGTTTTTTAACACATCAGTTCTTGTATTGTACTTTTTTGTTGTTTTTGTTTTAGAAAGGGGGCAGCTTATATCAAACACCCGTGCCTCAACACTGTAGCATGCTTGGCATTTTTTCCTCGGTAGAAGTACTTTGAGGGGTGCCTACAGTGTTCAAATGTATGTGATCTCACGCTCCATTTTTGTGAGAGGGCACTTATGTGTCGGACCATTATCTATCTGCAGAAAAAAATATATGTATAGATACAGTAATGGTGATGATAACTACAGTAAGAGCTGCATCTAGCCTTTTTTCCTACTTCAACAACCTCTCAGTATCTCACCCTCCTGCTTTCAACAAATAGTGAGTAAAAATGAGCGCCGCACACAATGTAAGGAAAGTACTATGGAAATTAAGTCGTTGTTCAAAAACTCCATATTCGCATACAGCTACAGAGGACTTTAAAAGCAATATTTTTATAACCAGATACCCCTTTTTTATTGGCGTGTGGGTATATAATTGTGCGATGCAACAAATATACCTTTGAATTTGCTGGGGGCAAATGGAATAATGGTGGAGTGATGCAGTCTTTGATGAGTTTTGAAAATATGAGGATGATAAAAGTTATCTGAGGACTCTGGAAAGAAATTAATGTAGAAATGAAAAATGTATGGAGTAGCTTTTTAAAGATTTTGGGGCTCATTACGAGGCCGGCAGTTTTCAGACTGCCAGCCCCACAGTGGCGGCCAGGCCCGCCGCTGTTGTGGCAGCCCAACCACCAGCTAGACCCTTGTGATCAGACTGCCAGAGTTCGCCAGCACCGCCGGGATCCATGGTCCATGATCCCGACGGTGCTGGTGGGAAACTCCTAATAGGCCCGGCGGGGTGGATGCCACTAGGGCGGTGGCCACCCTGTTGGGAGTTTGGCGGACGGGTTTTTCCATCTGCCAAACTCAAAATGAGTGCCTTTATTATTGCAATATATTGATAAGCTGTGTGGTAATTAAAATAAATATGTGTATATTTTTGTTTGTAAACCTATAATAAACACATTCTATAAGCCAAAGGAAAGTTTGAAACAATAAGTTCAACCCCTCCTAATATTTTCAAGAATCGGCTAATATTTTTACTATTGGAGAAATACAGTAATCACAACATATTATTTATATAAAAACGGAACTCGCCCTGGCGTTGCCATTTGTCACAAGGGCATAGTCAATGTTAGCAAGACAGCAGCACTCAGGAAAGGGCGTGGCTTCCTCAGTGTGCGAACATCATTTGAATAAGCATAAGGTGGAGGAACTTGGAAAAGCCGCTGGTGTTGCCGAAAGGATTCATTGTATGCCAGGCAGTTAGTTCCCTATGAGACGTAATAAAAAGGAAGTTACCGTTAATAAATACGAGATTGTCAGCCCATTATACAATGCACAGAAAGGAGTCATGCGAAAACAGGAACATAGGTCATACTGAACTTTCTTAATAATGGGAAGTAGGAGAGTAGACAAAGAATATATCAGCAGTGCAATATAGAGACAGGCCAAGAGAAACAACTTAACAACTATACACAAATTCTACCCACGCTGCGCGCAGGAATTATGGAATATTGTACATATACTTCATTGTCATCTTTCAGGTCTCCACAGGTTCCGTTTTTAGAAGTCAATATTTGAAGCTGGACTTCGGGGCTCCACGTGTTACAATGTACTTCTTCCATTAGTGTGCCATGGCAGATGTCTGCTGATGCTTAGATGTTTTTAATACATTTTCAGGGAGTCAAAGTCGTACATTTGTTTACTTCTCCCATGCTAAAGAAAATTACAAAAATTGTGCCAGGGCGTCGGTGCACCGTGAATCTGTATTAGCAGATTTTGTTAATGGATAAGAGAAACACACTACTGTGATCTATTCATTGTGCTCTTACATAAGACCACCGAGGCAGTGCCATGCAGAGTGAAACCAAACAAACAGCTTTACGACGAGTCCCCAGAAAGAGTAATCAACCTAAACTAAGAAAGGGGATCCTCAATACCCTTTTATTTTATTTAAATTATATATTATTTAATTCAGCTTCTGTGTCACGGTTTACTGGCGCCGCACAGTGCTTAAGAAAGGCTTGGAAGGTGTGCCTTGAAAACACAATTAAACTTTTCTTCCCAAAATACTTTCACCTCTTGAGTTGCGAAGTTTAACCCAGTTCTTATCTCGGATTCCTGCTGTGCTCTGTCCCGCAGCTTTGGACCCCGCACCTCCAATGCTCCACTAAGGTTAAGCACCTTAGGGTAGTGCGTCACAAACTCCAGTGAAGAAGTGCTCAAAACTCAAGCAGCGATGGTTTTTCTGACATGCTGTGATGGAAAGCTGGGGCCTGCATGGAAAACCAAGGTCGTTGTGTCAAGTAGGGACCACACTCCAGAGCAGGCAGTGGCGATGTCTCAAATTCTTACAGCAATGCATCGGTTTGGAATGACGCATTGAGTCGATGCATCATTTCTCCTTGTAGCACCAAAAGCCTCCTTAAAGGACTCCACTTGGCAGCACAGGGCTTTCAGCAGAGGAGCCCAGTTGCTGGCAGATAAAGTCTTTGATATCCCTGAGACTTCTTAACAGGAGGCAAGATCAAGTCAAGCCCTTGGAGAACCTTGAAAAGCAGGATGTAGAAAGCAAAGTCCAGTCCTTTCACTCCAATGGCAGAAGCAGCAGGCCAGCACAACAAAGCAACAGGCAGAGTGGCAGTCCCTCCTACAACATCCAGCGCCTCTTCCTGGCAGAATGCCCTCAGTCCAGAAGTGTTTTAACTATGTGAGGTCCGATACTTATAGCCCTTTCTGTCTTTGAAGTAGGCAAAGTTCAAGGATAAGTCTTTGTAGTGCACAGGACTCTGCCTTTCCTGCACTGGCCGCAGACACACTCCAGGGAGTTGGAGACCCCTTTGTTTAAGGGCAGGCACAACCCTATTCAGGTGAAGTGTCACCTCCTCCCACCACTGTAGCTCAGGAAGACCCATCAGGACATGCAGGGCACACAGTACACACCAAAGGTTGGGAGGGGAAACTAAGTCATGGTGGGTGCCAACACTTGAGGTTCAACCCAACATAATCAAACCAGTAGTTCCACAAAGGGACGTGCTCAATTCAAGCTCAACTGCATATAGGATATGCTGATGGTTCCCCAAGTATCCGCCTGTATAGATGAGAATAACAGGAACTTTTCCTTTATGGAAGAGATGGTCTCACTTAATAGTGTCATGCTTCATCATAGACCACCTTTTCCCACCCTGGTAGAACAATGTCACCAGAGCGGACTCAACCTTTTAGTTCAGACCTACCAGAGGGAGTTTTTAAATAAAGCTTACTGGATAGAAAGGGGATTCAGATAATTAAAAATACCTAATAGACTACCAGTAATTTACCTTTAATTTTGGTGCTCAATGATATGAGTAAAAACAAGAACATTTGATAAGCTTATGTATAATGACTTAGCTCATCATTCAAGAAGCCCACATGTTTCTGCCCCCTTTACAAGCCTATACTGGTCTAGGAAATTCATCAGGGCTGTGGATCCATAGCTAAGTTAGGATGGAATAGTGTCAAACTATTTGCGTAGTAGAAGTCCGTAACAAAGAATACACTCGGGGCCTACTTGATAATATATGAGCTTCCAAAACACATATCAAGGATCAAAGCCCAGAAAGACCACTCTGTAATCAAGTGCATAGGAACCATTAAGTGAACATGCACAGTGAGAAAATGCACTGCAAACTACTGCGAACATGTGTAGTTTTAAAAAGTGTTCAGCTAGAAACACGCATCCCTGTATTTCTTAAACTGAGCTTGTTCAGGAAAACACACACCTGGAAACCTCCAGTGTGTGTTCTATGACTCAGGCCGTTCCATACTATTGCATAACGGAAAATGTGTGAGTTCACAAACATTCTTACCCAGGATTGATGAGTTAAATGCCTTGTGTCTGTGATAGAGACAATGCACTGTGTAGGGAGAAGGAAATGCAAATTCACAAGCATAAGGTCAATTGTTGAGCTCTAGATGGGTGGTATGCAGCAACTCTTGTTATTACCTACGTCAGTAGAGGTTGGCCGGGAAAACCGCACAGTTCATGAGTTCACCTGTCATCAAGGTATTGTTTATATAATGGAAGATCTCTAAAAACCTATAGAAAGTACTACTACTGCCGTAAACATTATGGGGGTCATTCTGACCCCGGCGGTCTAAGACCGCCGGGGCCAGGGTCGGCGGGAGCACCTCCGACAGGCCGGCGGTGCCCCGCAGGGCATTCTGACCGCGGCGCTTCGGCCGCGGTCAGAAGAGGCAAACCGGCGGTCTCCCGCCGGTTTACCGCTGCCCTTTGAATCCCCCATGGCGGCGCAGCTTGCTGCGCCGCCATGGGGGATTCTGACACCCCCTACCGCCATCCTGTTCCTGGCGGTTCGCCCGCCAGGAACAGGATGGCGGTAGGGGGTGCCGCGGGGCCCCTGGGGGCCCCTGCCGTGCCCATGCCAATGGCATGGGCACGGCAGGGGCCCCCGTAAGAGGGCCCCGCAAAGTATTTCAGTGTCTGCTAAGCAGACACTGAAATACGCGACAGGTGCAAACTGCACCCGTCGCACCCCTGCAACTCCGCCGGCTCAATTCTGAGCCGGCGTCCTCGTTGCAGGGGCATTTCCTCTGGGCCGGCGGGCGCTCTTTTGGAGAGCGCCTGCCGGCCCAGAGGAAATGTCTAAATGGCCGCCGCGGTCTTTTGACCGCGGTGCGGTCATTCAGCGGCGGTAGCTTGGCGGGCGGCTCCCGCCGCCCGCCAACATTAGAATCAGGCCCTATGTATTGATAAGAGAAATAACTGGGTCCTTTCTAGCTCGATAGGCAATGGTCTACACAAAGGGAACATAGTGCTGCATTTCATAGTGGTAAAAAGCCCCTGATACTTGGAAGTGCATGTCCATCCCTACTTGAAAAAATCTGTCCAAGCTTAAGAGGCACCTTTCCCTCTGTAGCAGTCTCTATAATGGTTAACATGCTGTAATACAGCCAATTGTATGTACCAGGGGAAGAAGGCATGTTAATTAATAAGTACTCTTTTAGAGGTTCTCTTGGCCTCAATATGTGTGCAGGGAACAGGAAAGTGGGATCACTCTGGTAGTTCGCTATGGTCCCCGAGCCTGCCCAAAGAAGCTCACTTTAAATGTAATAAGCAGTAAGTGCCTAAGGCGATCCTTATCAAAAAGAGAATGTCCCTAGAGAGAAATACAAGCAGGGAAGCAGAATCCCCCCTTAATCCTATTGATATCACCAAACTCTCAGCAAACTGTGTGTAGAGAAACAGTACGCATATAGCCCCAGAAATGAGTGCAGGAAAACTTAATGCCCCTTGAAACTCTTAACCCCTTTGCTGCCAGGCCTTTTTCCCCTCAGGTGCCAGGCCTTTTTCTGGCTATTTGGGGCAGGGCGCCCTTAGGCCCTCATAACTTTTTGTCCACATAAGCTACCCACACCAAATTTGCGTCCTTTTTTTCCAACATCCTAGGGATTCTAGAGGTACGCAGACTTTGTGGGTTCCCCTGAAGGAGACCAAGAAATTAGCCAAAATACAGTGGAAACTTTGTTTAAAAAAAAAAAAAAGTGGGAAAAAAGGGCTGCAGAAGAAGGCTTGTGTTTTTTTCCCTTTAAATGGCATCAACAAAGGGTATGCGGTGCTAAAATCAACATCTTCCCAGCTTTCAGGAACAGGTAGACTTGAATCAGAAAGCCCAATTTTTCAACATAATTTTAGCATTTTACTGGGATATGCCCCATTTGTACGATTTGTTGTGCTTTCAGCCTCCTTCCAGTCAGTGACCGATATGGGTATGAAACCAATGCTGGATCCCAGACACCTAAACATTTCTGAAAAGTAGACAAAATTCTGAATTGAGCAATGGGTAATTTGTGTAGATCCTACAAGGGTTTCCTACAGAAAATAACAACTGAAATAAAAAGATATTGAAATTGAGGTGAAATAAACAGCCATTTTTCTCTATGTTTTATTCTGTAACTTTTCCCTGCAATGTCAGATTTTTTAAAGAAATATACCATTACTTCTGCTGGACTCTTCTGGTTGCGGGGATATATAGGGCTTGTAGGTACATCAAGAAACCTACGTACTCAGAGCCAATAAATGAGCTGCACCTTGCAGTGGGTTTTTCATTCTGTACCGGGTATACAGCAATTCATTTGTTGAAATATAAAGAGTGAAAAATAGGTATCAAGAAAACCTTTGTAGTTCCAAATGGGCACAAGATAAGGTGTTGAGGAGCAGTGGTTATTTGCACATCTCTGAATTCTGGGGTGCCCATACTAGCATGTGAATTACAGGGCATTTCTCAAATAGACGTCTTTTTTACACACTCTCTTATATTTGGAAGGAAAAAAAGTAGAGAAAGACAAGGGGCAACAACACCTGTTTTGCTATTCTATGTTCCCAATACAAATGGTACCTCACTTGTGTGGGTAGGCCTAGCGCCCGTGACAGGAAATGCCCCAAAACACAATGTGTACACATCACATTTTCCCAAAGAAAATAAAGGTGTTTTTTTTGCAAAGTGCCTACCTGGGGCTCTAGCTCAGCCGAAAACTAGGGAAACCTACCAAACCTGTGCATTTTGGAAAACTAGAGACCTAGGGGAATCCAAGATGGGGTGACTTGTGGGGCTCCCACCAGGTTCTGTTACCCAGAATCCTTTGCAAACCTCGAAATGCGGCTAAAAACACTTTTTCCTCACATTTTGGTGACAGAATGTTCTGGAATCTGAGGGGAGCCACAAATTTCCTTCCACCCTGCGTTTCCCCAAGTCTCCCGATAAAAATCGTACCTCACTTGTGTGGGTAGGCCTTGTGCTCGCAACAGGAAATGACCCAAAACACCATCTGGACACATCAAAATTATCAAATACAAAAGTACCTGTTTTTGCGGGGCGGGCACCTGCGTTTTTGGTCTTGGGCTCAGTAACCATCTAGGGAAACCTACCAAACCCAGACATTTCTGAAAACTAGACACCCGAGGGAGTCCAGGGAGGTGTGACTTGTGTGGATCTCCCAATGTTTTCTTACCCAGAATCCTCAGCAAACCTCAAATTTAGCTTAAAAAATTTAATTTTGGGGGGCAGATGGGCCTTCCAGAAATAGGCCAATCTGCCCCCAAAGGGGGCAGTTATGGCCAACAGTAATATGCCCCCATGCGGAGTGACCCTTGCCCAAAAGGCTGCCCCCCCCAAACAAAACACACACATACACACACACCAATCCATGGTGTCTAGAGGTTTCTGCCACCTTTGGGGGCAGATTGGCTTAAAAAAAATAGGCCGATCTGCACCAAGGGGGGCAGCAATGGCCTAAATACAATTTGCCACCCAGGGGAGCGACCCTTGTCTAAGGGGTCGCTTCCCATACATAAAAACATAAAGTAAATAAAAAAATATATATATCCCTGGTGTCTAGAGGTTTCTGCCCCCCCCCCCCTGGGGGCAGATCCGCCTAATTATATTAGGCCGATCTGCCTCCAGGGGGGGCAAAAAAGGCCTAAATATATTTTGCCCCCCCTGGGGAGTGGCCCTTGCCAAAGGGCCGCTCCCCTTATGCGCAAGTATGAATAAAATAAATAATCCCTGGTGTCTAGTGGTTTCTGTCCCCCCCGGGGGGCAGATCGGCCTAATTATATTAGGCTAATCTGCCCCCCGGGGGGGGCAGAAATGGCTTAAAAATAATTTGCCCCCCCCCCGGGAGCGACCCTTGCCTAAGGGGTAATTCCCCAAACATTAAACATTTTTTTATCCCTGGTGTCTAGTGGTTTTCTGCCCACCCCCCCCCGTGGGCAGATCAGTCTAATATTATTAGGCTGATTTGCTCCTGGGGGGGTGGGGCAGAAATGACCTAAAAATCATTTGCCCTCCTGGTGAGCAGCCCCACTCCCCTTATGCGAAAGTATGAAAAAAATAAAAAATCCCTGGTGTCTAGTGGGCATTTCTGCTGCCCGGTCGCATCGCCATCGGGCAGCAGAAATACTAAGAGAGACATGAAAGGAGAGGAAAGGCCTTTCCTCTCCTTTCACGCCTCTCTACCCCCTCCACGTGATTGGAGGAGAAATGCTTTTGCATTTCTCCCCCCATCGGCGCTAGAAGCTGAGCTTCCAGCATAGAGGGGAAAGCCTCTAAAGAGGTCAGCGCAAATTAGCGCGCTGACATCATCAGACGCCATGGGGGAGGGCTAAGGGGGGCCCATAGCAGGACAAGCTGGTCTTGTCCTCGGCACCGGGCAACCGTTGCCGAGGGCGAGACCAGCTCGTCCGGGGCACCCATGGGGTTATTATCACTAGAGTCTCCTCAAAGTGCGTGCAGACTAACAGTGCACATATAACCCCATGAGCCTCCTTGTGGTCCCCTCACTTACTTTGTCAAATGGTGCATCACTCGGTAACACCTATGTGTTTTCCTCTCTGCTTTTCCGCTAGTTGAGGGCATCCTGATCAGTTAAATACTCCCTGCATACCTCATAAATGTTCGTAGTGCGTCATTGTCGGGCGCTTCCAATGACATCATGGCCACGTCCCATGAATCCTGGGAAATGAATGCTCGGAGCCTAAGAAGAATGTAATGGCTCGTAAGATTCGTGGAGTCACGTTTGCAGTGAATCGTACTTCAATGCTCACAAATATGTGTCCTAACTTTGCGAGTCATCCCAATATATCTTGGTTTGCACGGGCACTGGATCATATAAATTACCTTTTTGCTATTACAGTTTGATCTCATTTCCCAGGGTATCCTGAGTCCCATCTTGAGAGGAGTAATTCTTCTGGTGAATCTGCAAACACTACATTTATCACATGGAGAATGTCCTGATGGACCTGGTTGGTTCCACGATGTCTGGTGTCGCTCAATGGTATGTCCCTTTCCCAGTTGTGTACGTACTATCATATCCGGAATGCTTTGTGCTCTTTTGAAAGTATGCATTGGTCGTGGGAAATCTAGGTCCCCTGACATCAAATTTTTCCATTTGTCTTTAATGATCTCCTGCCCATCTTTAGACACAGGAGAAAAAGTAGACACACAGATTATTCTCTCCTCTGTCAGTTTTTCTAAGGATTTGAGTAATTGTTCTCTGATGTTATTTTGGGCCCTCTTCTTTGCTCTTTGAATCAGGTGCCTAGGATAATTCTTAGTTGCTAACTTTTTTGAGAGTTTTTTTGCATACCTGTTATATTCATCTGGGTGGGAACAATTACGTCTCAGGCACAGGAACTGGCCTACTGGTAGACTCTCTCTCAGAACTCGTGGATGAAAGATCTCAAATCTCAGTAAGTTGTGCCTATCAATTGGTTTGTAATAGACCTGGTTCTCAAGGACTCCATTCCTAGCCTGTACTAGGAGATCAAGAAAAGGGAGCTTCTTTTCACCTATTGTGATGGTAAATTGTAGGTATAGGTTGAGTGCGTTCAGCCAGTTAGTGAAGGTCATTGCCTCATCCCTCGTACCCTTCCAAATCAACAGTATATCATCAATGTATCTTTTCCATAACCTGATTTTTTTCAAGGAAGAGGTTAGATTTGTGTAGAAAATAATTCATCTCAACAGAGTGGACATACAGATATGCCAAGCTTGGCACCAAGGTGCTGCTCATTGATGTCCCATGGACTTGTAAGAAGAAGTCGCCTTCAAACTCGAAATAATTCAGAGAGAGTGCAAAGTGTGCTGCATTTAGGATGAACTCTGGGGGGGTGATGGATTCCCATTTGGCATTCTTCAAAATCTCTTCTATTACCTCTGACATAGCTTCTTGGGGAATATTTGTATACAAAGATTCTACGTTGAGGTTAATCAGTAGCTCTTTTTCACTGTCAAATGTCATGTTATCCAACTTAGTTAAGAAGTCCTCAGTATCTTGCAGATATGTGGGCATTTGTTTCACTAATTGACAAAGGAAAGTGTCACAAAACTGAGACAAAGGTTTGAGGGACAAACCGATCCCAGACACATTTGGTCTTCCGGGGGGATGGATTCTTTCCTTATAGATCTTGGGGAGTATGTAGAAATAAGGTATTCCTGGGTTCCTTTTTTTAAAAAAAGTTCCCTCCTGCTTGGTGATCCATAAATTTTCGAAGGCCCTTGATGACAAAGTTAATCTTTTCCACTATTTCCGAGGTTGGGTCTCTTGTCAAGCGTTTATAGTTGCAGGAGTCCCTCAGAAAGCGCATGCATTCCTCCCTGTACATTTCCGTAGGCATTATTACTATAACCACGCCTTTGTCTGGTAGCTTAATGATAATGCTGGTGTCTGAAGCCACTCTAGATAGAGCGTCCATCTCAATTTTACTTATTTTATGTAAGACTTTAGATCATTTAGTGCTGAGATTATCTATCTCCTTGTTTACGGCCTTCTCAAAAGCCAATACCTCTGGTGGCATAAGGCCTGCCGGTGTTAAAAAAAGAAAGTAGACTTAGGGAGTAGGCCAGCATTACTCAGTTGTTTTCTGTCTGTATGTAGTTGAAAGACATCCATTCTTGGTGTAGGAACCAAGCCTAGTCCTTTGTGTCTGCCTCTTCAAAGATCGTGTGCTTAAGTTCATCATAATATCTTGGCAGTTACATCTTGCTTATGCTGGGAAACGGATCATTTTCTGTGTCTGAATCGCGTTGCATCTCCTTGTTTTTCCATGTGACGCCTTTCATTTTTCATCTCCCCCAACCATAGCCTCTCTCTAAAAAGGTATTGTTAGGAAATGTCTCATGGGCTGGTTGCAGGAGGTATGTGGGGGGACTGTACTGGGGGAATGGACCATATTATGGTGGCCAGCCCCTGCCCTGTTGCGGTGGGGAGAGGAAAGGACGACCAGAGCTCGGTGGTTGATTCCAATGAGCCTTTGTGATCCCCTTCCCCTTCCCCCCTCTCATTTGCTGGGTCCCTGAGGGAGAATCACTCTTTGAATCAGAAGACGAGCTTCCTCCGGATGAGAAGTCTGAGGGGGTATTAGGTTTTGGGAAAAAATCTTCCCTTGAGTAGGCATAGACTTTTTCATGGGAAATTTGATTTAGGTCCTCTTGGAATTTGGTGATTTTTTTGTTGAGTGAGCTTTGAACTCTGTTATGATCTAATTGGTCTCTTCTAACTTCTTTTTGTAAGCGAGTGTGGTAAGCCCAGATTTTAAATTGTTCTCACTGGCCCTAATTTGAGCTTATGGGGCTTCTGATAGTCGTTTGGCTTTCTTGATTATAAGGACTAACCAATCATGAAGCATCTCCATGCAATCATTGACCAATCATTCCTGAATTCCTTTATATCCAGGACAATATGTGGCTCGTTGGTAACAAGTAGGCCATTAGGGCCCACATTACTGCATAAATATTCAGCCTTGCACCATGTAGAACAGTTTTCACCTGACTTCTATTTAGTTAAATCAAAGTGTTTCAGTCTCCTAATTGTGACATGGTGTAAGCCCCTGTTGCATCTCCTAGTAAGGACAAGCCGAGAAAATAGCAAGTACTTCCTCATCATCAAATGCAATTCTTTCCACCCTATTGTGTGTGTGTTCTAGGGTGAGCCGAAGCAGGGATAAAAGGTACACCTCAGCTCCCTTTGTGTGACTGTCTAGAATGAATTCACAAACTGTTATCCTGACCCATACATGTATTCTACAGTCAGGCAGACACAGAATGGTTAAGCAAGAAAATGGCCACTTTCTAAAAGAGGCATTTTCAAACTTACAAGTCAAAAACCAACTTCACCAAAAGATGTATTTTTGAATTGTGAGTTCAGAGAACCCAAACTCCACATATCCATCTGCTCCCAATGGGAAATTACACTCAAAAGATATTTCAAGGCAATCCCCATGTTACCCTTTGGGAGAGATAGACCTTGCAATATTAAAAACCAAATTTAGCAGTATTTTACTATCAGGACAAGTAAGACACACCCGTGCATGTCCCACCTTTTTAATACAGGGCACCCTGCCAATGGGGCTGCCTTGGGCCTTCCTTGGGGGTGACTTACATGTAGCAAAGGGGAAGGTTTAGACCTGGCAAGTGGGTGAAATTGCCAGGTTGAAATGCCATTTTAAAACTGCCCACATAGGCACTACAATAGAAGACCTCAGACATGTTTAAATAGCTACTCATGTGGGTAGCACAATCAGTGCTGCAGGCCCACTAGTAGCATTTGATTTACAAACCCTTGGCACACCTTTTGCACTATAATAGGGACTTACTAGTAAATCAAATATTCCAATTATGGATAAAGCAATCACCAATATAATTTGGACAGAGATCACTTGCACTTTAGCACTGGTCAGCAGTCCTAAAGCCAACAACAACAAAATGAAGCATACATTCAAAAATAGGAGGTCAGAGGCAAAAAGTTTAGGGATAACCCTGCAAAAAGGGCCATTTCCAACACAACCCTCTCCCAGCCTAAAGACAGGGTAGGCGAATCAATACCTTGCTGGACTTCACTGCTTAGGGCAAAAAACCTGGACAATGGCCCACTACTGCAGGGGCTCTTGCCAGTTCTTTACCTCCCTAAACTCTTGTGGATCCCTATGTCTACACTCTCAGGGCCCATTGAATTAACCCAGGGGAAGCCCTTCTCCTCAAGTGTGGACTCCATCTTTGCAGCACTTAACCTTACCTTGCTCTCAGATGCATCCCAGTAGGCAGACAGTAACACCATGGCCAACAGTGTGATGTGGCCCATTCCACCCCTTGGGTCTGACTTCTATCCCAACTCAGGGAAAACTCTGATCACAAGGACAACAACCAACATAAGTCACAACAGCTGTTAGTGTCACGAGCCAGGCCCCAGGCCATACTGGGGTCTCTAGCCTCTGTGGGTTTTGAAAAGTAGGGGCAATGGCCTCAAGGGCCCTGCTCCCTTTTTCCACTTCACCCCCCACCAGTTCAGGGGTGGTATCCTGAGACTGGCCACTCAAGGTCTATACCCTCAGGATGAGAAGAGGACAGGGGTGGGTGCTCACCCCTTCTGTCCCTCTTGCTGGGGCCCTGTACCTTCAGCTTTGGAGTGGTACCCCCAGAAAACTGAACTGTTGGAGCACCTTTGGCTACCACCCCTCCCAGTTCTTCTGACACCGGGTGCAGCTTACTCCCCAGAATGCAGTCTATGGGCATCTGGGGGCTAACTATGACCCTTCTCTGGGTCAACTCCCCACCCCTCTCTAGAGATACCAGAGCCACAGGGTGGAAAAAGTCCTGCCCATGGGCTGTAGCCACTCTGCACACCTGGCCGGTGTACTGCTCTGGGGAAACTAGCCTTTCCACAACTATGGTCCAGCTAACCCCAGAGACCCTCAGAGCGACAGAACAGTGACTGGAACCCCGTCCACTTCCACCTGGTGGAGATGATGACTCCCAGCCTCTGGGATCACCAACTCACCCCCCGAGTTCCCCTCACAACTAAGGGAGATTACGGCATGGTCTATGACCTGCCCCTGGGGATTATCTCCCCCTAAGCCTACATTGGCCCCCACTGTATAGGGACCACCAGTGGGGATTTTCTTAGGGCAGAGTTCCCTTTCTTGTGCCCTTGTTGGGAACACTCAAAGCAACAGGGTTGAAAATGGGGCACCCTCTGTTACCGCCCACCAGAACCTCCCTCCTTCATGACAGAAGGGACTTGGGACCCCACCCCCTTATACTGGAACCTGTCTGTGTCTCCCTTGACCTCACCCCTTCTTGATTTGATGGGGGAAACTGCCCACCCTTGGCGCAGTCTCCCCCATACCCCTTCTTGTGGACCTTGGTACTCATCCAGTAGTCCGTCTCCAGAGCAAGCTTCCTACTGGTCAGTAAACCTGCTGTCAATCAAGTGCTGGCACAAGTCTGGAAAACACAGACTAGACAAGTGCTCCCTTACAAACAAAATTTAAAGCCCCTGATAATCTGTTACCTCACTGCCCTTCACCCAACCATCCAGCGCTCTACAAAAGGAATCTCCACACTCAAACCAGGTCTGAGAATCAAGTTTACTGCCCTCCCTAAACTTCCTTCTGTACATCTCTGGTGTCAGACATACCTAGTGATAAGGGCAACCTTCATGGTAGTGTAGGTGAGCTCACTTGCTGCCCCTAGTGCCAACAATGTGTCACTCTCCTCCACTGTGAAGTAGTTTCACAGACCTGCCACCCAATCTCTCTCAGGGACCCGTGTATGTGGAGAGCTGCTTCATAGCTTGAAACCACCTCTAGACATCATCCCCCTTAGTGTACTTTTTCCCTAGATTCTTGCGCAGGTGGACCCCTTTTCAGACTGCACTGATGAAATGCTGCCACTATCTGTACTGGCCTTGCCTTTCATGTCCAGCTCCTTTAAGCTCAGCTTGTGAGCTTAGATCATTTTCCTTTCTTCCATGGCCAGTTTCAATGCCTCTATTTTCAGCCTGAGCCTTTCAAGCTCCAACGTGTGCTTCCTTGCTTCCTGCCAGTCCTCTAGCTCCTCTGGGGATAGATTCTTTGAAGAAACACTGCTGCCTGTCCTAGAAGGTGACTTCCCCAATGCAGATCCTGTTGCGTTACAAAATCACAATGTAGACTCTACACCTCCAGTTCCACACTGTCCAACTCTGCGTGCTCATCAGCCTCCCTGGCTGCCAACCAGGTCCTCATTGCCTTTACCAGCTCCTCCTTTCTAGTGAGGCCTTAAAAGGACAACTGAAATCTCTGGAGAACGTTTTGAGCTGAGGCACCGTATAGGTCACCAGCCTCTCTTGTTCAAAAACCTAATCTGCAATAACTACTGATGGCTCACGAGCCTGGGACCAGAGTGGTCACACAAGAACTCCTGAAGGCAAAAAGGAAAAGGGCAAAAAGAAAAAAACAGCATGTGGTTGCGTAATGGTCTGTGATATGGAAGTAGTGTACACCAATCACTGCATCTCAAGTCCAAATACAAGTCCTATCCTCACCGCTGATCACCAATGTTAGAAATGGGGTGTCTTGTTGGCAATAGTTTGCACCCTATCCAAGTAGGGACCCTCACTTTAGTCAGGGTAAGGGAGCCACACATCTAACATAACCCCTACTCACCTCATTGGTAGCTTGGCACGAGCAGTCAGGCTTATCTCAGAGGCAATGTGTAAAGTATTTGTACCCACACACACAGTAAAACAGTGAAAACACCTCAAAAGTACTCCACACCAGTTTTTTAAAATAACCAATATTTATCTATCTAAAACAAGACCAAAACAGCTAAACTCCAACATACACAAGCAAATATATCACTTTTAAAAGATGAAATGCAATTTTAGTTCCTTGAAATCAACGAAGCCGCTTAACTGAGACAAAGTACCTGAGATGCATGAAAAAACAAAGACAATGTGGGCCGCAGGAGAGCTGATGCATCGAAAGAGCCAGAGATGTGTGGATTCCTTACTGTCACAGTAGAGGTGATGCGTAGGTTCCTTACTGCTAGGCAGGGGAGGTGATGCATCGGGCCCATAGCACCAAATACCTGTTTCAAAGGCCCAGACTGGGTTTAGAACCACTTGGAAGGACAGGGATCTCAGCAGAGGAGTCCAGGTATTGGCAGATGAAGTATTTGATGTCCCTGAGATTTGAGACGAGCTCAACTCAAGCCCTTGGAGAACCTTGGAAAGCAGGATGTAGAAAGTAAAGTCAATTCCTTTCACTCCCAGGACAGAAGTAGCAAGCAGCAGACCAGCACAACAAAGCAACAGGCAGAGTGGTAGTCCCTCCTAGAGCATCCAGCTGTTTCCCTTGGCAGAACATCCTCAGTCCAGAAGTGTTCTAACTATGTGGGGGTGAGAGATCCAGTACTTATACCTCTTTCTGACTTTGAAGTATGCAAACTTCAAAGAATGTCTTTGTAGTGCACAAGACCCTGGCTTTCCTGCCCTGACCCCAGACACACTCCAGGGGGTTGGAGACTGCTTTGTTTAAGGACAGGCACAGGGTTACTCAGGTGCAAGTGTCAGCTTCTCCCACCACTCTGGCTTAGGAAGACCCATCAGGATATGAAGGGTACACCCCAGTCCCTTTGTGTTACTGTCTAGAGTGAATTCACAAACGCCCCAACTGTCATCATGACCGAGATGTGTATTTCACAGCCAGTCTAAGGCACAGAATAATTAAGCAAGAAAATGCTCACTTTGTAAAAGTGGCTTTTTCAATTTTACAATTAAAAAAACAACTTCACCAAAAAATGTGTTTTTCAGTTGTGAGTTCATAGACCCCAAACTTCATATTGCTATCCACTCTCAATGGGAAATTACACATGAAATCAAAACATCTTCCTAACTATAAACATAGCAGACATCTTGGAAGAAATAATTAAATAAATGTGCTAAAACAGACCAGGCTAAGTAGGTTAAAAGTCACTAGGTGACGGGGACACAGGCCTGCAAGCCAGCAGGCTAAGCTATTTTCTGATTCCCAGTAAAACCAATTAGGGTCCACTACACCCTTCCAGGAACAATTATTACACCAAAATGTTGGCGCTAGAGAAGGGGAATGAACCAAACCTAAAATGCTCTGGACTAAAACAAGCTAAAATCATATTAAAATATAACTAAAATCTAGTTAAAAAATTGTTAAAAATAGCTAAAAAATATGAAGAGGCAAAATGTTGACCATGACAAGCACAGCAGGCTAAAGGTAACGAAAATTTTGGAAAACTTCGACACTCTAGAATAAGCCAATGGTCAAATTCATTTAACACTAGTCATGATCTTGAAGAATATCTTAGAAGCCATTGAAAGGGAGGGTATCCAGGAAAGAAACAACATCATCAGATGTCAAATCCATGACAGGATTGGCAGACGCATCCACAGAGCAGTAGTGCGCAGCAGCCTCAGGAACACCTGGGAGGGCAGCACCATTCAAAGTGCCTAAAGGAGCCAGATAGTCCACCAAGGGCTGCTCATAAGTGGCCACGCTAATCAGCCTCGTTGGGTACAACTGTGAATGAACCCTCATAGGGAAGATCAGCAGTTCTTAATCCACAGGAGGCACTGGTGGAACAGCAAGGGACACCGAAGGTAGATGTTCGAAGAGGCACCAGGTACAATGAAAGACTGGTTGCACACACCATAAGACTGGTCAGATTGACAGTGACCAATCATGCTCCAATTCTTCCAGTAACGGAGCACCAAAGAGTTGTCCCATGCGATTACAGCACAGCTGGGCGGGTGGTAGTAGCACCATCACTCTGATTAGCTGAGAAGGCACAACCACTGCATATCAGGAACAACAGCAGCAGTATCTCGCAGATCAATGCCCAAGTCACAGGAAAGCTGCCAAACAGACTTGAAAAGAGTGAATGGATAACTGAAGGAACAACTCCGCAGACAGTCTAGAAGGTGGACACAAATCCAGACCTGACAGCCTTAAAGAAGTACACAATCCCTGTAGTGCTCAAATCATTGACTATTCTCAATACCAGCTCTCCAAAGTGCTTATATGTTGGCTGATGATCTGGCTATCTGGTGAGCATGCGTCACTCTCTCTCTAGCCGATGTCAATGCAACTTGTTTCTGGAAGAGTAGCTCCTTTAGTCTGCTCAGCTTGTCATAATTTACATTAGTAGTATCAATTCTGCTACTCTTATCTCTTGTGTGTGGGGGGAATAAAACATGTCCGAACAAGTTACAATCTTAGAGACTGAAATTGCGTAGACAATTCCAGGTCTCATACCACAACAGCTTTGTTCATTCAGGACCACATAACTTCCATTCGAAAGTATATGAAATGCTGGGTGAATCAAAGGGACGGGGATACCCTTAAAAAAAACAGGCCACGTTTGCGACCCCCGCATTGCAAAGGCCATGAAGGGACACCTGTTTGCAGATCATTGAATGGCTAACAGTAGTCTCACATTCGCTTACGCTGAGAAAGACTTCTGTTTCGCTGTTCAGACATTTATATTAAAAGGGCATATCCCACTCCTCTTTAATATAGCAATCACCTAGCCGCTCATATCTGCCCACAGAAAAATGTTTCAAGCATTTAAAAAAACAAAAGGTGGAAATGGGCAGATTTATAATGCCATGTATGAGCCATACTGTCGATGGACTTTCTGCAACCGTGAAAGGCAACTTTTCTAACTTTTCTATATGAGGCATGGTAAAACTCGCTTCCCTTTTAGCTATTATGTGTTGTTCCCTGGATAAATTAAAAGCAGCAAAAAAGTCACTATCGTCAAAATATTTCCATTGAACGTGGCAATTTTTCAGAATCTGTAGTGTCCAACCTAACTGCATGATGAAACGCAGTTGACTTTGTCCATGGTCTAAAAAGGACATGTCATTCTGAATAATGTCCATTGCAGATGACTCTACATTATTAAGGAAGTATATCCTGTTGGACAGAGTGTTCATCTCATTATCTACACAGCTAAAGGCTTTTCCTTATCTAGCTGCCTTAAATGTGAAGTTGCTTCCATTTGAGAAGGCTTCCAGATCTCATTGTATATGGCATAGATTAATCTTTTAGAGTGAGGCTTTCTAGGACCTGACAAGAAATCATGTAAGTCTATGTCTTCAGATAGTGTAGTAAGATGTTCTTTAACTGCTGCTAAGGGTGTTAGTCTGTAACCAATGTTGGCACAGTTTACCCACACTGTACTGAACAACTCCCCATAATTTTTTGCGTTAGTGTACACATCATCACTTTCAAATACAGTATAATCCTACTATTCAGCTAGCATGGAATCAATGGTTTGAACATCCGAGTCATCACAAATAACACCAGGTATAATTACATCAGTCATAAAGACATATGGAATTTGAATGACCTCAGTAGGCCCGTATAAATCAAATGGAACTTTATCCCAAACAATCCCTTCTTGAATTGGTACTGCTGAAATGTTCACAAGGGACAAGTCTCTTCAGACCTTATGTGAGGAAAGATATGGAGTTAGAACGTCATCCACTGGCTCGACAGAAGAGCATTCAGGAAGATAATGACCATTTATAAGGAGAAATAAAATAGTAATGAAAGCAATCCACAATAGAAAGGTAAGCAAAGTCAGAAATATCCACAAATAATTTAATGGATAAATTAAATACTTATTTTTAAGCCATATGTACAGTTTACGTGTCTTTGAAACAGTTTCACTTGCAGGTGTGGATGAAGTTGAAGAAAAGTCATCAAGGTCCATGAAGTAAACAGAAGCAATCTCTGCAAACACAGGAGCTGGTGCATTACAGGTGGATGGATCCACTTTGTGTGGATGTTCACAGTAGACAATGTTGTCAGTTTGAGAAGAGTTGGAGTAAAAGGCAGCCACATCTTGTACAGCTGTTGTCGGTGAAGTGGTAACAGGGATCAGCAAAATGTCATTTATGGCCCTCCCCATGCTTGAGGAGGCATTCATTGCATCGTTGTACATGCTGTTGTAGTCAGAAGTGCTGTTGTTTCTTCTTTAAAGAGGTATGTCCTGTTGGGTAGTGAGAGGGTACCGGGAACTTCCCAAGGGACCTCTGGGTCTACTGTTCAGATCATCAACATGGTATAGTTTGATGTTGTCAATGGAGATGAATCTGTTTGTCTTGAAACCAGGGAGCGGTGGTAGGATGACAGTTCTGGTACCTTGTATTCCCAGGACTTGGACCAGTGCTCTTTACGATGGGCCAAATTATTTTTTCACAGCAATCTTCTCACAAACCAGATCCCCGACTTTGGGAATCCAGCCAGTAGAAAGTGTTGGCAAATCACTTATTCCTAAGGTGACAACACTGGCGGATGAATTATCATCACAAAATTGCTGAAGCTCCTTTAAGACAGTGAGATGTTCATTTATTTCAAAAGATGGTTCTGCTGCCACCAAACCAGATGCATCTAGATCTGGGACATACATAGGTATCCCAAAGAGAACCTTATAAGGAGTGCGTCCTCCCAAGGACCGTCTTGGCAGATTATTCAGGGATCTGTGGACCCCATACAGGTGATGAAGCCAAATGCGGGCAGAACCTAGTACTCTAGGTGTTAAGGAATGCTTTAGATTCGATTCCTCCTCTCCACAATTGAATTAACCTCGGGATGGTAGGGTGAGGAGTAATGGAGTTCAACAACTCATGGTGTCCCTGAATGCCTTAGAGGCAAAGGCAGGGCCTTGACCCAAATGGAATGCTGCAACCACATATGTACCCGATAATGAGGAGCAAGTCTTTTATAACAGTTCAAGCGTCAGCCGACCGCTGAGGCCATACCCACAGGAATCTAGAACAAGAATCTACAACGACTAAGATGTGTTTCACCATCAGGTTGAAGGTGACTACAATGGTCCAGGTACACACATATTAGTGGCCTATTGGACACTAAGAGGGATGTCTGTGGAGGGTGTTTGATGTTTGAACCCTTTCTCTGCTTGCAAATGTCACAACAAAAAATATATTTCATGGTCTGTTCGTATAGACCCGGCCACCAGAAGCGTTTTGGTAAAAGTGTCATTGTGGCAGCAACTCCAGCATGTGTAGAGGCGACACTCTCCTGCACTGCTTTAATTACATCTAATCTCTGGTCTTGGTTGGGGATCACTCGATCTCCAACCCCAGGGATTGTTGCAAAGGCAACATTCTGTGCACTGATGTGGTATGAATATTTTGTATGGTATGCTTTTGGGAGAGGCTTGCCTTCAGCCAAAGCTTTCACGGCAGCCAAAATGTCATTATGCAATCTCGCCTGGAAACGAGTCACTGCAGCAACTGAAGCCATAGTTACTGTGGATTTGGACGCTTCATCAGCCAAAGTATTGGCAATAAAGTGTACTCCTACAGGTTTGTGGCCCAGTGTATGGACTACATGAGTATCAGGTAGCTTAGCCTTAAGATCAGCTACCCTCCCCCACAGAGTTCTGTGTTTTACTGTGTTTACCTTTGAGTCTCTGAACCTGTTCAATCTCCAATGATTAAGATAATTATTATAGGTCTGGACACAGTAGTATGAATCACAGACAATCAATGTGAGTTATTCTGGATCTGTATTTTCTAGCGTTAGTGTAAGGGCTTTAAGTTCAGCCAGCTGAGCTGTGCAGTCCACCAGGGTCTGCGTGTAGGTATTGTAAGGGCGGAATATACCATCCTTCATCACTCCGCTCACATCTACGCAAGCAGCTGAGTATTGATGTTTAGTACCCATAGCTGATTGTGCTGAACCATCAGTATAAATGACAGTATGGTATATGTCAAGCTGCAAATGTCAAGAAGTGTGGGTTACTCCTATTCGTATTGGAGACATTCTTGTGTTTGAAGTTTTGGATCAAAGATGTAATCAACATTGGTGGCAGTCAGGGAATTGCCTTTTGAATCCAACGTGGATGTAATGCTTTAGTGTTAGGAACGCTTGCTTTGGTATCGGCCTCTAAGGCTGGCACCAGGGTAATGAAAACATCTCCTTAATGACAGCCACCTGTACTGCAGTTATAAAGAAAATTGTGCAAAAGTTGAACAAACCAAGTAAAGACTGTAGTTTTTTTTATAGTATTTGGTGGCTGAAGTTGTGCACATTTTTCTAATAAGTATGGAGCCTGACTCTTGCCCTCGTTTGATAGCTCATATCCAAGGAATAATACACTGAGAAAGGCTATTTTAGTTTTCTTGAAATTAAATTTGTAACCAAAGACTACGAATCCCAGAACGATCCAATCGACCATGGCAAGTTGAAAGTTGAGGTTGTCATCTGTGTGAGAGATGTCATCCACTTAGGACTATGCTTCAGGATCAATAGCATTCAATATTGAAGTTACACAGGCTGAAAACAACCCTGGGCTGTTCTTGTAGCCCTGGGGCAAACGACTGAAGCATTTTTGTGATCGAAATGAGAATGCAGTCAGGTCCCGACTTTCGTGTGCTAAGTTGTGGCAGAAAAAGACATTGGAGATATCCAAAGTTGTTTTGTATTTCTTACACACTATGTTGTTAATTATGTTTGCTTTGCTGTGTGAATTTGGTATTGTGTATGTGTATGTATGACTATTTAAATGTCTGTAGTCTAAGACTATTCTTATATGACTGGTCGGGCTTTGCAATGGGGAATAATAGGTTATTCATTGCAGAGACACCAGGCTCAATTATTACCTGGTACTCTAGCTGAGTGAGGATCTACCTCACTGGGGCTTTGGATTTGTGTTTAACAGGATATTGGGACTGAGGCTGGGGTGTACACCTAATCAGTATTACATGGTAAGAAGAATCCTTATCCCAACCTACATCATTGCGGTATAACGCAGGTGCCTGCGCTAAAGCCAAGTTGACAGCGTAGGCGTGTTTTACTTCTGCTGGAACAAGATCAGCAAAAGAAGGCAAAATTACATCTTCCCCATGTGGGAGCTCACGGACCTGCTCAGGTGGCCAGTCTCTTTCGGTCAATAGGATGTCACAACTTAGTTCATCCCAGAATATTACACGAATAGTGCGCTCTATATATCCCTCAATTTAGATATTTAAATCATTAACCCTGTTGAGTGGGAGAATGCACCCATCGGCAGTATCGACTGCAATGAAGTTGCTAGTTGCTGTCGCATCCAAATGGTCTTTCAGACTCCAGTGACATATCGTGACTTCTGCCGTGCTGTCCAGCAGTGTCACAGTCCAAGTCTTGGTCTTCAGCAATGTTCTCAAGTTTACTGGCATTTTTAATTGAAAGTGTTGCCACCTTTTTCTTTTTAAACTGTGGCTTTTGTTGTGGGAACTTGTCTTCTTTTTTGTCTGAAGACCGCTGTGAGTCTTTCTTCTGTTTCAGGTAGTCAGGACGTTGCTCTTACCGGCCCACTCTCTCGCTATGTCTATTTGGTGCACCCTGAAAGGAACGAGAGGGACGTGAATCAGTATATCTGTCAGGATTTTCTCTATTTCTGAGATTATATCTCCTTTCAGAACTCTCCGGATGTGGAGAGTCTGCTCTCTGACTTTGTCTTTAATTTGCTTTTGTTTATCCCAGTGCTTTTTTAGAACCCTACTGTGCTTCTATGGTAACTTCCTTAGGGGTGGTAGTCTGTATTTTAGGCTTTTTCGGCTTGGCTCCCAGACTATCCCATCCTATATTAGTATAGGTATTGGAAAATTATTTTAGGTAGCTGTTTCTCCTGTTCCAAGTGTGGAATCTCTCTGAGCCGCTGGCATATAGCCAATGTTACCGCTTCCCCTTTAGTGTTACTGAGTATTATTGAGGAAACTGTGAAGTTATGCATCAGTTTTATCTCCAAATCTAGGGCTGGAGGAGCCCTGTGTTTGTTCTGAATTTGTTTTAACACTTCGTGTAAATTGGCAAATGTCGGGGTACCATGTGTGGTAGCGTAAATCGCAGTGAAGACTGTGCCCCATATGGTGCCGTCATCCATTAAGGGAACCATTCCGAATGGCAAGCACATTGTGAGAATTCTATGTTTTCCCTGTGGCCCGTATGGGGAAACACAGCTTCAAGCAGGTTAGTTTTCTGGGCTGTTCGGAATGGGATTTTATCTCATTCCGTGGGCACTTTGCCCATGACAGAATGTACTGTTTGTGGGGCTATCCCAGTGGTGACCAATGGATATCAGCAGCTGCTGGTGAACACACTGGTGTTGTGTTCAAAGTTCGCATTACGAACTGAACGAGTCATCTATATAGTGTTAGTAGCTCATTGTAAAGATTTTGCAGGTCAGATGCCTGCATATTTTGTACGCAGGGTGAGGTGTTTTTGTGGCAAACATTGGATATGTTGGTCCGTCATTACCTAGGGGACCTAATCTTACATGTTGTATTACATGTGGTGTAGCGCCATTAAACCAGTTCTTATGTTCTTGATAAGTAATTGGTATGTCAAGATACTGGCATGCTTGGTACCGCTGTGGTACATTTGCAATTCTAAATGTGTGGAATGTGAATGTAGTGTTGTCTTCCTCAGGAAAGGTAACCCAGGAATAGATTGTTTCTGTTTGGTAAGCTTCATTAGCTTCTACAATGAATGTAACATTCCCTTCCCTCATCTGACAAGCCATGCGCTATTAGGTGGAGTGTTAATGAATGTCTGACATACTCGGAAATGTCTATGGTGTTAGCCATATTATGAAATGGGTAAAGAGATGGAACACCAAAAGGGGAAAAAGTCCTTTTAAGAGTTCGAGCTTGAACAACCTACGGCCTAATTAGGTGCTCCCTCTTCAGCTGAGGAGGATCTTCCCACAGACCACTGATGTCTCTGTATAATGGTACTTATGGTACCTGTTGTGTGTGAGACAGAGATACTCGCGGTATCCAGAGATTAGTGGCAAAACACCATAATTGGTGGCACCATGTCCTAGTTGGACTCTTACTCTAGGCAAGATTGCTGGTTTAGGGATGACACCACTTTTGTTTGTAGGCGACTAGGCCAATCCTAAAACAAGTTGCAATTGTCGGTCCAACACGCCCGGCACACAAACAGTACCTCACCTAAAAACCCAAATAGTAAAAGGTAGTTTGTGGAAGCCTTTACACATGGACTCAAGAGTGTGACATCTCAGGGGAGGTGTGGTTAAACAGAGATTACTCAATTGCTCACATGTGCAACAAGTCTCAGTCACACTCAGGCAATGAGGGAGATGCAGTAAAGTTTTAAATAGGTTTTATTAACAAGACTGCAATCTACTGTAAATTGCATGACTGCAATCATTAGCATAATGAACAATTCAAGAAACAGAATTGTAAAAACATGAGTCATTATTATAAAGACCCCCACCATATTGCAACAACATGAGATGTGAAATAGGTCCTAATACCCTAGCACGATGAACCTAATCTCTAACCTAGAGAGAGCTAGGTGTATTAAACCAAATCTGCCAGTACCATGTTCATGAAAAGAGCCCCCCAACCCTTGTTACCTTGGAATGAGGTCTCTAGATCAGACTCCGTGGGGCCACGACAGCTGGGTCTGCATCAAGGCAACGTGTAGCAGAGATAGCGTTGAAGGCATCTGGTAGGAATCCCTCTGATAACCTTGTCTGGGTAAGATGTATTTACACAGGCTGTTATTCCCCTGATTCAGGTATGTTCCCAAACAATGTATAATTAGGCATGCTTGGGGTGGCAATAACAAACAATTCCCTCCCAAAGTACATTATGTTCCTGTCACACGTAAGAAGAAAAGAACATTATGTGAATACCTACGTATATCACTTGTCGTTGACGCTGATAGTGATGCCTGCACAGAGTGGCACTGATAACGCGAAATCAAAACATATTCCTAGCTACAAACATAGCAGCCATCTTGGAAGAAATAATTAAATAAATGTGCTAAAACAGAGCAGGCTAAGTAGGTTAAAAGTCACTAGGTGATGGGTGCACAGGCCTGCAAGCCAGAAGGCTAAGCTATCTCTTGATTCCCAATAAAACCAAATAGGATCCACTACAAAACCCCTTGGTGGTTCACCCTGACTGGACTGTCAATTCACCCCTGTAGCAACTTTGTGACCGGGCCGATCCCCTTGGACTTACATGGGGAACCCAATGCTAGACTGCACCGCTGCACCCAGGCGCCCCTGTGCTGCCTGAGGTAGCGTGTTGATGTGGCCTTAGACCTTGCCCCATACTTCCCTTAAGTCAAGGAGATTGGTACTGTAAGTCGCTGTACTATACCTGTATGCAGTGCATGTACTTCCTCCATAAGATAACATTACTGCATCTGAAAAAAGCACTGTGTTAACTTTTGTAAACTCTAAAATTTAATTAAAAAAGTACTCACCCAATTATGATGATCTCAGTATCAAAGTTTATATAAAAGTAAGTTTGTTTCTATAAACTGCTGTCAGATTTCTTTATTGAGTGTGTGAGTCTCACTTACTGTATGTCTCTGTGCCTTACATGCTTAGTACTATGCTCTGATATACCTAACTGCTCGACTACACTACCACAAAAGAAAGCATTTGGGATGTCATTTGTGCTTCAGTGATATCTTTTTGCGGGGTTGCCTGGACTCTTTGCACAGTGTACCTCATTTTGGTCAAGTATATAAAGGGCCAGCTGTTCTACTTTCCTGCTCTTATCTCATAACCAAGCTTACAGAACCTCTCTGGAATGCACTTCTGACTTTAAAGAAGACATTTATTGTTATTATTACATCACCACGAGGTTCCTGAGAGACAAAGTTAGTAGATTGGAAGCACACGTTCAAAAGTAGTCGCAGCAATGAAAGCAAAATGTGTCAAAGTACTTCTCAGTTGCAATGTACACAGCAAATACATGTGATTATATTATAGCATAACTTCAAAGCAAAACATAAAAGTCATAATTCATCGCTGTAGGGCGTATATTCAGCTTCATCTTTCTGGGGTCTGCAAGTTGATGACTCCGGTCAACTGCGAGAAAGAGATTTTCTACCCAAACTGGAGACAGGCAACTGACGTCTCCGTTCCTGTCTGAAGTCAAGCAGATTCAATCTAACCCTGCTGTAGTCCAGAGTCATTGTTCCAAAAGCGTGCCCCCTCCTCTCAGACTCAGGAAAACTACGCAAGCCTTTGGAGACTGGCCAGATCTCCTAGACTTCTCCTCTTCCCAAGGCTGAGCAGAAAGGAAAACACCAAATGTACTCTCTCTTATCAGGTCTAGTCTGGTGTGAAAAACATAGCTTAGTTTATCCAGTGGAAAAACACAGCTTGGAAAAACACAGCTCATCTGCAATGTCTCAACTGCAATGTCTAACCCCACGTTAAAGCCAATAGGCAGCTAACCTAAATATCAAATGTAATGTCTAATGTCATGTCAAAGCCAATAGGCAGCTAAACTGAATACAGAATGTAATGGCTAATGCCATGTCAAAGCCAATACGCAGCTAAACTGAATACAGAATGTAATGTCTAATGCCATGTCAAAGCCAATAGGCAGCTAAACTGAACAAAACATATAGGCCCTCATTCTAACCCCAGGGTCGGCGGGAGCACCGCCGACAGACCGGCGGTGCCCCGCAGGGCATTCTGACCGCGGCGGTTTGGCCGCGGTCAGAAAGGGTAAACCGGCGGTCTCCCGCCGGTTTACCGCTGCCCTTAGAATCCCCCATGGCGGCGCAGCTTGCTGCGCCGCCATGGGGGATTCTGACACCCCCTACCGCCATCCTGTTCCTGGCGGTTCGCCCGCCAGGAACAGGATGGCGGTAGGGGTGCCGCGGGGCCCCTGGGGGCCCCACAAAGTATTTCAGTGTCTGCCTAGCAGACACTGAAATACGCGACGGGTGCAACTGCACCCGTCGCACCTTCCCACTCCGCCGGCTCAATTCTGAGCCGGCATCTTAGTGGGAAGGTTGATTTGCCCTGGGCTGGCGGGCGGCCTTTTGGCGGCCGCCCGCCAGCCCAGGGCAAATCCCAAAATACCCTCAGCGGTCTTTCGACCGCGGAGCGGTATTTTGGTGGGGGAACTTCGGCGGGCGGGGAAGTTAGAATCACCCCCATAATGTGCTACTGGTGAACATTGAGCAACTAATATGCGCAGTGGTGAAACACAAAGTCATTGGTCAAACACCATTAATAGCATCACACCAGCTTCCTACAAAGTGCACTGGCGACAATGCTCTCCAGAATATTCCTAAATTAGTCGAATATCATTGCGGTGTCTAGATGCCAAAGGCGGGCTGATATTTTCTCCATTTTTTCTTTGTAGTCTCGGCAAAATGTACATTGAGCTGTAATTAAATTAAAAACAGAATTAACCTCTATATTGAATAGTTTTCTGGAACTACAGATGTATGATTTTTGGTCCACCCCTCACCCCTGGAGAAAAAGAACCTATAGTTCATGCTCGAAATAAAGAATGTTTTCAAATTTTATGAATGGGGATAACAATGTTGTGTTCGTAAATGTTTTAAGTACAACTGATAAGAATGGTATTGTGAAAGTAAACAGGGCGTCTGTGTGCTGAAGGCTGCTTGACAATACACAAATGTTGCTACATGTTTTCACTGTATGGCTGACTACCTAATCATGCATTTGTTGTTTTATACAGTCTAGCCTCACCCTGAATAAAAGTTTAACCTGTAGAGAGAAAACAGAAACTGCTTCCAACATTGGCCATGCTCAAATATAATACTATAAAAATTCAGATTAAAATACAGAGAAATAGTTGCCAGCTTGCACATTGCTCAGACAAAGTATGGTTTACCGGAACAGAGGTTGTTTGTGGAAAAACATTTATTAATGCCTGCGTGTGCTTCTTAACAGAGCAGCGGATAAAGACACGTTCAGGTGGGGTTGGACTCAGACTTCTCCTACGCTGGCTTCATCCCATACTGAGTTGAAGGCCCCTATTTTGATTGCCTTCAATCAAGTGTTCTCGTGCTCACTTAAAATATCCCTATTACTCCATGCATCCAACAAAGTAAATAAAATAGTCACTTACCTTGCTGCATGATATGTCCTCTTTGCTCCAGCCCCAACGTTCTTTTCTCCATCAGCACGGGACCCAGCCAACTCTCCTAACCAATACTGGAGCTGCTCCTTTGCTGTCAGCCAGCATGAGAGAAGCACCAGGATTGGATGGAGCGGGCTCTCTCAGCTCTCACGAGGTCATTGGAGGCCTGTGCTCACTCTCAACCCATCTGTCTGAGACAGATGGGGTAGAGCGATTTAAAGTGTGCATTGTGGGCTGGCCGTCACAAGACAGCCGGCCAAAGTGACATGCACACTTTAAATGTAAGTGCCAGGTCCACCACACCTCCCTGCTGTTGCCACTCAACAGCAATGGCCCTGCCACATCCCGACACTCTGATTGGGACGTGGGTTAGTGAAAAATAAAATGGTGTTAAATTACCTTTATTACCATTTTATGTTTCATCTCTGGGGAATTTTCTGAGGGCATTTTAATTAGTGGGGCGACATTCTTCCACCCTAATGGAGTGGCACTGGCTGTGACATTTCTTTTTACAAGGGAGAGGGCCATTCTGCCCCACTCCTTGAGCCTTTAAAGGCCAAGGAGACTCCATCCCCTGGGGCCGGATCAGTGACTGTGTCCCAAGGAGCTTACACCTGGAAATCAGTATTAGATCTTTTTCCATTCACAAGCTACCATCTAAGCTAATATTTGAGCAGAAGACACTTCCTTACACACTCTAGGACCTAATTGTGATTTCACATTATTTGTAGCGTTGCAGGATCTGACAAAGTTTTGCTTTACTGGATGTTCTGTAGGAGGATCCAAACACAGTGCCAAGGAAGTATGAATGATGTCTGGTGGCAGACCCAGTAGGTGTGTTGAATCTACCAAGATTTTTTCTAAGTCTCAGATCATAATTTTTTATTCTCTTGTGAAATATTGATGGCAGTAACAGAGTCTGAATCAAGAAGCTATCTAGAGGTGGGTGTAATCAAGGGCTTTGTCCTCATTAGGAGTTGTTCCATTCCCAGTTTTTATAAGGTCTGATGCTATTAAGTCCCAATCTTTCAAAGGCCATTGATTATTACATCTCCTGCTAATTTGTTTCCAAAATATTCTGATTCTCTGTTTATCTTTCTTGAATATCTCTGCTTGAGCCATGGCTGGGCTTTTTCATTTTTCATCACTCTTGTTCACTTCTTTTGCCTTCTTTTGTCTATTTTTATCTGTAATTTGAGCTAGCATCTTAAATTTCTCCTTCATCACAGTTAAAATGGCTATTGCATTCCAGGGGCAATGGAAGACACTGAGAGAAGCTCCTCTACTCATCTCTCCTTTCATCTCTCCTTTGATCAAAGATAATCTGCAACATGTGTTAGATCCATGTACTTACCTGCAGCTCATGGGAGAGATGCAATAATTTCCATCACGTGCCCTGTCATGTGCCTCAATGCTGCTTACTTGGGGTTAGAAGGATTGTGATAATCCAGTGAGATACCAGCTCTTTTTGTGTCCCTTTTTCCTGGCATCAAAGGAACCTCTATTTGTGATATTATTAATAAAGCTATATCCATAACATGTAGCATGTAGTTTGTGTTAGAAAGAGGTGCCACAATGTGAACAAGTTAATTTGATGGCTGCTAGTATTAACTAGTATTCCCCTCAGCCTCAGAGTACCATGCGCTGGAAAGCTGATTTGTTGTAAGTGCTTAGAGACATTATGGGCCTTATTATGACCTTGACGGAGGGATTTTCCTCCATCACAAATGTGGTGGATATCCCGTCCACAGTATCATGACCCCATTATATTCAATGGAGATCGGAATAGGGCGGATGGGATATCCGTCACAATTGTGATAGAGGAAACCCCTCTGTCAAGGTCATGATAAGGCCCTATATTCTTAGATTCTCGGGTCCCCCCACATTGGTTGCTTGACCCTCACTCCTTTAATCACTAAGAACCTTTAGACTTCTCATTTTCCCTCATTCCTCTAATTTTTCTTTTCACTCCTCATTCATACAAACATAGGTTCAGGCACTCAAGGAAGTTTTAGTGGCAAACTATGGGCAAGGAATGTGAATAGAAGCAGTATAACAACTGCAATCAATTTAAAATCGTGGCAAGACATACAGACTGATGCAATTCTCAAACTGCTTACCCTGCCACTTTCTTGGCCCCTTCAACCTTACCTTAGCCAAATCTTTTCCCCTGACATAAGCTTCTCCTCCTGTGCTGGGCACCAGGTGGTGTAGATCATCAGTGGTGGCTCAATATCAGGGGCTTTGGCGCACCACTTCCTTTACTGTCATAATTGCTAATTATTTAACAGACCAGTGTTCATGAAAACACAACTTTTGTATTTTCATGAATATTGCCAGTGTGCAGGTCAGCCCTCTCAGCCTCGTCTCCCGGCTTCTGATGTCAGGAGGAGGAGGAGGGGGCTGAGCAACAATCCATTTACGGAGTGTTGTTTGAAAACCACAGCACTCTACACAGCCGTGGCCCATCCTTAAGGGCGGAGGGGCCACGCCCCCCCAAATTTTGCCCCTCATGAAGAGTGTCTGTCAGGCTGACAGAACTCTTCATTTTCAGATCAGACAGCCAGGAGCGAGACGTGCGATTTGCGCAGACACCTGGCTGCCTGAGCTGAACTTTGCTGGGCTGAAGAGGTCACAGTTCCTATGGGCGTGACCTCCTCAGTTCAGCAAAGGTGCCTTGAGGCCCGTCCCCTCGGTGATGAGGGGAAGCATCACCCATTGACTACGACCTGGGTGCTTCAGGTTTCAGTCCTGAAGCGTCCAGGGTGAGTGTCAATCAGTGACACCTCATCACAGAGTGGGGAGGAGTCAGCAGTCTCACTGACCCTATCCTACTCTGTGACGAAGTTGGAATTGTTGCCTTTCCTCATTGGCTGACCTAAGGTCAGCCAGCGAGGGAAGGCAGCAGTCCCAACCCTCCTGGGTCGTCCGAGGCAGAGCTGAAGGGAAGTGTGTGTTTTTTTAAATGAATGTTTGGTTCGTGCGTGTATGTTTGAGTAATTGAGTGTTGTGAATGAATGTGTGAGTGAATGTGCGTATGCGGACGTGTGTGAATGAATGAGTAAGTGTGCTACCTGCCCCCCTCCCTCCTAAAATTACTGGCCACCACTGACTCTACACATTTCACATGTGAGGGGCATAGTTCAGCAATGATCCCCTCACACAGGCATAATCTAACTTATTTATCAGACATACTACACATGAATCAGGCAGCACAGTATGGCCCTCATTCTGACCCTGGCGGTCAAAGACCGCCAGGGCGGAGGACCGCGGGAGCACCGCCGACAGGCCGGCGGTGCTCCAATGGGGATTCCGACCGCGGCGGTAAAGCCGCGGTCGGACCGGCACCACTGGCGGGGTCCCGCCAGTGTACCGCCGCCCCATTGAATCCTCCGCGGCGGCGCAGCTTGCTGCACCGCCGCGGGGATTCCGACCCCCCCTACCGCCATCCAGATCCCGGCGGTCCGACCGCCGGGATCCGGATGGCGGTAGGGGGGGTCGCGGGGCCCCTGGGGGCCCCTGCAGTGCCCTTGCCACTGGCATGGGCATTGCAGGGGCCCCGTAAGAGGGCCCCTACATGTATTTCACTGTCTGCTGCGCAGACAGTGAAATACGCGACGGGTGCAACTGCACCCGTCGCACAGCTTCCACTCCGCCGGCTCGATTCCGAGCCGGCTTCATCGTGGAAGCCTCTTTCCCGCTGGGCTGGCGGGCGGTCTGAAGGCGACCGCCCGCCAGCCCAGCGGGAAAGTCAGAATTACCGCCGCGGTCTTTCGACCGCGGAACGGTAACCTGACGGCGGGACTTTGGCAGGCGGCCTCCGCCGCCCGCCAAGGTCAGAATGAGGGCCTATATCTGCTAAAATGCAGCTGAGAGAGTGCTCCTCTGTGCATCCATGCGGCCAATGAGAAGCCACACAAAGCAGCGGGCAGGATCCCCATCAATGTCCCAGCTTCTAGTAGGGCTTTGCTTCTAGTCCTATCAAGGAGGTGGGAGAGGGATTGAGATTTGTTGTACTCTTTTCAATGTTAGGAATCGTTGCTTTTTGCTTGCAATTTCTAGCACCATATCCATGCTCTTCTGTAGCCATGGAGCCTCTGTGTTTCCATCAAAGGGAGCAAAGTAGGCAAAATCAAAATGTTGTTTCTCTGTTCCTTTTTGAGTCTCTCTGTATATGTTTGTGAGTGATTGAGAGTGAGTGAGATTTAGTGAGATTGTGTATGATTGGGTCAATGAGAGTTTGAGTAGAATCTGAGTTTGAGAGTATGAATAAATGAAAATGAGTGTGAAGAAGTGAGTGAACGTGTGTGAGTCTGTTAGAAAGAATAATTAATTGCAGATTGTGGGAGGGAGTGGAAGTGAGTTAGGGAAGTGGCTATTAGTGGTGCAGCAGCTACAGTTTCATTAGGGCCCAAGGTCAGTGAGTGTGAAAGTGTGTGTGTGTGTTTGTGAGAGTGAGAACCAGTGAGTATTGTGATGTTTGTATGTAAGTATCAGTGAGTAAGGGTGAACATGAGTTAGAATTATTGTGGGAGAGTGCAAATTAGAGTGAACGAGAGAAAAGAGAGGGAACTTAAGCCGGAGTGAGCATGTGTGAGTGTGAGTAAGTGTGTTTGTTTGCATGTTTCATGATTGCAAGTGTGCCATGGCATACTCAACACCATTTTGGCCTTACGGCAGCACCCATGTGAAGATGCTGCTGCTGCTGCCCTACTGGATGTGATTTTTGGCATACGAAAGGGCACCCATAGAAAAATGAAGTCCCTCAAATACTAGGAGAAATACTTGACAAGGAGACACCTTTGACAGAATGCATGCACTGACATATTGGAGCTAATTCATTTTTCTAGAGATGGCAGCAAAGTCATATTAGGGCCGGGGGGTAGTTTGGGTGAAGCAATCCACAATAAAATGCTGGCTCTGAAATACTGGAGGTAATTTTTGTCATATTGGCCACTAATGGTACATGGGCAGTATCAACAGCAAAATTCCGGGACTGGAATATTGTACGTAATTCTTGACATAAGGGGGCACCAATAGGAAAATGCTGGCACTGGCATGGTGAAGGTAATTTTTAAAATATAGGAAATTCTCAACATAAATTTTGAACAAAATGGGCTGAACTCCTGACAAGATTTATGCTCCACCACTTTCAAAGGCCACCAGCCGCCAAGTGTATAATAAATCACTTGCTATATCAGTTTAAGTGGGGGTCCAACTGGGGCAGAAACATTTGTTTCATGACTCTTCCTAATTTTGATCAGTAAAGCAGGTATTCAAGAATAGGGACCATGACAAAGATGTGGGGCTGGGGCCAAATGGTGCCAAAGAAGCTAAAAACAGTGACAGACAGAAAAACAAACTGTTTACATTGTATAGAAAACATACGAGAGAGGCAAATGGAAAGAGAGCATCCAAGGCAAGCAAGGATAATATAAGGATATTAGAATAACATACCAGGCAAGAAAGTTAGAAAGCAAAAAGGGAGCAGGATGGAAAAGGCACAAATGGAAAAGGCACAAATGAAAAATTTAATTGAGGAAAGATAGCAAAAAAGAAAGGACTAAAGAAAGAAATAAAGAAAGAAAATAAACAGAAAGAAGAGCTGCAAGATGAAAAGATGGAAGGAACAAAAACATTAAATGGAGAGAAGGAAAGAAATAAAGAGAATGGAAAAATATAATAAAATAATGGAAAGAAGAGAATGGAAATAGAAGGAAGGGTGATAGAAGGAAAGAAGAGAAAGAATTAACAAATTGAAGGAATACAAAAAGAAAGAAGGGTAGATGTAGGGAATAACAAAGGACAAGAGGATCATAAGAAGCAAGGAAGAAACAAAGAATGAATGTAAGAATTGGAAAAGGGATGGGAAGAAAAATAAATAGAAATATATAGAAGGACATAAAGAAAGAATAAGAGATGAATAGAAGAGAATGAGAGACAGAGACAGACAGAAAAAAGAAAGAAGAGAGACTGGAAAGAAGAACAGAAAGCAGGAAAGAGAGATGGATAGAAATAAGGACACAATGAAAGGAGAATAAAACAAAAAATACAAAGAATTAATGAATGAAAGAAAGACGTAAATACAGCTTATTGCAGTTTTTGACCAAAGTCCATTAGAACAATGGTGCAAAATGCATTATTTGGTACAATTTTTTTAAATGCCTCTTGACTTTCATATTAAAATTTGCAATTGCTCACTTTGCTTTGTTATTCCACGTCACAGAGCTCAAACGGGGGACAATCTACTTTCCTCGCTGCTGTGGATTGTGGAGCGATACACCTGGGCTCTCTGATACAGCATTGCCATGTGAGAGCATGGGGCCCGGCCTTACACTGAGGCTTTAAAAATGGAGCGCACTGCTGACCCCAGCAGTGACAGTTACTGTAGGAGGCTGGCCTGGCTTCTAGTGGGTACCAGAGGTACTTACACCTTGTGCCAGGCCCAGTTATCCCTTATTAGTGTAGAAGAGGTGTTTCTAGCAGCTTAGGCTGATAGAAGGTAGCTATGGCAAAGCAGCTTAGGCTGAACTAGGAGACATGTAAAGCTCCTACTATACCACTGGTGCCATATGCACAATATCATAAGAAAACACAATACACAGAAGTACTAAAAATAAAGGTACTTTATTTTTATGACAATATGCCAAAAGTATCTCAGTGAGTACCCTCAGTATGAGGATAGGATATATACACAAGATATATGTACACAAACCAACATTATGCAGGTAATAGCAAGAAAAGTAATGCAAGCAGTGTAAAGTTACAATAGGTTGCAATAGGAACACATAGGTATAGGGGCAACACAAACCATATACTCCAAAAGTGGAATGCGAACCACGAATGGACCCCAAACCTATGTGAGCTTGTAGAGGGTCACTGGGACTGTAAGAAAACAGTGAGGGTTAGAAAAATAGCCCACCCCAAGTGCACCTACTACCCCCAGAGAGCACAGAAGTCGTGATAGGGGGATTTTGCAGGAAGAACAAACATTAGCAATGCAACAACAGTGGATTTCCGGACCTCATTACCTGTAAGATAAGGGGACCAAGGCCAATAGTCGCAACAGTGTCGAGAGTGGGCAGGAGCCCAGGAAATGCCAGCTGAGGGTACAAGGAAGCTGCCACCTGTTGGAAGAAGCTTGGAGTTCTGCAAGAAAGAAGAGGACTAGGAACTTCTCCTTTGGAGGATGGATGTCCCACGTCACGATGAAGCTTGCAGAGGTCTTTGCATGCAGAAAGACTGCAAACAAGCCTTGCTAGCTGCAAGGGTTGCAGTAGAGGTTTTTGGGTGCTGCTGTGGCCCAGGAGGGACCAGGATATTGCCACTTGGAAGAGGAGACAGAGAGGGCACCCAGCAATATAGGGAGTCCTCACAGAAGCAGGCAGCACCCACAGAAGTACCTGAACAGGCACTTAGAAGAAAAGTGAACTGGAGTCCACCTGAAGTCACAAAAGGGAGTCCCACGACGCTGGAGGACAACTCAGAAGGTTGTGCACTGCAGGAAAGAGTGTCGGGGACCCAGGCTTGGCTGCGCATGAAGGAAATCCTGGAAGAGTGCACAGGAGCCGGAGCAGCTGCAAATCACGTGGTACCCAGCAATGCAGTCTAGCGTGGGGAGGCAAGGACTTACCTCCACCAAACTTGGACTAAACAGTCACTGGACTGTGGGAGTCACTTGGACAGAGTTGCTGAGTTCCAGGGACCACGCTCGTTGTGCTGAGAGGGGAACCAGAGGACCAGTGATGCAGTCCTTTGGTGCCTGCGGTTGCAGGGGGAAGATTCCGTCGACCCATGGGAGATTTCTTCAGAGCTCCTGGTGCAGAGAGGAGGCAGGCTACCCCCAGAGCATGCACCACCTGGAAACAGTTGAGAAAGCCGGCAGGATGAAGCGATATAAGGTTGCTAGTAGTCGTCTTGCTACTTTGTTGCGGTTTTGCAGGTGTCTTGAGGAGTCAGCGGTCGATCCTTTGGCAGACGGTGAAGAGGGAGATGCAGAGGAACTCTGATGAGCTCTTGTATTCGTTATCTGGTGAGATCCCCAAAGCAGAGACCCTAAATAGCCAGAAAAGGAGGTTTGGCTACCTAGGAAGGAGGATTGGCTACCAGGAGACGTAAGAGCCTATCAGAAGGAGCCTCTGACGTCACCTGCTGGCACTGGCCACTCAGAGCAGTCCAGTGTGCCACAAACACCTCTGTTTCCAAGATGGCAGAGGTCTGGGACACCCTGGAGGAGCTCTGGGCACCTTCCCTGGGAGGTGCAGGTCAGGGGAGTGGTCACTCCCCTTTCCTTTGTCCAGTTTCGCGCCAGAGCAGGGCTGGGGGGATCCCTGAACCGGTGTAGACTGGCTTATGCAGAGATGGGCACCATCTGTGCCCATCAAAGCATTTCCAGAGGCTGGGGGAGGCTACTCCTCCCCGCCCTCACACCTATTTCCAAAGGGAGAGGGTGTTACACCCTCTCTCAGAGAAAGTCCTTTGTTCTGCCTTCCTGGGCCAGGGCTGCCTGTACCCTAGGATGGCAGAAACCTGTCTGAGGGGTTGGCAGCAGCTGCAGTGTAGACCCCGGAAAGGCAGTTTGGCAGTACCCGGGTTCTGTGCTAGAGACCCGGGGGATCACGGAATTGTCCCCCCAATGCCAGAATGGCATTGAGGGGACAATTCCACGATCTTAGACATGTTACATGGCCATGTTCGGAGTTACCATTGTGAAGCTGTACATAGGTAGTAACCTATGTACAGTGCACGCGTGTAATGGTGTCCCCGCACTCACAAAGTCAGGGGAATTTACCCTGAATGATGTGGGGGCACCTTGGCTAGTGCCAGTGTGCCCACACACTAAGTAACTTTGCACCCAACCTTCACCAGGTGAAGGTTAGACATATAGGTGACTTATAAGTTACTTAAGTGCAGTGGTAAATGGCTGTGAAATAACGTGGACGTTATTTCACGCAGGCTGCACTGGCAGGCCTGTGTAAGAATTGTCAGAGCTCCCTATGGGTGGCAAAAGAAATGCTGCAGCCCATAGGGATCTCCTGGGACCCCAATACCCTGGGTACCTCAATACCATATACTAGGGAATTATAAGGGTGTACCAGTATGCCAATGTGAATTGGTAAATTTAGTCACTAGCCTGTTAGTGACAAATTTGGAAAGCAGAGAGAGCATAACTACTGAGGTTCTGGTTAGCAGAGCCTCAGTGAGACAGTTAGGCATCACACATGGAACAAATACAGGGCACATACTTATGAGCACTGGGGCCCTGCCTGGCAGGGTCCCAGTGACACATAGACTAAAACAACATATATACAGTGAAATATGGGGGTAACATGCCAGGCAAGATGGTACTTTCCTACACAACCCCCCCCCCCCCAAACGAAGGACAATAAGACTAGCCATGACCTGATGAGTCTTCATTGTCTAAGTGGAAATATCTGGAGAGTCCATCTGCATTGGAGTGGGTATTCCCAGGTCTATGTTCCACTGTATAGTCCATTCCCTGTAGAGATATGGACCACCTCAACAATTTAGGGTTTTCACCTTTCATTTGTTTTAGCCAAAGTAGAGGTTTGTGGTCTGTCTGAAAAATAAAGTGAGTGCCAAACAGGTATGGCCTCAACTTTTTCAGTGCCCAGACCACAGCAAAGGCCTCCCTCTCTATGGCAGACCAACGCTTTTCTCTAGGGGTCAACCTTCTGCTGATAAAAGCAGCTGGTTGATCCTTGCCCTCAGAATTCAGTTGTGATAAGACTGCCCCTACCCCTAATTCAGATGCACCAGTTTGAACAATGAATTTTTTGGAGTAACATGGGCTTTTTAGGACAGGTGCAGAGCACATGGCCTGTTTGAGCTCCTCAAAAGCTTTCTGACAGCTAGCTGTCCACAATACCTTTTTAGGCATCTTTTTACTAGTGAAATCATTAAAGGGGCTGCTATGGAGCCATAGTTTTGAATGAATCTCCTGTAATACCCGGTGAGGCCTAGGAAGGCTCTCACTTGGGTCTGAGTTCTAGGGGGGACCCAATCCATGATTGTTTGGATTTTCCCCTGAAGTGGTGCTATCTGTTCTCCACCTACTAGGTGTCCCAGATAAACCACCTATCCCTGCTCTATCTGGCACTTTGAAGCCATGATAGTGAGGCCTGCCTTTTGCAGGGCCTCCAAAACTTTCCAAAGGTGGACCAGGTGCTCATCCCAGGTGGAGCTAAAGACAGCAATATCATCTAGATATGCTGCACTAAAAGCCTCCAACCCTTGCAGGAATGTGTTCACCAACCTCTGAAAAGTGGCAGGTGAATTTTTCAAACCAAAGGGCATCACAGTAAATTGGTAGTGCCCTCCTATAGTTGAAAATGCACTTTTAGGTTTAGCATCCTCAGCCAATTTGATCTGCCAATACCCTGCAGTCAAATCAAAGGTGCTTAGATACTTGGCAGATGCCAGTGTATCTATGAGCTCATCTGCCCTGGGTATAGGGTGAGCATCAGTTTTTGTTACCTGATTGAGACCTCTGTAGTCTACACAAAACCTCATCTCCCTTTTTCCATCTTTTGAGTGAGGCTTTGGTACAAGCACCACAGGACTCGCCCATGGGCTTTCAGAAGGTTCAACCACTCCTAGGTCTAGCATTTTGTGAACCTCTTGTTTTATGCAGTCCCTGACAAGGTCAGGCTGCCTATAGATTTTACTTTTGACAAGCAAGCTGTCTCCAGTATCAATTTTGTGTTCACACCAAGATGTGGTGCCTGGCACAGTTGAAAAGAGTTCAGACAATTGTCCAAGGAGATTTATGCAGTTGTCTTTCTGTTCTGCAGTAAGACAGTCTGCTAAAACTGCTCCCTCCACTAAAGCACCATCTTCAGTGGAGGAGAAGAGATCAGGGAGAGGGTCACTCTCTTCTTCCTGACCTTCATCTGTTGCCATGAGCAGGGTGAGATCAGCCCTGTCATAGTAGGGTTTTAGGCGGTTGACATGAATCACCCTAAGGGGACTCCTGGCAGTGCCCAGGTCAACCAAGTAGGTGACCTCGCCCTTTTTTTCAACAATTAGATGGGGTCCACTCCATTTTCTCCTGGAGTGCTCTTGGGGCCACATGCTTCAATACCCACACCTTCTGTCCTGGTTGGTACTGTGTCAGAACAGCCGTCTGGTCATGCCATTGCTTCTGGAGCTCTTGGCTGGCCTGAAGGTTTTTACTGGCCTTTTTCATGTACTCAGCCATTCTGGATCTTAGGCCAAGTACATAGTCCACTATGTCCTGTTTGGGAGCTTTTAAAGGTTGTTCCCAACCCTCCTTCACAAGTGTTAGTGGACCTCTTACAGGGTGTCCAAAGAGGAGTTCAAAGGGGCTCAAGCCCACTCCTTGCTGGGGTACCTCCATGTAAACAAAAAGGAGGCAAGGTAACAGGACATCCCATCTCCTCCTGAGTTTTTCAGGGAGTCCCATTATCATACCTTTGAGAGTTTTATTAAACCTCTCTACCAGTCCATTAGTCTGTGGATGATAAGGAGTGGTGAATTTGTAGGTTACACCACATTCCTTCCACATAGCTTTCAAATATGCAGACATAAAGTTGCTACCCCGTCTGATACAACCTCTTTTGGGAAACCCACCCTGGAAAAGATTCCCAGGAGGGCTTTTGCCACTGCAGGTGCTGTAGTGGTCCTTAGAGGAATTGCCTCAGGATATCTGGTGGCATGGTCCACAACCACCAAGATAAACCTATTGCCTGAAGCAGTAGGAGGGTCAAGGGGGGCAACTATGTCAACCCTACCTTTTCAAAGGGAACCCCAACCACAGGCAGTGGAATAAGGGGAGCCTTTGGTGTGCCACCAGTCTTGCCATTGGCTTGGCAGGGCACACAAGACTTACAAAAATCTTTAGTGTCCTCTGACATCCTAGGCCAGTGAAACAGGGGGACAAGCCTTTCCCATGTTTTGATCTGGCCCAAATACCCTTCCAAAGGAATGTCATGTGCCAGAGTTAGGAGGAACTCTCTGTACTGCAGGGGAATAACCAATCTCCTGGCTGCTCCAGGTTTTGGGTCCCTTGCCTCTGTGTACAAGAGGTTGTCCTCCCAGTAAACTCTATGTGAGTCACTGACATCCCATTTTGCTGCTTGACAGCTTGCTGTCTGAGACCCTCTAATGTGGGACAGGATTGTAGTGCCACACTCAGCTCTTCCCTGGCAGGCCCCCCTCCACCCAAAAGCTCAGCAGTGTCTGCTGCCAGTTCATCTGGTGAAGGTTCTGCACAGGGAGGAAATTCTTCTTCCTCAGAAGGAGAATCATCTGTAGAGGGAGGGATAGTGGGTACGGATTTACCCTTGCTACCCCTAGCTTTAGGGAGCACTTGGTCCATTGTTCCAGGATCCAAGTTACCCTGTCCTTTTTGCTTTTTGGCCTGAGCCCTTGTCAAAGCAAAAATATGCCCATGAATGCCCAGCATTGCTGCATGAGCCTCCAACTCCACTTCTGCCCAAGCTGATGTCTCTAAATCATTCCCTAGTAGACAGTCTACAGGTAAATCTGAGGCAACCACAACTTTCTTTGGACCAGTAACCCCCTCAGTTGAGATTCACAACAGCCATAGGGTGGCTAAGAGTTTTGTTATGAGCGTCTGTCACTTGGTACTGCTGACCAAGTAGGTGTTGTTCAGGGTGCACCAGTTTCTCTATCACCATGGTAACACTGGTACCTGTGTCCCTGTAGGCCTGAACCTCAACACCATTTATTAGGGGAAGTTGCTTGTACTTATCCATATTAAGGGGACAAGCAACCAAGGTGGCCAAATCAATGGAACCTTCAGAGACTAACACAGCCTCTGTGGTCTCCCTAACAAGACTAACCCCAACTAAATTACCAGAAGTGAGCCCAGCTACTCCCTTGGATTGGCTATTAGTAGGTTTGCTCCTACCACCACTGCTATAACTAGGGGCACTAGAATTTGCAGTAGGGGTTGTGGTAGTGTGAGGTTTGGTGTTTTTCTTTGTACAACTGGCATCAGTTGTCCAATGGCCTTTGACTTTACACAAATAACACCAAGGCTTTTTAACTTGATTTGAAGAGGATTTGGACCCACCCCCCCACCAGAGGATTTTTGTGGGCCTGATGAAGACTCAGTTTTACTTTTGTCCCCATCCTTGTCAGAAGACTTACAATCTTTCTTCTTGCCATCCTTGTCACCCCCTGTATGAACTTTTCTGTTCACTCTTGTTCTGACCCATTTGTCTGCCTTCTTTCCCAATTCTTGGGGAGAGGTCAGATCTGAGTCCACTAGATATTGGTGTAACAAGTCAGACACACAGTTATTCAGAATATGCTCTCTCAGAATAAGATTATACAGGCTTTTATAGTCAGAAACTTTACTGCCATGTAACCACCCCTCCAAGGCCTTCACTGAACAGTCAACAAAGTCTATCCAGTCTTGTGAGGTCTCTTTTCTGGTGTCTCTGAACTTAATCCTGTATTGTTCAGTGGTAAAGCCAAATCCATCCAAGAGTGCATCCTTTAAAACTGCAAAATTGTTAGCATCACTTTCTCTAACAGTAAGGAGCCTATCCCTACACTTTCCATTGAACGATAGCCACAATATAGCAGCCCACTGCCTTTGAGGGACCCCCTGTACCATACGGGCCCTCTCAAGGGCAGCAAACCACTTGTTGATGTCATCCCCCTCCTTGTAAGGGGGGACTATCTTGTGTAGATTCCTGGAATCATGCTCTCTAACAGGATTACTATCAGGAATACTGCTGCTGCCACCATGGGGTCTAAACCCCAATCTCTGTCTCTCCTTCTCCAGGTCTAGGGATTCCCTATCTAAGGCCAGCTGTTGCTGTTTAAGCTTCAGTCTGGTCTCTTCCACTCTCAACTTTTTGAGTTCCCTTTCTAACATATTGTCTTCAGGGTGGGTGGGTTGGGAATGCTTGGACACAGAAGATAAATTGGAAACAACAGAGGGAGATCTGTCCCTAACTGACTGGACTCTAATAACCTGGCCTCCAGGAATAAAGACACCCCTACTATGATGTGAGCCTCCATTACTACCAGCATTACTAGGTGGCCTGCTAGGGGGCAGATTTGGAACAGAACCCTCCCCACCTCCCTCAAGGAGATCCCCTGAGTCAGAATGGGGGCCATCTATTAACTTCTCATTTGAAGTGCCTCCTAGAGACTCATCATTCACAGTAAGCATGTTATATAGAAACTCTTTTGTAGGGTTCCTTCCTATCACTAAAGCTCTATCTAAGCAGAGACTCCTTAGGCTCTTGTAATTCAAATTGTCATAGGTAGTACTGACAATTGTAAGAGCTGACTCTACATCAGACATGATAGAAGAAGGTCTAGAGACAGTGAGAAGAAAGAAAAAGTTTCAGAACTTTTTGGAGAACAGAGAAAAAAACTTTTTCTAACTTTTTGGAAACTTTTAGAAGTTTTAGAGTACTTTTCAGCACTTAGTAGAAAGTGTAAGAGGAGAAAAGCAAAACGTTTTGGTTAGGTGTACATACACTGAACTTGTTTTGTATATTATTCTCTTATGAAAAGTACACAATGACAAAGTGGTAAGTAGTTACAAGTACTTATACCACTGCTGCACAATCAATGTAGGAGGCTGGCCTGGATTGTAGTGGGTACCAGAGGTACTTACACCTTGTGCCAGGTCCAGTTATCCCTTATTAGTGTAGAAGAGGTGTTTCTAGCAGCTTAGGCTGAACTAGGAGACATGTAAAGCTCCTACTATACCACTGGTGTCATATGCACAATATCATAAGAAAACACAATACACAGAAGTACAAAAAATAAAGGTACTTTATTTTTATGACAATATGCCAAAAGTATCTCAGTGAGTACCCTCAGTATGAGGATAGGATATATACACAAGATATATGTACACAAACCAAAATTATGCAGGTAATAGCAAGAAAAGGAATGCAAGCAGTGTAAAGTTACAATAGATTGCAATAGGAACATATAGGTATGGGGGCAACACAAACCATATACTCCAAAAGTGGAATGCGAACCACGAATGGACCGCAAACCTATGTGAGCTTGTAGAGGGTCGCTGGGACTGTAAGAAAACAGTGAGGGTTAGAAAAATAGCCCACCCCAAGACCCTCAAAGGTAGGTGTAAAGTGCACCTACTACCCCCAGAGAGCACAGAAGTCGTGATAGGGGGATTCTGCAGAAAGAACATACACCAGCAATGCAACGACAGTGGATTTCTGGACCTGAGTACCTGTAAGATAAGGGGACCAAGGCCAATAGTCGCAATAGTGTCGAGAGTGGGCAGGAGCCCAGGAAATGCCAGCTGAGGGTGTAAGGAAGCTGCCACCTGTTGGAAGAAGCTTGGAATTCTGCAAGAAAGAAAAGGACTAAGAACATCTCCTTTGGAGGATAGATGTCCCACGTCGTGGTGAAGCTTGCAGAGGTATTCCCAGGCAGAAAGGCAGCAAACAAGCCTTGCTAGGTGCAAGGGATGCAGTAGAGGTTTTTGGGTGCTGCTGTGGCCCAGAAGGGACCAGAATGTCGCCACTTGGAAGAGGAGACAGAGGGGGTGCCCAGCAACGTAGGGAGCCCTCACAGAAGCAGGCAGCACCTGCAGAAGTACCTAAACAGGCACTTAGAAGAAAAGTGAACCGGAGTCCATCTGAAGTCACAAAAGGGAGTCCCGCGACGTCGGAGGACAACTCAGAAGGTTGTGCACTGCAGGAAGGAGTGTCGGGGACCCAGACTTGGCTATGCACGAAGGAAATCCTGGAAGAGTGCACAGGAGCCGGAGCAGCTGCAAATCACGCTGTACCCAGCAATGCAGTCTAGCGTGGGGAGGCAAGGACTTACCTCCGCCAAACTTGGACTGAAGAGTCACTGGACTGTGGGAGTCACTTGGACAGAGTTGCTGAGTTCCAGGGACCACGCTCGTTGTGCTGAGAGGGGACCAAGAGGACGAGTGATGCAGTCTTTTGGTGCCTGCCGTTGCAGGGGGAAGATTCTGTCGACCCACGGGAGATTTCTTCAGAGCTCCTGGTGCAGAGAGGAGGCAGGCTACCCCCAGAGCATGCACCACCTGGAAACACTCGAGAAAGCCGGCAGGATGAAGCGATACAAGGTTGCAAGTAGTCGTCTTGCTACTTTGTTGTGGTTTTGCAGGTGTCTTGAGCAGTCAGCGGCCGATCCTTTGGCAGAAGGTGAAGAGGGAGATGCAGAGGAACTCTGATGAGCTCTTGCATTCGTTATCTGGTGAGATCCCCAAAGCAGAGACCCTTAATAGCCAGAAAAGGAGGTTTGGCTACCTAGGAAGGAGGATTGGCTACCAAGAGAGGTAAGAGCCTATCAGAAGGAGCCTCTGACGTCACCTGCTGGCACTGGCCACTCAGAGCAGTCCAGTGTGCCACAAACACCTCTGTTTCCAAGATGGCAGAGGTCTGGGACACACTGGAGGAGCTCTGGGCACCTCCCCTGGGAGGTGCAGGTCAGGGGAGTGGTCACTCCCCTTTCCTTTGTCCAGTTTCGCACCAGAGCAGGGCTGGGGGATCCCTGAACCGGTGTAGACTGGCTTATGCAGAGATGGGCACCATCTGTGCCCATCAAAGCATTTCCAGGGGCTGGGGGAGGCTACTCCTCCCCCGCCTTCACACCTATTTCCAAAGGGAGAGGGTGTTACACCCTTTCTCAGAGGAAGTCCTTTGTTCTGCCTTCCTGGGCCAGGGCTGCCTGGATCCCAGGAGGGCAGAAACCTGTCTGAGGGGTTTGCAGCAGCAGCTGCAGTGGAGACCCCGGAAAGGCACTTTGGCAGTACCCGGGTTCTGTGCTCGAGACCCGGGGGATCATGGAATTGTCACCCCCAATGCCAGAATGGCATTGGGGTGACAATTCCATGATCTTAGCCATGTTACATGGCCATGTTCGGAGTTACCATTGTGACGCTGTACATAGGTAGTGACCTATGTACAGTGCACGCGTGTAATGGTGTCCCCGCACTCACAAAGTCTGGGGAATTTGCCCTGAACGATGTGGGAGCACCTTGGCTAGTGCCAGTGTGCCCACACACTAAGTAACTTTGCACCCAACCTTCACCAGGTGAAGGTTAGACATATAGGTGACTTATAAATTACTTAAGTGCAGTGGTAAATGGCTGTGAAATAACGTGGACGTTATTTCACGCAGGCTGCGCTGGCAGGCCTGTGTAAGAATTGTCAGAGCTCCCTATGGGTGGCAAAAGAAATTCTGCAGCCCATAGGGATCTCCTGGGACCCCAATACCCTGGGTACCTCAGTACCATATACCAGGGAATTATATGGGTGTACCAGTATGCCAATGTGAATTGGTTAATTTAGTCACTAGCCTGTTAGTGACAAATTTGGAAAGCAGAGAGAGCATAACTACTGAGGTTCTGGTTAGCAGAGCCTCAGTGAGACAGTTAGGCATCACACAGGGCACATACTTATGAGCACTGGGGCCCTGCCTGGCAGGGTCCCAGTGACACATAGACTAAAACAACATATATACAGTGAAATATGGGGGTAACATGCCAGGCAAGATGGTACTTTCCTACAGTTACTGTGTAAATAACTGAGTTGTGTCTCCTTTGCCAGTGAGCGTCTTCTGCGAAGCTGCGCACACGGCGGGCCACATTTGCGACAAGGGAGAAACCCTGCAGTCCTTGAAGCGCCAATGTGGTGCAACTAAACCTACCTTAGCACTCCGTCCTCCCGCCGGATCACGTAGCGGTAGCATGGTAGCGCGATTGCGTTCGTCAGTGGGGCCATCGCCCCCCTTGTGCAGCGTGATGGCGTGCTTGTCTGGTGCTCCTGGGTGCGAACAGGGGCCCGCCTGCTGATGACTGCACCCGAGTGCAGCGCGGGTGTGCTTTAATCATGCCGGTTCAGGCACGTGGATTGCCATTCTCCACCTGCAGGGAAGGACCCTGCCCAGAGGTTGGCCTAGGAGTGCCTGTCAAGCAGTGAATGAAGAGCAGATCTGCTTTCCAGGCCTGCAGAATCAGCAACGCTTGTGTTGGAGGTCTGCTGCCACGTGATGACCCCTGACCTCACCCCGGAAAGAAAAAAGAAAGGGGAATAATAAAAGAAAATAAAGGAAAGTGCTAAATAACTTAGAAAGCGAGCCAAAAATAAGACTAAGGAGTGTTTGCACAAAGAAAGGAAACCAGCCACAGAGACTCAATGAAAGCTGGACTTTTGGGTATAATTTGACTGTGCAGGTAGTAGGTGGCGTGCAGATAGCGCAATGAGCTTATCGCAGCAGAATCGTGACCAGCAGCTACTGCCACCCAATGCAGGGGCCCATTTGTCGATGGCAGCACTACCCCCTTTCAGTCAGCTGGCAGATCCCGCCACGGCAGCGCCGCAATGGGGTCATTGGCGTGGCCATCTCGACAACTACTTCTGTGCCACCAGAGAGACGGATGGCACCGTACGAAGGTCCCTCATGTTGCACATAGGAGGTGATGAACTGTACGAGTTCTTTGGAACACTTCCAAACACGGGGGCTGGTGACTTCGATGCTGCGGGAGCAGCACTGAACCTGCATTTCGACCCCCAACTAAACCGTGATTATGAACGGTTCAAGCTCTGCCAAGCTCAACAAACTGAAACCGAATCAGTGGACATCTTTTATGCCAGGCTGTGGAAACTGGCAAGCACCTGTGTAGGCCTCAACCAGCACAAGGAGATCCGTGCGCAAGTCATCCAGGGATGCCGTTTGAACATGTTGTTGAAACTTATACTGCGACAGCCTGGTATCACGCTGGACGAGATTTTGATCCTGGCTCGTTCACATAAACTATCGGCCTCCCGGGCAGATGCCATGGCCGCCGCAAGAGGGCAGTTGACGGTGGGGTTGAGTCCTACTCGACAAACAGTGGTGAAAGAGGAGCAGGTTGATGCTCAGAAAGCATGCCAGTACCCCCAGTGCTCAACATGTTCGCAGAAGCAAGGGGAGAGAGAATGTAGTAGCTGTGGATATGAACATAAGATGCTTGGTGTTTGCCTAGCAAGAAGTAAAAGCTGCAATAGGTGTGGGAAGGTGAATCATTTTGCCAAGGTGTGTTGAGTGGGGCGGCCCAAGCAGAAGGCGACACAAGAAAAGACCCCTACGGTGAGGCGACTGATGCCAGCGGAAGGTATGGGTGCAGATGCTGGTGTAGCAGGTGCAGGAAATATGAAGTATGACGAGGAAGATGAGGAAGACATCTTTGTCATCTTGTTTAGTGGATGGTGACAACAAAAGCGGTGCCCGCCCCCCAGGTGCACTGCTAAGATCAACGGTGCCAATGCGGCTGTGTTGATTGACAGTGTTGCATCAGTCAAAGTAATAGACGGCATGTTATACCACCAGCTGTCGCCAAGACCAGAGTTAACGCCCTGCAACACGAAAATTTACACCTATGGTGGGCATGACCCCCTCCCTTTACAAGGTACCATTGAAGTGACAGTAGCCAGTCAAGGATGCATAACGAAAGACAAGTTTTATGTTGTAAAGGGAAACCAAGGTACCCTTCTTGGGTGCCACACTGTTAAGGACCTTAAACTCGTTTTTTTTTGCACGCCGTATTCATGAGAAACATGCGGAGTCCATACTCAACGACTTCCCACAGCTATTTGAGGGAATTAGGAAACTCAAAGGAAAGCAGTTTAAGTTGCACGTTGACCCAGCTGTGACACTTACGGTGCTGCAGCACCACAGATTTCCGTTTCATCACTGGCCGGCGGTGGAGAAAGATCTGCAAGCCCTAGAGGACCAAGGGTGATCAAGAAGATTACTGGGCCTACGCCCCGGGTGTCGCCACAGTGATCATGCCCAAGCCATAGCAGTCTGGCGCCATCCACCTCTGTGTGGATATGTGATTGCCAAATTGTGCCATCCAGCGAGAACAGCATATCACACCCACGATGGACGACATTATTGCGGACTTAAATGGAGCCTAATGGTTCTCGAAGCTGGATTTGAAATCCTGCTACCATCAGCTGGAACATACGAAAGCAGGAACATTACCACCTTTTCCACGTATGTTGGGCTGCGGCATTACAAAAGGCTTAGTTTTGAGGTATCCTCTGCCGCTGAAGTTTTTCAAAATGCGATTAGCGAGACAGTACCTGTCCTTGATGGAGTGCTCAACCTCAGTGATGACATTCTGATTTTTTCTGAGACTAGAGGATCATCATTGCCGATTAAGAGCCACGCTCCAGTGACTCTCCTACACTGACCTCACACTTCACGAAAAGAAGTGTGCATTCTACAAGAACTCGGTCGTTTTGTTTTCGGATACATTTCCTTGAGTGAGGGTTTGCAAGTGGACCCCAAGAAGGCAGATGCCACCCAGAGTGCCCCAGTTCCACTCAATGCCACGGAAGTTTAAAGTTTCCTTGGCATGGCAACCTACTGTGGCTGGTTTATTCCCCAACTGGCTACAATGGCCGAGCCTCTGAGACAACTCACGAGGGCTGACACCAAGTGGAACTGGAGCCCGGAAGCTGGCAAGGCATTCCAGGCTGTGAAGGAGCTGCTGCTAAACAAAGTAACCATGGCCTACTTCCACCCCAGGAGAAGGACAGAGGTAATGGGGATAACAGTCCTGTCTGGCTAGGAGCTGTTTTGCTTCAGGAGCCGCGAGATCAGGAGTGGGCACCAATGGCCTATGCAAGCCCGGCCTTGTCAGCAGTGGAGGCTCAATATACCCAGGTCAAAATGGAGGCACTGGCCATCTGCTGGCCTGTCAACACTTTCACCTGTACTTGTATGGACAGGAATTTCAGGTCGTCACTGACCACAAACCCCCTGTATCGCTGTTTGCGGGGTCCACACGGCTGGCTCCCCCGAGCATTGAGCGCTGGGCTGTCCTGCTCCAGCCATGCATGTTTATGGTCATCTACTGGCCAAGGGTGTACAACCGGGCCGATTACTTGTCACGGCATCCCCCTGTGCCACAACTGAGTGAATTGCAAGAGGAAGAAGGGGAAAGGATGGAAAGCTTTGTTAGGGTAGTGGTGCAGGCATTCTGTCCGGGGGCCCTGACGCTGTCAGAGATAGCAGAAGCTTCCAGCAGAGACCTTGTCATAAGTTGTGCTAAAGATGCCTTGGCCCGTTGAGAGTGGAAGTGTTTCCTTGATGGCACAAGGTCCTTTGACCAGGAGGAGTGCATGGTTATGCAAGAAGTTTGGAAGGTGCGGAAGGAACAGTCTTTCGGGGGTGATGGTCTCCTTCTGCAAGGCCAGAAGATAGTACTTCCCCGATGCCTGTGGGACAGGGTGGTCGAACTGGCTCATCAAGGACACCAAGGAGCCGCCAAGATAAAAGCTTGTCTCAGGTCCAAGGTGTGGTTTCCTGGCATGGATGCCCTGGTTGATACCCTCATAAGGCGGTGCCACTCCAGTGCCATCACTGCCATCGATCAGCCCACTGCTTCAGTGATCACGGACTCACCCTGCTCAAAGCCGTGGTCCAAGGTCAGTTTGGACTTTGGGAGTTTTCCTGATGGGCGGCTGACGATGGTTATGACTGACTCCTATACCCTGTTCCCGGTGGTGGAGTTAGTCACATCTACTGCATATGAGAACGTGAGGCCGGTGTTGGAGAAGACATTTGCCCTGTTTAGCCTCCCTGATGAGGTAAGGATAGACGACGGTCAACCGTTTTCAGAGTCAAGAGCTCAGACTATCTAGGTCAGCTGGCGGTATGTAACTACCAGATTACACCATACTGGCCTCAGGCCAACGGTGACATTGAAAGATGCATGTGAACCCCTAATGGAGCCCTGAGAATTGGTGTTAAACAAGGGGATGATGCTGAGTGTTGCATGCACAAGTTTCTGAGAGCTTATCGGCAGGCGCCCCACAGTACCACTGGCTGTGCTCCTGGAGCTCTGATGTTCAGGGAGCCCCTGTGGGACTGTATCCTGGCTGACTCTCAGTGAAGGCCAAATGAGCTGGATCTGGAGGTCACTCAACAAAAGCGATGCAAGACCAACCAGAAAGCAAGTGACTAGAGGAGAACGAAGTGCCCTGACCTTCAAGTGGGTGACCTGGTGGTGGTAAAAGAATGGCGTCCCAGTTGGAAGTTCCGGACTGCCTATGAGTCCAGTGTGTGGAAGGTGGTCATAGAGAATCGGACTATGGTGACTGTTCTAAAAGGAAAAGAGCAGGTCACCAGAAATGTGTTGTGTTTCAAGCGAGTGGAGATCTCTGGTGAGGACGGTGGAGACGATGCTGGTGAGCAGGACGAAGAAGATGGAGAAATCCCGACTGAGGAGGAGCCGGGTGACTGAGGAGCTTATAGCCAAGCTCCTGTGCAGGCAACAGGAGATGTGGGTCGTGCCGGCCAGAGTGAGGGGTATCACCTGCGGCCCAACCCAACACCCAGCCAGAGACTTAGGTATTTTGCGTGCTAACATGTTCGCTATCGTTTTGGACTTAATGGGGTCTGTATGTTTCTAGTTGCTCTGTTTCTATTTTTCTTTCCTTTCTACTTTTCTATTGGGGTCTCCTGTTGTCTGCTGTCCCGGCAGCTTCTCGGTTGGTGGTTTCTTTTGATTAAAACCTGGGAGGGACGTAGAAAGCCATCCGGACTCTCCGATACAGTGTTGCATGTGAGGGCATGGGCCAGGCCTTACAACGAGGCTTTAAATAAAGAATGCACTGCTGACCCCAGCAGTGACTATTTACATTGTAACCAACTGAGTTGTGTCTCTTTTGCCTGCGAGCACCGCCGTGCCACAGATTGGATCAGATTGGTGGCACGAAGGTCTCTGGCAAGACGCAGCAGGCGCTGGTCCACCCGCTCGTGCGTGTTAGCTCATACGCATGTGCCTCTGCGCTCACCAGGAGCCCTGTATTCCTCACTCTGCCTACATAGGTACTGTTGAGTCTGTTTTTTATTTGCCCACTCCTCTGTATAATAATACTCATACGTTTTATACAAAACTATTTGCAGTGTGAAAAAACTTGAATTAACCAGATGGACGAGGAAACCCAATAGAATTGTTTTTTCCTCAGCGATGTTTTCAGTCATTTTCGGAAAATAAGAGAAAGCAGGCAGGAAACTTAGCATAAGGGAAAGTGGTTTTCATATGGGGATTCCTTTTGCCGAGAAGGAACGGATGTGGGTTGAGGTTCTCTGAAATCCGAGATAAAATAGATTTCTGCTCTTCAGCCCACATATTTGACCGGATATCCTGATTTTGGAGCCAAACAACAGGAGTACACCATGGTGTATGTTCTTGTATCGGTTAAGCGTTTTTAATAAGGACAGCTAGAGTAAGTCCATGAAGCGATGCACTCGAGTGATGTGCTCTAGGACCTGGTACCCAGGCTGACCACAAGGAGAAGGACCACATTGAAAGAAATGAGAGTGCCCCCCAGGCAGACCCGCAGGCTTGGCGGTAGCGGTGTGTCAAGAAGCGGTAGCGGGCTTGTCAAGAAGAGAGAAGACGCAGGGTGAAAGAACTTTTATAAAAAAAAAATCTAGGAAAAACGTAATCGATTACGACTCAATTAAATGCTGCATGTGCCTTATATCAGGATTTGGGCAGAAATCAAAGACTTGGGAAATGGGGCTGAAGATAATAAACTGTTTTTTATTTTAGCATTTGTTGTGGTAGTTTCTCAGAAATGTAAATAAAAGATTTTGCTATTAGCCAGTTTAACACCTGTTAGTTCATTCACCTTGGAAGCATGAAGGGCCAATAATTCAACTTCTGCACAGATGTGAGCAGCATGAGTTCAACTCTCTGGGCCATTTGCCAGGACGAGGGAGCAGCACTATCCACTGTCATATCCTGCATCCATGTATGTAGGGCAATCTGCAGTTTTTGTTCAAACGTAATAGGTATTCAGTTTTCGAAGCGCTAAGAATCGAAGGATGGTCTGGCATTACTTGCTAAATCCCTTGAAGACAGCAGTTCGCAGCGAAGATTACGGATGACGCCTGCAAGTAAACTAAACGCCATATGTGTACTGGTGAATGCCGATAGCCAGCTACTCTCTTGAGTGTGCTGGCAGATCCATCTTCATACATGGCGCCTATGTTTAATGGGATTTTAGAATCTGTCCACCTGCCTCTGTCTATTCATGTCTGCCTTGCTACAGAAAGCGAGTGCAATGTATGTTGTCGAGCTTCAGTCGAAAACTGACACACAACACCAACACACTCAAGGCTTGCCTATAGCGGCCTCAATACTCACCCATAATTTCGAGACTGCGATAACCACGGAAATACCCGTGTATTGGGGTCATACACTGCTAGTCGCATTTATTACGAAAATGTCAGACCTCATGATTTGTGATGTAAGAGACAGAAATATGGTCCACGAACTTCTCCTGCGCATTTGCCTTACTTAATTATGCTTTATAAATCATACTATACAAATACGTAATGTATGACCTGTTGATGCACTATAAACTATACCAAAGCCTTGCATCAGGCCATGTGCATACATAGTGAAATTATGAAAAAGACATGCACATAAATAAATGAATGAATGCATGCCTTGAGGGGCTCAAAACAAAAAAGCACAAATGGATGGTTAGGTCAATATGCACATATATGTGAGTATGTATATACTGTGGTATGTACATCAACAGATGATCACGCTAGGCCAATACCTTAAGCCTAACTTGGTTGTGCAGCATGGCTCTAAAAACAAAACTATAAAATGATGACAAACATAAAGCTGTTTTCAGAGAGCAATAGAAGGACCAGTAGTAGCAACTGGTTGCTTTTCTTATAGTTTACTGAGTTAGTTTAATTTATACTTTCAAAATGGTGATACTTCTAGACCTACAGCATCAAAAACAGAATTGAAGCGTTGCACTGATGCTGTGTTGCCAGTCATTCTGGTACTTGAAGAAGATGGCAATCCAGGAGATGCAGGAGGAACCAACTGCACTGGCGCTACCACTGTACTGGATGGAGATGCCAACATATAACTGAATATGGAAGTTGTAGATGAGTTAGGTGAATATGACATCAAATTCGGCATCAAAGTTGGAGTCGAAGATGCAGCCCCTACGATGGGATTGATACGTAAAGTCACATTTGATATATCTGAGAATTGTGAAAGCAGTAGTCTCCCTTATGTTGACTGTGACACATGTACCAGCAACAATGGTGAGTCGAATTCATAGAACTGCAATGTTGATGCAACATTAACAGTCTGATCAGATCCCATTATTCTACTGATTGTTCAGCTTGATGTTCCAAAAGGATATCTGACAGTCTGACAACAGAGGAAATATTGAAAGCGAGGTGTTACTAGAGCGGGTTGTTTTGAGCAAATTAAAAATGACAGTTATATATAAAGCAGGAAAGACGGCGTGAAGCAAATGGGCAATATTTGTTGGACGCTGGATGTGCAAAAGCTGCTGTAAGTCCTATGCAGAGTTTGCTGTTTTAAGGCAAATATTTCTGCTGCATAGTGCAAGGAACGGTCCCTTTTTTGCATGTTCACCCCCACTTTTTGTTCTGATGTCGCTGGTGTACGCATTTTTGAAATATTGAGGCACTACTGACCATAAATTGGCAAATCCCTGATTGGCATATTTACCTTAACTTAAGTCCCTAGTATATGATACTCTGTCTGCCCAGGGCCTGTACGTTAAATGGCACTAGTGGACTGCAGTCCACTGTTGTGCCACCACTAAAATGACAAAGTAAATTCATGCCTTCGGGCCTGCTCCTGCAGCCTGAGTGAGTAGTTTAAAACTATTCAACCTGACAAAACAAACCTTTTGCCAGGCCCAAACATTCATTTAGGGGTGACTTACCAGTATTACAAAGTGCCCAAAGGGCGGGGTGCATGGTATTTAATAAATTGGACATGTGTTTTTAAGTTTTACATGTCCTGGCAGTGAAAAATCTCCAAACGTTCTTCATTTTGGCAAGGCTGGGTCTCCCACAGAAAAGCACTAGGTTACACTATAACACTTTGTGATGTATAACTTTGGTTTGGGAATAGCTAGTCCCATGATTCAAAAAGGAAAATTAACAGGAATGTAAAGTCCAGTGCAATGCTAAAGTGGGATTTTACACTACTATCTTGAAAAGGACACTTTTAGAAAGTTTTTCCTCCCTAAAACCTCTAGTAGGCCTTTCTGAGATAATCCTGAACAGTCATCTGGCAGCCTGCTGTGAGGAGTAAATTGCTCTCAAGAAAAGAACAAAGTGGCCAAGGCTGTGGGCCGGGGGGGGAGGGGTTGGGAGTGAGGGGTAGGAGATGTGATCTCCTCCTGGCAGCATGACCTGGGGGATGGGGCCACCAACTGTACAAGCTTAAAAGGGGCAGCCCCTGCCACAGGCAGATGCAACTTGCATTCACGCCTGCCATTGTCTAAGTAGCCAGAGCTGCACCAATTCTAGGGGGAAACCTGTCCCAGAACTGGTATTGCAGGGGGTGTTCCTCATTTCCCTAGACACATCTCAGGGGTGTGCCCAGAGCTCTGACTGACCATGGGAAAAAAGATTCTGCCATGTAGATACTAGCAGAGCAGGGGACTGTGGGACTGTTTGTGCCAAATCCCCAGGAATTTATGTAAAAGTGGGGAGGGTTGCTCCTGGGAACTATGGGCCAGATGTAGTAAACTCCAATTTTGCGACTTGCAAATTGCGAGTCTGACCGACTCGCAATTTGCAACTCGCAAAATTGGATGCAGAAAGGTGTCTCAGACACCTTCTGCGACTCGCTATGGGGTAGCAAAGACCAACCCCATCATTATTCATGAGGTGGGTCGCAGTTTGCGACCCTATAGCGAGTCCCTGCACTCACAGGGATGGTGGCCTGCTGTAGTCAGCAGACTACCATGTCTGTGACTGCTTTGTCAATAAAGCAGTTTTTTTTTTCATTTTGCAGCGCGTTTTCCTTAAAGGAAAACGAGCTGCAAAATGAAAACGAAACTGAAACCATTTGGTTTCGTTTTTTTCAGCATTCACAAAGGGGAAGGGGTCCCATGGGGACCCCTTCCCTTTTGCGAATGAGTTACCACCAGTGTGACACTGGTGGTAACTGCGAGTTGGTTTGCGACCGCATTCGCGGTCACAAAGCAACTCTGAATGGCGATGCGGTCGCAAATAGGAAGGGAACACCCCTTCCTATTTGCGAGTCGCATTCCCAAATTGCGAGTCGGTACCGACTCGCAATTTGGGGATGAGCATTGCGTTCGGCCTTTTGCATGCCGCAAACTGCGTTTTTCGCAGTTTGCGACATGCAAAAGGCTTCGTACATCTGGCCCTTTGTCCCTATTGCTTAGGGAGTCACCCCCCAACCACAAGATAGAGCCAGGCATAAACATGACACCCCTGGATACCCTCCCTAGAACACCTGTGGCCCTGTAGAAGACAGAAGAAGGACTGTACCTGTCGAACCGTGACTTCATAAAAAGGACTGCACCTACTGTAACCTGTGGAGAGAGACCCCACTTGTACCCAGGACTGAAGACTGGTGTCTAATAACTTGTTGGCTAGCTTTCTTTTAAGCCCCAGAAGCACAAAAGTTGCAAGAAGCCCAAAACAACTGCTCATTCCAGCTAACCACTTCCAACAGAATTTTCCCTGGACCCTGCAGGTGGCTTCTCAGAGACTTAGGCCCTCATTATGAACTTGGCGGTAATCACTGCCAAACCGACGGTGAACAGAAGACCGCCAGTGGTGGTGGACTGTACACTGCCGAATAATGATGCCAAAAAGACAAAACTCAAAAAATCCTGCAACCTCCACCCACCGCCAGGGCCAACGACGACAGAAAGCAATACACTCCACCCTGCCACCGCCATGCAGCTTGGCAGACAGTGAATGCCAAACGACCATTGGCAGTATGGACCACCATGGCCAGTAATGGGACCCACCAACAATAAAGGCACACATTGGCAAGTTTGAAACCCACAGACCTGACACACATCCACAGCACTATAAAACACTCACATACACACCCACAATCCTTTGCAACGCCAATAGCATGACAGATATTGACAACACAACACGCATACACTGAACTCAACATCACACAAGTCACACACATAAATACACCACCAAAACCCATGCATACCACAAACACCACCACAAGCCACACACACAACCACACCACAGCACCCTCACCAATACACCTATAACACACCACCCCCAACACACACTATGGCACCCCCTAAACACCCACGCTTCACAGACAGGGAGCTAGGGACCATGGTGGATGAAATACTCCGGGTCGAGCCACAACTATTTGGGGCACAGGTGCAGCAGACACCCGTGGCCAGGAAGATGGAGCTATGGTAGCAGATAGTCAACAAGGTCAACACAGTGGGAAACCATCCACGCACAAGGGACGATATCCGGAAGAGATGGAACGACCTGGCGGGAAGGTTTGGTCAATGACATCCAGGCACAACATCGCCGTACAGAAGACTGGTGATAGTCCCTGACCTACTACCCCCTGAATACACTGACTGGGAGCAGAAGGTCCTGGCAATCCTGCACGCCGAGGGTCTCACTGGACTCACCGGAGGACTGGACCTGGGTAAGTAGACAACAATTTCTTCATATTCACCACACCTGTAATGCATGTACCACCCCATCCCCTCACTACCACCAGGACCCCATCCCCTACCCAGTCCACAACACCCACATCCAAGTTCCCTTCATGGCCACAATCCCACAAACAGATATCCATCCAGCCCTCTGTGCACAACCACCTACCCCTGCATGGAATCCCAGTGTCACTACAGCACCCACAATGCACCTTCACCCCCACATAAAATGCAACAAAATGTACACAAAGGGACCTTGCATGCCACGACAGGGGAATATAAGCATCAAATAGTGCAGACCAGTGCAGCAATTACCGAAAAAATACCTGACACCCACCTGTCTATTCCCCCACACACAGGCACCACCACCCAAGCCACCCACATGGAGATGTCAAGAAGTGCCAACCCTCACCTGAAGACAGAGGCCCACTCAGGAGAGTGCAGAGGGATGTCTGGAAATAGAGGAACTCCCTGGCCCATCACACTGTCCAGGACTGTCACCCTCCAGAAGCACCACCCAGGATACCTCTGACACCCCTACCACTCAGCCACCATCATCAGCTCTGGCCAAACAATCCCACACCAGTGTCTCCCGGCTACGGACGGGCCGCCCACATGTACAGAGGCCAGAGTCTCCACCCACCAACAGTCAGGATGATGACGGGCCAACTGCAAGTGGGACTGCCAGACCTGTGCAGGGGACACAGGCACAGGGGGCTAGGGCCAGTGGGAGGGCATCATTGGCCCAGGGAGGTGGCCAAAGGATGGATACAGCAGCCCAGGAGGTGATATGTGAGGTCCTGGGAGCATACCACCATACCCAGGACAGGATGGGCCAGATCCTGGCCACCCTGGGCTCCTGGTGGTGTGCAGATATAACACCACCAGGAGGCCATGGAGCAATGGAAACAACTCAATGCCCCCATGGCCTCCATTGCAGGGGTGCTACAGCACCAGTACCACAGCCAGCCTGAGTCCTCCACTCACCTGAAAGCCCCTACCACTAGCCAGGACACTGCCCTGCCATCTATATCTGCAGCACCCACTGAACTGGTGGCACTGCCAAACGACATACATGAAACCAGCACCCCTACCCCTGGAGCCCAGCTGCACCTTTGCAAACGTGCCCTCAGACCCAGATTTGCCACTGAAACACCAGCCAAAACCAAGACCAGCGCCAGGAAGTGACTTTGCCCTGAACTGTCTCCCTTGTGTGCTACTGAGCTACCTTGTTGACATGCCACTGCCATCACGCCATCTTCCAATGGCCACATGGACCACAACCCAGTGCTACTAGCAGCTGAACATATCTACCTGAGCATATTTTTTCACCATGTGCCCACTGCCTTTCACTGTCCCAACACTTATGTATATATTGCTATTTAATAAATACACCTCTGCACTCAAATCGTATGACCCTCATCAATATGAAATATGAATTGTGATTCTGTATGCATTAATCAGTTACTATCTTAATCACACCTTTATTGCAGGAGGTGATCCAACGCACTGTAGTGTCTGAAGTATGTCACACTGTACCTAATATTGGGTTCCCTGGCACATGCCACTTCAGTCATCAGTGAGCATTGTCACTGATAAAAGACACCACAGTACTTATTACATGAGTCAGACTGTAACTATGCAGTGAAGATATCAGCATAATTTAACAGTACTTCCCCACCATCATTCTCATCTCCTCAATGAGGTTGCAGGGCTGGTTGAACAGCACCCTCCTCTTCCAGAAGTGGGATAGCTTTCCTCACAGCCAAGTTATGCAGCATGAAGCAGGCCACCATTATCTTACACACCTTGTCAGGGACATAGCACAGAGATCCCCCAGAGAGATGGAGACAACGAAATCTAGCCTTCGGGAGACCTATAGTGCGCTCAATCACCCTCCTAGTACATCCATGGGCCTCATAATAATTCCTTTCTGCATCTGTCCTGGGATTCCTCACAGGTGTCAGGAGCCATTGCAAGTTGGGGTAGCCAGAATCACCTGCAAAAGTGGGCGAAAGAGGACTTTAACAAACTGCCTTTACTTGCATACAGCCTGGCTGTCAGCTATGTACTGGTGCAGTGTCATACACACTCACCTATGAGCCAACCTCTGTCCCCTTGTTCCATCATGTGTGGCACACTGCTGTTTCGCAGGATAAAGGAATCATGGACTGATCCAGGGAACCTGGCATTGACATGTAATATGTACAGATCAGCAGTACACACCAATTGTACATTCATGGAGTGATAGTTCTTACGATTCCTATACACCTGTTCATTCACCCTTGGGGGTACAAGGGCTATGTGGGTTCCATCAATGGCACCTATCACATGGGGGATATTAGCGAAGGCATAGAATCCAGATTTGATGGCGGATAGTTCAGCCCTTTGTGGAAACTGGACATAAGTTTGCAAGTGTTGAAAGTAGGAATCCAGGAATTTGGACATGATGTGGCTGAACATTGGCTGTGAGACCCCTGCACCCATGCCCACTGTCACCTGAAATGAGCCCGTAGCCAAGAAATGGAGCACAGATAACACTTGCACAGCTGTAGGGATGGCATGCTGATTTCGATTTGCCAATTTCAGAACAGGATCCATTAATGCACAGAGGTCATGGATTGTAGCTCTATTGAGTCTGTAGGTGATAATTATGTGACATTCCTCCATAGTGTCCAGATCTACCAGGGGTCTGTATACAGATGGGGCCCTCCCTCGCGACATGGGTCTGTACCTATAGAGGAGGAAATAACACATTCTGAGTGTCAACATACACTTGCATCCCATGATGTCACTGTACTTTTCAAAATGCGTCACATAGGTAACACACACAAACGGAAAGAATGAGGTACACCGTCAGGCAAATGTATGCTGGAGTTACTCTGTCATAATGACATCACAGTGTGGACTCACTTCCAAAGATGGGTATATGTGAGGATTATAGAATCATGTCAGCAAGCAACGAAGGGGAGAGAGATTGGGGCCCTGGATTAGGCCCCTGGTCAGGCTATAGAGACATGGTGGTAGCCAAATGGCAGCCTTCTGCCATCCAAGAATGATACAGTGGAAGTGACTTCATTCCGCTGGCATTAGTCGTCATGGCGGAAGGCGGTGTTCACCGCCATGCACCCGATTATTGGATTACATGGTTGCCAACGGGGATACACACAATAACAAAACAGCACCACATTGGACAATTCAAACTACACACACCTGACACCCATACACATACGACACCCACACCACTATAAAACACACACCCACATTACCCACAACCCTTTACGAATACCAATAATTGCCAGCAGAGAGAGACAGCAAGAACACCCACACAACGAGACCCACATACCACCATCACCTATACACTACCCATGCACCTTACATCACACACTCCAACACATCACCCTACACATCCTCACCCACGCCACTCACACTACGCCCATGACACCACAACAACACCCCAGATTCTCTGAGGAGGAGCTAAGGGACATGGTGGAGGAAATCATCATGGTACAGCCACAGCTATCACAGGTGCAGCAGATATCCATTGCTAGGAAGATGGACCTATGGCGGAATATCGTGGACAGGGTCAATGCTGTGGGACAGCACCCTAGAACAAGGGATGACATCAGGAAGAGGTGGAACGACTTACGGGGGAAGGTGCGATCCATTGCATTAAGACACCAGCTCGCAATACAGAAGACTGGCGGTGGACCCCCACCTCCTCCCCCACAACTAACAACATGGGAGGAGCAAGTCTTGGCGATCATGCATCCTGAGGGCCTGGCAGGAGTAGGAGGAGGACTGGACTCTGGTAAGTCAAATCTCTATTGCTATCACCCCCTACCTGCATGCCATCACATACCCCCACCCTTACCCTCACTCCCATCACTCCACCACTTCCCACCCACCCCACCATCACAACCCACTCATCCCAATGCCAAGCCCTGCATGCCATACCAATGAGTGGAGACCACTCACAGCCCTGCATGGACCCTGTCACTTCAGCATGCACACTAGAGACAATCAGCTACCCCACCAAATAACAACTCACACAAGGCAAAGCTGCCAACGCAATAACAACCATAGAGGGCAACACACCCATGCACATTATGTCACACACAGAAACAATAACACTGCATTTACATCCACACATGTATCCCAGCCAATGTTACCAGAGAAGAGGTGACAACAACATCCAGTCCCCCCACAGAAGAGGCCCAAAGTGATGACAGCAGCTCTGGTTGCCTGGATCTGGATGACCAACCTGGCCCATCAGGGACCTCCGGACAGTCGGTTACCCAGACACAGTCTCACACCACCACAGAGCCTCCCCCCTCAGGAAACACCACCACAGAACCCACCCAGCGGGCCCATACCTCTGTCCCCAGGACACGTCAATCAGCAGTGTGTCCACCACTACAGTGACCCCAGGGCACCCCACAAACCCAGGACAATCAGGGACCTGGGGTCAGTGGGAGAGGGCACACGGTTCAGGAGACAGAGGCACAGGACAACAGGGAAGCTGGGAGGACTGCTGTGCGCCAGGGGGAGGTCAGGCCCAGGGAACCGATTCTCCAGGAGGCACTCACCGCCATCCTGGGGACATACCAACATTCCCAGGATACGCTGGGTCAGATCCTGGACAAGATGCAGGAGAAAATGCGGCTGCAGGAGGGACAGTACCCAGGGATCAGGGAGGACTTGAAGTCCATTAACACCACCCTGGGCTCCATTGCAGGGGTGCTGGCAGACATGGCTAACATGATGAGAGAGGCAGTGGCACATCAGCTGGCCCCTGACACTAGCCAGACTACTGGACAGCCCTCCACCTCCGCTGCCGCAGGTGGCCCGGAGGCCCCACCACAGGACCAACAGGCCACCAGCACCGCTCCCCCTGCAGAAGGAGAACCACCCCGCAAACATTCCCTGTGATCCAGGCAGAAGCCAGAGACTATTGCCAAGACCCCCGCCAGGAAATAAGACTCTCCTGATTGTCACCTTTGTGTCCCACTCTGTCACCCTGTCCACCTTGAACTGCCATTGCTCCCCTTCCAATGCCCCCTTGGACAATGCACCTGTGCTACAAATAGACTGGACTCTAACCTGGACATTCCTCCATCATCACCCCAACCCATAGCACTACCCCCCTTTTCGTCACAGCACTGCAATAAACACACACTGAAAAAATACAAGTATGGAGTATGTCAAATGATTTAAGTGTGTATTCGTTTAACAAGTTTTAAACATTGCAATTCAACTGTACAGTAATGTTAACATAGGAAAGACCTGTAGTGGCTGCATTGGACACACCAGGAGCAATAGCCGGGCACCAACATCTGCAAAAAGAGATGCCAATGGGTACAGTGAGTGGGCATAGAAGTAGAAATTCACAGCCTGCCAGTGACAATGTCACACATCAAACTGTCAATGAAATGTGAAATAACACTGTCTTCCCTGTGTGTCATTGGAAGTATTAACAAATTACTGTACTTCTGCTGTCCTCATCCTCTGCCTCCTCATCACTGTCCACAGGGTCCACTGCTGCCACACGGCCATCTCCAGCCTCCTCCTCCTGCAGAAAAGGCACATGGCATCTCAAGGCAAGGTTGTGCAATATGCAGCATGCCACGATTATCTGGCAGACCACCTTGGGTGATTGGCACATGGATCTACCTGTAAGATGGAGGCACAGAAACCTGGCTTTCAGGAGGCCGAAGGTACGTTCAATAATCCTTCTTGTTCACCCATGTGCCTCATTGTAACATTCCTCAGCCCTTGTCATGGAATTCCTCACAGGAGTCAGTAGCCATGATAGGTTTGGGTAACCTGAGTCACCTGCAAATACCGAGGGACCACTCTTAGCCTCACACTAACCCTTATGTTCCACAAAATTCCCATACACCAACATCCACTGGGTGGGAACCAGGGCTCACCAGCCAGCCACACCCTGTGCCTCTGGAGTTGGGCCATCACATTTGGGATGCTGCTATTTCTCAGGATAAAAGCATCATGCACAGACCCAGGAGTCTTAGCATTGACATGGGAGGTGTACTGGTCCGCCGAACACACCATCTGCACATTCATTGAGTGATAACTTTTTCGATTTCTGAAGACCTGTTCATTTCTCCGTGGGGGAGGAGGGGGGCGGGGGAACAAATGCAGTATGTGTCCCATCAATCGCACCAATGATGTTGGGGATATGTCCCATTGCATGGAAGTCAGCCTTCACTGTGGCCAAATCCTCCACCTGGGGGAAAACGATGTAGCTGCACATGTGTTTAATCACGGCAGACAACACTCTGGTCAGCGCTATTGAGAACATTGGCTGCGACATTCCTGCTGCCAAGCCCACTGTCACTTGGAAAGAACCTGTTGTCAAGAAATGGAGCACTGATAGCAGTTGCACAAGATGGGGGATCCCAGTGGGGTGACGGATAGCAGATATCAGGTCAGGCTCCAATTGGGCACGCAGCTCTGTGATTGTGGCTCTGTCAAGTCTGTAGGTGAGAACGATGCGCTTGTCCTCCATTGTTGCCAAGTCCACAAGGGGTCGGTATACAGGGGGATGTCTCCATCTCCTATTGATCCGCAGTGGTTGCAATCTGTGGGGAAAAAGATTGAACAGCTGGTCATTATCTGTACATTGTAACCAGTACAGTACAATGCATATTGTGATTGTTGCAATATTTTGGTGGCATATGCCCAGAATGTGAAATTGTGAACGGTGACACAGTTAGGATCCATGGCCTGCCCTCCCCCCCGAAATGGCATCCGCCTGTCCTGTATGGAGGGACAGGTGGAAATGAGGTAATTCCGCTGACGTTGTGCTCCGTAGGCGGTCGGAACCGCCGTGCAACTCCTCACTGGTTATCATTGGGCCCTATGGGGTACATTGGCCAATAGTGATGTATGCCGGTGGTGACGGTGTGCACCACCGCGGGCGTCACTGCCATTTTGTATCTGTTCACTCACTTGCTACCTGACCGTCAACAGGAGAGGACCTACACTGCATGTGCTGCTGTGACCTGTGTCTGGAACCTACCATGGCTTGTGTGACTGGGGAAAGGGCCCCTGCCTTCACCTCGGCGGAGTTGGAGAGACTGGTGGATGGGGTCCTATCCCAGTACCAACTTCTGTATGGGCCTCCAGACCAACAGGTGAGTACACTGTGAGTACGATGCACAGGGCATGAATGCATGAAGTGCTGTGTGGGAAGGCCTCGTGTGGGGGGGGTTGGTGGATGGGCCCTGGGCAGCGTGCAGCATGTATACTGGGACATGTCTGTGCTAGTGGGGGTGGTAAGGGGCATGGTGGGCCATGAGTGTAACAGGCAGGACAGTCTGACTAATACCTTTCCCTGTGTCTATTTCCTCTGCAAGTCAGCGCCCATCAAAAGAAGGGTATATGGCATGCCATCGCCAAGGACGTGTGTACCCTGGGGGTCTATGGCAGGCGGAGCACCCACTGTCGCAAATGGTGGGAGGACCTGAGATACTGGGCATGGAAGATGGCAGACGCCCAGCTGGGGATAGCCTCCCAACGAGGAAGGGGTGCCCGTCGAATCCTGACCCCCCTGATGGCACGCATACTGGCGGGGGCCTATCCAGAGCTGGATAGGCGCTTGGGGGCATCACATCAGCAACAAGGGGGTGAGTACAGTGCCCTTCATTACTACTTATGCCTGGTGGGGTTGTATCCAGGTGGGGGATGTGGGCCTGTGGGTTCCCCTAGGCCAGGCCTGACATTGCGTAGTAGATCCCATGTTGGGCAGGGTTCTGATGTGAAATTCCTCCAACCTAGCTAGCAGGCATCCACTACTGGGCAAGGGTGTGTGGGTCCCAGATATGCTGCAGTTGGCGGTATCTGTCCCTACCCATGGCCTGGTGACTAGCATTGTAACTGTTAGTGCATAGCCTAGTGTGTAGGGCTGTTCCATGTGTGTGAGTGTGTTGTGTATGCCAACGCTGGTGTTGGTGCCGCCATTGACCAAGTGTATCCTTTGTTTCTCTCCCCCCTCCCTTTTTGTTTTGTCATCCTGTCCTTATGTGCATTAGCATCATCTGGCGGAGGAGCAGAGGCAACGGCGACGGAGGGAGCTGCAACCCACGCGACCTAGGAGGCAGAGTCCACCGACGGTGAAGGCACCAGTGGGACGGAGGGCGAGGGGAGCACCACGGCAGAGACTGGAGGGGACCTTTCGGACACACATACCTCCTCCGATGGAAGCTCCCTGGTGGTGGCAGACACCTCTGTGCCCACCCCTGCTACAGGTACAGCCGCCACCCCCATACCAGCCCCACCCTCCCAGCAGCCCCTCAGTGAGTTGCCCGTGCCTGCTCACCCAAGAGGGTGGGCATCTCCTTCGCCCCAGGCACTTCAGGCCGTGCCCCAGTTAGCCCTGCTGCCCTGAGTGAGGAGGCTATTGACCTCCTGCGATTCATCTCTGTTGGGCAGTCAACCATTGTGAATGCCATCCAGGGGCTGGCAGCCCAAATGCAACAGTCCAATGCTTTTCTGGTGGGCATTCACACTGGCTTGGCGGCCCAACAGAGATCAATCCAGGCTCTGGCCTCCTCTCTGATGGCAGCCATTGTCCCCGTTTTCACCCTCCCCCTCCAACGTCCTCTTCCCAGTTCCATTACCCTCAACCTCAACCTAGCCAAAGCACACAGGCAGATGAGCATGTACACAGGACAACACACAGGAGTGGACGTGGGTAACGCAAGCACCACACTTCATCCCAAAGGCACTCACACCAACACCATCCAGATGCAGACATACCAACATCCACTACCTCCACTGTGGCCCCCTCTTCCTCGTCTTTCACCTCCCAGCCAGTTGCGTCTCAACCGCCACCTGCATGCACTACATCCTCATCCACTACCACCATCACCAGCACACCTATCAGAAGACACACCTCACTGGCAGTCACCACCCCCACATCCATGCACACGCCCCCTGTGTCCTCTCCCACTGTGTCTGTGCCCCTCCTCCCAAAGGACAAAAAAGCAAGCACTCAGACACCCAACAGCCATCCACCTCATAACAGCATCCAGCCCATGTACCTACACCCAAACACCACCGACTGACACCTCCTACAACCACTACCTCCACTCCCAGACCTTCTCCCTCTTTCCACCCCAATGGCCCTAAGCAGCTTTTCCTCTCCACCATTGACCTCTTCCCTACCCTTCCTCCCCCACATCCGTCATGTCAGGCCAGGGTGGTCAAAACCCAGGCAAGCACTTCAGCCACTCAATCCACAGGCACAGTAGTGTCCCCAGCAACTCCCGGTGGGAAAGGATCACGGCCACCAGCCAGTCAGACAGAAAGGGTACCTGCCCCAAGTGCTTCAAGGAAGAGCAAGGAGCCAGTCCCAGCTGCAGGAAGGAAGAGCAAGGAGCCAGCTCCAGCTGCAGGAAGAAAGGGCAAGGAGCCATTCCCAGCTGCAGGAAGGAAGGGCAAGGAGCCACCCCCGCTGCAGCAAGGAAGGGCAAGGAGCCACCCCCCGCTGCAGCAAGGAAGGGCAAGGAGACACCCCCAGCTGCTGCCAAAAGGAGCAAGGAGCCATCCCCAGCTGCTTGTAGGAAGGGCAAGGGTCCTGCACCAGCAGGCAGTAAGGACAAGGGGCCTGGTGTGGGACACTGTCGGAGCCCACACCACCAACCATGGTGGGGCAGCCGTCCGAGGCTGCAGGGGATGGGCTGGGGCCTCCCCCCACAACTAGCAGCAGCACCAGTAGGGAGCCGTCCGAGGCTGCAGGGGATGGCCATTAGCCTCCCCCCACCACTACCAGCAGCAGCACCACTGCCACCACTGAACACCCATCACAGCTGGCAGACATTCTGTAAACCTGCCTCCATAGGCTGTTGTGAGGCTTGCCCCCTGCAAATCCTGTGGGTATGACACCCAGCTGAGAGACTGTGACCTTACACTCCCCAAGATCTGCATCACAGGACACAATGCCCCCTCCAGAACCGGTGGAGATGCCTTCCACTCACCCGATCCTCCCCCGGATGAAGCTCACTGGGCACGATGCCCCCTCCAGAACCACTGGAGATGCCATCTACTCACCCCATCCTCCCCAGGATGAAGCTCACTGGGCACGATGCCCCCTCCAGAACCAGTGGAGAAGCCATCCACTTGAGAGACTGTGGCCTTGCACTCCCCAGGACAAAGCACAGGGCATGTTGTCCCCTCCAGAGCCAGTGGGCAAGTCACCCACTTGAGAGACTGTGGCCTTGCACTCCCCAGGACAAAGCACAGGGCATGTTGCCCACTCCAGGACCAGTGGCGTTGTACCATCTGCCGGCTGAGGTGCCCCTCGTTCCCCGTCCCCCTGAGGTGCCTGCCTGTTTTCGACCTGATGCCTCTGCAGTGTTCACTCCATGTTGTTGCAGGAGTGAAGTGGGGCCTTGGACTTTGTAATGTGGCCCTGCGGCCCACGAACATTGAGGACTGGGCAGCGTCCCTTCATTTGTAAATATGTATATACTTTTTGATTTGGATGCACGTATTGCTACTATTTTAGCTTATTACACTCATTTTTATCTATTGGAGTTGTCCTTGCATTATTCCTTAGGGGTACCAAGGTAAATATGTTATGTTACTGCATCTTCTTGTGTGTATGGTGTTGGGGGTGGAGGTGTTGCGTGTTGTGTGTATGTGTGTCGCTCTCTTTTTCCTACCCCTCTCCCCTGTGTGCTAGGCGGCTGTACTCACCGTGGTCGTCTTCACCGTCGTTGGTGTTCATAGTGGAGCAGGACGTAAATCAACAATGGGAATATGTGCAACTCGGGCTCCAGGGTGTCGTGGTTCTTCCCTGAGTATCCACAGGTAAGTCCTTTGACTTCTGAGATCTGTTTCCACTAGGCTTTTGATGTCGTTGGATCTGCCCTGGAAAAGGTGGCGGTTTCCTGTGTCCTAATACAGTGGGCGGAACATTAACTTCCGCCTGGCTGTAGGCGGTTACCGCCGTGGTGCCTGTTGATTCCACCCTGACGGTCGGTGTGTTAAAGTGGCTGTCTGTCTGAGCTGTTTCCGCCATGGTCATAATTTGGCGGTATTTACCGCCAGCCTGTTGGCGGTATTACCACCACTTTATCACCAACCGCCAGGGTTGTAATGAGGGCCATAGTCATTTTACTGCTATTTGTGGATTCCCCTATGCCGGCTATCCAAAATTGTTCCATCGCGATCTGTCCTCAAAGTCATAAATTTTAACTTCTACAGCTTCTCCACTTGCACTAGTTTAGACATAGTTTCTGTGATTTTGTTTCTAAGTCCAAGATCCTCCTTTCTGTGCTGTTGATTCTGACCTAATGTTGATTAATTCAGTGCATTAAGCCATCCAGCCTCACGGACATGCTGTCAATTTTGGCATTGGTGGATTGTAGGCTCATCTTAAGTTCCCTGGGGAATGCAGTTGCAGAGTTGGCAGTGACAGCTTGGTCAGCGAGACTGTGTGTTTTCATAGCACTGAACAACTGTTTAGCCTGTTTGGTATCCGTTTTCCCCATTGTGAAGTTCAGGAGGTAGACAGAAGTACATCTATATGAGGAGGTCCCTCTCGGTGGTCAAGTATTCATAACCAAAAGAAGGGATGCACTTTCCAGTCCCCAGTACATACCCATCCAACTACAGGCTTAGGCAGTGATAGGCAGAGGATTTAACAAAGAAGTGGAAGGGGGGTAAATCAAGCTTATGCTTGTGATGAGGCCACCACTATCTGAGATCTGCAGGGCACTATCAGCAGTCACGTACCTCCGTCTCTGTCATTCAGACGACCCAATGGGGTGAGTGGGTCAGTGGAGAATCCATTCTGAAAATTGGACTTCTCGTCCCCACAGTATCTAGGACACACAGGAGGACAACCAGGTTGCTCACTGGCCTCTCAGCAGCTGGGGAGGCTGCCTGGGCCATGTATGCAGATGACCAAGACTCAGCACCGAAGCTGTGTGGGCCATCTGCTCCAGAAAGTCTCTGTCGGCAGTGTCAGAGTGCACAGCTAGGCTCCAGCAGTCCACCATGCCCCATGCTCCAGTGAGGAGTGACGCTCAGGTGCACACATCAGGCCCCAGTAGTTAAGGGTTCCACATAAGAGCTGCACAGGCTGCATGCACGTCAAGCAACCCATCTGCATCACCTTGCACAGCTGCTGGGCTCTTAGGTATTTTTCAGGCTGTGCACCACCGGCTCAGGAGAGGAGCAGAGAATACTGTCACAGCAGGTGAGGCAAGAAGGTGACTTCAGGCTCACCAGTGGCTCCTGTCCCAGCCGGGGTTCCGATCCGAGGTCTCCCGAATGGCTCAATTACCCCGGTGCTTTGTCACCAGGCCCCAGCTGCTAATCCCCATTATTTAGGGCCAGGATTTAGGCATGGCTAGGGCCCGGTGACCACTGCTCATGTTGTGTGGCCGTCGGAACTCTGTGCTGGTCCGCTATGTTGGTTGTGATGAGCTTTGTGTACAAAGCAAAGAGTTTTAAAGGAGATTCTTTTATGGAATGGAAGCCAGTGAATGGAGGATAGATGCGATTTTACTTACGTGTTTAGGTATGTCAAGAATCAACCTCATCATTTTGGATGATCTATAAGCGGGTGAGACTGCATATAGTTTCCAGTATCGCTGCTGTAGCATTGATACCATAGCACTGATGACAGCATGAGAAGATGCTAACCCTCCATGAGCTATTCTTATTAATTCTAACCTAGCTTTTTCATTATGTATGTGTGATCACCGGTACAGAAACCATAGGAATTCCCCCAAAGGCGTTTAGCCCTTATATTGGTTTTCCTTTTGAATCTCTGAATCCCTTCAGGCACCAGCGTGGTAGATCTACCTTGTAACCTTGTGCAGATAATGGTGAATCCTCCACTATGGGGGCTATTCACAAGGTAACTTACACTTGTGAATAATTTACACATGTAAGTTTATCCTTACTCTTTTGAGTAATATTGCTACTTTTGACTAAAAATCAGATGGTAAAGTTACTCAAAAGTTTATAGATGTCTGCATCTCTACCCTCTGAGTAAGGGAGTGGATCCACATTTATGAGTGGAAGCCCAGTCCAGCATCATGCATGGCCAACGACTGATACTGCTGCACTCCCATAGAAATCAATAAGGGTGGGGCCTCAAAATAAAACTCCATAGGAAAGTTTGTAACATTAAATTAAGTTATAGAAAATGGTTCAAAATATAAATATGATTTAATGTTAAGTATTTTAAAATTAAACATTTAATTATTTTAATATAAAAATAATGTAAATACATTTATATTCCAATTAATTCTAATGAATTTTGTATGTCACTTTTAATAACTATTAATACATACTAACAAAATACCTTTCTTTACTTTCAGTGGGAATTGTTTTAAACTGAACAAAACTAATTTTATTGTTTGAATTAATAATTTTTTCAATTCAAAATAAAGCTAATAATATGCTTATTAATTCATTATTAAGTTTAATAAACTTTTTTATTTTCTCTTTACTTACCTAAGGAACTGCTCCATCCCAACTGCGGAGTCCCTCAGTGGTAAAATATAGAGAAAAGTTAAAAAGTTAATTTAACTAAAAAAATGAGTAAAGATATGTTTATGACAAATATTAATCTAAATTATTTTCTATACTTTTTTGTATAGAATAAAATTTTAAAACATGCTATACCACCATTTACTTAATGTTTGTTACACCTTTAGTTATTTAAATTTATCAAATCAAATAAAATCAGTTGCCTGAAGCTTAAATTAAAAATAAATTCCCACTTACAGTAAAACAATTACATTTTTATTAACCATTAATAATTAATACAAATGATGTTTAGAATAATCACAACCAGTGTATTTATATTTTGTTATAAATTAATGTTACATTAATTTAGCAATTCAAAGAAAGTTGTTAAAATATGCTCTAATTAAATAAAAAATATATTTTATTTTTAGATATTTTGTAAAATTAAATTATATTTTAACTATTTTAAATAATCAAATTTAATTTAACAGTATTCCTGTGAAGGTTTATTTTATGCTCCTACCTCCAATATTTTCTATGGGAGGGTGTTGCATGGCTATATTTAGTACTGGAGTTCTTCCAACTCAGAGGCGGAGTAATTTACAAATGTTTTGGGTCCAAGTTTGGCTGTAGAAAGGCAGTTTGTGAATAGCGATAAGCTAAGGGCCTCATTAAGAGTTTGACGGTCCGGGGACCACCGTGGCGGCGCTGGCGATCCGACAGCTGTCGGTCAGACCACTGCATTACGAGTCATGCAGGCCTATGTGGCAAAGACCGCCCCAGTCCCGCCGGCACTACCAGGCAGCACAGATTGCCACAGTCATGAGGCTGCACAAACAGGCCGGCAGAGCCAGTGTTTCCTCCAGACATATTATGAGGTTGCACACCACCAATGTGCCCATGGCAGTCTAACCACCACGCCTCAGAAGGTGGAAACGGGGAGTATAAAGGGAGACACTCACTTGCAGGCAGCCTTATACACCCAGTGCTGCCTTGGAGCCCATCACACATGTCCTGCCACTGCTGAAGATCATCAAAGGTGCTCAAAATCCATGCCACCGTGGACGAATCCTAATGTAAGTGCACACACCTACGTATGTTATTGTGCTCAACAATAGCTCGTCGGGCCATCAGCCACATTATATGGGGCTCACGCTACTGGCACCAAGTACACATGCCATTGTGTCCCGGGTCGGAATCATATTCAAGGAAGGACACATTCACAGTCACAAAACGCCCTCTTAGTGCAGGTCACTCACACTGCACCACAACACTACACAAACACACGTCTACTCATCTCAGGCACAGGGACAGTGAAGTGTACACAACATTGTGTCACACAAAGCCAATACAGCAACATCACATCTACAAATACAAATCACACACTCACATTGCACACAAGATATAGACTGTCGCCCCATTCAACATATGTATGTATGGATGTGGCATGAAACGCAAATATCACTCCCATTAAACAGCCCTGCAATCGACATACACAGATCACCCACATTGCAACACAATAGAAGGACAATGGGATTCACAATAGACAGAAATACAAATATCCTAAGCTCACTATGCAAACAATACCAGCACAATAGGGATGTGGGCATTAGGAGCACTCAGGGAAGGAGGCTGCACTGGGACACATGTCACTTTGCACATGCCCCTTAAACAACTTTTGCACAGGAGCTGGCCCTACATGTATCTCAGGGACAAACAATGCTAGAGCCAAATTACATGCCTATCTGCACAATGTGGAAGTGCAAGTCAACAAAGCACATACAACTCCAACTGCATGGGATATACTTCCATATGAATTAGCTGCAAGGTACACTCAGCTAAATGGACACATAAATGCAAACCAAGGTAGCAAAACTGAACACCCTCCATGTCTGCACAAATAAAACTCAAGCTGCCACACATTTGATGACTCTATAAACCATATGCGGGGGACAAGTGTAACACCATACATGTGTAAGTGTAACACCATACGTGCTTTAAAGATGAAAGACTTACCGTACCAAACAGAACCCAATGCTATGACACCACAATTGCATTTACAGCCACATATCCATACTGTCAACATATACCATTGTCTTGGGGGACACCAGCACTGCCCACAAAGTCAGATACTGCAAACAAGAGCAAATGGATCAGCAAGCAGGCTGAAACACACGCAACTGTAGGCATACAACATATGTTTTTCAGGAACAACATAAAGGTAGAAAATGAATTGCGAGACAACTGTATACCCAAATAACAACTGTTTGGGCATATTCTCAAACTTATTTGAAAAGTCCAAAGCCATTGGCCAGTCCATTTGGCATTGTTCAGGCACATCATTGTGCTGTCACTTGACTCCTAAATGCAAGGGAGCCTCCACAGGAAGGGGCATCAAGTGGGCAGACAGGCACCTTGTGGTTCATCCTTGTGGGGGTCTGATTTGGAATGGGTGGCTTTGGGTGCAGGGGTAGACTGCTTCTTAGGAGTGGTGGGCTTCTTCTTGGGAGGAGGGATATGGGTGCTTGCAGGGGGAACAGGTGTGACGGGAGGATTTGGAGTTGGAAGGGATGGGTTGGGAGGTGGGATGGGGCCTCTTGTGTTTGGCATGGGGGTGGAGTGTACAGGGGAAAGGGCAAGCTCAAACTAAAAAATCAGACTTAGGAACACAGGGATGGTCATCAGAAGGAGTGGGGTTTTGGAGGTCAAGGGAGTGCTTGTCTGCTGTGTCGGTGTGGATGTCATAGCTGTGTGCATGTGAGAGGTATGCTTGTGTTTGGGTGGTATCTGTTGCGTGTGTGAGTGTGGGCGTTTGTGTGTCTTTGGGGGCTGGGAGGTGAAGGTGCTGGTTGATGTGGGAGTGGTGGATGTGTGTCTGTTGAAGTGGTGTCTGCAGATATGCTGGTAGTGGTGTATGTCTTTATGTCTGTTGGGGTGGTGTCTGCCGGTATGCTGGATGTGGTGGATGTCTGTGTGTCTGTTGAGGTGGCGTCTGTGGGTATGGTGGATGTGGTGGATGTCTCTGTGTCTGTTGTGGTGATGTCTGCAGGTATTGTGGGTGTGTCACTGACTGTTGTGGTGGTGCCTGTGGGTATGCTTGATGTCGTACGGTGGGGGCGTCCAGGGAGAGGTGACTGATGTGTGTGTGGCCGTTAACTGAATACTTGCATACTAGTGTGTTTTGTGGTATTCGTGTCTGTGTGTGCTGCTCTTGTGGGTTGAAGTGGTTGTGTGCGGATCGGTCTGTGTGCTTTGGGTAGGTAGGGGGATGGGGGATTTGGATTGGGAAAAGGGAGGTGGAGGGGGACGGAAGGTGGGGGTGACTGACTGGCGTCAGTGTGGAGGCCAAAGCCTGAAAAGGTGGCTTGCCAATCCCTGGATGGCACTCACAATGGCTGTTTGACCCATAGAGATACTTCTCAGGGGGTCAATAGCATCTTCACTGAAGGCAGCAGGGGAAACAGGGGCTGGGGCAGAGGTGCCTGTGGGAACGGAGAACTAGGTTGGGAGACACAGGGAGGGTGCTGAGAGAACTGGGGGCGGCGGACAAAGATGGTACAGGGGTACGTCCTGATAGGTTCACCACCACTAGGGAGTGCCCACTGGAGGAAGAATCTGATGAAGAGGATGATGATCTAGTCTCCTGCATGGCACTCCCCTCACCCTCCAGGCCACTAGGTCCCTCTGTGTCAGTGGTGTCTTGACTCCAGATCCCATAACCAGATGCTTCCCCCTCGGCTGTGCCCTGTCTCCTTCACTTCCCTGGGCTGATGCTACAAATTCAAAGAGAAATAGAGTCTTCACATGTCTATTTGAACAACAGCTTAGATTAGCAAACATTACCATGATGTCAAGTAGGCCCCAGCAACAAACTCCACCTAAGTGGCCCATATCACCAAATGCATGCATGCCAACTAAACTGTCAACAGTTGCGCACAGGAAAATCAGGATCTCACACAACTACAATTGCATGGCTGAAGTTGTGTAATCACAGTAACCGCTGAACACATAGGAGACCTCATCACCTTTATTGCTTTGCCCCATGGAGCATACTTCAGTTACCTGTACAATAGTAGGCCAATGCCAAGTCAATTCCCACAGATCCCACAAAAGGTCATGCACACATCTGTTTGTCATATACATAATGACCCAACAATAAGAAATGATGCTCTTAAATCCTGCCATGTTGCTGACAATAGTACAATAGCCTGGAGAAGGTTTAATGGAAATGCTCATGTCACACTAGAAGCAGTTCCACAATGCACGCTTCACCAAGTGATATTTGTCCCAGTGGAGTCATGGAGGTAGTACTAATGTTGCTCAGATATGCCACACACTTGACATAGAAGTGGACATTGAAGACATCATCTGCAAAATGTCAGGGAGATATTTCTCTCAACTCCACAACACAATGAATCAGCAAGTCTGATGGAAATCATCACTAATGTCTGGCACCCCTTACAATGACATACTCTGAGTCCATCAGTAGATGCCACTAGTTCCTTGGATGTTGGAGAGGCCCAGAGATTTTCAAGCAATCGTTGAGGGCCCTCAACATGTTGCCAATTGGAAGCTACATTGTTGTCTCCATTATGGTCATGCAAACCCAGATGTCTGTGGATGAATGTTTGTATCCAAACGTGATTTCAACATAACTGCAAGTCACTCTGTGATGCATGCCAAAAGTCAGGTTACAAACCTTTACCATTTCACATGTGCAAAGCACTTTGCTACATGATTCTACATCAATGGCATGGAAATGCACATCTTGGCTAAAAGCTCTAGGCCTACCTGTCATGTCCCTCATTGCTACTGCTGTTGTACATGCCAAATGACATGCTGTGACGGTTGAGGGTATGTGTCTGCCAATAATCAATGGTGACACATCCCTGCATGTAGCACAGCATGAAATGCACCACCATTGTAAATGTCTTATTCCACACACAGGTTGGCATGCACATATATGTGAGGGAATACAGAATTCATCCCATCAACATAGGTAGGCCATGCATAAAACAGAAGCTTACAAATGTTGAGTTAAAGAGAAAGGGACACATGCTGACATGTAGGCACAAAGAATGTTGGCAACAGTGATGGCACATAAATGATGTCAATGGACATTCCCCGCTTACCAAGGGAAAGTATTGATCTGTAGCTACACTCAAAGAACAATGTATGCTCTGTCACATGTATGATGGCCATCTTCATATTACAGACAGTAGTGAGACACTAGTATTCATCATATGCTGAAAACAACTAGCCTCTTTGGCAGGTGCCAAAATACTAATTTCACCAGACACATGGCTGAGGACAGTGATCCATCACTTCCTTACCTTTGGCCTGTAACACTGAGGAGTAGTGGTCTGTTGCACAGAAGTTACACCCACTACAACAACAAACAGTACTTGACTGATCAATGTACACAGCCATAAGTCCCTGGACCAATAGACAAGTCACTTCAGTAAAGAACACATGACATGTCTACAAAAACCTTCACTGATCTACTGTGTTACAAATGGCTCATCCCTAATCGTCAGGGGAGATGTCAGGAACTAACCCATTTACTTGACAAAGTGACATGCAGGAATATGTCCAGCACTCACCCCTTTGTGGCTGCTGTGCAATCCTCAAACACCCCAAGGTCTGGGTAGGCCACTGCCAGAATGCGAGCCATTGGGGGGGGTCATGGTCCGACGGGCACCCGGCCCACGTTGGGAGGACGTCCCCAGCTGGACCTCTGCGATCTTCGGGCCCCCTCATCTAAGGTCTTTCACCTCTTGCAGCAGTGGGTGCTCCACCGGCTGTGGACCCCCAGGGTCTGCACCCTCTTGGCGATGGCTCTTTATAACTCCTTTTTCTGATGGGCGTTGACCTGCATGGATGCAAAAGACAAATCAAGAGATTATAATCACAAGTGTTGTCACAAATGGTTGTCACATACATGCCAGAAACATCAAGCTAGAACTTTTCTATTTGTTATCACTCCCCATGTCTGAAACACACAAACCAAGAAGTACAGGGACCCGACTACAGACACATGTATTTGCGTCTGCAGACTCACCCACTGCCCTGCTCATGGCCTACAATAACTAAGCAAGTTTACTGACATGAGGTAGCCCATGCTCCAGCAATCTGTACTGTGTTGTGAACCATAAAGAAACTCAACACACCTTTGTGGCTTCTGAGGGGTAAACTCCTTAGGCATGAACGGACCAACACATTCACACACTATGAGAATGACTCACTGCATACACTCCCTACAAGCAACTACCAGAGTACAGACTTCACCATTACACATGAGTAACAATCAAGGGGCTGGCATGGTGGGTATAGAAAGTGGTTTTCTTGTCCATGTGTGGACATGTGGAACAACAAATGTAGACTTGTGCCACTTCAGGGGGTGGGTTCTGTGGTATGTACCTATACTACAGAACACTGATTTGGACACATGTGTCTACCCTACAGAGATGGCATCCAACAAACAAATGCATGCATTGTACAGTTTCTGCTCTGTGACCAAGCTACTGAGTCACATATCATGGCCTCCCAGGAATCAACACATTGTCTGCACTGTGGGACTGTCATTTGTGCAATAAGCCTGTACAGGATAAATATGACCTGTGTGAATGTGGCAACAGAGCTGTGGGAGTAAGGGACAGGTCAGGAGTCTAAGACACACATTGGCAATTATGCTAAATGTACACATGGACTAGATTAATGATTTACCTCTGTACCCATTCCTAAACTAGTCAAAGGAATGAGGCATTGAGAGCAGGTTTTGCCACTTCAGCATCATATTGGCCACATGCCATGATCTGCTAGGGTACAAGAAGCGGGCACATTGCCACAGTTTCATAGCCACAGTGACTCTCCCACAGCCTAGGATGCTGTAGGACCCCAAAGACCTCACACAACACAATGTGTCTGAACTGAACATATGGCACTGGCCACCAATACCCGCACGTTGTCCATCCCATTGATGCCACACAGACTGCAACAACAGGCACACAAGAAGTCTAACTGGCGCACATGGGCACATTCTAGCCTGTGACGAGGAAATGGATGTGAAGTACATAGAAAATTGTGCACATGAACTACTTACCTGCTCCTCTGGTGAGCCACAGAGCTGTTCATACAGGGGTAGGACCTCATTAACTAGCCTCTTCAGCTCCTCTGGAGGCAGGGGACCTATCACCTGCTGGACATGGCATGATTTTTCCCAGAGGTGGCACACAGCAGCCCAGGATGTGGAAGTGTTGTTGGCAGCAGTGTCAGGAGTCAAGTGAGTGAATCTGCAGAGCATGGTATTCACGTCTGCCACATATGTGGTCATCACTGCTGGAGGACACAGCCATTGGGCCGTGACTGCCACTGGGAACAACATTAGTCTATGGCTGTGTCTGCTGCTGTTGCAACCGCCTACCATCGCGATGACTTCTGCTGGTGGTCACGGACGGTTCCTAATGTCTGGTAGAGTAGGTCAGGCATCGTCATTTTGGTAGCCTGATAAGCGGTATTGGGCTTTATAAACTGCGTCACACCTACAAAAAGGGTTTTTGTACCTCACAAACATCCTTATCTTGTTTTGTCATGTAGGTCCTACTACTCAACCACCATTGTAGTATATTGCAGGGCACAGGTGACATTTAACAGTGAGGCACAGTCCACTACCACCGATGGTCATTTTGGCAGTCAGGATATGCGGTCATATTTCGAGGGGCAATTGTGTTGCACATCTTTGATTTTGGTCCAATTCAACGTTGTGTTGAAAACCATGGGGGTCACATATAACCCTTGTGTTATTTGCAGCTGTGATGTGCACTGGGTGCCATATCTATCCAGATATGCTTTGTCACATGGTATGAGTAACATGCATTCTATATGTTGCTGTGGACAAACTGACTAATGTTAGAGTTCATGTCTTGTCATACATAGGTACCCAGGGAGAGGGAGGACGCAGGAACCTCCTGTCAGACCTTCAGACAATGGAACAATGCCACATAATAATGTATTACCGCCTGGACAGGCAATCAATAGTGGACTTATGCTGTCAATTGGAGGTTGATATGATACCAGATATTAGTTAGCCCACCAGCATACCACCTATTGTACAAGTCATGTCAGTATTGCACTTCCTAGCCACTGGGTCCTTCCACCATACACTGGCCCCTCTGCTGATATTCCCCAACCTATGTTCAGTCTGGTGTTGAAGGATATCCTCTCAGCAATGTTGAAACGCCTTGACAGCTATATCCAGTTTACCCAACGTGAGGATTTTGTCCATGTGAAGGCTGACTTTTATGGTTACCCACATGTGGTGGGGGCCATTGATTGCACACATGTTGGCTTGGTCCCACTGCAGGCCAATGAACACGTTTATCGTAACAGAAAAAACTTCCATTCCACCAACATGCAAGTTGCCTGGTGAATCTCTACATTTCACATGTGTCTCCTTTATTCGGGTTCAGTCAATGATTCCTTCATAATTCACAATAGCACCATACTCCAGCTGATGTCACAACTGTACCCAGAGAGGGCCTGGCTGGTTGGTAAGTCACATCTGTCCCGATTGTGTGTGTGCAATGGCAGGTGCTACAGTCATGAACTGAATGACTCATTGCTGCGCATACGTCCCATTCTTTAACAGAAGACTCCACATATCCAAACCGTCCTTGGTTATTGACCCCACTAAGCAATCCAACTACAACAGGGGAAGTCTGCTTCAATGAGGCCTATGGAAGAACACAGAGGGTAGTGGAGTGGGCTTCTGGGATCCTGGAGGCCAGATTTAGGTGTCTGGACAGGACTGGTTGAGTCCTCCTTTAATCACCTGTGAAAGTGTGTCAGATCACTGTGGCATGCTGCATGCTCCACAACATCACCCTGCGGAGGAATATCCCATACATCCCAGAGGAAAGGGAGCCTGCAGTGCCGCCGGGTAAGTATCCTGAAACGAAAGTGAGGATGACAGTGGTGAAGAGGAAGGAGCTGACTTGTGGGAAGATCTCATCAAAAGCTACTTTTCATGAGTGTAAGTATGTCATGTGATGTCATGACTGACTATACAAGTAACTGTAGTTGTGAGAATGTGTGGAGTTCAGTGTTTTAGAAACAACTTTGCAAAGTAATTACCTTTCCAGTTGCTTGCTATGTGATTGTGTAACAGATATGTTTTCGAGCCTATACTCCTTATTTGGTCTTTGTGCAGGTACCTTCACCATGACATCCTCATGTAGGCATTTCAGAGTTGTGACATTGGTAGGTATCTGATGCTGCTCTGACATACAAAGTGGACATGGATTGTTCCAGGTAATGTAGGTCACAGATCTGGGGTGTATAAAACCTGTGCCAAGACAGCTTTCACAGTGTTTGGGTGGAAGGTCAGAAATGCACAATGGAAGTGCTGTGTGTGTTGTGTTGGGCAGATTGTATCATGTGTGTCATCATGTGGGCATGAAATATGTAGTCATAGATTGTGACCAAGTCATTTTTGCTTCACATTGGCTTAACACTCTTCTTGTATGACCTGTATGTATCTGAAGATGTGTTTCATCATTGCAGGCCACAGTGCCTGTGCCACAACACTGACATATGTTTGTGTAATACCACCAGATGCATGGTCATTGGATTATGATGGGCGTGTGATCAGGACTGTTATACTGCTATCTGTCTGTATCTTGGATTATATGATGTTGGATTACTTTGGTGTGGTATGTGATAAGGCTCAAACTGATGACCTCATCCACTTTAATGTTTGCCTATTCTATAGGACAATATTTGACAAATCCCCTACTTCCGTGGTCTCGGGGGCTGTACCTTTGAATATGTACTTTTACTCTGTATGAGTCACACATTCTTGTTTCAAAACCTCTAGGCATATGGACAGCAGATGTGCTGTACACTGGAATAAAATGTTTGGTGTGACCAGACACTTTTACATAAGTGTTTGTGTGTAATGGTTGTAATCATGAGCAGGAAACTGTGTACCTGTAACATTTTTCTCTTTCAACAAGTAAGTTATGTCTTCATCATATGGTTCACATGGTCTTACATCTCTACATAGCAAAATGTTGAAATTAAGCAAGCAGACAATGAGTTTGTGATCAGTGAATTTATTACAATGCTGATGCACAAATTAAAATTTGGACAGAAAAGAAGAAAACAATTAAGTGAAGGTGTCAGTTATGGTGAATCAAATCATTAGAGTAGATGCCACAATATCGGGAGTTCAAAGTCCAGATAACTCCTCCCATTGGAATTCATAGGTGGTTGAGGATCAACCAACAGAGTGAATGTGTGGCATACAAATAAGTTCCTTTAGGAAGAGGTCACTTGCTGGCAGTGGTGGGTGTCTTGCCATCCACACCTCCTGGATTCTTTGTTGGATGCCCGAGCTTGCCTGGGGGACGGGGGTGGCTGCTGCTACAGGTGTCTGGGGTGGTTCTCCACTGGCAGGGCCTCCCTTCCCGTGGCTGGAACTGATGTAGATGTTCCTGGTGGTGATGAGCCAAAGGAAGGGGAAGACTGGTTTTGAAAAGCCCTGCTCAGGACTTTGTGTATGTCCCTCATCACCCCTATTAGGGAGGCCATATTGGTATTGTGGGCCACCATTTGTTCTCACATGTCCCTATGCATGTTCCCCTGTAGCTGCTTGATTTCCCAGAGTTTGGTCAAGACCTTCTGTAGGAAAGTACCATCTTGCCTGACATGTTACCCCCATTTTCGCTGTATGTATGTTTGTTTTAGCCCTTGTGTCACTGGGATCCTGCCAGGCAGGACCCCAGTGCTCATAGTATGTGACCTGTATGTGTTCCCTGTGTGGTGCCTAACTGTATCACTGAGGCTCTGCTAACCAGAACCTCAGTGTTTATGCTCTCTCTGCTTTCTAAATTTGTCACTGCAGGCTAGTGACTAAATTGACCAATTCTCATTGACACACTGGTACACCCATATAATTCCCTTGTATATGGTACTTAGGTACCCAGGGTATTGGGGTTCCAGGAGATCCCTATGGGCTGCAGCATTTCTTTTGCCACCCATAGGGAGCTCAGACAATTCTTACACAGGCCTGCCACTGCAGTCTGAGTGAAATAACGTCCACATTATTTCAAAGCCATTTTTCACTGCACACAAGTAACTTATAAGTCACCTATATGTCTAACCCTCACTTGGTGAAGGTTGGGTGCCAAGTTACTTAGTGTGTGGGCACCCTGGCACTAGCCAAGGTGCCCCCACATCGTTCAGGGCAAATTCCCCGGACTTTGTGAGTGCGGGGACACCATTACGCGAGTGCACTACACATAGGTCACTACCTATTTTGGGCGTCACAATGGTAACTCCAAACATAGCCATGTAACATGTCTAAGATCATGGCATTGTCACCCCAATACCATTCTGGTATTGGGGGGACAATTCCATGATCCCCCGGGTCTCTAGCACAGAACCCGGGTGCTGCCAAACTGCCTTTCCGGGGTTTCCACTGCAGCTGCTGCTGCTGCCAACCCCTCAGACAGGTTTCTGCCCTCCTGGGGTCTGGGCAGCCCTAGCCCAGGAAGGCAGAACAAAGGATTTCCTCTGAGAGAGGGTGTTACACCCTGTACCTTTGGAAATAGGTGTGAAGGGCTGTGGAGGAGTAGCCTCCCCCAGCCTCTGGAAATGCTTTGATGGGCACAGATGGTGCCCATCTCTGCATAAGCCAGTCTACACCGGTTCAGAGATCCCCCCGCCCTGCTCTGGCGCGAAACTGGACAAAGGAAAGGGGAGTGACCACTCCCCTGACCAGTACCTCCCAGAGGAGGTGCCCAGAGCTCCTCCAGTGTGTCCCAGACCTCTGCCATCTTGGAAACAGAGGTGTTGGGGGCACACTGGACTGCTCTGAGTGGCCAGTGCCAGCAGGTGACGTCAGAGACCCCCTCTGATAGGATCTTACCTCTCTTGGTAGCCAATCCTCCTTTCTTGGTAGCCCCACCTCCTTTTCTGGCTATTTAGGGTCTCTCCTTTGGGGAATTCTTCAGATAACGAATGCAAGAGCTCACCAGAGTTCCTCTGCACTTCCCTCTTCGACTTCTGCCAAGGATCGACCGCTGACTGCTCCAGGGCGCCAGCAAAACCGCAACAAAGTAGCAAGACGACTACCAGCAACATTGTAGCGCCTAATCCTGCCGGCTTTCTCGACTGTTTCCTGGTGGTGCATGCTCTGAGGGTCATCTGCCTTCACCCTGCACTGGAAGCTAAGAAGAAATCTCCTGTGGGTCGACGTAATCTTCCCCCTGCTAACGCAGGCACCAAAAGACTGCATCACTGGTCCTCTGGGTCTCCTCTCATCCTGACGAGCGTGGTCCCTGGAACACAGGAACTCTATCCAAGTGACTCCCACAGTCCAGTGATCCTTCAGTCCAAGTTTGTTGGAGGTAAGTCCTTGCCTCCCCATGCTAGACTGCAAACCTGTGTACTGTGTGATTTGCAGCTGCTCTGGCTTCTGTGCATTCCTCCAAGGATTCCTTTGTGCACAGCCTAGCCTGGGTCCCCAGCACTCCGTCCTGCAGTGCTCAACCCACTGAGTTGGCCTCCGACGTCGTGGGACCCTCCTTTGTGACTCTGAGCCAGCTCTGGTTCACAAATCTTCTAAGTGCCTGCTCTGGAACTTCTGTGGGTGCTGCCTGCTTCTGTGGGGGCTATCTGAGTCGCTGAGCATCCCCTCTGTCTCCTCCTCCAAGGGGAGACATCCTGGGCCTTCCTGGTCCCCAGCAGCACTCAAAAACCTCTACCGCGACCCTTGCAGCTAGCAAGGCTTGTTGCGGTATTTCTGCATGGGAATACTTCTGCAACCTTCAGCACAACGTGGGACATCTTGCATCCAACGGAGAAGTTCCTAGTCCTCTTCGTTGTTGCAGAATGCTAAGCTTCTTCCATCCAGATGCAGCTTCCTTGCACCTTCATCTGGGGTTTCCTGGGCTCCTGTCCCCCCTGGACACTATCGCGAGTCTTGGACTTGGTCCCCTTGCCTTGCAGGTCCTCAGGTCCAGGAATCCATCTTCAGTGCTTTGCTGATGTGTGTGGTTCTTGCAGAATCCCCCTATCACGACTATTGTGTCCTTTTAGGGTAGTAGGGGTACTTTACTCCTACTTTTCAGAGTCTTGGGGAGGGGTATCTTGGACACCCTGACTGTTTTCTTACAGTCCCAGCGACCCTCTACAATCTCCCATAGGTCTGGGGTCCATTTGTGATTTGCATTCCACTTTTGGAGTATATGGTTTCTGTTGCCCCTAGACCTATGTTCACCTATTGCATCCTATTGTAATTCTACACTGTTTGCATTACTTTTCTTACTCTTACTTACCTGTTTTGGGTTTGTATACATATAACTTGTGTATATTACTTACCTTCTAACTGAGGGTACTCACTGAGATACTTGTGGCATATTGTCATAAAAATAAAGTACCTTTATTTTTAGTAACTCTGAGTATCGTGTTTTCTTATGATATTGTGCTATATGATATAAGTGGTATAGTAGGAGTTTTACATATCTCCTAGTTCAGCCGAAGCTGCTTTGCCATAGCTACCTTCTATCAGCCCAAGCTGCTAGAAACACCTCTATTCTACTAATAAGGGATAACTGGACCTGGCACAGGGTGTAAGTACCACAAGGTACCCACTATAAGCCAGGCCAGCCTCCTACACCTGCCCCATCACACCTTGGGACTCCTGATAAACCCCCAAGACGTGGCTGATGGGGGTCCTGGCCAGGAGCAGCCCCAGTGGCCTCACCCTGCTGGCCCACAGCATCCCTCCCAAGCACACTACCCCCACGGCCTGTGCCCTTGTCAACGGGAGCCCTCTCCCTCTGGTTCCTGGACACTCACTGTCCAAAGTGTTGCACTGCAACTCAGGATCCAGGACTGAGGGGGCACAAGATGGTAGACACTGTGCTTGGCACACAGGTTGGGAGGCGAATGGTTGCCTGTGATGTTGAGGTAACTGGGCTTGGAGATGTTGATGTGGCCACAGTAAGACTCACTGTTGGTGTCTGACCAGGTTGCCCAGATGGGCCAGAACCGTCCTCCATGTCGAGATGTCCAGGAGTGTCTTCACTGAGGGCTACATCGGGGGTGAGGGGGATAGTGGCAGTCTCTTCTGCGGCCTCTGTGTGCCCAGTGTCAGCTTGACCTGTTGATTTGAAAGATACAATGTTACTGGTTGTATTGTGACATCTACCTCCAAGAGTTTAGTGTTACATTAAGCATAGACCTCGTACAAAGTTAATTTTCAGTTTATCCTATTGCGGAAAGTACCCATGATATTGGTTGTATTGACATGACATTTGTGAAGCATGCCAATTCCATTTAAGTCAAGCAGATGCTGAAATGTGCAGATCGTTGGCACTTGGGAGGATGGCCTGAGAATGCCATCTCGCCAGCAGTGCAGGCAAAACAGTGGCTAGGCAAAGTATGTCTTTGTCCATTTTGTGGCCTAGTTGATAGTGATGCAGGCAGACCCAGGAGTTTGTTGTATATGTGACTGGAGTCATCATGTGGTCAGTGCAGTGTGAATGTATCTGCTGCCAATACCATTCTGGTTATGTATATTGAGGCCTTTGGGATCACTGTTTTGCACATTGGGTAAGCTGTCCTTCCTGACCTCAAGAATTTAATCTTGGGTTAGGTCACGATGGAGCTAGGTAGCCAGAGAGATCTCAGAGATGAGCAAGATCTGGAGCTTGGTCACTCCCAGGTGAGTAAACCTCATTTGAGAGTTCACAAATAAATGGATTAGGCGTTTGACCACTAGTTCAGTGCTTGGAGTGACAGAAAGAGTGCCTGCTGGGAGTTGCGGTCATGTCAGTCCCTGTACTACACATACCATACAGATTTCATCACCCCCAGGTGAGTACACTTCATGTGTGAGTTCCCAAACAGGAGTCTTTGGAGAAGAGGACCCTGGGCTGGTGAGTGAAGTTACAGTGACAGAGCCTCATGGCCTTAGCAGTAATGTTACTCCCTCCACTTCCCAACACTTAGCAAATGGAATCCTCCCAGGTGAGTTCACTTCACCTCACTTGAGAGTTAAGGAACAGGGGTCTTTGGACAAGTGACCACTGGTCTGGTGTTTGTAGTAATAGAAACAGGGCCTGCTGAGAGTTGCAGTCATGTCATTCCCTGTACTACACACACTATACAGATGTTATCCACCAGGTGAATACACTTCATGTGTGAGTTGCCAAACAGGTGTCTTTGGGTAAGAGGACATTGGGCTGGTGAGTGAAGTAACAGTGACAGAGCCTCGTGGCCTTAGCAGTCATGTCACTCCCTCAACTACACACACACTATACAAATGGTATCCTCCCAGCTCAGTTAACTTACATTGAGAGTTGCCAAACAGGGGTCTTTTGACCAATGAACACTGTTCTGGTGTTTGGAGTCAGAGAAACAGTGCCTCCTGTTAGTTGCAGTCAGGTAATTCCATCTGGTTCACACACTTTTCCAATGTTATTCCCCCAGGTGAGTAAACTTCATTTGGGAGTTGACACATAGGAGTGTTTGGAAAAAGGTAACACTGGGCTGGTGTTTGGGGTTATATAAACAGAGCCTCCTGTGAGTTGCAGTCATTTAACTCCCAGGACTAAACACACTATACAAATATTATCCCCCCCAGATGAGTACACTCCATTTGTGAGTTTGCAAAAAAGGGTATTTTGAGAAGTGAACACTGGACTGGTGGTTGGAGTGACAGTAAGGGAGCCTCCTGGGAGTTACAGTCACATCAGTCCCTGTGCTACACACACTATGCAAATGGTATCCCCCAGGTGAGTATACTTAATTTGTGAGCTGACAAACAGGTATATGGGCAAGTGACCACTGTGCTTGTGTTTGGAGTTACAGATACAGGGCCTGCTAGGAGTTGCAGTCATGTCACTCTCTCTACTACACACACTATACCAATGGTATCCTCCCCGGGGTGTCCACTTCAGTTGAGAGTTACCAAACAATGGTATTTGGACAAGAGAACACTGAGCTGGTGGTTGGTTTTACAAACACAGAACATTCCTGGCCTTACTAGTCATGTCACTCCCTCCACTTCCCACATTTGACAAACGGTATACTCCCAGCTGAATAAACATACATTGGAAGTTGCCAAACAGAGGTCTTTAGACAAGTAAACACTGTTCTGGTGTTTTGAGTTGCTGAAACAGTGCCTCCTGTGAGATGCAGTCAGGTCCCTCTCTCTACGGCACACACTTGACCAATGTTCTCTAACCAGATGAGTACCCATCAATTGAGAGTTCACTAACAGATGTTTTGTAGCATGTGACCACTGTGTTAGTGTTTGTAGTTACAAGACTACTGCCTGCCGGGAGTTGTAGTTATGTCAGTGTCTGTACTAAACACACTTGACAAATGTTATCTCCCCAGGTGTTTACCCTTAAATTGATAGGTAACAAACGGGGGTATTGGGACAAGTGACCACTGTTCTGGTGTTTGGAAACAATGCCTGCTCCGAGTTGGAGTCATGTCAGTCCCTGTACTACACACACTATACAAATGTCATCTCCCCAGGTGAGTACACTTCGATTGTGAGTTGCCAAATAGAGGTATTTGGACAGGTGAACATTCGGTTGCTGAGTGGAGTGACAGTAAAAGTGGCAAAAGGTGAACTGTGAGCATGCATGAGATGGCATTTTGGTAACATTGTTAGTGTTGTGACTTGCCAGACTCCACTCCACTCCACCAGGTATTCCTGTCAAGCTCTCAGGATGCTGGATGGCCAGGGCCTTCTCCCCCCAGGGAAAGAGATGTAATGGGGTACTGAGAGGGCCACCGGCAGTATTTTCTGGCCTGCAGCTGGTGCCTGAAGGCCAGAGAATGGACTTGACCCTGAAGTAATTCCACCTCTTCCTAATGTCCTCCTTTGTGCACAGGGTGGTGCCTACTGCATTTACTCTGTCGACTGTCCTGAGCCACATTACCATTTTCCTACTGAGAGAGGTGTGCTAGACTTGTGCTCCAAACAATTGCGGCTATACTCATGATTTTATCCACCATGCCTCTTAATTCATGTTCAGAAAAACTGGTATTTTTTTAATGTCACATGGGGGAACAAAAACAAACGGGTGACAGTGACTTACTAAACAGAGAAAGAGCAATAGGGTGTCAATGGCCAAAAGGGTGTGCAGGGTGTTCAATGGGATGATGAAAAAAAGGGGTGCCTAATCTATGTACTCTACAAAAAAAGGTGGTCAGGCTTCATTGTCTTGCAGTGTAAATGCAAATGATTGTGGTGTGTGAAGGGGTGCATTTTATAGTGTTCTTTGTAGGTGTGTCCAGTGTGGCAATGTGCGTCAGCTGTGTTGTTTTCAAAATCATCCAATGTGCTGATGTGTATACTTTGCGACCGCCATCGGCTGACCGCCATGTGGGTCCGCCATGGCAACTGTATGCTTGTAGTAGTAGTAGTAGTATTTACGGTAAAACAACCATAAAAGTATACATAAATACATTCATATAATTGAGTATATACAATATCCTAGTCCATTAAGATCTTTAAAGAAAATAGCTAAAAATATGTATTATTTACACATGTAAAAGAATTAAAGCACATATGCATCGTGTAAGCGCAAGGTACAAATTTAACTTGTAGTACATGTACGGCATATGGGAAACTGGGCTAAATTGGGGATGGAGTAACCAAATGTAAGTTCAAAAATATCAGTCTGATAGCTAGACAGCCTGGGCACTTTGTCAGTCCAAGAATTTCCATTAAGACATGAGTCTCTGTCTTATGCGCCATGCTTGCTCCAGATATTTGGTTACAGCAACAACTATCACCGCCTTTGAGTCATCTTTAAGGATTCTCACGGCCTTCCAGTAGTGTCTGACACCCAAGAGCTCACAAACAGGGATTATCCATCTCCCGCGAGGGTGTGAGTATTGCGGGCAAAAAAAGAGAAAGTGCTCTTCAGTTTCCTTTAGCTGAGGACAGAAATGACAAGACACAGAGGAGGTACACTTCTCCCATTTAGCTGTTAAATGTCTTAGTGGTAAGGACCCGTACCTAAGCTGTAGGTACAGGTGCTTGGCAAAGGGGGGGTGGATTTCATCCAGGAAATATTCGTCGGATGAGGAGCATTTAATATTTAAAAATTGCCCAGCCAGGTTTAATTACAATTGTTCAACCATGTCTGTTCGAAGGCATAGTTCCAGTAAGCTCTTTTTAATGTCAGGGATACGTCCTTGGCAACCACTGTGGGTGACTTCCAAAGGTCAGTCATTTTCAGTTTCTCACACTGGGGCATAATGTAGTTCAGCCAAGGCATAATTACCCATGAGTTACTAGAAATTAGGTCAATCAAGGAGTCCCTATACGGTGTTAGTTTCCTGCATTTCCACAGCCTCACCCAATACAAGGGTTTTAAAGCCACCACCAAATTTATAGGGTTTAGTGCTAAGTCCATCCTCAATGGCACCAGTGGCATGCCCTTAGGTAACTTGAGCATGTTCCTAAGAAAATTGTTCTCAGCCGTTAGGACGGTAGCATCCGTGGAACCCCAAATCTCTGCCCCATAAGTGGCTACCGTGAGGGCAGTAGCTTTATATATCTGGAGAACCGGGGACACTGCACCACCTCCGTTTCCTTCTGATTGGGTAAGCCTTATGGGTGAGAAGATTTTTACTCTTCACCAACTGGTGTCCCCAAGACATTGAATCAGACAGTTGGACCCCTAAATAGTCAAAGTGTTTGACTTTTTCAATTGTGGAGCCATTGATTAACATTCTCCCTCTAAATGTCTTGTGGGTGTTTAGCCCCATCAATTTTGTTTTTGTTGGGTTAATTTACAGACCCCTTGTCTTAAAAAAGGCCATGAAGGAGTCCAGTTCTGCCTGAAGGACCATTGGAGTTCTAGAGATGAGCAGGGTTTCGTCGGCGAACATTAATTATGGAAGTGGGGTCCCAGCAAGCTGAGGGGAATCATGCGTACATTGTGAAAGCCATTTAACTGCTCTGTTAAGGTAGACACTGAAAAGTGTCGGGCCAGTACGCAAACTTGCTTTTCCCCTCGACAAGTTGGAATCGGGTCTGTTAAATCCCCCCGTGTTTCAACTCACTTTGGCATAGGTGTTTATGTGGAGCGCTCTCAAGATACGTATTAGGTCAAACAGCACCCCATATCCTGCAAGTATTTCCCACAAGTAATCCCTAGGTACCAGGTCGAAGGCTGCCCTAAGACCTATAAAGGAGACATACAGGTGGTCCATCTTTAGGGTGACATACTTCCAGTATAACATCTTGAAACGAAAGACCTGATCAACAGTGCTGATCTTGCTCCTGAACCCTGCCTGGGCATCCTCAAGGATATGATTGCCCATTACCCATTCTTGTAGTTTAGCCAGAACCTGTCTGATAAAGATTTTTTGAGAATTGTCCAACAGGCTTATGGGTCAGTAGTTGGAGGGAACGTCCCTACTTCCTTTTTTGAATATGGGTACGATAACAGCTCCTAGCCAAGTCGGTGGAATGGTCATGCCCTTCATTATAGCATTGCTTAGTGCATTCAGGTAGGGGATCCAGGCATCTGGGTGTGAGAGGAAAAGATTGCCAGGAATACCATCCGGGCCAGGGGCCTTCTCCTTCTTCATTTGCATCAGGGCTACCCTGGTTTCAGCCTGGGAGAAATATGGGCACTCAGTCTCTATGTTAGCCTCCATCTCAGGAGGGTTGGAAAAAACCTCCAGGCATACCAAGCAATCCCTCTCAATTAGTTCCTCCCTAATGCTTACATCATGTTCTACCCCTCCCCTCACTGTACAGGGATCTGAAGTGCTTAACCCAAGCTCCTGGTTGCACTACCGCTTTGAGGTGGTTATCTATTAACTTCGAGCTGGATGCCATCAGTGACCAAAACATCTTCTGATTCTTGATTCTTACTCTCAAGTGTGTTGGTAAGCTCTTTCCATTGGGCCATCTCCCAGTTCTGTTAGCCTTTTTTAGAATAGCCTTGTAGTTATTCATAGCAATGGTTGTTTTTGGCTTGATTCGCTGCTTCAAAGCGTCTAGGTGGTTGAGCTTGACCAGCCGACAGTCCTTAGTTAACCATCCTGGGGCAACTTTGTTGGAAGCCCCTCTTTTCCTATTTTTAGTAAACAGAGGCCTAAGCTGTTGCATGAGCTGACAATGCACAAGAACCATATCGGGCTCAAACCTCCTTGACGATGTTACTTCAACTAGGTTATCCAAAAATAGTTCATATATTTTAGGTTGAATTTCCGCATTATCCACGACTTCTGCCCATTTCAAGTTCCTCCTGTTATTAACCTTCTGCAGGGGATTTGCATGGACTACCGCTGACAGATTACAGCTAGTAAACATAGCAGGAGAGAATACAGCACTTAAGGCCTCATGATTGCAATCTGTTCAAGGGATAACTGTCATGTCTGTCAAGAGCGGCCACATTTCCAGGTCGACCAGGAGATAGTCAATGTGAGATCTCAGAATGCCTCTCTTAAAGGTCAGGTGCAGGGGATTATCAGAACAGGTATTGCCATTAGCAATTATTAAGCCAATCTCCATTGTTAGGTTTTCTAGTTAGCCAGGTACAACGCTTAATTTCCCTGTCATTTGTGTGGATGCCCCAGAACCAATCAGAGAACCTCGGAGATCCTGCAAATAGACTATCTCCCTCTGCCCTTTTCCAAATGTCATGTCAAAATCCCCTGCGATCAGTTTTAAGGTGCCTCCTTTTAGGCACTGAACAGTATTAGCAAGATTAACCACTGTGGGGGGTGGGGACATTTAAAGGGACGGATCTAATGTAGACGTTAATTATCGCAATATATCTGGCCCCAGTAGGCGTTTTAACTTTTATTTCTACCCCTAGCAATCTCCTACTTCCCCATTGGAACTACTTTCACTAATGGGAAAAGATCTAGTTTCAGCCAAATAAGGAGACCCCCAGAAGCTCTACCCATTAGTGAAGGGACTGCATTAGCAACAAAGGTAATATACCCACTTCTATGTACTGGTGCCACTGACCACGTCTCCTGCAAAAATATAATCTGGTGGTGATCAATGAACTCACCCCACTCTGGATCTGCAAGCTTAGCATGCACGCCTGCTACATTCCAAGTTAGAACTCTAATGGAGTTTTCAGCAATCAGACTGCTATCCCACCTTGGTCCCGCACTAGCTCCTGCCTGTCATGCCATAGTAAAATTAATCTTACTCTGTGTAGCTGTGTCCCTCATATCATCACCCATGATACTCAACTCTAGGTCCTTGATGGCGCATGCTGCAGTTTGCCCACTCATGCCTCCCCTAAATGTACAGTTAAGGACAGATCTTGTCCTTACCCCCCTCCCGATTGTCAATTAATGCCTGCTAAGTTAGAGCATTCCCCCACTAACTTGGTGCCGTGGTGCGTTGGAGGTGTGTTAAAGAGTTACACCCTTCTGAGATCTTGGGTTCTGCTGGTGGGCTGGGGGTGTTGAGTTTAAGACGTATGTGTGTTCTTGGTGTAGGTCTAAATCTTAATTCCATGGATATCAGCTCATCCACCAATTTAGGACTCTTAAATTTCACTCCTATATAATCCCATTGGAGTGCAAAGGGACTACAACATGAGGCAGATAATATGTTATCCCTAATAATAGACGTACAACCCCTGGTGTGGCGGAGCCAGTGGATTACTTTGTTAATGCAAGATTTTTGAGTTTCACTGGCTCCGTGTGTGAGTTTGGGGACATTTGACAGGTGGATAATGTTAGACAGACGTGTACTCTGGTTGTTATTGGAGGTGTTTTGACTCCCACAATGATTCTGGCCTATTTAGCAGGCGGTGGGCCAAGTTGGCTGTGCACTGTGTTGCTTGAGGGTATATTTACTGCCAACTAATTCTCCTCTTTCAAGGTTAGATGAGATTGAGCGTGCTACTCTAGCAAACCCACCATTGTCAGCAGCTAACCCAATACCCTTAACTGACTCCCGCTTTGGGAGGGGTGCTTGGTTATAGTGCTTTGGCATTGGATTTGCACCGCCTATCTTGGTTCCTACGTTTTCCACCAAAGTAGATAATTTGGCCATCTTTTCACCTAATTCGACAGCCATCTTGTTCATGCACTCACGCAATCCCTGTATCTGTCCTCTAAGTACCTGTAGCTTTGTCAGTGAATCCCCTGTCTTGAGCTAATTTAGATCTACTCTGTCTGGGTGTCTTGCTAGATCCAATGAATCAGGGTTCTCATCTGGTACAGTTCTTTGGTTGGTTAGGAGGACAAACCGGTTGGAGCAGTCAATATTAATAGTGGCTGTGCTTTCCACCTGAGAATGATCTATTGAAGGGACCAGGACCGCTGCTAGTGTGCTTAGTCTTAAATGCTCATCTCTTGGTGCATAGCTATCTTTTGGGCTAGAGCCGGACCTGGTGCCACGCCCCTTTGTGGTTTTCCTAAAGTAGGGAGGTGTAACTCGTTTCCCCTTACACTGAGATGGGTCTGCGTTGTTTGTGGCCAATAAACCCTCTACTTCCACTATCAGATCATCAGTTTCATTCAGGGTACAGTTCTCTGCGGAATGCCTAGCGAACTTGGTTGTGCCTGTTGCCCCCAAGGGTTTTTTGGTGGCCTTTCTCTTGCCCATAATTAATGAGTTACTTCTAGAATTAGAAAGGAATCTTGCGTGCCTCAACTATATGACAGCGATTTACCTATAGGGTGTTTTATCGATAAAAGCCAGCTCAGCCCTTGTACAATGCGGAACCCTCGCAAGCGTTCACCCTGCACCATTCAAGGGGCTAAGCCCCATATACCCAAGCCACTGATGCCCAGCGCCAAGACTATGACAGGCCTAAGGAAAGCCTTTACAGTTTCTTCCCTTTTTTCCTACCTGCCCCACACAAGAGCTGCCACGCAAAGACCAAATGGGGTGGCCCTGCCCAGTCTCTTCCTGTCGCTGATGGGTGCAGGATGGGCCTGCACATGGCCCGGGCGCAGCCTGCGCGTCCCGCACTGCAGTATGCCCCCTTTTGCTTTATAGTGCTCGTTGGATCTGGCAAGTAGGAGCAGACGATGCAGAAGATGGCTGCCTCCTGGGGCCGCAAAGCAATCTGGGATCTGTAGTCCCTCTGGTCTCGGTCAGTGCATCCAGCAGTGCGGTATGCCCCCTTGCACTTTATAGCGCTCGTTGGATCTGGCAAGTGGGAGCAGGTGATGCAGAAGATGGCTGACTCGTGGCCCCGCAAAAGCAGTTTGGGATCTGTAGTCCCCCTGGTCTCGGTCAGTGTGCTTTTAATAAGGTCAGTGGTTTGTTGCTGTGCTGTCGGCGCTGGAGGTCGAACCACCTGTTTCCAGGCCCCCACACCGTTCGCAGTCTGCCTTTTTTGGTTGGCGGTCGGCAGTCCTGCCTGTATAACTCGTAATAGGGCGGTCTGAAAGGCTGCCAACATGGCAGTCTTTTTAGGACTAACAACATGGCGGTTTGGCTGTCCAACTGCCAAACTCGTAATGAGGCCCTTACTCTTTTTTTGGGTCAGTGCATGTCCATCCATAAACCCCTCCTTGTCCTCCTTAATCCCCTTCTTTCTCCTCTGTAAACCACTCCCATTTAGTGGTAAGCTTTCCCCTTCTTCTAGCTAATGCTTCCGCCACCCCCCCATTTACTACTAAGTAGTAAACTTACTTTGTGAGGATCTCCCCACAGAAAAGATAGGGAAGGAGAAGAGGTACACTTCTAGGGTTCTGAATATAATTTTGTAATACTTTAGCAGTACTATTGTAATACTGCTAAACATACTATAAAATGTAGTTTGTGAATAGACTTCTGTAAGTGTGGGAGCCATCTGACTTCTGAAGAGCAAGAAGGTGTGCAGCTATCTGTGTAGTGCAGTCACCAACATTTTAATCTTTAATCTCCCTGCACTATGGCACAAGCCAAAGAATATTTTTGTTTAGTACCAACTATGGGCTGTGCAGAGCCATCTGTAAAGAAACCATTAGCAATGTCCAAAGTTTTTTTGTATTTTTTTCTAACTAGGTTTACCATCAGTCCAGTAGTCTGTGAATTGTTCACTGTATGTTTGTATGTGTGCATTTAAATTTATATAGTCTAAAACTATTCTGTATGAACTGTTTTGCTTCAACACCAGAAAAAGAGGAGTTTTCATATTCAAGTGATTAGCCACTGTCACACCCTGATAGTGTTTTAGATCCTGGATGGCCCTTACACAGTGCTTCCTCTGGCTTTAATGAATACTGTACCTAAACCTGCGTTTCACTCTAAAGGGATAACATGTGGAATAGAGTTCCCATCCCACACCGTACACTTTCTATACAATGCTGGAGCTGAATTCAAAGCCCACTCATATTTCATCCATGAGATGCTCAGGAACTAAGCAGGAATATGCTGAAATTATTACTTCCTCTCCATGAGGTGCATACCTTACAAAGTATGGTGACTATTCATCATTGGTGAGGGTGATGTCATAGGTGTCTGATAAATGTAACCACAATATGGCTTTCATAGAGCACAATTTATTCTCCTTTATTTGTACTTCAGCATTATAAACACTATCAGTAGAGCTTACATGGCCATCCAATGCCTCCATCTCTATGCATGCTTTAGTTGGTGTCACTACCAGATGCACTTTGAGAGTCTGGTGAACTACAGCTTCTTTCACTGTACTGTCTTATAGTGCTACTGCCCATATCATGTTCCATATAAATATTTGCAGTGTCTGAATGAGCTTTATTTTCTTGGTTGAACCAATCATTTTATTCTTTTTATAATGAGCTTTTAATTCTGACCCTTTCTGTTTTTATGCTAATCTCAAAATAAAGTGATTGTTCCTTCTCACATTTAGTCGTTAGTTGTCTTTCCTGCAATACTCAGTTCTTCCACTCCTTTCCTAGTCTCCTGGTGTGAAGGATATGCAGTCCTGCTGTTTTGTTTGGCTTTCTGCCTTTTCTCGATTTCCAGAGCATTTTTCTTCACCAAGCCCTCAACCTCATTTTTAGATTTCACCTGCAGCTTTTAGAGGGGACGACCAATGGTATCCTGACTTATGGAAGTTTACACACCTGAATTAATTTTAAGTAGCTTATTCCACAATCTTGTCCACTACAGCAGCCAGGCATTAGAGTACCCTCAACAATGCAACCTCCCCTGAAACGTTACTGAGAACTATTGAATAAATTGCCCCAAAGGTCCCAATCAACTTCATATCCAAATCAACCAAAGAAGTGGTTCCATGTTTATTTTGTATTTGTTGTATTACTTCCAGTAAAAGAGCTAAAAAGTGTGTACCATGGGTAGTAATATTTATACTAGCATGTATAGTTCCAGATGAAGTACAATCCTCTACAGGTGGTACTATTACATGAGGAACACACACAGCCCATATTCACATTTATCCTGTGGTATTGTATGAGGATAGACTGCTTCCAACTGAAGCTTTGTGAGCAATCTAAAAAATAAATTGATCTCCTGTGGTGGGTGCTTTACCCATGACTGCATTAATAGTATGTAAACTGAATGTTTGCCTTGCATGAAGTGCCTGTACTGCAGCAAGCACAACATACCAGCCCCCATCATCCCTAGTACACAATGTTGAAGTAGATGATTTATTGTCACTAAGTCATTTAGTAAGTGTCACTAAGTCATTTAGTAAGGGTCTTAATTCCACAGCATTCAAGTTTCTTGTTTGAGGATGAGTGAATAGTATAACTAAGCAATAGTGGCCAGGTTGCTTCTCAAAGTCTTAATGGTCCCATTCTAACAGGTTCTGCTACATGTGGTAACTCCACTGACAACCATGATTGATGTTCTTTCAATCCTGTGGAGTTCATAGAGCACGTAATTTAGAAGAATAAGGGCATCCTCATAGGTAGTAAAAAAGCCTAGTGCCATCACTCTGTATGAGCCTTGGGGAGGGAGCGGCCTCCAAAGTGAATACCTCAATCTCTACCAATCAACAAATGTAAAAGGAATAAGAAATCTCCAACCTGCAGGTTTGTAATAGGGAAAATGTGGAACAGGGAAGAGAAGAGAAACATACCAGAGTAGCGACTTGTCTCGCAGCATGTAGATGGTACAAATCTTGCTTATGCTCCTTCCCAAGGATGTTTCAAAGGGTCCACATACACCAATGGTACAGCTTTCCCTGAACGAACAACAAAGACAGATATTAAACAACAGAAATGGTGCTAATAGGTGAATTATATTACAATCCTGATTCTGGTGTCCGATAATAAAAGCAGGTAATGTCTCCTGAAAGTACCTGGAGACTTTCTTGAGCTTGGGAGCACCAGCAGACACTGAGAAGTGGTGCTTGCATTGAATAACAAACAACAGATGTAGTTCTGGTTGAATGCTGATCTGCAGATGCACATGAATCACATAAGAGCGAAACACAGGGGAAAGGAGGAACAAAACAAGGGTGTAGGGAAATGCCAAATGCGATGGATGAACTGAGCGCAAAGGAACCATACAAATACCCAGTTGTGAGATAACTTATTTCAGTCACCAGGCTGCTTAGGTTATGCAAAATGCAGTCGTTCTCATATTATGATTGGTGGTCTTTTTCAGTTTGTCCTGGAACGCCCAGATCCTGCATCTCAGCCCCAGCTGCTCATGATAGTGTCTCTACAATATCCTTAACTTCAATGTTGCTTTTCTGTTTTCTTCATTGGATCATCACATGAGACATGACAATACCCTGTCCCTTCGTACTAAAGTGCCACCCACATTCTGGTCCACCTTGTGTAATGGAGAATTTCTTGTGAACATTTGTAATCAACTGAGGGTCCTGTACGAATGAGGCAGGCTCCTATGGTCTATTTGAGCCATCGTAACCTTTCCAGGCTACTAAGTATTGCAAAAGGCCCCTTTCAAGGTTTCATCTGCTTCACATTACTGTGGACTGTAATGACTGGAAGTGGTCTGGACTGTTTGGTTGGTTTTATTCTAAAAATATGAAATATGGTATGGATCTCCCAGTGATGGGGTAATCTTAGTTATACAGCTGAAGAACCTATTAGTTTTGTGATAGAGAAAGGTTCTAAAAAGCAAGGAACAAACTTGGGATGTGAACCACAAATATCTATATGTTCGGTTGTTTGTTTTTCAGAATATGCTTTTGCTAGTGCTCTCTTCATTTCAGCAAATCTTTTGTAGGAAGTTTTACCTTTTAAATGATTTTGAACTGCAGGTTTGTGCCAATTAGAGTGCCCCTAGTAAGGAAAAGTACAGATGGTTCCTCATCCACTGAAAAACTGGATGTTCCTACTAGAGAACAATATCCATAGGTACAAAAAAAAGGGGTGACACCAATGGCGTTATGCAATGATTTGTTATATGCAAACTCCAGCAATGGTATTCAAGAGACTCAGGGGGTCATTCTGACCCTGGCGGTAGACTACCGCCAGGCCAACGACCGCGGATGCACCGCCAACAGGCTGGCGGTGCATCCATGGGCATTCTGACGCCGCGGTCAGAAACGGGAAACCGGCGGTGTCCCGCCGGTTTCCCGCTGCCCTGGGGAATCCTCCATGGCGGCGCTGCAGGCAGCGCCGCCATGGGGATTCCGACCCCCTTACCGCCAGCCTGGCTCTGGCGGTTTTGACCGCCAGAACCTGGCTGGCGGTAACGGGTGTCGCGGGCCCCCTAACAGGGCCCCACCAAGATTTTCAGTGTCTGCTAAGCAGACACTGAAAATCGCGATGGGTGCAACTGCACCCGTCGCAGCCCTTCCACTCCGCCGGCTCCATTCGGAGCCGGCATCCTCATAGAAGGGGGTTTGCCGCTGGGCTGGCGGGTGGCCTTCTGGCGGTCGCCCGCCAGCCCAGCGGGAAACTCAGAATTACCGCGGCGGTCTTTTGACCGCGCAGCGGTATTCTGACGGCGGTACTTTGGCAGGCGGCCTCTGCCGCCCGCCAAAGTCAGAATGACCCCCTCAATCTTCTTGATGTTCTAATGTAAAGCATGGGTTGCTATGGGTTGATTGAGTCTCTCATTCGGCCCATGAGTTTTGGATCATAGCTACTGGATTAAACATTTTCTGACCCTAGTTCTCACAATGATGAGTTCAACAAAATGGAAGTAAATTATGCTCCTCGATCTGTTATGAGGACCTTGGGCAAACCTTGAAAACCGACTATGTCTTGTAATAAATGTGTAGACATTTTAGCTGCTGTAGGGAGTTTTGGTAATTGCACCAAATGGGAAGGTTTGGTGAATTAACCCACTAGTGTTTCCCTGAGCAGGGGCGACCGGTGCATTGGAGTGTAATGTGTGTTGCCTTACTATTGATGAGGAAGGAGGCATAAGGAGGAAAAGCATTACGTCCAGCAGCTCAACAAGGGACTAGATGTAACCAACGAAGTAGGAAAATATTTACCAGAAGGGGAGTGGAGGGGATGGTTTAGTGTGTGTGCGGGCAAGGACTTTCTTGCCCTCAAGGCAAAATCCAGCACAGTGATGTCAGGAGTGTAGCCATGGTCAGCATTACCAGCACTGCAGAGGTGTGCCGTGGGGCTCCGATTGATGTGGATCTTGTTGGAGTCACGAGAGCACCAGGCTAGCAAAAGGCATGGCTGGCTGGTGGATTCTACTTCATAGTGGGTGGGGCTGAGGTGATGTGACATGGAGGGGAGTTTTGCAGTCAGTTCCAAGAACATTTAAGTGGAGGAGCACCTTCAATGCATGTGCAACTGCATTTATGGCGGAAAGATGGGGAGCTTATGGACTACTTATTTGAATGGTCCTGGGGCTTGACCGGATTTTGGAGAAAATGGCAAACATTGTTGAAGGTCAGGTCAGTTGTACAGGCTTTAGAGCCATTACTCCCACCTCACTAGTACTCGGTGCTCAAAACTCTAGAGTGGCCCAAAGAGCTCTTTATTACATACAAGCTGTACAAGTGACCGAAAGGGGAAGGAGCTGTTGTGCATGTATCGAACAGACACTCAAACACAGCAGAGAATGAATCTGCTATTACTGACTTTTTTTTTAAATAACTGCCAAATTGTATTCACCTAGCAGCTGAGCAGCCCTTTGCATGAAGGGTCACAATCAGCTAAAACTATGTTTTCTTTAGCACACATCACTAACCATAAGGTTACTGTATGACTCCATGTAATCAAGCACACAATTTTCTAAGTCCACGGTGTTCAGGGAGTTGTAGTCCTGGTTTACGCAAGAGAATTAGAAAATGAAGGTCGAAGCCCAGAAACATCATGTCCATAAACACATGGAGTCCCGTCATATCTATAACTAAGCGTGCTGGCTCTTGTAGGCCAATAATTGTGATGTGTTGTGTCCCTTGTGCAGGGCAGTGCTGCCATTGCTGAAATAAGAACCCAGAACTACTAGCGATAGAAAGCAAAGTGATGCCCCTGAGAGTCTGGTAATTCTACAACAAAGTCCAATGATTTGCAGGACTTAGAAGTCTCAGGTGTAGAAAGTGGTTCTTCTTGTGGACACCTACATTTGAGCACAGTCTACATGATATTGACCTCTACATTTCTTTCTACACAGTGAATCAAAAATGTTCTTATCACAATTTCTGTAGTTCTTTTAACTTTCCATCAAGCAATAATCAGAAGAAAATCTTTCTTAAATTTTCTTCTATATTTTGTCATGAGAGAGCATCAGTCTTTTCTTGTCTTGAAGAATGTTTATAATTGATAATATAACAAAAACGTGAAAAGAAAAGAGATCATCTGGCATGCTTGGCATTTGCACATTTCATGCTTTTCAGAAAATTTTATTTTTTGTGATTAGTCTTTATGTTGATTCTATGTGATGAGCCCTCTAAATAGAGTCTCCAACGCTTCCTTGATGGCTAATAATTCACAATGGTATATGGTGTAATTTCTCTTCTGAGCTGACACAGTGCATGAAAAATTAGCTACCATGTGAATGTTTTGGGGTTATTTTTATAATAAGATAGTTCTTATTGCAAAGGAAAAAGGCATCACTCCCTACATAAAAAGAATGAGTACAGTCAGTTACTGCAATGTTTAGCATTTCAAATGTTTCTTCCTGTTTTTTTTTCACTGGCAGAATACATTTTTGTTTTTGAAGAATTCAGTGATCTTATGATCTGAAGGAATTTTTCCATAAAATGTCTAGGGAAATTAGTAAATCAAAAGAACTTTGTATTTGTTTCACAGCTTTAGGAAGATGTCACTTAAACACAGCTTGACTTTGTATGGTTAAATTTCGATTTCCTGGTTTGAAATTATGAACTTCAAAAAGGACAACTGATTTGTTTCAAGTATGCATTTCTCTGTTTTTGCACACAGTGAGTGTTTCCTCAATTTCAGCATGACTTCCTGTAGATGCTTGTACTTGTGATGTTCTTCTAAATTATTCAAAAGCACTAATATATCATCGAGATATATAACTATGAAAGTGTCTAGAATGTCTCTGAATACATCATTGACAAATGTTGGAACACAGTTGTGGGTTTCAAAGACCAAAAGGCATTACAAGGTACTCATACTGGCCATATTTGGTATTAAATGCAGTTTTCCACTCACCCCCCCTCTCTTGGGCAAACCAAGTTATATGCTCCCTTTAGTTCTAATTTTGAGAACACAGCTGTTTTCACATGGTCCAATAAGACAGAGATGAGGTGGAAGGGATTCCTATTATGGATGGTAATAGCATTTGTTCCATGTAATCTATTTAGGGCCTATACTCACTCTTTGGATTAAGGACAAAAACTATTGAGGCCCATTCCGGGATGCCTAGTAAATTCCTTCCTAGATATGTCTTGAGGTATTCTTTTAATGCTATTTAATTCTAGATCTTCCTTGGGTGTTAATTGATACATTCTACCAACACGTATCTCAATTTCTGGCCGAAGGTCTATGGCACAGTCATATTCCTGATAAGACGTTTGGTCATTTCTTGCTGAAAACGTCCTTGCAATTCTGATAGCCTGGTGGGATCTGTACCTCTTCCCTAGGCTGGAGTAAAGCAAAACATGTCAAATGTTTTTACAGTTGTGATGGAGATAATGGCAAATACTTCTGTTAACAATAGTCAGGGTTCATTATAAGCTACTCTTCTCACCTGTGTTTGGAAAAAATATTGAGTCCAAAATATCAGGAGACAGAAATATAATGAAAAAAATATTGTAAACAAAAAATATTGTGATGCAAGACTATCATAGTCAAGAATATTGTATACTTAGGTAAGTAATACAATTTTTAAGAATATCTTCATTTTTAATATAATGATCAGTAGTATTGTTGTAAAAAATATTGTAGCTTAATCATTTAAGTGTGTTTTAGTCCACATATTAATTTTATGTGTTACTATTGTTTGTATAATTGTTATAAATTGTTTAAAATGTGTAATTCTGAGTGAGTTAGAATTCTGTATCTAATTGATAATAGTAATTTAAAGTGTCATAGCAGGTTGTTTGGTTTGTAAGGGGATAGGGTGGGAAGTTAATTAATTAATTAACAATTAATTGTAATTTAGTAATTAATTATGTGATTGATTATTAATTATGCATATTGTGTGATATTTATTTTAGTTACATTTTTTGCAGACTGAAAGGGCTGCCCAGCTTTTGACCCATGGGGGGACATGTTGAATTTGGAGTGCCATAGATTAATCTCCCTTTGATACCATGCCATTTCTGGTGTGACCAACTTCCTCTGTCTAAACTTAACATCGTTTTGCAGCCAAAAGGAATCCTGAAATTCTAAAACTGCACTATGATTAAGCAAGATGTATGCGAACAGCTGTGGGGCCAACGACAGATATTTCTCTTTCGAGATCGCTGCGTAGATTGAAAATCCCGTCACCCAATTCTTCAAGGACCACTCCATCCAAACCTTCCGTGGTCTGAGTTCCCCTTCCTTTCCCGATCTGGGCTTCCCCGGGACCACACCCACGTTAATCAGGTCAAACATGTCAACATATTGCCCCTTATAAATCTTTTCTTTGGTCTCTGCAGGAACGTGTCAGGTAATTGCCGCAGGAGAAGCCAAGGTAGTTGCTGTGGAGCCAAGGAACAATGGACTGGTCGATAGTGGAGCCTGCACAGGGATGGTTGGGACCAAGGGTGGTATCACGGGCAACGGCACCCATACTTGTGCTACAACACTAACCTGCCCACCCACAGAAATCACCTGTGCATTTCCCACCTTCCCGACCACCTGTACCAGGGCTGGCCCGGAGGAACCCACTGCTGTGCTTTGAACAGCTGGAGAGATTGATGGGTATTGGGCCCCCTCTGGTGTTGCACTGCCGCAGGAGCCAAACCCGCCCCAGGTGAAGCATCACTCTGGGCCCCCGGCAAGTAGAGGTTACTCTGACCCTTAGTCCCCACACTGGTGTCACCCACTGGTCCTCCTGAGGGCTGACTTCTTGGGCTGGGTAACGGGGACTGCCTCCTGGTCTCCCCCAGAACAAACTGCTGCAGCCTTTGGTTGCATGCTGGATGTAGCTCCTGTAGGGGGGTAGCTGGCCCCAGCTGCGTATCCTTTTCAGGACCTTCTGACAGCTTCTGGAAAGCCCAGTCCATGCCAGGGGTCTTGGCCATCCCTCCAAAGCTCGCTGAGGCCATTAGGCAAGTGATAAATAAAACTGTGAAACTGCATTTACACCTGATTGACAAGAATAGCTTCAGCCAACGTTCATATGCTTGGATGCTGCTTAAATACTACGATAGCCTGAAGTCAGCATTATATCTAGGTTTCACATTCTCGGCGCATCTAAAGAGAAGGTTGATGGCAATTTGTTTTGGCCATTTACCACCACTGGCCGATCAACCGCCTTGGGAGTAAATAGCCACTATATCATGTAGACTTTGTGGGTACAAGAAAGAGAACTTTATACATTGGATATGGATATGCCCCAGTCTACAAAAGGCATGTGTCACTTTGTTGAAAAAGAGCTTTGTCGCCAGGGGCATAAGTACATGTAGGGCTGCCATAATAAAAAGCCTCAATCTAGCCGATCCCCAATTGAACTGTAAATTGATTAAATATCTGTTGCTTCATGAACAAGTGATTTCTACAATTAACAGCTAGGGATGAAATTGTAAAAGAGCACTGAGCCATGTTTAGTCGAATACGCAGGATAAATATTGCACTTTTCAGTTGGTGTTATGATAGTTGCATTATTTAATTTTACAAATGTTTGTTTAATCTTGGGTAATGAAGTTAGATTTCTGCTTATTTCATTAAGATGAATTGGAATAGATGTATTTTTTTCTTCTTTTTAGCAATTTCTGCATATTATATTATGACAAACAATTGCACTAATTACTGGGGTGAATTAAGTTAGCACAAATGTTTGCATTGTGTGGATCTATATAGCACACTGATTTTATCTGTTTTAGTGAATATAATAGCTATTTGTGAGTTCACAACTAACATTGGTATGGTTTTAAATAACCAAAGCAATAAAGAATTGAATTGAAAGAATAAAAAAAATAGTTTATGGTGGGTGTTTGTGACTGTGTGCTTGTGTGATATTTGTTGTTTGAATTGGTTTTGTGCATTAATTGAAATTAAATATAGTATTAATGATTTGATCATCTTGTTGAATCTATTAAATTTTACAGCTTTTTTTAATGCACACACACACATATATATATACATATATCTGTGTAATGTTAATTAATAATGTTTATATTAAGAGTTTAACATTTTTCTACAATAATAGGGTGATTCATATATGTAATGACTTCGAAGTCAAGTACTTTCCCTACTGTTGCTTAGCCTGGACTAGAAATATGAAATCTAATCGCTCTGTAGACCAACACTTTCCCTATGTTTGCAATGTTTGGAGTGGGAATAGTGAATTTAACCCTTCTGAATTCCAACACTTTCCCTACTGTGGCACTGACTGGAGTAGGAAAAGTGAATGTAACCCCTTCAAGGTCCAACACTTTACCTACTGTTGCTTAGACTGGTTTGGGAATTCAAAATTAAACCCCTTTGAAGTTCAATGCATTCCCTACTGTTGAGCTGGCTGGAGTATGAATAGTAAATCTTACCCCTCTGAAGTCAAACACGTTCTCTACCATTACATTGTCTGGAGTGCAAATTGTAAATTTAACCCTTCCAAAGTCCAACACTTTCCCTACTGTTGCACTGACTGAAGGAATAGCAATTCTAACCATTCCGAAATCCTATACTTTCCCTGCTGTAGCATAAGCTGGAATGGGAATACTATATCTAAAATTCCCATACTCCAATCACAATGCAATACTTTTCCTAAAATTGGTTAAATATATTTTATAGTATTAATTGTTTCTTTTCTATATTTTTTTTTCCAGTATTCATAATATTTTTTGTACATGTGTTTTGGGGTTTTTAAATGTTATATTTCATTTCTTGGTTAATTTCTTTAATCTATTTTGTAATTGAATTAGTTATATGTTTCAGTTTAAAAAAATATATATATGTCCCCATGCAGCCCCAGGGACCACGACCTCTGCGGGGCACATATTCAAATGCGGGGGGCTCGGCCCCACCCCCCCCCACAGCCCTAGGGACCACCACCTTCCTGGGGCAAAAATGAATAAAAGGGGACGGTCTCCTGAATAGTGAAGGGTTAAATTCACTATTCCCACTCCAAACCCAGAGAGACAGGCCGTGGCCAACTCCTGCCATGCACAGCCAAAGGGCGGTGCGCAGCGTGGGGGTTGGGTGGTTAGGGGGTTGGCTGCAGGGTCTGGCTGCAGGCCAGGCCCTCCAGCCAACCGCAGCCGCACACGGTAAAAGGCCGTTCACGGAGGTGGTTGGATTACCGTACAGTAATGAAAATGACTTTACGTTAAAAAAAATAACCATAGTTAGACTCACATTTTAAACGTACCAAACCTTAGAAATTTACCCGTTATAGTTAGAGATATCACAAGTAACTATAACTCGTGCCCTAAGGTAGCTATAACTCAGACCCTCGCCATGCACTACTAATTACCCCACTCACGACATCTTTGATAACATCATTAATAAAGTCACTGAAATGGCTGCAGTAAAATTATTGATCAGATAACTGTGCACGGCAAGTAACTATAACTCGTGCCCTTAGGTATCTATAACTTGTGCCCTCACCATGCACTGCTAATTACCCCAGATTTTACATGTCTCATGACACCTTCTTTGACATCAATGATAAGATCACTGTAACATTTGCAGTAAAAGTATAGATGAGAAAACTGTGCATGGGGAGGGTGCGAGGTATAGTTACCTTAGGGCACGAATTATAGTTACTTGAAATAACTCACTATAACAGCTGAATTTCTATAGTTTTGTGCATGTAAAATCTGAACCTAACTATAATGTCCCTGCAGCTTTTAATTTTTTTATTAATTTCTAAGGTTTCTTTTTATTCTATTTCCTAACTCCTGTCTCCCTCTTTTCCTTGCCATCCATTGTCCAAGTCCATGCCCCTGTTCCCTCATTTCAGCCCTGTATGGCCATTGTTCTGCCACTGTCCTTCTCGCCTGCCCTGAGCAGTTAGCTTCCTGCCCCATCCACCTCCTCTGTAACATCTGTTGTCCGATTCCATGCACCAGCCCCTCCCTCCTGCCCTGCATGGTCCAATGTGCTGCCACTGCTCCCTCTTTCCTGCCCTTCCTGGTCCGTTATGCTGCAACTGTCCCTCCTGTCTATCCGGTATGGTCAGTTTGCTGCCCTTTACTCTTTCCCCTCTGATCTCTGTTATCCTTGTGCACTGCCCTGTCCCCTCCCTACTGCTTTTCATGATCTGTTTTGCTGTACTGCCGCCCCCTCCTTGCCCTGTGTGGTGTATTGTGCTGCTGCAACCCCTGATGCTTGTCCTGTAATTTCAGTTTAGTGCCCCTGCCCTTCTCCCTCATGCCTTCTGTTATCCGAGTCTATTTCGATACCCCATTCCTCCTGCCCTCCGTGATCAAATGAACCATACTTGCAAAAATGTTGAACTTGGTAAGAGAGAGATTTTGAAAATAAAAAAAACCTGGGAAATAGATTTTCCAGATTGACTCACACTTAAAAACAGAAGATTTTAGACAGGACCCAGATAAAATAAACTCTTTAGGGCTGAAAAACATCAGACATCTGCTGCCTAAATCAGGTGTGTACTGCCACTGCCTCTCACTTTAGATCTCCATTTTTTTAATATTGTTACAGCTTCTCTTGCCTGTCCTGCATGGTTTGTTTGTTGGTCCTGCTCCACTTTCGCCTGCCCTCCATGGTCCATTGTACTGCCACTGCCTGTCCTGCATGCCCAGCATGGTCAACTTGTTGCCTCTGCACCCTCCTCCCTGTCCTCATTTATCGGAGTCCATGCCCCAGACCTCTGCCTCCCCTCAGTATTATAAGGAACAACTAGATTGTTAACATTCTATATTTATTACAAAGGTGGGCATGTGTGGCGTCATCTTTATGTAATCATAAATGTAATACCTAACACAATTCCTTTAGAAATTATAAAAATGAGAGGGTCTTATTCCCATAGAAATTATGATTAGTGCTCCAAAAAACAAAAATGAGGACATATTTTCTGAGTTCTCTAATAGTGACAAAGAACTTTTTAATTATTTGCTATCTTTATGTTGTTTTATCTAGTTGATTCCTTTATTATTTTATATACTTAGAGGACAGAAATGGCATTACAGCCAGAGCTGAAGACTTTGCAACTGGGGAACCAGGTTCATTTTCGGCATCAGCTCGACAGTCTTTGATTCTGGGCAAATCACTTAGGGGGTCAATCTGACCTTGGCGGTCCATGACAGCCATGGCGGAGTGCGGTGGAAGCACCGCCAACAGGCTGGCGGTGCTTCCTGGGTGATTCTGACCGCGGCGGTAAAGCCGCGGTCGGAAAAGGGGAGCCGGCGGTTTCCTGCCGGTTTCCCGCTGGCCCAGGGAACCCGCCATGGCGGCGCTGCTTGCAGCACCGCCATGGGGATTCCAACCCCCTTCCCGCCAGCCTGTTTCTGGCGGTGTCCACCGCCAGAACCAGGATGGCGGGAACGGGTGCCGTGGGGCCCCCTGCACTGCCCATGCCACTGGCATGGGCAGTGCTGAGGTCCCCTAACAGGGCCCCACAAAGATTTTCACTGTCTGCTTTGCAGACACTGAAAATCGCGACGGGTGCCACTGCACCCGTCGCACCCCTTCAACTCCGCCGGCTCCATTCCGAGCCGGCTTCATTGTTGAAGGGGCTGTCCCGCTGGGCCGGCTGGCGGTCTTCTGGCGGTCGCCCAGCGGGAAAGCCGGAATGGCCGCCGCGGTCTTTTGACGTCGGAGCGGTCTTTCGGCGGGGACCGCTTGGCGGGCGGCGACCGCCGTGGTCAGAATGACCGCCTTAATCTACCAATGCCTAAAATCAAAATGAATGTGTCCTTGAATAATATAACTGAAGCTCATGTAAAGCACTCCAATACCATAGTGTAAAGTCTGAGCTATATAAAACTGCAAAAATTCAAAAAAGAATTAAGGCGGTCATTCTGACCGCGGCGGTCGCCGCCCTCCAAGCGGTTCCCGCCGAAAGACCGCTCCGCAGTCAAAAGACCGCAGCGGCCATTCCGGCTTTCCCGCTGGGCCGGCGGGCGACCGGCAGAAGACCGCCGGCCGGCCCAGCGGGACAGCCCCTTCAACAATGGAGCCGGCTCGGAATGGAGCCGGCGGAGTTGAAGGGGTGCGCCGGCTCCCCTTTTCCGACCGCGGCTTTACCGCCGCGGTCAGAATCGCCCAGGAAGCACCGCCAGCCTGTTGGCGGTGCTTCCGCCGCACTCCGCCATGGCGGTCATGGACCGCCAAGGTCAGAATGACCCCCTAAGTGTTTTGCACACTTCAGTCATTGGGCTATACTTGGGCTACATTTAGGTGATATGTGTGCTACCGTTGGGCTTTTTGGTGGCCACATAGGGAGACTTATTTCTTATGAAGCGCCCTAATTTTATTACAAGACCAGAGGCTCATATTATGCTATCTTTTCTTGCAATTTATTCACAGCAGCCAAGTAAGAAAAAAAACTACACTACCCAGGAAACCTGGTAAAAGAATTACTAACAATGACGTCATAAAGCACAACCAATGACACATCAAGCAACACAATAATTATCTTGACTGAGAGCAAAATATACTCTTGTTGCTCGCAGTCAACATAAGTATCACACTTGCTTTTCCTTTCATGTTGATTAAAAGACATTATTGTATGCATTCTTTGATAATTGTTTACCTTGTATTTTACTTCCATTCTGTTGTGTTTGCCTGAATTTGGCACACACACTCTTAGCGGTGCTCTGGTCTGCCTCAAGTGCTTGTATTTCTCTCTGCACCCTCATTCCTTGAGGCGTCTCCTTCTTGAAACGCTCGCCCCGACCGTCTACACAGCAGTGTCTCTCTTCTCCTTCGGGCCAGTAACACCTCCCCCGTTAGACACCCCCTTTCACCATAGCCTCGCCCCTTAGAGGTTCCCTGTTCCTTTAATAGCTTCTGCTTTAACCCTTTACTCAAACAATTGTGTTTTCACTGTTTTAGCGTGGTATCTGGGGTTTTCAATTCAATTGTCAGCTTACATTATTAATAATGTCTGAGGAGGGAAAGGCACAAACATTTAAAGATAATTTTAAGTCCTTTATTAAGGACTCAGTGCAGCAGGCAGTTTCTTTCTACATGCTGGATGTCTCAAAAAATGTATAAGCCTCTATTTCCGAAATGCTCTCTTCTCCTCATGAAATTCACTCAAAAAAGGGACAGAAATGTTCAGCAACCCCTGGTGGTTTTATCAAAGGTGTTTCATTAAAAACTGGTCCTTCTTCCAGAGAGGTTTCTTTTTTGGGGCTTCCCTGTTCTCTGATTGAAGTTACACATTTAAATGAATTATATGACACTGATGACGATGATGGTGTTAACGTGTCCGTCTATGTTAATTTATACACATCAGAACTCGTTTTAGGCCGATGAATCTTTGGGCTCAGTGGTGAGACACCGTAGGACGAGATAACTGATCAATATATATCAATCAATATGTCAATAACATTGTCAACAGTTAACACCAAAATATATCTTACTTTAGTCATTAATAAACCTTCGGCGCAATCATGACCTTTCAGTCACGAATAACCACACCTTAGTGGAATTTTATGAATTTTATTCCCTATTGATTACAATCTAATAGCAAATGCATCAATCTCAAAACCAAGAAGCAAATAAACATAATCACAAGATGACAATCATAATACGCTTTCAATAATGCAAAGATCAGAAGCATAGACAATCAGATGACTATAAGCAGATCGTAATACATAGAACCTTCTAGAGATATTAGTTCAGCATAGCACTACGTCAGTCAGTTCAGGTTGTCAGTCGGGATGAATGTCTCATCTAACCTCTAATTAGCATTGGCATGTTGGGCTTCATGCAAAACAATTTTGAGCACCAATTTGGAAAACATCTAACTAAGGTCTCTAATCAAAAACATACAGCAGTTGGTACCTAGAAAGAAAAGGCAAATGAATGCATTTCCATTATCAATGATTATATTTACCCTCCTCAGAATAGGACAGCGTACAGGATCAGTCTTCGTCTTCAGGACATCAGTTAGTTCACCGTCAGTCTATCTAAGTTAGAGGCAAGGGACACTCTCCTCATAAGGAGGAAAGTGTAATGGGGCAGTCTATGGGCTAGGATGGTTTTGTCTAAGTCTCAAATCACCAAATAAAGTGACAGAGTTTCTGGATGCAATCGATATCATTCCCTACCTAATGCCCTTTGTCTCTTGTGTCATGGGTTTTTATCCCTTTTTCGTAATACATTCCCCCAAAATTCTATTGGTCAGTCTCTACACCCCACTATCGGTAGCCTATTAAATTATACATTAAGTAATGCATTTGTCATTTCATGATAATTCCCTAATTCCTAATTGGTCTTCATAATTGACGTTTTTTGTAGGTGGCACATCCGGGGTTACTTCATCGTCTTTGCACATATCAGGTCAAAAGTTCTCTTCTTCTCGCTTCACCGTCCTTGGAAGTGTCTATTATTGTTTCGAAGCACATATCTTTTATATGAAAGCTACTAGCATGCGGATGGGAAAACTCAGCGTTGTTACGAATTTAGTAAAGAAAAGAACAATTGCTGGGTCATGGTCTTTTGCAAGTCAGCACACTGGAGAAACAGAAAATATGCTTTAATATGAGAGTTACACAGCTAGTTCTCGACTCACGCTAACTTAAGATATATGGTTCCAATGAATGCAGTTTTATACGTGTTAATGTGCTCAGTTAGCAAACTATAAACAATTATTTCTTACAGTCGACATTAGTTTATACATATGAACAATTCTCCACATTTATGAATACGCTTCAATTAATATTTTTATTAATACAGCATTGTTAGACATAAGCATTTCACGTCTATAATATGTAATATTTAAACTACGCTCTCTCAGTCCCTCCTCTGATGACGCTCGTCATCACACAATCTTTTGATCTTAATTTTTCACCTTGCGCATAATACGCATTTCAACATCCTGCCCTTTATGTGAGCTTTCCCATATTTCATTGAACATTTTCTCTATTTCACTTTCTTCATTTCTTTTGGTTCTTTTAGTCCAATTTCTTTTCACTTTATCATTAATTTTACATATTCCCCATAATCCTAATAAACAAATTAAAACAATTAATAGACCCATCATAATTTTTGCAAGTACCCCATTCCAAATGTTGGTAAACCAGCTTCCCACTCGGGCAATTCCTTTCCCAAATTTCTCCCAAACACCAGGTTCTTTTAGATCCTTTAGATCTGTACTATCTCTAGTAAGGTTAGTAAGCATGCTTCTAATTCTCTTACTGTTATCTGGTATAAATGAACAACAATGATGTTCATTAAGCATTTTGCACACACCTCCACTCTTTGCTAAAAGAATGTCTAAAGCAAGCCGGTTTTGAAGAGTCATAGCTCTTTCTGCAGCAAGTTCAGTATCCATCAGAAGTATAGCTCCTGTAAAATTTGTCAGCATGTTATCCACAATAGTAGACAACCTTTGAATTTTCCTGGAATTTAAGATAACCCCTACTGATGGGATTATAGCTCCAAATATGTCACCATTGACAGCCGCCACTGATTCTCGTTTTTGTCTAGTATGTTGTAATTCAGACGTTTTAGGTATTTGTTTTAAGTCATCAATCTGGTATATCTTTGGGAATACTATTCCCAAATAACATGTCCCATACCATCCCTTAGGAAGACGGTAATATGCATTTAACCCACAGATGTAATAGATTCCAGGAATCGCTGGGTCTTGTCCATTTAACATAAAGGTCCATTTACTCTGAAACAGAAACACATGCCTACATTCACTCGTTCCCACAAACAAATTATCTTGATCAGATTTCGGTCTATATACACAAAGTCTACCTACATGTAATGCATCTATAGCTAATTTGCCTTGTGTTTTAATGGCAGTATAAGCATAATCATTTGCATAAGTACGTTTTTCTAAGCCTTTTTCTAATTTTTCTTTCAGTGCTTTGCGTCTATCATCTGTGTGATCTAAAAAGCTTTTCTCTACAGGAGACAATAAGCAAGTCAAATTATTGCGATGTGCATAAGCAGTTCCAAATGTAAGTGTTGGTTCAAAGAATCCTCTAACTATTTTAATATCATGCTCTTTAGCTAACTTGTTTAAGAACTCAATTACAGGCACAAAAGAAAATACAACATCCAAATTTGAATAAAAGTATTGCACATGCTCTTGATCATAAAATCTTGTTAATAGCAAACTGCAGCTAATTCCATAAGTAAGAGGGAGGCTGTGATAAGTAACTCCCTCCTGCACAGATGAAGGAATTTTAGTACACACATAACAATCTTTCGCCTCCATAGTTTCCACATACTCATTTAGTAAGCAATAGAAGACATTAGTAGAAAGTTCCCCTTTCGTATTAGTTCCCTCATGCAGATGTCTCGCATCTTGTTCAAATTTCTCCCACGGCGATAGTTTGTTAGCAGTAGTAGTAGTCTTAGGTTTTGAAGTTGCATTAACAGTTTCACTCTCTCTCCATGGCATTCCTACAATCACTCCCACAGTCATTATTGTACATACAACACCTATCATAAGTCCTAACCAACCACACACTTTACTTCCTGTGCTACTATAAGCCATGTTTGTATAGAATCAGAATAGCAGATCAACAATCAACTCTGAGAAGCAAACTCTTTCTGCGTATTTTACAGCGTCTTCACTCATTCCAGGACCCTTTTCGTCAATTCAGGTTAGCAGCTTGTCGTAATCAGGTTTCTTTAAGTCAAATCCAGGTTTAATGTCACTTTCCGGTAGTTTCTAAAGACCTTTTTTTTTTTTTTCAGCTTTCACTATTTCAAATTTTATCTCCGTTTTCTTGTTGTATATTGTTCAGGTACCGTAGTATTGGCTTGGTACTTCTCGATCAAAGCAGAATGCTAAAAATTTTTGTTGCCATTCAGAGGTTGTAGCATATGCCCATTCAGGACCTGTATATCTTCTGTTTGCTATTCTCTTTCTCTTTAATTTTCGTTCACCTTGTTGTTCCCCTTCACTCAGATCATCTGCCTGTGAAGTATCGCTTTCCTCTATTATTGTCTCGTTTGCTATTTCTCTTATTCTAAGATGTGACTTGTCTGGCCAACTATCACCCCTGTGTGTCTTGTCTCAGTGTTTTCCTTCAGGACATTGGACAGCACCCTCCTCTCGTGATATGGTGTTTTCCTTTGACGGACCTGCAACTGGTTCAGAAGACTCGGATTCGTTTCGATTTGAATTTACCACTTCTCCTTCTCCGTCGTCTTCAGGTTCTACACTGTATTCAGGCTCTGAATTGTATTTGTCTACTTCTGGGAGAACCTCTCCTTGCCTTAGCTCTCCTGCGGCCTCAACTGAGATAGGCACTCTGTCACTTCTCTCGAACTCACTGTCAGCTTGAGTGACAAGGCTGTTCTCAGTGCGCTCTCCTGTAGTCTCAGATCTTTCTTGCCTAATCTCTGACTCTGAGACTTCTCCTCCTGAAGTTGCTGTACCGGAATCTTCAAGTTCCTCTTCAACAGGACACGTTACCCTTTTTGTATGGCTGGCATGTATCCAGTTGGGAACCCCGGCACACTTCACAGCAGTAGTGATTGTTAGTATTACTTGATATGGCCCCTTCCAACGCAGCTCAAGACACGATTTCCTCACGTGCTTCTTGACAACCACCCAATCTCCAGCTTGCAGAGAGTGTCCTGGTTCGCCGATTGGTGGTAACGTGTTAGCTTCCACCTGGTGAGAGAAAGAGCGAATCACGTCAGCCAAACTTTTGCAGTAATCCAACACCATATCATCTGTAATATTCACTAGTGCATTTGCAGGTACAGCCGGTAACCTCATTGCTCTGCCCATGAGGATTTCATGGGGGGACAGTCCCTTTTTCTTATCTGGCGTGTTTCTCATAGACATCAGTACTAGAGGTAAAGCATCTGGCCATTTCATGTTTGTTGCAGCACACATTTTTGCAATTCTTGATTTTAAGGTACCATTCATCTGTTCAACTAGTCCTGATGCTTCAGGGCGATAGCTACAATGCAACTTCTGCTCAATGTTGAGTGCGGCACATAGAAGTTTAATCACCTCATTGTCGAAGTGTCTTCCCCTATCTGATTCTATAGAAACCGGAAACCCGAACCTTGGTATTAATTCTCTGAGTAGTAGTTTTGCGACTGTAAGACTGTCATTCCTACGTGTAGGATATGCCTCAATCCAATGACTGAAAACACACACAATTACCAACACGTTCTTCAATCCTCCACAAACAGGCATTTCAATGAAATCCATTTGCATTTTGTTAAATGGACCTCCAGCTCTCCCAATGTGGCTCAAAGTTACCACTGTTCCTTTTCCAGCGTTCATCTGTTGACAGACGACGCACCTGTGACAAGTAATTTCTGCGGCATGTCTGAATTTTGGATTGAACCAATCAATTTTGAAGGATCTGATCATGGCATCTCTTCCTAAATGCGCCTGCCCATGGTATAATCGGGCAAATTGTGACAGAAGACTATTTGGCAAAACCAATTTTCCTTCCTCTGAAACCCACATATCATCTGCTCTTTGTACACACTGCATTTTCTGCCAGGAACGTTTTTCTTCTTTGCTAGCACGGCTTTGTAATGTCTTTAATTCATCTAAGGTATCAACCACTCGTAATGCTAGGCTTTAGGTTGCGTCATTCTCAGGTTGTGGTAACAGTTCCCACTGCTCTTTAAATGATATACAGTTTAATGCACAGAATCTGGCAACTTGGTCTGCATAATCATTCCCCATTGACACAAAGGGGGTCATTCTGACCCCGGCTGTCATGGACCGCCGGGGCCAGGTTTGGCGGGAGCACCGCCAACAGGCTGGCGGTGCCCCGCAGGGCATTCTGACCGCGGCGGTTTGGCCGCGGTCAGATGCGGAAAACCGGCAGTCTCCCGCCGGTTTTCCGCTGCCCATTAGAATCCTCCATGGCGGCGCAGCTCGCTGCGCCGCCATGGGGATTCTGACAGCTCATACCGCCATCCTGTTCCTGGCGGTTCTCCCGCCAGGAACAGGATGGCGGTATGGGTTGTCGTGGGGCCCCCATAAGAGGGCCCCACTTTGTATTTCAGTGTCTGCTTTGCAGACACTGAAATACGCGACGGGTGCCACTGCACCCGTCGCACCTTCCCACTCCGCCGGCTCAATTCTGAGCCGGCGTCCTCGTGGGAAGGATCTTTTGCACTGGGCTGGCGGGCGGCCTTTTGGCGGTCGCCCGCCAGCCCAGTGCAAAAGCCAAAATACCCTCAGCGGTCTTTCGACCGCGGAGTGGTATTTTGGAGGGGGGAACTCTGGCGGGCGGCCTCCGCCGCCCGCCAGGGTGAGAATCACCCCCAAAGTCTTGTGATCTGGTGTGAGCACTGCACTTCACCACGACAATTTCAAGAGGCAACTGAATCGCATGTAACAAATCTCTTATTTGTTCTCCATTTTTCACTGGTGAACCAGAGGATGTCATGAAACCTCTCTGAGACCAGAGTTGGCCAAAATCATGCACAATTCCAAATCCATATCTGCTGTCAGTATAGATTGTCACTTTCAAATTTACAGCAGCATGGCAGGCTTTTGTAAGAGCCATTAATTCTGCCACCTGTGCAGAAAACACTTTCTCGAGCCAAGAGGCCTCGACTATGCCAGATATGGTACATACTGCATAACTAGCTCTCAATGTTCCAGTCTACCTGAAAAACTTCCGCCCCATCTCTCTTCTACCTTTCCCAGCCAAGGTAATAGAAAAGACCGTCAACAAACAGCTGACCACCTTCCTGGAAGACAACAACCTGCTCGACCCTTCACAAACCGGATTCCGAACCAACCACAGCACGGAAACCGCCCTCATCTCAGTCACAGACGACATCAGAACCCTGATGGACAACGGTGAAACAGTCGCCCTCATTCTCCTCGACCTCTCGGCTGCCTTTGACACCGTCTGTCACCGCACCCTAATCACCCGCCTACGCTCCACCGGGATCCAAGGCCAGGCCCTGGACTGGATCGCCTCCTTCCTCGCTAACCGCTCCCAAAGAGTTTACCTCCCTCCGTTTCGCTCAGAACCCACCAAGATCATCTGCGGCGTACCTCAAGGCTCATCGCTCAGCCCGACACTCTTCAATGTCTACATGAGCCCCCTCGCCGACATCGTACGCAAGCACGACATCATCATCACCTCCTACGCCGACGACACCCAACTTGTACTCTCCCTCACCAAGGACCCCGCCAGCGCCAAGACAAACCTACAAGAGGGTATGAAGGACGTCGCAGATTGGATGAGGCTCAGCCGCCTAAAGCTGAACTCTGAAAAAACGGAAGTCCTCATCCTCGGCAACACCCCGTCCGCCTGGGACGACTCCTGGTGGCCCACGGCCCTCGGCACCGCACCGACCCCCGCAGACCACGCCCGCAACCTCGGCTTCATCTTGGACCCTCTTCTCACCATGACCAAGCAAGTCAACGCCGTGTCCTCCGCCTGCTTCCTCACTCTCCGCATGCTCCGCAAGATCTTCCGCTGGATCCCCGCCGACACCAGAAAAACCGTGACCCACGCCCTTGTCACGAGTCGCCTGGACTACGGCAACACCCTCTACGCCGGGACCACCGCCAAACTCCAAAACCGCCTGCAACGCATCCAAAACGCCTCGGCCCGCCTCATCCTCGACGTACCCCGCAACAGCCACATCTCCGCACACCTGAGACACCTGCATTGGCTCCCAGTCAGCAAAAGGATCACCTTCCGTCTTCTCACCCACGCACACAAAGCCCTCCACAACAAGGGACCGGAATACCTCAACAGACGCCTCAGCTTCTACGTCCCCACCCGCCCCCTCCGCTCCGCTGGCCTCGCACTTGCTGCCGTCCCTCGCACCCGCCGCTCCACGGCGGGTGGGAGATCTTTCTCCTTCCTGGCGGCCAAGACCTGGAACTCCCTCCCCACCAGCCTCAGGACCACCCAGGACCACTCCGCTTTCCGGAGACTCCTAAAGACTTGGCTGTTCGAGCAGCGATAACCCCCCCTTTCCCCCCTAGCGCCTTGAGACCCGCACGGGTGAGTAGCGCGCTTTATAAATGTTAATGATTTGATTTGATTTGATTTGATTTGAATCTCTTAGGCAGGACCCATCAACGAACATAATGCAATCGTTTTCTTTTAACTGGGTATCCTGTATGTCTGAACGAGGTTTGGTACAAAGCTCAGTCACCTCAAGACAATCATGCTCAAATTCTTCCCCATCTTTGATTTCTGTATTTTCATTGGGAAGTAGAGTTGCCGGGTTCAGCACAGTGCATCTTTTTAATGTAACATTTGGTGACCCCAAAATAATCGTCTCATATTTGGTAAGTCGTGCATTCGTCATGTGTTGCGTCTTAGTTCGTGTCAACAGAATTTCAACAGAATGTGGAACCAATACTGTCAAAGGGTATCCCATGACTATGCCCTCACATTGGGAAAGGCTTTGACCAACTGCTGCGACTGCTCGCAAACAACCCGGTAAGGCTGCTGCGACAGGGTCCAAAGTAGCTGAAAAATATGCTACAGGGCGATTTGCATCTCCGTGGACCTGTGCTAAAACAGACAAAGAACAAGCATCACGTTCATGACAGAACAACAGAAAAGGTTTCTCATAATCAGGCATTCCTAGTGCTGGAGCCCTGCACATGCACTCTTTCAGCTCTAAAAATGACTCAAGCTCCCTTTTTGTCAAAGTGATTGTATATGGTTCATCCTTGACCTCTTTCCCTGTCAATTTTATTAAGGGCTTTGAAATGATCGAGAAGTTGGGTATCCACTGGCGACAGTAGCCTACCATTCCCAAGAACATCCTGACATCTCTTATTGTTGTTGGGGGATTCATTTGTAGAACAGCTGTTATTCTCTCTTTTGATATTCTTCGGGACCCTTTCTCAATCAGATGCCCTAAATATTTCACTTCTTTTTGACAGTATTGCAACTTCTTAGGTGACACCTTGTGTCCATTCTTTCCCAAATGATTTAACAATGCAATGGTATCATATTTACAGCTGTCTCTGGTTTTAGATGCAATCTGCAAATCATCAATGTACTGCACAAGAGTCGAATTGAAAGGCAGCACAAGTGGTTCCAAATCCTTCTTCAATATCTGATTGAAGATGGATGGTGACTCAGAAAACCCCTGAGGAATTCTGCACCAACTGTACACCTTATCCAGAAATTTGAAACTGAACAAGAATTGGCTATCTTCGTGGAGAGGTATTGAGAAAAATGCTTGTGATAGGTCTACCACAGTAAACCATTCAGCATCACAAGGAACCTGGAACATTATTACCGCTGGGTTAGGTACCACAGGGCAGCATTTTATCACAATTTCGTTTATTTTTCTCAAATCCTGCACAATTCGAACCTTTCCACAGGGCTTCCTCAAACCCATAATAGGAGAGTTACACGGACTGCTCAGAACTTCTTTCAAAACTCCCTGTCTGAGAAAATCTGCAATTATCTGTGTCACTTCAATAAGGACATCCTGAGTCATATGGTATTGCGGTACTTGTGGGAACACTGCATTTGGCTTTATCTGCACCTTGACTGGCCCTACTCCCTTGATTAATCCGACCTCTTTTCCAGTCAAATCCCACACTTTCTCTGTTACAGACCCTTGTAGATCAGCAGGTAGATCGATCAAGGTAAACACTGGGAATAGAGTAATTAGAGGGTAATCTTCATTCGTCTCTCCTCCTTCTTCTATGAATTGACCCTCATCTCCTTCATCGTCACTGTTTGTCTGTACTTCTATTCCATCATTGGAACAAGTAATCGAACATTTAGTCTTACATAATAAGTCTCTCCCTAGTAAGGACACTGGGCTTGAGTCGCACACAACAAATCTATGCAGGCCTTGGAAGTTTCCAATTTCAACCTGCACTGGATCAGTAATTGGATTAGTCAGGTACTGGTTAGCCACCCCGACCACTCGTATGGTGCGTCCTGAAAGAGGTAATCTCGGTACTTCTGCACTGCGAACTGTAGAGCGTGTAGCTCCTGTGTCGACTAAAAATGAAACCTTATAGCCCATTACTTTTCCCTCTACATATGGGCCTCTCTGATCTACCTCTAAAGATGCTGCAAGCCTGCACTCTTCACTGTCTGAGCTGTCGTCTGACCAATCCCCATTCATGTCACTTTCACCTCTTAATGGGAATTGTTGTACAGTGTTGTTTTGGTTTGTTACCTGGCCTGTGACCTGCTGAGGAAGCGTCACCTGTTGCTGTCCCATCGAAGCTAGGGGTAACTGCATTTGCTGTCTAGGCACCATAGGGATCTGCTGTTGTATCGGTTGTGCTGACACTGTTTGGAAACGCGGCATTTGCATTTGCTGCATGGGTTGTACCCCTGGCATTTGCACCAAATTATTCTGAAAATTCGGGTTTTGGTGTCTCATTCTTGGACCTCGTGAATTTTGTAGTGTACCGGCATTAATGCTCTGCTGAACTGTACCATCCTGTACCATATTCGGACAATCCCGCTTCCAGTGCCCCACGCGCCCGCACGCGTGACATGGTGACATCTTCTTTAATGCCTGACCGTCATTTTGAATAACAACATTATTCATGTCCGAACCACGGTTCACAAACCCTCGACCTCTACCTCTCGGCTGTGCCTGAAACACACCATTTATTTGCGGTTGTTGCTGTATCATTTGCTGGACACCATTTCCCTGTATTCCAGCTTGTGCAGCTCTTATCTGCATCACCATCACTTTCTCCTTCAACTTTTTCTGCTTCAACTCAATTTCATCACTACAGTATTTCGCATACTGTAACACTTCATCAATCGGTTTAGCTTGCCAGCAAATCAAATGATTTTTAATCATCTGGCTGACCTTCGGTCTCAGCCCTTCGACGAACCTAAACACAAGATGGTTCATGTCCTTCGGTTCGATTGTCTCAGTACAACTGTAATGTTTGAATGCTTTCAACAATCTCTCATAATACGCATGTATTGATTCTTTAACCTCTTGAGAAGTCCGGTCGATTTTCTGCCAATCGGTCACTTTCGGCGACACCTTTTGTTTCAAAAACTCAATTACTTTATGATAATATTTCATCACCTCTTCAGAAGGTGCTCCAGTCACCTTATCCCTTGCCGGCTCCTTTGTGGGCCAATCTACCCCTCTCTTACACTCGAACCACAAATCTGGCGGAACAATGATTTCAAACAAAGTATTTAAGTCTTCCCAGAGACACTTTGCAAGCTTTACGAATCTATCTGTCTGTTGATATCACTCGATCGGCTTTTCTCTTAACCTAGGATAATCATTCGTAAAGGACAAAGGGGGTTATTCCAACTTTGGAGGAAGTGGTAATCCGTCCCAAAAGTGACGGTAAAGTGACGGATATACCACCAGCCGTATTACGAGTCCATTATATCCTATGGAACTCGTAATACGGCTGGTGGTAAATCCGTCACATTTGGGACGGATTACCACCTCCTCCAAAGTTGGAATAACCCCCAAAATGTCTCCCCTAGACCAAGGCACATGCACTAAGACACCACCAGCTGTTTCTCTCATAGGTAGGATTTTCACTGTCTCTAAACTAGGTGTGGCTGTTGTTTCATTAGACCCTGGGCTATCTCTTTTTCCCTTATCTCTTTTCTTTGCCCACCGGCCTTCCCATTTCTCTAGTGCTCCCCAAATTTGTGCACTTTGAAGCAACTCTTTCAAGTGTGTCTTCATGCCTGCGGATCTCATGTGTTCAAAATCTTTAGTGTCAAAATCTAATCTGTAGCTCCTTTTCAGGTGTTTCGTATTTCCGATATCGATATTGTATTTGTCTGCCAAATTCGTTAATCTCTGGTGTACTTTGCCTACCTCTTTGGTAATCTTAGGGCATAAGTACCTCAATTCTGCCTCAGTGTATGATTCTAACCTATTCACTCCCATTGTTCCTTCCACCAACTCAGCAGCTTCTGCTCCTAATCGCACAAGATTCAAATATTCATCTTGTTTTTCCTTTTCAGGTTCAATTGTGGTCACTGTAGTCTTTTGTGAAGTACAAGTTTTCTCTAACCACTCATTTAACTGTTGTACTGTAAAACCTTGCAGTGAAATGTTTCCTGCATGTATCATTAGAGTGTGGGAGGTATTTGTACTCATAGTTTGGGGGGTCAAGACTCCCAACCCTGCTTGTCGCATTGCTTCAAGAGGTGCCCCTATGGGACTAAGGTCCATTAAGGGTCTCGGTTGCTCGCATACCTGTCCTCCCTGGGCCATTATTTGTGGAGTTCTAATAGGCCCTCCTCTTATCACTTCATGAGTCATAACTCCCTGTTCGCATGTCTTTGTTTTCTCCTGTGCGTATAACGGCACTGGGGGACCGATAGTAATAGGTAGCGATATAGCAGCAGGTGTCTGACCTGGTCCCAAGCTTCTTGGAGCTGTAACACCATAGGTCTGCTCTAATGTACCTGGCACAGGTTCTATCAAAGGACCCGCTACGGGGTTATACCCAGGTATCAGCTGTGGCGGTTGTGAAACTAGCTTTGGAGTTGATTCAATCTGTATTAGCCTTGGCTTAGTATATATCGGGTCTGGCGGCACCACCAAATTCGTAGTAGTCTCAAGCACTGGGACATCGGGGTAAATTCTTTTTATCTGCGGTGGAGGCTGCAACTGTATCGGCGAGTCTGGTGCAGTGGGTACACTGACACCATTCTGTATCAAGGCTGTATCGCTAGTCTGTGCCGTATCAGTAACTCCCTTTTCCTTTGTCTGGTTCCCAGGATCCAAGCTAGTACTTGGAGCATTGTCGTTCACCGCATACGGTGGCGGACGATCATGTAACAATCTATCCATAAACGCCTCATCATCTGAATCATCCTCTTCTTCCCAGGACCTTTTGTTCTCTTTGAATTTGCCTGAATCTTTGTCGGTTTTGCAAGAAGCTTTCTTTCCCTGTGTCTCTTCTCCCTGTGTTATTGCCGGAAACAGCTTTAACCCATCTACTATTCCTCGTCCCCACATTTTGTTCTCACTGTCCCATCTAGCCTCTGCATAGGATTTTTCTGCCCTTGTCAATCTTCTGTGAAACCTTTCTTGCCTATGTTTATGAGCCATCAGGTCCCAAATCGCCAAAGCCTCGTATTGTGCCGGTCTCGGAGGTGGTTTCTGCGTACTTAACATCCACCTCAAATTTTCTAACACCTTTGGATTGAATGTCCCATGTTCTGGAAACGCTAGACACCCCTCTTTCTCTGTTAGTTTGCACCATTGTTTTATCCATAAACAAGGTGCAACACCCTTTTCTTCCATAACTGTATAAGCTGGAGTACCCTCAGGTGGTGTAGGTTCCCCATCAGTTGCAACAATAGATACATCTCCTTTCAAAGCGCTTTTGAATGCCTTAACAAAATTCATTTTGAAATTCTTTTATTTCGTATTTAATCAGGGAACGGCTTAGTTCCCAGGACACTCTTCACCTACCCTTTTCTCAACCTATTGCCTCTCACGGACGGTAACCAATCCATGCGCGACCCCTCTCGGCATCTGACCTATCTCAGCGCGGCACCACTGACGTCACACTCATACACACTGCAGCTGACAAAGTCCTGCGGTTTGTCCACACCTCACAAACTCCTTACAACTCATACAAACTAATGCAAATTATTGCAAGCCCTTAAAATGACAATACAAATCTGCCGGTTTACTACAGGAAGGGTAACACATTCGCTTCAGAACTTTACAGAGATTTCACTTGAAGCCTCGGCCGCTATTCTCTCCTTCTCAGTTCCCACATACGCAAGCAAAATTCGACCTGCAAATCCTACTCTCGACTTGTCAAAGACTCCTTCTAGTGCACTTTAGAACTTGTCAAATCTCCATCGAAGGTTTCACACATGCATTATAACTCGAAACTTGACTTGTCAACCACGCCCGATTGACCTATTAAACCGCACAGATTACAACATAAACCACATTTATTATCATACTCCGGAGTCTTAGACCTCAATAGGTCCGTATATAACAACCAACCACGTGGATAATTTTGAGCAATAAGCGCTGCATTTACATGAAGTACGCCAACTTCCCACTCTCATACTGTGGAGTACGCCCACTCCTTCTAAACAACACTTATTTTGGCCTAGACACACGCAAATTTTCACAACCACCTGCAAGATGCGCAAGAGTTCATAAGCGCAAAAGACCCTAACCACGCATACTATGGCGCCGAGACCATTCCCAACTCATTTAGGCAGGCTCCGAGATCCCAGGAAAGCCATGGCGAACCTAGCCACTCATCATCTCTCTAAATTGCATTATCACAGAAAAACAACAAATTAAACAATGAAACTCCGTCCTAGGGCCCCCAAGGGCCAAACCGTACTCTGCTACCAGAACTGTTAACGCGTCCGTCTATGTTAATTTATACACATCAGAACTCGTTTTAGGCCGATGAATCTTTGGGCTCAGTGGTGAGACACCGTAGGACGAGATAACTGATCAATATATGTCAATAACATTGTCAACAGTTAACACCAAAATATATCTTACTTTAGTCATTAATAAACCTTCGGCGCAATCATGACCTTTCAGTCACGAATAACCACACCTTAGTGGAGTTTTATGAATTTTATTCCCTATTGATTACAATCTAATAGCAAATGCATCAATCTCAAAACCAAGAAGCAAATAAACATAATCACAAGATGACAATCATAATACGCTTTCAATAATGCAAAGATCAGAAGCATAGACAATCAGATGACTATAAGCAGATCGTAATACATAGAACCTTCTAGAGATATTAGTTCAGCATAGCACTACGCCAGTCACGTCAGGTTGTCAGTCGGGATGAATGTCTCATCTAACCTCTAATTAGCATTGGCATGTTGGGCTTCATGCAAAACAATTTTGAACACCAATTTGGAAAACATCTAACTAAGGTCTCTAATCAAAAACATACAGCAGTTGGTACCTAGAAAGAAAAGGCAAATGAATGCATTTCCATTATCAATGATTATATTTACCCTCCTCAGAATAGGACAGCGTACAGGATCAGTCTTCGTCTTCAGGACATCAGTTAGTTCACAGTCAGTCTATCTAAGTTAGAGGCAAGGGACACTCTCCTCATAAGGAGGAAAGTGTAATGGGGCAGTCTATGGGCTAGGATGGTTTTGTCTAAGTCTCAAGTCACCAAATAAAGTGACAGAGTTTCTGGATGCAATCGATATCATTCCCTACCTAATGCCCTTTGTCTCTTGTGTCATGGGTTTTTATCCCTTTTTCGTAATACATTCCCCCAAAATTCTATTGGTCAGTCTCTACACCCCACTATCGGTAGCCTATTAAATTATACATTAAGTAATGCATTTGTCATTTCATGATAATTCCCTAATTCCTAATTGGTCTTCATAATTGACGTTTTTTGTAGGTGGCACATCCGGGGTTACTTCATCGTCTTCGCACATATCAGGTCAAAAGTTCTCTTCTTCTCGCTTCACCGTCCTTGGAAGTGTCTATTATTGTTTCGAAGCACATATCTTTTATATGAAAGCTACTAGCATACGGATGGGAAAACTCAGCGTTGTTACAAATTTAGTAAAGAAAAGAACAATTGCTGGGTCTTGGTCTTTTGCAAGTCAGCACACTGGAGAAACAGAAAATATGCTTTAATATGAGAGTTACACAGCTAGTTCTCGACTCACGCTAACTTAAGATATATGGTTCCAATGAATGCAGTTTTATACGTGTTAATGTGCTCAGTTAGCAAACTATAAACAATTATTTCTTACAGTCGACATTAGTTTATACATATGAACAATTCTCCACGTTTATGAATACGCTTCAATGAATATTTTTATTAATACAGCATTGTTAGACATAAGCATTTCACGTCTATAATATGTAATATTTAAACTACGCTCTCTCAATGGCATCCTGGCTGGTGTAAAGTTGATGAATCTTTGGATTCTTTTGATAAAAGGCCTCTGGAGAAAAGGTGTAACATTTCTCCTAATGCTGATGGTGATTCTCACCCAGTGTCTAGTGATCTAGTTGATCATTTAGAAGACCCCATGTTTGACTCCCTCCATAATTCACCACCCAAATTCCCTGAGTGATTCCCCTCTGAGAATGTGGCAGAGCTCGTCTCCTTCTATCTTCGCCATGCTCTAGATAAATCTTCTGGAAATAAGTTAAAATGAGAACGTCCCTGCCTTTCCCTCCCTAATAATGTTACTACTACTACAGTAATTGATCTTAACATGCTGATGTTTTTCACAAAATTCAGAAAGGATCCAAAGAAAGGGATTGACAGGGCCTGGTCGAACTGTCAGGACAGGATTTTAGACATGGTTGGTCCCCTCACAAGAATTTTGGATCTGGCCAAAGAGGCAAGAATTGAGGACACTCAGATTGATCCTGATACACACTCTAATTGGGCCCAATGGACTATTGGCATTTTGGGTAATGCCAATGCTCACATTTCTCAAGAGAGGTGCAAAAGTTTGTTATTGAAGATAGATCCCTAACTGAGCAGTCTTTCCTCTGAGGAAGAAGATCCTCAAGCTAAAGTCCTTCTGTTTGGAGATTCCTTCATCAAGGAACTGAGTAAATATGTCTCCACTTTTGCCACAATAGACAAGGCCAAGCTTTCTTTAAATAAAAGATCTTCTTTTCTCAGGTTTTTGCCAGGACCAGCAAAGGCAGGATCATCTTTGCCGGTCGTTAATCCTCAAGGGGGCAAACTATTAACAGAGGCTCCTTCAACCACTGTTCCCATCAGGATGGCTACTCTGATTATAAACCCCAGTTCTATCCCCGTCGCTCCAGAGATTTCAAGTCCAGGTGAGACAGTAATAAAGGAGATCAGTATTCAGGTAAGAGTTTCCAATTCTGGCTCTCCTCTCATATGGGAGAAGACTAGCTCTTTGACTGAATACATGGCCTTCTCTCACCACAGATCCCAGGATAATTCAAACAGTTCAAGGATATTACAGAGTTCTACCAACCCGCTATGCAACTTTAGTTACCCCATACTCTACTTTTTTCTCAAAGGCAGTTATCTCTCATCCAGGATGAAATTCAGTCTCTGCTTACAAAACAGGCTATGTAATGAACCAACTTTGACCCAATTTGGTACCAATTCACTCTCCGCACATGAAATACCTTCAGTTTCAATGGGGTCCTTCCTTCTTCTGTTTCAAATCTCTTCCTTTTGGCCTTTCCTTTGCTCCTTGGTGTTTAACCAAGATTCTCAAACAAGTAGTGGCCTTCCTCAGGGCCCAGGGCATTAGACTGACTGTGTACCTTGACAGCTTTAGGATCATGGCTCAGGACAAAAATCTTCTTTTCTCCCATTTGAATCTTGGTCCAGACATTTTGCTACACTTACGATTCCTCATCAATATCCAAGAATCTTCTCTCACGCCTTCTCAACATCTACAGTTTCTCATAGATACCCCTCTGTCTGTCCTCCAACTCCCTCAACACAATGTTTCCCTGATAGAAAAGGAGATGTGGCACTCCTTAACCATCTTTCCCTCAGATCTCTAGCTTGACTAGTGGGTCTTCTAGCTTCCTCAATCCAAGCTCTTTTTCCTGGTCCACAGCATTATTAGGCCCTTCAATGGGCTAAATAAAGATACAACTTCTCTGCAGAGGCCTGATTTATTCAGATCCAGTTTCCGTAGATTCAGAATCCAGGGAAGAACTCCCCTGGTGGCTGACTCACTTAGACGCTTGGAATGGGAGAATGTTTTTCTCTGCCACCCCAGATCTTGTCTTAGAGACCAATGCAAGTCAGACAGGATGGGGAGCAAGATATGGTCAATTCTCAACTGGAAGTACAAGGCTCTTCAGGAGTCATTCTTGCAGATCAATTGTTTAGAGATACTTGCAGGTTCCTTTGCCATTCAGACCTTTGCAAAAGTCAGAGCAAAATGTACTATTCTCTTACGGATTGACAAGCTGACAGCTGTCAGATATATAAACCATCTAAGGGGTACGAGATCCAGACCTCTTGCAGGTCTCGTCAAAAGCCTTTGGGAGTTCTGTCATCATCAGAATCTCTCGGTCAGAGCAGAATATCTACTGGGAAATTTAAATGTAATAGCAGATTGGTATTCCAGACATATGCGAGACTCAAGCGACTAGCATCTGCATCCTTCAGTGTTCAATAGTCTTTCTTCTATCTTTGGAGACATGTTAATCGATCTTTTTGCCTCACGTCTCAACACCCAATTCTCTTCCTTTTTCAGTTGGAGACTGGACCCCCAGGCACTGGCCACAGATGTGTTTCTTCAAGCCAGGCTGTAGTCTCTCCTTTATGCTTTCCCTCCCTTTCTAATGATTGTGCGGGTCCTAGCTTAAGCCTGCAGACAACTTTTGTCTCTGGTTCTACTCACCCCTTCTGGCAAGCTCAACTTTAGTAGCTAACTTTGAATTAAATACATTTGGATTCCTCACTTTCCTGAATTTCTTCTCAGCCCTCAGGGAGCTCTTCACAATCTGATTCTAGATGGATCACCTTTTTCCCCCATCACTTAGAGGATTTTGTGTTCTCCAGGAGTACCCCAGGAATTTTGGAGGAGGCTATACCCTTCATCCAGCAATCCTGGTCCCCTGATGCACCAAAGCTCCACAAGTCAGCCTGGTTGGCCTGGTGTAGCTGGTGTATGGACAGGAATTCAGATCCCATTTCAGCAGATGTAACTTTAGTAGTTAATTTTCTAACCTCCCTGACTTCTAAGGGAAATACCTACAGGTTAGCTGTCTCAGCCACACATCTCAGAGTAGATGGAAAACCTATTTGAGAACACCCTCTGGTCTGCCGTATGTTAAAGGGAGTACGATTTGTTAATCTTCCTGTTCCTAAATATATACAATGTTAATTGGTGTTAAATATGTTTATTTCGTTACTAGATAATTTGAATCTTTCTCTCAAACATCTCTCAGCAAAGTTAACAATGCTCCTATGTTTGATTTTTTTAAACATGTTTCTGATGTCAAAGCTCTGGATGTGTCTTCTCTTCATTATTATCCTCTTGGTGTTTCTTTTCAATATCATAGGTGCACCAAAACGAATTTAGGGCCTGATTTAGATATTGGTGGACAGGTTACTCATTTACAAAGGTGATGGATACCCGTCCGCTGCAATCTAAATCCTGCAGTGGGATTTAGATTGCGGCAGACGGGATATCCATCACCATTGTGACAGGGTAACCCCTCTGCCAATATCTAAATCAGGCAATCAATGTAACTTCATTAATTTTACCCCATCTTAGCCAAAATAATGTGTGGGAAATTGTTTGAAAGCTTACGTTTCATGAACGGCAGTTTTGAGATCACCCTCTGCTTCCCAATCGCTCATTTCTTTCCAGAAACCTTATACATCTGTCCCAACTCCCAGGTCAGCCTGCAGGATGAAATGGATTATGCTTCTAGCTAGTATTTATACAGATTCCTTTGGAGGATATTCAGTCAGAGGGGCTATGGCCTCCAGGGCTTTTTGTGCAGGTGCTAGTTTACCCAACATTCTCAAATCTGCAGATTGGTCAAACGTTAATACATTCAGAACTTTCTATTGTAAACCAATTGCTCATGTTGCTGATTCTGTTATTGCAAAGCTTTGAACATGTGTAGTATGAACCTCTGGTCTTGCAATAAAACTGAGATTTTCCTAGCCTTGTTGTCAGAAGTTCTACATTTTATTAGAGGCACAGAGGTGAGTACTATCCCACCACTATTCATTAACCCTCCCTGGTTTCTTTTTTCTGCAGTTCTAGTGACATCTACCAGTACTGCCACTTCAAACTGCAGAGGCCTTCTCCTTCTGTTTGGAACTAGCTTCCTAACCTCCTTTTGGACCGCCATATGGAAATATTGACTGTATTGTTTGCCTTTTGTTCAGTGTTGTTTTTTTTTCCTTTTCATACTTTAATTAACTTGCTACAAGAAACGAGGAATTGTCGTTCTCAATCAAGATAATTATATACAACTTAGGTGTTGTTTGATGAATCTTCAAGACATTTTTAGAACTAGTACACAAGTCTCTTTAGCTGCAGTGTGGAAAGTTTTGGGGTGATTCTTTGAGCGGAACCTGAGAACAAAGGGTGGGGGTCCCAAAATGTGATTTCCCCATGCAATTCTCCTAGTGTTTCTACACAAGTCCACAGGCCAAACTGCTGTACCAAATTACACTAGATTTGGCAAAAAGCTAGCTATTATTTCATAAAGAGCCTTTTTGTTATTTGGTGCAAGCTGAGAGAAATGTTATGGCTGCCATTCTCTTTCTTGCTTCAGGCCGGGGGGAGGTAAAAAAATTAAACTGACATAAGAGGTCAGGATACGGGTATCCTGACCCCATAGGAGAGATAAAGCGGTCACTAAGAGACCACACATGAGCAACGATTGCTCCAATTTTTTGGGCCAATCTGTGGATCCACCGTGGTGCTCAGTGCAGCCCGCCGTGTAAATTCACAAAGGATTCACATATCTAAAAACATATATTTTTTTTTAAACCACCAACTCGCACCAAAGGCCATGCGCTGCATGCATTTGGGTTCATGCAGGCGGGCTGGCCTCAGGGACTGGCCATAGTCCAGGCCTTGCTGCCAAACCTCTGCCGCTCACAACTGAAGGCTTTGCGCCACAGTAGTTGTATTAATGTGCAGTAATTAAATATTACTTTATGTTGAAGTACCACATAAATGCACTGAAAAAAACAAAGGTTACAGGGATGTTATAGTTAGGTTGACGTTTTACCCATACAAAACCACAGAAATTCAGCAGTTATGTTTATTCTTCTAGTTATACTTATCTGAAAAAAACAAAACTATAAATCATGCTGTTAAGTAACTTAAGACCGCGAGATATAGTTTCTTAACATAAATATAAGTATAACTATCACTGCTGAATTTCTATGTTTTTTTATGGGTAAAACATCCCTGTAACCTTTAGTTTTATCAGTGAATTTTATATATATACATATATCTGTAAACACACACACACACATGTGTGTTTACTTAAGTTTTTATATGTAGTATTAAGAATTAGTGGAATGTATTTAATTTACATTAGATCATATTAATTTTATATTTTAAAATAGTTAAGGCTTACTACTTTTAAAAAAACCAATATTTTTCTATGTTTTTGGACGATATTAGTGTTAACGATATATTTCCGGATAGCTTTGTACTTATAATAAGTATATGAATATGATATTGTGGTACAAATGTTATTTTTGACACAATATTTTTGTCAAAAATTTTTTTTTGCCACAATAGTGTCTCAGTGACCCCTTCTTACCAATTAATTTCATGATTATGGAGCCATAACCAAGAGGTACCAAGCACATTTGGAAACATCAGCAAAGAGATGACATCTAATCTGATGGATTCAGCATGTCCATGCTCCAAAGCCAACAAGTACAAATTAGGGCACATGTCTTATAATATTACACATTGTTAAATGATCTTCGTGTTTTATTTCACATTCATATAGCCGTCTTCTTCAGCTCAAACTCCAGCCAACACGTGTTTCGTCTATTGAGATGGAACCCATTGACTTCATCAGGGCTGTAAATAATATACATACATAACCTTGCAATGTCAACCTTACATACTTAGATCCTTTCCACACACCAAATCAATCCCCATTACAATACAAGTGGGAACCAACATGATCCATAAAAAACTCTGATATTCCCAAATATTCATGCAAACGTATACATTAACGTGCAATATTTATTCTCATGCCCATGCCATGTCCTCATTATACTCAATCATTTTTATAAAACAACAAAAAAATGATGTGCCAACACATATACAAAAAGACAAACCTCATACATCTAGAATCCCATAATTCAAGTGATATACATTAGAGTATCATATACATAAATCAAATGTAGTAAGATTAGTTCATGCGCACACATGTGGAACCCACTATCTTCAAAAACGTCTGTGGTAGCGTTAGGTCATGGGTGATATCCGCAAACATCCTTGTCCAATGAAAAGTACCTGTTTGATGAAAATCTTGATATGTATAGGAATCAAGATACTCCCAGTCCCAATTTTCCAAATGACCGATTTGCTTGTTACTACTGCCACACATAATGAGAACATCAGTGAAAATACTTCAAAAATACATTTGACTTTGGTTAAATATACGGGTCAAACATGAAAAGTAAAATAAACTTAAACCAAGTTTCACTAACAACTATATCAATCCATAATGCCAAATCTTTTAATAACTCATCAACCCCTCGTGTTGGGGATTAGTTCCTGTAGGAATAACCACATGAATTCTCAATTACCCTGGGAACATTGCGCAATATCAAATAAAAAAACGTGTACCCATTCACTAATTCAAATTGTATCTAACGTTCCATTCAAAACAGAACCTCAGAATTCATATTAATCAATGGCATGACTAAAAATTCCATTCATGCAATACTCCAAACCATTAAAGCGCTTCACCTGACCCCACTCAAGCAGCCACGAACTGCCCCATTGTCCTGTTAAAACATGTACTCGTCATCAATCAAAACGGCCTTACAAATACTGTTAAACATCATGATTCATTCGACTTGCTCAGAAATGTCTTAAAAATCAAAGATATTTACCCGCTTACTCACCGGCAAATTTCTAGCTGAGAAACATGCGCTGGGAGTACGCTCAAATGTACCGTCTGAAGTAGTTCGTTTTCGACTCTATTTCAATATATACTGAAGTACATCAAAATAAAAGTAGGACTAATTCCACAAGATGCTGATTTTTCAAAGCAAACTGCTGCTGCCATATTGCCCTCAACATTATATACATGATTTATTCAACTCATTCAGAAATCTCTTAAAATTCAAAATATTTGGCCACTAACTCACCAGTAAATTCAGCAGAAAAAACATGCTGCGAGTGCGCTCTATAATGCCGACTAAAGAAGTCGTCCATTATCGACTCAAATAAAATATAAACTGAATTACATGAAAACAAGACATCAAGGCAATTCGTGACCACTCATGCGAGTCCAAACGAAATGCCCCATTAGCCCAGAGCATTATGTGACATCTAAATCTTTAGATTCTAAAGAAGTCGTCAGTTTTTTACTTAAATAAAATATAGACTGAATTGCACTAAAATAAAACGGCCAAGGAAATAACCTTAAACCGAATACCCGCCGAAGAAAAACAAATGCAAGTATGTGCCAATAGTACATTGTTATTCATTACTGAGGTCCGTTATTTCAATGGACCAGACATCCACTATGTGGCCAAAGTAGTGACCTTACTAAGGAAAATTGGTATGAAAAGAGTTAGGCTATGAAAATTAACCCTCTTTCTATACTCACATCGGATATGGAGTATCTTGTTGATGGTTACCCATTATAATTACAGTTCCCCAGTGCTATTGCTGTTTGTTCCACATGTGTGTGCACTCTATTATAATTTAAATAAATCACAGTTCATGGTCCATATTGATGCATTAATCAACCAATCATTCAAAATTATATTACTATCATAGCACATATACCTGTACATTTATTCAAAAACTTTACACAAACCCTTATTAAATGCCCCAAAAATACTCTTATTCTTGATCCGTGTTCAGTCCATCCTTAACTGCCCTGCAACACATGATCCATAGTGATTCTCTCCTTCTGAGATGCAATTCCCTAGTCCCTGAAGGTCCTTAGACACATGCTCAAGCCCCAAAAATGTGAACTCCTTACATGCTCCCTGTGTGCCACATATCTTCATATGTTGCACAATTGGATCACATTCGTCTTGTTTCAGTGCCCTCAAGTGTTCACTGATCCTTACTCTAAGGGGGTGAATTGTACATCCAATATATAAAGGCTCACATTTACATAGTATGATATACACAACAAGAGTCGTGCCACAATTAGTGTTAGTTTGAATTTGAAAGCTCCACTTCCCAGCTAATCCAAAGTCCTTTTTTCCATGACATGCCCACCTACAAACACCACATTGGCCACATTTAAAGAAACCTTTACTATATCCGGATAGCCAATGGTCCTGTATCTGATAACTTGGGTAACTAGGGCTAAGGAGACCTCAAGGATCTCAGGTCTATCCAAAATGCAGCCCTTTAAGGTCAAATCCTGCATTAAATATTCCAGTGATTTCTCATAACTCTCTGTAAAACAATTAAAGTCCCAGTATAATTCATCATCATCCTGATTTTGTCCTTTTATTCTTATCCACTGTGGCAGTGTGGGACCTCAAAATATCTTGCCTAGAGGTTTGAATAGCCCTCTGTTGTGCTTTCATAATATCATGTGTTTGGTCACACCTTAATTTAAAATGCTGACCCCTGTCCTGTAAACATTTTCGAAATTCATCACCCTTACTACAGTTTTGTTTGGCCTGCATCCATTTACTCAATAAGCTTCGAACTATGTTGGTAAGTGAATCTGACATTCGCATCATTTTCATTTAAATAGTTACAAAGCTCCATCAACTGATCAGTAGGCATATCATGAAACAATCGTCTATAAATCATCCCCAATATATAATATAGGCCTGCTGTTGTGCCGCCCCTGGTCCCCAGATCCACTCCTCCTCGAACCACCCCATGAAGACGTTTACGTAAGAAGGAGAAAATCTTGAACCCATTGCTATTCCCTGTTTTTGTCTATACCCTTCCTCATTAAACAGAAAAAAATATGATTTATAATTACATCAACCATATCCAGTAGCATTTCCGTATGTTCCCATAAGCTGGTTGATCTTCTTCTTCAACGTATGATGTAGTGCTTGCATACCAACTCCATGCCTGATATTTGTATATAATGAAACTACATTCCAGTGTTACCATAATCATGGCAGTTTCCTATTGCACATCACTTAATAGATTAAAATATGTTTAGTATCCTTAATATAGGATGGAAGATTAGCTACCAAGGGCTGCAATAAAACATCTACAAATTCTGATAATCTCTCTGTGGGCCCCCTGATCCCAGATACAATAGGTGTCCCCAGACGGAAAGGGAGATTCTTGGGGAGAGGCAGGGGAACCTTGGGCGGTCAGCGCTCAAGTACATATATTCATCATCATCTAATAAACATTGTTGATGTCATATTTTCTATGAGTTATTGATTTTACTCGTCAGACTCACAATAGGATTATGAGTCACTTTTTCATAACAATTTTCGTCACTCAGTTGGGTGGAATTAATAATCTTTTGGGTTCATGACTATAATGTTGACCCCTTGGTATGCTTATCTGATTACAATACTATTGTCTTCTAGCAAAATCTTCAAAGCCTGCAGTTCCCCATAGCTTAAATTATTCGTAGTGTTATTTACCTTACCACTGGACACATATTTGTCAAGATCTCTATAAACCACTTTATAAAACACTTCAATGTTGTTATCATTCGCCAAAATGATTTATTTTTTAAACCACTGGTTATATACAAATCAGTTACTATACTTAAGTCACTTAATATTTTCGATGTGGTGTTTGGATCATCCTCATAATCCATAATTGATAACAATGTCATGGTATTGTGTATATCCTGAAAGGATAAACCACTATATTCAATACTCTGTGCTGGTGCCCTTAACTCTTGATTCTGCAGATAATTCAGTTTGAAAAATCTCTTTTGCTTCAGACATCTAACAAATTTATAGAGATCAATCTTTGTCCAACAAACGTCGCCTATGCTAGCTGGGCAAAAACCCAATCCCTTACTTAGAAGTGAAATCATGTCAGATGAAAGAGTATTGTCTCATATATTGACTACATTTACCACCTGGTTTGAGGTTGCCCCAAAACCTTCTTGTCCCATGATCTTGTCTTCATACCACCTATCTCTCTGGGAGCCTCTTCCTCTCTTACCCCAACAACATTGCTTTGGTTTCCCAATAAACATCTCCTAAGGCCATTGATATATGTTCTGCCTCTGGTAAAGTTTTTTGGATTACTAGAATCATTTGTCTGTCACAGAAATCATTGTCAATAAGATTGTTATAAGGTCAACAATAAATTCAAAATGTCCTCTGAATGGGCCTCTTCAAGTAGATAGATGGAGTCATGGATGGAAATGTGGTTTTTTTTGGTAGCAGACAATTTTAGGCTAGAAAAGCTTTTCCAGGATTTGCTCTTCAGAGACAAGCCTCTTAGTTTACCTGCAGAAATGCATAATTTGACTTCCTGTTTTCAGTTTCTATTTGTTGTGAGTTCTTGTTTTGCAGTGTTTTAGCATCTTTAAAATGTATGAAAGGTGATGCTCATCAGTTTTTACTTTCTCTATGCGGCTAAAATATTATGGGCAGAGTGTTTTTCCAGAGTTTACAGACATTTTCTCTTTTATTCCTGTTTACGTTCTGCATGATGTATAAACAGTGCATATTCATTTCATAGTCTTCTTGGTTCATTGTGATTCTGGTAGCCACTATTTTTATGTTTGATTAAGGTAAACCCATACTAGCTATCTTTGCTCATTCGTATCACTAAGAGTTACTCCCTTCACCACCCCAGTTGGCTTCGTGTCTATGTAGCATGTGAACAATTTTCAGCATGTGTCAGATTAATTATTTTACATGAAAACCTATCATACTGAATTCTGTCAATACCGAGTCTGGGATATCTTTTACTGCTAGTGCACCAAACACACCCTTTGTAGTATAGGAGTTGGCTGTTAATATCTGTCTTAGTGTCAGGCACAAATATGTTTCCTGACACACAGATCCCAATTACAAGCAAAACAAAATGTCTTATATTACCACCCTTTATCTGTGGATCTTATCTAACTAATGTTACTAATAAAATGACATTCTGTGGTAACCTAGCTTGTACAAAGGAACTCACACATGTGGACTGTGATGGTGAAAAGAGAGATCCACATATCTTATGATTGATAGAACTAGTATCTGAGTATTTGTAGAGGTAGTGATGGATGAGTCATCATGAGAATAAACGTATCTTCTACTACACACACCTTGTGATGAACATCTTTAATCATTGTACCTAACATACAAGTTTTATACTGTCAAGGAGCATGATAAAGGAAACAAGCAAGACAAAGACCAAGGACACTTTGGAACAAGCTGCTGAATCTTAAGAAGCTACTTTTATCAATGCCTCAACACCAAGGTATGAAACTAAATTTCATCAATTTACATAGGGAATTTCTCAACATTATTCAGTCAGTGACTTTATATATATAACTCTTGAGCATAAGCGAGCCATATAACTAGACATTGATTTTCTCAATGCTTCATATGGAGGATGAACTTGACTAGAAGAAGATTGTAATGATTTTTATTGACATCCCACATTTGGCTGACTACTTTGATGTAGTACATCACTTTTTTACCAGTAATAATGAAGCATTGAAAATTTCTTTGGTAGGAAGACACTGAACACACTCCAGGTTCCCAATGCAGGTATGTGTAATCCTTTCACAAGACCCTGGATACAACCTGAAGGGTTGTGATTCAACTCATAATTGAACATTCTTTCAAACCCTAGCCATGTAACATTATATTCCCATTATTACATAACATTCCAAACCCAAGCCCCAAAATACATTTTCCCTATGAACCTACTACATAAAAGCTAATCTAAATCCACTCCCACTAGAACTTGATATAGTCTCCAAAATTACACAGTCACTTAGCTTTGCAGGTGGCCTCTTCTCCCTTTACGTTATCTGACATCCAGTATCTTGAGAGATCGACTGTGATTCTCAAACCATATCATTGCATCTTGAAATCACCTCCCATCTCTGCTTAGATGGTTGCTCCTTGTTTCACCCGTTACCATCCTCAAGCATCACCACACAATCTTTAACACACAATGTTCTCTTGGCATCAGAAAACATAGAATGACCCTTGGGTGTTATGCCAGGTAATTTAACCCTGCCCCTCTCCCTCTGTGACAACAGTTTGATGCCTCTCTTTGTCAGCATTTAAACTCACATATTTCCTTTGTGCATTCACACACTTGTCTCTTACTTGCCCAAGTTTCTCTTCAGACAAAGACAAATCAGACATCCAAAGGAGAACCAACTTGGTGGTTGCCAAATGACCCTCTAACAATGAAAAAGAAGATAAATCTGTAATGACATTTGGGGTAGTTTGAATTTCCCACAACAAGTCTTTAAGCTCTGTTTTCCAATACAATCTATTTGCCACTGACACCAGATTATTTTCCTTGATGACCCTGTTACACCTTTCTACCAACCTATTGCTGATAGGATGATAAAAGGATGTAGTCACATATTTAATGCCTCAAAGGGGCATAACCCTTTGAAATTCTTTGGAAATAAACTGCACCACTTTGTCCGTTTCTAATTTTCTTGGAGCTCCTTCCCCAAGAATAGAGAGTACAAGAAATCACTAACCACCCCGTGCTAGCCATTTCCACAAGTTCTACCTCAGGCCATCATTTCCCATAATCATCCAATATATTACTACACCCACAATGCTCTTCAAGTACATACATTGGCCCAATGATGTCGAACCCAGTTAATACCAAGGTTTCTCGGGTACAGGTATAGCTTAAACTGGACTAGTAAAAGTAATCTAGGTTTTATCACTAATCACACAAGCTTACAATCCCTTAAAAATTGTTCCATGTTCATATCCATGCCTGAACTCCAGAACATCACTCTGATCCACCCATTCATGGCTGTCATGCCCACATGACCTTCATGCACCAGCCTTCATACCTTTTCTTGCATCACTTAAAAGGACAGCCAGCAAACCTTTCCTCCTCAAAATGCCATCCTTAACATTCAATTCTAGGAACACATGCTTAAAGGCAGTTATAGATTCATGTGTTCCTTTTTTTGACCATCCTTTACTTAACCAACTTATGATTTCCTACACAACCACATCCTCCATAACAGCTACTTGCCATTCCTTCTCAGAAAACCATAGCTGCTCGCGTCCCAGAATAAAAGCAACAATGCCAAAATCTTCATTGTCACTGTCTTGCACCATATCCTCTATTTTGAGTGGTACCCTGGACAAACAAACAGCAAAGACGTTCTTCACTCCTGATATGTATTCCAAACAGAACTGAAATTCCTGCAATCTGTAGTGCTACTTTGTGATTCTCGGTGTAGCCTTTCCTACTCTCTTGGTTGTGAACAAAATGACCAAAGGTTTATGATCCATCCGAATGGTAAATTCAGTTCCCCTTAGATACTTCCTAAAGTAGTCAACACCCCACCAATGAGCCAATGATTCACATTCTATGACAGAATAAATATTCTCAACCTCTCATAGTGCCCGTGATGCAAAAGCAATCATCTCATTTTTCCCTTCTTGCACTTTTTTTGTAAACAGATTTTATTAATGAAAAGTAATGATGATAAATACAGACATCGAGGAGCAGAATAGACCATGATTTCCCACTATGCACAGTAGTGTTATTAGCAATTATTCACTCCTTTACAGAGCTAAGAACAAAACTAGTGTAAGCATTTTTGTTTAAGTATAACATTTTCCATCAACCTCAGTAGGTTCCCTTAGCGTTAGTATCTCCTCAACCAGCGTGAGGGTCAGGTTGGCCTAGCACGCTCGACTGATGAGTTGATGTGCAAGTAATGGTAGAATTGAGATGCGCCTGGTAACTGAGACTACGTGTATCTATTGAAAGTGTATAGTGCTCAACCAATATGTAGCTAATCCCCTCCCTCCCCCCCTCAGCTTTTGTCCTGTGGTGTCTATATAGCCAGCCTGGTCGTGCCTGATCCTCCCTCGCCATGTTAGTCGCGTGGAGTGTCCCGATTGGTTCGCCTGGGGATCAGCTCCATTCATGTTGAGTGCTGTGTGGTTTGACCCTGTGGGGGCATCAGTCCGCAAGTATATTAGCCTGTGTGAGGGCATCCCTGCCCGGGTCCAAGGGCTCCTTCTGCAACGCTATAACAATCTGATCCCAAGCCTCCTTCATCTCGGGGGACCCCAGACCCCTTCTTAATTCCTTGTATAGCGTTGTTCCCTCACTTTCAGCCCATTTCCTAAGCTCCCTTCGCCAGTCCCAGAGCCGCGGGCCCCACCGGGGACTTCAAGTTCCTCGTCAGCTCTCTTTTGGCTAAGATAAACGCAAGGTCTTGGAATCTACTAGTGGCCTTATTCCTGGGTGTATGAGGGAACCAATGAAGTATACATCTAGTAGGTGTGTGGGTGATTTCAGTATCTGAGATGTTGGCCACTTCCGTAACCACTGTGTCCCAGTAAGATTCTAGCCGGGGGCAGGACCAAAGCATGTGGAGGAAATCCGCCAACCCATATCGCAGCGGGGGCATTTCACATCTCTTATTCTGAAGTGATCTCGTATTCTGAGTGGGGTGAGATAAGCTTTGTGGAGTATGTAAAACTGTATAAGCTGGAACCTAGCGTTTCTGGACACCTTGGGCGTTCTTTCTAGGATGCGTTCCCAGTCTGTATCCCGTATCTGCGTCCCCAGATCATGCTTCCACTTCTGCTTCAGTCCTAACAGTGGAATCCCTTCTACTTCCTCAATCATCCTTTAGACCCTAGTGACTGCTTTATGTGTGCACCCTGTAGTCAGCAAATAATTACTGAGGCCATGTTGAGGAGGTTCGGTAGTTCCTGTTCCCCAATGTCGCCCAATGGATCGGGCGAATGCGCGGTGTAGCAGCAAATGGCCGCGTGGGAGGTCGTGTTCCTGCCGAAAATCCTCAAAGGGTAGTAGGTTGCCCCCTCTGTACAGCTCCACTATCCGCGTGACCCCCGCCCAATCCAGATGAGTAGACCCCTCCTCTTTCCCACCCCAGGTAGCCAGCGAAGCCAAGATAATGGTACATCAGGAGAATATGGCATGTTCAGTCCCGCTCTATGGAGGCATCGCCTACAGCACCTGCAGATAACGGAGGGTTTGATAGTCTTTGTCAGTCCTCTCCCTGTGGCATTAAAAAGGATTCCGACCAGTTCAGCAGCGGGGGGAACCACCAGGCCCTCTACATTTTCTCTAGCACCGCCGTCCCCCATCCATCTCGCTAACCATTGCAACTGTGCAGCAAAATAGTACGCTTCAAAATCGGGCACTGCCAGGCCGCCCCCTGCCCAGGGTCTCTTCATTGTCCCCAATGCCACCCTGCATCTGCTCCCCCCCAGATAAACACAGTGATTGCCATGTCCAGCCCTCTAAACAAGGCACGCGGCACCCAGAGAGGCAATCCGCAAAATACTACAGCAACCGGGGCAGCGCCACCATCTTGAGGAGGGAGACCCGTCCGGCCACCGACAGCGGGAGCGATCCCCAAAAACCAAAGCTCAACCTCAGAGCCCCCACTGCCCTTCCGATGTTGCCATCTAGAATATCTGGCTGGTGAAATATTCTCACCACTAAGTATGTGATGCAATGCGGCTCCCATGTCACTCCGCCCAACTCCACTGGTGGTGCAGCGCCTCCGCCATTGGGAATAAAAATGATTTTTGCCAGTTGACCCGCAATCCTGATATCTGTCCGAAGCGTGCCAGTAGAGTCTGCACCCCCTCCCTTTCCAGACCAGAATTTCGTTAGAATAAGAGGAAGTCGCCCGCATACAGCACGATCACATGTCACCGACCGCACCTGACCAGACTTTGGTACCAGGAAGCCGTCCTAGCCTGAGCGCCTGGCGGCTCTATCGCCAGAGCAAACAGCAGAGGCAACAACGGACATCCCTGCCTGGTACCCCCACCAACTGTGTACTGCGCCGATATGCACATGCCCGTTCTAACCCTTGCCTTGGGGTCTGCGTAGAGCAGCTTTGTCCATTTAATAAAGCCTTCCCCAAGCCCCATGTGAGCAAGGACCCTGTATAGGTAATTCCATTCCAGGGTGTCAAATGCCTTCTCTATGTCTATGGCAAGTACCACGGATCCTGGGTCAGCAGGGGTCGCCGATTCCATGAGGGATAACAGCCGGTGTACATTTTGGGCCGTACCCCTAGTAGGGATGAATCCCGCTTGGTCCGAGAGGACCAGCTGTGTCATGTATGGCAGTAATCTTGTTGCTAGTACCCTACTTAGTATTTTGTAGTTCGAGTTAAGCATGGAGAGGGGCCTGTATGCCCCCCCCCTTTGTCAGAAGGTTTGCCAGGCTTGAGCAATGGGACAATTAAGGCTTCACTCATCGAGGCAGGGAGACGGCCGGTCACTCGCGCCTCATTATACAGCGTTGCCAGCTTGGGGGTAAGTGTCTGTGCTTAAGCTGCATAGAACTCAATGGGCAGCCCATCCGTACCCGGGGTCTTTCCGCGAGCCAGGCCCGCTATAGCTGACCCGATCTCTGATATCTCAATATCCCTGCCCAGGGCTCCACGTTCCTCCTTGGTCAGAGCTCGGGCGACAGTGCCGACAGTAAATCTTGCAGCTCCGCTCTCGTCCCATGGGATGAGCTGATGTAAAGGGTGGAGTAATAGTCGTGGAAATAAGAGTTTATGTTGGCTTGATAATAGAGCTTTGCACCCAGTGGGGTGATGATCTCCATTATGGGAGTCCCTCTCTTAGCGGGATTGGACAACCATGCCAGCAGTGCCCCCGGTTTATCCCTTTCAGACTGTGCCCTTGCGGTGTACTGCTTATAGTCAAAGCATCTTAGCATCTCGGTATGCTTCGCCACTATTTCCCTGGCCTCGCGCTTTTCCCCTCGCCTCTCTGGATGATCTAGTGCAAGTTTCTCCAGTGACCTGAGGTCTCTCTCTGCGATCATGATATTCTGCAACAAGGACCCTCTAATCCCAATGGAAGCCGCCATGCAGCGACCACGCATCACTACTTTGAATGCCTCCCAGAGCATCTGTGGTGAAGTAGCGGTGGGTTCGTTATCCTCAAAGTATTGGGTTATATTGTCCCTGATCTGCTCTCGGAAAGCGGGGTCTGTCAGCGAGTCGGGCTTAAGCCTCCAGGTAGGTATGCACGTGACAACTCTTGTCCAAGACAAGTGCAGTAGCAGCGGGTTATGATCGGAAATGGTTTTCCCCAGGTAATCAACTCTCTGCGCCTGTGCATGCACCTCTGCTGTGCTCAGGAAAGTGTCAAGCCGCACATGGAGATCATGTGCAGCGGAATAATGAGAATAATCCCTGGATACAGGGTTGAGAGTTCTCCATATGTCTACCAGATGCCACTCTGCCTGCAAATCTGTGAACCTTCTAGCAAGCGCATTGATTGGGGATTCCCGCAGCGGTGGGTGGGACCTGTCTATGCCTGGGTTAGCCATGCAATTAAAGTCCCCCCCTATCAACACCGAGTGTAGCATGTGAGGTGCAAGTATGGCTGATAATTTGTTGAGAAACACACCCTGTTCTATGTTAGCAGCATACACGTTAATCTCGTCCGCCCAGGCAGCCAGTGGTCAATACAGAGCGTCCGCCAGGATCCATTAATGTGTTAGTAACCTGGAACGGGACCCCCGTCCTGATCCATATCAAGGTGCCCCTCGCGTATCCTGAGTAAGTAGTGTAAAATAGTTGGCCCCTCCACCTCCTTTGCAGAGCTGCGCCCTCAGCGGCCATCATGTGGGTCTCTTGTAACATTGCTATATGCACCCCTCATCTGCGTAAATAGGAGTATACCTTGTAACGCTTGGTCATGTTATGCATCCATTTTATATTCCAGGAGATTACCTGCTGGTCACCCATAGCAGAAGCCCTCCAACCATCCCCCTGCGCAAACGCCACCCGACCAGGCGACCATGACTGGTGCTTCTCGTGGATATTGTCTCACCACAGGTAAAGCTGAAAACAATTCCCCCAATAAACAACCAGAACAGGTGGTGAAACAGTTCCCCATCCAAACTGTATCAAACATAAGTCAATTCTGGGTGGGCAGGTAGGAAAGATCTCTTGAGCCATCTGAGGTATCAAGCCCGCGGCTAGTTTAAATGTTTTGCTGCATGCCTCGTGAGCCATTGGTCAGGAGATCGAATGAAAGTTCGGATATTAGACGCCAATTGCCGGGGCTAGCCATCAGATGATGCAGTCCGAGGTTCCTGGTGTCACTGCAGGTAGCTCCAGGCTTGTCGCAGCCGATCCTGCCGCCTCTGAGTCGGTTCCTCTCGTCGTGCCAGTTGAAAGCAGGCTGCCACCGCCAGACTGAAGGAGGCCACCACGGCTCGGTTTCTCTACGCTTGTGCTTCCTCCTGTGTGGGCACCACAGCTCTCCGCCTGTGTTCTTTCGCATCTCGGCAACTGCTGCGGGGTATGGGTTCTCGGGCGGTCCCCTCCCCCGTTGGGTCCCCCCATTCCCCCAGCCAGTCTCTCGCTTCTTGTGGTGTGCGGAAAAATCGTGCTCCCCTGCCATCCACCACCCTCAGCATAGCAGGGAACAACATTGCATAGGGGATGTTCAGTTGCTGTAGGCGCTTTTTGATTTCAGAGTACGTTGACATTTGCCCCTGCACCTCTCTGGAGAAGTCAGGAAAGATACGGATCAGGGAGTTTTCAAACCTTATTTCTCCAGCCTTTCTGGCCTGAGTCAGTATGTGGTCCCAGTCCCTGTAGTGCAGTAGGCGAGCTATCACTGGTCGCTGCGCAGCCCCCGGAGGAGGGGCCCTTGCAGGGACCCTGTGCGCTCTCTCTCAAGGGCGAAAAAGTGCGAAAGGCCCTCTGGTGCAACAGCTTCAGAGATGCAGCGCTCCAAGAACTCAGGGAGGTTGCGCTGCCCGACTTGTTCAGGAAGGCCTATTATGCAGATATTGTTTCTTCTGGACCTATTTTCCGCATCTTCAACTCGGGCCATGAGAACTTCCGTTTGCTTCTCAAGTTTAGTGATGTGGACCTCCGCTGCTATCAGCTCCGGACCAAGGGCGCCCAGCGTCTGTTCCTTTGCCATTACTCTCTCTACAAAGCGACGTTGGTCCTCCCCGAGTAGGCCTAGATCAACCGCCAGTGAGTCGATCTTTGTCTCCAGACTCTCCCTGGTAAATGTGATGGCCTGCATAATATCACCTAGCGAAGGGCTCCCAGGTGGGTTCTCGTCCGTGCCAATCCGCTGTGTCTCGGTAGGGAAGGACGGAGCACAGGCCCGATGTGCATCCGTCTCACCCACTGCTTCCTTCCTCTTCCCAGTTTTGCCCATCCTGTGTGGGAGAGGGGGGACCTCTATTTTTAGGAGTCTACGTCGCTGTTCACCCCTAAGCAGAGCTGCCTGGTGAAGCTGCGCTGCTCACCTCTTTGCGTCGCCTTCTGGTGAAGCAATTCAGGGTGCTCGGCCCGGTCAGGTGTCTGTTCTGGTTCTAGTCACTCACTGGGCTGCAGGTTAGCATCCAGGGTTCCTCGGCCCGCAGGGCCCATCGTTGCGCGATTTTGGGGAGAGGATATGTCTCCCAAGGGCCCAACAATCCTTCAGACCACAGGTTGTTCCCAACTCGCTCTCCTGCTGTCAGATTGAGTCCCAGGACCCTCCAGGGTCACAGTAGGTCGTCAGCGCCAACAGGATGGTCCAGTTATGTGCTCTGGGATCTAAATCAGCCCCTGCCTCACCTCGCCGATCTCACCAGGCCCCAATCCTATTTACTGGTGCCCGGCACGCCCGCCATTTTGGGGACAGGCGGCTCCTGGCCTCTACCACCTCCGCTCTCTTGCAGTGCTCCGCTTTGCTCAGGGGGTCGCCTCTGTTGCGGCAGCCTCAGCAACAGCTTCTCCCCTCACTGGGCATCTGCTCAATACGTGTCCGTTCGAGGGGGGGCGGAGGTCTTTCAGAATAGTGCGGCCACCATCTTAAGGTCAGGCGGTGCGCTGTAGCCTCGATCGCCGCCCTTCTGATCCAGTGTTTTACCCCCGGGGTCGGAAACCTCCCGGTCCTCGAGCCCCCAACCTCCAAACCTCTCCTGACAGGATTTGCTGCTGATGCTTCAGGCAGCGCAGTCAAGATGGGCCTTTAACGCAGGTACCGGGCCGGAGCTCTTCCTTGTGGCTGCTCACTCCATGAGCACCACGCCACGCCCCCCCCTTCTTGCACTTGTAACACAACACCCAATCCATACTGACTGGCATCTGTAACTACAACACATGGATCCCCTGTAAAAAACGGTTTGAGGGGAATAATATTAGCCAACTCACTCTTGATATTATCAAGCTCCTCACTTAACTCCACATTCCATACAAATGTTTCATTATTCTTCATGAATGACCTTAACTTATGGGTTTTCTTATTACACTTAGGAATGAAATGTGCGTAAAACTCTAACATTTCAAAAAATGAACGCAATTGATTCTTGTTCTCTGGTGCAGTTAATTCCACAATAGCTTACACCAAACTTTCGTTCAGCTCCATCCCTTGGGCTGAGAACTTATAACCCAGATAATACACACAATCCACAGCAAAGTTGTACTTATTAGCTCTCAAAGTGACACCAGTTTTTTGTAATGAGAAACTAGATCTTGTTTAAATACTAGAATATCATCCTGGAAAAACCTTACATTTGGGACATCTTTAAACATGACTTCCACCACCCTTTGAAAAACAGATGAGGTCAAAGCCAGACTAAAAGTCATTTGTTTTAACCTATAGGTTCCTCCATGATGGTAGATGGTGACTCTCACAATATAATACAATTTGGTGATATGCTGATGTCATATCTAAATTTGAAAAAACTTTGGCGCCCTTAAGAGAATTCAGTATTTTCAAAATATTAGGCAAAGGATGTCTATCCACCCAGATTCTATCATTCAAATCTCTGAAATCAATACGTATCCTCAAAGACCTGTTACATTTTTTTGCTAATACCACAGGAGATAACCATTCCAAAATCTCAATTGGTTCAATGATACCTTGCTGACATCATGATTCCAATTCCATCTACAGCTCTTTCCTCATGGTCAGTGGTATGCGTCTCTGCTTATGCTTATGTACTATTGGACATGCACCTGACCAGCACATTTTGGTATGAAAAATCCTTAATCTTACCATGTTTTTCACCGAAAATGTCAGAGAAAGCCATTTCCCAAAAACCTTTGTCAAAATGCCAAACGTAAAACAGATATGGTTCCATTCTTCAATATCACTTGTTCAAGGCTATTGGGATCCATACTTGGGGCCAGATGTATCAAGCATTTTTGCATTCACAAACGGTGCAAATGGCCGTTTGTGAATGCAAAAATGCCTTTCAGTATGTATGAAAGGCATTCGCTATGCAATTTTGAGGGAATCACTAAAATAGCGATTCCTCAAAATTGCGAGCCTGTTTAGAGAATCGCAAATTGCGACTCTCTAAATAAGAAAGCGCAAATAAGGAATCCTTATTTGCGATTTCCTAAGCACATGTATCAAGCTTTTGCTTAATGCGAATTGGGCATTAAGGAATCACAATTACCACCAAGTTAAGCTTGGTGGTAACCATAAGCAAATTTTAAAAATGCATTAAAAATGCATTTTTAAAAATTGACATGTAACGCACACATGCCCCTTTGGCATGTGTGCGCCTTACATGTCCTAAAATATTTTTTTGGGGTGCAGCAGCACCCTGGGGTTTTGCATTTCCTAAATTGCGAATTCCAGTTAGGAATTGGCAATTCACATGGGTGCTATTTGCGATTCGGTAATAGCATTTGCGATTTTCAAGAAATCGCTATTACCGAATCGCAAATATGATACATACTATTTTGCGAATCAGAAATAGCGATTTCTTAAAAATCGCTATTAGAGAATCGCAAAGTGGATTCTTCATACATCTGGCCCCTATTCCTTAAGGCCTCTGTTCCAGCCATCCCAACAGACAGGACCCATCCTTGGCTACATAAATTGTTCCTGACATTCTGTTACCTTCACAGCCTAAAGTAGCATTGAATTCTCCTAACACTTCAACAATTTTGCGCCCATCAGCAAGCGGTCTAACATGTGAAAGTTTCAGAGCAACATTCTGAAATTTCTTCCATTCCTCTGGTCCAGTGACAGTAAACAAAGAACCAGAACCTGCCATCATAGAAATGGGAATATTCTAAATATTAATTTGACCATAAGGTCTTTCAATGGAGTGCATATCCACTGGTACCACTCCATCAACCCTACACTCACATTCATTCTAATGCCCGGTGCCCATACCATCAATCATCATACCCACATTATCCTTATCAGAATCTGACTGCCCCACAGTGTCAGAGTTGGCATCAACCATGAGGACCTTCTGAGACTGAGTTTTAGCATTCTGAACTTTAGATTTACACACCTTGGCAAAATCCACCCTTTTCTTGCATTTTGCACACAACTTGTCCACAGCTGTGCAAAACGAGGAATTGCTTGAGTGATTCTTGCAACCACATCTGTAGCATTCCAAATATTATACACCTGTGTACTTATGGCCATTTGATCCCGTTAGAAATGGGGCCTCTAGTTGGTAGTCAGTTTACACCCTGTCCAAGTAGGGACCCTCATTCTAATCAGGGTAAGGGAGATATACAGCTCAGATAACCCATGCTCACCCCCTGGGTAGCTTGACACAAGCAGTCAGGCTTATCTCAGAGGCAATGTGTAAAGTATTTGTACAAACACACACAGTGACACAATGAAAAACATCACAAAAGAATTCCCCACCAGTTTAGAAATATAGCCGATATTTATCTAAATCAAACAAGACGAACATGATAAAAATCCAACATACACAAGCAAAGATGTGAATTTTAAAAGTAAAAAAATAAAATAAAAAATAAAAGAGTCTTAGTCCATAGAAATTAATTGATGCGTTGTTTTAGCACAAAGTACCTGGTATGCGTCAAAAATAAAGTTGCACGGGCGAGCTTGCATCGGAAAAGCAAGTGTTGTGTCGATTCCTAACTCGCAAGTGAGGCCGGGCATCAATTCTTTCTCTGCCGCGTAAGCAATGTGTTGATTCTTTCCAAGCAAGGGAGGAATGCGTTGGTTTTTGGACAAGCAGTCTCAAGTATGTGTGGTGATTTTGAAGATTTTGACACTCAGGGTCAATGCGTGGAAAATTCTGACGTGCTGCATTAAGGGTCCGCATTGAGAACAGGCGCTGCGTCCGTTCTCCAGCCGCGAGACAAGCACTGCATCGATTTTTCTGACACACACACATCGGTGCATGGATTTTCCCTCGTAGGTTACCAGCTTCCACTTCTAAGGGCCCAGGGACTAGATTTGGCACTACTTAGCGAGTCAGGACCCTCAGCAGAAGAGCCCAGGCACTGGCAGATTAAGGTGGTCATTCCGACCCCGGCAGGCGGCAACCGCCCAAACACCGCCCCGCGGTCAGATGACTGCGGGGGGCATTCCGACTTTCCCGCTGGGCCGGCGGGCGATCTGCAAAAGATCGCCCACCGGCCCAGCGGGAAAGCCCCAGCAAAGATGAAGCCGGCTCCGAATGGAGCCGGCGGATTTGCTGAGGTGCGACGGGTGCAGTGGCACCCGTCGCGATTTTCAGTGTCTGCCAAGCAGACACTGAAAATCTTGCTGGGGCCCCAGGGGCCCCAGGGGCCCCACGACACCCGTTCCCGCCAGCCTCTTCCTGGCGGTGTAAACTGCCAGGAACAGGCTGGCGGGAAGGGGGTCGGAATCCCCATGGCGGCGCTGCTTGCAGCGCCGCCATGGAGGATTCTTTTGGCCAGGGGAAAACCGGCAGGAAACCGCCGGTTTCCCTTTTCTGACCGCGGCTTTACTGCCGCGGTCAGAATTGGCCAGGAAGCACCGCCAGCCTGTTGGCGGTGCTTCCGTGGTCGTTGGCCCTGGCGGTCAATGACCGCCAGGGTCAGAATGACCCCCTAAGTCTTTGATGTCCCTGAGGCTTCCTAAAAGGAGGCAAGCTCAGTCCAAGCCCTTGGAGAATTTTCATAAGCAGCATACACAGCAAAGTCCATTCTGTGTCCTCTTTAAGGCAGAAGTACCAACTGCAGGCCAACCCAGCAAAGCACACACAGCAAAAGGGCAGTACTCCTCCTCCAGCTTTGGCTCTTCTCCTTGGCAGAGGTTCCTCTTGATCCAGAAGTGTTCTAAAAAGCTGGGGTTTTGGGTCCACCACTTATACTCATTTCTGCCTTTGAAGTAGGCAAACATCAAAGGAAAGTCTCTATTATTCACAAGATCATGCCTTGCCCAGGTCTCACCCCAGACACACTCTAGGGGGTTGGAGACTTAATTATGGGAGGACAGGCACAGCCCTATCAGGTGAAAATGTCAGGTCCTCCCTCCCCACCCTAGCACAGGAAGACTCATCAGGATACGCAGGACACACCTCAGCTCCCTTTGTGTTACTGTCTGGAGAGAATTCACAAATAGCCCAACTGTCAGTCTGACCCAGTCGTGGATTCCACAGGCAGGCAGAGGCACAGAATTATTAAGCATGAAAATGCCCAATTTCTAAAAGTGGCATTTTCAAACAGACAATCTAAAAAAACTCCATATCTCTATCTGCTCTCAATGGGAAACTGCACTTAAAAGATATTTAAAGGCAGTCTACAGGTTACCCTATGGGAGAGATAGGCCTTGCAATAGTGAAAAATGAATTTGGCTGTATTTCACTATCAGGATATGTAAAACACACCAGTACATGTCCTACCTCTTAAGTGCACTGCAACCTGCCCATGGAGCGACCTAGGGCCTGCCTTAGGAGTGGACTTACAAGTAGTAAAAGGGAAGGTTTGGGACTGGCAAGTGGGTACACTTGCCAGGTCGAATTGACACTGCAAGACTGCATACACAGACGCTGCAGTGGCAGGTCTGAGACATGTTTACACGGCTACTCATGTGGGTGGCACAATCAGTGCTGCAAGCCCACTAGTAACATTTTATTTACAGGCCCAAGGCACCTCTAGTACACTTTACTCAGGACTTACTAGTACATCAAATATGCCATTCAGGGATAACAAATCATAACCACAATGTTTACAGGGAGCACTTGTACTTTAGCACTGGTCAGTAGTAGTAAAGTGCCCAGAGTACCAAAAACCAACAAGAGCAAAGTCCAGCACACAGTCTAAAATAAAGGCAGCAGAAGCAAAAAGACATGGGAAACCACTCCAAGGATGCCAGGTTTAACAGTTCCATTTAAGACACTGTGGCCTCAGCTCCCCCCCCAGCATTTTCAGTAACCTTTTCCAGCATCAGGTTTTCGTGAACTTTTCTACTATTGCCTTTCTCTACAAGTTGACCCCTTATTATTTCAGCCTCAAATGTCTTATATTCACATATTTAGATCCTTAAATCACTGACAAAACTTTCCACAGATTCACTTGCAAACTTCCATCTAATGAAGAATTTATGCCTCTCCATTATAATATTTCATCTTTTCTTAAAACGTATATCCAACATCCTTATGACAGGGGCATATTCGTCTACTGCATCCCCTTCACCCAACATAGTTGAAACAGGCAAATGTTTCAATACTTTTCTCCCTTTGGTACCCAAAGAATGATGCAATAAAGCAGGCTTTTTTTCTATATAAATAGTTCTCTGCTTCAAGACCCTCTATCCATAACTCCCACTCAACAGGAGGATTACCTGACAAAGACAAAAAGAAGGAGGAGGTACAACACTTTGTGGCATGCTGATAGAAATGTGCAAATTGAGGGCCTCATTTACAACAAACTGGCACATTGATCACGATGCGTCTGTTTGCTTGTGTCGCCCTGCGCCTCCTATTGACACCATGGTAGAGCTGTATTTCCAATACAGGGCACCATGGCACTCATTAGCATAGCTGCACCAGAATTTCTGACGCTGTTGTGGGGCTTTGCTGGACTAGTATCAAAAATGTTGAGGAGCCTGTTTAAAACAGCCTAGCGTCACTTTAACGCCTGGCCTTGAGCAGACGTTAAAAAATGACGCTAGAATGATGCAGTGAAGTCTTGTCGATTTCACTGCGCCATTCCTGCAGGCCACCTAGTGGGGGAACGCCTCCCTTGCATACATTATACCTGGCACAGGTATATTGTGGTGCAAGGGTTTACAAACTGGCACAATGGTCCAATTGCGCTAGTTTGTAAATATGGCTGTGGTGGGGGACTGTTCTGCACTGCTGTAGCGTAAAAAAAAAAAAATGATGCTATAGTGGTGCATGGGGCTTGTAAATGAGCCCCTTAGCACCCAAAATGTGAAGTATGAGAGAGTTAGTGCAAAATAAACCTATGAAGAATGTGCACAATAAGGTAAAATCTGAATTTTAGTGTGGTGTGTGAATCACTAAGGTTGTAGGCCCTGTGATCAACTCAATGTTCCATGGTAAATGCTGCAGGAAACTAAATATGTTGCCTAAACTCCTTGGTGTGTGAATCATTGTGGGCCTGTGATCAACACCATTATAAAATAGCAACACTGACACATCAGAGCACTATGTTTTCCGGCGACAATAATTACTGAAAACAGACAAATGACCAATTCAAAATTGTACTGCTGTCATGCATACGGACATCACCATGCACTTTTGGGCACGTCTGGCAATTGTAAGTAAATGAGTCCAAATGAGGATGGCGTCCACAATAGTGATGTCACCATGAATGTCCCACAGTGCACTGGGCAATGGCGAACCTGAAGCGCAATGCGTACCAAGCACTAATCCAAATGCCACAGCCACACTAATGCCAATGTTGGGCAGAAAACACTCACTGTTGAGGATGCGGTTCCAAGCTCCAAACTGTCATCCACTGCAGAAGCTCCATTATCAGGCACAAAAGCTCCAATCATAACTAACCTGATTCTCTTGCTTAACGAGGTTGCGCCTTAGGCAGATTGACTTAGGTGGGTAGTCCTGGTTTTCTGGAGGTTGAGAAATACTGTTTTTTTTTTTTTTTTAAGTCCCAACTTTTCAGAGTTTGTTGGAGAAGTCCAGCTGGACACAGTGAAAGGCCTCAGGAACAGCATTTAACGGTCATTCCTTTCTTCACAAAAGTCCACCAGCAGGCTTCAGTCTAGGTCCAGTTATATATGGTCAACTGGCCTTTGCAGAAAAAGCCCTCTTACATCTTGTTGTGTCACAGTAGCCATGCACTTTGTCCTGGGTACAAGTGGGAGCAGGTCCTGCCCTTCAGTTCTCCTCACAAGTCTCAAACAACAGATGTAGTTGTTCTGCTGTGATTCTGCAGGTCCAGAAAGTGGATCAAGTCTCAGGAACTGGTGGGGAGGCCCATTTGTTGTACAGTTCACTAGCCAGTAGGTGGGTGTGACTCATAGACACTTTCCTAATCAATGGAGAAATAAATCTCATGGGTAACCGTTCCCACTTTTAAAGCACATCCTGATTGCCTTATTGCAAACTATCCCTTATTTCTCAATTTTAAAGGAAATCCAAGATGGTCTGGGCCTTCTGCTGTTCAGATTCAGGCATTTGTGTAGAGATGAGAAATTCCTTCCTCCGAAGCTATTCCAAGCTAGTTCTAGAACCATCTCCCCGCCCCCACTAGTACAGAGCAAGGCAGATTACCATGTGTGCTGTGATCACAGAGTGACCCCTTCCCATTTACCTCCTAAATGATGAATGAGCAGTCCTCCTCTCTCCCCCTTCTAAGTTAATGAAGTTCCTGGAACCTCCCCAGCTACACGTCTTGCGCTTATAGGTAATCGCATGGGCCACACCCGGACCATCCAGTCACCAGGCCTAAACCATTGACTTGTTCTGAGAGCAGTTTGCAAACCTCACTAACGTCAAGCACCAGCTAGGAAAGATGCTAGCAGGCTGATGGAAATTAGCCTTCAGGAGCTACAGACAGGACAAAAGAGGTAAAATTCTTAAAGTTACTTTTCCTGAATTGTTGAACCTGGCCCTTTTTGCAAGGTTACCCCAAACATTTGGCCTTCCTCCTCCTATTTTTCTGACCCTCTTTTTGTTGGTTTTAGGACTCTGGGCACTTTACCACAACTAAGCAGTACTAAAGTGCACGTGCTATCTCCTCTAAACATGGAATAGTTGGTTTACACCTGTTTGGCATACCTGATTTACTTGTAAGTCCCTTGTAAAGAGATATACCATATACCCATAGCCTGTAAATTAAATGCTACTTGTGGGCCTGCAGTACTGATTGTGCCACCCACAGAAGTAGCCTTTCAACCCAGTCTTAGGCCTGCCACTGTAGGGCCTGTGTGTGCAGTTTACTGCCACTGAGGCCTTGGCATTTAAAACTACTTGCCAAGCCTTTAACTCCCCTCGTATTACACATACGTCACCCCTGAGGTACGCCCTAGATAGCCCTGTGGGCAGGGTGCTGTCTAAGTAAAAGGTAGGACATGTCCTAGTAGTGACAAACAGCCTATTTTGTTTTTCATTGCTGTGAGGTCTGCTCCTCTCATAGGTTAGCTTTAGGAATTCCCTTACACACGTTTAAGTGGTAATTCCTGATCAGAAAGGAGTAGGTTTATCATGTTTGGTATGTTTAGAATAGTGTTGATAAATCCTGTTTTAGAAATGACACTTTTAGAAAGTAAACAAACACAAATGATGGACGGAATGTGGAACCAATCAAACACTCACCCCCAGTCACAGATCTGAGTTTAATCCATCAATTTTTTTGCTCATCACGCCACCCCAGTTTGGAGAGAGCCATAAGCAAATCAGTCTTGACCCTGTTCCCCATGGAAACAGTTCAGCCCGAACTGCCAGGCCAGGACCGGAAACAAGCATCTTGGGACTGGTTTCAGGGTATCACCCTTCATCAGCCAGGCTAGGTTGAATCCAGTGGCACAGTGAGCCCGGGACCCACGTCTGGGCATACCCGGCTCACTTATGGCAACAAATGCAAACAAACACAAATGATGGACGGAATGCAGAACCAATCAAACATTCACTCCCAGTCACAGATCTGGGTTTAATCCCTCAATTCTTTTGCTCACCATGCCACCCCGGTTTGGACGGAGCCATATGCATGTTTTTGCACTTTTAGAAAGTGGGCATTTTTCTGTGCTTATTACTCTGTGTGCTTTGCAGTTGTCTCAAACCCACATCTGACCTGGGTGACATCCACACTTTGTGCATACTTTCTGGACAGCCACAACACAGGTAGGGCTGAGTGTGACAGGGGTAACATCTGCATTCATCTGCATACTGATAGGTGTCCTGAGCTGAGAGAGCGAGAGGGTTCACACTTACAAGTCAATAGGTTGTGGCCTGCCCTCACAAAAAGGGCTGATTTACCCCCTACTGATTGTCTGGAGCCAGGGCTGGGTTGAAAGGGATTGTTGAGCACTTCTAATAGTTCCTTTGAAGTCACCCCTTCATCAAATACATTTTTTAATATAAATATTGCGTCCTTGACCCCATGTTTTGAGACACTGCATTGACTTGTAACCAGATGCTGCTGGCTCTGCAAACTACACATTGCCAGAGAACTGCTGTGCTGCCAGGAGAAACCACCATCCCTGCTATCTGCTTTCCTGTGTTGGCCTGCTGCCTGCTGATTCCTGAGTTGCAGGGCAGACTACCACTTTAGCATTTTGCCTGGATGAGCTGGCCTGCAGGCCTGCTTTGTTCCCCCACAAGTGTTCTACAAGGGCTTACTGGCGTCCCCGACCCTGTTCCTGGAATCTCAGGGCCAACAAAGATACCCCTTCTCTGCCCCTGCCATGGGATTCTGCAACGGAGGAGTCTGGCATGGGGCCTTGACAGAGTCATTGCGTGGCTAATTACTGTGTGGCTGTAAGAGCAACCCAGCACTGCGCGCTGCCCAGGGACAAGGGCTGTTGCAGAGAGGAGTGCCACGTGGGGTACAAGGCCAAGTGCTTTTGGCCCTCTAGCGCCGCCTCTCCAAGGGGACAGAGGTCAGGTGCTGCTTTCTGCCTCATTGACTACCTGTGGAGCGGGTGTCCGACTCCAAGGACGGCACAGCAGCCCATTACCAGGGAGCACCAAGCCCAGGTTTTCCTGGTGGCACATCATGGCCCGCCTTGCCTGTGCTCAGGGCACCAAGAACTGAGACGGACTGCCCAGCGGACCAAATAGATACCCGACACCCCGTTCTGAAGCAGGGACCAGGACTGCCTCCCGAGACTGCCATGAGGGAGATAATTCTGCACGTGCAGCAGTTGTGCCACGCTGTCCTTTGGTAATTCTGCACCCAGCTCTCCCCGCCATCCTATTGATCGGTGCTTGCCTCCTGGGATGCATGAGCTTTTCTGCTGCATTTCATGTCGTAAGCATTTTATGATATATGTTTTCACCTTGCATTGCCAAGAATAATGAATAATATCTGAATATTTGCGTTACATGCATAGTATTTAAGATTCATGTCAAGTTTATGTACAATATAATTGTTAGAAATGGGGTTTTTGGTTGGCAGTCAGGTTACCCTCTGTCCAAGCAAGAACCCTCACTCTAGTCAGGGTAAGTCACACACAATCCAAATTATCCTGTGCCCACCCTCTGGTAGCTTGGCACGAGCAGTCAGGCTTAACTTAGAAGGCAATGTGTAAAGCGTTTGTGCAATAAATCATACAATAACACAATATAGCACCACAAAAATACACCACACAGTGTTTAGAAAAATATATAATATTTATCTGGGTATTTGCAGGTCAAAACGATAAAAGATGCAATATGAAATTGTAGAGATATCACTGAAAAGTGATATAAAGGGGGTCATTCTGACCCTGGCGGTCTTTGACCGCCAGGGCGGAGGACCGCGGGAGCACCGCCGACAGGCCGGCGGTGCTCCAATGGGGATTCCGACCGCGGCGGTAAAGCCGCGGTCGGACCGCCACCACTGGCGGGGTCCCGCCAGTGTACCGCGGCCCCATTGAATCCTCCGCGGCGGCGCAGCTTGCTGCACCGCCGCGGGGATTCCGACCCCCCCTACCGCCATCCAGATCCCGGCGGTCGGACCGCCGAGATCCGGATGGCGGTAGGGGGGGTCGCGGGGCCCCTGGGGGCCCCTGCAGTGCCCATGCCACTGGCATGGGCATTGCAGGGGCCCCCGTAAGAGGGCCCCTACATGTATTTCACTGTCTGCTGCGCAGACAGTGAAATACGCGACGGGTGCAACTGCACCCGTCGCACGGCTTCCACTCCGCCGGCTCGATTCCGAGCCGGCTTCATCGTGGAAGCCTCTTTCCCGCTGGGCTGGCTGGCGGTCTGAAGGCGACCGCCCGCCAGCCCAGCGGGAAAGTCAGAATTACCGCCGCGGTCTTTCGACCGCGGAACGGTAACCTGACGGCGGGACTTTGGCGGGCGGCCTCCGCCGCCCGCCAAGGTCAGAATGAGGGCCAAAGTGTCTTAAGTCTTTAAAAAGTAAACAAAGTCTCTTTCAAGCACAAAGAACCTGGTTTGGAGTGGAAAAACTCTGCAGAGGGCCGCAGAAGAGGAGATGCGTGGAAAATTGGTGTGTGCGTCGGTTACGCCCCTTCACACACGGACTTGCGTCGTTATTTTTCACGCAGGGAGACGTGCGTCGTTCTACGGGAAGAAAAATGGTGTGTGCGTCGGTTTGGCCCCTTCACACACGGACTTGCGTCGTTATTTTTCACTCGGGGAAGACGTGTGTCGTTTTCCGGCACACGGACCGTCTCCTTCTATGGATCGTGGGATTACCAGATGTCCCAGGGTCTGTGCGTGGATTCCTCAGCTTGTTATCCGGCTGTGCGTCGTTCCGGGAGGCTGTGCGTGGAATTTTCTTTCTCACTGCAGGTGCCGCGCCGATTTCCTCTCTGGAAGTCGGGCGGCGTTGTCCATGCGAGGCCGTGCGTCGAAGTTCCGGTCGAACCACAGGCGTCACGTCGAGCGGCGTCTTTCCGGATCGGCGTGTGGTGAATTTTTCACCGCGGAGCAAGCTGTGCGTCTAATTTTCAGTGCACACGGCGTCCAGTTGAAAAAGAGAAGTCTTTTGGGTCCTGAGACTTCAGGGAACAGGAGGCAAGCTCTATCCAAGCCCTTGGAGAGCACTTTTGCAGCCAGAGAAGAGTTCAGCAAGGCAGCAGGCCAACAGCAAGGCAGCAGTCCTTTGTAGAAAGCAGTCAGGTGAGTCCTTTAGGCAGCCAGGCAGTTCTTCTTGGCAGAATGCAGGTTCTGGTTCAGGTTTCTTCTCCAGCAAGTGTCTGATGTGGTAGGGCAGAGGCCCTGTTTTATACCCAAATGCGCCTTTGAAGTGGGGGAGACTTAAAAGAGTGGCTTAGAAGTGCACCAGGTCCCCTTTCAGTTCAATCCTGTCTGCAGGGTCCCAGTAGGGGGTGTGGCAGTCCTTTGTGTCAGAGCAGGCCCTCCACCCTCCCAGCCCAGGAAGACCCATTCAAAATGCAGATGTATGCAAGTGAGGCTGAGTACCCTGTGTTTGGGGTGTGTCTGAGTGAATGCACAAGGAGCTGTCAACTAAACCCAGCCAGACGTGGATTGTAAGGCACAGAAAGATTTAAGTGCAAAGAAATGCTCACTTTCTAAAAGTGGCATTTCTAGAATAGTAATATTAAATCCAACTTCACCAGTCAGCAGGATTTTGTATTACCATTCTGGCCCCATACTAAATATGACCTTCCTACTCCTTTCAGATCAGCAGCTACCACTTCAATAATGTATGAGGGCAGCCCCAATGTTAGTCTATGAAGGGAGCAGGCCTCACAGTAGTAAAAACGAATTTAGGAGTTTTACACTACCAGGACATATAAACTACACAGGTACATGTCCTGCCTTTTACCCACACAGCACCCTGCTCTAGGGGTGACCTAGGGCACACATTAGGGGTGACTTATATGTAGAAAAAGGGGAGTTTTAGGCTTGGCAAGTACTTTTGAATACCAAGTCGAAATGGCAGTGAAACTGCACACACAGGCCTTGCATTGGCAGGCCTGAGACAAGGTTAAGGGGCTACTTAAGTGGGTGGCACAATCAGTGCTGCAGGCCCACTAGTAGCATTTAATCTACAGGCCCTAGGCACATATAGTGTACTCTACTAGGGTCTTAAAAGTAAATCAAATAGCCAATCATGGATAAACCAATCAACAGTACAATTTACACAGAGAGCATATGCACTTTAGCACTGGTTAACAGTGGTAAAGTGCCCAGAGTTCAAAAGCCAACAACAACAGGTCAGAAAGAATAGGAGGAAGGAGGCAAAAAGTTTGGGGATGACCCTGTCAAAAAAGCCAGGTCCAACAATAATCCATAAATATATTTATATAATCCTGTTTGAAGTCTCTTTTGTGGTATATTCATAGTGTTACTGTGTAAATGTGTTGTGTAAACGCTTTATGCATTGCCTCTGATGATAAGCCTACCTACACTGACTCAAGCTACCAGAAGGTGAGTACAGGTTATCTTTGGTTTGTACCTGACTTACCCTGATGGTAGCAGTGGGTTCTGTCTGGCATAACTGCATACCTTAGCCAACCAGAAACCCCATTTCTAACATAATCTTTAATACAAATCTCACTTCGCCATTGAATTGGATTTTACTACCTATAAAAATAGTGTTTGAACCATTTCTTTAGCTTTCTCCACACCTGAGATGCAAAATGAATAGATTAATCTGCACTCTAGTTTTGTTTTTCTTCAAGGAACAGCCTGCGCTTTCCCAGTAAAAATAGGTTTTGTGGACCTGTCACTAAATGGACATGCAAAATGTAAATGTCTACATCCCCACGCATATATACTAGGCAACATACATTGTGGGCTACAAGGCCTACTTAGGAGTGACTTATTAATATTTAGATGTTATGTTTTTCCCTTGTCAAAAGGGTTATTTTGACAAGTCAAACTTCAGCAGTCAGGCTACAATGGTAGGCCTGGAGCTATGTTTTCCTTGTCACACTGGTGGATGGCACAATAATTGCTGTAGTCCACAGGTAACATTTAATTTTCCATACCATGGGGGGTGGGGGCATGGCTGAACACTGACCAAGATGGTTGCACTTTGAGTTGGCCCCACCGCTGCAAATAAATATATCCCCCATCTGTCCACACATCCATGCATGCCTCATTACTGAGCTTACCCATGAATGAGGCAAACAGGGAGCCAGTGGGGCCATGTGGGATGTTTTGGAGGTGAGTGTGTGCTCAGCCGAGGAGCAGCCTACAGTGTAGTGCCAGACCTGTGATTGACGGTTGTTGTCGCTATGAGTGTGGTAAGATGACCCATGACGCCCAACAACATCAGGGATGAGTCTCCAAGGAGCTGACGAACAGATGCAAGGCCTGGAGGGTCCTTTGTGGCACCAATGCTGCTGAGGCTATTACAGAGCAGGTGCAGGGCCCAAGGAGCAGGCCGCAATACTGAAGGCCTCGGAAGGGCCAATGGAGGATCTGCATGCCCAGACAACTTTGGGCCAGGGAGAATATGATAGACTGGGGCGAAATAGTGAGATGAGCCAATATCGGACAGTCCAAACTGCTGAGGGCCCCCGCCCTCTTCTTCCTTTCCCACTAGGCCCACCTGGTGAGAATGGTGAGGTGAGTGGCCAAGTGGGAGGCTGGATGACTTTGCGCTTGTGGTCCCACTCACACAGGGGGGCATGTCTGGCAGAAGCCCCTGATATAACGCCCCAGGGAGGGCCTGAAACTGTCAACAATCTGCCTTTAAATTGAGGTGGCCTAGACTGGGCACTTTTCTGTTGGGCCCTAGCCACACTGCACCAACGGTGAGGTGACATGGTTATTAGCAGGCCCTATCTGGAGACTGCATGGGAGTGTCTGCTTGTGAGACCTACCTGAAAAACTGGGGAGTGCGGCTTGGCACTCTCCCCCCACTGCTACGACTTGGCAATAGGGAGGCTGCTGTCCTGGTCACGTCCCACTGGGAGGACTCAGGGCCTTCTCTGCACTGACCTCTGCTGCTCTTCTTGCTAGCTGCTGCCCAACAGAAAGCTACTGGTAGTAAGCCCATGGACATTGTGTAAGCCACTGGGACTGGTGGTGGCTGGGGGATGGAGGAGCGATCATGGCGAGGTCCTTAGCCAACTCAACTGAACAAAATAGACAAATATGGGGTGGTAAAAGATAATTAACAACACTGCAGACACTTTGCAAACTTTAAAAGACAACTGGGTAGAAGATGCGGGAGAACTAGATGATGACCAATGGGAGGAGGCTCTGTAGAGCGCACAAGTTGTTGCAATTAGGGCAGGGTTCCAATTGATTAAACTTTGCATACTACACAGGACCTACTATTCCAGAACACTCCTACACAAACTGGGAAGGGGATGCTCCACTTGTTGTCTGAGAGGATGTGGTCAGGAGGACCCTTTTATCCACATACTCTGGACCAGCTATGTCATTCAGAACTATTGGATGGGGGAGACACGAATCCTGGAGTAGATACAGGGCTTAGAGGTCCAAATGTATGCAAAATGGCTTCTGGTATATATAGAGGTCAAAATAGAGTGGCCCAAATACCCAAACTGTGGTTAACTGTAGGAGCCGGGGTAGCCAAATGCAACGTGGAGCGAGTGTGGAAAGCCCCAATACCCCCCAGGGTTACTGACTGGGAATTGGACATGGATTCGTGTTAACAGGCGGAGAAAGTGGTGTGTCAAAGCAGAGGATGCCAGCAGAAAAGGGTGAAAGCTTGGGGTGGCTGGCGAGTTTATCGTGGATACTGAGAATATTAGAGTTGTGCCAATTGGGAATGTTGGGACCCTGTAATACAGTGATTTGGGCATACATTGATTGTTTGCTATTCCTTCTCATACGTCACATGGTGTGCTGTCCTGGGCTTATATATGGCATACCACTCTGCTTCTCACTTGTAGCAGAGACTGTACTGTTATTTTGGTTTGCAGTTGAAAAATCAAATTAAAAGATATTGGGGGTGATTCTGACCCCGGCGGTCACGGACCGCCGGGGCCAGGGTCGGCGGGAGCACCGCCAACAGGCTGGCGGTGCCCCGCAGGGCATTCTGACCGCGGTGGTTTGGCCGCGGTCAGAAAGGGAAAACCGGCAGTCTCCCGCCGGTTTTCCGCTGCCCTATTGAATCCTCCATGGCGGCGCAGCTTGCTGCGCCGCCATGGGGATTCTGACACCCCATACCGCCATCCTGTTCCTGGCGGTTCTCCCGCCAGGAACAGGATGGCGGTATGGGGTGTCGCGGGGCCCCTGGGGGCCCCTGCAGTGCCCATGCCAATGGCATGGGCACTGCAGGGGCCCCCGTAAGAGGGCCCCAAAAAGAATTTCAGTGTCTGCTTTGCAGACACTGAAATTCGCGACGGGTGCAACTGCACCCGTCGCACCTTCCCACTCCGCCGGCTCAATTCTGAGCCGGCGTCCTCGTGGGAAGGGTTTTTTGCACTGGGCTGGCGGGCGGCCTTTTGGCAGTCGCCTGCCAGCCCAGTGCAAAAGCCAAAATACCCTCAATGGTCTTTCGACCGCGGAGCGGTATTTTGGAGGGGGGAAGTCTGGCGGGCGCCGGAATGACCCCCATAGTTTCTGCACCATATACCATGGACTTACAAGAGAGTTTAATAGGGTAGATGGAGGGGGGGGGGGGCTCCAAAGTATGGTACAGGTTTTAGGGGAGAAGCACAGAGGCTTAATAGCTGTTTAGGAGTGGTAAGGTTAACGGAGGTCCAAAGCCAGCCCTCCAGCCACACACAAATTTGGGGACCACAATAAAAATAGGCTCATTGTAGACATACAGTAGGTATGGTAGTAGGGCATCCCACTTACGCCTTAAGGGCTGTGCTAGGATCATCATTATGCCTTTCAGGGTTTGGCTGAATCTCTCCACAAGACCATTGGTTTACAGGATGTGTAGGTCACTTCACACTCATCCTCTCATTCTACATGGATTTCATGGAGCAAGACATATAGGCCCTCATTCTGACCTTGGCGGTCGGCGGAGAGACGGCGGTCGGACCGCGAACAGACCGGCGGTATTAAAAATGGCATTCTGACCGCGGCGGTCACCGCCGCGACCGACCGCCACTTCCCCACTCCGACAGCCACGGCGGTCATGACCGACGGGCTGGAGTCTGCGCACTCCGGTCCGGCGGTCGACCCAAGACCGCCAACGGTATCATGACCCTGCTTACCGCCGCGGTTTCTGGCGGTCGGGAACCGCCATGCGAACAATGGCGGTAGGCACTATCGGGGCCAGGGAATTCCTTCCCTGGCACTGATAGGGGTCTCCCCCACCCCCCACTGCCTCCCCGAGTCCTCCCCCCACACCCTCCACCCCCCTGCCACCCCCCAGAGGTGGTACGAACCCCCTCCCCACCCCCACCCCGACATGCACATACACGCACCCCGACATGCACACACCCCCTACATGCACATATACACACCCCCTACACACACACATACACAACGGGGACACATACCCGCACACATACATGCCGACATGCGCACCCGCCGAACTACACACATTGCCCATAGGCACAGCAGCACTCCCCGCCCGCATGCACGCACTCACACACCCCCTCTACACACTCCCACGCACACCCCCATGCACGCACACATCACACAACACCCACCCACCCCCTCCCCTCACGGACGATCAACTTACCTTGTGCGTTGGTCCTCCGGGAGGTGACAGGAGCCATGGGGAGGTGACCGCCAACAGAAGACCGCCAACAGAAGACCGCCACACAGAAATGTGGGTCGTAATTCTGTGGGCGGTGTTCTGCTGGCGTGGCGGTGGAGGTTGACCAGTCTCCACTTTCCCGCCGACCGCCAGTGTGGCTGCTGGCGGTTTTCCGGCGGAACGCTCCCAGCGGTCAGAATGCGCACAGAGGCATACCGCCGCGGTCGGCGGTCTTCACCGCGGCGGTAACTCGGCGGTCTTGCGAAAAGACCGCCAAGGTCAGAATGAGGGCCATAATTTGGGCCCCTGTGTGCAACTACCTCTTTGGGGAACCCTACTCGAGTAATGATACCCATTGCCATCCACAAAGGTGTAGCCTCCAGGGTACCTGGATAAATCTGTTTCCCATAGAGGTCCAGGGACTTGATTAGGTCCATCCATAGGATGTGCCTCCCACAGGGAAGTTGTGGAGGGGAAAATGGCACTTCCCTCCTGACTTGCCACTTGCTTGACAAGTAATGCAGGAATGGCAGAAAGGTCTACTGTATTTCTCATTTGTATTTGTCAAAGTGGTGGGCCAGTTTTTTCCTAGATATTGGGCTGCTTTAGGTGTCCTGCCAAGTGTATGTTGGGGCTAACTCCAGCACGCAGGTCCGGTAGCAGTGGGGACCACCAGCACCCTGGCTGGCCTCGGTTAGAGATACTTAGCAGTAGCTCCATTTTTTGGGCCTCAGCCTGTTGTCAAAGGCCTTTTCGAGTAGGGCAGTCTCTCAGCAGTTTGCAGACTTCAGTCTGTGATGATCCAACTGGCCAGCTCAGGTAGGTCCCCCAGGGTAGAAACTGCCTCTGTAGGCCCTGGGTCAACTCCTTCAGGGTTGGGCTCTTCCCAGACTGTGGAAATTTCAGGGGTTGTTTTCCAGCACCCTTTGCCCCTTGCCCTTTCTCGTTCTGACTGGAACATGGTCCACTTTTTTAGACTCCAGGTCCCTCTGACTCATGACAGACTGCCCTTGTCCTGGTGATCACCAGCACTTATTCAGGTAGTTCCAAAATCTCAGGCGGTTCCTTGAGCTCTACTTCTTTTCAGATAATGTGCTTAAGGTCATTTACCATCAGACAGTCAACAGGCATAACAGGGCTAACAGCTACTTTTAGAGGACCAGTGACCTCCCCACCCACTGCAGGGTAACCATTGCCACAGGATGGTATCTGACTTGGTTGTCACATTCAACACATGGTGAGACACTTTGGGAAGGATATCCTTTGAGGACAGCAGCTGATACCTGACAGTAGTCATGCGGACTCCTATATCTCTCAGAGCCTCCACTTTCTTTCCATTGATGACTGGCCATTGCTTGAACTTCTTAGTACTAGCAGGCATGTAGGTTGTGGGTTCCATCTCCCCTTTATCCATGAACACTAGAGTAACCTCTGTCCACCCCCCAGTCCCCATAGTGCCAATTCCTTCACCCATCCCAATACTATCAAACCCTGTAGACTGCCTACCTTTGAGGAACTTCGTGGAGGAAGCTAAGTCCCCTCTCTTGCTCCCTGACTGTAGACAGTCATAGTACTGTCCTTGGATGTTGGGGGCCAGGGATTTCTCACTGTTAACTCGGTCCCCCTTCTGCCCCAAAGTGGACTTGGAATCCCCAACTTGGTAGCTTGTTTGGAGCTATTTAAAGAACTCCTTCTTGTGAGTAACCTTCTCCTCCACACCATCATTCTGCTTTTGAGGCCCTGAAATACCCTTCTTGTGGTTTCCCTCATGTACCTTCCGGGACCCTGAGGTGCTGAGCCACAGCTCAACCTCTTTCCCGAACTGCCTGGGATCAGTGAGCTTGGAATCAACCAGGTGCTGGTGCAACTGTATAAAACAATGTCTCAGAGTGTAAACTTGCATAAACACACTATACAGTGCATCATAGTCACTTACTTTGCTGCTTTCAACCAATCCTCTATTGTTTTAATGGAAACAGCAACAAAATCTTCCCAAGACTTAATTTCATCATTTTTGAATAAATTGTTGCATATATGTTATTTTCCTCGCCACCTTTTTTTATCCAGTAACACTTTTTATATTTCAAATATGTTATTTAGTGTACAGTGTATCTCATCTCTTGTGCTTGTGTAAGCTTGGTGAATGCTTAATCATCTGGAACATCATCTATCAAATCAGAAGAGTTTATTAGCACTAAGGCGAATAATAAATGTTGAGTTTTATTTCAACTGGTTGCCGTTGAGCTCTAAATTCCTGAGTGCGGCTCCTGTGAGATTTGCCTAGGGCTTTCTCAGACTTCGATTCTGAATGACAACCTTTTCTTCTGGACAGCCTGATTCTTAAAATCAGTCAGATATTTATTTATATATACATTAGTTGGTGAAATACCGATTATATTTGCCGAACTAATGATGTCCGGGAGACAGTGGACATTAACTACAAGGATTCTTCAGGGCACGTATCAGCAAGAATGGTACAAAGTAACTCTCTTAATTCTATTAGTACACATGTTGGATCCCTCAAGTCCACCATAGCTAATCCAGGTACATTCTTAAGTATGTATACATGTATTATTTGAACATCACATCAGAATCCAATGTCCTGAATTATTGGCCAATGGAGGTTGAAGGATATATAATTTCAATCAGTTGGGGCAAACACTACTATAACACACGCAACCTTTTGGATTGACGTTCCAAGGTGATCTAGATTACGGTGATTAACCGAATACTCTAGTCTCCTACAAAAATGTTTTAAAGATGGGATGGCAGAGCCTGAGACTTGCAGTTGGCACTCGGTCTCCTTCCACTTTCCCCCTTAAGGGATTCCCTATGATCTTCGAACTCTGTTCAAATGAGTCCTTCTAGGGGGCTGTAAGAGAGTTTGTTGGTGTTTCAGGCACAGATACTTTCTATCTGGCACCACATCTAAAAGAGTGGCTTAAGAAATCAGTTTCTAAGAGAGGTTATTGGGGTCTCATGGGCCAAGATAGGTTCATGTGACTCCAAGGGAGGTCATTGAGTGTCAAGCTCCATGGGGATGTTCTTGGATTATCAGGCTTTGAGAGAGGATATTGGGTCTCAGATTCTAAGAGGATTTCTTGGTGTCTGTTTTACAGCGGGTTCGACAAAGCAGAGGGAGACATATAGCCATAACAAAAGCCCTCAGCCATGCTCCAATGCACTTTTCCTTTGCTATCCACTTCTCTTTGTTCCATGTTTAAGATCAATAACCACCAGGTACGACCACGAGGTGCAATTGCAAAGCTGAAGGCATGAACCACATTGTAACAACTGCGTAGATAACGTACCAACCACAATATCAAGCAAACACACAAAGAGCTCCATTAGGAGAATTTAGGTGAAACTGCGTGCACTACAAAGCACATATGTCACCAATTACATAAATAAAGATTCTACCTTCCTAAGAACCTCCAAGAGTATCCTTTGAGGGATCCCTCTGTGCACCAAGGAATCAACATCAAGTGGTATATACGAAGGCAGGGGCACATGGCCATGGCCTGTTCTTAAATACTGGCATCACGCCATGTGTTTCTGCTGCTCAGAAAAAGGAAGTTCAAATTAACGTAGTTACAGCTAAAAAAGGGCTTTGGCAGTCACTGTGAGACTTAAGACCTGTTTCACAAAAAGGCTTCCTATCCTGTTCCACTAACCTGAATCTCTTCTTCTGAATCTTTATAACTTTATTTCGGCTATAAGCCATAAAAGTTGACAATACAAGACATAACATGATTAGGAAACATAACACTTTAAAAATTATAAGAATATAAACAGCATTGTTTTTAAACATTTTTGTTTTTACGAAATCTCACGACATATAAAAATATTAAGTCGTTAAAATTTTGCTTCCAACAGTTAAACTTTTCCAAACTAAATAAATATAATCTAAAAACCAAGTTATTAAAAACACGCGATTATAAGAATTCTAGTTCGTGTCTCCTATGTATTTTACAAGAACCTCACCACTGGGGAACCAATTTTGTCATTTATCTCAGTTATCTGGTATAAAAAAGAGAAAATTACATAATTTACTTTTTAAGAACCCTAGATGAGTAGTGAGGTCACAGGATTATAAAACCATACAGTTCATCATTATTCTTTACATCTACAAATCCAGACCTTTGAGGCTTTAACTTCATCCGATTAAAAACTGATATATTAAATGAATATAGTCTAAAAACAATGTGTTGGGATTACACGTTTATGATAAGTCTTTTGTTCTTATTGTCCATGCACTTCGCAGGTATCCCACAACAGAAAAAACTATTTTATCATTTGTGTCAGTTGTTAAGAGTCGTAATGCCGTATTCCATTCCCTTATCCCGATTGCCCTACATAGTGGAGCAATCCACCTTTTCCTAGGTACCAGATATCTAGGGCAGAAAAACATAAAGTGCGCAAGTGACTCTTTTGTCTTTTGACAATGATGGCAGTATGTTGAATTACAGTCCTCCGGTCTCCATTGTGCTGTAAATGTCTTGAGCGGAAGGGTCCCTAGTCTGAACTTAATGAATAGTGTTTTAATGTAGGGAGGATTTACATTATCCATGTAGGTCTCAAACTTGGGGCTACATTTATGGTCTAAGAACTGCAAAGTCAGACTACCATGATTTTTTAACCAAATTTGAGTCAGAATGATCTCCCAGTAGCGCCTTTTTACACGTTCCTTTATTTCCTTTGCCAAATTATGGGGAGCACTCCACACCTCCTCCATTTTGAGAAGTTTGCACGTGTCTCTGATATGTCTGAGCCAAGGGATCTTTAGTACGCTGTCATTTGCGAGAAATTCATCTAGTGCTGTATGAAGAGTGGACCGGCCCTCTGAGGTCCAAAGACGAATCCAATACATTATAGGTCTTAATGCAATTTCATTGTGTATTTCGTTCAGGGCTAAGTCAAATCTGAGCGGAGTGAGAGGGGTGCTCATCGGCAACTTCAGGAAGTTCCTAATAAACCGGTTTTCTACCGTAGTCAGACACCTAGAGTTGGTGTGTCCCCAAAGCTCAGCACCATAAATTGAGGCCGTTACTGCCACTGCTTTGTAGACGGTGATTGCAGGTGTTATCTCCCCTTCACAAGTATTAGCTATTTTTCTAGCTATCACTATAGACCTGTGCCTAAGTGCTGTCAGACTCTTCTTAATCTGTGCCGACCAGCGTTGGTCGTCACTTAGCCTAATCCCCAAATAGTCAAATTGTCTGACTCTCTCCACGAGTTGGCCTGCTATCGTCATTTTTCCCCTGAATAGTTTATGTGGGTTAAAAGCCATGAACTTAGATTTTGTTGGATTAATTTCAAGGCCTCTGTTGGAGCAAAAATTATAAAAAGTGTCCTATTCATTTTGCAAGCCCATAGGTGTTCTTGAGATTAGTAAGGTGTCATCGGCAAACATTAAAATAGGGATCGGGGTTCCAGCTAATCTTGGGGCATCATGATTACAGTGTAACAATTGGTCCGCAGCACCGTTTATATAGAGATTAAACAGTGTTGGTGCCAAGATGCAACCCTGCCTAACCCCTCTATTGACGGGTATGGCTTCCGTTAGGTCGCCACTATCTGACCAACGTACGTTAGCATAAGTCCCTTCATGTAAATATCTAATCAATCTTAGTAGTTCGCTATTGGGATGATAACTCTCCATAACTTCCCATAATGTATCCCGAGGTACCATGTCAAAGGCAGCTTTTAAATCGATAAAAGCTACATACAATTGGCTTTTATTGAGTGACAGGTATTTCCAACAAAGGAGGTTAAATCTAAATGCCTGGTCTATTGTGCTCACTCCTCTTCTAAAGCCTCCCTGAAATTCGGAGAGAATTTGGGAATCCTCTATCCATGTCTGTAGTCTGTTCAGCACTTGTTTAGTAAAGATCTTTTGGCTAACATCAATAAGACTGATAGGCCTATAGTTGTTGGGTTGTTCCCTTGGCCCTTTCTTGTAGATAGGGACTATGACTGCTCCTTGCCATGTAGTAGGGAGTCCTCCCCCCTCAGTACCTCATTGCTAAGTGCATTTAGATACAATGACCACGTTGTTGGGCGGGAGAGATATAGATCTCCTGGGATGCCATCAGGACCAGGGGCCTTTCCCTTGCGTGTAGATTGGAGAGCCTCTGTTGTTTCTTTTAGGGAGAAGAGGTCCAGATCAAATTTGGGTGGTGTTATACTCTCCCACGTTAAGGTATTGCCAATCGGATCGTTAGATTTTAGTAGGGGTGTACTAGTACTATTGGTATGTGGTTTTCTATATATATTTGAAAAGTGCGTCATCCGCGTTTCTGGTTGGATAACAGGGTAGCTTTCCATTTCTTGGGGGCTACTTTTGTCTGACACTAATTTCCAGAATAGATTAAAATCCTTCTCCTGGAGCGCCACAACCATCCTATTCCAATTCCTATTCGCCCATTCTTTTTTTGCATTTTTAAGTACATCTTTATATGCAGTCCTGCTCTTCCTTATCTCTCTATAATTCCCTTCTTTAAGTGCTCCCAGTAGCTGTACCTTAGCTTGACGGCAGGAGTTGGAGAACCACCTTGGGGTTTTAATCACAGTCTCTATCCGCTTCCTTATCGTCTGGAAATGAGGTTTTAATCGGGTGATCAAGGTATTGTGGAGATAGACCAAGTCTACCGATTTGATATTTATGTGTTTCAGGGGAGAAAGTGTTATTGCAACTGATCTATAGATCGCTAGCTGGAAATTTACATCACTTTCAACCCGATCCCATTTCACATTTTTACGATCATTGGTCCTAGTGAGGGCACTATTTGAAGTCCACGTTGACAGTGTCTTAGAACTGAATAAGATAGTGGAGAAGGAGGTGCTTAAAGCTAGATGGTCACTGTAAGGAAATGCCTCCTTGGCATGGTTGCCCCCTGACTCTTTGCCTTTGCTGATGCTATGTTTACAATTGAAAGTGTGCTGAGGCCTGCTAACCAGGCCCCAGCACCAGTGTTCTTTCCCTAACCTGTACTTTTGTATCCACAATTGGCAGACCCTGGCATCCAGATAAGTCCCTTGTAACTGGTACTTCTAGTACCAAGGGCCCTGATGCCAAGGAAGGTCTCTAAGGGCTGCAGCATGTCTTATGCCACCCTGGAGACCTCTCACTCAGCACAGACACACTGCTTGCCAGCTTGTGTGTGCTAGTGAGGACAAAACGAGTAAGTCGACATGGCACTCCCCTCAGGGTGCCATGCCAGCCTCTCACTGCCTATGCAGTATAGGTAAGACACCCCTCTAGCAGGCCTTACAGCCCTAAGGCAGGGTGCTCTATACCATAGGTGAGGGTACCAGTGCATGAGCATGGTACCCCTACAGTGTCTAAACAAAACCTTAGACATTGTAAGTGCAGGGTAGCCATAAGAGTATATGGTCTGGGAGTTTGTCAAACACGAACTCCACAGCACCATAATGGCTACACTGAAAACTGGGAAGTTTGGTATCAAACTTCTCAGCACAATAAATGCACACTGATGCCAGTGTACATTTTATTGTAAAATACACCCCAGAGGGCACCTTAGAGGTGCCCCCTGAAACTTAACCGACTATCTGTGTAGGCTGACTAGTTTTAGCAGCCTGCCACAAACCGAGACATGTTGCTGGCCCCATGGGGAGAGTGCCTTTGTCACTCTGAGGCCAGTAACAAAGCCTGCACTGGGTGGAGATGCTAACACCTCCCCCAGGCAGGAATTGTCACACCTGGCGGTGAGCCTCAAAGGCTCACCTCCTTTGTGCCAACCCAGCAGGACACTCCAGCTAGTGGAGTTGCCCGCCCCCTCCGGCCAGGCCCCACTTTTGGCGGCAAGGCCGGAGAAGATAATGAGAAAAACAAGGAGGAGTCACTGGTCAGTCAGGACAGCCCCTAAGGTGTCCTGAGCTGAAGTGACTCTAACTTTTAGAAATCCTCCATCTTGCAGATGGAGGATTCCCCCAATAGGGTTAGGATTGTGACCCCCTCCCCTTGGGAGGAGGCACAAAGAGGGTGTACCCACCCTCCGGGCTAGTAGCCATTGGCTACTAACCCCCCAGACCTAAACACGCCCTTAAATTTAGTATTTAAGGGCTACCCTGAACCCTAGAAAATTAGATTCCTGCAACTACAAGAAGAAGGACTGCCTAGCTGAAAACCCCTGCAGAGGAAGACCAGAAGACGACAACTGCCTTGGCTCCAGAAACTCACCGGCCTGTCTCCTGCCTTCCAAAGATCCTGCTCCAGCGACGCCTTCCAAAGGGACCAGCGACCTCGACATCCTCTGAGGACTGCCCCTGCTTCGAAAAGACAAGAAACTCCCGAGGACAGCGGACCTGCTCCAAGAAAAGCTGCAACTTTGTTTCCAGCAGCTTTAAAGAACCCTGCAAGCTCCCCGCAAGAAGCGTGAGACTTGCAACACTGCACCCGGCGACCCCGACTCGGCTGGTGGAGATCCGACACCTCAGGAGGGACCCCAGGACTACTCTGATACTGTGAGTACCAAAACCTGTCCCCCCTGAGCCCCCACAGCGCCGCCTGCAGAGGGAATCCCGAGGCTTCCCCTGACCGCGACTCTTTTAAACCTAAAGTCCCGACGCCTGGGAGAGACCCTGCACCCGCAGCCCCCAGGACCTGAAGGACCGGACTTTCACTGGAGAAGTGACCCCCAGGAGTCCCTCTCCCTTGCCCAAGTGGAGGTTTCCCCGAGGAATCCCCCCCTTGCCTGCCTGCAGCGCTGAAGAGATCCCGAGATCTCTCATTGACTAACATTGCGAACCCGACGCCTGTTCCTACACTGCACCCGGCCGCCCCCGCGCTGCTGAGGGTGAAATTTCTGTGTGGACTTGTGTCCCCCCCGGTGCCCTACAAAACCCCCCTGGTCTGCCCTCCGAAGACGCGGGTACTTACCTGCAAGCAGACCGGAACCGGGGCACCCCCTTCTCTCCATTCTAGCCTATGTGTTTTGGGCACCACTTTGAACTCTGCACCTGACCGGCCCTGAGCTGCTGGTGTGGTGACTTTGGGGTTGCTCTGAACCCCCAACGGTGGGCTACCTTGGACCAAGAACTAAGCCCTGTAAGTGTCTTACTTACCTGGTTAACCTAACAAATACTTACCTCCCCTAGGAACTGTGAAAATTGCACTGTGTCCACTTTTAAAACAGCTATTTGTGAATAACGTGAAAAGTATACATGCAATTTTGATGATTTGAAGTTCCTAAAGTACTTACCTGCAATACCTTTCGAATGAGATATTACATGTAGAATTTGAACCTGTGGTTCTTAAAATAAACTAAGAAAAGATATTTTTCTATATAAAAACCTATTGGCTGGATTTGTCTCTGAGTGTGTGTGCCTCATTTATTGTCTATGTGTATGTACAACAAATGCTTAACACTACTCCTTGGATAAGCCTACTGCTCGACCACACTACCACAAAATAGAGCATTAGTATTATCTATTTTTACCACTATTTTACCTCTAAGGGGAACCCTTGGACTCTGTGCATGCTATTCCTTACTTTGAAATAGCACATACAGAGCCAACTTCCTACATTGGTGGATCAGCGGTGGGGTACAAGACTTTGCATTTGCTGGACTACTCAGCCAATACCTGATCACACGACAAATTCCAAAATTGTCATTAGAAATTGATTTTTGCAATTTGAAAAGTTTTCTAAATTCTTAAAAGACCTGCTAGGGCCTTGTGTTAGATCCTGTTTAGCATTTCTTTTAGAGTTTAAAAGTTTGTAAAAGTTTGAATTAGATTCTAGAACCAGTTGTAGATTCTTAAAAAGTATTCCAACTTTTAGAAGCAAAATGTCTAGCACAGATGTGACTGTGGTGGAACTCGACACCACACCTTACCTCCATCTTAAGATGAGGGAGCTAAGGTCACTCTGTAAAATAAAGAAAATAACAATGGGCCCCAAACCTACCAAAATACAGCTCCAGGAGCTTTTGGCAGAGTTTGAAAAGGCCAACCCCTCTGAGGGTGGCAACTCAGAGGAAGAGGATAGTGACTTGGAGGAAAATTCCCCCCTACCAGTCCTATCTAGGGAGAACAGGGTCCCTCAAACCCTGACTCCTAAAATAATAGTCAGAGATGCTGGTTCCCTCACAGGAGAGACCAACACCTCTGAAATCACTGAGGATAGCCCCAGTGAAGAGGACATCCAGTTAGCCAGGATGGCCAAAAGATTGGCTTTGGAAAGACAGATCCTAGCCATAGAGAGGGAAAGACAAGAGATGGGCCTAGGACCCATCAATGGTGGCAGCAACATAAATAGGGTCAGAGATTCTCCTGACATGTTGAAAATCCCTAAAGGGATTGTAACTAAATATGAAGATGGTGATGACATCACCAAATGGTTCACAGCTTTTGAGAGGGCTTGTGTAACCAGAAAAGTGAACAGATCTCACTGGGGTGCTCTCCTTTGGGAAATGTTCACAGGGAAGTGTAGGGATAGACTCCTCACACTCTCTGGACAAGATGCAGAATCTTATGACCTCATGAAGGGTACCCTGATTGAGGGCTTTGGATTCTCCACTGAGGAGTATAGGATTAGATTCAGGGGGGCTCAAAAATCCTCGAGCCAGACCTGGGTTGACTTTGTAGACTACTCAGTGAAAACACTAGATGGTTGGATTCAAGGCAGTGGTGTAAGTAATTATGATGGGCTGTACAATTTATTTGTGAAAGAACACCTGTTAAGTAATTGTTTCAATGATAAACTGCATCAGCATCTGGTAGACCTAGGACCAATTTCTCCCCAAGAATTGGGAAAGAAGGCGGACCATTGGGTCAAGACAAGGGTGTCCAAGACTTCAACAGGGGGTGACCAAAAGAAAGGGGTCACAAAGACTCCCCAGGGGAAGGGTGATGAGACAACCAAAACTAAAAATAGTAAAGAGTCTTCTACAGGCCCCCAAAAACCTGCACAGGAGGGTGGGCCCAGAGCCTCTTCACAAAACAATGGGTACAAGGGTAAAAACTTTGATCCCAAAAAGGCCTGGTGTCATAGCTGTAAACAGCATGGACACCAAACTGGAGACAAGGCCTGTCCCAAGAAAGGTTCCACTCCAAACTCCCATCCAGGTAACACTGGTATGGCTAGTCTCCAAGTGGGATCAACAGTGTGCCCAGAGCAAATCAGGGTCCACACTGAAGCTACTCTAGTTTCTGAGGGTGGGGTGGATTTAGCCACACTAGCTGTCTGGCCGCCTAACATGCAAAAATACAGACAGCAACTCTTAATTAATGGGACTAGAATAGAGGGCCTGAGGGATACAGGTGCCAGTGTCACCATGGTGACAGAGAAACTGGTTTCCCCTGGCCAATACCTGACTGGAAAAACTTACACAGTCACCAACGCTGACAATCAGAGAAAAGTACATCCCATGGCAATGGTTACTTTAGAATGGGGAGGGGTCAATGGCCTGAAACAGGTGGTGGTCTCCTCAAATATCCCAGTGGACTGTCTGCTTGGAAATGACCTGGAGTCCTCAGCATGGGCTGAGGTAGAACTAAAAACCCATGCAGCAATGCTGGGTATCCCTGAACTGGTGTGTGTGAAAACCAGAGCACAGTGCAAGGCACAGGGTGAAAAAGTAGAGCTGGAGTCTGGAAAAATGACCCAGCCTACCAAGAGAACAGGAAAGTCAGTTGGGAAACCAACTGCAACACCGCAAAAGAAAGGGAACCTCTCTTCTCAGGAAGAAGTTCTGCCCTCTGAGGGAACTGAGCCTTTGGAGCTTGAACCTTATCAGGTTGAGCTCTTAGGCCCAGGGGGACCCTCAAGGGAGGAGCTGTGTAAGGGACAAGAAACCTGTCCCTCTCTTGAAGGCCTTAGGCAGCAAGCTGCTGAAGAGTCCAAAGGCAAGAAAAATGGAACGCATAGGGTCTATTGGGAAGATGGACTCCTGTACACTGAGGCCAGAGACCCCAAACCTGGTGCCACTAGGAGAGTGGTAGTGCCTCAGCTGTTCAGAGAGTTCATCCTAACATTGGCCCATGACATTCCCCTTGCTGGACATTTGGGACAAACCAAGACGTGGGAGAGGTTAGTCAACCACTTCTACTGGCCCAATATGTCCAACATGGTTAAGGAGTTTTGCCTCTCCTGCCCCACCTGTCAAGCCAGTGGTAAGACAGGTGGGCATCCAAAGGCCCCCCTCATTCCACTTCCAGTGGTGGGGGTTCCCTTTGAAAGAGTGGGTGTGGACATAGTTGGTCCACTGGAACCCCCCACAGCCTCAGGAAATATGTATATCCTGGTAGTAGTGGATCATGCTACCAGGTATCCTGAAGCTATTCCCCTTAGGTCGACTACTGCCCCTGCAGTAGCCAAGGCCCTCATTGGTATCTTTACCAGAGTGGGTTTCCCTAAGGAGGTGGTGTCTGACAGAGGTACCAACTTCATGTCAGCATACCTAAAGCACATGTGGAATGAGTGTGGAGTGACTTATAAATTCACTACACCATACCATCCACAAACTAATGGCTTGGTTGAGAGATTCAACAAGACATTAAAAGGCATGATCATGGGGCTCCCAGAAAAGCTCAAAAGGAGATGGGATGTCCTCTTGCCATGTCTGCTTTTCGCTTACAGAGAGGTGCCACAGAAGGGAGTAGGATTCTCACCCTTTGAACTTCTGTTTGGTCATCCTGTAAGGGGACCACTTGCCCTTGTTAAAGAAGGCTGGGAGAGACCTCTCCATGAGCCTAAACAGGACATAGTGGACTATGTACTTGGCCTTCGCTCTAGAATGGCAGAGTACATGGAAAAGGCAACCAAAAACCTTGAGGCCAGCCAACAGCTCCAGAAGTTTTGGTATGACCAAAAGGCTGCACTGGTTGAGTTCCAACCAGGGCAGAAAGTCTGGGTTCTGGAGCCTGTGGCTCCCAGGGCACTCCAGGACAAATGGAGTGGCCCTTACCCAGTACTAGAAAGGAAGAGTCAGGTCACCTACCTGGTGGACCTGGGCACAAGCAGGAGCCCCAAGAGGGTGATCCATGTAAACCGCCTTAAACTCTTCCACGACAGGGCTGATGTCAATCTGTTGATGGTAACAGATGAGGATCAGGAGGCAGAGAGTGAACCTCTCCCTGATCTTCTGTCATCAGACCCAAAAGATGGCACAGTAGATGGAGTGATCTAGTCAGACACCCTCTCTGGCCAACAGCAAGCTGATTGTAGGAGAGTCCTACAACAGTTTCCTGAACTCTTCTCCTTAACCCCTGGTCAGACACACCTGTGTACCCATGAGGTGGACACAGGAGACAGCATGCCTGTCAAGAACAAAATCTTTAGACAATCTGACCATGTTAAGGAAAGCATCAAGGTGGAAGTCCACAAGATGCTGGAATTGGGAGTAATTGAGCGCTCTGACAGCCCCTGGGCTAGCCCAGTGGTCTTAGTCCCCAAACCTCACACCAAAGATGGAAAGAAAGAGATGAGGTTTTGTGTGGACTACAGAGGGCTCAATTCTGTCACCAAGACAGATGCTCATCCAATTCCAAGAGCGGATGAGCTCATAGACAAATTAGGTGCTGCCAAATTCTTAAGTACCTTTGACTTGACAGCAGGGTACTGGCAAATAAAAATGGCACCTGGAGCAAAAGAGAAAACAGCATTCTCCACACCTGATGGGCATTATCAGTTTACTGTTATGCCCTTTGGTTTAAAGAATGCCCCTGCCACCTTCCAAAGGTTGGTGAATCAAGTCCTTGCTGGCTTGGAGTCCTTTAGCACAGCTTATCTTGATGATATTGCTGTCTTTAGCTCCACCTGGCAGGATCACCTGGTCCACCTGAAGAAGGTTTTGAAGGCTCTGCAATCTGCAGGCCTCTCTATCAAGGCATCCAAATGCCAGATAGGGCAGGGAACTGTGGTTTACTTGGGACACCTTGTAGGTGGAGGCCAAGTTCAGCCACTCCAACCCAAGATCCAGACTATTCTGGACTGGGTAGCTCCAAAAACCCAGACTCAAGTCAGGGCATTCCTTGGCTTGACTGGGTATTACAGGAGGTTTGTGAAGGGATATGGATCCATTGTGACAGCCCTCACTGAACTCACCTCCAAGAAAATGCCCAAGAAAGTGAACTGGACTGTGGAATGCCAACAGGCCTTTGACACCCTGAAACAGGCAATGTGCTCAGCACCAGTTCTAAAAGCTCCAGATTATTCTAAGCAGTTCATTGTGCAGACTGATGCCTCTGAACATGGGATAGGGGCAGTTTTGTCCCAAACAAATGATGATGGCCTTGACCAGCCTGTTGCTTTCATTAGCAGGAGGTTACTCCCCAGGGAGCAGCGTTGGAGTGCCATTGAGAGGGAGGCCTTTGCTGTGGTTTGGTCCCTGAAGAAGCTGAGACCATACCTCTTTGGGACTCACTTCCTAGTTCAAACTGACCACAGACCTCTCAAATGGCTGATGCAAATGAAAGGTGAAAATCCTAAACTGTTGAGGTGGTCCATCTCCCTACAGGGAATGGACTTTATAGTGGAACACAGACCTGGGACTGCCCATGCCAATGCAGATGGCCTTTCCAGGTTCTTCCACTTAGAAAATGAAGACTCTCTTGGGAAAGGTTAGTCTCATCCTCTTTCGTTTGGGGGGGGGTTGTGTAAGGAAATGCCTCCTTGGCATGGTTGCCCCCTGACTCTTTGCCTTTGCTGATGCTATGTTTACAATTGAAAGTGTGCTGAGGCCTGCTAACCAGGCCCCAGCACCAGTGTTCTTTCCCTAACCTGTACTTTTGTATCCACAATTGGCAGACCCTGGCATCCAGATAAGTCCCTTGTAACTGGTACTTCTAGTACCAAGGGCCCTGATGCCAAGGAAGGTCTCTAAGGGCTGCAGCATGTCTTATGCCACCCTGGAGACCTCTCACTCAGCACAGACACACTGCTTGCCAGCTTGTGTGTGCTAGTGAGGACAAAACGAGTAAGTCGACATGGCACTCCCCTCAGGGTGCCATGCCAGCCTCTCACTGCCTATGCAGTATAGGTAAGACACCCCTCTAGCAGGCCTTACAGCCCTAAGGCAGGGTGCACTATACCATAGGTGAGGGTACCAGTGCATGAGCATGGTACCCCTACAGTGTCTAAACAAAACCTTAGACATTGTAAGTGCAGGGTAGCCATAAGAGTATATGGTCTGGGAGTTTGTCAAACACGAACTCCACAGCACCATAATGGCTACACTGAAAACTGGGAAGTTTGGTATCAAACTTCTCAGCACAATAAATGCACACTGATGCCAGTGTACATTTTATTGTAAAATACACCCCAGAGGGCACCTTAGAGGTGCCCCCTGAAACTTAACCGACTATCTGTGTAGGCTGACTAGTTTTAGCAGCCTGCCACAAACCGAGACATGTTGCTGGCCCCATGGGGAGAGTGCCTTTGTCACTCTGAGGCCAGTAACAAAGCCTGCACTGGGTGGAGATGCTAACACCTCCCCCAGGCAGGAATTGTCACACCTGGCGGTGAGCCTCAAAGGCTCACCTCCTTTGTGCCAACCCAGCAGGACACTCCAGCTAGTGGAGTTGCCCGCCCCCTCCGGCCAGGCCCCACTTTTGGCGGCAAGGCCGGAGAAGATAATGAGAAAAACAAGGAGGAGTCACTGGTCAGTCAGGACAGCCCCTAAGGTGTCCTGAGCTGAAGTGACTCTAACTTTTAGAAATCCTCCATCTTGCAGATGGAGGATTCCCCCAATAGGGTTAGGATTGTGACCCCCTCCCCTTGGGAGGAGGCACAAAGAGGGTGTACCCACCCTCCGGGCTAGTAGCCATTGGCTACTAACCCCCCAGACCTAAACACGCCCTTAAATTTAGTATTTAAGGGCTACCCTGAACCCTAGAAAATTAGATTCCTGCAACTACAAGAAGAAGGACTGCCTAGCTGAAAACCCCTGCAGAGGAAGACCAGAAGACGACAACTGCCTTGGCTCCAGAAACTCACCGGCCTGTCTCCTGCCTTCCAAAGATCCTGCTCCAGCGACGCCTTCCAAAGGGACCAGCGACCTCGACATCCTCTGAGGACTGCCCCTGCTTCGAAAAGACAAGAAACTCCCGAGGACAGCGGACCTGCTCCAAGAAAAGCTGCAACTTTGTTTCCAGCAGCTTTAAAGAACCCTGCAAGCTCCCCGCAAGAAGCGTGAGACTTGCAACACTGCACCCGGCGACCCCGACTCGGCTGGTGGAGATCCGACACCTCAGGAGGGACCCCAGGACTACTCTGATACTGTGAGTACCAAAACCTGTCCCCCCTGAGCCCCCACAGCGCCGCCTGCAGAGGGAATCCCGAGGCTTCCCCTGACCGCGACTCTTTTAAACCTAAAGTCCCGACGCCTGGGAGAGACCCTGCACCCGCAGCCCCCAGGACCTGAAGGACCGGACTTTCACTGGAGAAGTGACCCCCAGGAGTCCCTCTCCCTTGCCCAAGTGGAGGTTTCCCCGAGGAATCCCCCCCTTGCCTGCCTGCAGCGCTGAAGAGATCCCGAGATCTCTCATTGACTAACATTGCGAACCCGACGCCTGTTCCTACACTGCACCCGGCCGCCCCCGCGCTGCTGAGGGTGAAATTTCTGTGTGGACTTGTGTCCCCCCCGGTGCCCTACAAAACCCCCCTGGTCTGCCCTCCGAAGACGCGGGTACTTACCTGCAAGCAGACCGGAACCGGGGCACCCCCTTCTCTCCATTCTAGCCTATGTGTTTTGGGCACCACTTTGAACTCTGCACCTGACCGGCCCTGAGCTGCTGGTGTGGTGACTTTGGGGTTGCTCTGAACCCCCAACGGTGGGCTACCTTGGACCAAGAACTAAGCCCTGTAAGTGTCTTACTTACCTGGTTAACCTAACAAATACTTACCTCCCCTAGGAACTGTGAAAATTGCACTGTGTCCACTTTTAAAACAGCTATTTGTGAATAACGTGAAAAGTATACATGCAATTTTGATGATTTGAAGTTCCTAAAGTACTTACCTGCAATACCTTTCGAATGAGATATTACATGTAGAATTTGAACCTGTGGTTCTTAAAATAAACTAAGAAAAGATATTTTTCTATATAAAAACCTATTGGCGGGATTTGTCTCTGAGTGTGTGTGCCTCATTTATTGTCTATGTGTATGTACAACAAATGCTTAACACTACTCCTTGGATAAGCCTACTGCTCGACCACACTACCACAAAATAGAGCATTAGTATTATCTATTTTTACCACTATTTTACCTCTAAGGGGAACCCTTGGACTCTGTGCATGCTATTCCTTACTTTGAAATAGCACATACAGAGCCAACTTCCTACAGTCACTATCAGTACGAGGGAGAACTATCATGTCAGTTAGGGATTTCCAGAGGGCGTCGTTTACTAAAACATAGTCCAGGTGGCTAGTGTATATGCCTCTCCTGTATGTAGGTGACGCCGGGTTATCTGATCTGGTATTCCCATTTACTATTCTTAATCCCTTAATTTTTATTAGGTCTTCTAGTAGTTCTGAAGCTCCTCCTTCTTTCTTGGATGTAATTTGTACCGGTCCTGATCTATCCCATGAGTCTGTGAGTTGAGTACCCTCTTGCTGATTGCCATCTCTGTGGTTCAATTTCATATTGAAGTCGCCCGCAACAATTAAGCCCCGTCCATTAGGTAGGTAGTTAAAAAAGTCTACTAATGAGCTCATCTGGACGGTCTGGGTCCTTTGGGTGCCAGGTCTAATATATAAGTTTACAATTATTATGTTAACAAGACCTTTAACGGTACTGATTTCAACCGCAACAGCTAGTAAATCCCTTGTAGGGGATACTATCTCTTTTACTTTTGGGAACAGATCGTGTTTTAGCCAAATTATCAGACCTCCTGAAGCCCTACCTGATGGTGATGGAAGTGCAGCCTTCTGGAAGGTCCAATAGCCTTCTCTATTTATTACAGATGGCGCCCATGTCTCCTGTAATAAAATGATGTGGTGTTGATCTATAAGTCTACACCAGTCAGGATTAGCTGTTTTCTGAGTCAAGCCTGCCACATTCCAAGATAAGATCCTAATCGGTAAGTCATGGTCATACCCATTTTCTGGTAGATTTTCCCTAATCTCATATGAACGAAATAGTTCTTGCTGGGACTTCTCCTTTGGCGAGCCACTACAATATGTTTTAGGCTCTGTTCCCAGGATATTAAATAAGTCATTTTTTGTGTTATAGGGGTCAGGGTTGGGTATGCCATCGCTCCCAACTTCAACGGCGGGAGCTTCAACGGCGGGTGCTTCACGTCAATCTATGTCTGAAGTATGGCTATGCTTTCGATCCCTTCTCTGCGGGCAAGGATACTGGGCCATTGTATTGTTGATTCTCTCTTGTGGGAACCGGTTTGTCAATGATTGAGGAATTCTATGAACGAGTGTCATTTGGGAAGAGGTACCCGGTCTCATTCTTTCCTCAAGTGCCAAAAGGCCCTTGACTAAATTCTGACTGGTCAATTTTATCCCTATGAGATCTGATGTTGGACCTGTTTTTGTGAGTCTCTGCACCATGACTATATCGTCCCTTATAATGGATCTGCACTTCTTTGTCCTTCTTATCCAATGTATAACTTTATTTTTAAGAGATTCCCCTTGCTCAAATTGGTCTTTGCTTAACTTGGGAACGTTTGTTATGTAAATATCATAATCCTTATGTCTAATCTGATTTTGGAGGTTATTTCCCAAGAAGCGTTTGGAGCTTTTGTCTAAGTGTCCTTCTCTATGCATCTTCCAATTAGTCCCTGTGTCCAAAGGTGGATTGTAATTATTATGAACACACGCTGCAGGAAGTGCATTATTGCCCCCTTGAGTAATCTGTGTTACCATTCCGACCCCTTGACCCTTACACCTCTGTGAGATGGGTGGTTCCGATATTACAACTGACTTTGGCAAGGAGTTAGGGTCTACTTTTTGTGATGTCTTCCTTATGTCCCCAATTACTGCAGATATACCGTCCAGCTTCTCATATATCATGTGGGTAAATGATGTTAGATGTTCTCTAAGACTTAAGATTTCGTCTCTTATCTGTGCTAACTGGAGGTCGGCTAGATGTTCTTTCTGAGTAGGTATGACTGGAACTGGCTCCTCAGTTCCTCTTAGGGTGGTTCTCTCTGATTCAGCTGGCGATGGTAGAACAAGGGGTAAGAAGCGATTATTGCAGTTTGGCAGGGGGGATACACCATCTTGCTGGTTAGGCAGGTTTAATTTAGGGCTCTCTGTTGGATTCTTATGAATTTCTAACTTCCCAAGTTCTGTGCTGGAGCCCTGTGGTATAGATATCTGCGGGTCTCTATGCACAGGAGCGAAGAAAGATTTTATATCGTTAGAGGAGGAAAGAGCATCTTTCCTACGAGATTTTGAGGGTTTAGTGGCTAACAAACTCTCCACTTCCTCTATAAGATCGTCAATTTGGGAGAGCGTGCAATTTTCGGCCGCGTGTCGAGGTGCTCTTTTTGCCCTTCCCTGCTCAGTAGTATTACTGGTAGCTTTCCTTTTTCCGATCTTGATAAGATATTAGCCTAGGAAACGTTATAACTAAGGCAAGAGGGAGAAATTATGAATACCTTGGCTAATGTATTCCAGAAGCCAATAGGCCCTAAATATAAAGTAGTGCGATATGGGTGCGGTTGTTTGTACTTTAATAAATCCTAGCGCAGTGCTTTTTAGGGGGCATCACATTTAAACCTACCTATTTCAAAATGTTAGGGGGGTGGCCCTGCCCTGGCTCTTCCTGGCAATGACTGGCAATGACGGGCAAGGACGGGCAAGGACGGGCCCGCCCTTGGCCAGGGCTTTGCCCGGGCGCCGCCCGCGCGCGTCCCGCGCGGCGGGAGCGCGATTGAAATTTAAAGGGCTCCTGCCCTCTAACTGGCTCCTGGTGTCCCGACAACAGTGCGCTTCCCGCGACGGCGGGAGCGCGATTGAAATTTAAAGGGCTCCTGCCCTCTAACTGGCTCCTGGTGTCCCGGCAACAGTGCGCTTCCCGCGACGGCGGGAGCGCGATTGAAATTTAAAGGGCTCCTGCCCTCTAAATGGCTCCTGGTGTCCCGGCAACAGTGCGCTTCCCCTAACCAGTTCAGATGGCTTATGATATTTTTACAGTAGCAAATAGTTTTTTTTTAATTTGTGATCTAGGCTACTAGAATTAAGTGATTCTACACAGACGGTTTTTTCCGCATAACTATAGAGTTACTGCATTTCCGCCATCGGTTGCCTAATTTGCAGATTTCGATATAAACGATTTTTCTGCATCTCAATTGTGATCAAAAGTTACAAACAAAAACAGAACCGTTTTGCAGCATATTAGCATTCTCTCTCTGGATAGATTACTAGGGACACTTTTCATGTGATGATTGCCGAAGTCATCCATTAAACTTGTGCTAATGAGGTGAAACTTTTGGCAAAGCAGTTTTAACGTGCAGTATGAAAGATGCACTATCTATTATAATCTTTGGACTTCTGCATTGTCTTACTTATGCCGCTCCTTAAAGTCACCAGTGTTTGATATCAAAACTTTGTACCCTAAAATCAACTTTTTTTTTTAATTCCAGCAATATACTTTGTGCCTGATTCTGCACAGGGTACACAGTGAAATGCGTCTGCACTTCTGAGGAAAAGATGTCGGGCCCTTGCACATACTGCCGCATGCTCCCAGCCTCACCAGGCCTGTGGGGTGCCTCTTAAGGGCCTCAAAGTTCATTCACACGTTCGGTTTTGCATGCTAATGACAGCGCAACGTGGTTTCAAAAATCCCCAGATGTTGAACTTCCCCAAAGTGTTTATCTCGGCCCTCCTTCCAAATCCCTGTGTGCCAGTTCGGTGGTTGGCACTGTGGTGAACTTCTCCTGTGGGTAAGTGCTCTGCGATTACAGGACATTTTGCATTAACTTACTTTGAGAGGGCCTCTAATACACTGTATTCACCTCCTCAAGCGCACAAAAACGGCGGTGGCCGTGCGTGAAGACTGTGCTATAATGCATTTTTTTTTTAACTCTACCTTCTGCAAATTACTTCCCTTCTTTTATTTTTGTCATGACGTGTCCTACCTTTATGAAGTATATATGACTTCTAAAGGAGAATACATTGTATTCTGGACAAATATTTTGAAAAGCTTACTGCCAATAACAGTCTCTGAAATTAGTTGATTGCTAATGACATTCTACATACTTCGTTCTGGCAAACTAGCATTTATTAGCCTAAAATGATTGCATGTTACAAGTAAATATATATCACATTGAATAAATGGTATTACATGTCACCTTTATAGTTGGTACTTATGGTTAACTATTATTGGGCAACGTGATGGTTCGCACCGGTCTGTTTTTGAAGCGTGCTGGCTCTGTTGTGATTGGTTTTCCTCGTGTGTAATGACTTTATTTTACATCACGCTGCATGCATCCTTTCTGCCATGTCTAAGGGCTATGACGGGCAGGTGCCACTGCTACCCAACGGAATAGTCGCCAGTTTCCGCAGCTGAGGAGGCTGGGAGGCAGACGTGTATTCTGACTTGCCACATGCACAACACAGCAGGGGTCAGCCGCAAGCACTGGCCCCTGGGAGCCATCTTGGCAGCTTTATTGATTTGTATATAGTGTGGCCCTGGCTGGGAATCAACAGAGAATTGCGAAGCTAGTAGGAAATGATAGAGGAGCGTGAAAATACCAAAGTACAACAGGACAGAGAAAGTTGGACCGCGGTCCCCCTTCCATTAAGGCCCAAGGTATTGATGAGACTGAAGACAAGCAGGCCTCATGTGCAGGAGGATGGAATTCCACATTTGGGGAGCACAATATGAACCTGAAAAGGTTGGTTTCGTTGTTTCTCAATTTGCACTTTGTATCGGCGTACAACAGACATGTACATATGGGTATAATAGCAGGATGGCCCGGATTATGAGATGAGGATAAATTGTGATCCTTGTGCTAACAAGAGTTTCTGTATGGATCTGAATTCCACCTAATGCAGCAATTACTGCACCAACTGCACATTTCTCTAGCCAGATTGTGCCAGCAGGGTCAGACTGGGACAGAAATTAGACCTGGCACCAACATAAAAGTGGCCCCTATTAGAGAATTAGAGAGCAAAAAAAGTGGCCTATGCTTGCAAATCGGGGCAGTTTTGAATGTGTAAAGGCACGCAGTGTGGGTGTTTTGCAAGACATGGATTTGTACTTGCTACAGGCAAGTAATTGTTTTAACATCAGGGAAATTAACAGTAAAAACTGGCCCTGCAGACCATAACAGACGCCCACAAACAGCCAAGAAACTACCCCACACACTGACATGTCAAACTAGCCATCGAGCACCACCTAACTGCCCTATAGACAAAATAACAAAAGGCGGATAAGGAGATCATTCAAACCCTAATTGATGAAATATAAATTGATTTGATCAACAATATACATAATAAACAATAAACAATATATACATAGAGCTAGCTCTTGGTACTGAGCATCAAAGTGACAAAGAAAATAATTCAACACTCAGGCATACAAGAAAACCAACATGTTTTAGTTAAAACGACAAACAAAAGACAAACGGAAATGGGGGGTTACACAAAATCCCAGCCTCCAACAGACTAATGACCAAAATTTGTCCCACCAAGTCCATAGATAGAGCAAAAAATGCTGTTGGCAAATTCTTACAAGAATATAGTTTGACCAGGACCGAATCTGTTGATAATTTTTTTTTCGTGTGTTGACAAAAGCCAAGTCCACAAGTAATGGATAGATCTCAACATTTTGGTCTCTTATATAATTAATATACGAATCCATCTTCAGAAAATGCTTACAAACTAAATACCTCATAGATTTCCCTAATATATGTGCATGTTCATTATAACTCAACATGGATGTAACCTACAAATCCATTTATTGCAATTTTATCTCATAGTGCATCTTAGTGGTACACGCACCACCGAACAGGCCTATGAACATCTAAACTCTGAGGACTCTATGTCCTTTTGGTAAGTAGACATAAATGAACCTCATTGTTTCAGCCAAAGCTTGTTGGGTGTATGTCATGGGTTATTAATCACTCAGCTAAATTTCAGGATTCCTCCTTAGCACTTGCACTGCAACACAAAAGGCCTCTTTTGTAGTTCCTGTGGTGACACTTACAGGTAGAATGGATAGTGTTCTTGGAATAAGACTGCCACCTACCCCCACATGATCAGGGCACTATGGCCTGGCCCTTTCTGATACAAACAATTACTGCCATTTACTACAACTACATGAGTAAAACTGAAATTATTATAACAGGAAAAGACCTTCATTTCAGGGACGACCATTGAAGGCCATCCTCTCTTGGACCTCCCCTCAATTCAAGACTGCTGTAAAATATCTTGGCATACGGGTGGACAGATTCCTAACTTTTGAAGTGCAGGCTGAAGCAGCAGCAGGCATCTGCTTTAGGGTCCTGCGGAGCCTCAAACTTATTCTTGGATTTTTCCATCCCAGCACTCGTCAGATCATTATTTGGGCAGCAGCCTTATCCCAACTGGACTACTGTAGCATCTTATATCTAGGAGCTAACAAGTCAGTAATCTGCAGACTCCAGCGGGTTACAAATGCTGCAGCCAGGCTACTGTTTTCTCTGCCAAAAATGTGCCTGGCTTCTGGCCTCCTCAGCAAACTGCACTGGCTCCCTGTGGAGAAGAGTGTACAGTTTAAGACCTTGTGCAAAATGTTGTTTTCCCAGGGAGCTCTCAGTCAGTCTAGTTTGATGTCCCTGTACTAACCCTCTAAGCCCCTGCGCTCAGCCAACTTTAATCTGCCCATTGTCCCACTTGTTAGGAGAGTAAGAGCGGTGGTTGCTCATTTCATGCAAAAGCTCTAGCCCTCTGGAATGCACTTCCCCTTACTATTAGGAATGTTCAGAATCACACGTCTTTTATGAAAATTCTGAAGACTTGGCTCTTCTCTTCTTGAACTCTCCTTTTGGGCCCTTTTTTCCCTGGCCACTACAGTAGCAGGTTTTGTCTTTTTGGGATTTGCTCTGGGAAACCCTGTTTCTGGGGCAGCTATGCACTCTATAAAACCTATAACATATAAGATAACTACAACTGCACAAACACGTTTGTTTGTGAAATGAGTAATGATGCGAGAGAGTCCGGGGTGCTAGGAGGTAGATGATAACCCTAGTATGGATGCTTACCACTACCAACCCTGATGCATCTAATTCAGTCATCACTATCTCATTAATTTATCTTGCATTCGCCAGAATCACTGATTATGCCCTATAGAATATGATCATATTATCCCCTGAAGAGAATTGGGCAATCAATTAGGAAACAATCTGTCTATGAGTCTAACCTACTCACCTTTGTTTATTACAAGTGCAATGGGTGTTGTGATCGCTACTTTGAGCCTATATTTATGATATTGTGTAGTTTTCTTGCTCGTGGTTTTATTGTTTAGCAGTAAGCCAATTTTCAAAACCCTTGCTTTGCTATCTCCATCTTGGAGAAGTGATTCACAAAACTGCATGCACTTTTTAGCGCACAGTCCCCTCATCACCATATATAATCTAATGCTACCTCTTGCACAGAGTCCTTTGATCACCATACTTAACTAATGTTACCTATTAGCACATAGTCCCCTCATTACCATATATACTTTAATGCTATCTCTCAGCATATAGTCCCCTGATCACCATGTACACTACAATGCAACCTCTTAGCACACAGTCCCCTCATCGCCATATATTCTCCAAAGGGAACTTTTAGCACACCGTTCCCTGGTCACCATATAGTCTCTAATGCTACCTCTTAGCGCACTGTCTCCTGGACCTGGTCATCATATATACTATAATGCAACCTCTTGGCACACAGTCTTTGATCACCATAAATACTCTAATGCTTCCTCTTAGAACACTGTCTCCTGGTCACCAGGTACACTATAAGAATGTAACCTCTTAGCACACTGCCCCCTGATCACCATATATAGGATAATGCTACTTCTTAGCACATAGTCCCCTGGTCACCATGAATACTCTAATACTACCTCTTAGCACACTGTCTCATGGGCCTGGTCAATATATATACTATAACGTAACCTCTTAGCACACAGTCCTCTGATTATCATATATACTCAAAGGCTACTTCTTAGCAAACTACCTCCTGATTACCTTATATACTCTAACGCTACCTCTTAGCACACAGTCCCCTGATTATCATATATACTCAAAGGCTACTTCTTAGCAAACTACCTCCTGATTACCTTATATACTCCAAAGCTACCTCTTAGCACGCTGTCTCCTGGTCACTTTATATACCATAATGCTACCTCTTAGCACACAGTCCCCTGATCACCATATATACTATTATGTTACTTCTTAGCACACTGTCGCCTCATCACCATATATATGCTAATTCTACCACTTAGCACACAGTTCCTTCATCACCACATATACTCTGCCAAGTCCTGTGGGGGAGTTTCTTGTATTTGTTCAATATTAGTTTCACTCCAAGACATTCCTGAATGTGGCTCGGGATGAGAAACCTGACAAGTCAAGCACCAGTGCCTCTGACTGTTACATGTACACAAGTGACTTAAGATGTCACTAACAGGTCACCACAGGGATGATGTAAAATTCAGTTCTAGCCAAAATCCTCATTCCGCTTTTACTTGTCTTGAAGCAATGCGTAGAACACAACTCTTAACTTGCTTCTTCACAGCATGCAACACACCAAATTTTATTTTCTGGAATCATAATTATATAACACTTTTTTATTTTGAAAAAGATGCCAGTTTTAAAGCCGTGGACTTATAAATGCCTGGGTTAATCTTGTGCTTTTGTTTGCCCAGTCAATCTCTGATGGGAAGTTCTACATGTATTTCCCACGTTTACAGTCCCGAGCTGGTTGCAAATTCTTTATAAACTTCTGTTTATACAACAGGCTCATTTGCCTGCGTGCTGACAGTTAGTATGAAAGTTATCTACGCAGTATGCTGGAATCTAACTCATTTTTTCAAGTTTTGAGTGACGTCAGAAAATGAGAAGTGCTTAAATACCTGCGATTGAATCACTGAGGGATCGCCTTGGAGCACTTCTTCCATCCAGGTAAATATGATTTCTTTCCTTGTGTTGCATCTGTATTTTTGCCAGAAATTCATCGCTACTAGTGCAGAAAGGGTAAAAGCAAATCCTTCGTATTATTCATCACGTTTTATTACTCTTTGCATAATGGGTTTATCAGTGCACCCAAATAAGGCCATGTGATGAACAATAGCATTTTTATGGATAGTAGCATTGTCTTCTTAAACTGTTGTAGTTCTCAGTAATTATTTTATTGACGTTTTAGATGACAGTAATTATAATATACTAAATTTAATACAATATCCTTACAGGTGCATCCATTTAAAATATAATTATGGTAAGTATATATATTTTCTTCCTGCTCGCAAATTGTTTCTTTGTGGCTTTGGCATTTGTGTTTGTTAACTTACAGATACATTTTTCAGAGTATTGCACTGTTAATGCGCAAAAGCATTGATAAGATGGTCTAAACACCCTTTAAATGTTTATTTCTGTGTGCAACCCATGATTGAGTGCGACAAGGAAGCGAGACAAGAGACAAAGGTCAGCTAAGGAATGTCTGTAAAATATATTCTAATTTGGTGCAGAGTCACAGATATGTTGAATGCTACTTCTGAAAATTATAGCTTTGAAAAAATACTGGACATCATTGTCTTTTCTTCTGGCACATACAATATATACTGACTATTTTTAAAAAATATTAGAAAATAGTATAACATAAGCTTAAAGATGCTTATGTAAGCCCGAAAATGTGTGCATTCTGTAGTCCAGCATAGAAAGATAAAGGTATGGCGACCTGGAGTTTTACATTTTGAGACTGGATCAATGCACCAGCAATTTTATTTCAAAACTCCCACACGTTTTTATTGAACTACTTAGCATGCCTCCTTTTCTTTAAAAAAAAAATAAGATAATTGGATGGATTTATATAGAATGCAACTGTGCGTGTTAGTCAATTGATTCTTGCCAAGATGTGGAAGGGTTCCTCGTAAAAAATATTGTTCCGTGGTCTTGAAGGTGAATTTTGTTGACAGCGTCTCTCCAGTGGAATATGCCAAATCTCTGAATGTATGAACAGTTTCTAAATTATTGAATCAGCTTTCCACAGAATTCGATACCAATAGTGAAGGTAATAGCATGGCTAGAGATGCAAAGTTTCTGAACATTGCCTAAGATATGGGAAGAACCAGTCATTACCTAGACGTTGAAATAACTTCTATACAGAAAGCGTTGTGAGTTTCTATATATGCACTGTGCAGGCAATAAATGTGTACATATTTTGACAGAATATAATAGCACCTCCTTAGATTATTTCTTCGGAACTCAAAAAAACAACAGCAACATGTGGTACACACGCAGGAAACACTTCTAACATTTGCAATATGGATCTTTCCCACACGATCATTCAACAGTATGTTGTGTGCAGCCAGACTTCCTTACAAAATCCCATTCACAAGAGCTGCGAACTAATAATATTCTGCTGATGTGAAGCAGGAGAGGTTGCGCATTTTCAGTGACAGAAACATGTGCGAATCATTCCTGGTAGGAATTCACTTTGAAATTCGGGGTGGTAAATGGTTGTCTCTGGCTATGGGTAACATGCGTTGATTCCGGGGACTCCTTGTTAATGGCTGCCTCTGTGTTGGTGCATGCTGGGTAATCTTAGTTCAGGTGTGATTTGTAGTTAACAAGTGAATTTTCTAGTTTGTGTTCTTTTTTAAATGACATATCGTACATCGCCTACCTGTCAAAAAGCCATACTCAACAGCCATTAGAAACCGCTTGAAAGTGGTCATCTGTGGTTTCCACTGTGGATGGCACTTTTTGCTGAAAAACAATTTCATGAGTAACAGCTTTGCACAAAGTAAACAAATGTGACAGTTCCAGATTCTATGTATGAGGTTGGCCACTCAAAACTTTAATAATGCGCATCAAAAAGTTGCAAAAAATAAATAGCTTATTCGTTTTTTTATTTTAAAATGTGTTTGGTGGAGAATAAACTCTGCCTACATCTGACTGCATAGTATAACTTCCTAAATATTGTATGATCATTTTCAGTTTTTCCTTTACAACTGTGTTATGTAACCATGGCAATGTGTAATAAGACCAGGTGGAAACAAAGGTCCAGTGGCTTTTCTCTTTCCTAAAGTCATAATTGTATAGTTGCCACCCCGGACAGTGTTGTGTTGACCCTCATTGTGCGTGAGAAAGAACATATAATTATTCTTATATTTTTCAAAGGTTTGCCGGCTATTTCCTATGTGTGATACCCAAGGTCGAAATGTTGCCACTTTGTGTGCAGTGGTCTAATATGTAATATCATCTAGGCTTTAGCTTTTTCGCGTTTACATACGCACTGTAATTGTCAAGCATGTGCAATATATTGTTTCAATGTAAGATTAAAAATTAGACACAAAATTCTACAGTGAATTGCCTTGGTAGAACCCAAAATTGAAGTAGTCATCACAGGGATATATCATGTTATTAATTATGATGACATAGATTGTGTCAGTCCAGTGGTCTGTTAGTACTGGCCACTGTTGTGTGGAAAGAGTAGGGTTCAACAAGGTTTAGTAAGACATCATTATGTCTGGCACTTCAAGAAGACAGTTGAACAGAGTCACCCATTGTGATTGTGTGCAGAAAGTTGTGATTGCATATCGAACTGATGGTATCAAAAATATTTTTAAATATATCTTGTGCATTTTTAAATCAACTAATGAGCGATTCTGCACGCCTTTCTTCAGGTTGATAAATGTTTTACTTGTACTCGTTTTAGAGTACACTGTATATCCAGCGATTGACCCTGATTCCTAAATCATACCTGTACTAAAGGTGAAACTGACTGTGTCAGCAGCGCTCTGTTTCGTGACCAAGCACCTTGTCCCTTTCATGCAGCTTAATTCATTTATATATTGCTAACTTCATGTCCAGATAGTTGAGAATCCAGAGTCCAGAATTGAGTGTCAATTGACCAGAAAGCACGGGATTGAGGAAGTGACATCACCCATCCTGTGCCCTGATGAAAACACAAGACTGACCCGCTGTTGCAACCTTTAAGGCTCAGAAAGGGCTTACTTCACGCTCTGTTCACACAGTGTGTTGCCTTCATGGTGGCTGAGACAGAGTAAAAAGGGGCGTGCCAGAGGTGCCAGAAGGAAAGCCAATGGCAGCAGCAGTTCCCCCAGATATCCCTAAATAACCTCAAGGATTCTTTCTAGAAGCTTTCCTTTCAGGTATGCACTTGTGGGCTGTTCATAGGCACGAGATGGATTGAAGGCAAGGGCAAAGATATTTATCAAAAGGTTTCGTTCTGAGCATTCTTAGAAATCCACAAGGTCGGTCCCATAGTGCAGTGAAAGTGAAAGTATGTCCTGTAGTCAGTTGACTTGTCTTGAAGGGATGTATACTATCTAATTAGATGTACTCAGAAAGTAGATTTAATGCATCTGCTAGTCGGGTGGATATTTCAGAGACTGAAAGAAAATGTGCATGGAAGCAGGCCTTGATTGATGGACCACCTGCATCCCTATTCCAGGCCCTCATGTTATTCCCAATCCAGGTTTGAAATTACCCATCCCTGGCCTGGAAATGTGTTCATATCCAGACAGTTACCTAAAACATATGTTATTTCTATGACCCAATACCTTGCTTTTTCGGCATAAGGTTTGGAAACAAATCAATCAGATTTTTCAAGCTTCCATTTCATTTACGTTTGTTTCTCATTTTTGGGTAGCCTTCACAATGATTGGCAGTCTAGTTTTCCAATAATAAACTACTAGACCATTTTACTTGCTATTGCTTTTCAACAGGTCGCCATTAACTGGAAATGCACATTCAATGTATCTTACAAAGCATGATGGTATGCAATATATCATCACCATAAGTTAGATAGACATTATGCAGAAGCCATCCTTTGATCCCATACAAATGATCTATTATGGTTACCCCTTAGCACCTTCTTAAATACCATTAGTGCCCACTCTGACTCCACGTAACCCTCACCTTATCAGACTTTTAAACCTTCCTGATCACTATTAGATGCTCTGCTTACCAACTGTTCATTAATCCAGTTTTTTTAATAGTTACCTTTGTTTCGGGCCAACTTAAAACTTAAAAATAATTTGTTTCGGAGGAAATCTACGTATGAGGCAATGTACAATTACAGTCCAATATTTGCATCATATAGGTTTCTAAACCTTTCATTCTCTAGAGCTTTCCTGACCAGGACACACTAGGACAGGCTTTTCAGGACGCCTTCGAGGTTTTACAGCAGCAGCAGCACTCAAACATTGGACTTCATTATCAGCCAGGTAAGGAATTAAGTAGAGTAAGGACGGGGGGGCGGGGGGCGGGGGGGTGCTGATGGAGATTGTAGTCCAGCACGGATAAGTGGTGGTTTACTGCTAAGAGTGGTGGTGCAGTACCTAATATGGTGTGAATTCCAGCAATATTAGTGCTGTGATGCGGCGTAGTATCAGTGCAGTGGTAGTGGCCTGGTGCTAGTGTTGTGGTGCAATAATAGGAATGTGAGTATGATACTAAAAATACTGTAATGGTCAGAGATGGTTGGGTGATGCTATTGATGCAGTGCTGAGTGTTCTGCTACAGTGCTGGATGGTATTGGTTCGTTCATAGATTAATGTGTGTGAGGGGTGTGTGGTACAGTGCTGTTAGATAGTAGCATAGGATTAGGGTGCTGGTGCAGCATTAGATCAGTGTTTTGTGTATGTGTAGTGCGTGGTGGTGGTGTTTCGGTTCTGGTGTGGTGAAGTGTGGTAGGAAGAATTTCAGGTGGTGGTGTGCTGCTAGGGGTGGAGGTAAATTCTTTCTTCTGCTGGTATGCTGGGTGTAGTTGGCATACTCGACTGCCTGTGCAGTGCCAATAACTAGTGAAACGGTTAATTCATGCAACATTTTAGGGTCGTGGTGCATTACTGGACTTCTGGTGCCTTGTTGTTTGTGGATTGATGTTGTTTTGAGATTAATGGTACAATTTAGTGAATGGCTGTCTGGTTATGGTAGGTTTCTGTTGTCCTACGTGGTAGCTTGTAGCTGTAAAACGATGGTGTGGTGCTGTGATGGGATTGGGGTGAACTACTGAGTGATGAGAGCTGTAACGCTGCAAGAGAGCGAAAGCTTTCTCAAAGAAGGTCTAAAAAAAGAAAGCAGTGGATGCTTAACGATTTGTGGAAGCCTCAATGAAGAAATAATAGAGCTGATTTAAAACATCATGTCAATCAAGAACCGCAGAGCTGAACGGGATTTCCATCGATATTTTAAAAGCAGATGTTAACCTTTGATCTGAAATATTGCACTCTTTATTCTGACTTGTTCTTCAAACAGGCCAGTTCTGCTGTCCCCGAAAGGTGCGCTAATTCACCATATTTACAAAAAAGGTCGAAACGACGACCCAAAAAGATATCATCTTATTACCCTCTTAGATTCATATGGGAAGCTCTTTGCAAAAGCCTCATTGACCTATTTGCATGATTGGGCACTTAATAACAAATTAATGCCCACTAATCCAACTGGATTTAGAACTTGCTGCTCTGTTACCAACAATGTCACTGCCTTTAAGTTCTTGGTGAAAAAGACATTAAAAAGACGTTTGTCGTTTTAGATGTGCTATATTGGCAACTCACAGGCCTTAGACAAAGTAAACTGAAGAAAATTGTGGGTCAAACAAAGAGAGTAATTAACCAATTCTTGCTACATTTTTGGATGTTGCTACATGATAACACATGGCTGCAAATAAAGTTTGCGGCAGGCGTCCTATGATCCGGACTGATCACTGCAAATGGGATAAAACGGGGAGGTGTTTATCCACCTCAGTGGGCAACCTGAATATTTTAGCCCCCAAACTAGACTCTCAGGCAATTAGCTACCTTTCTTCTTCAGATGATGTACTCCTTTTCTCATAAAGCCTAAAGGGTCTTCAATATCAGCTGTCAAGGCTTTATGATTTTAATCAACAGAATGATTTACAAGTTATTTGTGACAAGACCAAAATTATGTCCTTCGGTAATACCAGGATTTGCACAAGACTGATGCTTGATAATAACGTCTTTGAAGAAGTAAACCATTATAACTATTAAATATCACAACACACTACTTTGTAAGTAGTATCACTGCATCCCCTCTAGCTCTTTTATTAATCCCACCATCCATCTGCATGAACTCATATACCCCCTACGGATGATCACACCTAACTCCTACAAACTTAATCTAATTCAAATAATTTGAAGTAAAAGCATGAAATGGTTTACTTGAGAGCATATTAATCCCAATAATCAATGAAAACTGGACTAACCACTAACCTTGGGTTTCTGGAATATTGTGATGTCCAGTGCGAAGCGCTTCAATGCCTCGCCAGGGGTAATAACTGCTATATAAATACTGTACAGTACAATGTTTATTTCAACTTTTTTGTATTTTGTTTAGTTTCCGTATCGCACAGTGAATGGGAAAAATACCAGTCCTTCATCAACAGCCACCCTCAGATCATGACAAACTTGAGCAGCTGTTCTGTCGCCCCTGTGGAAGAACCAAGTGACACCTGGAGGGTCCTTCCAGTAAGTCAACCTTGTCATATTTCCTCATTGCCCGTCTGTGCAGTTAATGCTTGCTTTTGTGCGTCCTGATGTTACAGTACATATTACAGCCAATGTTGAAGTGGTTATCCATAGGGTGCAGTTAAATCCCATATGAATTGCTGTCATTACTACTCCATGCAGGATTCATCTTTACACCACAGACTTGTCAACAAACCACCTTCACATTTGTTCACACAAGTGTGGCAAAGAATCACATGTCTTGGAGCTTAATCTATGCTCTAAGGTCCCCATTAGTAAACATCTTAACAGTTTTCCAGGCTTAGCACTTAAAAAATGTTGCTTCTTGTCATGAGTATTGCAATGCCAAAGCATCGAAGTCGTTATTATGCTGTAGGTCGTCATCTGTTTTATTAGACTGGTGCTTAGAGTGAAAAGGTGGAGTATGTGTTGGTTGAAAGCTCATGTTCTTTATAGTTTCAGTAACCATTTTGGTTGTGAAACAAAGGTATTGCTGCATCACGTAGATTATGGTTTTAGCAAAAGTTTGCACAAAAAAGTAAACATTTAGCTTTGATTCTAACAGGATTTCCTACATAATGAGACGTCTCGATAGAAGTACATTCAAGAACCTGTCCACTTATTCATGGCTGCCCATGCTCCCTATTCTCTGTGCACCATGGACACCTCTAGATCATGGTGGCTATGGTAAGAGGTGGGAGTGGATAGAGGGAGAAGACCACTGGGGCACATGAAGGAGAGTTGAACCTGACAGGCACAGACAAGCAATACAGAATGCGGCTGGAGAGGGACCAATAGATGGGGAGGAGGGGTTAGACGCAACATGTGAGAGATAGCTGGCAAGTGGTGGGTATGGGGTTTGATATAGGATGGAACTAAACCTTTCACAAAAAAGGTAGGTGGTTGCATAAACTGCATAGGACAGGGAGGAGGAGGATTGGGGAAGAAAACGACCCAGGCACTGGGCAGGGTAAAAAGGAAAGAGCAAAAGAGACAGAGCCAAGGGGACATGGAAAGTACTGTTGCGTAAGTCCTCATTATCCTAATGAGACTACTGGATTTGGGCGGCAGAATCACCTGGACTGCGGGTGAATGAGTCTGATCCCGCACCATGTGACCCCTGTCGGCCTAACCCGGGTTTTGTTACGGCTAACTAGCAGTGCCTCATTCCACCCAAGAGCAGGGATGATTGGGCAATGGGGTGCATGACCTACATGACTCCTCAGGGGAATCGTGGTCACACAGATCTCATCCATTTCTCCCAGTTACATTAGTCTCACATATGCAAGGACAATCAGAGGCTGAGTAAAATTCAATAAGGTTTTATTGAAGTAACTGCATTTTAGATAATAAAGCATGTATTGCAATAATTAGGTCGATGAAGCACAATAGGATTAAGATTGTGACAAGGAAAGTAAAACACAAAAATAACGCTATCATTGTGTCCCTAAGATTGTGAAGGATAGTTCCTACCTAGGCTATGTTAGAGCACAGCATGTTAAGCTCTAATTCTACTCTTCAGGTTTCCCTTGGAAGACATCATCCCTCATACCTGAGCAAGAAGCCTGTAGTCTACATAAGCAGCTGCAGCAAAGCAATTAGCAATCAGCAGACAGTTGGTCATCTGGCTGGAATCTCCCTCTAATGTACATGTGTCAAAGTAGTGTTTTTATAATAAAACAGCTGACGTTCCAAGAAAGGATCCCTACGTAAGAGTGTGTATGTTTCTATGAACATTGGAGACAAAGCGTACCACTTTTGCCAGCAACTATCTTACTGCAGCCTTGAGAAAAGCACAGAGTGAAAGAAATGTCTTGTTTAAGAACACAGTGCTGACCTAGGTGAAGAACAACTAGATAGAGAAAATAAAACAAGACCGCAAATGTGGCTATTGTTGAAATAATATAACAAAGCTAGAATAAAACATATCTAGGTTAAAGTGCACAACGTCAGGCCTAGTTTGCTAAAATAACGTGTGTATGAAGCTTTAGCTAAAATGGCTAAACACCCTCCCCTTGCCGGTTCAAAGGTGGTTCCACGCCTAATTATATAAAAAGCGACTAAAATTCATAGATATGGGAATGTCAATAAGGACAAGTTAAAAAAGACACCAGAGCATGTATTAAAATTACAGTTTAAAATATTAACTGTGGAGTCGAGAAACCCGAATATCAAAAGTCAGAGTCAGTTTTAAAATCGCTAATTGAATCTGGGATAATTGAAGATAGAAAATCTTCACATTCGGCAGGTGGTAAAGTAGGAAGTTCATCACCAAGGAAAACCAAGGAGCATTTGTGTTCCAAAGGCCGAGCTCCAGCTGAGGCAGCAGCATTCCATGGTGTGCCCAACAGTGAGTTTAGAGCTGCGTGATCCACAAAAGGTAACTCATAAACAGCTTTCTGCATCAAATGCACCCTCAACTTGCATGTCTGGTAATGAGCCCTCATCGAGAACATCAACAGATCAGCGGCCAATGAAAGCAAGTGCTGCATAGAAAGACAAACTTTCAGTGCACATTCAAAAGAGCACCAGAGGCACCAAAACACGGGCTGCACACACTGCAAAACCAGTCTGAATGACAGAGACCAGTCACACTCCAATTGCTCCAGGCGTGATGTTCCAAAGTACTACCTGATGCGTTCATGACACAGCTTCTCTGGTGGAAGCGCTTTCAGTCCTCCGTGTTGTAACCGGACAGCCATTGCGCAAAAAAAGTAGCAATAGTGATATGCCAAAGTTAACGGAAATCCCCTAAAAATACTGGAGAATATTGAGTGGATGGCTGATGGTATTAAGCCAAATATAGAGGAGATGTGTGAATGAAACCAGAACCAACAGCCTTAAAGAAATTAGCAATTCCAGTAGTACTGGACACATTAAATATCCATCCCACGAGTTCACCAAAGTGTCTCGGAAAGTTAGTACTTAAAAGGGACTGTATTTCTGCGGATGACCTCGCAATCTGGAGCGCTTAGGTCTTGTGTGCAGATCCAAGCGCCACATGTTTTTGAAACAATAAAGCCTTGAGTCTGCTCAGCTTGTCAAAATTCACATTTGAAGTAGCGATACAGGGCCAAATCTCAGCTACTTCCCTCTGTTGTGTAGGAGAAAAAAGTACATTCCCGCAGCATGTAACAATTTTGGAGACAGAGACAACAAACAATTCCATCTCGCATCCCACAACAGCTCTCACTATTAAGGAGAACATGGCTGCCAACCGAGAGCACCTGGTAATCAAGGGAACTGGGACTCCCTTCAGATAACAAGCCAAGTTCGCTGCCGAAGCATTACGCGCCCGTGCAAGGACAGCTGTTTACAAACCATCGAATGGCTGACAGAAGTCTCAAATTCACTACCGTTAAGACAGACCTCTTTCATGCCACTGAGACATTTGTACGAGAAGGGTACCTCACACACCTCATGGATGTAACTATCTCCTAGCCTTTCATATCTGCCCACTGGAATGTGGTTTAAGCAGGACGTAAACTGAAGTGTTGAAATAGGCAGATTGATGACCCTGTGTATTAACCATTCAGCAGATGGTATTTCAGCCACAGTAAAAGGCAACTTTTCTAATTTTCAATATTTAGCTTGACATAATTCACTTCTTTTATAGCCATTAGTTGTTGTTATCGTGTTAAATTAAATGTGGAAAATATGTCCCTTGTGCTAACGTGTTGCCAGGGAACGCGACCTCCCTTCAGTGTTTGTAGTGTCCAACCTAACTGCATAATGGATCTTAGTTGACTCTCTCCATGATGTAAAGAGGACATGTCGCTCTGTATTATTTCTATTGCAGAGGAAACAATGTGGTTTAAGGTGCATATTCGGTCGGACAGGGTATTAATCCCACTATGTACAACAGCTAATGTCTTCTGTAAATTTTCCTGATCTATTTACCTTAACTGGGCAGCAGCTTCTTGTTGCGAAATCTTCCAAATTGCATTATATACTTCATATAAGAAGCGCTTTGTGTTGTTTTCTGGGGCCTAACAGGAAGTCCTGTAGGTCAGTGTTATTAGACAGGAGACTGAGGTGTTCTCTAACCGCATCTAGTGAGGAATTCTTCAACCATTGCTGGCATAGTTTCCCCACACTGGATGTTGTTACTTTACCCACATGTTCAGATAACACATAGCGAGGGTCTGGCCTACTTGTTCTAAAAACCCCAGTGGAGTTTACAAAACATTTATGACACCCATTGGTATCTATTGGCCACAATAACCACCCACAATGACGTGAAAGTGAAACATTAAACGTGCCATTTTGGACCCATTCATCGAGCTGATCTTCAGTTGCATTTATATACTTTTGCCATTTGTAAAATTTTGCAGAGGCAGGAATACTGGGTGCATTCAAATCCTTAATTTTTGCTAAGCCTAAACAACTGGTCTGTTGTACAGTTTCATTTAAAAAGATCATTTGAACGGGTGTCAGGCATTCTCTAAACAAAGCTTATTTTCCCCTTATTTGCCAATTTTTTGTTCCCCACACACTTTTTAAGTCAATCGACTTCAACCAATAGTCGCAGCCTTCTATAGCCAACCGGGAAACAAAGGAATCTGAATAAATGAATTTTGTATCTGTCAATATTATACGTACATTTTCCATTAATGGCAATTTGAAATAATATGACTCAGCATTGTTAACATTATGCCCAGAAAAATATGCAACATTTTCAGAGTACATTTTAGAACTCCCTGTGGTGGAGTTGGAAAATGTTCCCATTGTGTGTAATTAAAAATAGTCTTTGGGGTACTCAGTGAATGAAATGGTGCCCATAATAATTATAGCAAAACATGTCACAATAGTTTTCTTTGGATTTATAAACATCCTCACTTTCAAATACAGTGAAGTACTGCAACTCAGTCATCATAGAATCAACTGTTTTCACATCCCAGTCATCAGAAACTCCTGGTATTATTACATCATTCATAGAAAGTTTAAACACATATGGTATTTGAATGATCGCCATATATATCAAATGTGACTTTATCCCAAACAGTTCCATCAGGAATTGGTATAGCGGAAATGTTCACGAAAGACAAGTCTCTGTGGACCTTGTGAGAAGAAAAAATGGGTTTTAGGACCTCATCTACCAGTTCAACTGTAGATCTTTCAGGAACGTAATTACCATGTATTAGTAGAAAGAAAATAATTACAAAGCCAATCCAAAGGAGGAAAGCTAATTATGTCAAGGAAAGCCACAGATAGTTCCATGGGAAAATAAAGTAATTTGTTTTAAGCCAATTTTTCAGCTTACGTGTTTTTGGCAGTTCAGGTGCAGAAGAAGCAAATGAGTCTGAAAAGGTGTCATTAGTGTTGCAAAGTATCCAGAAGCAGTTCAGGCAAAAACTGGAGCCATATGTGAAGGAGAAGTACTGGCACAAGTCTCCCGCGGTGGTTAAGAGTAAATGACGCCATTCGTTTGTGTAGAGGTTGAATCAAATCGATCAGCAATTTCCATGTTGCTTGTTGTAATAGACGTTAGTGGAACTAATGCAAGATCATTTTCCACCCTCCCAAAGCTCGGAAAGGTGTCTGCGTTGCTGCTCAAAACTTGTAGAGGGACATCACGACCAGGAGTAAGAGGGATTCGGGTACTACTGGTTGTTCCTCTTGGTCTGCTGTGCAGGATCGGCCACATGGTGTAAGTTGACATTGTGAATGGAGACAAGGTGGTTTTCTTTAGAACCAGGCAGCAGTGGTAGTATAACAATTCTGGTACCGTGCATTCCCAGGACTGGAACCAGTGCACAATAGGAAGGACCGAACTCCTTTTTCACAGCAACCTTTTGGTGTACTAGATCCCCAACCTTTGGAATCCAGCCGTTAGATGTTATTGGTACATCCTTAATTCCTAAGGAGGCAACACTGGCCGAAGCGTAGTCATCACGGAACTGTTGTAATTCCTGAAAGACAGGGACACGTTCATTGATGTCAAAAGGTGTTTCTGCCTCCTCCACACCAGGACCATCAAGATCTGGAACATACATTTGAGTTCCAAACAGGCACTCATATGAAGTACGAACCCCCAGGTACCTTTTAGGCAGATTATTAAGTGCTGTCTGGACTCCATACAGGTGATTAAGCCAACTATGACCCGCACCTAATACTCTGGCTGTTAAGGATCGCTTTAAATCTCAGTTTTGTTGCTCCATGACACTATTTCCCTTGGGATGAAATGGAGACGAGTAATGGAGTTGGACCCCTAATGAAGCCATGGCGTCCCTGAATGCCCTTTAGGCGAAAGCAGGGCCCTGGTCAGAGTGGAAAGCTGCAACTGCATATGTGTTGATAAAGACTTGCAAATCTTTAATAAGAGTTTGAGCGTCTGCCAAGAGTTGTGGCCACACCTATAGAAATCTGGAGCAGGAGTCAACAGCGCCTAAGATGTATGTGTATGCACTGTCAGGAGTCAGGTGACCACAATGGTCCAAAGTACACACATTGTAATGGTCTGTTTGAAATTAGGAGGGGTGCTTGCGGTGGGTGTTTAAGGGTGGACCCCTTAATTTGTTGGCAGATAGCACAACAAAGGACATACTTCTTGGTCTGTTTGTATAGACCTGGCCAGCAATAATGATATTGTAGCCGCCACACCAGCATGGGCAGAGGCAACTCCCTCATGCGCTGCTTTGATCTACTCTGGTCTTAGGTCTTTATTGGAATTTACTCAAACTCCCACGCCTGGTATTGTTTACTGCGTCAAGGAAGCCTCCCATCCAATAGGAATATTTAATGGGATATCCTTTAGGTAAAGGTGTGTTGTCAGCCGAGGCTTGCACAGCAGCCAGTATCTCATCGTCCGGTTTCGTTCTAGAACGAGTTACTGCAGCAACAGAAGCCATAGCTACAGCTGATTTGGCTGCTTCATCAGCCAGTGTATTCCCAGCGACGTGTATTCCAACGCACTGGTGTCCACACGTATGTACAACATGGACATTTGATAGTGTTTCCTTCCGATCCACTACTTTCCCCCAAATAAGTCTGTGTTTGATGGTGTTACCTTTGGAATCTCTGAACCCATTCTGGCACCAGTAATGCAGATATTCATTGAAGGACTGGACACAATAGTACGAATCACAGACAATCAGTGTTAGCTTTGCAGGATCCGTACATTCCAGTGCCTTTATCTCTGCTAGTTGTGCAGTGCAATCCCCTAGGGTTTGCGTAAAGGTATGTTGTTGATAAAATTTACTACCCTCCATATAGCTGCTTACGACTGCGCATGCAGCGGAGTATCGATGCTTTGTGCCTATTGCAGGTTGTGCTGAGCCATTGGTGTACATGACTCTTTGATATTGATCAATAGGCAATGTATTTGCCGGAACTGGGTATTCTAGTTCATGTTGCAAAAATTCTTGAGTTTGTAAATTTGGGTCAAAAATATAGTCAACATCAGTGGCTGTCAAAGACATTGCCCATTGGATCCAAAGTGGATGTAATGCTTTAGGGTTTGAAACGCTGGCTTTGGTAATGTTGTGTAGACATTTTACTTATAGCTCCATGCACGTTATTTTAACGTGCTCGGCCTGCCACTGTGCACTTTAACCTAGATATATTTTATTCGGCTTCATTTTATTATTGTTACAATAGCCACTTTTACGGTCTTGTTTTATTTCTATCTATCTAACTATTTTTGTCTAGGCCAGCACTCTGTTCTCAAACAAGACATTCTTGCTCGCTATGTGCTTCTTCCAAGGCTGCAGTAAGATAGGTTGCCGGTGAATGTGGTATAAGTTTTGCCTCTGACATTCGTAGAAAAACACACATCCTTACGTATGGACATTTTCTCAGAACATCAGCTGTTTTAATATAAAAACACTTCCCTGTCCCCTACACGTTAGAGGGAGATTCCAGCCAGAGAACCACAACTGTATGCTGATTGCTAAACGCCTCGCTTCAGCTGCTTATGCAGACTTCAGGCCTTTGCTCAGGTATGGGGGATGATGTCTTCCCAGGGTAAACTGAAGGGCAGAATTAGAGCTTACCACGCAGTGCTCTATTATAGCCTAGGTAGGAATTAGTCCATTGACTCTAGTGACAATATGGTAGCGTTATTTCTATGCTTTACTCTCCTTGTCACAATTTTAATCTTGTCATGCTGTATCGTCCTGGTTATTGCAGCCCATGCTTTGCTATCTAAGATGCTGTTGCTTCATTAAAACATTATTGAAACATATACTGTCTCTGCTTGTCATTGTGTATGTGAGACTAATGAAACAGAGAGAAACGGATGAGACCTGAGTGACCACGGTTTACCTGGGAAATCAATTATGTCATGCGCTCGGCTGCCCACTCATCCCGCCCCTGGGTGGAGATGAGGCACTGTTAGTTAGCCGGAGCAAAACCCTGATTGGAGCAACAGGTGTCACCTGTAGTGGGCCAGACTTAGTCTCCCACACCGCAGGCGATTCTGCCACTCAAAATCCAGTAGTCTCATTAGAATAATGAGAGCCTATGCGACATGGCACTGCCAACGTTTGGTCTGGCTATAATTTTCGGGTCCTCCTGAGTATCTCTGTCTCACCATATAGAAAGACACCTCAGTAATATATACAGACATGTCTGTGGTATTGAGGATTTCCTCCTCAGCTAAATAGGGAACACCTATTTGATGCTGGAGGTTGTTCAAGCTTGAACCCTAAAAGGAAAATCTCCATTTGGTGTGCTAATCTCTGAACAAATCTACCATCCAATATGGCGAGTCCGCAACAGGTAGCAATTGCAGTCAAAATGAGACAACCACTGACTGTACATTTATAGGCAAATGGCCTAACAGCCCAGGGGGTCCAGTCACATTTGTGGTGGATGTACATGCAGCTTATAGAACAGAACTTTTTTATTCTTTGGTCACATTTTCAGCAGTTGGAACACCAACACATTTTATCACTATACACTTGCAATATACCTGGACAATACACAGCGTACACATATTTAGAAATACCTTTATCTTATCAAGAACATATTAATTGGCTTGATGGCGCCCTACCCCACATGATTTTTCCAGTTAGGTTCTCTAAGTAATGATCGTCCTACCTGGCCTTTATTGGCCACTTATATACCTCACCCTGCAGTAGCAAACTTAGCAGTATCTGAAATCTGTTGCTTATATACTGAGCTGATGGCAATATATAGATGATGAGCACAGTTTGTAATGCAAACATTGAATACAAACCCAGCACGTGCTGCTCCAGCGCAACCACATGCAGTGACACCAGATATTAACCCTGCAACTGTACATTCGATTATGGGTAAGGTATTCGCCAAATGAGAAGAAATTCAGTTTTGGCTAGTACAAAAAATAAATGCACTGGAAGCAGTATTTCCCCATACGGGACCTCAGGATAAACATAAAATTCTTAGACTTGGGGATGCAATTAATGGGCAACTTTGCCACAGTATTCTCAATTATTTTGAGTAACCTTAAAGGGGAAGCGGTCGCACTAGCAGTGCGCATGTGGCTCTGGGATGTTCCTCTACAGGATCAAGAACGCAAGCTGCCAAGGATTATCGCAGAGACCTACTCTAGTATTGGTTGAGATAGTCTAGGGGCCAGACCAACTAAACCACAATTTCAGGGCAAAACTAATAAAGATTTTTCCAAGTAAGCTCCTAAGGGTAACAGAAATCGCTGGGATAAAAAGCAAACTCCTAAAAAAGAAAGGGGAGAATCTCCACGTACGGAGACCCCACAGAATAGATATATTCTCCGAAATAGAGATAATATAAAAATGCCTGATAGATATCAATATACTGATACACGCCAATCTAGTTCCTTTCAGGACTCATCGGAAAAACGCAGTGAGAGAGGTGGGCGGTCAGAGCGAAGAACAGAGTATGTGAAACCAAGACAGGAATCACAATGCTCAACAGACGTTTGTGTTAAAAAGGAAGAGAAACCTCCCCAACAAAACCACAATTTAAAAAGAAAAAGGTGGCAGCAGTTGCAATTGGACATGCCACTCAAGAAGAGGGTCCTCTTGAAGAACAGAAGTGGGCACTAGCACTGCTAGACAGCACGGCAGAGGTCACAATAGTTTACCGGAGTCTTCTAGAGCATCTGGAGGTGAAAGCAACTGATGACTTTCTACAAGTAGAAACTGCGAACGTTCGTGTCTCTACCCCTGATAGGGTGTATACAGTAAAGCTAAAGTAAGAAGGAGACATTGAACGCACAATAGACGCAATTTTAGGGAATCACGTGGTAAATATATATGATGTTTTGTTGGCCGAACAAGATTGGCCACCTGAATTTGTCCGTACCAACCTTTTTTCTCGCCCCTTGTTCCGGAGGAACTCGCTGAATCCTATGCCATCGATTGGGCATTGGCGAAGGCACCTGCGTTATATCGCAACCACGTAGGCTGGGATAAAGAATCCTTCTACCATGTAATTCCTTTTAAAAATCAACCCCAACCTCAATATCCAAAAAAACATGATGCAAAAACACCAGTGAGAGAAATTGTAGATGTAGGCTAAATTTTTGAGCCAAAATTACAAACTCAAGAATTTTTGCAATATGAACTAGAATACCCATTTCCTGCAAACTGCCTATTGATCAGTATCAAAGAGTCATGTACACCAATTGCTCAGCGCAACCCGCAATTGGAACAAGGCTTCAATACTCCGCTGCATGTGCAGTCGTAAGTGGCTGCATGGAGGATAATACATTTTGTCCACAACATACATTCACGGAAACCCTAGGGGATTGCACAGCACAACTAGTAGAGCTAAAAGCTCTGGTGATGGCACTGTAACATACGGATCCTGCACTGCTAACGCTGATTGTTTGTGATTCGTACTATTGTGTCTAGTCCTTCAATGAATACTTGCATTACTGGTGTCAGAATGGGTTCAGAGATTCTAAAGGCAACACCATTAAACACAGACTTCTGTGGGAGAAAGTAGTGGATCTGAAGGAAACGCTACCAAATATCTATGCTGTACATACACTTGGACACCATCGCGTTGGAATACACATGGCTGGGAATACACTGGCTGATGAAGCCGCAAAGTCAGCAGTTGCTGTGGCCACTGTTGCTGCAGTAACCTGCTTAAGTGCGAAACCGGACGAAGACATATGGGCTGCCGTGAAAGCTATGGCTGATGGTACGCCCTATCCAAAAGCATTTCCTGCTAAATATTCCTAGCGAATGGGAGGCTGCCTAAACGCTGAGGTTAAGATACCAGGCATAGGGGTTCGAGATATTCCCAACAAAGATGTAAGACCAGAGTTCATTAAAGCAGAGCATGAGGGGGTAGCATCTGCCCATGCTGATGTGGCGGCCACAATATCATTGTTACAAGCCTGTTATTGGTGGCCAGGTCTATACAAAGAGGCTAAGCAGTATGTCCTTTGTTGTGACATCTGCCAACAAATTAAAGTTTCCACTACTAAACACCCACCGCAGACACCACTCCTAATCTCCAACAAACCTTTACAATGTGTTTTACTTGGACCATTGAGGTCCCCTAGCACCGGACAATGCATACAAATACATCTTAGTCGTTGTCGATTTCTATGGGTGTGGCCACAACGCTCGGCTGATGCTCGGACTGTTATTAAAGATTTGCGAGTCTTTATCGGTACATATGCAGTTGCAGCTTTCCACTTGGACCAGGGCCCTGCTTCCGCCTCAAGGGCATTCAGGGTCGCCATGGCTTTGTTGGGGGTCCAACTCCAGTATTCGTCTCCATTTCATCCCAAGGGAAATAGTGTTGTGGAGCGATTAAACCGTGATTTAAAGCAATCCTTAACAGCAGAGTATTAGGTACAGGTCGTAGTTGGCTTAACCACCTGTATGGAGTCCAGAGAGCACTTAACAATCTGCCTAGAAGGTCCCTGGGGGGTCGTACTTCATATGAGTGCCTGTTCGGAACTCAAATGTATGTTCCAGATCTTGGTGGTCCTGGCTTGGAGGAGGAAGAAACACCTTTTGACATAAATGAACGTGTCACTGTCTTACTGGAATTACAACAGTCCTGTGACGACAACGCTTCTGCCAGTGCTGCATCCACAGGAATTAAGGATATACCTGTAACGCCTACAGGCGGATTCCTAAAGTTGGGGATCTAGTACATGAAAAGGTTGCTATGAAAAAGGAGTTTGGTCCTTCTTATTGTGCACCAGTCCCAGCCTTGTGAATACACAGTACCAGAACTGTCATTCTACCACCGTTGGCAGGTGCCAAAGAAAATTGTTTTGTCTCCATCGACAATGTAAAACTACACCATGTGGCTGATCCTGCACAGCCGACCAAAAGGAACAACCAGTAGACCCCGAATTCCTCTCACTACAGGTCAAGAAGTTCCTCTACAAGTTGTAAGCAGCAACACTGACAACTTTGCGAGCTTGGGGAGGGTGGATAATGATCTTGCATTAGTTCCACTAACATCAAACAATGCAGAAATAATTGATCGATTTGACACAACTTCAACACAGATGGATGGTGCCATTTATTCTGTGCCACCGCGGGAAACACCAACACCACCTACTAACATGGCTCCAGTCTTTGCACAAACTGCTTCTAGGTACTTTGCGGACATGAACAACAACGTTTCGGACTCATTCGTCTTTTCGACACCTGAACTGTCAAAAAAGTTTACATATTTTTCTGGGCACGATGTTAAAACATTCTGAGTCATATTATTTTAAATTACCACCTACAGAAAATGTACAGATATTACTCACAAATACGAAATTGATTTATTTGGATTCCTTTGTTTCCTGGTTGACTATAGAAGGCTATGAATATTGGCTGAAGTGGATTGACTTAAAAAGTGTGTGGGGAACTAGACATTGACAAATACGGGGGAAGAAAGCTTTATTTAGAACATGCCTAACACCTGTTCAAATGATCTTTTTAAATGAAACTGTACAACAAACGAGTTGTTTAGGCTTAGCAAAGATTAAGGAATGAAATACTCCCAGTATTCCTGCCCCTGCAAAATTTAACAAATGGTACAACTGAGGACCAGCTCGATGAATGGGTCCAGAATGGCACGTTTAATGTTTCACTGTCACGTCTTGGCGGGTGGGTATAGAGGCCAATAGATACCAATAGGTGTCATAAACGTTTTACAAACTCCTGGGGTAGGGGTTAGAACTAGTAGGCCGGACCCTTGCTATATATCGTCCGAACATGCGGGTATACTAACAACATATAGTGTAGGGAAACTATGCCAGCAATGGTTGAAGAGTTACTCACTAGATGCAGTTAGAGAACACCTCAGTCTCCTGTCTAATAACACTGACCTACAGGACTTCCTGTTAGGCCCCAGAAAACAACACAGAAAGCGCTTCTTATATGAAGTATATAATGAAATTCAGAAGCTTTCTCAACAAGAAGCTGCTGACCGGTTAAGGCAAATTGACCAAGAAAACCCATAGACGGCATTAGTCGTGGTAGATACTGGAATTACTATCCTGTCCGACCAGATATGCACCTTAAATAACATTGTCTCTTCTGCTTTAGACATCATACAAACAGATATGTCTTCATTGCACCATGGACAGTGTCAACTAAGGTCTATTATGCAGTTGGGTTGGACACTCCAAACAATGAAGGCGGGTCCCATTCCCTGGCAACACGTCAGCACAAAGGAAATATTTTCTACATTTAATTTAACGCGACAACAGCAACTAATGGCTAAGAAAGAAGCGACATATGTCATGCTAAAAATCGAAAAGTTAGAAAAATTGCCTTTTACTGTGGCTGAAATACCATCTGCTGATTGGTTAATACACGGGGTCATAAATCTGCCTATTTCCACATTCCAATTCACTTCCTGTTTAAAACACATGCCAGTAGGCAGATATAAAAAGCTGGGAGATAGTTACATTTATGAGGTGTGGGAGCTACCCTTCACATACAAATGTCTCAGTGGCATGAAAGAAGTCTTTCTTAGCAGTAGTGATTGCAAGACTTCTGCCAGCCATTCAATGGTTTGTAAACAGCTGTCCTTGCATGGGGCTTGTTATCCGAAGGGAGTTACAGTCCCCTTGATTAGACCTACGTTCCAGGTGCTTTCAAACAGCAGCTATGTCCTCCTCAATGGTGAAGACTGTTGTGGGATGTGAGCCAGAATAGTTTCTGTTGTTTCGGTCTCTAAGATTGTTACATGCTCTGGGAACTTACTTTTTCCACCATCTAGATTAAAAGAGGCAGCTAACATTTGGCCTCATATTGCTACTTCTAATGTGAATTTTGACTAGTTGAGCAGATTCAAGGCTTTATTGTTTCAAAAACATGTGGCTCTCACATCTGCACGCAAGGCCTACGCACTTCAGGTGGCAAGGTCGTCAGCAGAGATACAGTCCCTTTTAAGTACCAACTTTCGGAGATACATTTTGTGAACTTGTGGAATGAATATTTAATGCGTCCAGTACTACTGGAATTGCAAATTTCTTTAAGATGGTTAGTTCGGGTTTCATTCACACCTTCTTCTCCATATTCGGTTTAATACCATCAGCTATCCACTCAATACTCTACTGTATTTTCGGGGGATTTCCAATAACTTTGGCTATAATAGTTGGCATTTTGCTGTTGTTATTTTGTATGCGCAATGGCTGTCCCGCCGCAACAAGGAGGAATGAAAGCGCTCCCATCAGTGCAGCTGTGTCGTGAACGCATGATGCAGTATTTTGGAGCAACACTCCTGGAGCAATTGGAGTGTGACTGGTCCCTGTCATTCAGACCGGTCTTGCATTGTGCGCAGCCTGTGTTTCGGTGTCTCTGGTGCTCTTTCAAACATGCATTGGAAGTTTGTCTTTCTACGCAGCGCTTGCTTTCATTGGACGCTGATCTGTTGTTCTTGCTGAAGGCTCATTACCAGTCATGCGCATTGAGGGTGCGTTTGCTACGGGAAGCTGCTTATGAGTTGCCATTCCTGGACGATGTGGTTCTTAATTCATCATTGGACACACTATGGAATGCCGCCTTGGCTGAGGCTCAGGCTATGGAACATGACTGCTCCTTGGTCCTTCCCGGCGATGCCTTTCCAACTTTAACACCTGCCGAAGTGGAAGATTTCCTGTCCTCCATTGTCCTGGAATTGATTGGAAATACTAAAAATAACTGACTCTTGAAATTCGGTCCTTTTTATGCCACATGTTAACATTTTAAATTGTCCTTTTAAATATGCTCATGTGTCCCTTTAACTCGTCATTATTGACATTTTTTTATATATATACCTTAGGTTGAGTTTTTAGTAGCTTTTATGTATATTTAGACTTTGAACCACCTTCAACCGACAAGGGGAGGGTGTTGTGTGGCCATTTTAGTTATAGCTCCATGCATGTTATTTTAACATACCAGACCTGCCGCTGTGCACTTTGACCTAGATATATTTTATTTGGCTTCATTTTATTATTGTTAAAATAGCCACCTTTACGTTCTTGTTTTATTTCTATCTTTCTAACTGTTTTTGCCTAGGCCAGCACTCTGTTCTCGAACAAGACATTCTTGCTCACTCTGTGCTTCTTCCAAGGCTGCAGCAAGATAGGTTGCCGGTGAAAGTGGTATAATTTTTGTCTCTGACATTCACAGAAAAACACACATCCTTACGTAGGGACATTTTCTGAGAACATCAGCTGTTTTATTATAAAAACACTTACCTGTCCCTTACACATTAGAAGGATATTCCAGCCAGAGAACCACGATTGTATGCTGATTGCTGAATGCCTCGCTACAGCTGCTTTTGCAGACTTCAGGCCTTTGCAAAGGTATGGGGAATGATACAGTCCTGGACACTGGTCACTACGAGTTCCACGGGTACATGATGGCTTCTCTGAATATAGGGATGTTTGATATCAAGCATCTCGTATTGGTGAGCCCACACTGATGCCAGTGTTGGACTCATAAATACCTGCACCCAGAGGGCACCTTAGAGACGCCCTCTGAAAACCTACCAGAGGCCAGTTCATTTACTGACTGCACCTGACCAGTTTAGCCACCCTAGACATTTTTCTGGGCCCCCAAGGTGAGAGCCAGAGCTCCTGAGGGGCAGAGACAAAAGCCTGCACTGGGTGGGGGTTTTAACACCTGGCACTCCCTGTACATAACCTAAATTGAGTGTTTAGGTGGCACCACTGGCCCTAGAACTCAGATCTTGATGACTTACGCAGCAAGGACAAAGAAGAGTTGCACCCCTATAGAAGAGGAAAAATTAAGCAGCTGACCCGGTTCTAGCCCTACTTGCCTGCCTGCTGACCTCACTGGATTCTGGCCAAGAAGACGACTCATCCTGTAGCTGAGCCTCCAAGAAGCCTAGGAAGACTGCCTGTTGTCTAAAAAGACTGAAGACATCCATGAACAGTGGACCTGCTCAGCAATAAAGTAACAAGAAAGGACTCAGCCTCAAGACTGGTCCTGACCAATTCAGCCATGCTAGACACATGTTTGTCCTCCCAAGGTGAGAGCCAGAGCTCCTGAAGACCAGAGACCTGCCGTCCTACGTCCACAAGCAAAGTGAACCATTAGTGCCAGCATAGTTCATAAGCTGTCCAGAGTGCAAGTCCACTCGAGTTTCACCTCTCTTGGACTCTACCACGACACCTGCAGCCTCTCCCTGCAGGCTCCCCTCTCCTGCAGCCTTGTGGTGAGAGGAAACCCAACACCTCCAGTAACCTCTACACCTATCACCTTGACCCCATCTGGAGAGGCCAACGACATCCCCCAACTCCTAAGAGTCCACCCCTGCTGGACATTCTGACGGCACCTGCAGCCTCAACACGCCAGACTCCCTGACAGCAAGTACTCCTGGACGAGGAAACCTGACACCTAAGGACAATCCTGCATCCATCATCCCTGGGCAGAGGAGAAAAGGCCCAAAGGTGCACCTACGTCCCCAAGCACCCCAAGTCTACTACCCAACTACTTGTTGTCCCTGAATGGCTTCCTAGCCAGAGTCTGCAGATTGTTTGTCTTGAGGTCCAACTCCCATAGAGAACCATTGGACACACTACGCCTTACTGCACCTCTGGATTGGAATCGGGTAGAGTGGGCTTTGGTAGATTAGAAAGGGGTAGGTTGGAGAGGTTTGGAGTGTGGTAGACTGGGGTGGAGTGGATTGGCGTGTATTAGGTTAGACTGGGGTAGACTGTGATGGCGTGGGGTAGACTGGGGTGCAGTGGGGTAGATTGGAGCTGAGTGGGGTAGACTGGAGTGGAGTTAAGGGGGTAGATTGGAATGGAGTGGGGCAGATTGAGGTACAGTGGAGGGTGCAGATTGTGGTGGATTAAAGTGGAATGGGGTAGATTAGAGTGGATTGGAATGTGTGCAGATTGGATTGGGATAGAGTTGGATGGCTAGATTGGAGTGATAGCCTGGGGTGGGGTGGGATGGGATGGAGTATTGGGGACTAAGTGGGATTGGGCTGGACTGGGTAGACTGGGGTAGATTAGCATGAAGTGGGATAGATTGGAGTGGATTGGTGTAGGTTAGAATGGATTGGAGTGATAAGGGAGGGTTGGAGTAGGGTAGATTGGAGTAGATTGAAGTGGGCTAGATTGGAGTAGATTGGGGTGGAGTGGGGTGGGGTAGGTTTGAGTGGGCTAGATTGTGGTAGATTGGAGTGAGCTAGATTGGAGTACATTGGAATGGAGTGGAGTGGAGTGGGGTAGACCGAAGTGGAGTGGGATAGACTGAGGTATATTGGAGTGGAGTGGAGGGGAGGGGTTAGATTGGAGTGGAGTGAGGGTCTGGAGTTTGTTAGATTGAAGTAGAGTGGGGTATATTGGAGTGAAGTAGACTGGGATAGATTGGAGTAGAGTGGGGTACACTAGAGTGGGATAGATTAGGATGGGGTAGATTGGAGAAGAGGGGGGTAGATTTGAGTGAAGTGGTGTAGATTGGGGTATATTATCTTATGTGCAGTTGACTGACAGTGAAAAACAAGACCCTTACAGAATAAAAATGGCCGAAAAGAGCAACATATTCTGTGTGTCTTGTTTTTCACTGTATATAAGTTAATGCAGAAACCTTAAATGAAAAATTAAAGCAAGTTAGGCTACTACGTTGAAAATACTTTCGTGTACATTATGAAAGTTCCCATATATTTAAAATTATTTCGAGGGCTGCATGGAAATGAAGACAGCCTGGAAACGTGCAAAATAATAAACGTTGCGCTTCCAGGCCATCTTCATTTACAAGTATTCGATGAGGAATTTGCATTCCCATGGGAGAGCAGCCACAGACCTCTACGGGGGTGTGCCCCAAAGTTTGAAGACCTCTGTGTTAGGGAGACATTATTTTTCAATGTCGGGGTATTATCCGTTTTACCACCATATATGCAAGAGCGAGAAGTATCTGAGTGCCAATTAAAACTTGTAGTTTTTAATCGTATATTAAAAAAGAAATGCTCTCGCACAGTTCGAGATGTGAACCATCTTCCTGAAAGCAAGTACTGTTTGTTAAAATTCTGAAGATGTTGCAGGTTATGGTTTAATTGACAAAGGTGATGTACTTTAACTGATACGGTTTCTAAACTGGAAACCAGCATAACCTTTTAAAGACTAGCTTCTAGTGGCATAGCTATACCATAGTTTAACCAGTATATTGTTAACACACTTTCTGTTCTGTGCACGCTGTTTTACAGCCAGCTCTGGTAGTTCATAGGAGGGATGCATTCATTGCAGGGGCATGTATTTGACATAATTGCCAAGGTTATTAATTTGAGAAGGAGTTACCCTTACCAACTTAATAAACAAGCCCAGACTACATCAGAGCAAAGTTGTAAGAGAAACTCAGTTCAACCCATGGTAACTGTGGCACAAACAGCAGGCAATTCGCCAGAGAAATGTGTGTTATGTTCAAACAATGTCAACACCTTCAAAGTCAAGAAAACAACGTAATCAAACTGTAAAACAAATTTAGAAAAATTATGAAAAATGTAGGAAAAAGACACCATAGACAAAGTTTCATTGTGAGGCGGGAGTCCATAAGCATGATATACTATTGCGATAAAGGAAGTCTTTTGAAAAATCCCATACCATGGAAATGACAGTTAATAAATCCTCTGAGCATGACAAAAAGGATGAAAAACACATCATTAATGGGTTGGTGTAACCCCATAAATTGTTTCAGCTTCTTCAAATCCTTCAGGAGAACCACATATTATGTGGAACCGCCCTTGTCTCACCCGGTCGGGGACAGGTAAGGCCATTCTACCATCCCCCAAACGATTGCTAATATGTCTAGAAGGGTTTCCATCTCTTTTTAAATCAATGTATCTTGTCTACCAACAGTGCGGTCAATTCTTTCAATGGAGTAGATGTGCCAAATTTAATCCCACCAGATTCCTGATGGGGGAGGGTTATTTTGCTTCCAGCATTGGGCCAGGGTCGGCCTACCAGTGTAGAGGAAATGTGTAATCAGTTTTATCATATGAGAGTACATTCTATCCTCTCCTGGGTGGCCAAAAATAGTATAATAAACCACCAGACATGCATCATCGTGCCTCTAATTTGGCAATCTCTCCAGCACAAATCCAAACTCCCAAACCTTGAGCCTGGACAGAGTTAAGTACCATAATTCAATACTTTATAAAAGGTGCCCTTATACTAAGTACAGATTCAAATTGTTGCAGCTTTCGACCAAATGGCTTTGCAATTTTCCTTTGAGTTCTTCCTCCCACTTCATCATATTCCTATGACAGGTCAGGGTGAGGCTCATATCTAATGCCTGGTACTAGTAGGAAGTCCTTTTCCAGGATGAAGCATGGACAACTGTTTTTTATTGGGGTTGATTCTTGGCCACTCTGGATCTGTCTTTCATCAGCCCAGCGTAATACCTGTATTAGTTGAAATCTGACTCGGGTGAATTTGATACAACTCTTCACATTCCTCCCTAGCTCTGAGGTTTTAATTATTGAAGAAATCATATAACCTTTGTGAGCCCAGGCCTTCTGCCTGCAAAAAATGTGGGTCATGCAGTTTGGCAGAAAGTCTTAGCTGTGTGTCGGGGGGCAAGGGTTATGAAAATGTACCTTTTTGCTCCTAATCAGGTTCATCCAATGGCTACTGGTATGTTGACAATGTGTGGGAGCATGCTCTCTTTGTCCCTGTGACATGTGGGAAGCCATAACAAACAATTCTGTGTGATTAGGTAAGAGCTTCCTCCATTGCCTGTCAGCAGTCAGTAAGACGAATTCATCAGTGATATCAATTATGCCATTTTGGATGTCATCAGTGATGTCATCAGTGATGTCGTTGAACATGTCATGAGTGATGTAACATGTGAAGTGGTAAGCAGTGCGTGGCACAAGTTATAGTTAGGTTGCTGAACTATCATTAGCTAATTTGAGTGTTTTCGATTTTTAAGTGGTAGTTTTTACCTAATTTTAACGCTTAACATTACTGTTACTTTAACCTTTTTTTTTTAGTGAATGTCTAGCGCTTTTTCAACAAACGCTAAGATCTTATTACCATACCAACTATAATGTCACTTTGTGTTTTTTAGTTGAATGTCTATTTTTATTTAATGCTGTGGAAGATCATATTATCATACCTGACCAATGTAAAACCAATTTAACCATTTTTCATGGATTTCTAGAGCTTTTTTAACATATTCAGCCAACAGCTCCACTGCACACAGCATTCTGCCATTCGAAATGGGGTTGACATAGCCAACCCCCTGCTAGTAGCTAACCATCTGCTGCCTGCTTTCTGTGGTGTGCTTGCTGCCCAAGTTTGGGCCTCTCCTGCCTGCATCTATGGTCAGCTTCCTGCCACTGCTTCCTCGCCCCCCGTTCTCCATGTGTGGTCCCTGCTTGCTCTTGCCTGCCCTCTGTGGTCCATTTAGCTGCCGAGTTGCTCTCAATGCCCAGCTGGTTACCCTTGTCCCCTACCCCCTGCTATCTGTTCTCAATGTACATGCTCCTGCCACCTTCCTGCTGCCCTAAATGGTTCATTGTGCTGACCTTGCCTATGCTAGCCTGCTGGCAATGGTCAGATTGCTGTCCTTGTTCCCCTTCTGTTTGCCCTCTGTTTACCGTCTGTGTGTCTCTGGCCTGTCCCACCAGCCCTCTGTGTACAGCTTACTGTTCCTGCCCATGCCCGCCTGCTCTATATCATTAGCTTGCGGTCCCTTCTCCAACCTCCTCCCTGCACTTCAATCTCAGTGTGCTTGCCCCTATCCTCTCCCTTATGCCCTCAATTGTCTGTTGTGCTGCTCCTGCCCATGCAAGCCTTTCTTTCTTTCATGGCCAACTTACTGCCCATTCCCTCTCTTCCCTGAGCCCCATTGTCTGAGTCTGCAGCATTTTCCTATTATTTGTGCTGCCACTGCTCCTCCTGCTTTCCTTCAGTGCTTAACTTGCTGCCCCCACCCACCTCCTCCCTACCCTCTGTTGTCAGAGTACATAGCCCCTGCCCCCTTCCTCCTGCCATGCATAGTCTAATGTCCTGCTACTACTCGTCCTGCTTGCCCTCTGTGGTTAGTTTGTTGTTTCTGACCCTTATCCCCTTCCCCTGCTCTCTGTTGGCCGAGTCTATGCCTGTGCTCCCTCACTCTAGCCCTGCATGGTCTGTGTGTTTCCACCAGTGGCGGCTTTCGGGAGCATAAAAGCAGCACTAGGATTGGATGGAGCGCCCATCCAGGGCACTTGGAGGCAGAGTGCAAGTCTCTTCCTGCTCTCTCCGACCCAGCAATGCAGTGCCTGCGTTGCCGGGTTGGCGAGAGCCCAGTGCACGTGTGTTTGGCCGGCCCAAGACGGCCGCCAAACATACATGCGCACTGAGGGAGAGAGCACAGCGCACTCTGTCGTCTCGGTCACATCCCCATGGCCCACCCCTTTTACAAGAAAACGATAATACATAAACATAGTTTATTATCGTTTTCTTGTAAAAGTTTTGCAGCTGCTGGCGGAGAGCTTCGGGGGGTTGACGCTTCTCCACCATAGCGGAGGAGCTTCCCCTGGCTTCCACAGCCCATCCATCTGACAAGAGTGATAAGCATGCTGCCCATGCCCTGTGTAGTCCATGGGCATGTCCCTACCCACTCCCTCCTGCCTCCCATGGCCCCTTGAACTGCCACTGCCCCTCCTGCCCAGTCTGTTGCGCTCCTATGCTGCCACTGCCCCTCCTGTCTGCCTAACATGATCAGTTTGCTGACCCTCTCCCTGCTCCCGCCACCTGTCTTCCATTGTCTGAGTCCATGGCCCTATCTCTGCCCTTCATGGTCCATTCCATTGCCCCTCCCTCCTGCTTTCCATGGTCATTTGTGCTGCCATTGCAACTCATGACAGGCCTGCATAGTCTTTTGTGCTTCAAGGGCCTCGACTCCCTGGTCTGAGTGGTCTGCTTGCTGCCCCTGCCCCTTCTCACTGCCCTCTGTTGTTTGAGTCCAGCCTTTACCATGTCCCTTTTGCCATCCATGGTCCTTTGTGCATGTCCCTGCCCCTTCCCTCTTGCCCCACATGGTCTGTTGTGCTGCTACTAACACTCCTGCCTGCCACACATGGTCCATGGTCCATTGTGCTGCCACTTCTTCCCACGTACCCTGAACTGATCTGCTTGCTGCTCTGTCCCCTGCCCCAATTGCTTCCCTCTGTTATCTATGTGCAGGTCACTGCCCCCTTCCTCCTGCCCCCTATGGTGCATTGTGTTGGCACTGTCCCTCCTGCCTACAATGCATGGTCAGCCTTCTGCCCTTGTGTCTTTCTCCCATGCCCTCTTTTGTCCGTGGGCATGCCCCTATGCCCTCCTGTTTGCATGGTCAGCTTGCTACCCTGCTCTCCCTTGCCCTCTGTTGGCTGACCCTCTGTGCTCCTATCCCCTCCCTCCTGCACCTTAGGGGCTGTTATGCTGCTACTACTCCTCCTGCCTGCCCTGTGTGGTCAACTTGCTGCGCTTGCTTCCCTCCCCTCTGTCCTTCTTTGTATAAGTCTTGGCCCTACTCACTCCCTTCCCACAGAGTTCTAATGAACAACTAGACCACTAGCATTCTGTATGTATGACAAAAGTATGGCACAAGTGAAGTCATCTTGAAGGAAACAAAACTGTAAAACTAAAGCATTTCCTTTAAAAATTAATGGTATCAGGGTGTCATTTTTCTCATAGAAATTATGGTTAGTGCTCTAGAAAGCTAAAATAAGGAGAAGGTTTCTAAGCTGTCAAGTAGCGACAAAGGGCCTTTAAACTATTTGCTGTTTTTCTGTTTTTTATACAATTGATAACTTGATTATTTGTCTTACAAGTTATTTCATTGTTTTGCATACATCTATCATGGGCTGATTTTGGAGGGGTGCTGCAATTTGGGCAATACTTAGGTTTTCTTTTCCTCTTGAGCTGCCATCTTGGGAGACTTTTTTGTTATCAAGCTCCCTTATTACTTCATTTACAGCAGAATCCTGTGTAGAAAATGCTTTCAGTTTTACATCTTTGATTTCATTAAGATGGTGTTTAGGTGTGCCACGTTTTTGACATAAATGCAGAATAGCACTCTTGTTGCTTTAGTAGTACACTGTGATGAAGCTGCAGTTGATCACCATGGAGTTTAGTGGCCAGCTGCTGCTGGTGTTGAAAGTATAACTTTTAGCCTGCGTGCCATAATTGCGATGACGAGTAACCCCGTCATCTTGTTAATTTCTAATGGAAATGTTTTAAGTTTTAAAGCTTTAGGTCAATTAAAATTGCTTCAGTCATGCCACACTTTTGTCATAAATGGGAGCATTTGTGCTCTGGTTGTTTATTAAATCATTATGGGAGGCTGCTGTAGAACACTGGGAATCAAATGACAGGATGCTGCTGCAGGAAGTACGTTTTACACAGGAAGGAATACTTTATTCACACATGGCTGAGGAAGATAGTTTGAATTTTAGCTTTTGAAGCAGTTTCTATAACATCTATGAAACAATCTTGAGAGAAATCAGCTTTCTCTCAAACGTGGTTCATCAAATCTCTGGAAAGCATCAGCCTTTTACACAGGCAAAAATCACCTTAGAATACACAATTCCAAATTAGTATGGTGCAACCAATAAATGGTTTATATTGTGATTAAAATCTTATCATACAGTATATTAAATGTGCTCCTCGTTGTGCTCGCCAAAAACAGGCTTTCTCTAGAATGCACTTCTATGGGGACCATGTCCCAAAGTCCTGAAACAGCTGCCTCAACAAGTTGTCCATGTTACAGCAAGCCAATCTGGGAGAGTCCCTCTGGGACCCTCCACATGCCCTTTGGGGTCAGGGTGTGCTCATGCAATATACGTATATATATTTGAAATTTACTTTCAGGATAAAGGCACCATGCCCCTGAGTCCTTTAATGGCAGCCACAAAATATTGGTCTGTTGTGACCACCCAATCAGGATTGACTAGTCTCCTTTAAGCGACCAATTGGAGCTTACCTGACATATCCCTCCCAGATATATTCATTTTGAAACCCTAATTTCTCAAAGACACCTGAACAGATTTACACCAAATCACAAACACTATGCTTTATGTGTACGAATCTAGCTTTCTGACACATTTGGTGTAGTTCTGTTTTTAGCTGTTTTTCCTGTAAAGTTGTCTAAAATTCCCCATGTAAATTGCATGGGGCTATTGAGTTTTGAGATCCCTTCCTCGCCCTTTTCCGTGGCCCTCCACTTGATAGATCACCCCCAAAACTTTCCAGGAAGGATCTGAGTTGGACGAACTTTTTTTTATTTCAGAAGCTTCATCGAAAGGTGTCAAAGTTATTGGCAAAACAAAAAACATTTATTCAATGGAAAGACTTATCTAACTATACACAGTATACACTTGTACCATTCAGCTGTATCCTATTATTACGATGCACACATTGAACATAATTACCAAACCTTGCTTACTGGTTCCACTCTGCTAATTTCAGCCATCTCATGCCATCACAACATATATTCACCACTGCATATTATATACTTTTTTCTTTTGAAAATATGCTGTGGGCATTCTAAATACTAGCCTTCAAAAGAAAAAGTTTTATCCTGGTAACCTTAAACCTCCTAATAAATCTTTCATTTAAAGGTGATCTAAATTTTATATTGTGGTAGATTAATTCAGCTGCGGCAGATTCATTCAATCATAGGGTCAGTCAGATTTTAAGTAGCAGAAATTGCACGTGTTTTATGGAACAAAGGTTCTACTTTATAATTATTTGCTGAAAGGGATTTTGCAGATGATATGATTGTTGCTACTATGAACTGATCGAAGCATTACCAGTCAAGCGAATTGGTCTCAACACTTAATGTCACGTACTGTTGTTTTTGACCATGCCAGTCTGTTATGTGTTTTTTTTATTTTATTTTTTATTAAGTACTGTTGTGTATTTTACTGTGTTATTTTAGGATGTTTGTGATAAAGAATAAAATAGTTGCTGTTAATACTTCAGGGACAGGAGAAATAAAATATAAATGTTTAAAAGATTATAGTAATTAAATTTCACATTTACATTGAGGTTCTTCAGTGATAGCCCTGAATCAAGACCTATCCAGATTCATTTTTGGAAACTGAGTTGATCTTAACAATGCGTATTAGCTATGCTAGAGAAAACCAAATTCTTTGAGATAGCTGCCTGGTCACTTTCTGATTTCATTTGATGAATCCCATGAACGCTGTGCTCCTGCTGATTTTATCAAAGTTTATATGAATTAGGCGACATAAGTTTCAGTCAGATCCACCATTTAGGATACTTGTAGATTTAATAATTGTTGTCTTCTCATAAAGAGGTCACTGACAGAATGAGCACCGGATGCGTTAGATTGGATGGGGAACGCTTGGATTATTGTGGGATTCTGTGAAAAATCCTTGCACAAACAAAGAGGTTGTAAATGCACAAGCCCTTTACTATCTGCGAAGCAGTTCCCTCTTTATTTCGCTTTTACTTAAATGTAGCTTATTTTGCAGACAATCCAACATGAGTCAGTGAAATGAAAGGGGAAATAGCTATTACCTTTACATGAAGATAGTATCTGATTCATGAATTTACCTGCTGACAGGTATTTTACAACCTGTGCAAAATTGCTCCTCAAGTTAAAAGTACTGTTATGGAGGTGTGCTATTTCTTTACAGGCCTGTACACTGCACAATGTGATTGCTTATATTTTCCAGAATTTTCCTGAAAATGTATATCCTGATGGCAGTATCAACCGCTGTCTACAAAACGAGCAAGAAAATCAAGGTATACGCACCGTGCTCACCACTTCTATCCAACAAAAAGGAGCAAAAGGTGACAAAGAATCGTATTGAATTACTAAATACATGGGCAATGACATTCAAGTTCTTCATTTTCATTATGACCTTGTGGACTGTTTACTTCATTTTAGCTATTATAGGTTTTACAAATGTGCAATGAGGGGTCTGTTGTAATGTCTTCCTAGGTGTTCAAAAAAAGCTCCTGCTTTCAAAGATGGGAAAAGGAGCATCTGATGTTAATTCTATGCATGGACAGAATGGTAAGCAATAGCAAGCTCTCCATTTATAACAATACCTTCTTTCTGTCTGAGGTCAAGTGTGATCCATTTAGTTTAAACCCATCAGTACATTCAAAATATAATTTAAATATATCCATTTGTTTAAAAAAAAGATTTATAAACAGTTAATTACAAAAGCCTTTATTCCAGTGCTGTGATCACTAACAAGGGAATAGCCTTGTAATTAAAATGCACCCTACTTTGAACGAAAGCTCTGATGGTTCCAAGCAAGTGAGCATCAGCCTCACCAGAAGAACTCCCTTGTCTCTTTCATTCAAGCATCTATCCATTCATCCTTTCACCCTTCCATCTACCCAGATAGCCATCATTTCCCCTTTAAATACGGTCATTCATTCGTTCACCCATCGTTCAATCTTTCATCATTCCATCCATCTGTTCACACAACCATCATCTATGCATACATCCATCACCCATAGATCCATCATATGACTTACCCATCGATCAAAAAAGACTATCATCATCCATTAGTTGGTCTTTTTATCTATCCATCCTCTCAGATTTCCATTTCCTCTGCCATTCTTTCACTCACCAACCCATTCATCCTTTCAGATTTCCATTTACTTTGCTATTCTTTGATCCACCCAGCCATTTACCCACACATCATCACCCACTCATCCACTCATTCTTTTACCCTCTCCCAAATGTTGTTTTATGTATTTGTAAAGTGCACTATCAACCTGGTGCTGAGCAGATGTCTGTACCTAGCTCTGCCTCGGTTAGGTTGATTACTTGTAAAGCCAGGCCTTCATCTACTTGCAGAACTCAAGAAGAGAGGAGGAGGGCTCTGCTCTGTAGTGGGAGGCAATGTAAGAGAAATGTATGTAAGAGAACACCTGTCCTCCGGATCAGGTTCTGTGTATGTGTGGAATGTGTGCGAGTAGGAGTCCTGCGGAGCAGAGGTGCCTGGGTGGCTGGTGGAAGGAGATAGGACTGTTCCGGTAGGTGTTGCCTAAGTTGTATAGTGCCTTTAATGTGTGCATGAGGAGTTCAAAATTAGTGTGTTTGTGTATTGGGACTCAGTAGCACTCCCTAAGTTTTAGTGTGATGTGAGTACTGTGTGGGAGCTTGAGGATGAGTCTGGCTGTCAAGTTATGGATGATTTGTAAACTTCTGGTGAGTAGCTTGGTGATCCCTGCGTAGAGGGTGTTCCTGTAGTCCAACTTGCTGGTGAATAGGGTGTGCTGCTTTGGAGCCATTTGTAGATATTCCTTAGCCTCACAAGTGTGCCTTTATGTTAATGACCAGGAAAAGTGTAAACACCTCCTCCCACTTTAGCAGTTGCAGCGGGAGAGGAATACTTTATGTGCTTCTTTTGTCTGCTACTTGGAAGATAAAAGCTCATAATTAATGCAATACAGAAGAACGAAAGATAGATTGATAAAAAAGGGATGAATGATGGATGAGTGGGTGCATGAGTGAGTGAAAGGATGGATTGGTGGGTGAAAGGATGGGTAGGTAAAAGGATGGATGGATGAGAGGATGGGTTGATGAGAGGATGGGCTCTTCTGTCATCTGCCTCCAGGAAGAATCACCAATACAGGTGGTTCTGAGTGGTCCTCTTAGTCCTCTCTACCTGCGGTCCAACTTGGGAGACAGTGAGCCCTTGCCTCTCCTTGCAAGACAGTACCCCTGTACACTGTGGCTCTTGCAGCAACCAAGGCGTCTTTACTCCTGCTCCAAGGGACCTTCAGTCCCCAAGTAGCCCCAGCCTCCATCCCTTCATCCCTGCAAAGGACAGTCTCTCCTCTGCTGCTCCAAAGATGTGGGGCTCCTCTCTAGGTGTGTTGATTGGGGCTCACTGCAACTTACTGTGCCTGCTGCCAGTGGATTGTCTGTGGGGGCTGCAACTACATCTGCTGGCCCTCCCAACTGCTGAGATTCAGCCTGGACTTCCCTCCTAGGGTTGAGTCCCCTGGATCTTGCTGGCCCTCTTCTTCTCTGCAAATCCTCTTTTGACCAGATTTGCATTTGCCAAGGCTTGTTGGTGGTCCTCCTGACTACTAATCATCTGCGACCTGGTGGCCGACATGGGACATCACCCTCATGGCTCTAAGGACTTCTCTGAAGCTCCTGGGCTCCACAGCTGATCTTCATCTTCCCTCAACGACCTGGCTCTTCATCCACAGAAGGGTGGGTAATAGCTCCTGCCCCTCCTGCACACTACTGTGTGGAGTGGACTCTTTCTTTTTCTTTTGCAGGTCCTCTTGTTCCAGGATCCACCAATTGGTTCCACTGGACTGGTCCTGGTCTTGCAATCTTCCTTTTCCAAATCCCCTTGTTAGTCTTTGGGAAGACCAGGTAACTTACTGCTCCTCTCCTGGTCGCTGGGGGTCATATAGGTCCTCAACTGTTGAGGTCCTGAGTGCTCCCTTCTCCCTTCTAACTACTCCACGTCCTTGAGGGAACCTCACTTAGCATTACACTACTTAGTATATGGTTTGGACCCCCTGTAGGGCCCTATTTTTCACTAATTCTTGCCAACGCTTGTTGTTTCTATACGCTAATTCCTAATGATTACTGTATATATATATATATATATATATATATATATATATATAGTGTGTACTTACCTCCAGTTGGGGGACTGCCTATAAGTAATATAGTTCAGTGCTACTATAATAATGTACCTTTATTTTTGTAACACTGTGTGGCTCCTTTCAAGTGTGATAAGTTGTTGTGTGACTGCTGTGGTAATGCAAGTGCTTTACACTTCTCCTAGATAAGTCTTGGCTGCTCACCACAGCTACCACTAGGGAGCCCTGGCTTCCTAGAGCTAGACACTGTCTCACTAACTAATAGAGGTTGTCTGGCCTGGTATAAGGTGCATACACCACAGGTGTCGACCACACACCAGGCCATCTTCCTACAAAAAGTATGTCCATTATTTCATAGCATTGGATTCCTAACATTTTAAATAATTTGACCACTATTCATATATAGAGCATCCATAATTTCTTTACAATATTATGGTGGTCATTACAACCCTGGCGGTCGGTGTTAAAGCGGCGGTAAGACCACCAACAGGCCGGCGGTAAAAAATTAGTAATTACGACCGTGGCGGAAACCGCCAACAAAGACAGCCACTTTAACACTCCGACCGCCACAGCGGTACAAACAAACAGTGTGGCGGTCACCACCAACAGACAGGGGGAGGACAAAGTACTGCCCACAGTATCACAACCTACCAATCCGCCACCTTTTCCGGAGCGGATTCACCGCGGATAAAAACACGGCAGAAACAGGATTCCGAAGGGAAAAAGCTCACCTCTACACACCCCACGAGGAACTACGACACCATGGATCCGGAACTCCAAATTCTCCCTGCAATAGTCTTCCTGCTCCTCTACCAAGAGCACGAACGCCGGTGGCAAAGACCACGGTAAGTACTGCACCTACGACACAGGGGAGGGAAAAACCAGGGACACACACATGCAACACGCAACACCCTCACCCTCACCCACGACAACACACACACTAATACATATTGATACATCACAGTTACATCCCCCAACCTCCCCGGAAGAATGCAAAGACAAAAGAAAATGAGTGTTACCATTGTAATATTTTAAAATCAAGAAGGCAAATATATATATATATATATATATGTATATATACCATTAACAAAATATACACCAAGCATAGTAGTCCAGGTAGTGCTCCAATTAAGTCATTGGAACTCTGTGCCCACACGGTATGGGTGAGGCCCACACAAGATCCCGGACCATGACGGAGAGAACACTCCAGGGGCATCAGAGAGCAACAAAAGAGGCACCTCAGAGGTAGGGAAAGGGGGGGGGGGTACCTCAGCCGGTTGAGTGCACGATGCCAAATCCAAGAGAGGGCCACATGCCCATCCTGGGGAGTGCAAAGCTACAGTCTCTCAAGTCTCTACAGTGGGTGGGTTGCCCACTGTTCAATCCTGGGGAGTGCAAAGCCACAGTCTCTCAAGTCTCTACAGTGGGTGGGTTGCCCACTGTTCAATCCTGGGGAGTGCAAAACCACAGTTTCTCAAGTCTCTACACTGGGTGGGTTGCCCACTGTTCCATCCTGGGGAGTGCAAAGCCACAGTCTCTCAAGTCTCTCGCAGTGGGTGGATTGCCCACTGTTCAATCCTGGGGAGTGCAAAGCCACAGTCTCTCAAGTGGATAACAGTCTCCACTGGTTCTGGAGGGGGCATTGTGCCCAGAGTGCTTCATCCTGCTAAGGACAGAGGTAGTGGATGGATCTCTTCACTGGTTCTGGAGGGGGCATGGTGCCCAGAGTGCTTCATCCTGCTAAGGACCGAGGTATTGGATGGATCTCGCCACTGGTTCTGGAGGAGGCATGGTGCCCAGAGTGCTTCATCCTGCTAAGGACAGAGGTAGTGGATGGATCTCTCCTCTGGTCCTGGAGGGGGCATGGTGCCCAGAGTGCTTCCTCCTGCTAAGGACAGAGGTAGTGGACGGATCTCGCCTCTGGTTCTGGAGGAGGCATGGTGCCCAGAGTGCTTCATCCTGCTAAGGACAGAGGTAGTGGATGGATCTCTCCACTGGTTCTGGAGGGGGCATGGTGCTCAGAGTGCTTCATTCTGCCCGTGACGGACTCAGTAGCGTCAGTGCCCTTGCGCTCATGGGCCAGCGCTGCTTGAGACGGCGGTGCCCTGTTCAGCGGTGCTTGAGACGGTGGTGCCCTGTTCAGCGGTGCTTGGAGCGGCGGGCTCCTTTGGAGTGACTCAGCTGCTGGCGGTCCTCTCTAGCCCAGCGGGGCTTGTGCTGGCGGTCCTCTCTGTCCCAGCGGGGCTTGTGATGGCGGTCCTCTCTAGCCCAGCGGGGCTTGTGCTGGTGGTCCTCTCTGTCCCAGCAGGGATGACGGCTGTGGCCTCCTGGGCAGCTGGGCTGGTGCTGGCGGTGGCCTCCTGGCCAGCTGGGCTGGTGCTGGCGGTGGCCTCCTGGGCAGCGTGGATGATGGCGGTCTTCTCCGCCGTGCTGCTCTTTCCAGACTTGCTGAGTTTCTTGTGCCCCTTCCCCACCTTGGAAGGTGTCGCAGCTGACTCCACACTCCCACCTGTACCCCTGGGAGCGGCTTTGGTGGCTGGAGTCTTCCCCCTCTATCGCCGGGCACTGGCCAACTTCTGATGCTTGACAGGTGGGGGACTGCCTGTGCTGTGGCTCCGTGCCACACTGGCTGCCCTGGTGGCCGGTGCACTCCAGATTTGGGTGACTGCAGGCACCACTGGTCCTGGAGATGTTGTGGCTGAGGTGCTAGTTCGGGACCTAGGAGACGGACGGGGTGGGGGAGGTGTGGGAAAGAGGTCAAGGTTGGACAGGAAAAGTTTTTTGGAGACACTGGGACTGGTAGCTGGAGGGGGTTTGGGAGTGGAAGAAAAGGTTGTGGTTGTACAAGGTGTTCGTTTGCTGACTTTGGGTGAAGGTGCATGCACTGCAGGCTGTCGTGAGGTGGATGGCTGTTGGGTGGCTGTGTGCCTGCGTTCGTGTATCCTGGGAGGGGGCGTCACAGACACACTGGGAGAGGACACAGGGGACGTGTGAATGGTAGTGGGGGTGGTGACTGCACGTGAGCGGGGTGTGGTGGTGGGTGTGCTGGTGATGGTAGTAGTGGCTGTAGAGGTAGTGCATGCAGGTGTGAGTGTAGATGAGACTGGGAGGGAGGAGGGAGACGAGGAGGAGGGGGACACAGTGGAGGCAGTGGATGTTGGTGTGTCTGCATGTGTGTGATGCTTGCATGAGTGCCTGTGGGATGTGTGGTGCTTATGTTTGCCTGAGCTTCCCTTGTGTGTTGACGTGTGTGTATGCTGGTCTAGAGGTGTGCTTGGGATAGGATGGGGTACAGGGGATTGGGTCTGGGTGGAGGAAGTTGGAGGGGGGAGGCAAGAAACAGGGACAATGGCTGCCATCAGTGCTGAGGCCAGAGTCTGAAAAGCTCGCTGAAGGGCCGCCTGACCAGAATGAATGCCCTCCAGGAATGCATTTGTTTGTTGCAACTGCCTTTCTACACCCTGGATGGCATTCAAAATGGTAGACTGCCCAACAGTGAGGGACCTGAGGAGGTCGATGGCCTCCTCACTGAGGGAAGCCGGGGTGACTGGGGCAGGGCCTGAGGTGCCTGGGGCAAAGGTGATGCCCACCCTCCCGGGTGAGTGGGCACGGGGTAAAGGCTGAGGAGCTGCTGGGAGGGCGGTACTGGAAGGGGGGGGGTGGCAGCTGTACCTGCAGATGGGGGGGGGGGGCACATATGTTGCCACCACCACAAGGGAGCTCCCATCAGAGGACGAGTCCGTGTCACTGGTCTCAGCTCTTGTCCCTGCCGTGGAGCTCCCCTCGCCCTCCGTCCCACTGGTGAAGTCCGATTCCATAGTGTGGCCCTCCATGGCCATGTGTGATGCACTGCTCCTCCGCCTGATGATGCTAATGCACACAAGAACAGGGAGACCACAAAAAGGGGGACAACGACAGAAGAAAGACATGTTGAGTGCATGCATTACCACTACCGTTGGCGGACACGACAGACACACATGCCCCCTGCACTACGCCGTGCTCTTGGGCTCCACTGTTCAATTCCTGGGAAATGGCCTACTAGGCTATGGATGACATCTGCACACATGGATGACACAGGGGCATGACTAGGTGTACTTGGCACTCTACAGAGGTGTGGTGGGGTGCCACATGGCCTGTCTCACGGAGGGACCTTGCCTACGGAACTCGCCCTGGCCTAGGGAAAACCACAGCCCACCTCCCCCACCCAGACCCCTCCACTGCGCGCAAAATCAGCAGAATGAGAGTGTACTCACCCCCTTGTGGCTGCTGTGATGCCCTCAAGCACCCATCCAACTCTGGGTACGTCACCGCCAGGATCCTGAACATCAGGGGGGTCATGGTGCGACGGGCACCCCTCCCACGTTGGGAGGCCATCCCCAGCTGAGCCTCCGCTGTCTTCTTGCTCCAGCGGCGAATGTCCTCCCATCTTTTCATTGGCCCTCATCCCTACCCTTGCCATGTGGCACATGCACTCACCTTTGTTTCATGCACGCCGCACTCTCCCCCCTTCCTTCTTACATCCACACCTCTCCAAACAGGCATAGCCCATACAGCATGCTCCCAGTGTACTTACCTGTTTGTCTGGAGGACTGTAGAGTAGCGTGTACTGGGAGAGGACCCCATCCACTAGTTTCTCCAACTCCTCCGATGTGAAGGCAGGGGCCCTTTCCCCAGACACTCGAGCCATTGTCTCTTCCAGACCGAGGTCACAGCAGCACTTGCAGTGTAGGTCCTCTCCTGTCGAAGATCAGGTACACGTGACGCAAAATGTACACCACAAAGTAAACACAACACTGAGCTATGTAAAAATAATCTGTATTGCACAAAACATCATTAGACCAACATTACACCCTGCTAACTTGGCAGTTGTCACAAGTTACTAATACTCTGCAAGAATATGCAGTTGTCACATTAGAACACGTAAGTACTTCAGGATTCTGCAACATAAGCAGTAGTCAGGAATTACAGTAAAAGTCCTATGCACTTGCAAGGAAAATACCCATGGAGGGAATATCAGAGAGCATATTACAAATCATAAAAATACCTATCAGCTAGACATGCCCATAAAAGGAACATTAGCACATATATGCAAGGTCATGAAAACATACATCCCTAATGCCCGTAGCAAGAACACTGGAGAAACATGTAGGCCAAGAGAGTACCTGTTTCTGAGACAAAGGGTACACCTAGTGCCTGGGAGGAGGAGTGTGGGGCCCCCCGGCGCTCCTCTGCGTGAAAACGGGGGCCATGCAGGTCTCTGGGGAGAGAGGGGCGCTCTGCACCCTCTCTACAGTGAAAAAGAACGGGCCTCTGTGGGAACCCGTGATCCTTGTATGGGCCCCCCACTGGCCTCAACTGGCCCTCCACAAAAGGGGGGGGAGCCAAACAATTACCCAAAAGACGGAATAGGGCGATCGTGCCCCTTAGGCAGTGGCCGGGGGGGAAAGGAACTCCCTTTCCATACCTGGGCCCTGCAATGCCGAGGGCCTCCTCCCGCCCGCGACCTTAAAGTACAGCAGCGGAGGTCGCGCTGCTCCGGAGGAGTTCCAGCTCTTCTCCTCCAGCTGAGGTTGGCTTCCACGTGGAGCAGAGTCAACCAGTGCCCCGGGGGGCATGGGTCCAGACCCGCGCACCCCGGGGGCACGACAGGAGCGGCTCGCTTCTTCCAGTGAGTTTGTTGGTGCCTTGGGAGCACCGGGGGGCAGCGCGGCTCCGGCGCGCAAAGCACAAGAGAAGCCAGGCTGCGGTGGTGATTCCTAGCAGCAGGGGAGCGCTCACAGAAGCGCAAGGGCTTTTTTCCATGCCTGGGATTCGGCGGTGATTTAAACGGCAGAGAAGCGCTCCTCAAAGTGCGAGGGTACTTCTATAAGCCCGGGCTGCGTCAGTGATTTAAACAGCAGAGAAGCTCTTCTGAAAGCGCAAGGGCACTTCCATAAGCCCGGGCTGCGGAGGTGACGTCTCCTTAGCAGACGGGCGCTTGAAGAAAGCGCTAGGACCTCCAACAAAGCGCTTCTCGCAGCACTTTTAGTCCAATCTGCAGGGATGATTGCAGGGGTCAGAGGCCACAGCACCCTGCCCCTGGGAACAGCAAGAAAACAAGGAGAAGCACAAGGCTGGTGGCCCAGCTACATGCCAGCACAAGGGGTGCAGGTGGTGGCAGTTCCTTCTAGTGACCAGGCAGCTCACAGGTCAGAACAGAAGCAGCAGTCCAAGGTGGTTTCCTGGTGAGTCCATTCATCAGCGTTCTGTGTCCAGTTTCAAGTTCCCAGAGTGTTCAAATTGTGGGGAAAATTCCCCTGTACTTATACTGGGTTTACAGTGTGTCTTACAATGGTAAGGAGAGGAGGTTCCAGCCAGTTACAACTGGTTCTGGTAGTGCCCCCTCTCTCCTTTCAGCACAGGCTCCAAACATCAGTGGGGGGTTAACAACACTCTTGTGTGAGGCCAGGGCACAGACTTTACAAATGCCGGTGTGCCCCGCCTCTCCCTTCTCTCAGCCCAGGAAGGCTTTACAATATGTAGATGCACCTCTGTGACACCTCACCCTCCCTGTGTACAGGCTGTCTGAGAAGTATGCACAAAGCCCCACCTGTCAGTCTGCCCAGACGTGGATTGGAGGCAAGCTGCAAAACACCAAAGTCATAAGCACAGATAAATGCGCACTTTCTAGAAGGGGCATTTCTGTGATAGTAATAAAAAATACACCTCCACCAGTAAGCAGCATTTCTCACCACTATCACAACCATACCAAACATGCCTACGCTACCCCTCATAAATCAGACAATACCCCTTACACATAAGGCAGGGCATTTCCAATGCAATCCTATGAGGAGGCAGCACTCACAGCAGTGAGACACCAAGTTAGGCTGTTTGTCACTACCACGACAGGCCACGAAACATGGCACATGTCTTGCCTTCTACATACATGGCACCCAGCCCAAAGGGCTAGCTAGGGCGTACCTTAGGGGTGACTTACATGTAGTAAAAGGGGAGTTCTGGGCCTGGCAAGTACATTTAGATGCCAGGTCCCTGTGGCAGGAAACTGCGCACACAGGCCCTGCCCTAGCAGGCCTTAGATAGGTTTAACAGGCTACTTCAGTGGGTGGCGCAAGCAGCGCTGCAGGCCCACTAGTAGCATTTAATTTACAGGCCCTGGGAATAGGGATACCACTTTACAGGGGACATATAGGTAAATTAAATATGCCAATCAGGTATAATCCAATCATACCAAATTTGTAAGAGAGAGCACATGCACTTTAGCACTGGTTAGCAGTGAAAAAGTGCTCAGAGTCAAAACGTCAGCCACCAAAGGTCAGAAAAATAAGGAGGCAAAAAGCAAAAAGTCTGGGGAATGACCCTGTAAAACGGCCAGGTCCAACAATTTTCATAAACTTTGACTTCCTGCTGTACTTCTGATTTTTAAACACAAACCGACGGAAATATGAATGAAGTATTCCCTGAAAGAATGTGTATCAAATCAACATTACAGATGTAATTTAGACCAAAGCAGGTGGTCCGCCTTAAATGAACTCTTTATTTCAGGTTTTCACCTAAAGATAGTGGGAATTGTCTGTTGGTAAGCCTTTGATTTCAATGCACTACATATAGTTATAGGGGGCTGTGGGTCAGCCCCTTGCTCATGAATGGATGGCATTGAACTCTATGCCAGGTATCTGTTCTTGAGACAATGGCTCCCTAATCCTGTGTTGTCCCACCCTGTAGCATTTTAGTCTCGCACTGCTCTGATTAGATTGGTTGTATCCTTTCACTGCATGCTTGAGTGGACATTTTTTTCTTCAGTGTTGAGCACTCAGTGGGAGTGTATATGTTGTCTTGCTCCCCCCACCAACTGATTCCCCGTAAGCTCCCTTTTTTATTCCCCTTCTCCCCAATGCTTGCCTTCCTGCTCCCAATCCAGCTCCCCGTCGCACTCAAAGTCCTGCTCTTCATTAAAAAATGTATTTTTACAAGAGCACTGCAGCTGCAAAGTGCTACCAAGCCACACTTTTCCCTTGTTTCTACTAGAGCGGACTTTGTTTTCACCTTTTACTTTTTACCTGTCCAAGATAGCCATCCTCCATGTTAGAACTGTAAATTAAAAATGACAAAATGGCAGCTGTGCATCATGGCCTACAAACATGCGTGTATCATTGAGCACATGGAGGTGCGTCAAGATACATGTGCGCTCATTCATCATGACACATGCATATGTATCGTCAGCCATCTTGGAATGGGTTTTCTTTAGTAAAAAAACCCATTGCAAGCTTGTTGGACAAGTGTTTATATGCAGATGGCATTGAAAAAAGCATTTGCAGGTCCTATAGCTCAGCCTTTTAGAACCAAGATCTAGTGGCTTTGCCAATGCTTGTTTGCTACGCTCTAGACTATCTGGCACCAAGCGATTTTATGGTTGCAAAAGTCAAACTTGAGCCTTTTTACTGCAAAATAGCTTTGTTTAGTGTACAAAATCCAACTTGTGATTCAGTAACATGTTCCCAAACCGTAATTTGGGTTTTAGAATAACTACAGAATCAATATTTGGAAGGGACATGCAAAGGGCGTCCTTTCTAAATAGTGATTCTTTTGCTTATGTATTAATATTGTATGACCAAAATCCCATTGCAAAACAGAAATACTTTACTACCAAATCAAAATTGGTGGCAAACATTTGTAAATGTTTGTGACCACTGCATGTGCTACTAAAAATGTTTTTGAAAGTATTCAAGTCAAGTCAGTAAACTTTATTCAGTCACAAGAACATGAATATTAACTATACAAGTAAAATACACACGCATACTGTAAATCACAAGCCATAATAAAACATGCTAGAACTCAATTTCATACCCGTCAGCCCCACTCAATACACGTAAAAGTTCTCAAAAACAAAGATCACAAAGTGCGCAACTTAGAAAGGCATTTAGTGAGCACAATTTCATCCAAGGCCAAGGATTACAAAAAGCGAAGTACTTCTATGCAATGTTGCATTTTTAATATTTTTTGTGCTTTCAGCCTCCTTCCAGTTACTGACAGAAATGGGTGTGAAACCAATGCTGGATCCCAGAAAGCTAAACATTTATGAAACGTAGACAAAATTCTGAATTCAGGAAGGGGTCATTTGTGTAGATCCTACAAGTGTTTCCTACAGAAAATAACAGCTGAAATAAAAGAATATTGAAATTGAGGTGAAAGAACAGCCATTTTTCTCCACGTTTTACTCTGTAACTTTTTCCTGCGATGCCAGATGTTTGAAAGCAATATACCGTTACGTCAGCTGGACTCTTCTGGTTGTGGGGATATATAGGGCTTGTAGGTTCATCAAGAACCCTAGGTATCCAGAGCCAATAAATGAGCTGCACCTTGCAATGGGTTTTCATTCTATACCGGTTATACAGCAATTAATTTGCTGAAATATAAAAAAAGAAAAAGAGGTATCAAGAAAACCTTTGTATTTCCAAAATGGCCACAAGATAAGGTGTTGAGAAGCAGTGGTTATTTGCACATCTCTGAATTCCGGGGTGCCCATACTAGCATGTGAATTACAGAGCATTTCTCAAATAGACGTCTTTTTTACACACTCTCTACATTTTTTCCTTCAAATGTAAGACAAAGACAGGGGGCAATAACACTTGTTTTGCTATTCTGTGTTCCCCATGCCTCCCGATAAAAATGGTACCTCACTTGTGGGGGTAGGCCTAGCGCCCGCGACAGGAAAAGCTCCAAAACACAACATGGACACATCACATTTTAACAAAGAAAACAGAGCTGTTTTTTGCAAAGTGCCTAGCTGTGGATTTTGGCCTCTAGCTCAGCCGGCACCTAGGTAAACCTAGCAAACCTGTGCAGTTTGAAAACTAGACACCTAGGGGAATCCAAGACGGAGTGACTTGTGGGGCTCTGACCAGATTCTGTTACCCAGAATCCTTCACAAACCTCAAAATTTGGTAAAAAAAACACTTTTACCTCTCATTTCTGTGACAGGAAGTTCTGGAATCTGAGAGGAGCCACAAATGTCCTTCCACCCAGAGTTCCCCCAAGTCTCCCGATAAAAATGGTACCTCACTTGTGGGGGTAGGCCTAGCACCTGCAACAGGAAAAGCCCCAAAACACAACGTGGACACATCACATTTTCACAAAGAAAACATAGCTGTTTGTTGCAAAGCACCTAGATGTGGATTTTGGCCTCTAGCTCAGCTGGCACCTAAGAAAATCTAGCAAACCTGCACAGTTTTGAAAACTAGACACCTGGGGAAATCAAAGATGGGGTGACTTGTGGGGCTCTGACCAGGTTCTGTTACCCAGAATCCTTTGCAAACCTCAAAATGTGGCCACAAAACACCTTTTCCTCTCATTTCGGTGACAGAATGTTCTGGAATCAGAGAGGAGCCACAAATTTCCTTCCACCCAGCATTCTCCCAAGTCACCCGATAAAAATGGTACCTCACTTTCGTGGGTGGGCCTACTGCCCGCGAAAGGAAATGCCCCAAAACACTATCTGGACACATCAAAATTATCAAATACAAAACTACCTGTTTTTGCGGGGTCACCTGCGTTTTTGGTCCTGGGCTCAGCAGCCTTCTAGGGAAACCTACCAAACCCAGACATTTCTGAAGACTAGACACCCGAGGGAGTCCAGTGAGGTGTGACTTGCGTGGAACCCACAATGTTTTCTTACCCAGAATCCTCAGCAAACCTCAAATTTAGTTAAAAAAAAAATCTTATTTTTCCCACATTTCTTTGTGGGATCACCGCACTGGGACAAATTTCATACCACCCAATGTTCCCCTCAGTCTCCTGGTAAAAATGATACCTCCTTTGTGTAGGTGGGCCAAGTGCTTGTGAAAGGGAAGAGCCAAAAACATGTTGATATCGAGGGGGAACCAAAGAGGGTCAAAAGGGCAGTTTTCAAAAAAACATTTTTAGGCTGACAAGTGCAGCAACATTTTTATCAGTATACGTGAGACAATGCTGGGTGGTACGAATTTTGTGGATTCCTGCAGATTCCGGAAGGTTCCATCACAAAAACGTGGGAAAAATGTGTGATTTCCAGCAAAGTTGGAGGTTTGCAGGGGATTGTGGGTACAAATATGGTGCGGTGCATGTGAAACACACCACCCTGAAATCACCCATGTGTTTAGTTTTCAGATGTGTCTAGGTCTTGTGGATTTTTCTACATGGCAGCGTCCCAAAGCCCATAAAGTGCAGCCCTCACCATTCCAAGTGGGACGATTTTGAGAGTTAGCCAAGCTCTCAAGGCCCAAATGTAAAACTAAAACCCAACATAATTAAATGTCTTCATGCTTGCTGTGGGATAAGATGTTTTAGAGTGTGGGGGAGGGCTGAAAGACTGTTACCCCCTTCAGTTGGGGTGGGGGCGTAACCAGGCCATACTGGTTGGTAGCCATCACCCCAATACTTTTTTTTTTTTTTTTGATTCCCTGGCATCTAGTAGACTTTCTGCCCCCCTGGGGTGTGGATCCAGGGGTAATTGCCCCATCTGTCCACTGGTGGGCAGAACAACTTTGGCCCCATTTATTTAGGGTGGGGGTATAGCCATACCCCCACCCTCTTATTTTTTAAACAAAAATTTCCCTTGCCTCTGGTGGGCTTTCTGCCCCCCCCTTGCGGGCAGATGGGCCTTCCAAAAATAGGCCCATCTGCCCCCAAGGGGGGCAGATATGGCCAACAGTAATGTGGCCCCATGGGGAGCGACCCTTACCCAAGGGGCTGCCCCCCTAAAGAAAACAAACGCATACACACACACCAATCCCTGGTGCCTAAGTGGACTAACAAAAAAAGCAGCCGATCTTCCCCCAAGGTGGGCAGAAATAGTCTAAATACAATTTGCCCCCCAGGGGAGTGACCCTTAACTAAGGGGTCACTCCCCACCTCTAAAAAACAAAACAAAAAAAAGAAGCTTTTTTTATCCCTGGCGTCTAGAGGTTTCTACCACACCTGGGGGTAGAGCAGGCTAATAACACTAGGCCGATCTGCCCCCAGTGGGGCAGAAAAGGCCTAAAATAAATTTGCCCCCCCTTGCCTAAGGGGTCGCTCCCCACCTCTAAAAAACAAAAAACAAAAAAATGGTATCCCTGGTGCCTAGAGGCTTCTGTCCCCCCCCCCCCCCCCCGGGGACAGATATGGCCTTAAATAAATTTGCCCCCCCCACACCCACTGGGGAGCGACCCTTGCTCCCTTGCGTGACATTGGCGCAAAAAAATGATCCAGAGTGCCTAGTGGTTTCTGCCCTCCTTGTGGGCAGATTAGCCTAACAAAAATCAGCCAATCTGCCCCCAGAAATAGTCTAAATACAATGTGCCCCCCAGGGGAGCGACCCTTGCCTAAGGGGTCACTCCCCAAGTAAAAAGAAAAACAAAACAAACACAAAAAAAAAAAAACACAAAAAATTATCCCTGGTGCCTACTGGATTCTGCCCCCCCGGGGGCAGAAAAGGCCTTGAAAAATATTGCCCCCTGGGGAGCTCCCCTTTTGCCAATTTCAAATAAAAAATAAATCCCTGGTGTCTAGTGGGCATTTCAAAAGCCGGATCGCTTTACAATCCGGCTTTTGAAATGCTCTGAGAGACTTCAAAGTGAAGGAAATTGAAGCCTCTCAGGGCCCCATCACATGAGCTTCCAGCGTAATGGGGAAGTGGCCTCTGATGAGGTCAGCGCGCATTTGCGCACTGACATCATCAGACGTCACTGGGTGGGGATTAGGGGGTGTCGGGTGGAAGTGGAAGGGCTTCCCCTTCCATCCCTGCCTTGGCGATGGGTGGGAGGGAAGCCCACAGAGGGAGTGCTAGCGCTCCCTCTGAGCTCAGTGCCCAGGACGTAATGGTTACGTCCTCGGCACAAGAGCACTGTGCCGCGGGACGTAACCATTACGTCCGTGGCACAGAAGGGGTTAAAGAGCAAACAACGAGGAGAAACTAAAGCATTTCTCCTCACTGCGCCCTGCTAATGCCACCCCCGGTGCACTGCCTCAGGTTTGCAAAAAACTCGTAAATCTGGGGCAGCGTCAAAATGCATGGGTGTTGCTGTGGCATACCCACAACAACACCGATTGCATGCTCCTTCGACACAAAGTGCTGCGTGTGAAGGGGCCGTATTTACAAGGTGGCCTTGTAAATCCGGTGCAGTGACGCTCCAGTGGCGGTAGGGGCTCTTAAATATGCCCCTAAGTGTCTTTTTACCCACCAAAATTAGGGATGTAGATGGATCTTCATACAAATCCTGCCTGCCCAAGACCACAGTCCTATCCCTAACTCCTCCTAACCAGGAAATCGCTAATCCTAAGGTCAAAGACAAACAATCCTCTATTATCTTTCTATACATTGTTAGAGCCTCTATGATCCAGACACTGCATCATAACATTATTGGGCGTGCCCCCAGAGTGTCCTCAGGTAAGGTAATCCTACCTCCCTATGACAAAAGTGGAGGTGCATGGGGGCAGAGACAATAAGTACGGATATATTTATTTTCCATTACCTGCAAAACCATGGCCGCCTGTATGCCACATACTACTGCACCATATGATTCCAAGCTAGTACATTTTGCATGGTAGATGCATGGTAAAAGCCTTTACCTAGTTTGCTGCAAAGGAAACAAGCATTTGCAATGCAATAGGTCTCGCATTAGAGAGAGTTAGAGCTGTTGGCGTTCTAAATATTAATGACAACCTTGCATTTGGGACCTTATAAATATTTAGCCATGCAGCACATTAAAACTGTATCCGAAATAAACTGTGTTTGTGCATTCCTTCATACAATTGACATTAGACTGTAATGGTCTGAACAGGCCCTACAGAGCACCACAGTAAAAATAGCATTTGGAAGAAACATGGTCATGTAAACATATATTCAGACCCTAGAGGGCATAATCACATAAAAAAGAATGGTAAAGAATATTGCGGTGCAATCATATAATCAGCCCTATGAGGGCATATTGTATTACACATTTTCAGGTTTAGCATCCCTTTTAAATATTTAACTGTGGAGTCAGTGGCACAAGGGTGCAGAGCCGCAGGTCGTTACTACTGGTCGTGGCTAGATGTCCTTGCAGAGTCAACAGCAGATGGTGCAGTACTACTGGTTATGGCCAGATGTCCCTGTCATTTCAACAGCAGAAGGTGCAATACCACTGGTGATGGCTAGATGTCCCTGTCAAGCCAACTTAGTTAATAGCACCATGGAGCAATCATCCTTTCAAAATCAAGAATGTAGCAAGCATTGCACATTGCAGATTTGCGGGCCAAGCAGGGCTATCAGAATACTATTGCAAACAAGGCCCTTATAACACAAACTCCGCTCAGCTGTAAAAACAAAAGTTTCAGTTACGAGAGAATTTAAATACACATTTTAAATGGTGGAAGAGGTTATGATATTTGAGCCCCTTCTCACCTAGTGTGACCCACAAGATGGCCTGAACAGAAAGAGTAAATTTCTCTCAATGTACTGGCGGTGGCCCCATTGCCCTAGGACCATCACAGTCTGAATTATGGGCAAATATGTTTTGTAAACGGAATGCCTGCAAACATTATGGGGTGAGTTTCCCAGAGTGCAGTGAATATTGTAGTATTGTCTCTCCCGCTGTGCTGGGAGAGCTGCTGTTGAGGATTCATTCCTAGGTCGATTTCATGCGATATAAAGCAACAAAAAAAGTACAAAACACAGGTACAACACAACTACTTGTAATTACTGATTATGTAAAGTAAGGAACAAGTGATCGGCAAACGCAGAAAATGAATGGCGCTGGTAAACACAAGCTTACTGACAAACACGAGAGACAGGAAACACAAAAAAATAGTCTGTCCAAATAACAGAAAAACATTCCAGGCGTAAGTAGCCTGTACTTGGCCGGTGCTCCTCAGCCAAGTACAGAAACGGACGTATCGGCTGCCAAACCACTTAGGAAACAGCACAACAAGAGCGACACTGCCTTTAACCTATTAGAAGTGGCAGGCAGCGGCAGGCCGGAGTAAATGCCTATACTCCATGGAACAGGTCTTTCAGACAGCGCATGCGCGCTGTCTAGGCTCAACCTAAAAAAGGACATTAATACTAATGCCTCGTTGGATGTTTATAACTTTCAAGTGAGCTAGAAAAGGAATTCATTTTCTTCTTCAAACACATCTCATTTTCCTATTAGGAAAATGGGCTACATTTAAAAAAGAAATTGCTTTATTTAAAACCAATGGTAGACATGGTGGTCTGCTGACCCCAGCAGGCCACCATGGTTGTGACTCTAACCAATTCTAGAGGGTCTCAGCTTGCGACATACCTCATGTATATTAATAAGGTAGGTCGCATTACCACCCACTATAAATCAATACTTTGTGAACCAACCTATTAATATACAGGTTGGTTCACAATGTAGACCACATTCTGGGGTAAGGACATAACACCCAGTGTCTTCACCTCCTGTACCTAACTCACCCCCAGGCTGCATACGGTCTTGTTTGAGGTCTTTTAACACAAGAAACAGCTAACACATGTTTAGAGGAACATCTCTTTCTCAAGGCATAATTAAATCTGTTTGGCAAGCACTCAATGGGTCTCTACACATTAGTATGTGGTGCATCAGTCTCAACAATAATACAGCTATATTATTTTCCTAACACATACATGACTTAAGGAATGGCACCATTTCTCCAAATTATTGCTCCATTTCTCCAAATGATTGTTAAGACGTGAGGGAGCAAGTGAAAAATGAGGTGGACGAACAGCGTTAATTTACGGGAAAGGTTTCACAATTATATCACAAATCACATACAATAAACACTGCAGGAGCTGATATATTAACCATTTCCTCAAACGCTCCCAACAAATACATTAGTTCTACCACATAGATACTCCAACCTTATCATTTTAATTATTGACCACATCTCTGCTTTAACTACTGATAATAATTAGCCAATAACACTGGGTATTATTTATCTACATTTTGATGATAAATTCAATGCAGCAGACTGTGGCCTCTTGCAGGTGATGAATGGCCCTCCTGGCACTGCTGGCCACACTTCAGACCCCTTTCAGCACCACTGGCTTGAAACAAGCATAAACATCCCTTAGTATACACTGACCATTCACTTATAACATACACCCTGACAATTTCTTATAGAGATAAATCACTAAACAAATCTATGATAATGCGTTAATACTGGAGTAGGCTTAGTGATCAGGAACCCCAGCGTACTATTGCTAAAACTCGAGAACTGACTTGTTGAGACATAGGTGACTTAATTCAGTAACTGGGCACCCAGGTTTAAGGATTCTGTTGCATCGGTAGCCAGCGGGCAGAGTTAAGAAAAAGCCAAATGATCACCACGGGTCACACCTGCTCTCTGATCCCTGATATGAGACAAGGCAGACTGAGACCGAACAAAAATTGTACTGTTGATACTCACCAAACTTAAAAGATATCTATAAATATAAGTCAAAAGCACTCACCAGCAATCCTAAAGACTACTACTCCAATGGGATGCCTTCAGCAGATGAAAAACAGAAAGACATATTCTCAATAGCTAAGGATTGAGTCAATACAACAAATCATATTCTTCAAGTAACACATAGCTAGGTAATGAATTGGCTAAATAATATGTCGAAAACATTGAGACCATTAGAAAGAATATTGTACTTATCTGTTGTAGGGCAGAACCTGTAGAGCTCAGCTCACTATCTACACCAGAGCATGCAACCCCATTTTATCATCTAAATTCCGATTTGCATTTTTTGCCACAATTGTTATTGAGGAAACAGAGTAACTCATTTCCAATTGCAAATCAGGGTCTTACTTAAAGCTTTGTCCAATGAAGGTGATACATTGCAAGCTGCCTAGGATATCGAAAGATTTTTACAATATTTTGAGTCTTCCATTAATCTCAGGAACTGTCCCACCTGAGCTGAAACAGGGCACTGTAAAGCCTCAACTGAAAAAGCCAGGCCTATATTCCAATGTAAATGGGAATTATAGCCCTATCATCCTTCTACCAACAGTAACTAAGATGTTAGAAAAGGATGTGGCATACTAGTTATCAATATGCGTAAAAGACAATGCAGTCCTATGTGGTGCCCAGATGGTATTCAGAGCAAAGGAGGAACAGAATCGGATGTGACTGATGCAGAAGACAACCTTCACATGGCAGTAATTCGAAGATTATGAGTGCCTTGATAATACCAAGTCTCTCAGCTGCGTTCAGTATGGTAGACCACACAATCTTATTTCATAGATTGGAGAGATGTGGTCAATGAGGAAAAGTCTAACAACGGTTTGCGTCACTCTTAAACAAACAACAGGATAGACTAGTTATGGATATATTTTCTTGACCATAACATTTGGTGACTACCAGGCTGCTGCTAGGGTCTACTGTTTCTTCCATTTTGTTTAAGATTTATGTACAGCCTATAGTGACTATAATCAGGAACTATAATGTCATCCTTTACACATACACAGATCACAGAATTGATTTTCAAGTTGTCTGAATACCAATCCAATCCTTCTGTTTTGAAAGACTGACTCCGTGATTTGAAAGAAAAGATGAATTCAACGTGGCTTAAGATCTGTGAGAAACTGGGTTGTTGGTTGACTTGGGTCTGAACCCTGGTCAAGCAGCAACAACAATTCTTGGCAGGATAAGGCACAAACAAACCCAAAATTAACCTGTGCTCAACCTCTGTTAGCTTGACGCAGAGTATTCAGGCTTATCTTGAAGGCAGTGTGTAAAGTATATGTGCAAAACTTCAAACAGTAATTCAGTGAAAACACCACCAAAAAGTATCCCACACCAGGTTAAAGGCTAAAATGACAACAACAAAAAAAATAGGTAGAATTTGAGTTATGAAATTTTAAAGAATACACTGTAAAACAGAGCTTAGAAGCAAGAAGCGCCAACCGGGGATATGTGGTTGTGCCAGACTGGAACAAATTCAAAAGTTCAGGCTGTCCGTGATGGAGCACATGCTGGCTTCAGGGACCCAGTTGAGCACATTGAACCAAAGTACCTTAGATCCTGGTTGTAGAGTGTTGCGGCAGTTCCACACCTTGCAGTAGATGCGATGCATTGGTTCTGCTCCACAAAGCAGAGGCGATGTGTCAGTTCTGAAATGTAGTGAAGCTGCAGTGTGAGTTCCTGACGCAGCGACATTGAGGCTCCAGGCAACGTGGCTTGTGGTGTGAAGACCGGTGTCGAGGATACATTGTGCAGTTGTAGTGATGTGTTGGTTCTGATGAGCATAGAGGCTGCTATGCAGATTTTCGGTGTCATTGTCGATGGATATGCATGGACCCTATGCCGAGAAAAGCGCTGCAATGTCGGTTCCAATGTGAGGGAAGCGGCAATGAGAGTCTGGCTGCTTTGGCTCCAACCCACGCAGTAGAGGTAATCCATCAGTTCTGTTCCTCGCAACAGCTGCAGTGCATCAATTCTGCTTCCACAACAAGAGGATGTGCCATTTCTGCTGGAGCAAGCAGCTGAGGCCCACTTCCAAGGTTCCTGGACTGGGGTGGCACCACATGGCAGGACAGACGCACAGATGGCAGAGTCCAGGTGCAGATGCAGTGGCGTTGGAAGTCTCTTCTGTCCCTGAGACTTGAGATAAATGAGGCTAACAAACTAGCCTTTAAAGTCACTCTGGGTTACAGAGATTCAGGTCCAGTCCTTCTCATTCCCAAGCACGAGGGCAGCAGGCACAGGTCAGCAAGGCAGTGTCAAGTAAACAGCAGTCTGGCAGAGTGGCAGGCCTTCAGCAGCACCACAGTCCTTCTTGGCAGAGTATCCACATGTCTAGAAGTGTACTGTAGTGGTGGTGTGAAGGGAGACTTCAAATCATGTCTTTGAAGTGTGCAGAGTCCCTGCCCTTCCTGCCCTGGCTCCAGACTCACTACAGGGGGTTACGCAGCCCTTTGTGTCTGGACAAGACACAACCTATTCTGGTGTAGGAGAGGCTGTGCCCAGCTCCTCCCTCCCATCCTGCCCAGTATGGACCATCGAGGCCCATCAAGTCACACCTAAGCTCCCATTGTGTGTGGCTATCTAGGAGGAATACACAAAGCCCATCTGTCACCCTCCCTGAACATGTGATCAGAGACAGACAACAGGCACCAAATGGCTAAAGTTAGAAATGTCAACTTTTTGAAAGTGACATTTTTCAGAATTGCAATTTAAAATCCAGCTTCACCATAAGTTGTGATTTTAAAATGTGCTTCCAGTGACACCAAACTTGGAAAATCTCTCTCTCCCCAATTGGAAGTTATATTTATAAAAGGTTATAATATATGAATTTAATCATTTTTCACTACCAGGACGTGTAAATCTTAAAATGCACATGTCCAGCTTTTTAGATACAGTGCACACTCCACTTGGGGCTGTCTGGGGCATAACTTAGGGTGACATATGTTTTAAAAAGGAAGGTTTGGGGCTGTCAAATGGTTTAATTTGCCTTTTTGACACAACAGTTTGAACCTGCACACACAGCAGTTGCACTGGCAGGCCTGAGACATTTTAAAGGGCTACTTAAGCGGTTGGCACAGTCAGTGCTGCAGGCTCACTACTAGCATATAAAGTACAGGCCCTGGGGGCACATAGTGCATTTCACTAGAAGCATATAGGTAAATGCCAATTGGGGACATCCAATTTTATCATGTTTTAAGAAAAGCGCACAAACATTTTAGTACTGGCTAGCAGTGGTAAAGCCCACAGAGTCCTAAGGCCAACTAAATGAATTCAGCAAAAGCAAAAAAGGGGAGGAGGAAGGCAAAAAAGTGGAAATGACCCTGTAGAAAGATAGGTAAGAGGTTGAACTTCTTAAAATAATAACCACAATTTTGGCCTAATGCTTGTAATCCTTTTCAATTTCCATCAACCACTGTTAAAAGTCTAGAAATAAAAAATAGATGCTCAGCTAAAATGATTGATCACGTTTCTAATGCTGTCTGCTTGTGCACCATTCAAATGTCCAAAATCAAAAAATGTTTCCACTTTTTAATCAGGAAAGGGCAGAAGGGCAAGTATGGTGGCCTAGATTGGGCTTGATTGTTACAATGCTTTGTATTTAGGCTTAAATAAATGATTACTTCCCTGACCTTAAGTGTCTCAAAATCAAATGCACAACAAAATCTGCCAACACTTTTCCTCAGCCACACCTATTGCAGCACAACTTATTTGCCTTCCAGTTCAGGCCTGAGTCTAATTTAGGACTTAATGTCCGTTCCCCAAATGTATATATTGTCATTTTTGTCGGTAACCTGCACCAATATCTGATCTGATCAGGTGAACAATGTCTCTTCTCAGTGCCTTTCTTTCACAGGCCCTCATTAGGGGGTTGTGCTTCCTCTACTCTAGCCTCCAATTTATGAAGCGCATTGCCACAAAACATTAAATCAATCTCTCTCCATATTCTTTTTAGAACACAAATTTCAAACCTTTGTATTTAGATAATAGGGCTGCCTTATTTGATATACTATAGAAGTGCATTTATACCCTCATGCTTTACAGTACGTTTTAACATATAACATAATAGTCTATGTAAAAAACATAATAATAATTGTTTACGCAAGCCATCCCTAGAGCTCTCCTTAGCTCTACCTGGTGGTCAATTTGAGGAAAAGGGAGAATTTTCAGACTAAGAAAAACAGGAGGTTGATGCTTTGACCATTGTGTTGACGTGATTGAGAGATCTGCAACAGATGGAGGGCAAGATCTCAATAGAAATAATAGAGGAGGTGAGATCTCCTTCAAACGAGCTTCGTGGAAATGTTGATCACATGATGAATTCTATGAGATAAGCAAAACATTGATTCCCCCTATATTAAACAAGTTGTACAAAATAGGCTGAATCCGCAGGGGAGGTGAGTAAAGAGTTTAACAGAGCCATTATCACTCTTGCTCCAAACCCAGGCAATGTTCTATCTATAGGATTACCTTGCTCATCAATTTGGGTAACAAACTTCTGGCCAACATCTTGCCAAGCCACTGGAGAAAAGTCATCCTAAACCTGATGATTGACTCAGAGGTAGACTTCGGGCCAGGGCGAACCTCCAGAAACCATCTAACCTTGTTTCTGACATATTGTGGAAAGAAGCATACTACCCTGAGGGTGCTGTGGCAGTTTCTTTAAATGCTGAAAAGGCATGTAGGGCTTCCTTTTTCATGTCATCAAAAAGCAGGAATAAGCCTGGATTTTGTAACCAAGGTAAGGCGACTGACTATACGATCACCTGACTTTTATGGACAGTGATGATTTCTAGTCAGAAACCTCACCTATTTGCCAGAGGACAAGGTATGGCTTCCTGCTATCCCTTCCTCTGTTGAGCCTTGCACTGGAACCTTTGACAGAGGCAATGGGAAGGGTTAAAAGAGCTTCTGCTCTAGCCGATGAGATGCTAATGCTTAACAACATAAATACATTCCATAATAGCTCTCATAAACTCCTTCTCGACCTTCTCCGGTGATACAATTACCTGGGATAAAAGTGAATTGCTAACACTTACTAGGAACCATGGCACATTGGTGGTACAGAGGTTGTATTTAAAATTGTTCATGTCACATATGAAATATGTTGACATACTAATAACAAGGAGGGTTAGTTAATATTGTTATGGACAATACCCAACATATAATTGAGAAGGTTGATAATTCATTTTTATTTTGGTTATCTCTGCAACTGCTTTTCAGCTAGTATGTTGGCACAATGCTACTTTACCTGAATTCGGTCTTATCACTGGAGGCCTTACTGGGTAGCTATGCGCTTTAGAAATCCATATGAATAGAACAGAATCGAACTGTAGTGGTGGGGGAGGGTGTAGGTGATAAAGTTATAGCAGCTCTGAAGCACATAAATTTGCTGGACATGCTGTCCATCGTGATCCCTTCTGAAGTATTAAGATCTATGGTCATGGGGAATAGACATTTTGTGTGGGCAGGTAGGAAATTGACACTTTGCCCATCCAAATGATATGCAGCCACCACATCAAGCGGCTTGAAACTCCCTTACACATTTTCATACCACCCAACAAACCAATTATCCCAATAATACCACACCTGGCTGCAGACATCATCCATCTGGGTAGCCACAGAACGGACATACACTCGTCCTGGCTATTCTAGCATTAAAAAAAAGAGGCCTTGTGGTGTTCTGTACATTAAAACTGGTTAGGCTTAGAATGTTAAGGATGTTGCTAAGTTGGAATGCTGAGTTAGAGCCAAACTCAGATGACAGTTATACTTTGCTGCAGCTGGCTGGGGGTTCCATTGTTCTTGTAACGTATATTGAATATATCTTATCTTCACGAGCTGTGTGGATTTCATCTATATTCACCTTAAAAGCCCTTCTCTACCCCTGTCGGTGAGCGCTGTGCTGGCCTTTTGGGATATGGCATACATAATGACTGAAAGTACTCTATCAGATCCACGATAGTCCTTCTATATGGAACAATGCTGGGTTAGTGATAGGAGACTCCACGTTTAGGTGGCAGGCCTTGGAGTCACAGGGCATATGCAACGTAATTTACGGAGAATCCCCTAAATCAATTAAAGGCCTTAGTCAGGAATAGAACCTTACCTTGCCCAGGGTTGGAAATATCCATTCTCTGAGGGGGAATATATCACTTATCCTCCAAAAAGACTCAACACTTTCCTATATTACAAAGTAAAGCACATCCAAAGGAAAGAATTCTGGGATTAACATTGTTCTGATCACGGATGTATATTCGAGTGGAACATGAAACCAGAATAAAATGGCAGAACATATTGAAGTTAGACTATACACACAGACTGGAACTTCCGACATGACACACAAAATAGTAGGCCTTTGAATGGAGCACGTGTTGAATAAACATACTTTAATGAGCTATATTACTTCTATGTTCTCTTAATAACCTCTGTTGGAGATGTGGATCACAATACTGCAATCTACCTCTCACTTGTTTTAATCCTGCCCAGGGCTGCCACCATTCTGGCATGAAATACACACTTTCCTGGACTCCGTATTGATTGCTATACCTAAATCTATAAGTAGCATCCCAAATCGGTTCACAGGTGAAAATTACCCCAAGCACAATTAACTCAGGCTGGGGACCTGGTAACTGGCCAGAGCTGGAGGAAAAAAGCTGGTCGGGCTAATCCTAAATGACCCATATGACAGGTTGCTGTCTATTCTTTCCTTCCCTCCTACATCCTCCTGCACCCTCCTCTTTTAGTGTACCATTTAGTGCCCCTCCTGTTCCTTGATGTACCATGATGTCCCGCCATTGAGCTGACCCTGGTATTATGGGAGACTGTTATGAATAAACGTCCGGACCCATAGGGATTTCTGCCACAAAGTTTATTTGGGAAATACACAACCTGGCCTCGGTCTTCTCCGAGGTTCCAGTCCAAATGGCAACCTTGGAATCCCGCACGCCTCACAGTCTAGAACTTCTAAGTTACATCACAACAGGGACCAGGAGCGGACCCTCTGCAATGGCGGAGGCGTTTCCCCTGCCCAAGAGCCTGCAGCTGTAAAATAAAATTATATTTCATTATCGTTTTGTTTTACAGCTGCTGGCTCGGCCAGCAGCATGTGCTTGGAGGTGTGGGCCTGATCAACAGGAGAAAGGTGTGGGGAGGGGGAGTGGAGTCTGTGCACTAAGTGTGCATGTGTATTTGGCCATCCATCTCTGTCCATATTTATATTTTTTTTAGCGCTGCATTTGTGTCGTTTTGTGATGCAAAGGTGGTGCAAACTTACAAAATACAATTCTATTTTGCACATTTGCGCCGCTTCTGCGTCAAAAAATGACACAAATGCAGCGCAAAAAAAAAGTAAAAACATGGGCCCTAGTTTTCTCCAACCCGGCATTGGAGAAACTGCACAGGCTCCAATGTGCTGTCTGAGCGGCAGACCAAGATGCTTGGACCAATCCTGGTGCTGCTCTCATGCTAAGTTTAGCAGGAGAGCAGCACCAGGATTGCTGGAGAGCCTGTGTTGGTGTCCCAGGGAATGCTGGGACACCATAAGAGAAGAGCAGTGAGGCAGTGACGGGTTTGGGAATGGGTATGTTTTTAAATAAAATATTTATTTCACCAGGACCCCTCTCCTCCTCCCATGCCCCCTTGAGATTTGCAGCGGCCACCACTGTGGGAGACTGTGTGTGCTGAGCAACACCTTTAATCATCCCCTTCCCCATTCCATCTAATATTCCCCCACCACCACTACTGACAAGCACATTACATCAGGTGATCTAACTGTAAAGTATGGCCGTGAATGCTACACGTCAATCACACATATGCCCGTGTTGTGCAATGGTACTTTATTGACTTGTTATCACCCCTAAGAATGTAGTTTTAGCTGCCCTTATTAGAAGCCACTTGGTGAGGTTCACTTTGATGACGCATAAACCCCTGCAGTCTGATAAAGATTTTAAAAATATATATCGGAGCGTTCAATCAGCTTCTTCTTTTGTCAGCCATTCTGCAAAAGGTTCCTTGCTTGTAAACTTAAACATGCATTTAATTATTTATGTGCTAATTGAGCAAGAACATAAATATTGCATGCTAGAAATCACTCGGTAAATAAATATTATTTACCCATTTGCTTAGGAGCATAGCTCAAACATCATTAGCACATATAGTTAAAAAAATGGAGCTGATTGCACACATCATGGCAGGTATCTTCAATTTATCATCTTTTGTTTTGCAGTGATACCACATGTGTGTGCCGTGATCTCATGTGCTACCTCTACACACACAAAGTTAGAGGATAAACATGGTGTGTATTTGGATTATGTCTTGGCAGCTTTTTACATGTGACTCTTTTTCTTGTTCTCTAGGTCGAAAAAAGCTGCGCCTTTTTGAGTACCTCCATGAGTCTCTGCATGACCCATGCATGTGCCACTGTATTCAGTGGGTTGATCAACGCAACGGAGTCTTCCAGTTCATATCCAAGAACAAGGAGACACTGGCAGAGCTCTGGGGGAAACGAAAAGGCAACCGCAAGACCATGACTTACCAGAAGATGGCGCGCGCTCTGAGGAATTACAGCCGGACCGGCGAAATCATGAAAATCAGAAAAAAGCTCACCTACCAATTCAGTGCGACAGTTCTGCAGAGGCTCTCCCCGGCTTGCCACTTAGGAAAGGAGGCCGTATGTTGTCAGTACCTTAAGATGGACTCAGAATACTGCACAACAGATAGCTGGAGCGCAGACTACAATTACATGTGTGACAGTGAATATTAACTCAATCAGAGCATTAATTGATGTGCTCTTTCACAATACTGCGATTTACTTCTTTAATCCTTCTGAAGGGGTGCTCCTGGTCATGTAAACATGCACATGAATTCATACTCTTGCTTGAGACTCCTTACCCGGAACTTATTTAGGAATTCTGAGGTCCAAGTGAGAAGATTTGTAACTTCAGCCATGATAATGGCTGCCAACCACAAAGTTACAGGCTGAGGAGAGAGAGCTTCCCATCCATGGCCAGCATACCCTCAGACCAGAGGCAAAGTGCACATCACTGAAAGCAGTCAGGAGGAGTTTGTGAAATGGAGAACATGGTGGCAGGACCTTGAGGATTAAGATGGGCAGGTGATGGGGACAATTATGCAGTTGTATTTTTCTTAATTTGGGAGTGTGAGATCTCGTTTTATGTATCATGGACTAGTCTAGCCAGTGACGTATACTTTTAGGAGTTTGACCTATCTGCAGCTCAGGAGATTGATGTAAAAGGAATGATGAATAGAGGAGTGAACTGAACGTCCACTGTAACAGTTCTTTTTAAATATTTCTGTGACTGAATATCAACATTGTGCAACCAGGCTTCTATTCTAAATATGTAATATTAAACCGACAACAACAACACAATAAGTGGTGAATGATTAATTTAAAAGAAAGCTGGATTAACATTGAGAACTTTTTATATAAGGCACTGCCAAAATATCTACCCTTAGGGTCTCCATCCATGTCAGAGAATGTAATTCAAAATTTCTTGCAAGTAAAGAGAGGTGGGGCATTGATCTTCCATTACTGGGACCGTGATTTCCAAAAGCAATGGCACATTTAGGAGAGGTAGAAGATAGGCTCTTATGCGGTCAATAATTCAGCATTTAGTAGCCCTTTTGGTTATAATCTCTTTCTTCAGCTTGAAAAAACTAGAACACCATTGCTTCCATCATACTCATTATCAGCAGCATGAGGATAAAATTGAATCACCAGAGTCTTTCTGCTTGTATCTGTTGAGTTTTCCACTGTGGCATCTCCAAGTAGATCCTACGTGTTTTGTTATTTACAAGGTAGGTGCTAGTGGACAACCGTTTACCACTACTTCTTCAATTTGGTCTCAGGTCTACATCACCCCTAAAGTGCTGTAATATTTACAACACATGTTCAGACACCAATTTGAGAACACCAGTGCTTGGGCACTGGGAAAGGTGAATTGGTTCTTAAGTTTGTTTGTGACAACCAATGTGTCAAGAACTGATGTGTTAAGGAAACTAAAATCACTTGCACATCTCCTTCTGGCATATCAGAAGGACACCGTGTTAGTTATAATATTGCTGCAGTGCACTTGATACATGTTATTATATCTGTCCCTTTTCCTTGGTGAAAAACTACTTAGGATAGAACCCAGTGATTAGTTTAATAATTACACTAAATATGTCTATTTTCTGGAGGACATGCCTGAATGCAGGAAGGTTCTTTAGCTATCTCCATGGGAATTTCAGGTATAAACGTATCTATTTCAGATCTTGCCTTAGTGCTTCGTTCCTTTGTTTTTGGTGCTAGCAGTTGGTCGAGACTTTAGGATCCCGCATGGTGTGTAGCTAGGACAATGGAGATGGAAGCAAGCCAGATATTCTTTTCAGTAAGCCTAGTGCTTGGCTCAGACAACCTGACGCTTGATATCAATATGTGTTTACCTGGGAGACTATGAAGACATTTCATGACTGGTGCGATATGGTCATACCCGCTCATATGTAGTGTTAGCTTGATGGATGCTTGCCAGAAGTTGGTTTATCAGTTTGGGAAGGGTATACCCCTACCAACGCAATATGTAGACTCTATTTATGACACAGTACAGGTCAAAGACAATCTCTGCTCAGCCACTGACACACGCAGCAGGCATGTCTTTATAGAAATGCCCACGTTCAAGCAATAACAACCTGTTTTAAGGTCAAGTAACCAACACAATATTATTTGCAAAAGAATTTGGGCACAGTCAAGAACAGTTTAATGAGCAAAAATGCAGCAACCAAACAAAATATAATAAGGTAAACTGGAGATGTGCATTTTAAGGCAAAATTCCATGGTTTCAGGCCGACAGTCAAAGTTTTCTATTTTCTGGCACATTCTACATTTAGTGTTCCGGTCTTCCAGGAGGGCAATGCAACTTTCTGAAGCTGCTGAGGGTCTGTTAAGGTCAGATATTTCATCTTTGATCACCCACCAATGGTCCTTCACTGTTAGGGTAGATTTGCTGTATCACCTGGGTCAGATTTAGTAACTTTTTGATTCTCAAAATGCATTAGTGAGGCAGGACTGGCCTTCACAAAGCCAAATAACTTTGCTATGTGATCCCACAAAAACCTTTTCTTTATACTAAGGAGCTCTGAGTGAAACAAACCTGCATTTCTTACCAATTAAGGACCCGTTCGTTCTAGAGAATCCTCAGCACCTTGCCCTGGTCCTTCGGAGATGGAAAAAAATAAAAAAATCACTAACCCCCTAATTTCCACAACAGCAGTGAAAACTCCTCTAGTCAGTCTTGAGGGGTCCTGCCCACAATGGTCAGCAAAGCCTTCTTCTGCTTTTTGTGCCCCTGCAGCAGGTAACATGAGGCCGGCCACTTAACTCTTGGAGAGCAGTTCCAGTCCCTTGGGGCCAGCAGAAATCAAGAGTCCTTGGGTCTTCTTTCATACAGCTCTTCAACTTTCACTGGTGAGGGGCATGGCTTAACAGGCTAAGATGGTGGTCGCTCCTTGCTAGAGCTCCCAACAGGTTGGGCTCACTGCTGCCCTACTCTTTGTGCTGACAGGGTGAGGGCACTACAAACTGTCTTCCTCCCTCTCCTGGGTGATGAGTGCCTCCACAGAAAATGACATTGCCACTCTGACAGACCCCTTTCTATCATGAGATTGCCGCTGCCCTGCAGATTAGCATGGTGTCTGTGTTACTCCACTGAGAATATAGAGCCACGTATAACTGGGACAACATGATGGAGTCCCTGGCCCCCCTTCCGGAGCCACATATACACCAGAGAAGAGGCTGGCCTAGTGACCCAGAAACGTGTGTTCACCCTACTCTTCTTTCTGGCACCTGGGACTTGGTGACAGCCCACTTGGCCACAGGCATTGACTTAAACAGCATGGATGCTGCTCTTCTTCAGGTAAAGCGAGCGGTTGCACCACCCACCGCAGCAGTGGGAGCACTTGCCAGACTGTGGCTCAGCCTGGGACGCCTCCCCTGATTGGATCCGGACTGAGTCTTCCCCCTGCAGCCCAGAACTGGTGACACTGACCAGTGTAGTGACTGCACAGCTCCAATAATGTCACAAGGAAGTGTGCACAACAGAGACGATTAGCAGGTAGCCCCAAGACCTCTTTGTGCACCCTGAGGCCTGGAGGCATGGCTGGTGGGGCACAGTGCTGCTGGTCTTGGGGGTGGGGGAGGACTCTTCGCAGACTAGATTCAGGCCTTGGGCAGTACCTTCCTCCCTCCTCCTGAGGGGGTGTTGCAGAAGCACTTGGGAGGCTCGCACCGAGGCAGTGGGAAAATGCATGCCTACTGCGACATGATATGGCCCAAATACTGAAGTGGCTGCTTCTATTGTTCGTGACCCGTGACACCACACCCTCATCCCACCTGATAGGCAAATGCCCAAGATGTGCTGTGCAGGTGGAAAGCTTCTGGACATAGGACGACTGCTGGACACTGGAGCTGGAACTGAAGCAGGAGCTGGTGGAAAAGGCCAGACTGCTCCCTCTCTCTATGAGACAACCATTCGGGGCTGGATCCATCTCTGGTACTGCCGGCAGATGCTCCTGCTGATCACCCATGCCCTGTGGAGCAAGCAAGCTGATGGCACCTACACCTTGTGGATGGCTGCCTGTGGAAAGTATCAGTAGTGCAACCCACATAGACTTGATCCTTACTTTACAGCCACAATGGACAGCTACCCTTTTGGGCTTCCCCCCTCACATCAAGTGCTGCGACAATCCCACAGCAGCACAGGGACAGCATAGGATTGACAGACACAATCCCTGCCTCCGGAGCCTGAGGACCTGTGGACTCCAGGACCACCCTAAATGGCCCCTCTCCTTCAAAAGAAACTGGGCTATCCTGCTAGCAATTCAATCTTCAGCACATCACGTATGGATCCAAAATTTGGAAGGTGGGGGTGGAGGTCTTCTTTCTGTGCCAGGACCATTGTGGTGTGGCAGAGTCACCGAAATTGAAGGACGAGTCTCAATAATGGAAGCTCCGTTAGCAAACTTCAATTCACCGTCTCTGCACTGTCTGCAACATTGAAGCTCTTAGAAAAGAGAATTGAAGATGCTGGAAATGAGGCCTGATGCTGTAACCTGTGCTTTGTGGGCTTCCTGGAGGGCTCCCAGGGCTGAACCCCAGAGACCTTCCTGGAGAATTGGTCACCTCCTGGGTACCATCATCCCACCTACTCACCTGCGTCATAGTGGAGAAAGCACATAGGTCCCTGGTGCAGTGGCCTTCTCTGGGCGCCCCCCCCCCCCCACCTGATCATTTTAAAGATCCTCAATTACAGGGACCAGGTCAAGATCCTTCAGGAAGCTCGGAAGACAAAAGACGTTACCTATCAATAACAGCATATCATGATTCAACCAGATTATGCTTATGTTCAGCGACTCCAGAAATCATTTGAAGGGGTTAAAGCGAAACTACTGGCAATGAAGCTGCAGTACATGCTGTTTCCAGCAAGAATCAAAGTCATCCACAACTTTAAGACAGTTTTCTTTGACACGCCAAGACAGTGTGGAAGTGGGCAACAGAACAACAACTCTTGCACTGCAACCCCCTCCCTCCTGGGGGTGGGCCCCAGTGGGGACCTTACTGGGCCTCCTACCATGCTCGGCAAATCACGAATACGCTGTTGTGGCGCATAAACAGCCATCTCCTGCTCTGATTCTGAAGTCCCTCACTCATACCCTGACCTCTGCCACTCACTGAAATAACCCTAAAGGCACTCACCGATCAAAAATCTTGACCAAGATCCACCTCTGGGCATAACAGACACTGCCTGAAGTCTCTTGAGACCAAGATGTTCATGTTCCTTATCAGCACTCCTGTATCCTTCTTACATGGCTGTCCACTGCTGACCCGAGTGGGGAGCACTCACCTAGACTTACACCTCAGTTTAAACTAGTTGTTTTGGGGCGGCAGATGTTTCTGGGGGGGGGGAGTGTGGGGGAATGTTTGGGGGGCAAAGATGATTGTTATTAAAGTTGGGTTGTGGTTTTATTGATTTGCAGTTTTCAATGTTTTGTTTGGTCTACATATCACAACACCTGCCACAGTACCTACAGCCTTCACACGCTCAGAGAACTCAACACCAATATAAAGGACCCACAGCACTGGCCATGCTAGACCTGTATAACATTTCCTCCCTCCTGATTTGGGCTCCCTTACCTTAATGACAATGAATGTCAACGGCCTTAATGACCAAATAAAGCAAGGGGTGTTGCTTTGTCTTGCTAAATGCCAGGGCCCACTGTTTTGCTACTGCAGGAAACACATCTGTTGCGCACTAACTGTCCTTTCCTGGCCGCTATGGATTTGATAGCGTCCCTATACAGGATACATATGAGGATCTTGGGGGAGTTGCAGTGCTCCTCCATAAAGGCCTTTACTGTGGTCATCTTACACGTGAGCCTAGACCTTTTAGGACGGTATGTTGTAGTCGAGGGCACCCTACAAAGATGTGTACACCTATTTATTAGCATATATATCCCGGCCACCTTGATTTGCTGTACTATGGATGACCTCCAGGCCGAGAATTCTCGGTCTTCCGTACGCCATTACAGGTATTGGAGGAGGCTTTAATGGCATCATGACCCCCATGCTGGACTCCATGGTACTTGGGGCTACCAAAGGTAGAGTGGGCGGAGGTCTGTGGGGCTGGACAGAGAGCCTGGGACTCTGTGATACCAGGAGGGTACAGGAAAACATTCTCCTCTCCGCGGCACACAACTCACTATCCTGCATTGAGTTGATACTGCTCTCCTTAATTGATTTCACACGTGCTATGGGCTCCCACATAATACCTTGCAGCATTTTTGACCATGCCCCAGTAACCCCAGTTTTTGGCCAACAATATGGTGGCTCAATGCATGGCACCTGCATTAACATGAGTTTAGAGATTTTCTCACTCAAGAAATAGGCAATTACTACAAACTAAACCAAGACTCTCGAGGTGGGTTGTGGGTGGCAGGGAAGGCGACCATATGCGATCTTATCTAATGGGGAAGGAGCAGGCCAAACACCAAGAAATGACTGACCTGGAACTTATTATCCTAATACTAGAAAGAATTGGCTATACCCAAATGACAGAATCTGAATGCCACTGTCTAGCTTTAGAGAAAGAATCACTGTGACAACTGGCACTCATCGAGTCCCGCCGAGGCTGGCTGGCATTGAGGCACAGGTTCTGCCATGGAGGAAATAAATTGAGCAAGCTGCTCTACTAACTGGCAGCAAAGGATCTTGTCTCACGGATTGTTCCTTCGATTAGGACAGAGGTTGGCACAGAGGCAGCCCCCAATATTGTAACAGTATCCATGGCATAATATGGTAACTTTATGCTTCACAAATGCGGCCCCTGAGGGAGACTTCATCCCAACTTTCAGCCAACGCTGAGAGTCAGGGGAAATAAAAGGCCAAGCTAATCCTTCCCATAACAACGAAGGAGATCACTATGACAATCCCCAGGCCTAGATGGCTTCCCTATGGAATGATTTTGCCACCATAGTGGTCTTGCGAAAACTGGGCTGACCACCATAACAATGTGTGTCTCACCACCCAATCTCTCTCATCAACTCCAAAATAAAAATATATGGCCAACTGACTAATTAAAACCCTACCACAGTTGATCCACTCGGATCAATGTGGATTTATGCCTAATGTGAGCACCAGGCATTATCTCCTTAGGGTACATGTGGCCCCCACCCACCTCTCCTTGCTCAGTGACCACACCACACTCCTCGTCCTAGATTTGAGAAGGCCTTTGACTTTGTCAATTGGTTATTTCTCAATGAAGTGATGGAATAGGTGGGGTTGGGCTGTAAATTTATATTGTTGTTAAATTAGTATATTTTCATCCTTGGGCCCAAGTCCAAGTTAACAATGTTCTCTCCGCCACCTTTGCAATAGGATGAGGCACCCACCAAAGCTGCCCACTACCCCCTCTCCTCTTGGCTATGGCCATAGAACCTCTGGCCCCCTGGATACGCTGCGACATGTCAATATGTGGATTCAATTGAGGTGTAGGAACACAGGACCATTTTGCTCTATATGCAGACGATGTCCTTATCTTCATTTCCTGACCCTCCCTCGTGGTTCCACAACTGTTTCAGATACTTACCCTATACAGAGAAGCATCAGGATTGATTATTAACAGTGGTGATAAAACCATGTGAGGAGTATCTTGCGTTGCATGTGTTCGGGTTTCATTACCACTGTGTACATGGCATGTAATGTTGTCCCATTTTTTAAAAGACAATAAATAAAACAATAAAGTTCAGTTTATTTAAAAAAAAAAAAATGTCTCTGGCAGCCCAGCATGGGAATGAAGCAAAGGATAGGAATAGAAGGCACCTTCTTGTTCTTTTCATGAAATGGAGATATACATTGTAGCTAATTCATTGTTCATTTCAAAGTCTATGGTTGAACTAAAGTTTAGTTAGTCTTTCTCACCACACACACACACACACACTTTCTCTCTCTCTTTTTTTCCCCAGGAGGGTCACTTGCCATACATGATTTCAGATCAATTGCCCTCATTCACAATTCTGTCTGCAGGAGAAACATACTTTTTGGGTAAGAAGTGTTTTAATCATCGTCAATCTCTCCATGTTTTGAGTGTAGACAGTGGTCTTCATGACTGTGACATCTGCCACGGATGCACTGCAGACACACTGCAAAGAAACACTGTTACCAGAAATGCTAGATACTTTGTTGCCAGCCCAATGAGTTCTAGCCACTATTTTCGTTTTCCATGCAAGGAGATCAGTGGATCCTGATCCAAATACACCTTAGTTGGATCATCCGGACAGTCTTGGGCCATCTTCTCAATGTTCATAGGTGCTGCCACTTGCTGTGCCTGCATTGCCTGCACCTGTGCACTTGAAAACCAAACCATTACAGAGATTGCCAGTAAACTTGAAGTGGTTATTGCCATAGGTTTAGTAGCCAGTAATGGTGTTGGTTGCTGCTACATAGACTGAATGTCAACAGTACCAACCTCCTTGGAGTTAGAAGGCTGCACTTTAGCTCTGGCCTTGAATTTGAGGAGTTCTTCTTCTAGATTCCCCACTATTCTGATGATCCAAGTTTTGTAAATTAAGACATCCAATTCTGAGAAAAGAATGAAAGTAGCCAGCTCTTTTATGTGCTGTAGATCCAGTATCATGGCACAGATGTACTTTTGGAAGGATACCATCTCTTTTTGCAGCCTTTGCCATTCATGCAAATGATTAAGCTGTTGACCTAGGCAGCTGCATCTTCATTGACCTTGTTAAATGTTTGTTCCAACTTTTGCAAATGTTCCTGTAGCAGGTGCAACAATGGGATCATGTTTTACTCTCCCTCCTTGCTGACTTACCTTGTCATAATCTCAAAAGGGAGTGGCATTTGAAAAGGCACACCTCTTAACCACATTTGTCCACCTCCATTGTCATTACTTTGGCAGTTGCATCCCTTCTCCTTTTGATTATATAATTACCTGCTCAAACAGGTGTTGCAGCATGTAGTAGGTTGAGGTCCAACTAGTGGCATCTCGTATGAGCACGTTTATGGGCTAAATGATCCTCAACTGATCTGGGATTTAAACAAATGATTACAATTAGTGAAAAGTCGTTGACAGGTATCCAGTATGTTGTTCAATATGTCTTCATTTATGCAATGTTTTGTTTGGTCTACATATCACAACACCTGCCACAGTACCTACAGCCTTCACACCTTAAGCTCATAGAACTCAACACCACTATAGAGGACCCACAGCACTGGCCAGGCTAGCTCAGCATAACATTTCCTACCCCAGCCAGTATGTTGTTGACTGGGTCTTCTTTTTTGAGGAAGTTATGCACAATTAAGTTTAGCAATGTTTTGTTTGGTCTATATATCGCAACACCTGCCACTGTACCTACAGCCTTAACACAGGACTCTGTAGTTTCCTAGACTTTTTGCTTTCACTCTTCTGTTTTTGCTGAAGTCATTTTTTTAATGTTATGACTCCATGCACTTTATCCCTGCTACCCAGTGGTAAAGGGATTGTGTTCTTTCCTTTAAAACATGGCAAAATGAGCATACAAAAACAGGTACATCGAATTTACTTAAACCTTCCCAGTAAATGGTACTATCCGTACCAGGGCCTGTAAACTAAATGCTACTAAAGGGCAGAAGGACTCATTGTGCCACCCAATAAAGTAGCTCTATAAAACATGTTTCAGGCCAGCCACTGCAGCTTGCAGTGTTGTTTTAAACTGCCATTTCGACCTGGCAACATAATCCTTTTTCAGACCTAAACCTCCTTTTTGATGCACATACGTCACCCTTAAGGATGGCCCTAAAGACACGTAGGTCAGAGTACATGGTATTACAAAAAGTGGGACATTTGCACTTACATTTTTCATGCCCTGACGTTGATTTCAATGTTGAAAGGCTATCTCTGCCATAGACACTTGACTACCTTGTTATACTTAATAAATGAGGACTTCAGTTTCGGAACAGACAAGGAAATACTTCTTCCCAATCCTCTTTCATGGTAAAGTCGGATTTTACATTACTGTTCTGAAAATGTCACTTTTGGATTAGGTAGAAAAATTCCAGCATTCTAAATGTGCCTTTCGTCCAGTGTCCACGGTCACATGACTGTAAGTGGCTCTCTTGAGGTGTGTTGTGTTTTCCTTCCAGATATATGGACAAAAGAGGCCTGGTTGTAGAAGGGGACTGACAGGATGGCTGTGGAGGAGTTGGGTCCTCCCTGATTACGCTTCAAAGGACCCTGGCTGCAGTACACACAAAGAAACGAGACACCAGGCCCTTTTGCCTTTGGAATTCTAGGCAGTTTGGGGCCAAAGCCAAAAGACAATAATTTTTCAACCATATGATATTAAATAAAGCAATATTGTTTAAAACAATATTATAAACCAAAAAAATAGTCATAACATTAATCCATGACAATATATCTTTACTAACTTTGAGTTTGACAAAATATTTATGTATTGCGTTTTTAAAATCTCAATATTTTTGTACAAACACCATAGCTCTCTGTCCCATGTGTCCTTCTGGTGGTACTTCAGGTGCTAACTACACACTACAAGGAATAGTCACAGGGCTGATTCGCATGATGCTAACATCCTCTTCTTCTTCTCCATCAGTACTTCCTTCTATCAGTTGAACCTCTTCTCTCACATGATCACCAGCTAGGTTTTGGTGGTGCTCTGCCCGCACAATTATGTGTTGATTTTTTAGATGGGCCAGTTGCCCCCATTCCATAACCTCTACCTGGCTTTCCACAAGAAACTTTGGTTTTGAAAATGTAACATTATGTGATGTGCTCCCCATGTGATCTGAGTGTAAGAAAGTCCAAAATGGGGGAGGAAAGATTTCTTACCATGCTAAAGATTGAACAACTTGCAGAGGTGGAGCTAGGTAGTTGTGCTGGCCTTTCTGTAGTGTGAGCTGCAACTGATGTAGGAGTGGTGGATGCAGCAGGTGTTGGGGTTTTGAAAAGATGGAAGCAGGCAGTGTTGGTGGAACTACATGACTAACAATCGGTGACTCATCATCACCTTCCTCACTTGCAAGCCTTTTGAGAACCTTATTTTTCTGTCATCTCTCATGGTGGTTCTTGCCTGGGTTCCAATCCATATCATCAAAAAGGGGGCTTGGAGAAGATGAGGGAGAGCTCTTTCTTTTCCTTCCTGCTGTTAGTAAAGCTGATGTGCCCACTGCAGCAAGCTCAAACTTCCTTTTCTGCTCCTACTTCTAGACGATGCGGTGTTGCTGGCTGCAGTTCCTATTGTTGGCTTTCCTGTGAAGGTTCGGTTTGCTGCTGAGACAATTCAGTTTCAGCCTCACTGGTCTCACTGCAGCATTAAGAGACATGGGATTTGTTTTTTGGGTGGAACAGTTGATTCAGGTTTAATTCCCCTCCGAGTCTCTTCCTGCTGAGAGGAGGGTGCAGCAGGTATTTCAGGTTTCTTGAATAAGTGAGGAGAGCTTGATGTTAGTGGTTGCACTAGTAGTAGACTTCTTCATCTCCTCACTGGCCTCTATCCTGGTTGGCTAGAACCTCTTTCTTTGGGACACCTTCTTTACTTTTTCTATTGGTTAGCACTTAATAGAGGGCTCTGGTACGGGCTCTGGTATTTCTGTCAGCTAATTCTCAAGCTTCTTTGTACCTTAGTATTATAAAGTCTTGTGCCCTTGCAGGTAATAAAAATAAAGCAGAAGGTCAGTGAGACTAGGGCAATCTGGCCAATGTAATTCAAATCATCACCTCCATCATCATAAATGCTTAGTGTATCCTAGCATAAACTGCTAGACATTACACAGGAAAAGCTATCTACGTGTCCCTGCGAGGCCAATGGAGAGCCAATAGGAGAACATAAAAATCAAATAAATGAATAGAATAATAGCTCATGTCACTCCAGGGTTCATTGGCCCCACTGGTGGCAGGGGGTCACAGAGAAATAATCAAATAAATGAATTAAGTAATTGCTATTGGCCCGCCAGGGCCCATGGGGAACATATGGGAGGCAGGTAGAGCAAGCAAGCACAAATAGATAAATGAAATATTTACCAATGGCAATTATTTGCAATGTGGGGCCCATGGGAGGTGGAATGGGCAGATTAACCCCTTCTGTGCCCAGGACGTAATGGTTACGTCCTGAGGCACAGTGCTGCTGTGCCCAGGACGTAACCATTACGTCCTGTGCACAGAGCCCAGAGGGAGCGCTAGCGCTCCCTCTGTGGGGTTCCCCCCCACCCCCCCAAGTCAGGGATGGAAGGGGAAGCCCTTCCCCTCCCACCCCCGACCCCCCCAACCCCCCCTGTGACGTCAGCGCGCGAGCGCGCGCTGATTAGTCACAGGGTCTCCCCCATCGCGCTGGAAGCAGAGCTTCCAGCGCGATTGAAAAAGAAATGCTTTTGCATTTCTTTTTCAATCCCATGGGGGAGGCCCCGAGAGGCTTCAAAGGGAAGGAAATGTATTTCCTTCCCTTTGAAGTCTCTCACAGGTTTCAAAAGCCGGATTGCTTGCAATCCGGCTTTTGAAACCCCACTAGACACCAGGGATTATTTTTTTTTTTCTTGAAATTGGCAAAAGGGAGCGACCCCTTGGGCAAGGATCGCTCCCAGGGGGGCATTTTTTTAGGAAGGCCTTTTCTGCCCCCCCTGGGGGCAGATTGGCCTATTATTAGGCCGATCTGCCCCCGGGGGGGCAGAAACCTCAAGGCACCAGGGACCTTTTTTTTTTTTTTTGTGATGATTTCTTTTTTTTTAGGTGGGGAGCGATCCCTTAGGCAAGGGTCGCTCCCCTACGGGGCAATATATATTTAGGCCATTTCTGCCCCCCTTGGGGGCAGATTGGCCTATTTTGATAAGGCCAATCTGCCCCCAAGGGGGGCAGAAACCATTAGACACCAGGGAGTTTGTTTTTGCGCGCGAATGTCACGCAACGAAGCGACCCCTTTGGCAAGGGTCGCTCCCAGGGGGGGCATTTTTTTGGGAAGGCCTTTTCTGCCCCCCCCTGGGGACAGATCGGCCTATTATTAGGCCGATCTGCCCCCAGGGGGGGGCAGAAACCTCTAGGCACCAGGGATCTTTTTTTTTGTTTTTTTCTTTTTGTTATGTTTTCTTTTTTTTTTAGGTGGGGAGAGACCCCTTAGGCAAGGGTCGCTCCCCTAGGGGGCAAATTATATTTAGGCCATTTCTGCCCCCGTTGGGGGCAGATTGGCCTATTTTGATGAGGCCAATCTGCCCCCAAGGGGGGCAGAAACCATTAGACACCAGGGAGTTTTTTTTTTGCGTGAATTTCACGCAAGGGGAGCGACCCCTTAGGCAAGGGTCGCTCCCTGGGGGGGGGGATTATTTTAGGCCATTTCTGCCCCCCTGGGGGGGGGTAGATCAGCCTATTTTGATTCGGCTGATCTGCCCCCAAGAGGGGCAGAAACCACTAGGCACCAGGGATTTTTTTGTTTTTCTGTTTTACAGATGGGGAGCGACCCCCTTGGACAAGGGTCGCTCCCCTGGAGGGGCAAAATGTATTTAGGCCATTTCTGCCCGCTTTGGGGGCAGATCGGCCGATTTTAGGTCAATCGGCCCCCAAGGGGGGCAGAAACCACTAGGCACCAGGGATCTTTTTTTTGGGCCGTCACACAAGGGGAGCGACCTTGTAGTCATTGTAGACTATTGGTATTAGGCCGATCTACCCCCAGGGGGGGCAGAAACCTCTAGGCGCCAGGGCAATTTTTTTTTTTGTGTTTTTTTTATTGGTTTGGTTTTTTTTTTAGAGATGGGGAGCGACCCATCAGGCAAGGGTCGCTCCCCTGGGGGGCAAATTGTATTTAGACCATTTCTGCCCCCCTTGGGGGCAGATTGGTCGATTTTAGTTCAATCTGCCCCAAGGGGGCAGAAACCAGTAGGCACGGGGGATTTGTTTTTTGGCGCCAATGTCACGCAGGGGGAGCGACCCCGTAGGCAAGGGTCGCTCCGGGGGGTGAGGGGGGGGGTGTTCGGGGGCAAATTTATTTTAGGCCATTTCTGCCCCCCCTGGGGGCAGATCGGCCTATTATTAGGCCGATCTGCCCCCAGAGGGGGCAGAAACCTGCAGGCGCCAGGGCAATTTTTTTTTTTTTGTTTGTTTGTTTGTTTTTTTAGAGATGGGGAGCGACCCATCAGACATGGGTCGCTCCCCTGGGGGGCAAACTGTGTTTAGACCATTTCTGCCCCCCTTGGGGGCAGATTGGTCGATTTTAGGTCAATCTGCCCCAAGGGGGCAGAAACCACTAGGCACCGGGGATTTGTTTTTTGGCGCCAATGTCACGCAGGGGGAGCGACCCCGTAGGCAAGGGTCGCTCCGTGGGGGGGGTGGGATGGGGTGGGTGTTCGGGGAGCAAATTTATTTTAGGCAATTTCTGCCCCCCCTGGGGGCAGATCGGCCTATTGTTAGGCCGATCTGCCCCCGGGGGGGGCAGAAACCTCTTGTTGCCAGGGCAAATTTTTTTTTTGTGTTTTTTTTTTGTTTGTTTGGTTTGTTTTAGAGATGGGGAGCGACCCATCAGGCAAGGGTCGCTCCCCTGTGGGGCAAATTGTGTTTAGCCCATTTCTGCCCCCCTTGGGGGCAGATTGGTCGATTTTAGGTCAATCTGCCCCAAGGGGGCAGAAACCACTAGGCACCGGGGATTTGTTTTTTGGCGCCAATGTCACGCAGGGGGAGCGACCCCGCAGGCAATGGTCGCTTCGGGGGGGGGGGGGGGGGTTCAGGGGGCAAATTTATTTGAGGCCATTTCTGCCCCCCCTGGGGGCAGATCGGCCTATTATTAGGCCGATCTGCCCCCAGGGGGGACAGAAACCTCTTGTTGCCAGGGCAAATTTATTTTTTGTGTTTTTTTTTTTTTTTTTGGTTTTTTTTAGAGATGGGGAGCGACCCATCAGGCAAGGGTCGCTCCCCTGGGGGGCAAATTGTGTTTAGACCATTTCTGCCCCCCTTGGGGGCAGATTGGTCGATTTTAGGTCAATCTGCCCCAAGGGGGCAGAAACCACTAGGCACCGGGGATTTGTTTTTTGGCGCCAATGTCACGCAGGGGGAGCGACCCCGTAGGCAAGGGTCGCTCCGGGGGGGGGTGGGTGTTCGGGGGGCAAATTTATTTTAGGCCATTTCTGCCCCCCCCTGGGGGCAGATCGGCCTATTATTAGGCCGATCTGCCCCCAGGGGGGACAGAAACCTCTTGTTGCCAGGGCAAATTTTTTTTTTTGTGTTTTTTTTTTTTTGTTTGTTTTTTTTTTAGAGATGGGGAGCGACCCATCAGGCAAGGGTCGCTCCCCTGGGGGGCAATTGTGTTTAGACCATTTCTGCCCCCCTTGGGGGCAGATTGGTCGATTTTAGGTCAATCTGCCCCAAGGGGGCAGAAACCACTAGGCACCGGGGATTTGTTTTTTGGCGCCAATGTCACGCAGGGGGAGCGACCCCGTAGGCAAGGGTCGCTCCGTGGGGGGGGGGGGGGTGTTCGGGGGGCAAATTTATTTTAGGCCATTTCTGCCCCCCCCTGGGGGCAGATCGGCCTATTATTAGGCCGATCTGCCCCCAGGGGGGACAGAAACCTCTTGTTGCCAGGGCAAATTTTTTTTGTTGTGTTTTTTTTTTTTTTGTTTGGTTTTTTTTAGAGATGGGGAGCGACCCATCAGGCAAGGGTCGCTCCCCTGGGGGGCAAATTGTGTTTAGACCATTTCTGCCCCCCTTGGGGGCAGATTGGTAGATTTTAGGTCAATCTGCCCCAAGGGGGCAGAAACCACTAGGCACCGGGGATTTGTTTTTTGGCGCCAATGTCACGCAGGGGGAGCGACCCCGTAGGCAAGGGTCGCTCCGGGGGGGGGGGGGGTGGGTGTTCGGGGGCAAATTTATTTTAGGCCATTTCTGCCCCCGCTGGGGGCAGATCGGCCTATTATTAGGCCGATCTGCCCCCGGGGGACAGAAACCTCTTGTTGCCAGGGCAAATTTTTTTTTTGTGTTTTTTTTTTGTTTGTTTGGTTTTTTTTAGAGATGGGGAGCGACCCATCAGGCAAGGGTCGCTCCCCTGGGGGGGCAAATTGTGTTTAGACCATTTCTGCCCCCCTTGGGGGCAGATTGGTAGATTTTAGGTCAATCTGCCCCAAGGGGGCAGAAACCACTAGGCACCGGGGATTTGTTTTTTGGCGCCAATGTCACGCAGGGGGAGCGACCCCGTAGGCAAGGGTCGCTCCGGGGGGGGGGGTGGGTGTTCGGGGGGCAAATTTATTTTAGGCCATTTTTGCCCCCCCTGGGGGCAGATCGGCCTATTATTAGGCCGATCTGCCACCAGGGGGGGGCAGAAACCTCTAGGCGCCAGGGCAAATTTTTTTTGTGTGGTTTTTTTTTTGTATGTTTTTTTTTTTTAGAGATGGGGAGCGACCCATCAGGCAAGGGTCGCTCCCCTGGGGGGCAAACTGTGTTTAGACCATTTCTGCCCCCCTTGGGGGCAGATTGGTCGATTTTAGGTCAATCTGCCCCCAAGGGGGCAGAAACCACTAGGCACCGGGAATTTGTTTTTTGGCGCCAATGTCACGCAGGGGTAGCGACCCCGTAGGCAAGGGTCGCACCTGGGCAGGGGGGGTTTGGGGGGGTGGGGGGTCAAATTTATTTTAGGGCATTTACCCACCCCCCCCCCCCGGGGCCGGCTGAGCTAGAGGCCAAAATCCACAGGTAGGCACTTTGCAAAAAACACCTCTGTTTTCTGTGAAAAAATATGTTGTGTCCACGTTGTGTTTTGGGCCATTTCCTTTTGTGGGCGCTAGGCCTACCCACACAAGTGAGGTACCATTTTTATGGAGAGACTTAGGGGAACGCTGGGTGGAAGGAAATTTGTGGCTCCTCTCAGATTCCAGAACTTTCTGTCACCGAAATGAGAGGAAAAAGTGTTTTTTAGCCAGATTTTGATGTTTGCAAAGGATTCTGGGTAACAGAACCTGGTCAGAGCCCCGCAAATCACCCCATCTTGGATTCCCCTAGGTCTCTAGTTTTCAAAAATGCGCTGGTTTGCTAGGTTTCCCCAGGTGCCGGCTGAGCTAGAGGCCAAAATCCACACATAGGCACTGTTTTCTATGAAAAAATTTGATGTGTCCACGTTGTGTTTTGGGCCATTTCCTGTCGCGAGCGCTAGGCCTACCCACACAAGTGAGGTATCATTTTTATCGGGAGACATGGGGGAACGCTGGGTGGAAGGAAATTTGTGGCTCCTCTCAGATTCCAGAACTTTCTGCCACAGAAATGTGAGGAACATGTGTTTTTTTAGCCAAATTTTGAGGTTTGCAAAGGATTCTGGGTAACAGAACCTGGTCCCAGCCACACAAGTCATCCCTCCTTGGATTCCCCTAGGTCTCTAGTTTTCAGAAATGCACAGGTTTGGTAGGTTTCCCTAGATGCCGGCTGAGCTAGAGGCCAAAATCTACAGGTAGGCACTTTGCTAAAAACAGGTCTATTTTCTGTGATGTGTCCACGTTGCGCTAATGGGGCGTTTCCTGTCGCGGGCGCTAGGCCTACCCACACAAGTGAGGTATCATTTTTATCGGGAGACATGGGGGAACGCTGGGTGGAAGGAAATTTGTGGCTCCTCTCAGATTGTAGAACTTTCTGCCACAGAAATGTGAGGAACATGTGTTTTTTTAGCCAAATTTTGAGGTTTGCAAAGGATTCTGGGTAACAGAACCTGGTCCGAGCCCCGCAAGTCACCCCTCCTTGGATTCCCCTCGGTCTCTAGTTTTCAGAAATGCACAGGTTTGGTAGGTTTCCCTAGGTGCCGGCTGAGCTAGAGGCCAAAATCTACAGGTAGGCACTTGCAAAAAACACCTCTGTTTTTTTCCAAAATTTAGGATGTGTCCACGTTACGCTTTGGGGTGTTTCCTGTTGCCGGCGCTAGGCCTACCCACGCAAGTGAGGTATCATTTTTATCGGGAGACTTGGGGGGAACGCTGGGTGGAAGGAAATTTGTAGCTCCTCTCAGATTCCAGAACTTTCTGCCGCAGAAATGTGAGGGACATGTGTTTTTTTAGCCAAATTTTGAGGTTTGCAAAGGATTCTGGGTAACAGAACCTGGTCCGAGCCCCGCAAGTCACCCCTCCTTAGATTCCCCTAGGTCTCTAGTTTTCAGAAATGCACAGGTTTGGTAGGTTTCCCTAGGTGCCGGCTGAGCTAGAGGCCCAAATCTACAGGTAGGCACTTCGCAAAAAACACCTCTGTTTTTTTCCAAAATTTAGGATGTGTCCACGTTGCGCTTTGGGGTGTTTCCTGTCGCCGGCGCTAGGCCTACCCACGCAAGTGAGGTATCATTTTTATCGGGAGACTTGGGGGAATGCTGGGTGGAAGGAAATTTGTAGCTCCTCTCAGATTCCAGAACTTTCTGCCACAAAAATGTGAGGGACATGTGTTTTTTTAACCAAATTTTGAGGTTTGAAAAGGATTCTGGGTAACAGAACCTGGTTCGAGCCCCGCAAGTCACCCCTCCTTGGATTCCCCTAGGTCTCTAGTTTTCAGAAATGCACAGGTTTGGTAGGTTTCCCTAGGTGCCGGCTGAGCTAGAGGCCAAAATCTACAGGTAGGCACTTCGCAAAAAACACCTCTGTTTTTTTCCAAAATTTAGGATGTGTCCACGTTGCGCTTAGGGGTGTTTCCTGTCGCCGGCGCTAGGCCTACCCACGCAAGTGAGGTACCATTTTTATCAGGAGACTTGGGGGGAACGCTGGGTGGAAGGAAATTTGTAGCTCCTCTCAGATTCCAGAACTTTCTGCCACAGAAATGTGAGGGACATGTGTTTTTTTAGCCAAATTTTGAGGTTTGCAAAGGATTCTGGGTAACAGAACCTGGTCCGAGCCCCGCAAGTCACCCCTCCTTGGATTCCCCTAGGTCTCTAGTTTTCAGAAATGCACAGGTTTGGTAGGTTTCCCTAGGTGCCAGCTGAGCTAGAGGCCAAAATCTACAGGTAGGCACTTGCAAAAAACACCTCTGTTTTTTTCCAATATTTAGGATGTGTCCCACGTTGCGCTTTGGGGTGTTTCCTGTCGCCGGCGCTAGGCCTACCCATGCAAGTGAGGTATCATTTTTATCGGGAGACTTGGGGGAACGCTGGGGTGGAAGGAAATTTGTAGCTCCTCTCAGATTCCAGAACTTTCTGCCACAGAAATGTGAGGGACATGTGTTTTTTTAGCCAAATTTTGAGGTTTGCAAAGGATTCTGGGTAACAGAACCTGGTCCGAGCCCCGCAAGTCACCCCTCCTTAGATTCCCCTAGGTCTCTAGTTTTCAGAAATGCACAGGTTTGGTAGGTTTCCCTAGGTGCCGGCTGAGCTAGAGGCCAAAATCTACAGGTAGGCACTTCGCAAAAAACACCTCTGTTTTTTTCCAAAATTTAGGATGTGTCCACGTTGCGCTTTGGGGTGTTTCCTGTCGCCGGCGCTAGGCCTACCCACGCAAGTGAGGTATCATTTTTATCGGGAGACTTGGGGGAATGCTGGGTGGAAGGAAATTTGTAGCTCCTCTCAGATTCCAGAACTTTCTGCCACAAAAATGTGAGGGACATGTGTTTTTTTAGCCAAATTTTGAGGTTTGCAAAGGATTCTAGGTAACAGAACCTGGTCCGAGCCCCGCAAGTCACCCCTCCTTGGATTCCCCTAGGTCTCTAGTTTTCAAAAATGCACAGGTTTGGTAGGTTTCCCTAGGTGCCGGCTGAGCTAGAGGCCAAAATCTACAGGTAGGCACTTCGCAAAAAACACCTCTGTTTTTTTCCAAAATTTAGGATGTGTCCACGTTGCGCTTTGGGGTGTTTCCTGTCGCCGGCGCTAGGCCTACCCACGCAAGTGAGGTACCATTTTTATAAGGAGACTTGGGGGAACGCTGGGTGGAAGGAAATTTGTAGCTCCTCTCAGATTCCAGAACTTTCTGCCGCAGAAATGTGAGGGACATGTGTTTTTTTTAGCCACATTTTGAGGTTTGCAAAGGATTCTGGGTAACAGAACCTGGTCCGAGCCCCGCAAGTCACCCCTCCTTGGATTCCCCTAGGTCTCTAGTTTTCAGAAATGCACAGGTTTGGTAGGTTTCCCTAGGTGCCAGCTGAGCTAGAGGCCAAAATCTACAGGTAGGCACTTGCAAAAAACACCTCTGTTTTTTTTCCAAAATTTAGGATGTGTCCACGTTGCGCTTTGGGGTGTTTCCTGTCGCCGGCGCTAGGCCTACCCATGCAAGTGAGGTATCATTTTTATCGGGAGACTTGGGGGAACGCTGGGTGGAAGGAAATTTGCAGCTCCTCTCAGATTCCAGAACTTTCTGCCACAGAAATGTGAGGGACATGTGTTTTTTTAGCCAAATTTTGAGGTTTGCAAAGGATTCTGGGTAACAGAACCTGGTCCGAGCCCCGCAAGTCACCCCTCCTTAGATTCCCCTAGGTCTCTAGTTTTGAGAAATGCACAGGTTTGGTAGGTTTCCCTAGGTGCCGGCTGAGCTAGAGGCCAAAATCTACAGGTAGGCACTTCGCAAAAAACACCTCTGTTTTTTTCCAAAATTTAGGATGTGTCCACGTTGCGCTTTGGGGTGTTTCCTGTCGCCGGCGCTAGGCCTACCCACGCAAGTGAGGTATCATTTTTATCGGGAGACTTGGGGGAATGCTGGGTGGAAGGAAATTTGTAGCTCCTCTCAGATTCCAGAACTTTCTGCCACAGAAATGTGAGGGACATGTGTTTTTTTAGCCAAATTTTGAGGTTTGCAAAGGATTCTGGGTAACAGAACCTGGTCCGAGCCCCGCAAGTCACCCCTCCTTGGATTCCCCTAGGTCTCTAGTTTTCAGAAATGCACAGGTTTGGTAGGTTTCCCTAGGTGCCGGCTGAGCTAGAGGCCAAAATCTACAGGTAGGCACTTCGCAAAAAAACACCTCTGTTTTTTTCCAAAATTTAGGATGTGTCCACGTTGCGCTTTGGGGTGTTTCCTGTCGCCGGCGCTAGGCCTACCCACGCAAGTGAGGTACCATTTTTATCAGGAGACTTGGGGGAACGCTGGGTGGAAGGAAATTTGTAGCTCCTCTCAGATTCCAGAACTTTCTGCCGCAGAAATGTGAGGGACATGTGTTTTTTTAGCCAAATTTTGAGGTTTGCAAAGGATTCTGGGTAACAGAACCTGGTCCGAGCCCCGCAAGTCACCCCTCCTTGGATTCCCCTAGGTCTCTAGTTTTCAGAAATGCACAGGTTTGGTAGGTTTCCCTAGGTGCCAGCTGAGCTAGAGGCCAAAATCTACAGGTAGGCACTTGCAAAAAACACCTCTGTTTTTTTCCAAAATTTAGGATGTGTCCACGTTGCGCTTTGGGGTGTTTCCTGTCACCGGCGCTAGGCCTACCCATGCAAGTGAGGTATCATTTTTATCGGGAGACTTGGGGGAACGCTGGGTGGAAGGAAATTTGTAGCTCCTCTCAGATTCCAGAACTTTCTGCCACAGAAATGTGAGGGACATGTGTTTTTTTAGCCAAATTTTGAGGTTTGCAAAGGATTCTGGGTAACAGAACCTGGTCCGAGCCCCGCAAGTCACCCCTCCTTGGATTCCCCTAGGTCTCTAGTTTTCAGAAATGCACAGGTTTGGTAGGTTTCCCTAGGTGCCAGCTGAGCTAGAGGCCAAAATCTACAGGTAGGCACTTGCAAAAAACACCTCTGTTTTTTTCCAATATTTAGGATGTGTCCACGTTGCGCTTTGGGGTGTTTCCTGTCGCCGGCGCTAGGCCTACCCATGCAAGTGAGGTATCATTTTTATCGGGAGACTTGGGGGAACGCTGGGTGGAAGGAAATTTGTAGCTCCTCTCAGATTCCAGAACTTTCTGCCACAGAAATGTGAGGGACATGTGTTTTTTTAGCCAAATTTTGAGGTTTGCAAAGGATTCTGGGTAACAGAACCTGGTCCGAGCCCCGCAAGTCACCCCTCCTTAGATTCCCCTAGGTCTCTAGTTTTCAGAAATGCACAGGTTTGGTAGGTTTCCCTAGGTGCCGGCTGAGCTAGAGGCCAAAATCTACAGGTAGGCACTTCGCAAAAAACACCTCTGTTTTTTTCCAAAATTTAGGATGTGTCCACGTTGCGCTTTGGGGTGTTTCCTGTCGCCGGCGCTAGGCCTACCCACGCAAGTGAGGTATCATTTTTATCGGGAGACTTGGGGGAATGCTGGGTGGAAGGAAATTTGTAGCTCCTCTCAGATTCCAGAACTTTCTGCCACAAAAATGTGAGGGACATGTGTTTTTTTAGCCAAATTTTGAGGTTTGCAAAGGATTCTAGGTAACAGAACCTGGTCCGAGCCCCGCAAGTCACCCCTCCTTGGATTCCCCTAGGTCTCTAGTTTTCAAAAATGCACAGGTTTGGTAGGTTTCCCTAGGTGCCGGCTGAGCTAGAGGCCAAAATCTACAGGTAGGCACTTCGCAAAAAACACCTCTGTTTTTTTCCAAAATTTAGGATGTGTCCACGTTGCGCTTTGGGGTGTTTCCTGTCGCCGGCGCTAGGCCTACCCACGCAAGTGAGGTACCATTTTTATAAGGAGACTTGGGGGAACGCTGGGTGGAAGGAAATTTGTAGCTCCTCTCAGATTCCAGAACTTTCTGCCGCAGAAATGTGAGGGACATGTGTTTTTTTAGCCACATTTTGAGGTTTGCAAAGGATTCTGGGTAACAGAACCTGGTCCGAGCCCCGCAAGTCACCCCTCCTTGGATTCCCCTAGGTCTCTAGTTTTCAGAAATGCACAGGTTTGGTAGGTTTCCCTAGGTGCCAGCTGAGCTAGAGGCCAAAATCTACAGGTAGGCACTTGCAAAAAACACCTCTGTTTTTTTCCAAAATTTAGGATGTGTCCACGTTGCGCTTTGGGGTGTTTCCTGTCGCCGGCGCTAGGCCTACCCATGCAAGTGAGGTATCATTTTTATCGGGAGACTTGGGGGAACGCTGGGTGGAAGGAAATTTGCAGCTCCTCTCAGATTCCAGAACTTTCTGCCACAGAAATGTGAGGGACATGTGTTTTTTTAGCCAAATTTTGAGGTTTGCAAAGGATTCTGGGTAACAGAACCTGGTCCGAGCCCCGCAAGTCACCCCTCCTTAGATTCCCCTAGGTCTCTAGTTTTGAGAAATGCACAGGTTTGGTAGGTTTCCCTAGGTGCCGGCTGAGCTAGAGGCCAAAATCTACAGGTAGGCACTTCGCAAAAAACACCTCTGTTTTTTTCCAAAATTTAGGATGTGTCCACGTTGCGCTTTGGGGTGTTTCCTGTCGCCGGCGCTAGGCCTACCCACGCAAGTGAGGTATCATTTTTATCGGGAGACTTGGGGGAACGCTGGGTGGAAGGAAATTTGTAGCTCCTCTCAGATTCCAGAACTTTCTGCCACAGAAATGTGAGGGACATGTGTTTTTTTAGCCAAATTTTGAGGTTTGCAAAGGATTCTGGGTAACAGACCTGGTCCGAGCCCCGCAAGTCACCCCTCCTTGGATTCCCCTAGGTCTCTAGTTTTCAGAAATGCACAGGTTTGGTAGGTTTCCCTAGGTGCCGGCTGAGCTAGAGGCCAAAATCTACAGGTAGGCACTTCGCAAAAAACACCTCTGTTTTTTTCCAAAATTTAGGATGTGTCCACGTTGCGCTTTGGGGTGTTTCCTGTCGCCGGCGCTAGGCCTACCCACGCAAGTGAGGTACCATTTTTATCAGGAGACTTGGGGGAACGCTGGGTGGAAGGAAATTTGTAGCTCCTCTCAGATTCCAGAACTTTCTGCCGCAGAAATGTGAGGGACATGTGTTTTTTTAGCCAAATTTTGAGGTTTGCAAAGGATTCTGGGTAACAGAACCTGGTCCGAGCCCCGCAAGTCACCCCTCCTTGGATTCCCCTAGGTCTCTAGTTTTCAGAAATGCACAGGTTTGGTAGGTTTCCCTAGGTGCCAGCTGAGCTAGAGGCCAAAATCTACAGGTAGGCACTTGCAAAAAACACCTCTGTTTTTTTCCAAAATTTAGGATGTGTCCACGTTGCGCTTTGGGATGTTTCCTGTCGCCGGCGCTAGGCCTACCCACGCAAGTGAGGTATCATTTTTATCGGGAGACTTGGGGGAACGCTGGGTGGAAGGAAATTTGTAGCTCCTCTCAGATTCCAGAACTTTCTGCCACAGAAATGTGAGGAACATGTGTTTTTTTAGCCAAATTTTGAGGTTTGCAAAGGATTCTGGGTAACAGAACCTGGTCCGAGCCCCGCAAGTCACCCCTCCTTGGATTCCCCTAGGTCTCTAGTTTTCAGAAATGCACAGGTTTGGTAGGTTTCCCTAGGTGCCAGCTGAGCTAGAGGCCAAAATCTACAGGTAGGCACTTCGCAAAAAACACCTCTGTTTTTTTCCAAAATTTAGGATGTGTCCACGTTGCGCTTTGGGGTGTTTCCTGTCGCGGGCGCTAGGCCTACCCACACAAGTGAGGTATCTTTTTTATCGGGAGACTTGGGGGAACATAGATTAGCAAAACAAGTGTTATTGCCCCTTGTCTTTCTCTACATTTTTTCCTTCCAAATATAGGAGAGTGTGTAAAAAAGACATCTATTTGAGAAATGCCCTGTAATTCACATGCTAGTTTGGTCACCCCGGAATTCAGATATGTGCAAATAACCACTGCTCCTCAACACCTTATCTTGTGCCCTTTTTGGAAATACAAAGGTTTTCTTGATAGCAATTTTTTATTCTTTATATTTCAGCAAATGAATTGCTTTATACCCGGTATAGAATGAAAACGCACTTCAGGGTGCAGCTCATTTATTGGCTCTGGGTTCCTTGGGTTCTTGATGAACCTACAAGCCCTATATATCCCCGCAACCAGAGGAGTCCAGCAGACGTAACGGTATATTGCTTTCGATAATCTGACATTGCAGGGAAAAGTTACAGAGTAAAACGTAGAGAAACATTTATGTTTTTTTCACCTCAATTTCAATATTTTTCTTTTTCAGTTGTTATTTTCTGTAGGAAACCCTTGTAGGATCTACACAAATGACCCCTTGCTGAATTCAGAATTTTGTCTACTTTTCAGAAATGTTTAGGTTTCTGGGATCCAACATTGGTTTCATGCCCATTTCTGTCACTGACTGGAAGGAGGCTGAAAGCACAAAAAACTGCAAAAATGGGGTATGTCCCAGTAAAATGCCAAAATTGTGTTGAAAAATTGGGTTTTCTGATTCAAGTCTGCCTGTTCCTGAAAGCTGGGAAGCTGCTGAGTTTAGCACCGCAAACCCTTTGTTGATGCCATTGTCAGGGGAAAAACCACAAGCCTTTTTCTGCAGCCACTTTTTCCAATTTTTTTGAAAAAAACGAAATTTTCACTGTATTTTGGCCAATTTCTTGGCCTCCTTCAAGGGAACCCACAAAGTCCGGGTACCTCTAGAATCCCTAGGATGTTGGAAAAAAAGGACGCAAATTTGGCTTGGTTAGCTTATGTGGACAAAAAGTTATGAGGGCCTAAGCGCGAACTGCCCCAAATAGGCAAAAAAAGGCCCGGCACAGGAGGGGGAAAAGGCCTGGCAGCGAAGGGGTTAAAGTCAAACAAAAAAAATATAATAATTGGCGGTGTCCTACCAGGGGTGTTTGGAATCATATGAGAGTTGGAGGGGATGGGAGCAAGCAGAAATCAAATAAATGAATTAAGTAGTTGCTGGTGCCCCTTTAGGGCCTATTGGGACCTTGTGAAAGGCAGACAGCAATCAAATAAATTAATTAAATAATAATTGCTGATGCCCCTCCAGGTCCCATTCAGACCATTTGGGAGGTGGGGGAGAGGCAAACATTGGATAAATTAGCCAAAAACAACAACTCTATACTACAATTAGCCACAAGCACAAATATATATTCCAGGTAACAAAATACCAAAAATATCATGGGCTTCTTTTGTCAATGTACCTAAAAAATTGTGGTTGCATAATATAGTGATAGCTACCTCATCCACCACCTGGCCAGCAAAGAAAGTGGTATGGAAAACAAAGATGAAATGACCAACTCTCTCTCTCTCTGTTTCTCTCTCTCCCTCTTCTTTTTTCCTATCTTTCCACAAAATGGTGGTTGCCACATGTCCAGCAAAGACCGAGGCATATAGGACACATACAAAATGCCCACCATGTACAACCACATTGGTTACACAAAAGGGACACTCCCACATGGCCAGTAAATAAGGAGCCATGGAGAACAAAGAACTAAGCCAGCCTACGACAAACACACCCACACTGGCTATACAGAATGGCCACTGCAATATTGCCAGCAAACAAGGAGACCTGGAGAACAAAAAACATGGTTGTCTTATCCTGTCTCAAGCACCTTTCTGAGACCCAAAAAAACATCTTATAGCATTACCAGGAAAAGGTCGCTCTGATATATATATATAATTTACTCAAAATGTCCCACACCTTGTACTGCCCTTCACCCACCACCAGTAAATCAGCAATGTCAGAAAAGAAAATTAAGTAAACTTTTCAAATTCCTCAATGCCAAACAGCCCAAGGCAATCTCAATTACCCCTCCAAAATAGTTTAAATGTTACAAAAAAATAAAATAAAACAAAAGGTAGGTGAAAACAAAGGAACATGTCTGACTACATGGGTCTGGACTCCATGACCCACCATGACTCTAGACAGCAACAGGCACATGCAGGCAAAAATAACCTACATTTTGTATTTAATACAAGGCTTTCCACAAGCGCCTGCAATGATTAAAAACATACAGCAGAGCAGTGGGGACAATGTGGAAAATACATTAAAATTACACCCAGGGCCTAATGCAGACAGACTAGACTTCAAACCATAGCAACACAGTAAAATGTTTAACAAAGCTGTGTAAATTAAAAACAAAACACAAGGAAATTGAGACAAGGTATATCTAACCCAAGGCCTTCAACATCCCAAAAATGTGAAAACATTATCCCTTAAAACAACTTAGTCCCAAAACTGTCCCTATTCCTAAACATAGGTTATCCAACTACAAAAAAGGGACAAAAATAATCCTGCCTCTTCTCCCTCAATCAACAAACTTTGTGCAAACTAATGCATGGAAGTTACATGATTTTTCTCAGAAGATAACAATTTCAATAATATGGATGCAACAGAGATCGTAGACAAAAAGAAAGCGATGCTTTTATTCCACAATCCAAATCCAAAATGACAAAGCGCTGAACAGAACAGAAGGAGTAGATTTCAGGACAGCATGAGAAAGTTGTGACTGTAAGCACAGTATCCTCCCAGCCAATATAGCACTTTCTTCCTGTTAAGATGTAGGGTAAAAAAAAAAATCAACTCAAAAATGTTATTTTCCAGTCACTCACATTAAAACAAGTGCTGTTCATGTTCAGACATGTAGTTTAATGCTCGCTAAATGCCGAACGGTCCGTTCAGTAACCAAAATAACAATAAATGTTTGCTGATGCCCCAGTTAAAAGAACTAACTACAACTCGAGCTGGCAAGAATCTGCTCAGTTTTGTGACGATTGTATTGGTTCCCTGCATCTCACTTTAAGATTAGTACCCAAACATGATTTGCATGATAAAAGTGAAATAATGGTGCAAATTATTTAATTATACATACATTTCGCTATGAAACATCACCAAACTTAGGCCAATTATGCCTCCATAATTAAAATTTCACCTTCTTACAATGACAGTTCTGGGAAGTTAAATAACCCATTGGAGTCATACCAGTCTTACAATACAGGCTTAGGGGCTAAACACACACATTATGGCCCTAAATGGTGGCGTCAGAGTGCACTCCGACCTAATGCCAGAATAACTAGGGGCCAGATGTAGTAAAGGGTTTGCGCCTCGCAAACAGCGAAAATCGCCGTTTGCGAGGCGCAAAAGCCTCTTTGCTATTCAGAAATGCATATTGCGAGTCGGGACCGACTCGCAATATGCATTTCAGAATCGCAAATAGGAAGGGGTGTTCCCTTCCTATTTGCGATTCGGAGTGGAATGCAATTCCATTTGCGACCGCATATGCGGTCGCAAATGGAGTCGCAGTTACCATCCACTTGAAGTGGATGGTAACCCACTCGCAAATTGGAAGGGGGCCCCATGGGACCCCTTCCACTTTGTGAATGGACCCACAAATATTTTTTCAGGGCAGGGAGTGGTCCAAGGGACCACTCCCTGCCCTGAAAAAATATCGAAACTAAAGGTTTCGTTTTTTTTTTAAGTGCAGCTCGTTTTCCTTTAAGGAAAATGGGCTACACTTAAAAAAAAAAAAACTGCTTCATTGAAAGCATTCACGAACATGGAGGTCTGCTGACGACAGCAGGCCTCCATGTTTGCGAGTGCCTATACTCGCTATGGGGCCGCAATTTGCGACCCACCTCATGAATATTGATGAGGTGGGTCATTGCGACCCCATAGCGAGTTGCAGTCGGTGTCTGAGACACCGTACTGCATACTAATTTGCGAGGTGCAAATTGCGAGTCGCATGGACTCGCACTTTGCAACTCGCAAATTTTTAAGTTGCTACATCTGGCCCTAGGTTCCTTACAAAATGTAAAAAATATCTGGGCTACCGTGCAAAACAGGCAAGTTTAGTTTGGCTGCCTCATTCTCGATCTTCCACAGGTTGGCACGTTTACTTGTAGGGTCAGCGTATATATTACAATATAGTTCAATTTTGACACTAGGAATGTGGTGATTTAAAAGGCTAGGTTAGAGCTATGGTATCTGTTTTGATTTCGTGTTTACCAGGAAAACACCTGTCAGTCAAAAGCATACTTATGGTGCTCACCCCACTTTCTACAAAAGGTCATGAAGCAGTTTACTATATACAAAGCCACTGTATTATTAAGGCTTTGCCCCACTTGGCACATAATTTGTCATCTGCTGCATAATCTGCAGATGTAAATAAAAAAACAAAATCTAGCTCAGACGATTTAAAGGTTACTAAACACTTGTCTTTCTGTTGCTTATTGTTATGTTTGGGTGTTAAACTGATACTAATTATGCAAAACATTTGCCCAGGCAGTGTTAATTGTGTAAAAGTGACAAAACAAGGAAGCAATGCTATCACAAAATGTGTTCTATTATGCCGCATATTTTGCCTCCCCCCTCATAAATACTCAACACAGTCACATAATTTGATACTTATCTGCTGCATAATGCCCGTGGCTCTGAATGCAAGTAATACATAGGGTGAGAGGGGCTGCCCTCTGGCACTCTGTAGACCAAACACAACAAACTGCTTCACATATTCCAATGCAAGCCTTGATGTAACCATCTAACGTCTACCATTAACACTTCTGTACCTCGGAAGCACTCAAGCTGCTTCTCCTCTCTACAGGATACTCTTCCCAGCATTCCCTTAATTGCTACTCTTTCTATTACCTTAATCAGGAATGGAGGGATTATGGACTCGAAAATGTCAGTATTTTTAAGTAACAATGCTTCTCTGGTTCAATTTGGTGGCTCTCGGTTTGTGAATCTGAACTACGATTTGCATTATTATTGCAGCAGAGGGTCGTAGATGGAAAACATCCTCCTTCTGGCATTGACTGTAATCTGTGAAGTGTCTTTCTGGGCTGTTTAACCGGGATTCTTTGAAGTATTTGGCAACTCGGATTAATTTTCAAAACTGAAGCATCTTTGTTGATCTTGCATTTTTCACTCAAATTTGCTACTTCGGATGTTTTCGGATTTTTTTTTTTTTTTAATCAGGTGTTCCTCAGGAGAAGTCTTCAGTATTGTTAAATCCTTCACTTCCCCTGATGCGATTAAAAGTACTATCCTTCCGCTTGATTTCTGCACTAGGCTGTCAGATTTTTTTGACAAAAAGATCCTAAAACTCTATTCTACCTTCCCAGGATCTGCTGGCACAGTTGATCCTCGGTTGCCACCCGCCAGTATTTTAGCCATTCTCTCTGAGTTTTGCATTATACCGGAGCACTTGAGTAACTGTTAAAAGGCAAATCTAGTTTCCCAGAGGACCTCTGCCCTCTCATATTTGTAGATTGGTCCACACTGGCTAAATCCTCATCTCAATATGATTTGAAATGCTTCACCTGGAACAGGCGTTACTGCTTCCACTTTAAAAGAAAGCAAATGCGGATCTAAGTGCGCTTAACAACATTAGGCCCATCTCACTTCTGCCAGCTCATGCAAAGGTCTTAAACAAATTGGTATATCGCCAGCTCTCTTCCTTTGTTGGAGCGAACGATCTATTGCATGGCACCCAGTCCAGCTTCCGTGCTTGACAGAACATGGAGACCACTTGTTAGGAATGCCAGAATCTGTGGACAATGGCTCCACTGCTGTGTTGTTAGACCTATCAGCAGCATTTGATACAGTGTCCCACTCCACCTTGTTGAATAGGTTAAGCCTTTTTGGCTTTCAGGGCAAAGTCCTATCCTGGATACAATAATTCCTAGAAGACCATTCCCAGCAGGTTTTCATACACGCTTTTTCCTTCTTTTCCAATCCTCAGTGATGTTGAGTGCCACAGGGTTCTGCGCTTAATCCTCTGCTCTTCAATCCCCCCGCCCCCGGCCACCCTCATTTAATCCTGGGGAGTGAAGTTTGTATGCTATGCAGGCGACACACAACTAGTGTTCACATTTCGAGAACACATAGAAGCGGTCTTCAAGTTTAAAGACTGCCTAAAAGGCATAGTCAAACTGATGGATTCAAACATTTTAAAGTTGAATACTGACAAAACGGAGGTTATTTTTATTCAACGAGAAGGTCCACCCCTGCTAATCTTTGGTGGCCGGACAAATTAAATCCACCCCCAGAACTGGTCTCTATGGCCAGAAATTTAGGGATTCTGTTTGACTCCTAAATTTCACCTTTCAGATCAGGCATATCTCTTCAATCTGCTCTTTGAAGTTAAGATCAGTTAGGAAGCTGTTACATCTACTCCCAGCTGAGATCCGAAAAAGTGTAATTCACACTTAGTGACATCACGTTTGGATTACTCAAACACCATTTATTTTGGTCTCCTTGCCTTTCTGATCCACAGGTTACAGATCATACAGCATGCGGCAGTGAGGCTGATCTGACAGGTCCCTTTCCACCATCAGCTACATTGCTACACTGGCTTCCGGTGACAAAAATAATCTAGTTCAAAGATCTCACCTTGGCATTCAGAGCCCTTGCAGATAAGGGCCATTGATACTTGAGAAATAGACTGGGTCAGTACCAACAGGAGAGATCGCTGAAATCTAACCACCTCCAATTTATGCACATTCCCAGGTTAGCAAAAATCTGTCAGGGTGGCAGATCTTTGTGTCGACTCCTAAACTTTGGAACACCCTTCCAATTATCCTCCGCATGACAGAGTTAGTGCACTGTTTCAGGAAATAATTAAAAACCTGGCTTTTTGACCAAATCTAGATTTAATTGGCCAGCTTTACTATCAGTTGCTTTGCTTTGAGCACTGGGACACTTCCCCTGAAGCAGCCGTGAGCTGTAAAAATGCTGTGGATTGATTGATATTCTGATAGTAAGATTTCAAATAGTTGTTTGTTGAGCCCTGGAGACTGACTTACTGGCATTTATTTGTGGCTCCTCTCTGCAGGTGTGCATACGCTCAGCATTCAAAGCCACCCTAATCCTGCAGATTAGAGTCAGTCTCTTGAAAGAGGTTACCTGTTTGTGCGAGCACTTGATGTTCCAATGCACTCACACTGATCTGATATCCAGGGCTGCAGGAGAGGCACAGGACATCATTCACAAAGCTAGACAGTGTGAGATGGATCAAGAGTTATTTTAACTGTTTTCTAGTAGGACGAAAAAACTTTTGAAGAGGCCAGACCGCCCACCAGACTGTTATAGCAGTCAGGTCTGCTAAGAGCAACTGTGTCTTCACTGTGTGAAGGGAAATATGTAGCGGAATGTTTCTAGTAATAAATGGCTGGAAAATGGCTGCTCTTACTGGTTATAAATGATTCCAATGCTATAGTGGTATTAAAGTATACTCCAATATTTCTGGAGGATGGCATAAGGGTCAGCATATCAGGAGGGAGGTGGAAAGGGTACAGACGTTAGGTAGCAGAAGGGTACTGAGGCAATTTGAGATTTTAGTCTGTAATAGAGGAGTGAAAGTATTAACGAGAGAAGCATTTGGACATCATCGGCATAGAAATAACAGGAAAGGACAAAGAAAGTTCTGATTTTGACAAGAGATTAGGTGTGCAGGGAGAAGAGAGAAGGGCCCAAGACTGTCCTGTTTTCAGTGTTTCATTTTTGTAGATTTCAGAGGTGTTTTCTTTATGTTTTCCAAACATTTTGAAATCAGTGCTTATTCAGCTGAACAACCGCCAGAATAGACAACAACTGTGCTTTCCAGTGTTTGCAAACATGTTTTTGCAGTGACCGTTATAAAACACGTTATTTATTTTAAGGGAGAAGTAATGCAAGGTATTAGTGTCTTTCAAATGGTAATGTATTCAATGGACTTATGTTAGACTGTTTTAAGCATTAAATGTCAGGGCATGGCACTCTCACTCACTCTAACATCTCATTTCACTCTCTCGCATCTCATTGCCTCTCACACTCACTGTGTCAGGTCTCTGGGCCTGATTTAGATCTTGGTGATCGCACGGCAAACCTGAAAACACCACCAAGTCGACGGACTTCCTCCCGCCATATTAAGATGTATTGTAGCTGAGCCGAAGACCACCACGATAGTGCACTTACTAGCCATCAGGCAGGCGGGTTCCCGCCGGCCATATTTAGATGAACGTTGGTGCAGGCAGTGTACTGGCTGCAGTTTTCTGATGGAGGGATGACCTCGCTGGACCCAATGGACATCGTACAATGCTGGTGGCTGTGGAATAGAGGTAAGTCTCACACACACACCCTCCCCTTCACATATGCATCCCTCTGCATCACACATGACATAACACACCACATTCACACTATTATCCATTGTCATGACACCACAACACATACATGCTGCAAACTCACATACATCCATCACACAACATTCACACACTAGTGCCACTGCACCCACACATGACACAACCACAACATCCAACAGACTCATCTACAAAAGCACATGCACACACGAGCACAACTAAGCACATCACAACAGCGACTGCAACACAACACCATTCACCTGAATGTGGCACGCAGCAACACAACAACATCCATGCCATAAGCAAGTGGAACACATACTGCCAACAACCACATGACCCACTCCACCTCACCCAGCCAATCACACACATATATACACGTTCAGACTCACACAACTTGAAGCACAAGATGACAGTTACATGTCCCCTTGCAATGTGCAGTCATCGGCACAGTTGGCAAGTGTGTTTAAACCGTGATTCTGGTGCAAGCATTCATTTGGCAATGAATACTAATGCCATAATGACAGTTCTGTATGTGTTTGATAAGTGTTGAATACCAGTGTGTACCCACCTGTGTCTGACCCAGTTGTGTCTCTGACATATGCATGTCACAATAATTTAAAAAAAATTACTGTAGCATGTATGTGTCTGCAGTTGTCCCATGCCCATGTGAGGTGACCCCTCGTACACAGCCAAAGTGGGTTACCTCCATTTGCATCCAGCAATGCGGGGGGTTGTGTTTTCTCTGGGGTCCCTTGGCAGCAGTGAGGAGGTTCTTGTCCAGTCGTGTCCAGACAGAAATGGAAGGAGAATCAGGAGAAACTGAGCTTTCACCCCCTTCTCCCAATCCACCAAGTCAGAAAAAGAGGTCAGATCAACAAATTTTGCTTGGAGGTAAGGCACATCCAAATATGCTTGGCAGTGTGGCTGGAGTCTTGCCTATGGCGGCGGATGGGATCCCTTGGTGGAGTCTGCAGAACTCAGGTGAGTTAAAGTCTATGGGACTGCCAACATCTAAATACGGTGGGGGGACTGCCAAGCAGCAGTCAGGTTTTCAGTAAAAAAGCCAATAGCGGGACCATTATTGCCAACATCTAAATCAGGCCCTCTTGTCTGGATATCAGGACTTTTAATGAGTAAAAAAAGTAAGAGTGTTATAGTCAAATGTTTTAATAAATTCCTGGACACAGTTGAGAGTCATTTCCCTGCGCATTACTGATTATTATGACATAATAGGGGTGGTCAACACTGCCAACAGCATAGTAACTTGAGAAAGCTTTACAATTTTGAATTACAGCAGATTCATTTGTAATCCTATATTCTAAGGCACCTAAAATCACTTGACACTTTAAGCATACTCACTACTGCTTTTCAGCACTGTTACTACAATAAAAGTGGTGCTGCGTTTGTGTGAACATTACATAGCTGCCAAGTGTCCTCAATGGCATATGTCTCACTTTAAGTCAGTCTTTAACTTTTAACAGACATCAAATTGCATTCTGGGTTTTGTTGATGTGCAAGATAACGGAAAGTGTAGGCGATATATACGAGGGAAGAAGTGAGTTATTTATTTCCTTATTTGATTTTCAATCGCAATGATAACAATCGCAACAAGAATGACAACATTTAAAAATTCTCCAAGTAGTTACATATTCCAGCAAATGTTTGCCAGTGTCATAGTCCAAGTTGTAATACATATTGGAGGGGCTACTGCCCAGACATTTAACAGAAATTATGTATTACCTTTTTAAGCCATTGTGCCAAGACCTAACATTAATCTGTAATCTCAGTTATCACACCATCATAGCACATGAATTGGTTACAAAATATGCACAAGTCTGCCTTTGGGGTATGCACAAACAGAAAAAAAGACCAGTGCCCACGTAAGTACAATTCTGCATTAATGTTACAGCACCCATAAGCCAATCTTGTACTTCTGTAGTGGGCTCTTCATCCATGTCACTGCTTTCTGGCACCTGGCCAATAACAAAAGCGCAACCACCAGTCACATAACAGATTACATACTTAACGCAGCAGCAATACCAGTTTTGAAAAAAAACACACGAGTATTGAGAATCTTCGACATAACATCAATTATTTGGTGACAAAAATAGCTTACCCTGAGCAAAGTTTGCCTGAGTGTATGAATGTCTGTCGCAGATGGGACTTAGAGTAATTTACATTAGCAGCTCATTGACATTTTTGAAGTCTGTGCACAACAATATTTCCGTGAGTTGACACTCATCTCTTACACTCGTGGCAGTGATCAATTGTGTCAAATTAATGTGGTGTCTCTGTAAAAGACAGAAAAGTAGTGTGAAGTGCCCAATTTACGGGCAGTGAAAAGCACAGCGGGTGCTGTCGCACCCGAGACACCACAACATTGCAGTCGGCTCAGTGTTGTGGTGTGTTGCCCGCTGTGCTGGGATAAATCTTCACTAAATTTTCAAACTTGGACCTTGCTAAATTCAGCTTCTGTCTTGAAAGTTTCAGAGTAATCTGTCAAATGGGGTGAGAAAAAAGGGAGGTCCCAAAACATGTTTTCCCATTCATTTTTCCATAGGACGTTTAGACATGCCTTCAGCCCGAACCACTGAACGGAATTACACCAAATTTGGCACTAAGGTGGATTCTTTTGCACAGACCACACTTTTTGTGATTTGGTGTAAATCCGTTCAGTAGTTTCAGAGTAATTTAAGGCCACAAAATAAAGATATATAGGTACAACGATCCTCTGCAGATCCACCGCTGATCGATCCGCGGATCCACGTGCCACAAGAAGAATGTGATTGGCTAGCCGCAGCCTGACAGAAAAGTTTTGGCCACCATTTGTTTGTCGCATCGGCTCAGGGTGGGAAAAGAAGAGATAAAAAACACATAAGGGGTCAGGATGCAGGTTTCCTGACCCAATAGGACAAATAGAGGGGTCCCTTAGGGACCCACCAATCCAAAGAAAAAATGAAAATAAGAAAGAAAAAAAAAAAAAAAACTTTATCCAAACTCATTCTGCGCACAGCCGAAGGCAGGTTTGGGTGCATGGAGGAGCATTGGCTGCTGAGCCTGGCCATCCAGGCCCTGTGGCCAACCCCTTCCGCTCATGGCCTTTGGCTGCTTATATTCATGTCGGTGCATGCTAAAAAAAGAAAACATAGAATGCACGCCACACACCCCTCCATGCACCCTCTGTCCACACACTTGCAAACACCCCCCCACCCAACTGCACATATCCATACAAACACCCCCACCTGGGACTGACATGTACCCCCACTCACACTCAAATATACGCATCACCCCTCCACAATCATTCACACAACAACCCCCTCCACGCACGCATAAATTCACACACTCCCCCTCCGCATACACACACTTGCACACACACCCTCTCATCTGGACACCCCCTCATCCACACACTTGCACACACACCCCTCATCTGCATACAACCCCCCTTGTCTGCACACTTGCACACACCCCCCTCATCTGCACACTTGCACACCCCCCTCATCCGCACACTTGCACACAGACACCCCACTCACTCGCACACAGACACCCCACTCACAGACACCCTACTCACTCCCACACTGGCACCCCCACTGACATGCATCCCAATACACACACCTACTCACTCACACCCCAACACAACCCTCCCCCCTGTGCATATACAGACACCCAGACACCACCACTCGCTCGCAAACATGCATTCACACACCCCCATTCGCACACATACATGTACTCAGACAGATTCCCACACCCCTCTGCATACAAACATACACGCACCCCCAACACTCCCCCGCCCCTCTGCATACATGCAGACACACACAGCCTCCATGCACATACACACATTCACACCCATTCAGGCACACATATACGCACACACATGCACCCAGCACCCCCCCCTTTCAGACGATCAGCTTACCTTTTCCGGTGAGGTGGTCGTCCGGGAGGAGATGGGTCTTGGTGTATTCCACCACCAGCACAGTACCGCCGACAAGACTCTGCCACGCTGTATTACGTATTGTAATACGGCTGGCGATGTCTTGTTTCCATGGCAGTGCTGATGATGGAACCTCCTCTTTAACTCTGTCGGCCAGGCTGACGGTGTCGGACTTCCACCCATAAATGGATGAAAGTCCTTACAGGACTCCTAATACAGCGGTCAACAGACTGCCAACACTGGCGGTCTGTTGACTGCAGCGGTTTCGGCGGTCTCCTTAAAAGACTGCCGAAGTCGTAATAAGGCCCAAAGTCTTTTTCTCCTCATAACATTCTGAAACACTCAATCTGCATATATTACACCTGACCTCATACCTTTTCAGCTCTCTCTTTTCTCTCTTTCCAGCGAGTACTTAATTGCATCTCCTTCTCTTCACCACCCCCTCAACACACAATGCACCCACCAACCTGGTTGTGCTACATATTGTTTAACTTTCACCCTGCCAGTATGTTACCTTCACATTATTTTCGCATATAATCACTATTACATTTCGCACACCTGACCATCGATGTGTGCAGTCTGCAGAGAGGCGAAAGGATTGGATGAGTATGCATTCCGAACCCCCTTATACCCAAGTGACTGGAGCTGTGAGAAATTCCCACTACGTTAAACGTGAACTCCAAAGTTCTCAATTGTAGCCCACCCACAACCCGAGCACTCACAGCTATACGGGAACAACTATTTTCACGCTACATTCTATACATGAATAATATGTTGCATGAAAAAAACTGCAGAAAGACACCAACATGGAAAAAGCAAATATGCTCTTTTCTTGAAGTCAACAGGTCTTCTTCCCTGCAAGGGTATTAATTAGGAAGCAAGGTAACAATATATCTTCAAAAATTTACCGTATAACCAGTTCGGCCACACAATGAGGACCCTTATTGAAAATAAAGTCAAAGAGTTTTATTACAAATTTATACTCAAGTTAATGTAAACAAATCTCAAAAACATACTGTAAAGATACAGAATAGCAATTGGGTAGCCCAATCTGAAGAAATTTAGACCAATTAGCATAAGGCAAACCAGGAACTCAGTTACAGCAATACAGAAAATCAATAGCAATATTTGGTGCTCTGAAAATAATCATTGAACAGTCTGCTTACAAATGAGTGCAAGTTAAACAAGCATTTGCAATGCAATGGCTCTCAAGTTTGCTCAAGTTAGAGCTATTAGTGTTGTAAATTCCTAACTAGACTTTTCTTGCCATATAAATTGAAAATGAAAAGTAAAACAGTTGACATAAGTGAGCTGATTCAAAGCACCACTGCCGCTATGAGCACGAAGGAAAGACACAAAACGAAAACAAAGTTCACTCGCAGTCAAATGTATCGGCAATTGTGCAATTATCCATGTAAAAGGGTTGATTGCTAATGCAGTAGCAAAAGTGCCCCAAGGAGGCACAAACGTAAAGCATTTACCTATGATAACAAAGGATTTTTGAAAGGCAAGCCCACGAACGAGTGAAAGTGATGGGTGTGCGGTTGGAGTGGTTAAAAGCCCATCGATAGATTACAACAGGCCAGAGTGCCTGCGCGCTCGACCTAAAAATGACGAAATAATGAAGTAATACTATTCCAAATTGTGCCACATTTTGCTACATAATTTGCCTTTTCTTTTCGCATAATTTACTCAACCCTGCCCCACAATTTGGGCCTCTCCTGCCACATAATTCCAACCTTCACGACAGGTTAGTCTGTGGCCTGCAGAATAGTTAAAATCATTAATTTAAAGTTTTACAGTGTAATCCTCCCCACCTACCCTCCCCCAGTGGGAATGTTCGCCATGGAGGCACAGAACCAAGCAGAGAGAACAAACCCCAAGCCGACATCAGAGAATAGGAAAGGATAACAAACTGGAGGCTGAGAAGGCCTCGACCTCGTGAGGGAGGCCCTAAAAGAGAGGGAATCCAGCATCAGCACAAAAAGCTGAAAAACGAAGAAGAAACCTACTAATAGGAAAAACCCAGTGTAAGCACCAGACCCACTAAGCAGCAGCGTGACTGGGAAACTACATTTAAGACACATGGAACTCAGTCTAATTATATCGCACACTTTCAGAGACGATGACGATTTGCTTTTTGGGACATACCTGGCAGTGTTTAGGGCTCGTGCTGGAAGAGGACGGCACGCTGTTCGTGTTAATGTAGCGCTTGGTACCGCGTTTTATTTTCCACTTCGTAGCGCTCTAAATAACAAGTAAGGGTGTCATATCACTACATAAGCAAAATGGACACCTCATTCCTCCTTTTAGTGGATCAGTGCACCCTGGGAGTTGTAGTCCGGGATGGTTTAACTGAACTAATTGTACCCCTCACCTGAAAGGTGCACCCATAATGACACTCACTGCATCGAAAACTACGACTCAACATTTTCATCGACCCTAACCTCGACTGGACGTGACGACGACATGGCTCTGACGACCAAGCTGCTAGGACTGGAGTAAGAAAGGTAAGTCTGCCAGGTTTAAATTTGAATTATATTCGTAAAGCGCCTACTACCCCTGACGAGGCGTCGAAGCACTATATGGCACGATACCCATTGTTGACATAGATGTGATTATTAGAGGGGGCTGTGCGAGAAGCAAGTGGTTGCTGGAATTATTAGACATTGTTATGGTTTCCAAAAAAAAGCTTTAAGGCAGATAGGCATGAGATGTTACAGTAACATGTATACAGGGGAGGCAGACAGAAGATGGAAAGAAGCGGAGGTCGGTTTGAAAAACAGAAGTGGTGGAAGGCCAATTTCTCATAAAGGATATTAATTAATATAACAGGTTGAGAATTTTTTAATTACATTTGTGGGCAAAAACCTGTTGAAAGTAAGATTTTTTAATTCTGCTCCAAAGGAGTGTAGTACACAATTCTTCAAGAGGCACTTAAGAGGTGACACAGATACTCCTCACAGTAAAAAAGAAAGCAGTTTACTTGTTTAGACCCCCAAGCGGTATGATAAATAAGAGACGTTTTTTATATGGTCACTAGAGCATATTTAATACTGTAAAGTATTGTTACGGTTTATGCAAAACATATGCACCATGAACAGTATATATATATATTGTAAAAATATGTAAACTTAAAAATATAATAAGGCAATTGGTAAGCACATTGCAGCAACCATTAGTATATTCACTGCATATGTGTGACCTATTCAGTGTCTGGTTGGAAGGTGCTGTCCCCTGCGTCCACCTGGAAAGCACCCCCACAGAACAGACACCATGTCCAGCAGAATATATGTGTCTGGGGTCACCTTCCCCATCCAGGATCCACCTTGCCTCATAGTTGAGGTCACTGAAGACCAGGTTAAGGTTGGGTCAAGGTTGAGGTCATGGTGGCAGGTCGAGGTCAAGTTAGATGGAGATCAGGGTCAGGGCAGGCAGAACGCTCGGGTTACTTGGGTCATGCATACCTACATCATTCACGCCAGGTTTTTACTTGGAATTCTGGGGCTTCAGTATGCCTTTACAAAATCAAACCTCACAATTGGAACCAAAAAACCTGGGAAACTTGACAGGGCTTAAGTTACATAGGACAGACATAGGAAATTTGTTAGCTCAGGGCAGGGCACGGCTGGGGTCACGGCAGGGCACGGCTGGGGTCACGGCAGGGCACGGTCATTGTCTTGTCCATATCAAAGTGACGTTGATGCAGCCCAGCAAATTGTTTATCTGACACCATTATAATTGTTTTTTGTTCTGGTTTATCAGATGTTTTTTTTAGTTTTAATAATTAACTCTTAATAGATCACTTTACTCAGCCTGCGCCCTTTTATGGAAAGTGTTTACAATCACCTGTTATTGCTCATTGTACCGCCACTGGAAGGATGGAAGGCTCAGTCATGTGGATGCCTAGTGGAGCGACCTGTCCACTGGTGATGGTGTTAGTTACTTCAAAGGTACACTTGCTACAGCTCTCGGACAGGTGAAGGGCTGAGTTAACCTCACCAACAGTCCATTCACATCTAGAGCCCTGCAGTGCGCACTTAGCAACATCGGCCCAGTGGCTTCTGCAAAGCTCTGTGGCCAAATATATGAGCAGCATCGCCGGAGTGCTGCTGAAAACATCCAGGTCAAGGGTTCAAGTCACGTCACCAGACAGGGGCTGACTGAGCCTTCCATCCTTCCAGTGGCGGTACAATGAGCAATAACAGGTGATTGTAAACACTTTCCATAAAAGGGCGCAGGCTGTGTAAAGTGATCTATTAAGAGTTAATTATTAAAACTAAAAAAACATCTGATAAACCAGAACAAAAAACAATTATAATGGTGTCAGATAAACAATTTGCTGGGAACCAGGGATAGGAAATGGGGAGAAGTGAGACCCACCTATAGGTGCCAGAGAAGGGCGACGGGCATAGTCTTCCACGCCAGAAGGTGATGGTGCACTTAGAAGTGAGTATCTCACTCATGTGTTCAGTACCCGAGGAAAGCGAACCTATGTTTTTCTAGGCGGTAGACCTATTCCTTTTGCGTCAGCAGTACTCGTAGAACAGCACTGACTTACAATGCTAAATTTTCACACGGCAAATATATTTTTTAAACATTTGGATTTCCTAATTCTGTTGCGGTACTGGGGTTAGAACAGTGAAGGAGCCTCCTGACTATTTTGGGGGAAAAGCTGCACTTTCCCCAAATGGCTTTGGTTCAAGAGGCACCATGAATAGACAGGCCAGTGGGTGGGGAGTGCGCTGGTAGTTTTTGGGGTTACGAAGGGCCTATCTGTGGCTCTAAAGAACGCAGACCAAGGAGGTATGTTTAAATAAATACAACACAATCCCCCCCCCCAAACTCAGCACTAAAAAAACAAGCATTTGTAATGCATTGGGTCACGTGTTTGCTCGAGTTACAGCTATTAGCGTTGTAAATTCCTAACTGGACTTTTCTTGCCACACAACCTGAAAATAAAAAGTAAAAAACAGTTGACATAAGCAAGCTGATTCAAAGTGCAGCCGTGAGCACGACAGAGAGAGACAAAAAGAAAAAGTTTGCACACATCCAAATTTATTGGCAAAAGTGCAATTATCCATGTAAAAGGGTCGATGGCCAAGGCGGTAACAAAACCTCCCTAAGGAGAGACAAACGTAAAACATTTACCAACGAAAACAAAGGATTTTTGAAGTCCACGAACGAGTTATAGTGATGGGCGGGCGGTGGGCGTGGTTAAAAGCCCAGATACATACCAACACGTCAGAAAAGCAGCGCTTGCGTGCTGTTATGCTCAGCCTAAAAAAGCATCTAAGTAAATCTATGGACAATTAGGAAAATCTCCAAAAAGTCTAAGCTATAAAAAGAGAAACATCTTTCTAGATCTAGGAAAAGGCATGAGAATAAAAGGTGATGAGCAGAAATAAGGCAAAATGAATAGCAAATAAAGCTGAAGAGTAAGGAAAGGTGTCAGAATTTCAGAAGCTCCCCCAAGAGTCGTCTTAAAGTGTAAAGTGTAAGCTTAAACCACACTCAGCGAAGCATGTGAACAAAGATACGTCAGAGGTCTGTACATCTTAAACTTCAGGGAAAGTCTGCCTAAAGTCAATCAGTGAAAGCCATAGTTAATACCAAAAAACCCAATTAGGTAACACCTCCAATTCACACCATCATGAGCTCCATTGTATTCTCCTGTCCCATGGGGAAACCTTTTACATTTGCTTCTCTCCGCGAGCAACTCTGAGAACGTTGCTGTCCTTGGTCCCTTAGACATCATTCCAACATTTATGAATGAGGGACAGCTATTTTGCACTTAGGCTCTACCATTATTCAGCAATGCACATTTAAATTAATTTTATATTTGTGCACATATTATTTCTACAGTTATATAAATGTCAGTTTTATCAATTCAAATAAACACTTAATGTTACAATGAATATAAATGAGATATAATTATTAATACATAAACTTAGATGGGGTAAGGAATTATATTTCTCAGTGTTAAACTTGTGAACATTAGGACACACATCAGATAAATTGTTAACGTTTCTCAAGCAAATGCAGTCGAATAACATGAGGACAATTTTGAAAATACATTCAATTATTACATTTAATTTAATAAGATAAAGGTACACTGAACACATTTTTCCTAACACTCCAGTGAATGCACTTCATTATTGAATTCGAGTGCATCACTTCAAATTAGTCAACTATTAAACACACCTAATTTTGTCAGGTTACGAATACGTCATGATTGTGAAGTCAGGGGTTGCAGTCAAATCTATGCTGCTCCAGTACTCCCTCTTATGGCGAATCAAGCCGTCACACCAAACTGTAATCTCTTATCAGAGAGACAAATCAAAATATCAGAGGTTTATCCAGGAAACATCTTCTGGATTGCTCTAACTACTTCATGTGATCTTAATATATGCTTAGTCTAGTTTCAAGTTCTATATCTGTTCTACTCTCCTTTGCTCTCTTCTTCATCTGTCTTCCAACAATTCCACTTCCTAAATTTCCAAACCATTTGCCAACAGCTGAAAATCTACTCCCTATAACTTCCCATGAACCGGTTTCTTCTAGCTATTTTTAAATTCCCACTGAAATCAGTAATGTTCTTAATGTATTTCTTTAAATCCTTACTATTATCAGGATCCAACATAGTTGAACTTTTAACATCCGGCAGACTCTGCCCTATTTTATGAGATGGATATCTAATGCAAGTCTGTTTTGCAAAACCATTGATCTTATGGCAGCCATCTCAGTATCTACCATCAGTAAGGCACCTGTTGTACTATTAGACAACTTATTTACAATGGTGGATAACTTTCTTATCTTGATGTCATTTGAAGCCACTCCTACAGATGGAATCAATGCACCAAAAATACCCTTACAATTTATGAACCACTGGCAACTCTCTTAGTTCTGGTGTTTGTTTCCCATAAAGGTTCTTTGAAATGTTCCACATGATATATCTTTCATACACCTTTGGAAAAACTATACCTAAGTAACATGTACCATACCATCCTTTGGGCAACCTAAAATATCCATGCTCTCCACAAATGAAGTATACTCCAGGTATAGCAAGATCAGGTCTTGACAACATAAATTTCAAACTGTTTTTTAATTCAAATGTGTAGTCACATTCACTCTTTCACATACATTTTGTGTCGGTTGTTGATCTCTCTCCAGGTCTGCATAAACTCCCTCTATGTTTCCAATCTAGTGTCAATGCAGCTTGATTCCCTGCAGTTAAATGTTCTATTTCATCTCAATCCCACTTATGTTCCAACACACCTATCTATATTCTAGATTTCATTCCTCCTCTACTATCTTCAACTAAAGTCAGGAAATAGTTTTCAACTGTTGTCAGTGCACACATTAGGTTGTTTCTGTGAGCATAAGCTGTATCTAACGACATAGTGGTTTTAAGGAGTCCTTCAAGTGTATCAATGTTCTTTGCTTTGGGATTCTTCTTCAAATGTTTTAGAGTAGGAACTTCTGAAAAGACCAAACCATAATTTCTTCTTCATACAGAAGCCTCATTAACAGACTACAAGTAACGTCATAAGTCAAAAGAATATAGTGATAAGCTATTTCTTCTGCTGCTAATGCAGGTAATTGCAGACACACACAGCAATCCTTTGCATCTATAGTGTCAATGTACTCATAAAACAATTCATTAAACAGATTTGATTGAAGAACTCTCCTAGATGTATCTACATCTAATCCTTTTTCACTCAATGAATGCATCCTATTATCAGTAGTAATTGAGTGTTAGGGGCACTTGTAGACCCCATGTTCTCTGTGCTATAATGTGTAGGTAAGCTCAATCCTATAAGCAAAGCAATTATTACTAAAATTGTTACACCTAGCACTCATGTGCACAAGTACCTGAGTTCACTATTTTTGTGGTTTCAAGTTTCCATGATTTCTCTAAATTCTGACTCTTTAAGAAAAAGCAGCAGTACCAATAGTCTCTTTAGTCTCTCAACTGAACAAAGCGACAACAATTTTCTTTTACTTGTCGGTAAGTTCAAATGTTAATTGAAACCTTTCGTTAGTCTCCCTTTACCCTACTTTGTGTACTCCTAAATGACAACCCTACGATAAACTCTGCAGACTCGGACTCTGGTACTCTTCTTTATTCTCTAAAAAATCTACTAAACATCTCTAATTAATGTTCAATTCAAATTCACTAATAACTACATCCAGAATATAAAGTATCAACCTGTTTAGGTGCAATGCAATTTCAAATCTCAGTTCTGTCACAGAGTTCAGTTCAAGGAGGCTCAGCTGGATTCAAATTCCTATAACAAAAGACTCCAAATTGTCTCTCCCAGTCATTGGCAGCAAGATATGTCCACTCAGGTGAGGCATACCTCCAACAAGGTATCCTTGCTCTCTTTGATCTCCAGACTACTGGCCCTTTTCTATCACTGTCACTTTGGCCAGACTCGTCAGTCTCTTTGTTAATGGTTTGTGGAACTTATACTTCAGGCTCAGTCTATTCTCTTGGGCTCTGGGCTCCAGACACAACTCTTTATGCTACAGCAATAGGTCCTTCATCAGCATCTGAGTTTTGTGCAGTCAACGTCTCTTGGTGCGACTCTTTTGCACCATCTTCAACTGTTGACTCGCTCAGACTCCCCCAGACCGAACATATGCTGTCCCAGACACTTGCCCATCTCCAACAGCTTGACTAACATGCTCCCCTCATCTCCCTGTAACCGGCCTTTCAGGGACAGGTGCTGTTGTATCATGAAGGGGACACAGGACTCTCAGTGTGCTCTGCAAGCACCCAGTCAGGGAGACCTCCACACTTCACAGCTGTCATAGTGACCAACATAACTTGGAATGGACTCTTCTACCGTGGCTCTAAGCACGTCTTGCGTATGTGCTTCTTCACAATAACCCAGTCACCCTGGGTGAGGTAATGGCACTGTTTTTGTTGTGGCTGAGCTGTAGCCTTTCCATCCTGATGAGATACAGAATAAACCACATCAGCAATCAAGTGACAGTAATTTCAAGTAAGCAAGAACCATGTCATCTGTAATGTTCACAAGCTCATTTGCCAGCACACCTGATAATCTTATGTGAGAGAGTCCTGTTCTCCTATCTGAAGTACTGTGAAGACTCATCAACACAAGAGGTTATGCATCAGGCCATTCCAAAGAAGTAGAAGCACACACTTTAGCCAGTCTGGAGTTCATGTTTCTATTTATCTGCTCAACAAAACCAGAAGCCTCCGGTCAATAGCTGCAATGTAGTGTCTGCTCCACCTGCAATGCTGCACTCAGTGATTTCAGGATCTCATTATTGACATGAGTTCCTCGGTCTGACTCCAGAGAAGACGAGAACCTGAAACATGAAATGAGCTTTCTTAACAACAACTTTCCTACTGTGAGACTGTCATTTCTCCTAATTGGGTAAGCTTTAACCCAACTCAGGAAAATGCATACAATGGCCAGGACATATCTCAATCCATTGTACACAGGTAACTCAATAAAATGTAACTGCATTCTGTTGAAAGGTCCCCCTGATCCCTCAATTTGACTTAATGTCACTTTCAGTCCATTTGCCTACATTCATCATTTGATATGTAACACATCTGTGACAGAATGCTTCTGCCATCAGTCTAAATCTAGGGTTAAACCATGGCGATCGAAAAAAGCTCACCATTGCATCATGTCTTAAATGAGCAGGGCATGATAATGTCTCACCATAGGTGAGCTATCTGGCAATATGAGTCTTCCATCATTTGAAACCCAAATATCATCCTCATTTTGTTTAATACATCCTGCTCTACTCCAACCTTGCTGTTCTGCTTCTGACACTTCTTCCTGAAACCTCTTAATGTCCTTCCATGTATCTGTTGCAGTTAGCAAGAGACTGTAATTTGTGTCATCTGTTCCTTCTTTTTGATACTCACTATTAAAAGCACAAGCATTTAAGGCACAGTATCTAGCAACTTTGTCTGCATAATTATTTCCCACAGTCACATAGTCAGCTCCCTTGTGGTGTGCTGAGCACTTCACAACTGCAATTTAGACAGGCAGCTATAATGTCTTTAGCAGATTATACACTCCTCAGCATTTATTCTGGGAGAGCCAGAGGAGGTCATAAAACCCCTCTGCGACCATAACTGTCTGAAGTCATAGATGGCACCAAAGCCATAGTATCAGTGAAAATAGCCACCTTTAAATGGTCTGAAACACAGCATCTTATTGAAAGGGCAATCAATACAGCCACTTGTGCCGAAAATACTTCTTGAAGCCAGGAAGCTTTGACCACACCTGAGACAGTACAGACTGCTTAGGCAGCTCTCAGGTTTCCTTTATGGTCTCTTAAGCAGGAGGCATTGACAAACATTACATAATCTGATTCAGAAAGTGGCACATCTTGTATGTCAGGTCTTGGCTTGGTGCACAGTTCAGTGACATCTATTCGATCTTGCTCAATTTCAATTTCATCTTCATCCTTTACATCACTCACATGAAAAGGCAACACATTTGCAGGATTCAGTTTTGTACACCTTTTGAAATTCAAATTGGGGGCAGCTCAAATTATTTGTTCATATTGCATCAAACTACTGCTTGTGAGGTGCTAGGTCTTTGTTCAAGTTAACAAAATCTCTACAGAGTGGAGAACAAAAACATTCAAAGTATGACCCATAACAATGCTCTCCCTCTGCTCTATGTTGAAACCGGTGGCGGCAATGGCTTTGAGACTTCCAGGCAACAGTGAAGCTACTGCGTCAAGTGTAGCTGAAATGTTGTCGACAGGTCTGTGAGTGTTTCCATGTAAATGTGTTACCACTGAGAGAGCTCAGCCCTCCCTCTCACTGCAGTACCAAGTAAAACATTTGCTGTAATAAGGCATTTCCAAAGCAGGGATAGAACATATTTTCTCTCAACTCTGAGAAGGAATGCATGCAGATGTCATCCAATGACACTGTATCTGACAGCTCCTTGTGTATCAGCCTCTGTGAAGGCTTGGCCAACAAGGACACGTGGGGAATCCGATGACGACAGTAGCCCACCATTGCCAAAAATATCCTGACTTCTTTCTGAGTTGCTGGCAGATTTATTTTCAGAATTGCTGAAATTCTCTCTTGTGACATCTTCCTTGCTCCTTTCTCAATATGATCTCCAAGGTACAGGACTTCTCTCTACTGCAATTTGGTTGGGGATTCTTTATGTCAATTTTCAGCCAAGTGGTTCAACAGGGCAATTGTGTCTTGTTTCTTGTGTATTTGACGCCATTAATAGGTCATCAATGTACTGGATTAGAACTGAATGATAAGGATCTGCAGATTCTTTTTCAAAATCTGATTGAAGATGGATGGACTCTCAGTATACCATTGTGGGACTTGATATAGTTCCAGAACATGACTGGCAAAGCAAAATGCAAAGAGAATTTTGTTAGTTTCCTCATGGAACGGTATGGAGAAAAATGCTTGGCAAAGATCGATCACAGTGATCCACTCGGCCTCACACGGAATTTGAAACAAAATCACAGCTGGATTTGGTACCACGGGACAACAAGGAATTATAAATCTTTTTCAGGTCTTGGACTAGGTGGTACTTTCGACTGGTTTTCCGTGGTTCCATGATGGGCAAGTTACATGGACTCCCCATGATCTCTTTTAGTTTTTCTTGCTCAATCATGGAATTGAACACTGGAGTAATCCCAGAAATTGTTACAAGGGTCATATTATATTATGGGATGCTCAGATACTCAGAATTTGGCTTCACAGTTATCCGTACAGGCTCAACACCTTTGATGAGACCTATTTATTTTCCTAAAAAAAGTCCCAGACTTCAGGTAATACTGCAGGTAAATCTTCGCTTGTCAGAATGAGATACAGTCTGACATCACAATTTTCAATGCAACATCTTCATGGTGAGTCTCTATTTCTGTGCTTTTTTGGGGTGCAATAGATAGAACAATTAAGTTTGTGTAAGATCTGACATCCAAGCGGACTCACAGGACTTGAATCACACAGAACAAATCAGCGATTCTCTTCAAGGGACCCTATTTTTATGGATACAGCTTCTGTGACTGGGTTAGTCAATTGTTTATTTGCAACTCCTACAGCTTGGATTCTTTTACCTGAGAGAGTTAGGTTGGGAACCTTTGGTGTTCTCACAGTAGAGCATCTGGGTTGATTAAAAATGACACAGGGTAGCCATTCACCTCATCATCCACAAATGGATCACTCTGGTCCACCTCTAAGGATGCGCCAAGTACGCGTTCCTCCTCACCTCTCCTGCACCATCATTGGGATTGGTCAGAATTGTAATCCTCATCTGTTGGGATCGTGGGGTACTGATTCACAAAAGGATTGGTATTCACATTTGGGAGTTGATTCAAATCAGATGTGGGAACATTTGCCTTTGGTAGGGCATCAGGACTTCTGGAACTTGCATCAATTGACCTTGGGGCACATTAACATTTTGCATTCACTGTCTCTGCATAGTCTGTGACTGAACTGGATTGTTTCCTGAAGACTGCACAGATCCTCCATTTTGTATCTGATTCTCATTTGCCACATTATTCAGATTAAAATGACATTCCCTCTTCCAGTGGCCCACTTTGCCGCAAACATGACATGGATTAGTCCTTTTCAAACTTGCCACAGCAACTCCTGTACTCAGGTCTATTGGAATACCTCATACACTACCCGGCTGCTGAAATCCATTACCTCCTTGCTTTGTCAGAACTCCCTGCTGATAGACTCCCTGTATAGTGCAATTATTCCCCACAAACTGTGGGTTCTGACTCATTTGTGCAGCTTTCATCTGCGCCACTTTCAACTTTTCTTTCTATTCCTTCAGTTTCATCTCCAATTTATCACTGAAATATTTGGCATATCTCAGAATTTCATCAATCAGGTTTATCTGCCAACAAATCAAATGCTGCTGAATCATTATGTTAACTTCAGGTTTCAATCCTTTCACAAATCTGTCAAGTTATGAAAACATATACATGTTTTCATTGTGACATCCGGGGCTGCAGCAAAATCTACACTGCTCCACTGCTACCCAAGTAACACCACTCAAAAAATACCCTATAATGTGCTAAATGGACACTCTAAATCAATTCTACCTATGACTATTGTCACCAAGATGGCTGTCTGTCAGTTAAAATAGATATCTTAGCATAATACTGATAACTTACTGATTTTCAGAGTCATAATAGGCTCCTTACCAAGTACTTCTCTTCAAGTTTGAGTTGATACATCCTAGCTCTTAACATCGACTCAGCCAATCAGCTAATAGGGAAGCCCCTGAGTTATTTTTTGTTCCTTCTAGCAACTGTATCTCTACACTGGCTACCTAACCCTGGACATGAACTCTATCTCTCTTTTAACATCCTTTGAGTATGCTCCTACAAATCACCTAATCTTGCAAGACACTCAGTAAATAGCCAAACTTTATTCTTTCTACCTTTTTAAATCTGGCATTGAAAATAAGTATCTATAATAAGAAAATGTTTGTACTGTTATGTTTATGATGACTCTCCAGTATAATCAAAAAGAGAACTACATCTTTCTGCCCTGATAAATGCAAGCATTATGTAGAGACAGGTCTCTTTTATGGGTATCCGAGAGACAGCCTCCTTGGTTTCTGCCCTTCATTTACTATACTAATAGTGAGTGAAAAAAAGTATTCACTATTTGTATAATAAAAACAAATGGTGACCCTTGCAGCGAGCAAAGGTCAAGCAGCAGTCTGAGGAAGTGACTCTGTCTGATGGCTGGCCATGGTGCATAGAGGTGCATGTTTTAGCCGTTCAATGTCTATCCAGAGCTGTTTTTTCAAAGCTGGGAAGGACACAGCCCTGGCCTAAGGAGCCTGAACACCTATGTTCCAACCCATTAGTGATAAGCTGCAGTGGTACCTATAAGGGCCCCATGTGTTTTAGTCTGCTGCACTCTTGTGCCTATGGCTACACACCAACCAGGCAGTCACCTCAACATCTCGCATCTCCTCACAGGATGGGGTCAAACACCACACTAATCCCTCCACAACCTATGATTAGTTGGAAGAGTGGAGGCTACAATTTCCAGTCTCTTGCTTCCATACCCGAGGAAAGAGGAAACTGTATGCCTGCCCCAAGTTTCCATGGAGCACCCAGCACCTGTGCCTGCACCAAGCTTCCAAGTAGTACCCAGCAGCTGAGGACCTGAAGCACACTATCAAAGGCACCTAAAGTTAGTTAAAAAAAACAACTCTCCAATGTTGTGTGCCTAACTGCAGGTGAGTGTATGTGTGTGAGCAAAATTGCGTGGGGCTGATTGAAAATGAGTGAGAGAGTGATGTAACCGGGCCGTGACAGCCACAGCTACAATACAAGCCCCTGAACCACACGAGTGGTGCCCCGGGGGTATGAGTCAGGATGACAACCACCTGGAAGTAGCTCAGAACCCGGACATCCGGGTTGTAACAGCATCAGAACAGGAAGATAAAGAGACTACGGAGAGAGAAGAGGCGCACACCTCCAGGGAGCCAGAGGAGAGGAGAAACGCGAAGCCAGAGGATGAAGAAGACGATTCCAACAAGAAACAGAGGAAAGACCTGAGTGAAGAGACGCCGATCCAACTGAGTGTGATAGACAGACGGACCCGCCACGTCCCTGGAGGGGCGTGGCTTTCCCAGGTACGATCGTGCCTTCATGTTAATTATTTTCCACTGTGGGCCCGGAACGGGAGTGAGAGGGGTTTTGCAGGGGAGGGAACGGGAGGAAAGGGCCTCGAAGGCAACTGATGAGAGTGCATGCAAACGTTAACAACCCACGGGGATGGGCTGTGAGATAAAACAGCCCAGTAACAGAACAATAGAACTATTACATAATTTGACAGTACACTAAGAGCACTTGTGGGATTGTGGTGCACTTACCTGCTCTGACCCGATCACCTATCACCCTCTGCACGGTCCAAACCAACCCCTTTTGGTCTCACTTCCACTGCCTACTAACCCTATCTTAGAAGAAACCCCAGAAAACCCACACTTACCTCCTTTTTCTGTTTTCCTTGGGGACGACCACCAACAATGGGAACCGAGACATCCCGGGTCATCTCTGCCACAGCACAACCCTTTTTTCCCGACATCCTGGTGAGACGAACCTGTAAGAAGAAAAAGGAGAACCAGTATTATCCCGGGAACCAAATGAGGAGAAGACCTTGGGACTTCCCCGAAGGAATAAAGAAACAGAAAAGTGTTAAAAGCACATTCAGAAGAAAAATAAAGAGCACTTACGCATGAAACCTTGTTTACTGGATCCTTTATGCATCGCCCTAACCGAGTCCTAAGCCGAACCCACCACGGTGGTGTCAGAAGTGGGATTTTGAAATAAAAAGAAATGCAATCAAGGATACTCAAGGATGGAGGAAAAACCCACCATAGAAGACATGATGCAGCAACTAGCGGAGGGACAACAGCACCTCCAGCTGGTATGGGAAGAACAACAAAAGGAGGCAAAAACGGAGTGGGAGGCCCTTCAAAGTGCCCTGAAAAGTCAAGCGACCATTATGGCCAATAACCAGTTAGTCCACGAAAATGCTTTGAAGACTCTGACTGATACCATTGCCGCTACTAGGGTTCACCCCAATGTCCCCAGCTCAGTGTTACAACGATACCAGGAAGGCGAAGATCCAGACGCCTTTTTTATGAACTTTGAAAGAGTCGTCACCTCCGCAACCTGGCCCCAAGACCGGTGGGGACAATGCATAGCCCCCCTGTTGACAGGCACCCTGCAGGCAACTTACCATGCAGTGAACCCTGGGGGTACCACACCTTACCAGGAAATCAAGAAAAGTATTTTAGAACGCGTGGGATTTGACACAGAATACTACCGACTCCGGTTCGGGAAGGCCAAATGGGGGCCCTCAGAAAACCCCCAGGCATTGTACTACCGGGTAAAAGACCTGGGTCTGAAGTGGTTGGGCCCAATAGGAACAAACCGAGAGGACATCATCGAAACCATATTATTAGAACAATACATGGAGGCATGACCACCCGCAACGGGATTAAACAACACCCAAATCCAGATACCTCAACAACCATTGAGTTGGCTTGTGCGTATCATCACTCTATAGAATTTAAAACTATACCTCATCGTGGTAACCCTAACCCCTCCCGTCCACTTATTGCTCCCTTCCATCCCACGAGTAGAAAATCCCCAGAAGATAATGGAAAACCCCGGGTGGCGGACAGACCTCCCCTCTAGCAGCCCCAATTTTATAGTTGTGGGGAATGGGGTCACATCGCCCGTATATATGCCCCCATAAGATGGACAGGCCTGAACCAATAGAGATAGGCATTGCCTGAGGAAGGGTGTATTGTGTAGGAAAAGAGGATAAACAATATAAGAGGGAGTTGATTGTTAATGGACGGCGAGCGTTAGTATTAGTAGATTCCGGCTGTAGCCAGTCAGTCATTAGAGCCAATCTGGTCAATAAAATATACCCTTACTCCAGGAGCTGCCGTGGCTACATATTGCATTCATGGAGACTCAAGGGAATATCCCATGACCTGGGTCTCCCTTACCTGGGATGAAAGAAGTGATGAGATCAGAATGGGAGTAGTGGAGCGATTGGTGGAAGAAGTTATTATCAGGACTGTCTATATTCACTTTGCGGCGCTTCTCGATAGTGTCCGAAAAACCGGGGAAGCCGGTCCCTGGTGGAAAGAAGCCCCTTTCACTACAGAATCAATCCAACTGACTAAAACTAGATACAAACCGAGCAAAGCCGAGAAAAGAGAGACAAAAAGACTATATGCGTCTAAAGAACTTGAGTCCAACCGGGTAAGTATACGAAATGTTGCTTTCACTAACCTTCCCCCCTTTCGATCTTGTCAAAGGGAAGTCCCCACGCTTCTCAATGCCTGGAGAGCCGCACGACCTAGAAACCCTGGAGAAAAGGGACCTTCTTTTACCATACACAAGAACCTGTTATATAGAATCACGAATCATAATAACCAAGAAAAGAAACAATTATTAGTCCCAGAACCGTATTGATTACAGGTCCTACATTTGGCCCATAGTCAGTCAGGTGGAGGCCACTACGGAAGGGAATAAACGGAGGAATATCTGTTGCGTAGGTTTTAATGGCCAGGTGTATTTTCCCAGATACAGCGGTTTTGCCAACAATGTCCCAAATGCCAGTTTATCGATCCCAGGCCGAGGAAAAGGGTTCCCTTACAACCATTATCTATTATCGACATACCCTTTTCACGAGTGGAACTGGACCTAGTGGGGCCCCTCATCCCTTCTTCAAAAGGATATAGATATATCCTAGTATTGGTCGACTACGCCACCAGATATCAAGAGGCCGTTCCCCTAACAAGCATGAATACGAAGAGTGTAGCTCACACATGATTGTTTTTTTTCCCCGAGTTGGTTTCCCTCAGGAAATACTAACCAACCAAGGGACACAGTTTATGTCGAACTGAATGACACTAATCTGCCAGATTCTAGGGATTAAACATCTCAGGACCTCGATATATCATCCCCAAACTGACGGGCTAGTAGAACGGTATAACCGTACACTGAAGACCCTTTTGAAAAAAACCTTTTCTGATTCTGGTAAGGACTGGGACAGACGGTTACCCTTAGTTCTATATGCTATGAGGACACATGAGCAAGCCTCTACCGGACATAGTCCATTTGAGTTAATCTTTTTGGCGACAACCCCGAACCCTGTTGGATATGGCAGCCTAGATGTGGGAGGAGGATGAAGGAGGAGAGAAATCCCTGTTAGAATATACCAATGACCTAAAATCTCAAATCCAATCTGTATAGGAAGACATGAGGGAGCATTTAGAGAAGGCCCAAAACAAACAAAAACAATATTACAACAGAAACACCCAAATGCGTACATTGAATGTCGGGGAAAAGGTTCTTGTCCTTTTACCCAGCTCTGAAAATAAATTACTAGCAAGATGGCAGGGGCCCTATAAAGTTCTAGGGGCGGTAACCCCAGTAATTTATAACATTGAGATGACAGAAAATCCAAGAAAAACCCAGATCTATCACATAAACCTCCTAAAAAAATGGGAAGAACCCCCTGATCTCCCAACGGAACCCGTAGCGGGATTCCTTGTTAATACAGTAAAAGAACTTGAAATTGGTTGGTGTCCTACAAATCCAGAATCAAAACCTGAAGAGCCCCATAGGAATACACTCCTCTCACCTAGACAACAGGATCAGTTAACACAGCTCCTGTCCCACCATGACAAATTGTTTTCCACTCAGCCAGGGAAAACCACAATAGTGCAACACCATATCAAAACGCTGCCGGTAAAGGTGATACACCTTCGACCCTACCAAATACCTGAAGCCCAGAAAATCGTGGTAGAACAAGAAATAGAAAAATGTTACGAATTGGGGTCATCGAACCCTCTAATAGCCCTTGGTGTTCCCCTGTGGTATTAGTCCCCAAACCAGATGGGTCTGTTCACTTTTGCATTGATTTCCGGCAAGTAAACGCAATATCCCAGTTCGACACATATCCCCTTCTCAGAGTAGATGAACTAATAGAACCGTTAGGAAAGGGCAAATACAGGTCTACCCTTGACCTTACAAAGGGCAAAAGAAAAAACAGCCTTTTCCACATCCTCTGGTCTTTACCACTTTAATGTTCTCCCTTTTGGACTACACAGGGCAACGGCCACATTTCAATGTCTTATGGATTCCCTGTTATGACAATATGCCAAATATGCAGCAGCATATTTTGATGATATAGTAATATACAGTGAAACATGGGAAGAACACTTAGTCCACCTAGAGAAAATATTTACGGCTTTACACCAAGCCAGATTGACTGCTAACCCCACTAAAAGTCGCCTAGCTTATACTGACATTTCATATCTAGGATACCACATAGGGGGTGGCATGATTAAAACCCCAGTTGAACAAAGTGGAAGCCATTATACGCATACCTCCACCGACTACAAAAAAAGAAGTACGATCCTTTTTGGGGTTGGTAGGATATTATTGGAGATTCATTCCCCATTATTCCACCCTGGCAGCTCCTTTGACTGACCTACTAAAAAAGGGTCAGCCAACAAAAATAATGGGTTTAACACCGTCCCAACACAGGAGTTACCTTTCTTTACAGACCTGCCTCACAACAAAACCTATTTCTGTTGCCCTGATTTCCTTAAACTTTTCCATCTCCAGACCGACGCCTCAGATGTAGGCCTAGGAGCGGTGTTGTTTCAAAAAGGAGAAGAGGGTACTAGCCATCCCATAGTTTTCATCAGTCGTAAACTACTACCCCGTGAACAACGCTGCCCTATTATTGAAAGGGAATGCCTGGCCATCAAGTGGGCTACCAACGCCCGTATACTGAGATGGTTCATGGAACTGCAACCTTTTACATTTCAGGTGTGCCACCTATGGGGCGAATTGATGTGTTATGCTGATTGTTTAGCCCGCTATCCGATGGAACAGGGTCTGGAACAGCCCCAGTCAAGGGGAGGGACATGTAACCGGGCCGTCACAGCCACGGCTACAATTCAAGCCCCTGAACCGCATGAGTGGTGCCCTGGGGGTATGAGTCAGGATGACAACCACCCAGAAGTAGTTCAGAACCTGGATATCTGGGTTGTAACAGCATCGGAACAGGAAAATAAAAAGACTACGGAGCGAGAAGAGGCGCGCACCTCCAGGGAGCCGGAGGAGAGTAGAAACACGAAGCCAGAGGACGAAGAAGACGATTCCGACAAGAAACAGAGGAAAGACCTGAGTGAAGAGACGCTGATCCAACTGAGTGTGATAGATGGACGGACCCGCCACGTCCCTGGAGGGTCGTGGCTTTCCCAGGTACGATCGTGCCTTCGTGTTAATTATTTCCCACTGTGGGCCCGGAACAGGAGTGAGAGGGGTTTTGCAGGGGAAGGAACGGGAGGAAAGGGTCTCAAAGGCAACTGACGAGAGTGCATGCAAACGTTAACAACCCATGGGGAGGGGCTGTGAGATAAAACAGCCCAGTAACAGAACGATAGAACTATTTCATAATTTGACAGTACACTAAGAGCACTTGTGGGATTGTGGTGCACTTACCTGCTCTGACCCGATCACCTATCACCCTCTGCACGGTCCAAACCAACCCCTTTTGGTCTCACTTCGCCTGCCTACTAACCCTTTCTTAGAAGAAACCCCAGAAAACCCACACTTACCTCCTTTTTCTGTTTTCCTTGGGGACGACCACCAACGACGGGAACTGAGACATCCCGGGTCATCTCGGCCACAGCACAACCCTTTTTTCCCGACATCCTGGTGAGACGAACCTGTAAGAAGGAAAAGGAGAACCAGTATTATCCCGCGAACCAAACGAGGAGAAGACCTTGGGACTTCCCCGAAGGAATAAAGAGACAGAAAAGTGTTAAAAGCACATTCAGAAAAATAATAAAGAGCACTTATGCATGATACCTTGTTTACTGGATCCTTTATGCATCACCCTAACCGAGTCCTAAGCCAAACCCACCACAAGTGACAATGAGTTTAACTAATTGAGGAAACTGAGTGATAACGAGTGAGAATGAGTGTGAGTGAGTGAGTGTGGAAGAATGATTGGGCATAAGTATAAGAGGGGAATGAGCGTGAGGCAGTGAGAGTGAGCACACCAAAAAAACTACTTAAAAATGTATTGAGCACTCTTTTTTGGGGGGATAAACAAATTTTATTGAGTTTTTGTAAGAAGGTCAGTAATGGCACAACAGCCTTGGGGAACAACATAACATCACATTTGAGCAAGCGTAGTACAGATTCCACCTGTATGCAACAATCAGATAGCAATGCAGCAGCTCCAATGGATTTAAGGTTCCATAGAATGTTCCAGGGATCTATCCCAGCCATTTCTTCCACACTTGTTTATGTTTACGGGGCCTGCCCCGGGCCTCTTAGACCGGCTGCACCTGCCTTGAAAACCAGGACCATCTTGAAAGGGGTAAGGGGTGGGTTGTTTTCTAGCAGGCCACAACGTCTCTCTGGCCACCATCAAGGCCGTTCCTAGGAAGGAGCACTCTGTTTGTGTGATCTTCAACAAAGTAATTGCAAGCAGTCCAGATAGGATACTGTTGATGTTTCAATCTCAGCAATAAACAAATTACCAATGGGTCATGATCAAGACCAATAATATGTGTAGGAGACACTTAAAAGAAAGAAACAAATCACATAATCCTTTTTGGGAATACATAAGGCCTACTACACTCTTCTAGGCAGCGTCCCGCCTAAGCATCAATGAATTATACAGTGGTGCAAGGAACAGAGAGGGACTTATATCACATAATCTCATTTACAGACATCAGAGGTCTACCCCAGTCTTCTGGGCAGGCCCAGCATATGCACCAATAGATTGGACATTGCTAACCTAAAAATAAACTTTTTGGCAGCCTGGAGAACAATCCAAAACCCTATAACATGTCACAATCACTGTAAAAAACAAAAATCGCAATTAAACTCTAAACCCAGTACTGCAAAAAATCAGACCAAAAAATGTATTAGCTCAAACTTACCCCTTGGGTACTACGACGATAATTCAAACCAGAAAGAATCTAATTTCCATGTCATAACTCAGCAGTTTATTTTACATGTAGGAAAATCAACTGGGCATTCTCAGTGGTGAAACCTGAGAGGGGACACTTAGCCAATCAGAGAGGTTGTGAGTCTTGGTGAACCTGAAGGTGGAGGGGGGCCAGAAGTGTCTAACTCAAGATCAGGGACCATGTTGATGTCACCAGCTATTAATGTTATAGCGTGGGGAAGATCCAACACGATTTTGGAAAGATCTACAAAAAAGGTGCGAAGGGCCACTGGGGGTGGCATATGAACTTATTAAATTAATCGGGCACCCCTCAGGCAGGCCGTTAGGTGCCAAAAAACTACCTTGCCGATCTTTCACCACACCGGAAACCGTAATAGGGAAGGAACAGCACAGGAGTATGGCCACCCGTCTAGACCCTCAGGTAAAACCTACGTGGTAGACCCTATCGTATCCCCTGCATGCTAAAAAAGGGCAGCAGAGATGGGTCTTCTGAAGCAGGAGAATCACTGGGTGATATTGTTGAGGCCTGCACTTCACTCTGTCCAGGAGAACATTAACATTCCAGGACAAAGCATGTATAGATGCTACTATGGGACTTGACAGGTATATCTAGGCAAAGCGAGGAGATCCCCCCCCCAGCTGTCCCGTGTCAGGCTGGTGACAACTGGCAACGGTGTAGATAGAGACTGTGTCATGCATGTCCCACCGAGGGTGTGTGCCCATACCTGTGAAAAACTCAAAGAATAAGGAGAAAAACATATCCAAACCAACAATAACATAAACTTGAAAGCCATAAAACAGCCCATCCCCCCCAATTCCCACGCCTCCCCATACTTCCTGACAGAAACATCTGTCACCCTCATGCAACAAATGCAACCCAGAAAACTAATATAGAGCTGATGGATCGTGGTGGACCCCTCCGTTATTAGGAAAATGTATAGCCAGCAGATGAAAATGAGTATATTCAGGTGTGCTCTTCACCAGGCCCCCTGGGCCTGAACACAAGAAGAGTGGCAAAGTGCGGGAATCAGAGAATGGTCTGTACCGCTGTGCATCTTGACGCGATCAGGAGAGGCTCTATCCGGAGGTGTTCCCTGTGTGGGAGCATAGGCATCTACCTCATCGACCCTCTCAGCAGTTGTTAGTGGTGGAGGCTGGTCGTGACTCTCGGGTGATGGTAAAATAGATGCAGATCACTAAGTTTGGCTCCGCCTCTGTGAGTGGGTACATTTCTGCTGAGATCTGGGTCCATGAACAGAGCGATCCACATCAGTCGGGCAAGGTCTCCACGGAGAGTCGTTCCAGGGAATGGTAAGCAGATGCTCCTCCATGAGCCATAACCAGGCCAATGCCAGTACATCAAAGAAGTGAGTCTTGTTAGCATGAATGACCCTGAGTTATTGTAGCCCCATCACTCTAAGTTTCTGCTTCACTTGCAGATATGAGTGGCGCTGTTGTTGAGCCTCTCGAGTATAGTTAGGACAGAAAAAAACCTTGACATCACTGCAGTGGAGATCAGAGTGGGCCCGGGCCTCCTGTAGGACAGCATCTCTATCACAAAAGTTGAGATATCTGGTTATCACTGGTCTCGGTGAAGAACCCGGGGGCTGCTTAGAGGTCAGAGCCCGGTAGGCCCGCTCAATTGCAAACCAAGGTTGAAGACGGGTAGAGGGCTTTGATCCAGTTTTCAAGAAAATCCACCATTGACTGTGGCTCATTGTTCTTGGGATGCCAATTATGCACACATTCCGTTGAGAGCGACTCTCAGCATCCTTGGTGTGGTGGTGCAATTCTGAGGTGCGTGTGAGGAGACCCGACACCTGGGACTTGAGAGTCTTCACTTCATCTTCCACAGTAGACAACCTATTCTCTGCCTTGGCGATCCTGGCCATAGCTTTGCAAAGGTCCTGGCACAGCAATGCCACATCCACTCGCACTCTCCAATCTTGGTTTTCACCATTGCTTTTGAGGTCTGAATCACCTGGAGAATTGTGGCAAGGTCTTCTGTTGGCTGGGTCACTTTACTTGTCCCAGATTCCCCGGCGGGACCCGCGATCGGTCCAGTGGTATATTGCTCCATGTGCATTTGAGTGGTCAAGGAATGGGAGGCCTCATCTTTGCCCATGACTTTATCTGTGTTGCCAGGCATCTATGTCAGGTCCCTGAACTCGTCCCGCTTACCACGGCTTGTGGTAGCATGAGCAGCCGAGCCAGAGAGGCAAGGGCGTCGTCCCTTCCCAAGAAAGCGGAGACGGTAGGTTCTGAATGTGCTATTTCAGGCCCGTGGGCCCAGGGTACCTCACTTCAGACATGTCAGGGCAGATAGTCCCCAGGGCAGGTTAGGGGCCCCCGCACCTGCTTAGCCACTGTTGAAGGGCTGACAGGTGTGCGGGAAGCCCCATGGCACCAGATTGCAGCACAAGCTTTGGATCAGAGAGTAAAAGGGTATCACAGTAGTCAGCTGCCTGCCCCCACCACTGTCAAAACAATCTAGGCCATTTTAACTGCACCCCCAATGACTGGTATCCAGGTATGTCAGGCCGAGCAGACCATAGCTCCAGTCATGGCTGTGCTACCCTGTAATGCTATTTGACCACCTACTCAATCTTAACCACTGACTCCATTTTGTGCTTAGCTTCAGGGGCCATCACATCAGTGGCGCAAGTATTTTTCCACAAAGCTTGTTTTCTACACTGAACGTGTTTTCGCTCTTCTCACCAGAGCAGGGAACATATTGTGGGGGATGTGCAGGTGATAAGAGTGTACCAGGGTGAGAATGTTTTCAGCAGAGAAAGGTACAGATCTGTCTCAGGAATGCTCATTGGAGCTGGGCCAGTACAGGCAGCATTTGAAGTCAATAACTGAAGGCAGGCGTCGATTGCTAGACTCTTTCTCTTGAGTTAATTTAAGGCATATACTGCGGGGAAAATTGAGCACTGACACAGAGGAGCTAGTTTTGGGAGTGGACGCACTGCTGAATCAAATCCCACTGGGGAAGTTCTCCTGTCTCAGCCGTTCAGGGTTCCATGGCTTGATGTTTGCAAGGATGATGATGGATTCAACTCCTGTGTGATGCATTTTTATTCTTAATTATCTAGCTTGGCTTTGTATATATATATATATATATATATATATACATTCACTGCATATATTCATTGTTGGTGTGTTGCACTTTTTCAGTCTTTTATTATTTAACTGCTGTGAGTATTTTGGCATTTAAATGTGTTTTACTGCATTCAAGTTAAATGCTCATGTTCATATTTTTGTGTGCTTTTATTTGATGTCTGTGAAGTGCCTTAATAAATTAATTACTCAAACTAAGAGTGCTGCATTCCTTGGCACCGTTTCATCTCAGTTTGAAACAAAGTAGAACAATTTGGCGTTGTCGGCAGGCTAGGAAGTAAGGGCCAGATGTAGCAAAGGTTTTTACCCATTCTGTGTCTATGGGAAAAAGTGTTCGTATATATGGCCCTAAGAGATTTAAAAAGTGAAAATGTTTGGCAAAAAGTCTAAGGCAGTTTCCCAGGTGCCAAATGACATACCAGGGTGGGAAAAAGCACCCTATTATCTTCTTGCAAATGAATGAGCATATGGTGCAGGATTTTGTGAAAATTAGGGTGAATGTCTTGTATAGGCAAAACCAACAAAAGTATTAACTTGCTTGCAAAAAGTACCAGTAGGGAAGGGACGTGATTTATCTATTTTAGTCCGACGGGGATGGATCCTGTTATCTGCTTAAAGAAAAATGCATGAATAATATGCTTAGAACAAGAAAATTAGCAATTAAGGAGGCAGCTAGTTGAAACCAAAAATAACATAACCCTGCTCTCTTCTCAGAACAAATTACTGCAAGATAAAGTTGACACTTATTAGTCCGCCACAGAGAAAGCAGTCTTCCGATGTATTGCAAGCAAGGGCTGGATAGAAAGGATGGGAGCAGAACCAATGAGTGAATCAGGGCAAGTCACAAACATGGGAGGAAGGAAAAAAAAGGGAGAAAAACGTTCTGCACAGGGAAAGGAGGAGGAAGATTTGGACACTGACTGGTTAACTGCTGAGAACAGGGAAGGAGAGGAATCGCCTCACAAATATGAGAACATATATCCACACTTGATTTGAGCAAAAGTTGACAGGTTTAAATCAGATTAAGAAACAGGCCAAGCTCTGGTACAGGGATGGGCTCGTAAAGATGAGACCCCATGTTGATTTAGAAATTCATTGGAAATATAGAAATGTTCAAAAGGTCCAGGCCTTGGTGGACACCAGAGCAGAGGCCTCTTTAATATATGAAAATCCAAAAATGTTTATAGGTCAGCACTACACCATCACAGGGCTGGGTGGAAACAGTGCAGTGCAGACTGATGTTGAAATGAAAATTGGGAGAATGCCTAAAAGAAAATACACTGTTTTGAATGTGCCCCTCCTAAAGTATATACTGGGAATTGACATTCTGAAGGGGATGCCAGTATACCTGGATGATGGTTGTTATCAATTTGGATCAAAGCTATACACTTCAGTGGGAGCCATGAGGGTGGGTCATCTAAAGATACCCCCAGAGAAGGTGGCCCCAGCAACCAAGGTGGTTTGTTTGAAACCGTACCAAATTCCAAGAGGGCATGAGAAGATAAGTAAGACCGTACAGGATTTGATGGAGGCATGTGTGGTGGCCCCAGTCACCACTGAGTGGAACAATCCCTTGTGGCCAGTGGCCAAATCAGATGGGAGCTACAGAATTATGATCAATTACCACAAATTGAACAAACATACACCCCCGTTGACGGCTGCAGTCTTTCACACCATCACTCTTATTGAAAGGATACAAAATCATAAAGGGACCTGGTCTGCAACCATTGATATTGCCAATGCTTTCTTTTCCATACTATTGGCCACTGAGAGTCTGGAGCAATTCTTCTTTTCAAGCTGCGGAAGACAATTTAAGATAATAAGGCTCCCCATGGGGTATATACTCTGCCCCACCATCTGTCACTGGCTGGTGGCAGAACACCTGGAGGAAGTATCTGTCATCCCAGGAGTGCAGCTGTCTCATTATATTGATGATCTGATGATTCTGAGAGCAGCACAAGAACAGGTGTAGACTCAGTTAGATAGGGTTGTGGAACTTTTGCAGAGCAAGGGGGGATGATCAATACACATAAGATGCAAGGACCCTCTCAAAATGTGAAGTTTCTAGGAATCCAGTGGAATCGGGGATATAGGGAGGTGTTGCTGCAGATAAAACAAAAGATACTAGAATTTGCCACACTCCATAATTAGCAGGAGACTCAGCGATTCATTGAATTGTTTGGTTTTTGGAGACAGCACATCCCTCCACTTGTGTCAGATTTCGGCCCCTTCGAACAAAGTGACAAGAAAGAAGCATAAGTTTGAATGGGGAGAGCAGCAGCAGTTTGCGTTGGAAGTGGCAAAGGAGGAGATTCAACAGGCATTAGACTTATGGCCAGTACAGGAAGGAGACATTGAGTTACATGTAACCCTTCAGGGGCAATATGCAAATTGGAGTATGTGGCAAAAACAGGGAAGAAAGATGGTGCCCCTGGGTTTCTAGACCAAAAAGCTACATGATGATGGAAAGTAAAATACTCCCTTTGAGACATAGTTACTAGAGTGTTACTGGGCTCTAGTGGATACAGAGCAAATGATCCTAGGTCATAATGTAATTCTGAGACCTGAGATTCCAATAATGCAGTGGGGGATGAGTTCACCTAAAACCCACCGGATAGGACATGCACAAGAAGCCAGTGTTATAAAAGGGAAATGGTACATACAAGACAGGGCCCGAGTGGGACCAGCAGGAACAGCGGCCCCGCATGAACAGAAGGCATTGGCCCTCATGCAGGATGATGAGATAATGCAGGAAATGCCCACGATAAAAGAGTCATCAGTGAGGTAGGGTGAGCTCTCTGAATCCTTGTCCCCTGAGGATAGGAGACATGTATGGTTCACCAATGGTTCAGCCAACTATGTGGGGTCCAAAAGACATTGGAAGGCAGTGTCATATAATCCAGTCACCAAGAAGCTACTTTCCACTACAGGAGAGGGGAAGAGTTGTCAATATGCAGATTTGTATGCTGTATGTCAAGTGTTTAAACAGGAACTTCCTGGGACGTGTCACATTTATACAGATTCTTGGTCCACCACCAATGGGTTAGCCAACTGGCTTCCCACGTGACATGCGCATAACTGGCAAATACATTCCAAGGAGGTGTGGGGCAAAAAATTGTGGCAGGAAATTTGGGAAATGCTAGAGAAAAGTACTGTTACTGTGTATCATGTTGATGCCCACTGTCCTACAGATTCAGTAGAACGATGGTTCAATTCCTTTGCAGATGACAAAGCCAAAATCTTAGAGGCAGAAGTGGCAATGCAGGATTCTGACTTAGTTTGGATGGCTAAATTGGAGCACCAAGATTGTGGACACCTGGGAGAGAAGGCCACTAACAGGTGGCCAGAGATTAGAGGTATGCACATTTCCCTAAACTTGATTGAAACAGTGATCATACAGTGTCCTATTTGCCAACACACACAACACAAATCTGTCCCGCAAACTGTCAGAGGTCAGTTGGGGAGAGGGAAGTTGCTGGGGCAGATATGGCAGATTGATTATATTGAGCCACTACAGAATAGGCACGGGTGTCACTACACCTGCACAGTGGTGGACACTTATTCTGGCTATCTGATTGCATTCCCATGTAAATATGCTACCCAGTTGGACACCATAAAAACATTGGACTTGTTAATGTTGTATTAAGGAGTCCCACTGCAGGTCCAAGGTGACAATAGGTCACATTTCAAAGGTAAATTGGTGCACAATTATTGTTCACAACACAACATTGAATGGATTTATCCAATTCCATATTACCCACAAGCTGCAGGGCTGATTGAGAGAATGAATGGCTTACTAAAATCTCAATTACAAAGTTTGAGGAACTGGAGAAAGCATTTAAATGAGGCCCTCCAAATGTTAAATAATAGACCTTTGACAAATGCAAAGACCCCTCTAATGTGAATGTTGACCCCAGCATTACAGACATAACCCCATGTAGCAACAAACACCATCAAGTATTGGGAGACAAAAACAGGAGCCTTAGCTCCATACCGAGCATCACCAGAATCTACAGGTCTTGATTTGCATGCTCTGAACATGTACAGACAGAAACCAAAGACATAACCTTGATTGAAACAGATGTTGAGATACAAATTCCCCAGAGAATTTCAGAATGGATTGCTCCTCAATCTGGATTGGCACTCAAAGGTATTCAGGCTTGGGGGAGAGTGACTGATGCAGACTACCAAGGATAACTCAAAGTTATCCTGTTGAACTGTGGAGATGCTGATTTGATAATACAGCGTGGCAACAGAATTGCTCAGATTGTCATTGTTCCAGTGTATAGAGGAATAGTTCAAAAGGGGACTGCCCAACCCTTCTTACAGTATGTAGGGAGGGAGGTTTTGGTTCAACGGACAAAAATCCTGGTGCTAAGGTATGGGTAGAATACCCAAATCATCCTCCTGAACCAGCAAAAATTATAGCAAAAGGCAGGGACGTCATGAAACCAGGACAGGAAAAGTGGGAGCACGTACCATCTGTTATTTGTGAGAATGATCATACTTGTCTCTTTTCCATATCATACTACAATGTGTCTTTGTGTTGATTGCACCATCTGGTCTGTGTTTGGGCTTGTCCCTGGGGGGTCGGGAGGGATTGAAAGCCCGCAGATCAGAAGAGGTTGACCGACCGCACCAATTTACACCTTTTACTGCACCAAAATGAGAACGTTTGGATGCATCTGGTCCACACCATGCTCAACAGATTGGTTTTCTGCATGATGAATGTAAAAAGTACCATTGATGTTATTGCAAGGTGTTCAATCGCCATACTGAATCCTGCCAGCATTTTGCTGCAAACCTTTAAAGCAACCAACAAAGATGGAGTAGTGCAAGAAAGTGATATGTTGACAATCTTCACACCATACGAGTACTGTAAGTTTTGCCAACAGACAATGAATGAAAAATTGAATAATCTCACACACGTGAGGAATATAAATTCCTGCATCTGACTCCTTTCTAGGTTGGTAAGTAATCAGAAAATGATTTTTTTTCATACTCTGTCCTGGGATGCCCAGTCTCTACCCACTGAAGGAGATTTACTCACAGGAAAACAGTGTGAATAAATCACTTTACAAGTGCAAAACAGAATTCTATGATGTACAACAGTCATTTTGGACTCGTAAAAAACTATATGTGAACTTGTAAGTCAGAACTCATGCAAATAGCTTTGTGAACGTGGCCCTAGCGGATTATTGTTTTTAGTCAATTATACTTAGGTTGAAAGATAATTGGTGAGGATACCCTTGACAAGACTCGAAGCTTGGGCAGAAGCAAACAGAACCTCAGATCTTCAGTATGGGTTCAGACAGGGCACTGGGACTACAGAACAGTGTCTTACCCTCTTTTTTCTAATGAGAAAATATGTTAAAGCCAAAACGTCTGCTTTGCACTTAGCTTTTATAGGCCTATCAAGTGCATTTGATACTATAAAATGCTCCAAGTTGTGGAACATCTTGAAAGATTTAGAGGTGGAAAATCTGTTAGTCTTGCTGTGACATAGACTTCACTGGGATACCCCAATAAAGATTCTTTATTACCCCACTGGGTATCTCACTTCACCTATAAAATGTCCATAGGGCATATGTCAAGGCTGTAGTCTAGCCCATTTCTTGTTTTTAATTGATATAAATAGCCTTGAGGGGCATCTCCTGCAGAAGAAGTTAGACATCTTGCTGGTGGGATATCGCTATATCCCGACTCTTCTCTATGAAGACTGCTAATGGCCTTCAACGGTCGTTGGATGGATTTATAGAATGTATGAGTGCCCTGGATTTTAAAGGTTAATGAATCTAAACTTTTTATTCTAATTTGTGCACCCAAAAAGATAAAATCAAAAAGCTTTTACATAAAAGGTTTGCTAGTTCGAAAGGTTGATAGCTTCAATTATTTAGGTATCCCTTTTGATCCTGACTTAAGTGGGCACCTTTACTGACACAGAAAGCCCTCAATTTTCCTGGAGCCATTGAATGGATTTTCAGTTATGCTGGCACTTTGGGGCACAGAAACAATGATAAACTTCAGAAAATACAGACACTTTTTTTGTCACTTGGAGGTTGGATTGCCCTATCTTGATGTTCTTCTTGGACTTGCCCCACTTTTGTTATGGGCTAAGATATGGCAGTCGAGGAAGTTTGACCTTAAAAAAAGCATCATCTTAGACTGTATGGCCTTGGATAAGGGGGCTGTTATTCTTTGGTTATCCTATATTAGGAATGCCTTTTTGTCCCTGGAACTACCTGAAGTATATAATAGGCTGGAGTTGATAGTCTCCGCAATGAAAACCCCAATTAAGTCATTTTTTTACAATCATTGTCAGAGTTCTCGCCTAGCTGATGCTCTAAAGATGGTCTCATTGGAGAGGTATGTTTTATTCGACCCTGTGTTTAAGCTTGAGTTTTACTTACTGTTTGTAGAAAGCAATCAACTTAGAATTTTTCTTCCCAGACTTCGTCTAAATATATTACACTTCGCTTTTGCGTACCCGCAACAAGCTATTTGGTCCAACAACCTTCCACCCTGCCCTTGTGACAATTGTTCTGTTCAATCCACTACCCATGCTGTTTTGTTCATTGTATAAGTCTGATCATATTCATTTTCTTTTTCAAGTTTTGTGCCCTATTAGCTTTATGTCACACAGGGTGAGTTTTCAATACCTTCAGCAGTTGGACTCTACTGAAAAATGCAGCATGGTCATTAATTTTATGATAGGTATACTTAGTATTAGGAAACAGTACTGATCTTAATGGTTTTTTTTAGGTATTAAAATATCTTTTGTAGTTTATGATGTTCAGAACCTGTACATTTTAATGAATTGATGTCTCTTTTCATGAGTTTTAAAATAGTCTAATTTTTTTACGATGTGATGAAATTGTCATTGTGATTCTATGTACTTTAATAGCATTTTATGCTAAATAAAGTTTATTTGAGATTTAATTGAATGATAACGTTTTTCAGACTTCTTATTGAATGATGACGTTTTTCAGACCTCTTTACACAGAACATTCCTGGCACAAAGATTGGAATCCAACTCTTGAGATAAATTGCAAAAACAAACTTACTGCTTCCTATTGTCTGTTTGCTGCTATTGTTAACCAGCGGTGACTGCCGCAAATATCAAGGGAAGGGTGTGGGGTGATGGGGTGATAAATAAATAAAAAAAATAAAAAAGAGTTACCGTTTGTCGCTGCAGCCATCCTCTCATGCTGCTTGCTCATCCTCCTTTCCTGTTCTGGTGCCTCAGCATTCACTGGGACAACAGAACAGGCTCCCCACCAATCCTGGCGCTGCTTTCATACTCAAGCTAACATGAAAGCAGCTTCAGGAATGGTCTGAGTGGCTTGGACTGCTGCTCATACACAACTGTGGGGCCTGTGCAGTTTCTCCAGCCCGGCCGTGTGGTAACCTAATTGTACATGTGTGTTTGAACGGCTGTCTGAGGCTGTCCAAACACATGCACACTTAGTGCACTCAATTCTTTGACCTACCTCCCGTGGCCCAGCCCGCCCCTCCCTGCAGCTGCTGGCTGATCCAGTAGCAGAGAAATAAAATGATATTCAAGTATTGTTATATTTTTCTGCTGCTGGCTTTTAGCCAGTTGGGCGACCATCCTGCGCCATTGAGGAGGAGTTGCCCCTAATGTTAACGAGAATACATTGCACTTATTTTCACTTAGATATTAAAATAATCAATTAAAAAGGTAGAAGTATCCAAATGTCTGTCATCTGAGACCTATTTTTGTCGGGATTTTCAAGTTACACAAGTTGTCTTGGCTTAAGTGGATGCTAGTCTGCAGTTCTATGGCAGCTCATCAAAGGTTCATTTGGTGATGGGTGCTAATAGGGCATCCACTGAAAATGTACAGATGCCCTACTAAGTCCACCCCTCTGTTCTCCAGTTCTGTTTAGGGGAAAGGAAACTGCTTTGTTTCAAATTGCAGAGCCTCATCCAGCTGCACTATTGCAACCATCTTTGCAGTAGCATTTCTTCATCTTCTTACCTTTCTCTTCTCTTCTTCTTTGTTTACTTATTTTCTTCCGTGCTTCTCTGCTTCTTTTTTCTTCCCCTTCTTCTCTCTGTGCTTCTTTTATTTTTTCCTCTTCTCATTTTACGTTTCATTTCCTATAACTCATTTTCCCTTCTTCTCCTTTTCTTTCTTCTTCTTCTTCTTCTCTTTCATTCTTTTTCCTACTTCCGTGCGCTGAAGAGAGGAAACAAAACCAAAGGAAAATGCATTCATAACAGTACATATAATAAAAACACAATGCGTCTAAACACGTTCAGCCACTGGGTGCCGCTGTCTGATTCGTAATGAAGCAAAAGATGCTAGCTGTAGCCAAATAGTTAAAGGAGAAGTCCCGCTCAGCACGTTTCTGTGGAACTGAATGCTATTCCATCATAACAATCTCAGAATCATCCAGTCGTTCTATCTTTTACAATGTAACTTTTGTCGCATTTTTAATTGTAGCAGCTGAAACATAACACGTGCAGCGGACATGGCCCCCCCTTGCTAATCTTTAACCCTGTAGAAAATTTCACGTGAAAAAGAGGCACATAATACTGTGTTACTTTATGTAGAGGACCCAGAAAATGAGTCCAGGTAAAGTGACAAAGTAACAAGGCAATGGCGTCACATAAAATAACAAAGTATCGCGTAGTTCAGAACGTCTTCCACAATCATAAAAGGAGGAGTGCTTCTCCGGCCTAATGCATCGGGCACATGAAGTTTGGCTTGGAGTCATGGAAACTGGGTTGCTCCACAGGAGGAACAAGAGGAAGGAAAATGCAAGATTGCAGTAACATGGTCCATCATACCAGACACTATGGATACACCTACATTTGTGGCAAGAGTAGGGGAAAAGGCGAGAAGACAACCTCTCTCAGTTTCAAGTGAGTAGTCGAGTGCAGGGGATCACATGCCTGCATTGCACTTCGGAGATTGGCGGCCATGGATTTCAATGAGACAGGACCTGAGGGTGCTGCTGTCATTGATGAATGAAGTTTTTAGATATTATTATGTGTCATCAGCATCTGCGGCTGCCCAAAGGGGGCGCCAGGGCATCCACACTCTGATACCACTACTCGGCATACTGTAGTACAGCTTTTATACGAAAACAAACAATCTCACAGATCGTTTGGCAGCAGAGGGCTCGTCTACCTGTTTTGCACGTGTCAGGATGGAGCTGTTACAGCCCGGCCTCATACTTACACAAACCATATCTGACATGCTGCACTAGTGCCACGCAGTGCATCGCGTCAGAAAATGGAGCTTCAGGGCTTGTCAGTCACACACCATCTTGTCCTGTCTGGATAGCGAAAAAAGGTCTACCTTGGTACTCCCAGCCCTATCCCGCTTCTGATTGCGTGGAAGCTTGTGATCTGCCGCTGCCTGCTGCAGAGCGACTGGGGAGTTGGAACTTGCGGGCCTGTCTAAGGTGGGCTTTAGTGAATAAATATCTAGGGTCATATATACAAGTGTGCCCCGCCGGTGCGTCACTTTTTGTGACTCACCAGCGGTGCATAGTGCCCATGCATATCTACAAGGCCATGCAAAGATACTTTGCATACATGGTAAAGGCATGTGAGTGGTAAGACCTTTGTGGAAAAGGCTTTCATGGTAAAGTCAGCCATTATAACACCATCAACTTTGTTAATTTCTATTTTACCAACATAGAGGAATAGGTTTAAATTTCCTGTAATAGAATTTTTTCCTACACTGAATATTTGTGCCCATCTTCGGTAGTAAAAAACTGTTTATCTCTTTTTGAAGCCATGATTTTATCAAAATAGAATCCCAGAATGACCAACTCTAAAAGATACAACAAACATATGATATCAGGGGTCCGGCTTGATTTTAAGAATCATCGCAAGGCTTGGCATGTAAATGATACAGCAAATACCATGTAAAAATATGACAGACTTTTTCAAAGTCTATTATTTTCAACACTTGCTTTATTTTAGTACATTAGATCATATAACTTCATTGACACCCATTGAAAGTAATAAGTTTTAAGCATTGTATCTCCCCACCTCTAATGCCCTGACAACTCTTCCATAACTGAACCATCAGAAGTCAGTTTGATATGTGCACTTTTTAGATGGTCATTATTGTTGTATCTAGAGCAGCACTATTGTCTATTTAGGGACATCTTAAGGATTTCAGGAGCCCCGTGCAAACGTAATTTAGGGCCCCCTGTTCAGAACAGGTTTTAATTTATGAGCAAATTTCAGCTCTTTCATGCCCTCTGTGTCCAGGCCATTGACAGTGCACAGACACACTCATCCAAACTCGAAATGTGTTTGCATCTAATATTCATGGATAGTGATGTGTGTTTTCAATATTATAATACAGCAGTAGCTCACTAATATTATTGCATATAATCTTTGTTACCCCCCTTCCCATAGGCCCTGTTTTGATCTAAAAGAAACGTTGTTTATGGATGTTGCATGGTGTGAAAAAGCAAACATTTCTCTGCAAAATGTACTTGTCTGTAATAGACAACCTGTTTCAGGATTATTCAAGGTCATCAGTGCAAGAACCTCAGAAGAACACAGCTGGGGGGGGGGGAGGGCTGAAAGTCTGGGCCCACTTTGCCCATGCCTTAAAACATCTCTGTGCCAATTAAACAATGGGTAAGTTATGTTTTTATTTACCACACATTCTGAACTGAAATTCTTTAAGGTTGTGTCAGAAAATGAGAGGAGGCAAGATTAAGGCAAAGTGATTTGTGTAGGATCACACAATTTGGAAAAGTGGGGAAACCGAATTTGGACCCAGTATCTTGAGTACAAGATACTCAATTCAGCCACTGGATTAAAATACATTTGATTTTACCACCAAAAAACGTTTTGTGTTAAATGTTATATTCTTTGAGGTACTTATGTTGCACCAGCATAGAGTAGCTTCAAGGTGAAATGTAACACTAGAAAATAAGCAAAGGTTACAAACTTGATCACTTTTTAGCATGGGACAGATCTTGAGAGATGCTCATAATGATGAGGATCATACATCTTCATTATCCTTAAAGTGTGCCTTGAAAGTCTTAGATACTTCCAGAGATGCAGAGAAGTCGCTGCCTGAAGAGGAGAGTTTTGAGTACCCGTCTGCATTTGTCTAGAGTAGAAGAGAAGCTTCAGAGGGCGGTTGGAGTTCCTGATCATGGAGGCACCGGTGCTTTACTTGTGCCAGTGTGCCAGTCTTTGCTGCTGCTCAACACCAGCACTTATTTCAAAACACTAACAATTATTTCTGAGTATGCCACAAAGTATCTGCCTATGTTTGAACAATCCACATCACTAGAGTTCAATATACTAAAAACACATATATGGAAACAGTGCTTCTGGCCTTCTTTAAAGCTGGGGGTAAACAGAAATTGCAGAAGATTTCACACTTGTTTAAATGGGATGTTTAGTAAGTAATGCTGGCACTGACATTCAGCAACAGTCTCGGGAGGTAAGAGCAGTGCCAGCAGCAGTGGAAGGTCTTGGGTCTGGCACATGTATTTTTCAAGATTAAGTATTGGTGTCACTGACAGAAAAGGGCACATCTTCCAAGCTCTGCTCCAGACATTGTCAACCCCAAGCATTTCTATATGGCACATAGAGACACACATACTACTAAACTCCTCTGCGCAAAAACATGCAGACACAGACACTACTAAACCTGTTTGCACGCACAGACTCATGTAACTGCAAAAAAACTTACACAAACTACTAATCCCCTCTGCAAACACACACACAAAATACTACTAAAAACATCTGCACACACCCATATCTAAAATTACTAAAACATCTGCACAGATTCACACATACCCAAGTTGAGACATATACACACTAAATCCATGTGTGCACATACACACACACACACACACACACATAAAAACACACTCAGGAGACCCTATAGTATGCGTTTATCATAGTGTCTCCTGAGTGTGTATCTACACACACAGACACAAACGTGCACAAGTATGCACAAGTACACACACACATATGCAGGAGTCAACTAAGCAAGAAACTGCACTTAAATCTGTCTGAAGTTTATGTACTGGGTGTCAATGAGTTAAGTAATAATAACACTGTTATCAGCACCTCCAGACATTTACCTTTGTGGAGTGTATAGTGAAAGTGTCATTGTCATTGCTATGTATTCTTTGCCTGGTTTCCCTTTGCCTCCCTCCCTCACAGACATAAATAGCAACAGTCATTCCTCGTAAATACTGTTCCAAAGCAAGGAAGAAACAATGCAGGACAATGCCAGGGTCATATGGTCAAACAGTGTGTGTTGCCTCAGGGTGGACTATATTTGAGGTTCTCGCCAAGCTATGAAAGGATTAGTGGGACTTTCGGTACGTGATAAAAGGGAAAGGGCTGAAGCAAACTTCCCGTGGCGGATTTGCTTTCAGCAGGGCTCTGCATTGTTCAACTAGAAATGGCGAGGCATTCGCGCACCCCGGGAGGCCTGGCACAGGTAGCTGTAATGTCATCTTCACCTTCAGATCCAAGCTTCCCAAATCTTGTGGTTGGGCCAAGTACACAGAATAAGCATTTGTTTTAGATCACAGATCCATATCCCCTTGACACGTGAGAGTAGGCTAGCAGGCTATGTTCATCCCTTACACCCCGTGACCTGGGGAACAAAGATGGCCAGATATTCTTAGTGACTTTAAACTGGGCAACAAGTCAATTTAAAAGATTTGCTTTTTGGGGACTAAATCTCCAGACTCAGGCCCTTATTACGACATTGGTGGTATTTCAGCAAGACCGCTGTGTTGGCAGCTGCCGAAATACCACCAGTGACGGCGGTCTCTTGACCACCGTATTGCGAGGCACACACAGGAGACCACCAAAATACGGCCACATTACAGCCACCCCCAGGCCGATCGACGGCAAGAGAGAGGCGGTCCCACCACTTGCACCGCCACGACGTGAAGACTCTGCCCGCCATATTACATGCCACATTTCAGCACGGCAGTCACTGCACAGAGGTGAACCCTTTGGCGGTTCGCACTGCCATGCACCATCCAATGGGAACGCGTTGCTGTTAATGGGGGACTGGGGCCCATGGGTGGTGACGGTCAGGTATGCGGTGGCTGTCACTGCCGACATCTCCCCCTCCCAGAAGACCTCCTCGATGTGGGTTGCATTGTGGCCCTGTCAGGTAGGTGGGTCGACTGTCATAGGGGTAAGTGTGTGCCTGACGTGCCTGTGTGTGGGGTGTGCGTGTGTGTGTGTGTGTGCGTTCATGTGTGTGTCTGTAGGGGTGTGTGTAGGGGTGATGGGAATGATTATGTCTGCTGCTGGGGGTGTTACCGCCAGGGTTTTCATGGCGGGGAGACTGCTGTGAAAAACCTGTCTGTAAGCACCCTCGTAATACTGGCGGGCCTGGTGGCGATGTGGCTGTTTGCCATTGGGCAAACCGCCTTGCTCCTGATGCGCGGTCTGCATCGCCGGGCCCGCAGCGGTGAGATCACCCTCTAGGGCCGCTTCAATCGTAATGAGGGCCCCAGTGACTGATTGATGTACAGATCCACCGTGCAGATGAGATGATTAGAAAATGAAGGAATGCCTTTAGGAGAGAGCTAAACATAAGATGACCTAAAATATCCTTTGTGAATCTGTTACACAGTCACCACAATCGTTGATCAATCATTGGGAATGGCCATCATCCCTTTAAATGCTTCAGGCAGTTAAAAGATTGTTGAGACACTTGCCCCACTAAGGGGCATATTTATACTTGTTTTTCACCGAATTTGCGTCATTGTTTTGACGCAAATTTGCCGCAAAACTAACTCCATATTTAGACTCGTCTAGCGCCAAATTTATGGAGTTAAAGTCATTTTTTGGATGTGGAAACCTAATTTGTGTCAATGAGATGCAAAGTAGGCGTTCCCGTGCAAAAAATGACTCTATGGCCTTAGCACCATATCTATCCCCCTGTGCTAAAATCACGCACAGGGGAGGAGGGGTCAACTAATGGTGCAAAGCTTACTTTGCACCATTATTTAATGCCTGGATCAGGGCAGGCGTTAGGGGACCTGTAGGCCTATTCCCATGGTGGAACACCATAGAATAAGCCCACAGGTGCCTCCCCAGGCTATAGATTTTTTAAGCTAGCCTACCCTTTGCACCGGCTTGCACCATTCCATAAATAGGGTGCCCGGCTGGTGCTCATAAATGGTGCAAGCCAGTGCTCAACTTTTTGGTACAAAAGTGCATCAGTGTAGTTTTGCACCAAAAAAGATAAATCAGGGCCTTAATGTTACATTAACTTTAACAAAGAAACGTGGAGACAATATACATAACTTACTGAGAACTGTTGGATTTAGACTTCCATATGCTAAGCTTGGCAAGTGTGCTAATGTGGTTGATGGGTGTGGCTTGAACTGTCTGAGGGGACACACTGAGGTTCTATGCCACAAAATATGGATTTACTTGCCGAATATTTGGTATTACACTTTGTAGTTAGTACAAATCCACATATCTATTGGTTTACAAAGCATAAAAGTTTAAAAATGTAAGGTTGAAATATCAGACTCTTTGTGAAGAAATATGTGTGGCTGTGAAAAAATAACCCTCTAAATAAGATCAAAGCACCTGTGGCTCAAGGCCAAGTATAGGTTCTTCCCAGGCAGGCAATGAACATACTGTGTCCGAACATGGAATTGCTTGTTAAGCCAAATCATAAGTTGTTTGGCATTTTTGTGAACAAATACAAATAACCCTGTGGTGGAAGTGGTGAGTAAAAGTGGTATGTAGAATGTGTTTAATCAATGGTGCTTAAGTTGTGAGACGTTAACCAACCACAACATGTCTGTTTTGTTTACTGTTCCATTTTGCAAAGACAGATGCATCAGTGGGCCTGCTGAGGAGAACCAGTGGCCCCACTCAATGCATGCATCAATGAGTGACGTAATGGACGGCAGGTAATGCAGCTAATGTCGAGCTTAAAACAGCTTTGCAGCGTTAGTAAGTTAACAAATTAAAACGTTGCTTTTTAACATGAAGGAGTAATGATTATTAAAATTAAGTTTAACCCCTCAATGTAAACTTAACGGTTTACTGACACAAGAGACTGCAAACTGAGAACTACACAATCACTTTTTAGAAGCTATATTTTTGTTTCCGTTACGTTGTCGACTAGAAAGAAAATGCATCCTCCGTGATGTGAAACAGTATGTTATGCACACTCGGAACAGGCGGCGTCAAAAACAGTAATTTCACAGCATGATTTACTGTTTACGAGTTGTTCAAGAAAGGGCCTCAGGACTATGTGAATACATCGGAGCGTGCACTTCTGAGTGTTTTGGCAGCGAGTGCACCAAATGAATGAAATTATCCCCAAAACAATGAAAAAATGGCACTCATGCTTTGATTGTCTATCACGACTTTATCCGATTAAACCACATTGCTTTCTCTTTATCAGAAATCATCACCTCGGGTGGTCGTACGAATATGAAGTGTGAACTAAAGCTCAGTCGAGTATTCGCTGCTCACATCGCAGACTCCAATTCAGCATTTCACGTTTCCAAAGAGTACGAAATGTACCAGTTATTTTACACATTAAAGAAATGAATAAGCATTAGTAAAGCCAACATGTGTGGCTTTTAGACGTGTGTGTTGTATTATATGTCTGGATGTAAAAACGCGGAGAGCGGCACCCAAATACCGGCCAGGTGGCAGGTTTCAAGCTATCTTTATGTCATAGCGGTCACGCCTCTTGGAAACGATTCCTAGGTCCTTTTTCATCCCACATAAAGCACCGAGTGTAAGCAAAGGCAAGCGTTTGCAATGCATTGGGCCTCACGTTTGCTCGAGTTAGAGCTATTAGTGTTGTAAATTCCTAACTGGAATTTTTCTTGCCACATAAATTGAAAATGAAAAGTAAAACAGTTGACATAAGCAAGCCGATTCAAAGCGCCAAGGCCGCCATGAGCATGATTGCGAAGAAGAGATACAAGAGGAAAAAGACGTTTGCTCGCAGTCAGATGTATCGGCAAAAGTGCAATTATCCATGTAACAGGGTTGATGTCCAAGGTGGAAACCAAACTGACCCAAGGAGTGACAAACGCAAAGCATTTACCAATGATAACAAAGGATTTTTTAAAGGCAAGTCCACGAACGAGTGATGGGAAACGTCCTTAACAATGCGTCATTAAGGACGCAGACGTTTCCCACGCAAGCGTAACCACGCTTGCCTGAATAACACATTGCTTTTTCTGTGCCTTAACCACATGTGTGCTGAACTACACATATGAGTGGTAAAGGCACAGAAAAAGCCATGCGTTGTTCGGGAGAGGAAATGGAGGACGCAGTGAGGTAAGTGGAGCTGGGGAAGGGGTGAGAGGTGGATTAAGGGATTGGGGTCAATGGAGGTTTTGGGGTGGGCTATTTTTTATTTTTTTAAGGGATGGGGGTTTGGGTATTTTTTTAGGGGATTAAGGTTGGGGGTTGGGGTACTTTTTTAGGGGCAGGGTGAGGGGGATTGGGTATGTTTTTTTTATTTTATGGCTTATGGTGGGGGGTTCAGTAGTTTATTTTGAAAGGGGTGCGGGAAGGTTTCAGGAAGGACGGGAGGAGGAAGGAGAGAAGAGGAGGAAGGATCAGGAGAGGACACAGTGAGGTAAGATAGTTTGGGGCAGGGTTGGTGGGTGGGTGAGGGGTCGAGGTAACTTAGATTTTAGGGGTGGGGTTGGGGGGCAGAATATTTTTTTTTGTAGGGCTTAGGGTGGGTGAGGATTCGGGGTAGTTTACTTATTAGGGTGAGGGAAGGTTTGAGGGCTCAGGGCAGGTGTGGGGTGTTGGAGTAGTTTTGTTTTTAGGGTGGGAGGGTCGGGTAGTTTTTTTTAGGACTCAAGGCTTGTAGTTTACTTTTTAGGGGCGGGGTAGTTTTTTTTTTCAAGGTTCAGGCAAGGTGGAATTTGGGGTACTTTAATTTATAGGTGGGGTGACGTGTTAGGATAGTATTTTTTTTAGGGCTCAGGGTGGGTGTGGGGGGTCAGGGTTGTTTTGGTATTAGTGGTGGGGCTAGTCTTGGGTCTCTGGGCATGTGGGTGGGTTGCATGGCAGAACCATGCATGCCGTTTCGCATGTGTTTCCACATATGCCTTTACTAGGCATGTATTTACAATAAATTTCATAGTAAAGGTGTGCGTGGTGAAGGTATGCATGGAAACGACACGGACGTGGTTCCGACCGCATTGTTAAGGCATGCATTGTTCTGGCATGCGTGGTTCTATCATACAACCACGAGTGATAGTGATGGGTGTGATGTGCACGTGGTTAAAAGCCCACATAGATACCAACATGTCTGAGTTCAACATAAAAAAACAAGTGTGTGCAGTAATATGTTAATTGTATTCAGTTTTCAGTGGATGGAGTCTTTTACAGGCACTCTGTTACTTTTCTGCGATATGTGTAAAGATTATGCATTTCTTTATTTACTTGTCTTGTGTAGGTGATTGTCAAAGTGTGTACAAAATGCATGTGCTTTAGATTCTCACAAGAGCTGTTTGTGTTTTACCCGGTCTCACTATGCGTAGACAAAGGGACGTCGGTATCTGTCCATGCTGCTTGTATACAATGTTTGCAGAGGATGTGACATGGCTGCGTTTACACGCACACTTTAGAAGTATATCAGGGAGGGCTCAAGATGGACGTGTGCCTTTACATGCACATCCTTCACGTGGCTTCACTGTAAGCACGGATAAAGTTACACACATAAAAGGTGCATTTTATGACAAGACCGGAGGCTCAAATGATGCCTATCTTTTCTTGCTTTAATCGAATAGCAGCCACAGTCAAGAAACTTTAAACCAATCCCAAGGGCAAGCGAACAAGAAGCCAATGGGAAAAAACAGAATATACGAGGCACCAATTAGACACAGGTATCCATGCAAGGTATACCCATCTTGACCACAAGCAGCCCTCTTTTCTTGCTGCTCACAGTGAAGATAAGTATATTTTCCATTACACGCCATACATGATCTTTATGTCATATTTTAAAGTGTGTATTCGCTGATTTTATGTATATTTGTTGTGTTTCTTACATTGTTTATTTACTGTTTCTCGCGTTCGCGACGTTATTATGAAGTTTCAGGCTCCCCGCCCGTTCCGTCTTGGTGCCGGCCTTAATGGCTCCTGGCTACAGCGCGTCCTTCAATGAAGCGCTATATCCTTTTCTTTCCCTCAGAGTGTGACACGCTGCCTCCTTCCATTCCCTCAGGGTGTGTTGATAACGTTTCTAGCCACACATTCCTGAGGTATTTTCAGCAACTCCCAGAGGGCCCTCAAGGGCAGAGCTTCCCTTTTGCTACTGTAGCCTCCTGAAAAAGTTGTTGGCATTTCCTGGGTGGGCGCGGCCTTCTTTTGGCCTGTTAAGCCCCTCTTCACCATTCACAATAGCTTGCTCCTCCTTTTTAATCAATCCAATAATAGTGAAGAGGAGTTTAAAAGCAATTTGAATAAATGTATTCACTACTCTGTGGCTAAGGCAGTGTCCGCCTCAATGAGCAAGGTTTCCAAACAACTGGAGAATACTGTGTCATCTTTTGTGTCACAATCTAACCTGGCCCTATCTGCAGGCGAAAGCAGAAAGTGCAAAGCCACGGTGACTTCTCAAAATACTCAATCTAAATCTAATTCTGCGCTTTTGGATGGTGAGTCTGCCTCACAATTGATAGAGTACGATGTTCCTCACAGGCCTTCTAATCAGGAGGGGAAAACTTTGGGCATTAAAAGTAAGTCTAAAACCAAACACTTGCTATCGCCTTCCCAAAAGATTATAATTTCCAATATAAAAGATAGAGATGACGATCTGGATGGACCTGACTCAGACGATGATGTAGATGACACGCATAATTCTGATTTCTGGTCCGGAGCCCTTCCTAAAGTTTTCTCCATTGGTTGATCCTTTTGGTTCCAAAACTATTCTGGACTCAGAGGGCAATCCCAAATTCAATCCCAAACTGATCCGCCATCCTAGCTCCACGGAGTGGCTACCATCAGATCATGTGGGAGATTATATCACTGCGAAACTACGCTTGCCATTGGACAAGCAAGTCAGATCTAAGCTACGTTCCGAATGCCCCAGACCATCTTTACCTCTTCATATAACTTCTACTCCCGTCATTGACCCTTCCATGATTACTTTCTTTACCAAATTCGGAAAAGACCCCCACAAAGGGGTTGACAGAGCTTGGTCTGTCTGCCAAGACAAAATGTTGGATATTGTTGGTCCTCTATCCGGCATATTTGACAATGCAGAAATTGCAAGACTGGAGAATAGCCCTATTAATCTAGAGGAATTATCTTTATGAGTCCAGCGAGCTTTCTGTATTTTAAGAAATGCGAACTCTGCCATAACACACAAGAGGGGCAAAGGCTTACTTCCCAAGCTGGATCTAAAACTAGCCAACCCAGCTCTTATGGATCCAGGGCCTAAAGCTGATGGTTTATTGTTTGGAGATTCCTTCATCAAGGAGCTCAGCAAGTACGTCACTACTTTTACATCCCTGGACAAGGATCAACAGTATCTTAAAAAAGTATTCATCAATCATGTTTTTGCAGGGCCGGTAGAGAAAGGAGTCGCTTTACCAGCCGCTTTGCCAGATCTCAAGGCTACAGAGGCTCCTTCAATGCTTCCAAACAGGAATATCGTCCACAGTTCTACCCCCAAAGAACAAGAGGCTTCAGAGGTCGAAATTAGCAGAACTTCAGACCCCATCACCCCGCAAGTAGACGTCCCTTTTGGCCATCTTTCTGTAGGGGGTCTTTTAAAAAAAAATCTCCACATTTGGAAAAACATCACTTCAGATCTATGTGTTCTAGATATGGTTCAGGGTTTTTCCATAGAATTCTACGGAAAACCTTTTTAAATGTCTCTTTCCTTTTCTCTAACTTTCTCCATGAATATGTATTTTCTAATTTCATAGGAAATTCAAACTCTCCTTCACAAACATGCAATTCAAACAACCCATCTACATCCAACGGGGTTCTTAAGTTCTATCTTTCTGGTTCAAAAGAAGAACAAGAAAATGAAACCGGTCATAAATTTAAAACAGTTCAACCAATTTGTGGTGTATCATTGTGCACAACTCGACCTCCAAGACGCTTACCTCACGATTCCTATTCATCATCAACACAGAAATGTTTTACAATTTCAGTGGTAGAATCAAACTTATCAATTCTCCTGTCTTCCTTTTGGTCTCCCATCAGCCCCACGGTGTTTTACCAAATTAATTAAACCTGTGGTGGCTCATCTCAGAGCCCAAGGCATCAGATTAATAATCTATCTGGACGACATCCTCTTAATGAGTCAAAATCTTCATACTCTTCACAAACAAATCCAATATACCTCTCCTCTCCTTTCGAACCTAGGCTTCATAATAAACAAACAAAAGTCTATCCTCACTCTTTCTCAAGTCATGGGGTTTGTAGATTTTCCGGTAAATTCCACAGAAACTACTCTTCATATGCCCCAATCTAAATCAATGCTTATTCGAATCAATCCCCCTGGATCAAGAATCCTGTATAGAACTTTAATGGTGGTTAGATCACCTGGACGCTTGGAACGGCAAGACTATCTTTGCGTCAGCCCAGATCTTGTGTTAGAATCCGATGCAAGCCTAACAGGTTGGGGCGCAAGATGTGGACAAATATCGACCTGATGTACATGGTCTCCACACGAGTCTTCATTGCACATCAATTGTTTAGAGATGCTTGCAGGCTCCTTTGCAATCAAAAGCTTTGCAAGTAACAAGGTTCAGTGTTCTATCTTTCTAAGGATGGACACTCTCATGGCTGTCAGGTATATCAATCATTTTGGTGGTACCAAATCCAAACCATTAGCAGAACTAGCAAAAAGTGTCTGGAAGTTCTGCCTCCGAAACAAAATACCTGTTCAGGCGGAATACTTACCAGGAGAACTCAATGCAATAGCGGATTGGTACTCCCGCCACTTGCACGACGCCAGAGATTGGAAACTTCATCCAGTTGTCTTCCATGTCCTTTCCCAGATATGAGGCTCTCTGCATCTCGCCTGAATTCTCAACTTCCTCAATTTTTCATTTGGAGACCAGATCCTCAAGCCTCAGCAACAGACGTGCAGGACTAGTCCGGGTCAACAAATTATGCTTTCCCTCCCTTTCTGATTATCAACAGGGTACTCACCTAGGTACAATGACAAAAACCCATCTTGGTCTTGGTGGTTCCCTTCTGGCAATCACACGTTTGGTATCCTCCCCTCCTAGAGCTAGCAATGGACTTCCCAATTCTTCTCCCCTCCTTTCCCGATCTTCTCCTCAACCCTCAGGGTCTTCCTCACAACCTTGTCCTCAACAACACACTTCATCTTTCAGCCTGGACGGTAACGGGTCTTCCTTCTCTTATCCAGGAATTTTGTCTGAAGCTTCAAACTATATCAGCAAGTCATGGGCTCCAGGCACAACAAAGTTATATAAATCAGCCTGGTCCATTTGGTCTAGCTGGTGTTTGGGAAAATCTTGCAATCCCTTTTCAGCAGATATCTCTCTAATTGCCAACTTTCTGGCATCTCAAGCCAGTTCAGGCAAATCTTATAGAACAATCAACCTCTATCGTTCGTCCATCTCTATAATTCACCCTTTCATTCATGGCAAGCCTGTCGGTGAACACCATTTTATACGCCGTCTGTTAAAGGGAGTAAAGTTTTCTAACCCTATCTATTACTAAATACAGTGAATTATGGGATGTTAATCTCATTTTACAGTTGTTTTTGTCCTGACCTGATAACAATTCGTTATCTCTCAAAATGCTTTCAGCTAAATTAACAATGTTATTATTTTTTATTTCTATATAATGACTTTAGGCTTTAGATATAAAGGCTTTAGATATTTCGGCCTGTCATTTCACTCCTACTGGCATTCTTTTCAATGCTACAAGATGCACTAAAACTAAAATTTCTACTGTCTTTTATCCTTTCCTTTTTCCCCAAATCAGCCTAAACTGTGTGTTGGAAATTGCCTAACATCTTATGAACGTAGAACTCTCCATCTCAGAATGTCCTCTATTACCCAACTCCTCATATCCTTCAGAAAACCACACAAACCTGTTTCGTCTCCCACTCTAGCTCGATGGGTTAAATGGGTTATGTTCCTAGCGGGCATTGATACCTCCAAATTTGAAGCCCATTCTTCCTGGGGTGGGGGGGGCATGGCTTCCAAAGCCTTTTGGGCAGGTTCCCGATTAGAAGACATTCTGAGATCGTCCGATTGGGCTAATGATTCTGTATTTCACACCTTCTATTGCAAACCTATTGATACAGCATCATCTGAAGTTATTGGTATGCTTTAAACAAGCATAATATGAGCCTCCGGTCTTGCCATAAAATGTAGATTTTCCAAGTAAATTATGAAGGATAGTCTTAATTTTATTAAAGACACGGAGGCGAGTACTATCCCACATCAGGATTTCATTAACTGTGTTTATTCCTCTCTTCCCTCCCTTAGTCTCAGAAAATGCAACATCATCTTCCACCTAACAAACTTCATTGCAACATTTCTCCAGGCTGGGGTTTCCTCACGGTGACTGTTTCTCCCAAGGATCCTTCCCGACAGAACTGTTAGATTTTCACTTGGACTGGATTCAAGATGTTTTCTCCCTAGTGTTAGCTGTTGGTAGTATTGCATGTATTTTACCAATGTTTGATACTTTTTCATGACTTTTCTCATGCAAGAAAAGAGGGCTACTTGGGGTCAAGATGGCTATACCTTGCATTGATGCTTGTGTCTGATTGGTGCATCGTATATTCTGTTTTTTCCCATTGGCTGCTTGTTCGCTTGTCCTTGGGATTGGTTTAACATTTCTTGACTGTGGCTGCTATTCGATTAAAGCAAGAAAAGATAAGCATAATACTCACCTCCATGTCTTTAATAAAATTAAGACTTTCCTTCATAATTTACTTGGAAAATCTACATTATTGTATACCTTTCTGTGGCTGCCCACTGTCAAGTTTACATTCAAGTTTAAATCGAATTTATATAGCTCCTGATGAGGCATTGAAGCGCTTTATGATGAGCTGCACGCTACTCAAGTGCCCAAAGTAAGTGGTCAGATCGTTAGTTAATGGGTTAGATTTGCACACCAAAGGAAACCACTCCATGCAATAGTTTCTTTGCGATGATTAGTGACTTTCAGGCAGTGCTTAATTCTTAAACAAAAACATGCCTGTGCCCAAAGCTCTCCTCTGAAACACGCAATTACACGTGCAAGCACAGAATACTGAGGCAGTGTAATCCTGAAACCATCTTGGGCCTCGTAATCCATTTTCAGCCATTCCCTGCCCCTCCAGCTCACTCTTGGAGGTTTCTACTTTCTCCCTTATGACACTTTTCCATCTTTATTTCCTCCGTCATTCCCATATGTGTCTTTCACTCGCAGTAATTTCTTGAGGGAGAAAAATAAGTGCCCGCCCTAAAAAATAAGTGCTGGTGCCCCACACCGGAAACCACTAGCTCAAATTAAGCACTGCTTAAATGTGATCATTACAAAGAGCTTGGTGAGAAGCAAATAATTGCTTGAATTACTACACATTGTTATGGTTTCCAGAAAGAACTTAAGACAGGCATGCATGAGAATGAAAATAGAAGAGGCAGGCAGAACACAGAAGGGAAGCAAAGGTGCATTTAAAAAACATAAGGGATGGAAGTAAGTAAAAGTTTGATTGAAGGTACATTTTTTATGCAGGATTTTAAGAAATTTAGCAGGTAGAGATATTTTGCACACAATCTAAGGATATAAACCTGTTGAAACAAGCAGTTTTAAATTCTGCTCTAAAGGGATGCAGCTTTTACAATCTTCCTAGAGGTTCTTAGGAGGATGCATAGGTACTTCCTGCACTGCAAGCTGGCCCAGTGCTTGTCGAGACCTCTTTCCAAGTGACTGTCAAGCAGTGCAACATTTAAGCAAATCCTGTTACATGTAAATACAATCTGAGAACCCCATTGCCCCACTGTATGCAATGCAAGCAATACATTCAAACCCAGAAGGACCCCATGTGTACCTACTACACCAGTATATATGCAGTACCATAAAGTATTGTTCCTGTTTATCCAAATGACTTGCACCATACATAAACTACACACATAATAAAATAGGTGTTATGTAAACACTTACATTTAAAATGTAACAAGGCAATTGATAAACACATTGCAGCAATCATTAGTAAATTCAGTCCACATTTGCAGCCCATTTAATACTTGGTTTGGAAGGTGCTGTACCCTGTGCCCCCCTGAAGAGCATCCCACAGAACAGGCATTATGTCCAGCAGAATGGACGTGTCTGAACACACCTTGACCCTCCAGCATGAGCGAGGTGTAGATCTCTTTATGGACTTTTACACTTTTTGCAAATCAGGCCCTATAGTATTTACATGTCAATATGTTTTCATTAAAATGGAAATAACACTCTCTTTTAAGTACATGTGGCACTTGGTGACCGCCATACATACTATCAATTCATTGATTGACCCCTTCAATGTATTTTTTTAATTAACTTGGGCCCAAATCCGATTTTTTTGGGGGCAAGTACAATCAGAATGCACTTCAGTTTTGAAAATCAAAAGTCATGAAACTCACGAGGAGCGGAAAGCCACGAGTTGTCAACTGTAGTGTACATGGGCCTAGGCAGTAAGTCATAAGCATACTTTACTTTGCAGCCAGGGAGTTGATGCTGAAGATTATTCCTATAAGAGTTGGCTTCAACCTGCTTTAGCATTGTTTGGAAGTGTCCACTTTAATCAAGATGAATAATAGTCAGTGTCTATGTCGACAAAATGCTAAAGCAGAAATTCTCCAAGCATTGGATTGTTTTTTTATCTCTTCGCAAGATGTATTTGTGTCCGTTTTTATGCTACAATATTTTTTTAATCAGACGAAGCCCATAAATGTTCAGTTTAACAGTTGCTATTTGCAAATGTTTACTAATGTTGGACATGTATAAATGATTGTAATTTTTATTATCTATGTAATTGCATAGGACTGTGTGTTGAAACGTTTTAAACTGAAACTGTTAGCCAACACCAATGCTTATCCACTGAAACTGGAGTTATCATCTGGACTGTATACGTTTTAAGACAGGACTTTAATAGATTAAGACAGCAGACTTTGCAGTGCTGGCAGGTCCTGAGGTTTTGACTTGCACTCTCTCCCCCCCCCCCCCACCCCCCCACTCATCAGTCACAATGTGTTGAGAAATGAAGAATACAAAATTTGACCACCAGTCAGAACATTAATAAGAGCCTGATAAATAGTTCTACGTTGTGAAAAATTGCAGAAAGATAAATTAACCGACTAGAGGATGCTTCCAGTATTTAGGACAAGTAAGAGGAGGCAACGCATATTCTTAGGTGAGTTACACTTGGGGTCTCTTTCATCAATAGATTTATGACCCACGGCCATCAGAGTAACCATGACAACATGACACTAGTCAAGGATATCAAAGCTAGTGATGCACTTAAAATACAGGTATGTTAGCTATGTGAAGAGCTGTCAGGCTGGAAAATAATCTAAGGTAAATGCGTGAATGGTGAGAATTACATTTAACAAGTCATTCTGGGTGAGTCCACTTTCTGCCTCTTGCTGCTTTAAAATGATTTTGTGTGTCTTATCAGCAGCAGGAGGTCCCAAAACACCTCATTGGCTGGGGGAAGCTTAAATAGTGTGACAGTTTGACTGTTCTGAAATTTAGAGTGGTGATGGTGTGCAGCAGGGAGCTGGGAAGGGTCACTGAAAGCTGTCCAGACATGGCTGTTGTGTATCTGTTGGAACCTGCAAGAGAGCACATACATCCACGGAGAGCGGAGCACAGACTTTTTCGGTACAGCACTGGAGGACAGCACTAAACTCCACAACAGGTAATGCTCTGCCTTTTCAGACTCAGTTTTTCTCTAGATCGTTCACGCTGAGCAGTGTTTTCAGTCCAGCCACTGGTCTTTCGGTATCCCTCCTGTGTGCATCATAGTAAAGACAATATTGTCCTGTCCCTTTCAGTGATGGGACCCATGCCAGCCCTAGAAAAGGTGGAACCTGAAAGGCTTTATCCGGTCATTTAAATATGTTGAATGGGTTTTGTTTACTATGGATTAGACCCATTAAAGAAGCTATTGAGCGTTTAGGATGAAGGACTGCTACTGCAGGCAGGTCGCTCCCCACTCCGCCTTTCCACGCTCCATCACGGTTTTGCTTTTTTCCCGCCGCTGCGTCCCCTGCGGCCCCTCCCGCCTCCCCCCTCCTTGTCATTGCTTGTTTAGGCTTTTTTCCCGCCGCTGCGGCCCCTCCCGCCTCCCCACTTCTTCTCACTGCTTGTTTAGGCTTTTTCCCTGCAGCTGCGTCCCCTCCCGCCTCCCCCCTCCTTCTCACCGCTTGTTTAGGCTTTTTTCCCACCACTGCGTCCCCTGCGGCCCCTCCCGCCTCCCCCTCCTTCTCACCGCTCGTTTAGGCTTTTTCCCGCTGCTGGGTCCCCTGCGGCCCCTAGCCCTCCTATTGGACGGGCCTTCGCGCCTCCCAGCTGCCACTCCCACCCTCCCCTCATCTTATGCCAGCCGCGGCGCGGTGACAGGGAGCAACTTTTGACCCTGCTACTGCAGGCAGGTCGCTCCCCGCTCCGGCTTTCTGCGCTCCATCCCGGTTTTGCTTTTTTCCCGCCGCTGCGTCCCCTGCGGCCCCCTCCCCCCTCCTTCTCACCGCTTGTTTAGGCTTTTTTCCAGCCGCTGCGTCCCCTGCGGCCCCTCCTGCCTCCCCCTCCTTCTCACTGCTTATTTAGGCTTTTTTCCTGCCGCTGCGTCCCCTGCGGACCCTCCTCCCTACCCCCTCCTTCTCACCGCTCGTTTAGGCTTTTTCCCGCCGCTGCATCCCCTGCGGCCCCTCCCCCCAGCCCTCCCATTGGACAGGCCCTCCCGCCCCCCAGCTGCCACTCCCACCCCCACCCTCCCCTCCTCTTATGCCAGTCGCGGCGTGCCAAAGGCAAGCCCGTCTGCGCCCGTCCGCACCTGGACCGCGCCCAGCGCCACCCCCCCTGGTCCACGAGACCCCTGCACCTCCAGACGCCTCTACACGACCGACCAACTCAACGCCCTCAATCCCGGCCGCATCACAGCATGCTCCCAGTCCTCACCAAGGAACACCCACGGACCCTTTGCATGCCGCACCTGCAGATTCACCTGCGACAGAACAACAAAACCAACAAAGACCGAACCTAACCACCTCCACTGCATACTCCTCAACACCCGCTCCGCATGCAAGTACGCCATCGAGCTCTGGGACCTGCTCGACTCCACCGCCCCAGACGTAGCCTTCCTTACCGGAATCTTAACTCTTTGGCGCCCGACATCGCAATAGCCATCCCGGACGGCTACAAGATCATCTGCAGGGACCGCAAAAATGGAATCAGTGGAGGCATAGCCATCGCCCAAAATCCTCCCTCAAGGTCGACACCCACACTGACGACTCCCTCAAGACCACCGAACACCTACACTTCCGCATCCACACCGACCCCAACACCACTCTCAGAGGAACGCTCATCTACAGACCCCCCGGACCACGAACACCATTCAGCGAATCCCTTGCCGACCTCACCAGCACCCACGCACTCACCTCAACGGATTACATCCTCCTCGGGGACCTACATTTCCACCTGGAGAACAACAACGACACCAACTCCACTACCCTGATCGACAACCTCACCAACCACGGCCTCAGACAACTCGTCAACACACCAACCCACATCGCCGGCCACACGCTTGATCCCATCTTCTCCTCAAGCGCCCACGTCACCTTCAACCATACCACCGTACTCCACTGGACCGACCACCACTGCATCCACTTCACCTACAAGAAACCTACCGAGCACCACCGCACCCAACAACCACCCCGCCGATTCTGGAGCAAAGTTACGGAAGACCAGCTTACCAACACCCTTGCCCAGAAGCCACCCCCCGACTCCACTGACTCGGACACCGCCGCCAACAACCTCACCCTGTGGATCAACGACTGCGCCAACACCCTCGCGCCACTCAAAAAACCCACCGACAACCAAGCCAGAAGAAAAGCCGCCTGGTTCACCGACGAGCTCCTAAATTCCAAACGCGACTGTCGGAAGCTAAAAAAGAAATGGCTCCTCAAACGCACCCCTGACAGCCCAAAAGGACGCCACCCGCAAGCACCACCAACTCATCAGACAAGCCAAACGATCCCACTTCAAAGACCGCCTGGACAACAACGCACATGACAGCAAAGAGCTCTTCAGCAATCGTGAAAGAACTCTCCAACCCCAGCGCCAACATCAACGACATCCCTCCATCCCAAGAACTCTGCAACGTACTGTCCACCTTCTTCCACCAGAAGATCACCAACATCCACGACAGCTTTGACACCACTCCCACACCAGACCCCACCCCGAACACTCCACCTGTGCAAACCACCTGACCTCCTGGACCAACGTGAACGACACAGAGACACGCAAGGTCATGAACTCCATCCACTCAGGATCTCCGTCAGACCCCGGCCCCCACCACGTATACAACAAAGCCGACTCCACCATCGCCCACAAACTACGGAAGGTCATCAACATCTCCTTCGAAACAGCGACATTCCCTGAAAAATGGAAACACACCGAAATCCGCGCCCTCCTCAAGAAGCCCAAAGCAGACCCCAACGACCTCAAGAACTTCTGACCCATCTCCCTGATCCCTTTCCCAGCAAAGGTGATTGAAAAAATCGTCAACACACAACTAACCAGCCACCTCGAAGACAACGGCATCCTAGACCCCTCCCAGTCCGGCTTCAGACGAAACCACAGCACCGAAACCGCCCTTCTCGCCACCACAGACGACATCAGATGCCAAATGGACAACGGCGAAACATCAGCCCTCATCCTCCTGGACCTATCTGCCGCCTTCGACACAGTCTGCCACCGCACCCTGAAATCACGCCTCCACGAAACCGGAATTCAAGGTAAAGCCCTCGACTGGATCGTCTCATTCCTCTCCGGCAGAACCCAGAGAGTCTGCCTCCCCCCCCTTCCGCTCCGAAGCCACCAACATCATCTGCGGCATCCCCCAAGGATCATCCCTCAGCCCGACGCTGTTCAACATCTACCTGGCCCCCCTCGCTCAAGTAGCCCGACAACACAACCTCAACATTCTCACCTACGCCGACGACACCTAGCTCATCCTCTCACTCACCAAAGACCCCCACACCGCCAAGACCAACCTCCACGAGGGAATGAAATCCATTGCCGAATGGATGAGAAACAGCCGTCTGAAACTGAACTCGGACAAGACGGAGGTCCTCATCCTCGGACCCACCCCCTCTGCCTGGGACCTCCTCGGACCCACCCCCTCCGCCTGGGACGCCTCCTGGTGGCCCACCGCACTAGGAACCCCGCCGACACCGTCCGACCACGCTCGCAACCTGGGATTCATCCTCGACTCCTCCCTCACCTTGTCTAAACAGGTCAACGCAGTTCCCTCCTCCTGCTACAACACACTCCGCATGCTCCGCAGAATCTACAAGTGGATCCCGACAGAAACAAGAAGAACAGTGACACAGGCCCTCGTCAGCAGCAGGCTGGACTACGGCAACACACTCTATACAGGCATCCCAGCAAAAGACCTACTACGCCTCCAACGTATCCAAAACGCCTCCGCCCAGCTGATCCTCAACGTACCCCACCACAGCCACATCTCCCACCACCTGAGAAACCTTCACTGGCTCCCCGTGGACAAAAGGATCACTTTCAAGCTTCTTACCCACGCTCACAAAGCGCTCCACGACACCGGACCATCCTACCTAAACAACAGACTCAGCTTCTACACCCCCACCCATCAGCTCCGCTCCACTAACCTCGGCCTCGCCGTCGTCCCCTGCATCCGAAGAAAGACCTCTGGCGGCAGATCCTTCTCATACCTCGCCGCCAAAACCTGGAACACCCTCCCCACCACCCTGCGACAGACTCAAGACCTACTCACCTTCAGAAGACTCCTCAAGACCTGGCTCTTCGACCAGTAACAACAGTTCTCCCCCCCCCCCCCCAGCGCCTTGCAAACCCTCACGGGTACGTAGCGCGCTTTATAAATTCAATGATTGATTGATTGATTGATTGATTGAAGGAAGTATTTGATACAGAGATGACAGACAAATCAACTTTACATAAGAGGGTATAAAAAAATAAAAGTATTTTAATACAATATACCAGGAGGAACAAAAGCAACAAGGAAAGAATTGGAGTCATGTGTGCAGAACATTTCGGTATCAGATTTATGGCTGAATGCCGAAGCAAACACCTACTTGAGGGATGCTAAACATCTTTTTGAAAGTCCTCTAAGGGTGGCATTTCCATAGTCAGTACAGGCTGTGTCAAGTGATTGGACAGAACGTTTTAGGTCAGACTTGTGGATGAAAGATTTACAGTGTCCAAGTAATCAGAGTTGACTGTCTTCCAATTCTTATATATTGGAGTTGAAATGCAGCCTGCAATCTAGATTGATACCCAAGGATTTGGAAGAGGTTACTTGATTTTATGATACAACAACAGATTTAGGCACTCATTACAACCCTGGCGGTCGGTGTTGAAGCGGCGGTAATACCGCCAACATGCCGGATGTTAAAAAAATGGAATCAGGACCACAGCAGAAACCACCAACATAGACAGCCACTTTAACACTCCGACCGCCACGGCGGTAGCAACAAACACCGCGGCGGTCACCGCCAACAGCCAGGCGGAAGTCAATGTACCGCCCACCGTATTACAAGGCACCAATCCGCTAGCTTTTCCGGGGTGGTACCAACGACATCAAAAGCACAGCGGAAACTGAACAACAAAGGAGAACCACTCACCTCTCGACACTCCACGAAGAACCAGGACGTCAAGGAGCCCGAATTGCAGATCCTACCCATGTTGGTGTATCTACTAATACACCACAAAGTAGAAAGAAGGCGACGGCGGTGACGGCTGCGACGACGGGGAGTACTGCACCTAGTACACAGGGGAGGGGAGGAGGGAAAAGAGATTGACACACACACGCAGCACGCAATACCCCCACCCTCACCCACAAAACCATACACACAAACACATCCAACAACAATACTGATACACCCTGTCACCCCCTGAAAAAATGCAAGGACAAAAGGAAATGAGTCTAACCAGTGTTACATTGGAACATTCAGATATATCAAGAGAAAAGAAAATAATCAGTATATACAAACATTTACATTAAGTGCACAAGGCTGTCCACTGTCCCTTGTTATTGTCCGTGGACCAGTGGTCCCAAAAAGTATGGGCGAAGCCCACACATGACACCTGCCTCAAAACGGAAAGAACACTGCAGGGGCATCAGGTCGAAAAAACACAGGCACCTTGGGGGGAAGGGGAGGGGGGGCACCTCAGGCGGAAGATGGTACGATGCCACTGCTCCTCGAGGGAGCTCCATGCCCACTGCTTGGTCCTGGGGAGTGCAAGGCCACAGTCTCTCAAGTCGCTCAAGTAAGTGGGATGCCCACTGCTTGCTCCTGGGGAGTGCAAAGCCACAGTCTCTCAAGTGGGTGGGTTGCCCACTGCCTGATCCTGGGGAGTGCAAAGCCACAGTCTCTCAAGTCTCTCAAGTGGGTGGTTTGCCCACTGCTTGCTCCTGGGGAGTGCAAAGCCACAGTCTCTCAAGTCGCTCAAGTAAGTGGGATGCCCACTGCTTGCTCCTGGGGAGTGCAAAGCCACAGTCTCTCAAGTGGGTGGGTTGCCCACTGCCTGATCCTGGGGAGTGCAAAGCCACAGTCTCTCAAGTCTCTCAAGTGGGTGGTTTGCCCACTGCTTTCTCCTGGGGAGTGCAAAGCCACAGTCTCTCAATTGGGTGACATGTTCCACTGGTTCTGTAGGGGGCTTTGTGCCCAGAGTGCTTCATCCTGCCAAGGATTGGGTGAGTGGATGTATCTCTCCACTGGTTCTGGAGGGGGCTTTGTGCCCAGTGATGCTGCACCTGGGGTGTGGCAGTTAACATCCTCTCACCTGGGTGTCTGACCCACACTATGTCCCTGGAACAGGTAGCATGATACTCCATGGAGGCAGAGCCACACTCCATCCTCCGGCGACTTAGGCTGCCAACTGCTGGTCGTGCCAGTGCTGGAGGTGGTGCCTCAAGTGGCGTGTCCAGGGTCCAGGACGTCGCCTGCAGACTCGGGCGGCTGCCCACTGGTGATGCTGCTGACGTCCGACAGAGTGGTACCGGCTCGGCACGTGGTGGTGCCGATGGTGGTGCAGGTGGCGGTGGCTGCGTTGGAGATGCTGCCGGTGCTGGCCGTGGTGCAAGTGTCTGTTGTGGTGGAGGGAGACAGTATACTATCTCCGGCAGCCTCGGATGGCTGATCCTTGGGGAGGATACTGCAGACTGACGATGTGGCAGCAACGGTGCAGGTGGCGGTCGTTGCGGCTGTGGGGACTGTGGTGCAGGTCGCTGCCATCCCTGATGAAATGGTGGTCACCAGCCCCTCACCAGGAGGCATTGTACCCTGAGGAGACTTGCCCTTTGTCTTGGCAGTCGCTGCAGGGACCTTGGCACTGTCCTCTCTCTGTTTGGGCGAGGCCTTGCTGGGTGGGTTGTGTGACTTTCCCCTGCTGAAAGCCGGGCCCTTTTTGACCTTCGCAGGTAGCGGAATAGGGGGGTCCTTCATATCTGAGGTGGCACACTGGCAGCTCTGACGGGTGTCCTCCTCGATCCACCCCAACTTGCACGGATCACAGCAGATGCAGATGTGGTGGCTGAGGTGCTGGGCTGGGATCTAGACGTCCTGGCCCTAGGGGACAGACGGGGGGGAGGTGTAGGGAAGAGGTTCAAGTTAGCTAGGCAAAGTTTTTTTTGACACACTGGGACGGGAAGATGGAGGGGGTTTGGGAGTGGAGGAAGAGGTAGTGGTTGTAGGAGGTGTACGTCTGCTGAGTTTGGGTCACGGTGCATGGGCTGGAAGCTGTTGTGAGGTGGATGGCTGTTGAGTGGGTGTATGCCTGCGTTTGTGTACTTTGGGAGGAGGGCTCACAGACACACTGGGAGAGGACACAGGGGACGTGTGAATGGTAGTGGGGGTGGTGATTGCAAGTGAGTGGTGTGTTATGATGGGCATGCTGGTGATGGAGGCAGTGGCTGATGATGTAGTGCATGCCGGTGTGAGTGGAGATGAGACTGGGAGGGAGGTGAAGGACGTGGAGGAGGGGGACACAGTGGAGGAAGTGGATGTTGGTATGTGTGCATGGGTATGGTGCTTGTGTGAGTGCCTGTGGGATGTGTGGTGCTTATGTTTTCCTGAGCCACTTTTGTCTGTTTATGTGTGTGCATGCTGGTCTGATGGTGTGCTTGGGATAGGCTTAGGTAGAGGGGATTGGGTCTGGGTAGTGGAAGTTGGAGGGGGAGGCTGGACACAGGGACAATGGCTGCCATCAGTGCTGAGGCCAGAGCCTGAAATGCTCTCTGTTTGGGCCGCCACGCTAGAATGAATGCCCTCCAGGTATGCATTTGTTTGCTGCAAATGCCTCTCATTCAGAATGGTTGACTGCCCAACTGTGAGGGATCTCAGGAGGTCAATAGCCTCCTCACTGAAGGCAGCAGGGCTGACTGGGGCAGGGCCTGTGGTGCCTGCGGCGAAGGAGATGCCCACACTCCTGGGTGAGCGGACACGGGAAACACGCTGAGGGGCTGCTGGGAGGGCGGTGCTGGTAGGCGGGTGGCAGCTGTAGCTGTTGTTGGGGTGGGCAGAGAGGTGTCTGCCACCTCCAGGGAGCTTCCATCAGAGGAGGAGTCGCTGTCGCTGGTATCTCCTCCTGTCCCCGTCGTGGAGCTCCCCACGCCCTCCGTCCCACTGGTGCCTTCTCCCTCCGTGGATTCACCCTCCTGGGCCATGTGGGATGCAGCTCCCTCCATCACCGGTGCCTCTGCTCCTCTGCCAAATTATGCTAATGCATACAAGGACAGGGTGACAAAACAAGAAGGGGGGGAAGACAGAGGACACACATGGTCAATGCCAGCAACACCACTTCTGTTGCCGGACACAACACACACAGATCTGCCCTGTGCACTAGGCCTTGCCCAACCAGTCACTATGGTAGTCACCAACCCATGGGGTGCAACATATGCACACCTGACACCCACAGGACCCTGCACATTAGTAGCTGTCCAATTGTACCATTGGAGTAGGGGTGCTTCTGAGCCTGCAAACAAGGGAGCTACCCTGGCATGACCGCCCTGGCCTAGGGGCAACCACAGCCCACCCCCCCCCACACAGATCCCTCCTAAACCGCGCAGAGTCAGCTTTATGACACTATACTCACCCCCTTGTGGCTGCTGTGATGCCCTCAAGCGCCCATCCATCTCCGTATAGGCCACCGCCAGGATGCGGAACATCAGGGGGGTCATGGTGCGACGGGCACCCCTTCCACGTTGGGAGGCCAGCCCCAGCTGGGCCTCCGCCATCTTCTTGCTCCAGCAGCACAGGTCCTCCCATCTCTTGTGGCAGTGGGTGCTCCGTCTGTGATTGACCCCCAGGGTCTGCACTTCCTTGGCGATAGCACACCAAATACCCTTCTGGTGGGCACTGACCTAGAGGAAAAGTACGGGAGGAAAGGGAATTACTCACCCGTCCGGACCGTCATACTCATTGGCCACCAGTTCCCACCCATGCCCTGATGCACATACACTGACCATCCTCACATGCAGCCCTCAGCACCCCCCCAACATGTGGCTTCCATCCACACCACTCCAAACAGGCATTGCCCAAGCATCATGCTCACAGCGTACTCACCTGTTTGTCTGGAGGACCGTAGAGTAGCGTGTACTGGGGGAGGACCCCATCCACCAGTTTGTCCAACTCCTCCGCAGTGAAGGCAGGGGCCCTCTCCCCAGACACTGTAGCCATTGTCGCTTCCAGACTCATGTCACAGCAGCACTTGCAGTGTAGATCCTCTCCTGTTGATGGTCAGGTATCAAGTGAGTGAACAGATAGAAAATGGCAGTCACGTCTGCGGCGGTTCGTACTGTCCCAGCCGGCGTACCTGGCCATTGGCTCCTGGAACCCATAGGGCCCAATGATAACCAATGCTGAGTTGCGCTGCAGTCTTCGACCACCTACTGCGACGCTGCACAACGCCAGCGCAGTTACCTCATTTCCCCTTGTCCCTCCTCACAAGTCAGGCAGTCGCCATTTCAGGGATGCACATGGCAAGGCACCTAACTGCGTCACAGCACATTTTGGCACATATACGGGCTAACTATTTCACACACGGATTTACTAACATTACTGCAAACACAGTTGTGCAACCTATGTGGTAAATGATCCTCTGCTCACCGTTCTCCTCCATAGGCTACAACTGCTGGGGCAGATGATGAGATGGCGGCATCCTCCGGTGTACAGACCCCTGGTGGACCTGTCGACAATGAAAGACAGACACATCATAAACACATACAGACTTGCTCGTGCCACAATCAAAGACCTGTGTGCCCAACTGGAGCCAGGCCTGCTGTCATCTATCCGCCAGCACACAGGAATCCCCGCTCTAGTGCAGGTCTTGTCAGTGCCCCATTTCCTGGCAAGTGGCTCCTTTCAAACTACAGGCCATGGCATAAGGGATGTCTCAGCCAATGTTGACCAGAGTTTTGTCTGCCCTGCTGAAACACATGGCCAGCTACATCGTATTCCCCCAGGTGGAGGATTTGCCCACAGAGAATGCTGACTTCTATGCCCTGTGACATATCCCCAACATTATTGGTGCCATTGATGGGACACATGTGGCATTTGTCCCCCACCGCAAAAATGAACAAGTGTACAGAAATATAAAAAGCTACCATTTGATGAATGTGCAAATGGTGTGTTTTGCGGACCACTACATCTCCCATGTGAATGCCTAGTATCCTGGCTCTGTGCATGACGCCTATATTTTGAGGATTAGCAGTATCCCTTATGTGATGGGCCAACTCAAGAGGCACCGGGTGTGGCTAATAGGTGAGCCCAAGGTCCCCACATAGTATGAGTAGGTGTCTGGGTATGCTAAAACAAAGGGGGCGAGCCTTTGAGGCTCACCGCCAGGTGTTACAGTTCCTGCAGGGGGAGGTGAAAAACACCTCCACCCAGTACAGGCTTTGTTACTAGCCACAGAGTGACAAAGGCACTCTCCCCATGTGGCCAGCAACATGTCTGGTGTGTGGCAGGCTGCTAAAACTAGTCAGCCAACACTGGAAGTCGGTTAAGGTTTCAGGGGGCATCTCTAAGATGCCCTCTGGGGTGTATGTTACAATAAAATGTACACTGGCATCAGTGTGCATTTATTATGCTGAGAAGTTTGATACCAAACTTCACAGTTTTCAGTGTAGCCATTATGGTGCTGTGGAGTTCATGCGTGACAGACTCCCAGACCATATACTCTTATGGCTACCCTGCACTTACAATGTCTAAGGTTTTGCTTAGACACTGTAGGGGCATAGTGCTCATGCACTTATGCCCTCACCTATGGTATAGTGCACCCTGCCTTAGGGCTGTAAGGCCTGCTAGAGGGGTGATTTATCTATACCTATAGGCAGTGTGAGGTTGGCATGGCACCCTGAGGGGAGAGCCATGTCGACTTAGTCATTTTATCCCCACCAGCACACACAAGCTGGCAGCAGTGTGTCTGTGCTGAGTGAGGGGTCCCTAGGGTGGCATAAGACATGCTGCAGCCCTTAGAGACCTTCCCTGGCATCAGGGCCCTTGGTACCAGAGGTACCAGTTACAAGGGACTTACCTGGATGCCAGGGTGTGCCAATTGTGGAAACAAAAGTACAGGTTAGGGAAAGAACACTGGTGCTGGGGCCTGGTTAGCAGGCCTCAGCACACTTTCAAATCATAACTTGGCATCAGCAAAGGCAAAAAGTCAGGGGGTAACCATGCCAAGGAGGCATTTCCTTACACAACCCCCCCCCAAACGAAAGCGGATGAGACTAACCTTGCCCAAGAGAGTCTTCATTTTCTAAGTGGAAGAACCTGGAAAGGCCATCTGCATTGGCACGGGCAGTCCCAGGTCTGTGTTCCACTATAAAGTCCATTCCCTGTAGGGAGATGGACCACCTCAACAGTTTTGGATTTTCACCTTTCATTTGCATTAGCCATCTGAGAGGTCTGTGGTCAGTCTGAACTACAAAGTGAGTACCAAAGAGGTATGGTCTCAGCTTCTTCAGGGACCAAACCACAGCAAAGGCCTCCCTCTCAATGGCACTCCAACGCTGCTCCCTGGGGAGTAACCTCCTGCTAATGAAAGCAACAGGCTGGTCAAGGCCATCATCATTTGTTTGGGACAAAACTGCCCCTATCCCATGTTCAGAGGCATCAGTCTGCACAATGAACTGCTTGGAGTAATCTGGAGCTTTTAGAACTGGTGCTGTGCACATTGCTTGTTTCAGGGTGTCAAAGGCCTGTTGACATTCTACAGTCCAGTTTACCTTCTTGGGCATTTTTCTTGGAGGTAAGTTCTCTGAGGGGTGTCACTATGGATCCATATCCCTTCACAAACCTCCTGTAGTACCCAGTCAAGCCAAGGAATGCCCTGACTTGAGTCTGGGTTTTTGGAGCTGCCCAGTCCAGAATAGTCTTGATCTTAGGCTGGAGTGGCTGAACTTGGCCTCCACCTAGAAGGTGTCCCAAGTAAACCACAGTTCCCTGCCCTATCTGGCATTTGGATGCCTTGATAGAGAGGCCTGCTGCTTGCAGAGCCTTCAAAACCTTCTTCAGGTGGACCAGGTGATCCTGCCAGTTGGAGCTAAAGACAGCAATATCGTCAAGATAAGCTGCACTAAAGGACTCCAAGCCAGCAAGGACTTGATTCACCAACCTTTGGAAGGTGGCAGGGGCATTCTTTAAACCAAAAGGCATAACAGTAAACCTATAATGCCCATCCGGTGTGGAGAATGCTGTCTTTTCTTTTGCTCCTGGTGCCATTTTGATTTGCCAGTACCCTGCTGTCAAGTCAAAGGTACTTAAGTATTTGGCAGCACCTAGTTTGTCTGTCAATTCATCTGCCCTTGGAATGGGATGGGCATCTGTCTTGGTGACAGAATTAAGTCCTCTGTAGTCCGCACAGAACCTCATCTCTCTCTTTCCATCTTTGGTGTGAGGTTTGGGGACTAAGACCACTGGGCTAGCCCAGGGGCTGTCGGAGTGCTCAATGAATCCCAATTCCAGCATCTTGTGGACTTCCACCTTGATGCTTTCCTTAACTTGGTCAGACTGTCTGAAAATGTTGTTTTTGACAGGCATGCTGTCTCCTGTGTCCACATCATGGGTACACAGGTGTGCCTGACCAGGGGTTAGGGAAAATAGCTCAGCAAACTGTTGAAAGACTTTCCTACAGTCAGATTGCTGTTGGCCAGAGAGGGTGTCTGAGTAGATCACTCCATCAACTGAGCCATCTTTTGGGTCTTTGGAGAGGAGATCAGGGAGAGGTTCACTCTTAGCTTCCTGGTCCTCATCTGTTACCATCAACAGATTCACATCTGCCCTGTCATGAAAGAGTTTGAGGCGGTTCACATGGATCACCCTTTTGGGGGTCCTGCTAGTGCCTAGGTCTACCTGGTAGGTGACCTGACTCTTCCTTTCTAGCACTGGCTAAGGGCCACTCCATCTGTCCTGAAGTGCCCTGGGAGCCACAGGCTCCAGAACCCAGGCTTTCTGCCCTGGTCGAAACTCAACCATAGCAACCTTTTGGTCACACCACAACTTCTGGAGTTGTTGGCTGACCTCAAGGTTTTTACTTGCCTTTTCCATATACTCTGCCATCCTTGAAGTAGGCCTAGTACATAGTCCACTATATCTTGTTTAGGCTCATGAAGAGGTCTCTCCCAGCCTTCTTTTACAAGAGCTAGTGGTGCCATTACAGGATGGCCCAACAGAAGTTCAAAGGGGGAAAACCCTACTCCCTTCTGAGGCACCTCTCTGTAGGGGAAAAGCAGACATGACAGGAGGACATCCATCTCCTTTTGAGTTTTTCAGGGAGCCCCATGATCATGCCTTTCTATGTCTTGTTAAATCTTTCTACAAGACCATTGGTTTGTGGATGGTATGGTGTGGTGAATTTGTAAGTCACCCCACACTCATTCCACATGTGTTTCAGGTATGCTGACATGAAGTTGGTACCCCTGTCAGACACCACCTCCTTAGGAAATCCCACTCTGGTAAAAATACCAATGAGTGCTTTGGCTACTGCAGGGGCAGTAGTCGACCTAAGGGGAATTGCTTCAGGGTGTCTAGTAGCATGATCCACTACTACTAATATGTATTTGTTCCCTGAGGCTGTGGGAGGTTCATGTGGACCCACTATGTCCACACCCACTCTTTCAAAGGGACCCCCACCACTGGAAGTGGAATGAGGGGGGCCTTTGGGTGTCCACCTGTCTTACCACTGGCTTGACAGGTGGCACCGGAGACACAAAACTCCTTGACCTTCTGGGACATGGTGGGCCAATAGAAGTGGTTGACTAATCTCTTCCACGTCTTGGTCTGTCCCAAATGCCCAGCAAGAGGAATATCATGAGCTAAGGTCAAAATGAACTCCCTAAACTCCTGAGGCACTACCACTCTCCTAGTGGCACCAGGTTTGGGATCTCTTGCCTCAGTGTAAAGGAGTCCATCTTCCCAATAGACTCTATGTGTTCCCGTTATTTTTCCTTTGGACTCTTCAGCAGCTTGCTGCCTAAGGCCTTCAAGAGAGGGACAGGTTTCTTGCCCCTTACACAACTGTTCCCTTGAGGGTCCCCCTGGGCCTGGGAGCTCAACCTGATAAGGTTCTAACTCCATGGGCTCAGTTCCCTCAGAGGGCAGAACTTCTTCCTGGGAAGAGAGGTTTTCTTTTTCTTGTTGTGTTGAAGCTGGTTCCCCAGTCTTCTTTCCTTTTCTCTTGGAGAGTTGGGCCCTTTTTCCAGGCTCCAATACCACTTTTTCACCCTGAGCCTTGCACTGTGCCCTTGTCTTGACACACACCAGTTCAGGGATACCCAGCATGGCTGCATGGGTTTTGAGTTCTACCTCAGCCCATGCTGAGGACTCCAGGTCATTTCCAAGCAAACAGTCTACAGTGATATTTGAGGAGACCACCACCTGTTTCAGGTCATTGACCCCTCCCCACTCTAAAGTTACCATAGCCATGGGATGTACTTTAGTCTGATTGTCAGCATTGGTGACTGGATAAGTTTGCCCAGCCAGGTATTGACCAGGGGAAACCAGTTTCTCTGTCACCATGGTGACACTGGCACCTGTATCCCTCAGGCCTTCTACACTTGTCCCATTAATTAAGAGTTGCTGCCTGTATTTTTGCATATTAGGGGGCCAGGCAGCCAGTATGGCTAAATCCACCCCACCCTCAGAGACTAGTATAGCTTCAGTGTGGACCCTGATTTGCTCTGGGCACACTGTTGATCGCACTTGGAGACTGGCAACTCCAGTGTTAGCTGGAGTAGAGTTAGAAGTGGAACCTTTCTTGGGACAGGCCTTGTCTCCAGTTTGGTGTCCTGGCTGATTACAGCTACGACACCACACCTTTTTGGGATCAAAGTTTTTACCCTTGTACCCAAAATTGGATTGTGAAGAGGCTCTGGACCCTCCCTCCTGAGCAGGTTTTTGGGGCCCTATAGAAGACTCTTTACTTTTTCCCTTGGATGTCTCAACACTCTTCCCCTGGGGAGTCTTTGTGACCCCTTTGTTTTGGTCACCCCCTGTGGAAGTCTTGGTCACCCTAGTCTTGACCCAATGGTCCGCCTTCTTTCCCAATTCTTGGGGAGAAATTGGTCCTAGGTCTACCAGATGCTGATGCAGTTTATCATTGAAACAATTACTTAACAGGTGTTCTTTCACAAATAAATTGTACAGCCCATCAATATCATTTACACCACTGCCTTGAATCAAACCATCCAGTGTTTTAACTGAGTAGTCAACAAAATCAACCCAGGTCTGGCTCGAGGATTTTTGACCACCCCTGAACCTAATTCTATACTCCTCAGTTGAGAATCCAAAGCCCTCAATCAGGGTAGCCTTCATGAGGTCATAGGATTCTGCATCTTTTCCAGAGAGTGTGAGGAGCCTATCCCTACACTTTCCAGTGAACATTTCCCAAAGGAGAGCACCCCAGTGAGATCTGTTTACTTTTCTGGTTCCACAAGCCCTCTCAAAAGCTGTGAACCATTTGGTGATGTCATCACCATCTTCATATTTAGTTACAATCCCTTTTGGGATTTTCAACATGTCAGGAGAATCTCTGACCCTATTTATGTTGCTGCCACCACTGATGGGACCAAAACCCATCTCTTGTCTTTCCCTTTCTATGGCTAGGAGCTGTCTCTCTAAAGCCAATCGTTTAACCATCCTGGCTAACAGGAGGTCATCTTCATTGAGGCTGCCCACAATGGTTCCAGAGTTGCCGGACTCTCCTGTGAGAGAAGCAGCATCTCTGACTATCACATTTGGAGTCAGGGTTTGAGAGACCCTGGGCTCCCTATCTAGGACTGGAGGTGGGAAATCCTCCAGGTCACTAGGGTCCCCCTCTGTGAGGCCATCATCAGGGGGGTTGGTTTTAGCAAACTCTGCCAAAAGCTCCTGGAGCTGTACTTTGGTAGGGTTTGAACCAGTTTTAATCTTTTTGATTTTGCAGAGAGACGTTAACTCTGACATCCTAAGATGCAGGTAAGGGGTGACGTTGAGTTCCATTACTATCTCTTCTGCATTAGACATTATGGGGGTCATTATGACCCTGGCGGAAGGTGGAGAAGCGGCGGTAAGCCCGCCAACAGGCTGGCGGTCTTTTTTTGGGAATTATGACCATGGCGGTTACCGCCATGGTCATCCGCCGGTTCTCCGTTCCGCCCGCCAGGGCGGAGACGACGGCTGGGCTGGAGACCGGGGTCTCCAGCCTGGCAGCCGTCACTATACCGCCGGCGGTATTTGGACCCGTCTGACCGCTATGGATTTCATGTGGTTTGGAACCGCCATGAAATCCATGGCGGTAAGCACTATCAGTGCCAGGGAATTCCTTCCCTGGCACAGATAGGGGTCTCCCCCACCTCCCACCCCCACCCGACTCTCTCCCCTACACCCCCACCACACCTGCCACCCCCCAAAGGTGGCAGGACCCCCCTCCCCACCCGACCCCCAACATCAGACATCACTCATTCACACACGACACGCACGCAGGCACCACCAACATCCACACACACAGTCAGACACGCACACCCACATTCAAACATACACGCACACATCCATACAGACATACCCACAGACATACACGCACTCATTCCCAAACACACAACACCCCCGCAAGCATACACGCACTCACACACCCCCTCTACATACACAGACGCACACCCCCATGCACGCACACAACACACAACACCCTCCCACCCCCCTCCTCTAACGGGCGATCGACTTACCTGGTCCGTCGATCCTCTGGGAGGGGACGGGATCCATGGGGGCTGCTCCGCCGACACCACACCGTCAACAGAACACCGCCACATCACAGGACGTTATTCCGTGGGCGGTGTTCTGTTGACGTGGCGGTGGAGGTGGAGCAACCTCAAACTTCCCCGCCGCCCGCCAGTATGGCTGTTGGCAGCTCTCCGTCCGAAAAAGGACGGAGAGCTGCCAACAGTCATAATATGCCGAGCGCAAAACCGCCACCACTGGCGGCCTTCAGCACGGCGGTCCCTCAGCGGTCTTTCAAAAAGACCGCTGAGGTCAAAATGACCCCCAATGTTTCTAAAAGTTGGAATACTTTTTAAGAATCTACAACTATCTCTAGAACTTAATTCAAACTTTTACAAAACTTTTAAACTCTAAAAGAAATGCTAACAGGGACTAACACAAGGCCCTAGCAGGACTTTTAAAAATTTAGAAAAATAGCTCAAATTTAAAAAATCAGTTTCTAATGACAATTTTTGGAACTTAGTCGTGTGATCAGGTATTGGCTGAGTAGTCCAGCAAATGCAAAGTCTTGTACCCCACCGCTGATCCACCAATGTAGGAAGTTGGCTCTGTATGTACTATTTCAAAGTAAGAAGTAGCATGCACAGAGTCCACGGGTTCCCCTTAGAGGTAAGATAGTGGCAAAAAGAGATAATTCTAATGCTCTATTTTGTGGTAGTGTGGTCGAGCAGTAGGCTTAACAGAGGGTAGTGTTAAGCATTTGTTGTTCACACACACAGGCAATAAATGAGGAACATACACTCAAAGACAATTCCATGCCAATAGGTTTTTGTATATACAAATATATTTTCTTAGTTTATTTTAAGAACCACAGGTTCACGATTTAAAAACAGTACTTTAAATTAAAGGTATTTCACTTAGAAACTTTAGGAACTTTGAATTAGCAAAATGGCATATACAGTTTTCACACAAATGGCAATAAGCTATTTTAAAACTAGACACAGTGCAATTTTCAACAGTTCCTGGGGGAGGTAAGTGTTTGTTAGTTTTGCAGGTAAGTAAACCACCTACAGGGTTCAAAGTTGGGTCCAAGGTAGCCCACCTTTGGGGGTTCAGAGCAACCCCAAAGTTACCACACCAGCAGCTCAGGGCCGGTCAGGTGCAGAGGTCAAAGTGGTGCCCAAAACGCATAGGCTTCAATGGAGAAGGGGGTGCCCCAGTTCCAGTCTGCCAGCAGGTAAGTGCCCGCGTCTTCGGAGGGCAGACCAGGGGGGTTTTGTAGGGCACCGGGGGAGACACAAGTCAGCACAAAAAGTACACCCTCAGCGGCACGGGGGCGGCAGGGTGCAGTGTGCAAACAGGCGTCGGGTTTGCAATGTAATCCAATGGGAGACCTAGGGGTCTCTTCAGCGATGCAGGCAAGGGGGGGGGGCTCCTCGGGGTAGCCACCACCTGGGCAAGGGAGAGGGCCGCCTGGGGGTCGCTCCTGCACTGGAGGTCGGATCCTTCAGGTCCTGGGGGCTGCGGGTGAAGTGTCCTTACCAGGCGTCGGGTCTTTGAAGCAGGCAGTCGCGGTCAGGGGTAGCCTCTGGATTCCCTCTGCAGGCGTCACTGTGGGGGTCAGGGGGGTCAACTCCGGCTACTCACAGGCTCGCAGTCACCGGGGAGTCCTCCCTGTAGCGTTGTTTCTCCACAAGTTGAGCTGGGGGCGTTGGGTGCAGAGTGCAAAGTCTCACGCTTCCGGTGGGAAACGTGTGTTCTTTCAAAGTTGCTTCTTTCTTGGAGCAGAGCTGCTGTCCTCGGGAGTTCTTGGTCTTTTTAGATGCAGGGTAGTCCTCTGAAGCTTCAGAGGTTGCTGGACCCTGTGGAACGCGTCGCTGGAGCAGTTCTTTTGAAGTGGTGAGACAGGCCCGTAGAGCTGGGGCCAAAGCAGTTGGTGTCTCCGTCTTCTCTGCAGGTTTTTCAGCTCAGCAGTCCTTCTTCGTCTTAGGTTGCAGGAATCTATCTTGCTGTGTTCTGGGAGCCCCTAAATACTCGATTTAGGGGTGTGTTTAGGTCTGGGGGTTAGTAGCCAATGGCTACTAGCCCTGAGGGTGGCTACACCCTCTTTGTGCCTCCTCCCTGAGGGGAGGGGGGCACATCCCTAATCCTATTGGGGGAATCCTCCATCTGCAAGATGGAGAATTTCTAAAAGTCAGAGTCACCTCAGCTCAGGACACCTTAGGGGCTGTCCTGACTGGCCAGTGACTCCTGCTTGTTTTTCTCATTATCTCCTCCGGCCTTGCTGCCAAAAGTGGGGCCGTGGCCGGAGGGGGCGGGCAACTCCACTAGCTGGAGTGCCCTGGGGTGCTGTAACAAAGGGGGTGAGCCTTTGAGGCTCACCGCCAGGTGTTACAGTTCCTGCAGGGGGAGGTGAGAAGCACCTCCACCCAGTACAGGCTTTGTTACTAGCCACAGAGTGACAAAGGCACTCTCCCCATGTGGCCAGCAACATGTCTGGTGTGTGGCAGGCTGCTAAAACTAGTCAGCCCACAATGGAAGTCGGTTAAGGTTTCAGGGGGCATCTCTAAGATGCCCTCTGGGGTGTATATTACAATAAAATGTACACTGGCATCAGTGTGCATTTATTGTGCTGAGTAGTTTGATACCAAACTTCACAGTTTTCAGTGTAGCCATTATGGTGCTGTGGAGTTCGTGCGTGACAGACTCCCAGACAATATACTCTTATGGCTACCCTGCACTTACAATGTCTAAGATTTTGCTTAGACACTGTAGGGGCATAGTGCTCATGAACTTATGCCCTCACCTATGGTATAGTGCACCCTGCCTTAGGGCTGTAAGGCCTGCTAGAGGGGTGAATTATCTATACCTATAGGCAGTGTGAGGTTGGCATGGCACCCTTAGGGGAGTGCCATGTCGACTTAGTCATTTTATCCCCACCAGCAGACACAAGCTGGCAGCAGTGTGTCTGTGCTGAGTGAGGGGTCCCCAGGATGGCATAAGACATGCTGCAGCCCTTAGAGACCTTCCCTGGCATCAGGGCCCTTGGTACCAGAGGTACCAGTTACAAGGGACTTACCTGGATGCCAGGGTGTGCCAATTGTGGAAACAAAAGTACAGGTTAGGGAAATAACACTGGTGCTGGGGCCTGGTTAGCAGGCCTCAGCACACTTTCAAATCATAACTTGGCATCAGCAAAGGCAAAAACTCAGGGGGTAACCTTGCAAAGGAGGCATTTCCTTACAGTGTTTATATAGGGGCCAAGGGTAGGTCGCTCCCCCTACCGCTGCAGCTCCACCAACCCAGGTTCCTGAGACCTCCTAGCAAGCCCAGCTAACTCACAGTAAGTACCCCCCCCCCCACCGCCCAGCCCCTCGCCCTGCCCCGCGCTACTCACCTCCTCTCCTGCTTCTTTTCTTCTTCTCTGTTCTTCCTCTGTGCTCTTCTTCTGTAGTCTTCATCTGTACTCTTCTTTCTCTCCTGCTCCCCGTCTTCTGTCTTCATCTGTGTGCTTCTCTCTCTCTCCTTTGCACCGCGACCTGCGTGTGCCTCTTCTTCTCTGTCCCTCTGCTTGGCTCTCCCCTCTGCTGCTCGTCGCTCCTCTTCTTCTTCACCTTCTTCTGTATTCTTCTGTCTTCTGCACTCCTCTTCTTCTTTACCTTCTTCTGTGTTCCTCTGTCGTCAGTCTTCGGCTCCTCTTCTGCTCCTCTTCTTCTTTTACCTGCTTCTGGGTTCTTCCCGCGCCTGTCCTCCTGCTCCTGTCTCATCTCTCTCCCTCACTCGCCTCCCCCTCTCTAACACCCCTATCTACCTATATACCTATCTCTCCATCTTTCCCCCTCACTCGCCTCCTCCTCTGTAACCCCCCCATCTTCCTATCCTTTCACTCTACCTCTCCCCCTCACCCACCTCCACCTCTACAACCCCCCTCCCCTATCTTCCTAACCTTCCTCCTAATTCTCTTCCTAAACTCTTCCTAAACTCACCCCCACCACCCTTAACCCCCCATCTCTTCTCCCCTCTACCTGTCCCCCCTCCCTCCGCTTTCCCGCCGCCACCTCCTGCACGCCCCGCCCCCCCAGCTCCCATTCGTCGCCCCACTCCCGTCCCCTGCCCCCAGCTGACCCCTCCCCCCCTCCTCCCTCTTATGGGGCCGCTGCGCGACAGAGCTAGCGACCCTTGACCCAGGGGTAGGTCGCTCCCCCTGCCGCTGCAGCTCCACCAGCCCAGGTTCCTGAGACCTCCTAGCAAGCCCAGCTACCTCACAGTAAGTACCCCCCCCACCGCCCAGCCCTTCGCCCTGCCCCGCGCTACTCGCCTCCTCTCCTGCTTCTTTTCTTCTTCTCTGTTCTTCCTCTGTGCTCTTCTTCTGTAGTCTTCATCTTTACTCTTATTTCTCTCCTGCTCCCCGTCTTCTGTCTTCATCTGTGTGCTTCTCTCTCTCTCCTTTGCACCGCGACCTGCGTGTGCCTCTTCTTCTCTGTCCCTCTGCTTGGCTCTTCCCTCTGCTGCTCGTCGCTCCTCTTCTTCTTCACCTTCTGTATTCTTCTGTCTTCTGCGCTCCTCTTCTTCTTTACCTTCTTCTGTGTTCTTCTGTTCTTCAGCTCCTCTTCTTCTTTACCTTCTTCTGTGTTCCTCTGTCTTCAGTCTTCGGCTCCTCTTCTGCTCCTCTTCTTCTTTTACCTGCTTCTGGGTTCTTCCCGCGCCTGTCCTCCTGCTCCTGTCTCATCTCTCTCCCTCACTCGCCTCCCCCTCTCTAACACCCCTATCTACCTATCTACCTATCTCTCCATCTTTCCCCCTCACTCGCCTCCTCCTCTGTAACCCCCCCATCTTCCTATCCTTTCACTCTACCTCTCCCCCTCACCCACCTCCACCTCTTCAACCCCGCCTCCCCTATCTTCCTAACCTTCCTCCTAACTCTCTTCCTAAACTCTTCCTAAACTCACCCCCCACTACCCTTAACCCCCCACCCCATCTCTTCTCCCCTATACCTGTCCCCCCTCCCTCTGCTTTCCCGCCGCCACCTCCTGCACGCCCCACCCCCCCAGCTCCCATTCGTCGCCCCACTCCCGCCCCCAGCTGACCCCTCTCCCCCCTCCCTCTTATGGCGCCCGCTGCGCCAAAGGCGCACCAAAGGCAAGCCCGTCTGCGCCCGTCTGCGCCTGGCCCGCGCCCAGCGCCACGACCCCTGGTCCTCAGCACTCCCAAACCCCGCTACACGGCTACGACCCCATCACCCTCCAAGCCCTCAACCCAGGGCGCTCCAGCACCTGCTTCCAAGCTAACCCGAAACGTACCCATGGACCTTTCGCATGTCACACCTGCAAACTTACCTTCCACCACGAAACTACCACGACCACCAGCCCCCGCGCCATCAACCACCTCAAATGCATCCTGGTCAATGCTCGATCCGTCCACAAGCACGCCGTTGAACTCTGGGACCTCCTGGACTCCACAGCACCAGACGTCGCCTTCATCACGGAGACCTGGATGAACGCCGCTTCGGCCCCCGACATCGCCATAGCCATCCCCGAAGGCTACAAGATTTCCAGGAAAGACCGCACCATCCAAGTAGGAGGAGGACTCGCCATCGTCTTCAAAGACTCCATCAGTGTCACCACCTCCACCGAAGACACCCCCCTCGCCACCGAGCACCTGCACTTCCAGATCCGCACTGACCCCAGGACCACCCTCAGAGGATCCCTCATCTACCGCCCCCCCGGACCGCGCGCCCTCTTCAGCGACTCCATCACCGACTTCATCTCCCCGCACGCCCTCGCCTCGCCAGACTACATCCTCCTCGGCGACCACAACTTCCATCTAGAACAGAACAACGACCCCAACACCACCGCCCTGCTCGACAACCTCGCCAACCTCTGCCTCAAGCAACTGGTGAACACCCCCACCCACATCGCCGGACACACGCTTGACCCCATCTTCTCCGCCAGCAAACACGTCTCCTTCAGCCACACCTCCGCTCTACACTGGACCGACCACAGTTGTGTCCACTTCACCTTCCGACGCGAGACCCGCCACCTCCGCACTCAACCCATCCCTCGTCGACAGTGGAACAAAATCCCCGAAGAACAGCTTTTCTCCACGCTCATCGACAACCAACCTACCTTCACTGCCGACCCCAACGACGCAGCCCTCAGCCTCACGAACTGGATCACCAACTGCGCAGACAACCTCGCTCCCCTCAGACGCCTTCCAAGACAGGCCAACACCAAAAAACCTCTCTGGTTCTCTGACACCCTTAAGAAATCAAAGAAAACCTGTCGCGCCCTCGAGAAAGCCTGCCGTAAGGACCACACCGCTGACAACATGACCGCCCTCAAGAACGCTACCCGCGAACACCACCACCTGATCCGAGCAGCCAAAAGGAATTTCTTCACAAAAACAGCCACAACAGCAGAGAACTCTTCAGCATCGTAAAAGAGTTCTCCAACCCCAACGCCAACGCCATCACGCCCTCAAAAGACCTGTGCAACTCCCTCGCCGCCTTCTTCCATCGTAAGATTACCGACCTACACGACAGCTTCGGACACCAGACCCAGCCGACCAACACTGAACCCACACCCCCAGCCATCACCCTCAACGCCTGGACCCACATCAATACAGAAGAAACCAAAACCACCATGAACTCAATCCACTCCGGTGCCCCCTCGGACCCCTGCCCACACTTCATCTTCAATAAAGCCGACGACATCATCACCCCGCACCTCCAGACCATCATCAACTCCTCGTTTTCGTCTGCTACCTTCCCCGAAAGCTGGAAACACGCTGAAGTCAACGCCCTACTGAAGAAACCTACGGCTGACCCAAGCGACCTGAAGAACTTCCGCCCCATCTCGCTCCTCCCCTTCCCTGCCAAAGTCATAGAGAAGACCGTCAACAAGCAGCTTACCAACTTCCTTGAAGACAACAACCTTCTCGACCCCTCACAATCCGGATTCCGAGCCTACCACAGCACTGAAACCGCCCTCATCTCAGTCACAGACGACATCAGAACCCTGATGGACAACGGTGAAACAGTCGCCCTCATCCTCCTCGACCTCTCGGCTGCCTTCGACACCGTCTGTCACCGCACCCTAATAACCCGCCTTCGCTCCACCGGGATCCAAGGCCAGGCCCTGGACTGGATCGCCTCCTTTCTCTCAAACCGCTCTCAAAGAGTCTACCTCCCACCTTTTCGCTCAGACCCCACCGAGATCATCTGCGGCGTCCCTCAAGGCTCCTCGCTCAGCCCGACACTCACAGACTCACACGTGCAACTATTCAGGACCTTTCGCATTACTGGATCCTGCACTAACTCAGGGAAATCGTAATCAGCATGCCATTCCAACTGAAGTGCAGGTGGTCTCCGCACTCCATTTCCTGTCCACGGGCTCATTTCAAGTGACAGTGGGCATGGGTGCTGGTTTTTCACAGCCAATGTTCAGCCAGGCACTGACAAGATTTCTGAATGCATTTGTACAACATCTGCAATCCTATGTGAAGTTTCCCCAAAGTACTGACCTCCCTGCCATCAAGTCTGACTTCTATGCCTTTGCCAACATTCCCCATGTCATAGGTGCCATTGATGGCACACACATAGCTATCATCCCCCCAAGAGTGAGTGAACAGGTGTACAGAAACAGGAAGAACTTTCACTCCATGACCATCCAATTGGTATGTACTGCAGACCAGTACATTTCCCATGTGAATGCCATGTTTCCAGGTTCAGTCCACGATTCCTTTGTGTTGAGGAACAGTAGTGTGCCACAGAAGATGGAACATCTACAAGAGGACAGAGGTTGGATCATAGGTAAGTTTGCCTGTCACTAACTGACACATTGCAGAAAACTAGCCTGTCTGACTAAGGGACATTACAATGACGACTCTGTATTGGACCATTTACTAGGTGATTCTGGCTATCCCAACTTGCGTTGGCTCCTGACACCAGTGAGGAATCCTAGGATGGATGCAGAGAGGAATTACAATGAGTCTCATGGACATACTAGGAGGGTAATAGAGCGAACTATAGGTCTCCTGAAGGCAAGATTCCGGTGTCTACATATCTCTGGGGGTTCCCTGGCCTATGGGCCTGAAAAGGTGTGTAGAATAGTGGTGGCCTGCTGCATGCTGCACAACGCAGCAGTGAGATATTCTATCCCCCTCTTGGAGGTGGAAGGTGCTATAGGTCCTGATGAGCTACCTCAGAGAGGTGAGGGGAGTGATGGTGAGGATGAGGATGAGGAAGGGGAAGATGTCAATCCCAGGAAGCAACTGATTCAACTCTACTTCCAATAACTGTGTGGGACTTAAGCCTGTCATTGGGGTTATTGACTAATACTGTCAGTGTGCTCTATCATATAGGGGGGTTGGTCATGAAAGGCTATACATGGCCCACTTCTGCATGGTATTGACTGAATATATATGCATTCCCTTCTGCCACCATTTGGGCACACAGAACTACCATCATGCACATAATTGACAGTAAAGTTGTTCTCTGCCAGTTGCATCTATACTCCACTTTGTTCACAATATAAGACAGGGGACAGTGTTACAGGTGTGAAAATGTGTTTTATTGGAAGAAGTGAGTGAATTGTTCTGTATACAGTGATGGGAGTCGTAAGGGTGGAGGATCCTCAAAACCAACTTGGTGGCAGCCTTGTTGGATAGTATTGATGGGTCCGTTTTGTCGAACAGTACTTCAAATTGCCCTCAGCTAAGTGTTGCTGGGGAATTGGTGGGGTGGTTGCTTTGCATTTGTAGCAGAGCCAATTGTTGGAGGGGGCCTTCTTCTTAGCTGGGTTTCCAGTGCCATATCTTGGCCTAAGAGTAGGTTTGGGCGCCTGCTGTGGAGCTTCTTGGGGTGACATGTTTGGCCCTTGGGTTTCCTGTGAGGGTATTTCCTGGGATGTTTCTGCTGCTTGGGTCATCTGATGCTGTTTGTCCAGGGCTGTTGTGGGGCCTCTTGTCCGGTGTGGATGCCAGACTGGTTTTTGATCAACTGCAGCAGTGCTCCTGCTATGGTGGCCATTGTGGCATTGTGCTCTTTCCACTGCTCCATGGCCTGTTGGTGTTGTTCCTGCTGCATCCTCTGACTTTGCTCCAGGGTGGACACAATCTGTGCCAACCTGTCTTGGGTATGTTGGTAGTCCCCCAATACCTCTGATATAACATCCTGGGCTGCTGCATCCATCCTGTGGCCTCCCCCCTGGCCCACTGAGACCCTTGAACTTGCCCTAGCCCCCTGTGCCTGTGTCCCCTGCACAGGTCTGGCAGAGCCACTTGTACTGGGGCCCTCACCTTCCTGCATGTTGGGAGTGGGAGACTGTGGCCTCTGTAGCTCTATTCCACCAGTCTGTGCCCTGGGTACAATGTTGTGGGTACGCCTGCCCTGGGCTGCTGGTCTCGACTGGGTAGTAGGAGTGACAGTGGTTTCCTGGGTGGGGCTGCTGCATGGTGAGAATCCAGGACTGTGTTAGGGGCCTGCCTGCTCATCAGTGTCCAGGGATCCTTCGCCAGTGTCTTGTGAGGTGCTTCTGTCTCCCTGGAGGGCAGTGGCACTCCTTGTCCCGTCCGTTAGGGTTGCATGGGTGGTGGTGCCTGTTGGGGGACATAGACATGTTTGTTACATACGAATGTAGGCTTGAGGTGTACAGGACTGGGCTATTTTGTGCTGGTGTTACTTTCAGTGGCCTTCCAGGGTGCCTTTGTGAGGTTGACATTGCATTTAACACCAGTGTGGGGTTGCAATGGGGTGGGGGTATTGTTCCATTGTGGGTATGTGCAGGGGTGGGTGGCTGTGCACAGCGGGAGTGATGTGGCCCTGTTAGTGGGTTTGAGGTCATGCAGGGGGGTGGATGTAGTGGGTGATGGCTGGGTGGGGTGTAGGTCCGTGTGGGTGGGGTGGGGTGGTGCATGCATTGCAGCTGTGGTGTATGTGGGGTAATTGTAGATGACTTACCCGAGTCCATTCCTCCTGTGAGTCCCTCTGGGTGCAGGATGGCCAGTACCTTTTCCTCCCAGTCGGTGTAGTCGGGTGGTGTTGGTGGCGGTCCTCCCCCAGTCTTCTGCACTGCGATGTGGTGCCTGGATGCCATGCCACAGACCTTCCCCCACAGGTCATTCCATCTCTTCCGGATGTTGTCCCTGGTGCGTGGATGGTGTCCCACTGCATTCACCCTGTTCACAATGGTCTGCCACAGCTCCAATTTCCGGGCGATGGGTGTGTGCTGCACCTCGGACCCGAAGATTTGTGGCTCCACCTTCAGGATCTCGTCCACCATGGTCTTTAACTCCCTTTCGGTGAAGCGTGGATTTTTTTTGGGGGGCGTGGAGAGTGTGGTGGATGGTGTCGGGACTGGGGACGAGGTAAGGGTGCTCTTCTGTGGGTTGGTGTGCATCTCCTGTATGCTGGCATTCGCTGTCTGGCTCTGGTGCTCTCTGTCTTTTTGTCCTGCTTTCGTTGCAAGGGATTGTGGGGTGTGTCTGGGGGTGTTGTATGGGGTTCTGGATGTGTGTCAGGTGTGTGGGTGATACACCTATCCAATGTGTGCACTTCTTGCTGTTGAGTCCACTTGCCGCCCGTGGCGGTCGCAGCTGCCAATGGTCGTCCGACCTCCACTGTCCGCCGAGGTGATTTGTGCATCATTATTTGGAGGGCGGGATGTGGGTGTGCTTGGTGGGGGTGGGGTGGGCCGGGATTCCCGCTGACAGAGTCATGGCGGGGAGTGGTGGTCTGGGAATTATTGGCGGGATTGGGTTTTTTGTTCATTATATGGTGGGTTTCCATTCACCGCCAACGGCGGGATTCTGTTCACCGCCGACACGGCAGTCTTTCCCGCCATGTTCATAATGACAGCCTTAGTATTATTATGAGTTAATTTGAGCCGCGGATATGTGAGTTTGTTAGTTAGATTGACTGGAGTAATGGAGGGGTGGAGGAGGGAAGAATCCAGAAGTGTTAATTGGGAGCTTATGGTAATAGGATTTAGGCTTGGGATGAGTAAAGGGGGGATGAAGGAGGGAAGAGTCTGTAGAAAGGGTTAAGGAGATCATAGTAGCAGGGTGAGAAACATGAGGGAGAATATAGTAGGGTTGTTTGGGAGATCATGGTAGTAAAGTGAGGTTTGGATGAGTTAGATGTGGAAGCGGAGGGAAGAGCTTAAGCAGAGTTATTTAGGATTTGAAAGTAGTAGAATGGATTTGGGATGAGTCAGAGTGGGAATGGAGGATAGATTGATAGAGATATGACATATGGTGATGGGTAGATAAGTGTGATATAAGATGAGAGCAGGGATTCATAAGTATCTTATAACAAGTTATCTAGGAGTTATGCAATGACCTATGAACATGTTAAGCATAGAATAACATACACACATATATATTTATATATATATATATATATATATATATACACATACACACATGAATACACACACATATGCACACACATATATGTACATACATATTTAAACCATGAGAAAATATACATTAGTTAAACAGGTTTAAAGAGTGTGTGTGTAGTTTATAATTATGACATAGTAGCGATACATATTTTCTAAAGAACTATATGTAACTAGAATATACACATAATCAGATAAAAAATATTTATCAACATAGGCATATACAGTCCATAGCTGTTTGAATATGGTGGTTATGAAGAAAAGAGCCAACTCTTGAGTAGTTTTCTGAAGACAAGATAGTTATCTGTGGCTCTTATAGTTGGGGGTAATGAATTCCATAGTTTGGCTGCTTGAACGGAGAAGGGTGTACCACCTATTGCCTTTTTCTTGTATGGTGGTGTTCTAAGGCGGGGTGCTAATCTTGAGCGGAGGTTTCTTTGTTGAGTGTATTTGGTTATTTTGTTTCTGATAAAAAGCGGTCCTGTTCCATGTATAGCTTTGTGGGTGATACAAAGCAGCTTGGAAGTGCATCTTCTGGCAACCGGTAATCAGTGTAGTGCTCTCAAGGCAGGGGAGATGTGGGCTTGTGGCTTTACATGTAATAGTAGCCTGGCAGCGGAGTTCTGAATACGTTGTAGTTTTTTCATAATAGATAGAGATGATCCATGGTAGAGGCCATTGGCATAATCCAGTTTGGATAGTACCAGCGAGAAAGTATCTTGCACCTTGTGTGGAAATCCGGGTGGGGGAAGATGCGTCGTAGAGTCTTCAAGGTGATGAAGCTTGTTTGTGCTAATTTGTCTACTTGGGCATTCATAGTTAACTTGGAGTCCATGGTGATTCCAAGGTTTTTAACTTCCTTGGATAATTGGGGAGGTGGTCCGAGATTGTCAGGCCAGGCGCACAGTGGGTTGTAACATTTCCAGTCACCACATATGAGTATTTCTGGTTTGGAGGCATTTAGTTTGAGATGGCTCCAGGTCATCCACTGATCAAAGGCTCTGAGGCAACTAAAGATTTCTGAGTTTTCAATGTTTTGGGGGCATTCTAATTTAAGTAGTATTTGTGTGTCATCTGCATAGTTGTAGCATGTGAGATGAAAATCATTGATCAGTTCTGGTAATGATATCATGTAGATGTTGAAAAGCAAAGGTGAGATGATTGATCCTTGGGGGACTCCTGCTTTTGTGAGGTAGGGTTTGGATGAGAAGGGGGAAGAATAGATATTAGATCTTTTTTGAAGGTAGGATGTAATCCACTTGAGAGCTTTCCCTTCTATGCCGGCTTCATGGAGTCTTTGAATTAGAGTGTCATGGTCAACCATATCAAAGGCAGCTGAGAGGTCCAAGAGTAGTAGTGCAGCAACTCCATTGCAGTCAACTGTGTTTTTAAGATCATCCCAGATTGCTACAAGTGCCGATTCAGTGCCTCTTCCTGGGCGGAATCCAGTTTGGAAGTCTGAAAGTGTAGAATTGTCTTCAATGAATTGTGACATCTGGGCGAATGCTGCTCTTTCTATCAGTTTGCCCAGGAAAGGTCCATTTGTGATTGGTCTGTAGTTGTTGGGGTCTTGCGGGTCTACGTTTGTTTTCTTTAATAACGGTTGTACGTATGCCTTTTTCAGGTCTACAGGAAAGGTTCCTGTAGTTATAGAGTTGTTGATGATTCTTCTTACAGGTGTGGCAGCAGAAGTAGATAAAAGAATGCTCTTGAAGATGTGTAGTGGACAAGGGTCAGAAGGGCAACCGGAAGGTCTGCTTGCTTTGACCAAATCCATAAATTCACCTTGGGATATTTGTTTGAAGGACTGTAGAGGCTGGGTTGGTTTATTCTCAGAGGGTATTTTAGGAAAGGGGTTGGTGCTGATGGTTTTCTTCTGTTTTAAATAGGAGTCCAATGTGTCTGCCTTGGTTGTGTAATGAGTTGCCAGTTTGTTTATGAAATCTTAAGTAGTGGGATGACTTCCTTCCATACATGTAGGTTTTCGAAATTCATTGAGAATGTTATAAAAATTCTTTGGTTGTAGATTTAGCATTTTGAATTCTGCCTTTTTTCGCCTTTTTGATTGATGATTTTTATATTCTGTTAAGTTTGTGTAGCTGCAGTTTGTCTTGACTGTTGTTTGTTTTGAGCCAGGCCCGCTGCAACTTTCTGATTTGTTGCTTTATCTTTTTAAGTTCTGTGTTTCTCCAAGGTGTTGGTTTTCTTTTGTTGTGTTTAGTTTTTCTGAGTGGTATTAGGATATCAAAAGCTTCCTGTAGCCACTCATAAAGTTTTGGAACAGAATTAATTGTATCTAGATCTGTGTTGGCTGTTAGTTGTGTTTCTAAGTCATCAAATGTGAGTTTGCTCCAAGGTCGATAGGTGCATGTATGTAAGTAGTTGTGGGGTGTGTTGATTTGTGGAGTTTTATGTCGGAAAGTTATCAAATCGTGGTCTGACCATGTGATTGGCGTGATGCTATGAACGGTAACTAGTTTAGGCTTAGCAAAAATGACATCTAGGATGTGTCCAGTGATGTGTGTGGGATTGTGTACAATCTGATGTAGGTTCAATGAGACTAGGCCAGTGGTGATAGCTTTTGGATGGGGCATATTGGGTTTGTCAAACCAAATGTTTAGGTCCCCAAAGAATGCATAGGTTTGAGTATAATGTAATAAGATTTGAGACTGTATCTAGAAAAGCATCTGGGAATGTTGAGTTGTTAGGTAGAGGTCTGTAATGGAGGAGAAAGTTACAGGAGGAGGTTGGAGTAGGGTGGCATCTGGTGAGGAGGGCTTCACAACCTTGTATGGAAATGTTGTCTGTTTTACTGAGATGTATTGCCTGTTTGAATATAATAGCTAGTCCACCTCCTCTCTTGCCTATACGGTTTTGTGTGATGGTTTGATAGTTCAAAGGAAGGGATTCGTGCAACACTGGGGCCATGTCATCTCCCAACCATGATTCTGCTATGAATAGTAAGTCAGGTTGTGTGCCTGTGAGTAGGTCGTAGATGTGGTGCTTGTTTTTTGAGAATGACTGAGCATTTATGAGCTGGCAGTTTAGAAAAAGTGTGTTAGTGGCTGTGTTGTTTTGCTAAGGAGAAGGGTAAGCAGTATAATTTGAGCTTGGAGCATGTGTGTTGTTAGTTGTGATAACTGTGTGAGGGTCACAATAGTCTTGTTTTTCAATATAGTGTTCCTCTTCCAGCAGGTTTAGGAGGCTTTTTGTTGGGTCTGTCTGTGTGTGTGGGTGGTGGACTTGGTGGCTGAGAGAGACACGAAGAGTGTACTGTTTTTTGTAGGGTAGCCTTATTATGTAATAGACAAGGGGATGTGAAGTTGTTAAGAGTGGCATGTTGTTTATTTTGTTTGCGTCTGTTTAGTGTGGATGGAGTATGGGTAATGGGTGGCGGAGAAGCATGTGGATCATGATGTAAGGCTCTAAATTGTGCAATGGAGGAGAGGCGAGTGAATGAAAGTTGCTTGGTTGGGGTGCTTGTGGTAGGTGTTTGTGAAGAGTGAGAATGTAGGGGTAAAGATAGGACGGGATTTGTATTCTTTGTGTAGTCATGAGGGTGGGAGTGGGTGTGACGATAAGTATAATGAAAGTTTGTGTTGATTTGATGTGCTGATGTGTGTGGTCTGTATTGTTTTTGTGGAATAGTGAGAGGGGATATTGATGTGATTGTTTTCAGTGACGGATTTGTATGTGAGTTAGTGCTGGTGAGTGGAATTAGAGTCTTACAGGGGGTGTTGATGTGTTTTGGAGATGAATGTATGAGGTGTGTAAGAGGGAATGGATGTGTGTCAATGGAGTTTGTGTTAGTTGTAATGAGTGGAAGAGGTAAAATGTGTGGTGGAGTGTGAGGATTGTGTGGTTGTGTGTAATTGGTGAAGAGAGGGGAAGGGCGTTGTTATGATGAAACGTGGTCTGTGTGGAGCAAATACAGGATAGTGTTGTTGGTTTGTATGAACAGAGAGTGGGTATCTGGAAGGCTGAAAGTAATGTATAGTGTGGTTTTGTGTTGTGTGGGTGATGGCAGGTTATGTTACTGGGAGTGGACAGAGTAGTGTTTGCTGTGAGAATGCAGGGGTTTGACTATTGTAGCTGTGGAGGAGATGTGTATATGTGTTTTATAAGGGGTATAGTGTTGGACGATGGGACATAGCAATCTGTCTGCAGTCAGTTTGTAATGCACGAGTTGGATGTCTTTGCAGATAATGTGTTTGCATGTTGATGTATGTGTAGGGAGTAAAGTCATTTATGGTAAATGGTAAATTGGGCAGCATTTCTGGCCCTAGGCCCTACCAGTCCCGAACAGGCAACTGCCCCTGTCATTTCCGCCCCTAGCCTCAACGCCCGGGCTGAGACACCCTGAGCCCTAGGCTTAAATAGTCCTACTGGCCAATAGAAACCTAACCCTAACCAATCAGATTTGTAACCCAGATTCAAACAACCAATCACAACCCCAGCCCTAGAACCAGGAACCAATCAGAATCTCAGCCCTACGACCAATCACAACCCCAGCCCTAGAACCAGGAACCAATAGAAAGACCAGCCCACAACACCATATGCAACAACCAATAGGAACTTATATAAGGGGCAAGTTAACTGAAGTCCAGTCCCTGTGGGCATGGAGGAGGCAGCTTCTGTTCTAGTCAGAATCTCCTTGGATACAGACAGGCTGAATCCACACTTCCAAGCTAGCAGAGTCTACTTTTCAGGTAAGGTAGAGATTGTTTAAAAAACACTGAAATACTCATTGTCGCGCACTCTGAAATGTGTTGTTTTGAAGGCAAAAAAACAGGGGTTGAATACAGTTTTCAAACACAATTTAAATCACAGAAACAGATTAAGCAGTCTCCTAAACACACTCTGCAAGATGTATGTAGCCTTTTTACTTAGAAAAGAGGGGGGGGTTTATGCAGTCTTGTTCCACAGACTAGAAGGGAAATTCACACAGTCATGGCTAAAACAAAATACCACTTTAAAAGGACAAGCTGCCTGAACCAAAGAGAGTCTACAGTAAACAGGCACGGGTAGCAGTAAAAAAACACTTTAAAACAAATAATACTATTTCCCAGAAAAGTCTGGGGCTCCTTACCCAGGTCTTTTAGGAATCCTTGAACACTGGGCTTTATTAGGGCACAGGGAAAACGGCTGGGCTCACAAAATGGAGGTGGCTGTCTTGGCCTTCCCTCCACAAACTTTAGGGGCCAGAGCAGGTGTGGGAGGAGGGCTCAGGTTGCCTGGGACTCAGAGAGCCAATCAGCTAACTCCAGCCCCTGTGGGTAGGGAGGAAGCAGCTGCTGCCCTATTCAGAATCTCCTTGGATACAGACAGGCTGAATCCACACTTCCAAGCTAGCAGAGTCTACTTTCCAGGTAAGGGAGAGATTGTTTAAAAAAGACTGAAATACTGCTTGTCGCGCACACTGAAATGTGGCTTTTTGAAGGCAAAAAACAGGGGACGCAGGCAATTTCTAAACACAATTTAAATCACAGAAACAGATTAAGCAGTCTCCTAAACACACTCTGCAAGATGTATGTAGCCTCTTTACTTAGAAAAGAGGGGGGGCTTTTATGCAGTCTTGTGCCACAAACTAGAAGGGAAATTCACACAGTCACGGATAACAAAACACCACTTTAAAAGGTCAAGCTGCCTGAAACACAGAGTCTACAGTAAACAGGCATGGGTAGCAGTAAAAAACACTTTTAAACAAATAATAGTATTTCCCAGAAACGTCTGGGCTCCATACCTAGGTCTTTTAGGAATCCTGTGGATTGACAAAGGCAATCCTTTGCGTTTACTAAGCCCTACAAAGAAGTGATGAAATTTGTTGAGCATTAGATTGATGTGAACAACAGCGATAGTGGTGGCAAAGTGCATCAAGTGGAGCAGCTTAGCCAAGTCACTGCTGAGGAGCATCTCTGAGCCTTCTGATGCAACGAAGAATCTTGTGGCACTTGTTGACTTTCCGTGCAAGACAGAACAGTGAAGCACACCTTCCAGGGGAATAAGCAAGGAGCTGCCATAAGCAACAATTCAGGCTGCCATGGGTAGGAGGTCAGGTTCCGAGACCAGTGCTTGAAACTGGGATATTTAGAAAAAATGAGGCAAACCCAGTAACCCCTGGTCCAAGGTATACAAATGTAGCAAAGATATTTTGGCTCCCAAGGGGGAAGTGTAGCCCTTAACTTCTACAGCAAATAAATCTGTAACTCTTAAGACTGAATTAGGTTAGTCGAGTGAATCCAATATTGATTCAAAAACAATTTTTTTAGAAAAAATATCGCAAACATTTAAAGTATTTCAAAATATTTAGGTGATCCTAAAGTGACGGCGCAGTGCACATGATTTGTGTGAAAGAAAAAGTGGTGAAGTGTTATATACAGTATTTACAAGATTGTGGCTAAAAATAGTGATCTACATTCTAGGTGTCCAGAAGTCACTGTCCACATTAAACAATAACCCACAATGAATTATGCCGACGTTTCGTCTGTCCTGATGATTTGTTCTTATGTGTGGGGTCGAAACGTCAACATAATTCATTCTTTGAGGCAGAGGAGGGGCACCCAGTAGACAGAACTATAGAGTCCTGTTGGTGCGCTGGTCCAGCTCTAGCAGGTGCGTGAGGCGGGGCTGGGGTGGCATCCAGCATTCGATGGGGATAGAATGCTGGATTGCCAAGGCACACACTGTCACTCTATGAGCTTGCCCTCCCGGGGGGCTCCTGCACTGTGCTAGCAGCATGTGATTAAGTGCCTCCTTTTCCATATTTTTTCTCCATGGGTAGGGTCAATGTCAACCACCACAAGACGGGATCCACTGTCCTCATCACCAGTGTAGTAGATGGGCGAGGCCCCTGCCAGTGTGGCAACCATGAGGCAGCACACTGGACTCGGGTCAACATCCCTGGCATGTGTTTGAACATGATGCTTGCGAATCCTTTATTGGATCCTTGACCTGGTGCCTGAGGTCAGTGTGTGTTTGGGTGCATTCGTGTATGTATGCATCTTTCGCTATGGAGCATGCCCCCGTGACATGTTACAGAGAATCAGCACTAAGAACATTACCCACTTTCCCCTGGTGCAAAGCTCTTTTTAAGTCTGGCCTTTGAAACCGTGTTGGTATGTTTGCTGGACTATTGTTTCATGCAATAAATCCGTAAATAATATGCATAGGGTGCTACTGGTCAGCAATATTCATGCACTGGTCTGTTCAAATGTCAGTCACACATTGCTTCTACCACCACACCTTACAGCATGGGGCATGGGGCAGGAAACTTCCGCCGCTGGCTACCCCACGTTAGCATATGGCATTGTGATAGCGCGGACGTCTACTAACAAAACAGTGCACTTGAAGAGCAAGGCTCTTGGGACAATATTTCCTTTCATTTTATCATTGTTGGTATGTCCCTCGTTTTCTTCCTACCTGCTGTACATGTTTATTTTTATTTCCAGCACTGATAAAATGCCAGCACCATGAAGCACTGCAGAGAGGCTGCAGGTGCAGAATCTGCCCCGCGTGCCTTGTAGCACTGCCCGGGTGGACAGCGGTTAGCAGCACGAGGGGACTCCACAGCCGCAGCTGACCTCTCACACACAGTGTTAGCGGAACCACTGAGCCGATCTGTGTGAAAAGTCATATAACCTCTCGCTTCTCGGCGCACTCAACTCCGCAGCAGAAAGAAAAGAAACGGCTTCTGCTCAAATGCCTCGCGCTGTCTCCCTGCCAACAGAGGGCCCTTGCTTGGCACCGCTCGCCATCTTGTTTTAGTGCACTGCTTAACTTACAGTGTAAGTCTTTAGGTCATTAACTTGACTGATTCACGCATGGAATCCACTACAAATATGCCGCATTACAGCCAGAAAAATCCAGGGGACACGTGTTTAAACTGCTGTAGGAAAAAGACGTTCACTGGGATGTCTCTGGATGAGATGTGAACAAACATGTTACTAGGTCGTGCGAGGAAGACTTGCTTTTTAGAAGACATTTTAATACTCGCCACAAATGTAACCAGTCTTGTAAAGAGTAACATGGCTGTAATTAGAGGGGCGAGTTAATGCTCGTGAAGACACAACATCTGTGCTACGAGCACGAGCTTTACACTCCTTTCCCACTTGGACATATTTGTGTACAGTACTAACAAGTACTACACGCAGCACACAGTGTTGTGAATCTCCATTGAGGTCCATGCTGCCTCACCAAGTACTAACAGTATGATTCTATTCAATGATTCATTCCAGACATTGTAAGGCGCTACATATAGCCAATAATACAGCGTGCCTACGTTCTGCCTCCTGCCCAGGGTTACGGGAAAAATAAATGGGACAAATCCCTCATGTTAAATATTCTCTAATACTTGTGCTGTCATTTTCAAACAAAAACTTTACTAGCTTAACCTAAATTAATTTTCATCTTGCTTACTTTAAAGAATTGACTTGTCACAGTTAGTGGTGAAGTAGCTTAGCAGGTTGAGTGCAGGTGTCATCGTGTGCTTCCTTCCTTGGTTGATAAAAGTAGCAAGGTTGAGTCAGGTGATAACAACAGTTACACAAGAGCACAGGGCCTAGGCTAATGCCTCCTGTAAAGGAAACATTGTGAAGTGACAGTCAACAGACCTCGCCCCCCACCACCCCTCAACCGCCGAAATAGTACAGGACAACTCAGCATTGGGAGGCAGCCTGAAGAAAAATGATGACGCCATTTAATTTATTTAATACGCTGTAGCAGGGACAGTGTATGGTGGGGCAGGTTGGCGAGGTTTCATCTGTATATTGTTTGCTTATTCATTCACTGATATCTCACACACTGACCTTACAGCCAAAGCTAATGATGTTAGGTTATATATTGTGAATCGGTGTGGATCATGTGTACACAGTGTCTAGTCCATCAGCCCAGAACTGTTTATTGGTTTGATATTTTATATTTCAAGTTTACTGTTATGGTACGAAGACTATCCTTGTGAGTAGAGGTAGACGAGCCTGTAATAAACATGCCACAAATGTTTGTTTTTCACCAGATATTGGCCCCTACTTCGATGTACTGCATGGAATTTCGCTATTGTGGTTTCTGGGTTATTAGGTTTTTCCACACTCAGTATTTCCAGATTTGCAAAAGTCAGACCTGATTTTTAACAACCACCAATTTCGGCCACAAAAATTACATCAGGCTTTGGATACAGAAGCAGGGAAGCCTCATTTCCCTTTTTTATGACGAGGGGAAGCATCCAGTGATACTCCCTGCCAGACAATTCCCGCCCTTGCCTGCTCAGAATAGGTGGCAAGCGTATTCATTAAAAGCCACTTAACTGGTAATCTCGTGTGGTTTTACAACTAAAAAAAATTGTCCACTCATGATTATAGACCATTCCAGGGTGTTGAACTCGTAAGGGGATGGTCGTGGTGGGTGTGGATTTACTGTATAGTATTGGTAATAGCACATTGTGTACTTGCTATCTGTTGCGAGACTAAAAAAGGCCAGACCTAGAGGATTTTCTAATGCTTGTTTTGCATGTTTTGGATAATTTGAGTTTAAGCCCTTGTCTTCTACCACCCCCCCTGCGCCAACCCTTCCCTCCCCATATTCTAAGCCCATTTTTCCATGTTTCGCATAGCTCACACTGAGGGCCTTATTACAACTTTGACAGAGGGGTTTCCTCCATCACAAATGTGACGGATATCCCATCTACCGTATTATGATCCCATTATATTCTATAGAGATCGTAATACGTTGGACGGGATATCCGTCACATTTGTGGTGGTGGAAACACCTCCGTCAAGGTCGCAATAAGGCTCTTAATTCTTAACCTTTTTTAACTCACAAGGTATTCACGTCAAATTTGAGTCTCTTTTTACCAGCATCTTGGGAATACTAATGTACCATAGTCTTGTAGGTTCCCCTTTAGGGAACTGAGAAAACAGCCAAAACATAGCAAAGGTTTTTTATGATTTTTTGGGAACAAATGCAAACAATTGCTGTGCAAGAAAGCATTTCTGTTTTTTCCAGAAGTGGTTTTAATGAAAGGTTTGCTTTGCCAGGGGCACCATCTTGTTAGCTTTCAGGAACAAGCCCAGCTGTATATTAAAATAAAACATTTTTTCCCACTGTTGTTGCAGGCTTCTAAGACGTAGTCAATTTTTCTTGATTTTTGTGGTTTCAACCTGCTTGATGTTTGGAGTGGAAACAGGTTTAAAATCCATAGGTGATATTGGAAAGCTAGACATTTCTGAAAGTAGATAAACAACTGAATTCTGCAAGGGGTGTAGACCCCTCAAGGTTCTCCAAAATAAATTAATAATTGAATCTAAAAGATTATGAAAAGAATTAGGAAAAATAGACATTGGTGACAATGTTTTCATATACCATGTTTTCTCACAACAGCCGATTTACAAAAACTGTATACTGTTACATCTAATCGACCCTTTTAGTCGGTGGGGGGGATAGACAGGGTTTGTAGGTTCTTCAAAAACAGGCATTGATCAGAGCCAAAAACATAACTGTGGGTTATGATGATTTTTCATTGGGCACCAATCATAAAGCAAATCACATTGTAAAATATAATGAATGAAAAATGGGAATGGATGAAATCAATATATTTCTGAAATGGGCACAAGCTACTGAGTTTAGGAACAGTGGTTATTTATACTCTTCTGAATTTTGAATTACCCATATTATCTTCTAATTCAGAGGTAATTTTGCTCAATGTGTTCTCTCTTGCACACTGACTTCTATTTGGATATCAAACGTGCAGAGAAATCCAACTGGTAATAACAAATGCTCTTCTATTCTGTGGTCCCACAGGTTTCCCAATAAAAAATGGTGCCGCACTTGTGTGGTTGGACCTAGCAGTCTCAACACAAAGGACTCTAAAACACAAGCAGGACACATTATATTTCACCCAGCAAAATCAATGTGTTTTTTTAAACCAAACTGCAGAAATTTGGCCCTAGACCTAACTCAGCCAGGGAATTCTACCAAACCCAGACATTTCTGAAAACTAGACATCTAGGGGAGTCCAGGATGGTATAACTCATATGGATGTCACAACATATGTTTTTCTAGAAGGCCTTGCAAACCTCAAACTTTGGTTAAAACACATAGGGGGTCATTCCGACCCTGGCGGTAAATACCGCCAGGGCCGGGGACCGCAGGAGCACCGCCAAGAGGCTGGCGGTGCTCCCTTGGGCATTCTGACCGCGGCGGTTCGGCCGCGGTCAGAACAGGAAAACCGGCGGTCTCCCGCCGGTTTTCCGCTGCCCTGGGAATCCCCCATGGCGGCGCAGCTTGCTGCGCCGCCATGGGGGATTCCGACCCCCTCACCACCATCCTGTTCATGGCGGTTCCGCCCGCCAGGAACAGGATGGCGGTGAGGGGTGTCGTGGGGCCCCTGGGGGCCCCTGCAGTGCCCATGCCAATGGCATGGGCACTGCAGGGGCCCCCGTAAGAGGGCCCCACTTTGTATTTCAGTGTCTGCATTGCAGACACTGAAATACGCGACGGGTGCCACTGCACCCGTCGCACACCCTCCACTCCGCCGGCTCCATTCGGAGCCGGCATCCTCATGGAGGGCTGTTTCCCACTGGGCTGGCGGGCGGCCTTTTGGCGGTCGCCCGCCAGCCCAGTGGGAAACCCAGAATGACCGCCGCGGTCTTTTGACCGCGGTACGGTCTTCTGGCGGTTCCCTCCAGGCGGGTGGCTCCCGCCGCCCGCCGGGGTCAGAATGACCCCCATAATTTCTTCACTTTACTGTGAGCTAAAGTTCCAGACATTGCGGGGATCTGCAAAATTCCTACAACCCAGTGTTTCCACACTTCTCCTGATAAACAAATGTATCCCACCTTTGTGGCTGGACTTAAGGCCCACATCACAAAGTGCTCAAAAGACACTACATGGAAGTTCAAAAAAATCTAAGAAAAAAATCCTTCTGTTTTCCTGTATTAGTCTTGTAGGTAACTGGGTAATATTTTGGGCCCTAACTCAGCCACCACACAGGGAAAACTCCCAAACCCAGACATTTCTGAATACTAGATACCAAGAAGAGTCGAGGGTAATGTGACTTTTGTGGATCACACACAATTTTTTTTTTTACCGAGAAGGCCTGCCAAACCACCTCAAACTCTGGCTGAAAACAAATACATTTCTGATAATACTGTGAGGAGAAGTTCCAGAATCTGCAGAGATCCACAAAATTCCAACCACCTAGTGTTCACACATATCTCCTGATAAAATTGGTATTCCACATGCCTGGTTGAACAAAAAAACAACCCAAAACGAGACATCCCATTTGACCAGTCGAAAAGATTTCTTTGTTTGCAATGTGGTATCAATCGAATTTTAGATCTGTCTTGCCTGTCACTCAGGAAAACCTACTCGACCCAGAAATGTCTGTAAACTTGACATCCAGGATGGTGTGATTTGCATAACTCCCATAGCATTTTTTTTACCCAGAAGACCTTTCAAACCTCAAATGTTTTTACATTTTTCTCACATTTCTGAACGTGAAAGTTCAGGAAGCTGCAGGGACCACAACATTTCTACCTCATAGTGTTCACACACTATTTCCGATAAAAATAGTACCCTATTTTGTTTGACACAATACATTGCAAAACATGTCATGGAGACATCCCATTTCATAAATCTAAAACAACCCTTTTTTGACAATGTCAGTTGCTCTGGTTGTGTTTTTTACCCAGAAGATCTTGCAAACCACAAGTGTTGGCTACAAAACACACATTTTCCTCACATTTCTGTGAGGGAAAGTTCCGGAAACTGTGGGGAACCACAAACTCCTATCATCCAGTGTTCCTACGCTTCTCCTAATAAACACAGTATCCCACTTTTGAGGCTGTGCCTAATGCCTGTGAAAGGCAAAATAGGAACCATGTGAAGACCATAGAGACTCCACTAAGTCCTTATTCATTAAAATATTTTTGACATTGAGTAGGCTTCCTGCCCAGTAGGGCGAATTTGGGCAAGCTTCCATGCCCCCAGAAGGGCAGAAACCCTGAGTTTGGACATGGCACAATATCAGGGTGGGATGTCCCACCCCTTTTTGCCCCAGTGTAAAATCCAGGGTGTCTAGACGTTCTACCTCTTGGGGGCAAATGACGGCAAACTTCAAATTGAGGCAAACCTCCTATCTGCCCCAGGGATTGAAAACTCAATGGCTCTTCTGGGATGAGTGTTAGCCAACATGGGCTTCCCCCATCCTTTAGGGTTTTTTTTGCACCTTTTTAAAATCCCTAATGTCTATTGGGATTTATGCCCACCCACCCCATGGGCAAGACTGGGAAAAAATACCCTATTTGCTTCACGGGGACAAAAACCCTTTATTGCCTTTTTTGGGTTAGGGGCATGGCCCAATGCCAGGTGGATACCCCACCACTTTTTCCCCAGATGTAGCATCTATGATACCTAGTGAGCTTTCTACCCCCTCTAAGGGCAAATTAAGGGCACACCCCTGAATCAGGCCAAGCTATCTACCTGCCCCCCAGGGGACAGGAAAATATGATTTCTGTTTCTGTTGTGGGGTTATGGTCCATGCCAGAGTGGGCTGTCCAAATCATTTTCTTTGTTTTGGTTCAATTTTGAAAATCTTGGTGTCTAGTGGGCTTTCCACTCCCCTAGGGTGGGGGGCAAGTGGGGGAAACCCCTCACTCTGCCTCTTGGGGGTCCAAAAGTGTTTACTGCCCTTTCAGGAATGAGAGGCATAGCTCAATGTCAGGTGGAGTGCCCACTCATTTTGTTTGGAGCAATGTAAAATCCCTGATGTCATGGGGGCTTTTCTACCCTGGCACTGCTGAGAGCCGGGTGGGGCACACCTCTGAATCTGCCTCCCGGGGGAAGCATAAAGACTTTATTGTTCCTTTTGGAGTGATGGCATGACCCTATGTCAGGTTTGACTGACCCTCCCCCCATTCTTTATCTACAAAAAATAAATCTTTGGTGTCTAGTCGAATTTCTACCCTACTGAAGGCAGACTGGGGGACATCCTCAATTTGCCTTGCAGGAGCGGGGGGCAATAAACCTTCTTTCCTCCTTTTGAAGTGAGGCATGGCTCAATACCAGGGTGGGTTGGCCAACCCATTTTCTTGTTCCAGTTCAAATCCCTGGTGGCTGGTAGGCTTTCTGCCCCCACAGAGTGGCGCAGATTGGGGTGAATACTCTCTATGCCCCTCCTCCAGGACATCAGAAAAGACTGCACCTTTTGAGGAAGCTACGGTCCATAGCCCAAGGGGCCACTCATCACCACTAGATTATTCTTGAAGACGTGTTACACATAGTGCTCATGGGGCACATTAGGTGTGTGTGGACACTTTTTTGCACTCCTAGAGCACTATGGCATTAGGGGCCACATTCTGTAATACTGATAGTGATGCCACACATGTAGTATGCCCTTATGAGGTGTACTAAAAGTGTGCCACAAAAAGATTTGGTGATCTGATGACAGCACTCTGGGACTCAGGGATGAAGGGGGTCCCATGGAACTCCCAGTCACCCACCAGAGGCAGGTGCAATCACTCACTGTATCTGCTTGCAGGGGGACCCTTCTTTAAAATGCAGGTGGGTTGCACCTGCACAGAGAGAGACAGAGCAGCACTGAAGCAGACGTTCCGCATTGCATTGATCTTGCTGCCTCCAGGGCAATGTGAATTCACAGCTGCCCTGGCGACATAGTACTTATTGTAATATGTCACACTGTCTCTGTTTGCGGCTGGCACAACTGCCTAAAGGTGTGCAGTGGTACAAACAAAGACAATGCAGTTGATGTCTAGTGGTGTAGATTAATTCTTGGGGAAGCGTTTTCTTGGCAGCCCTGCTTGAACAAATGGGTAACCCCTTTGGGGGCAGCACCCAAGGGATTCCCAGCTGATACAGGTCTGTTTTTACCTCCCCATCTAAACTAACCAGGAGTGACCACTCTTGACATGGACACAACGTCTACAGCAACTAAAGAGTTAAAGGCTCGCTCAAGGCGTATCATATTATGCGGAACTTCCTTTACTTCAAACTCACAGCAGCCAATAACAGTACAAACTAAACTACACATAGGACATCTTTGTAAAAACTACACAACATTTGACACAGAAGTACCAATAATAACATCTCCAGTCAATAAAAGAAACTTCTCTTAGTAACTCTTCTTCTTTATATGTTGCTTACAGCAGCTGAGATAAGTGGCATTTCTTATTTCTTCTTGTTTCTAAAACCATTATATTAGTGAGTTGTTAATATGTTATGCGCATAGTATTGTGATTTTGCATTCACCGCCATGAGATAACACTGGCCCCTGAGTTTGACTGAGTGCTTTTCCCTTGTGGAGATGTGGGACAGAGTGGGAGGAACCATGTTCTGATCCTGACAGGAGGCCTACTTTTCTGATTGATCACCACTTCGGGAGTGCCACTGTTGAGACCAGTCCTATTTTTCACACTCATGTAGAGGGCCTCAGCCATTTTATACAGTCAAAAAAGCTCCAGCCAGCGCGCTCTTCAAACAGGGCTCACTTTACCAACTTTTACAGTGAGTTATTAGTCAACCACTTTTCCTCAATAAGTACTGGTAAATAATAGGTTATTTATTGCATAAAATTGTATCTGTATTGTTGTGCAAGGTAGAAGATCTTAGGTATGTGATACAGGACTTTGGCCCTCATTATGACATTGGCGGTAGATGCCGCTTACCGCCGTGATGACGGCTGCCAACATGCCGTCGCGGAGGCGAACATCTGTCCGCCATATTATGACACACACACACTATACCGACTGAATACTGCCACAAACACATATCCGCCAGACCAAAGGTTAGTGTTAAACTGTCAGTACGAACACCCATACCGTTACGCCAACAAAACAATGCCCACCACATTATGACCCACGAATCATCAGGGCGGACATTCAAGGGTGGTAAACTATTGGCGCGACATCTCGGCACGGGCAGAATGGCCACCCAAATATTAAACAACACAACATTGGCCAAAACTAAAATCACACACCTGACACTGATAAACACAAACACAGACCCACCCACAGCACTATAAAACACACACCCACATTACCTACAACCCTTTACGAACTTGAAAAATAGCCAGGAGATAGCCACGCAAATCACAGCAACAACTACACACACCACAAACAAACATCCATCTTGCACCCCACACCCCACCACATTGTTCAACACCCACTGCACAGCACACACCATACAACACCCATGCCCCCACAAAGGCACCCCCTTTTCACAGATGAGGAGTTGCGGGTCATGGTGGAGGAAATAGTCAGGGTAGAGTCACAGCTGTTTGGAGCACAGGTGCAGCAAATCTCTAATGCCAGGAACATGGAGCTATGGCGGAGAATTGTGGACAGGGTGAACGCCGTGGGACAGCATCCAAGAACAAGGGACAACATCAGGAAGAAGTGAAATGACCTACAGGGGAAAGTATGTTCCATGGCAGCAAGGCACAAGCTCGCCATCCAGAGGACTGACAGTAGACCCCCACTTCCTCCCACACAGCTGGCAGCATGGGAGTAGCAATATTGCATCCTAAGGGACTCACTGGAGTAGTCGAGGACCGGACACTGGTGAGTCAATATTTACTACCTATCACCCCCCTTACCTGCATGCCATCATACCCCCTCACCTGACTCCCATCACTCCATTCCATCCCACACAGTGCACCTACACAACCACCAATGCATGCACAGCATGGAGAACTTACAATCCCACAATACATCACCATTCACAAACGAAGGAGGCAGGGCAACAGCAACGATATTGGGGGAGCTAGTGATGCACAATATGTCACAGACATGAAGCACAATGCATCACTTACATCCGTACAGGTGCCCCAGCCAATTCCAGCAGTGAGGAGGTGGCACGATTATCCAGGCCCACAACAGAAGATGCCCCCAGTGATGATAGTAACTCTGGACTTCTGGATCTAGATGAACTACCTGGCCCATCAGGTACCACTGGTCAGTTGGCCATCCCAGCCCACTCCCATTCCACCACAGAGCCTCTCCCCACAGTATCCAACACCACAGCACCCACCCAATGTCCCCACACCTCTGTCCCTAGGACACGTCAATTAGCAGTGCACCCACCTGTACAGGGACCCTAGCCCACACCTCACAGCCAAGACAATCAGGGTACTGGGGTCAGTGGCAGTGGGTACACCATGCAGGGGACACAGGAACAGGGGGACAGGGACACTCAGAGGACAGCTGTGTGCCAGGGGGAGGACAGGCCCAGGAACCGACTGTCCAGGAGGCACTCACTAATGTCCTGGGGGCTTACCAACAATCCCAGGACAAGATGGGCCAGATTCTTAACTACATGCAGGCGAACCAGTGGCTGCAGGAGGTACACCATCAGGAGATCAGGAAAGATTTGCAGGCCCTCAACCCCACCATGGTCTCCATAGCAGGGGTGCTGGCTGATATGGCCAACATCATGAGGGAATATACAGCACACTAGCCAGTCAACTGAACAGCCCACCACATCTGCTGCAGCTAGTGGACAGGAGGCCCTGCCACAGGATACACAAGCCACCAGCACCCCTCCCCCATCAGAAGGTGAACCACCCCGCAAATGTTCACTGCGACCCAGACAGATGCCAGAGCCAGGAAATGAGACCCTCCGGAATGTCCCCTTTGTGTTCCACTGTCTCCCTTTGTCTACTTTGAAATGCCATTGCTCCCCTTCCTATGGCCCCTTGGACACTGGACCTGTGCTACAAACAGACTGGACCAATACCCTGGACCTACCTCTACCATCACCCCATTCTATTGCACTATTCCTTCTACAAATCACACCACAATAAAACACTCTTGAACACAACTTGAGTGATAGTGCTTTATGTGATGAAAATGTGCAATTATGTTAACAGTTACATCTTGTGCAATTGACATGAACTTTGGTATAGTTTTCAAATAATGACCTGTAACTGTCTGTAGTCATCACATCAGTACACAGTTGTAATTACACCAACATCTGAAAATTGAGAAGGCATAGGTGACAGTTGAGATGCAAATGAAGTGACTGCCATCCTGCTACAGCCACACTGAAAACATAAATAATTAGAGGAATGGTCAGTTCCACTGTCTTACCTGTGTGTCATTGGAAGTACTGCACTATTGCTGAGGTTCTGTCTTCATCCTCATCCTATGCCTCATCATCATCACTGTACTCAGTGTCCACTGCTGCCACAGGGGCATTTCCAATCTCCTCCTCCTGCAGATAAGGCAAATGTCATCTGAAGGCCAGGTTGTGCAACATGCAGCATACTACAACTATCTGTCAGACCTTCTCAGGGGAGTAGCACAGGAGGATGGAGGCATCTGAACCTGGCCTTCAGGAGGCCAAAAGTATGTTCTATGATCCACCTGGTTCACCCATGTGCATCATTTTACCGATCCTCAGCCCCTGTCCTGGCATTCCTCACAGGGGCCATGAGCCACAACAGGTTTTGGTAGCCAGAGTCACCTGCAAGAATTGAGGGACAAACATTAGCCTTACACAATGGTATGGGGATGACTCCTGAAGGCATACACTGGCATATATTGGGTGGGGACTCAGGCTCACCTATTAGCCACACCCTGTGCCTCTGTAATTGTGCCATCACATTTGGGATGCTGCTATTCCTCAGGATGAAGCCATAATGCACCGACCCAGGATACTTGGCAGTGATGTGAGAGATGTACTGGTCCATCAGGCATACCATTTGCACATTGAGTGAGTGGAAACTCTTCCGATTCCTGAACACCCGTTCATTGTGGCGGGGGACAAATGCAATATGTGTTCAGTCAATCGCCCCAATAATATGAGGAATATGTCCCATTGCATAGAATCCAGCTTTCAGAGTGGCCAAATCTTCCACTTGCGGGAAAACTACGTAGATGCACATGTGTTTGAGTAAGAGAGACAAAACCCTTGCTAGCACTATTGAGAACATCGGCTGTGACATTCCTGCTGCCAAGCCCACTGTCACTTGGAAAGAACCAGTTGCCAGGAAATGGAGCACTGATAGAACTCATACAAGAGGGGGGATCCCAGAGGGATGACGGATGGTTGATATCAGATCAGGCTCCAATTGAGTACACAGCTCTGTGATTGTGGCCCTGTCCAGTCCATAGGTCAGTATTAAATGCCTGTCCTCCAGTATGTAAACGGGGTCTTGCCTCCTCCTCCTATTTCTCTACAGTGGTAGGTATCTAAGGGACACAAGAGTGAGAAGGGTGTCACAAACTTAACAATGGAACCACCACCCAATGTAACTGAGCATGTATGTAATTACACAATGTGAATGGCAATGTATGTACAATTCACGGCAATGACACAGTTTCCAATTTCTGATTGTTGTCCACCACCATAAAATGGCAACCGCCTGTCCTGTAAGTATGGACAGGTGGAAGTGATGTAACCCTGCCAGCGTTGGGCATCATGGCGGAAGGCGGTCTTGCACCGCCGTGCTATTCCTCATTGACTACAATGGGGCTCTATGGAGTACAGTGTACAATGGGTATCACCGGCGGCAGTGACGGTTTACACCGTCACGGACATGACTGCCATTTTCTATCTATAACCTCACTTGATTCCTGACTTTCCCCAGGACAACACCTACACTGTATGTGCTGCTGTGACCTGTGTCTGGATCCTTCCATGGCCCGTGTGACAGGGGAAAGGGCCCCTGCCTTCACTTCGGAGGAGTTAGAGCACCAACCTGCTGCCTCCTGCCTCTGTCCCCTGACCACGCTGCTGTTTGCGTGTTCGAGGCCCTCCTCCACCTGCAGGCATCCTCCTGCGCCTCATCCCTGGGGTCTAGTGGGCTCTGACTAGCTTCACTTGACCCGTGTGCCGCTTTCCGCCATCCCGTAAGTGTTTTTCGTTTTTTTCGCTTTTTTAGCACCTCGCCGCCGGCGCTTCTGCCCCCTTTGTGCCCCCCTGATTGCTGTCTCCCCGATCGTATATTGTGCCATTTTGTTTTTCTGATTGTGTGCTTTTCCTATTGTAACTGCTTGTATTTTGCTCGTTTTCAGTGTTTTGCCCCTTGTGCGCTCCCCGTTCCCTGCCGCTGCCTCCCTGCGGCCCCGCCCCCCTCGCGCCCCCATTTGCCGCTCCCTCCCGCCTCCCGCCTCCCAGCTGCTCCTCCCTCCCCCCTCCCTTCTTAATGGCTGGCGCTGCGCGTCGCGAGTGAGCGACCTCTGACCGGTTTCAGGTCCTGAGCTCGCCCCCCACGACCGCAGCACCAACCTGCTGCCTCCTGCCTCTGTCCCCTGACCACGCTGCTGTTTGCGTGTTCGAGGCCCTCCTCCACCCGCAGGCATCCTCCTGCGCCTCATCCCTGGGGTCTAGTGGGCTCTGACTAGCTTCACTTGACCCGTGTGCCGCTTTCCGCCGTCCCGTCAGTGTTTTTCGTTTTTTTCGCTTTTTTCAGCGCCTCGCCGCCGGCGCTTCTGCCCCCTTTGTGCCCCCCTGATTGCTGTCTCCCCGATCGTATATTGTGCCATTTTGTTTTTCTGATTGTGTGCTTTTCCTATTGTAACTACTTGTATTTTGCTCGTTTTCAGTGTTTTGCCCCTTGTGTGCTCCCCGTTCCCTGCCACTGCCTCCCTGCGGCCCCGCCCCTCTCGCGCCCCCATTTGCTGCTACCTCCCGCCTCCCGCCTCCCAGCTGCTCCTCCCTCCCTTCTTAATGGCTGGCGCTGCGCGTCGCGAGTGAGCGACCTCTGACCGGTTTCAGGTCCTGAGCTCGCCCCCCACGACCGCAGCACCAACCTGCTGCCTCCTGCCTCTGTCCCCTGACCACGCTGCTGTTTGCGTGTTCGAGGCCCTCCTCCACCCGCAGGCATCCTCCTGCGCCTCATCCCTGGGGTCTAGTGGGCTCTGACTAGCTTCACTTGACCCGTGTGCCGCTTTCCGCCGTCCCGTAAGTGTTTTTCGTTTTTTTCGCTTTTTTCAGCGCCTCGCCGCCGGCGCTTCTGCCCCCTTTGTGCCCCCCTGATTGCTGTCTCCCCGATCGTATATTGTGCCATTTTGTTTTTCTGATTGTGTGCTTTTCCTATTGTAACTGCTTGTATTTTGCTCGTTTTCAGTGTTTTGCCCCTTGTGCGCTCCCCGTTCCCTGCCGCTGCCTCCCTGCGGCCCCGCCCCCCTCGCGCCCCCATTTGCCGCTCCCTCCCGCCTCCCGCCTCCCAGCTGCTCCTCCCTCCCCCCTCCCCCCTCCCTTCTTAATGGCTGGCGCTGCGCGCCCGCGCGCAGCGGGCGCGCCGCTGGCGCGCCGGAGGCGCGCCAGAGGCAAGCCCGTCTGCGCCCGTCCGCGCCTGGACCGCGCCCAGCGCCACACCCCCTGGCCCTTGCGCCCCCCGCATCCGCTACTCGATCAACGAACTCCGCGCCTTCAACCCCGGCCCCTCCACTGAATGCTACCGGGCATCCCCGAAGCACACTAAAGGACCTTTTTCCTGCCGTACCTGCAACTTCTCCTGCATCAGAACGACCAATCCAACTACGAAAACATCCAACCCCAACCACCTGAACTGCATCCTCATCAACACCCGCTCCGCACGAAAACACGCCATCGAGCTCTGGGATTTGCTCGACACCACTGCTCCTGACGTGGCTTTCCTGACCGAAACCTGGTGGAACGACTCCTCGTCTCCGGACATCGCCATCGCCATACCGGACGGCTACAAAATCACCAGAAGAGATCGAACCAACGGAATCGGCGGCGGAATAGCCATCGCTCACAAAGCTACCCTCAAAATCCACACCCACTCGGACGACACCCTCAGGACAGCCGAACACCTCCACTTCCAGATCCACACGGACCCCAACACGACCCTCAGAGGAACCCTCATTTACCGCCCTCCAGGACCAAGACCCCCCTTCAACGACACCATCGCCGACCTTGCAAGCACCCACGCCCTCGCTTCCCCGGATTACATCCTCCTGGGAGATCTGAACTACCATCTGGAAAATGCCAACGACGTCAACACCGCGTCACTGACCTCCAACCTCCTCAACCTCGGTCTCCGCCAGCTAGTCAACACACCTACCCACATCGCCGGACACACCCTTGACCCCCTCTTCACCTCTAGCAACCACATTTCCTTCAGCCACACCTCCGAACTCCACTGGACTGACCATCACTGTGTCCATTTCACCTATAAGAAAACCACAGAGCAACACCGCATCCAGCTACCTCCCCACCGCCGCTGGGGCAAAATCACCCAAGAACAACTGACCAGCACCCTCGTCAACAACCTTCCACCCGACGCAATCGACCCGAGCACAGCCGCCATCAACCTCCATCAATGGATCCTCGACTGCGCCAACACCCTTGCCCCTCTCAAGAAACCCACCACCACCCAAGGAAAGAGAAAACCAGCCTGGTTCACAGACGATCTCACCACCTCCAAAAGCAACTGCCAGAAACTCAAAAAGAAATGGATCCAAGAACGCACACCCGACCACCTCGCCGCCCTCAAAAACGCCAACCGCGAACACCACCAACGGATCCGCACCGCCAAGCGCGCCCACTTCACCGAACGCATCAACAACAACGCCCACGACTGCAAAGAACTCTTCGGCATCGTGAAGGAACTCTCCAATCCGAAAGCCAACTCCAACGACATCCCGCCCTCCCAGAAACTCTGCGACGACCTCTCCACCTTCTTCCACCAGAAAATCACCACCATCCACGACAGCTTCATCACCGGTCCACCGCCAGACCCCACCCCCGACGTCTCCTCCCGCGACTGCCGCCTCACCGCCTGGACCCACGTGGACGAGGCAGAAACCATAGCAACCATGAACACCATCCACTCAGGCTCCCCCACGGACCCCTGCCCCCATCATGTTTTCAACTCAGCCAACGCCACCATCGCCCCCGAACTCCGCAAGATCATCAACCTCTCCTTCACTTCTGCCACCTTCCCGGACAGCTGGAAACACGCAGAAATCCAACCCCTCCTCAAAAAACCCAAGGCTGACCCCAACGACCTCAAAAACTTCCGTCCGATCTCTCTCCTCCCTTTTCCAGCGAAAGTCATCGAGAAGATCGTCAACACTCAGCTCACCCACTTCCTCGAAGACAATTCCATCCTGGACCCCTCACAATCCGGATTCAGACGAAACCACAGCACTGAGACCGCCCTCCTCGCCGCCACAGATGACATCAGACATCAAATGGACAACGGCGAAACCTCAGCCCTCATCCTCCTCGACCTATCAGCCGCTTTTGACACCGTCTGCCACCGCACCCTACTGACCCAACTTCAAGAAAGCCGGCATCCAAGATAAAGCCCTCCACTGGATCTCATCCTTCCTCTCCGACAGAACGCAGAGAGTCCGTCTCTCCCCTTTCCGCTCCAAAGCCACCAACCTCATCTGCGGCGTCCCCCAAGGATCCTCCCTCAGCCCCACGTTGTTCAACGTCTACATGGCCCCCCTCGCTCAACTGGCCCGCCAACATCATCTCAGCATCATCTCCTACGCCGACGATACCCAGCTCGTCCTCTCCCTGACCAATGACCCGCTCACCGCCAAAACAAACCTCCACGAGGGACTAAAATCCATTGCCGATTGGATGAACAACAGTCGCCTGAAACTCAACTCCGACAAGACGGAAGTCCTCATCCTCGGACGCACTCCCTCGGCCTGGAATGACTCATGGTGGCCCTCCGTCCTCGGACCCCCACCCACCCCTGCCAGCCACGCAAGAAACCTCGGCTTCATCCTGGACTCCGCCCTCACCATGTCCAAACAGGTCAGCGTCGTCTCCTCCTCCTGTTTCAACACCCTCCGAATGCTCCGCAGAATCTTCAAGTGGATTCCAACAGAAACCAGAAAGACGGTGACCCAGGCCCTCGTCAGCAGCAGACTTGACTACGGCAACGCACTCTACACAGGCATCCCAACCAAAGACATCAAACGCCTCCAACGTATCCAAAATGCCTCCGCCCGACTGATCCTCAACATACCCCGCCGAAGTCACATCTCCCCTCACCTAAAGGAACTCCACTGGCTCCCGGTAGACAAGAGGATCACTTTCAAACTCCTGACCCACGCTCACAAGGCACTTCACAACACCGGACCCTCCTACCTCAACACCAGACTCCACTTCTACACCCCAACACGTCAACTCCGATCCGCCAACCTCGCCCTCGCCATCGTACCCCGAATCCAGCGCAAGACATCCGGCGGCAGATCCTTCTCCTTCCTCGCCGCCAAGACCTGGAACTCTCTCCCCACATCCCTTCGCAAGACCCAGGACCTCCTTGCATTCAGAAGGCTCCTCAAGACCTGGCTCTTCGACCGCTAAACCAGCAGCGCTCCCCCCCCCTCCCCCCTCAGCGCCTCGAAACCCTGACGGGTACATAGCGCGCTCTATAAATACTATGATTGATTGATTGATTGATTGAGAACCTGGTGGATGGGGTCCTACCCCTGTATGAACAGCTGTATGGGCCTCCAGACCAACAGGTGAGTACAGCATGGGGACGATGCATGCAACAAGGGTGTATGGAGATGTGTATGCTGGCAGTGTGTCATTTGGGTGGGGGGTATGTCTGTTGGTAGTGTACATGCAGGGCTCCGGGTGATGTGTGTGCCAATGGAGATGGAAATTTTATTTGTGGGCCAAATGTGTGACAGGCTAGATGGTATGGTTATTGCTGTCCTCCTGTCTGTATTACCTCTGCAGGTCAGCACCCATCAGAAGAAGGGTTTGTGGGGTGCCATCGCCAAGAAGGTGCAGACCCTGGGGGCCTTTAGCAGGCAGAGAACCCACTGCAGGAAAAGGTGGGAGGACCTGAAATGTTAGGCCCGGAAGACCGCGGAGGCCCAGCTGGGGATGACCTTCCAACGAGGGCGGGGTGTCCATCGGAGCCTGACCCCCTGATGGCCCGCATACTGGCGGTGGCCTACCGAGAGCTGGATGGGCACTTGAGGGCAGCACAGCAGCCACAAGGGGGTGAGTACAGTGAGCATGACAACCATTTTTGTTGGCTGGCACAGGATTCTGGTGGTGGGTTTCAGGTAGTGGGTGCCCTTTAATGCCAGCTCAGACATTGCTGTGTGGTCCAGCTCAAGGTAAATGGGTGTATAGCAAAGTCTTGTAACCTAGCTAGGTGGAATTCCATGTCAGACTGGGATTAGTGGGTCCCAGGAGGGGTGTAGTTTGTGGTGGTTGGCTCACATCTTGCTGTGGTACATAGCCAATGGAATTCCACTGCGATGCTTAGTGCTCAATCCTAATCCCTGTGTGTGATGGTAATGTGTAATGCATCTGTGGTGTTGGTGCTGTAATTGACCCAGTGCTTCCTTTTTCCCTTACCCCCCTATTTTCTTCTGTCAGCCTGCCCATGTGTGCATTAGCATCATCTGGCGGAGGAGCAGGGGCACCGGCGACTGAGGGAGCTTCAACCCTCAGGACCCAGGAGGCAGAGTCCACCAACACCGAGGGGACCAGTGGGACGGAGGGCAAGGGGAGCACCACGGGGGATAAAGGAGGTGACAACACTGACTCTGATTCCTCCTCACTGGGAGATCCCTGGTGGTGGCCGACACCTCTGGAACCACTCCAGCTACAGGTACAGCCGCCATCCCCGTACCTGCACCGTCCTCCCAGTAGCCCCCCAACAAGTTGCCTGTGCCCGCTGTTTTGTTTTCACTAATGACCAAGCTGACAAAAATTTCTGGAATGCACTTCTCAGATCAAAGAGGACATTTATTATTATTTCACCACGGGGTTCCTAAAAGGAAATTAGCATGTTGAAAGCACACCTTTAAAAATAGTCACAGCTATGAAAGGAAAATATACCAAATGATTCTCCACTGCAATGTACACAACAAATATATGTATTTATATTATATTACACTGCAAAGCAAATAATGAAGTAAAAATTAATCACCGTAGAGCCTGCCAAGCTCTTCATCTTTCTCATGCCAGCAAGGCAATGACCCCATTCAACTGGGAGAAAGAGATTTCCACCCTCACGGGACAGATATCGGGCATCCGACATCAAGAATCCTGATTGAGGCCATTTTCACTCTCATTGTCGCACTTGGTCTTTTTACATCTTAAAAAAACAGAATGAGCTTTCTGGAAAAAAAACCTCATTTATCAATTCAAACTTGCTGGCTAGTTTAGGTCTGCTTTGAAAATAATACGTTGGGATTTGGTTACAATCTCACGGTGTCAAATCAAAACAAGGCCGTTCCCTGCTGTCTGAGTACATCGTTATCAACCAAAGCCCTTGGTGAGAAAAAGCACGAAAACAAGAAGTTTACAATGTGGAAAAATATGAGCAGATTTAAAATGGCAGTGTCTAATGCTACAATAAAGTCAATATGCAGCTAAACTGAATACAAAATGTAGCCTGCAACTGGTGAACACTAGACAGCTAATCCAGGTGCAAAGTGGTGCAACACAAAGTCAGTGGTCAAAACACATATTTCACTACACCCACTCACCCAGGAGGGTGGGCATCTCCTTCACCCTAGGCACCTCAGGCCCTTCCCCAGTGAGCCCTGCTGCCCCCAGTGAGGACGCTATTGACCTCCTGAGATCTATCTCTGAGGGGCAGTCAACCATAGTAAATGCCATCTAGGGGCTGGCATCCCAGATGCAGCAATATAATGCATACCTGGAGGGCATCCACGGTGGGTTGGTGGCCCTACAGAGATTGTTTCAGGCTCTGGCCTCCTCTCTTATGGCAGCCAGTGTTCCTGTTCCTACCGTCCCCTCTCCAACTACCACTTCCCAGTCCCAGTCTCCTCAACCCCAACCCAATCCATGCACACATACAGACAAGTAGGCACACAAAACATCACACAAGAGTAGCACAGTCAAACACAGGCAGCGCACTGCAGGCCACAAGCACTCACACAAACAACAGACAGTTGCACACACAACGATATACACTGTCTCCACTGTCTCCCCCTACTCCTCCTCTTCCTCCTCCCCCAAAGTCACATCTGCACTCACATCTGCATGCACTGCATCAACAGCCACCACCACCATCACCACATCAAGCAGCACACACACCTCACTTACAGACACCTTCACAACATCCATCCACATGTCCCCTCTCCCACCCTGTCTGCCCCCTCCTAAGAGACACAAACGCACGCACTCAGACTTCCAGCAGCCATCCATCTCACACACGCACACCTCCCATGCACCTGCACCCAAGTCCAGCAGACGTACACCTCCGACAATCACTCCTTCAACCTCCACTCCCAACCCTCCTCCCACATCATGCTTCAACGTCCCTAAGAAGCTTTTCCTTCCACATCTTGACCTCTTCCCTCCACCTCCACCTCATACTGCTGCCCGTAAGTGCAGGGTCCCAATGATCCAGCACAGCACCTCAGCCAAACAGTCTGCCACTGCTCCTATCAAATCATCAGCTGCTGGCACAAAGGGGCCCCAGAGACGGCTGTTACTCCTACTGTGAGCACACTTCAGCCTCAGAAAGGGAGGACTAGGGTGGTGAAAACCAAGGGCCATGAGACGGGGACAGTGGAGGCACCTCCTAGTCCTGGAGACAAGGGCACAAGTGACATGTCAAAGGCCAAGGGGACCCGTCACAAGAGGGGACACATGGATCCCCCTCCACCACCAAGAAAGGGAAGGTTCCCATTCCACCACCAAAGAAAGGGAAGGTTCCCACTCCACCACCAAAGAGAGGCAAGAGGCCCCCTCCACCAGCAGATGGCAAGGAGCTCCAGCCTCCAGCAGAGACAGACAGGGTTACACCTCCACCGTCAGAGGGCAAGGAGCCATCACCTCCAGCAGAGGTAGCCAGAGTTACATCTCCAGCAGCAGTGGGCAAGAAGCCCTCACCTCCAGCAGAGGCACAGCAGCCCTCACCTCCAGCAGAGGTACAGCAGCCCTCACCTCCAGCAGAGGGCATGTAGGCCACCCTCCAGGGACTGTTGTGCAAGGAGCCCCCTCCAGAACCAGTGGGCATGTTCCCCACTTCTTAGACTGTGGCCTTACATTCCCTTCCAGAGACAATTGGGCAAGGAGCCCCCTCCAGAACCAGTGGGCGTGTTCCCCAATTCAGAGACTGTGGCCTTACACTCCCCACCAGAGGCAATTGGGCATGGTGCCCCCTCCAGAACCAGTGGGTATGTTCCCCACTTCAGAGACTGTGGCCTTACACTCTCCACCAGAGACAATTGGGCAAGGAGCCCCCTCTAGAACCCGTGGGCATGTTCCCCAGTTCAGAGACTGTGGCCTTACACTCCCCACCAGAGACAATTGGGAAAGGGGCCCCCTCCAGAACTAGTGGGCATGTTCTCCACTTCAGCTGAGGTGCGCCCCCAACCACCTCCCCCCTGAGGTGCCTGCCCATTTCCAACATGATGCATAGTGGATTCTGGATTTATCAGGAGTAAAGTTGGGCCTTGGACTGTGCTCTGTGGCCATGTAGTCCTTTTGTACTTTGGACAGGCCATTGGCCCTTTCTGGACATTGACGCCTGCATTTGCTTTTGAATGGACAATATGGTGGCTGATGGCATCAAATTACAGTGTTCGTTAATTCTCAATTTGGTCCTTGTTTTAATTAGGCGTGGGTCCTGTGAAATTGGTTTTACTATGCAGCTGGTTCTGTGTATGGTGTGTGTGTGTGTGAATGGTGCGTGTTGTGCGTGTGTGTGTGTCACTTTCCTTTTCCTCCCTCCCTCTCTTGTGTGCTAGGCGGCTGTACTCACCATCGTCGTCTTCGCTGGGGTTCCAGGAGGGCCATGGCATAGAAGAGCATCGGGAAGGCTTGAAGTTCCGGTTCCATGGCGGCGGCCTCCTCTGTGTCCCTGAAGGTGAGTTTTTCGTCTTATGTGCAGTGTTTCCGCCAGCCTTTTGATGACATTGGTACCGCCCTGGAAATCCTGGTGGTTTGCTATGTCATAATATGGTGGGTCGTACCTTGGCTTCCGCCTTGCTGTTGATGGCTACCACCGTGGTCAGTGGTGTTAACGCCCTGGCGGTTGGTGTGGTACATTGGCTGTCTATGTTAGGTATCACCGCCATGGTCATAGTTTGGCGGTAATTACTGCCAGGCTGTTGGCGGTACTAATGCCACTTTAACAGTCACCGCCAATGTCATACTGAGGGCCTTTGCCTCTTACAGAATGGACCTGGATTAATCCCTGATGACTGACCTGGCGGTTTCCAAATCGGTTGAGTTGGCAATGTCCATGGCCTTACAAAAATTGCAGAGCACTACTGACTCAACCCCACAGGGCTCGCAGAGTGCTCCCTCACAGACATGTCTAATGGGTGGAGGAGGGAAGACGGGTTCAGAAGGACCTCCAAAGCAGTCAGAAACAAACATTTGAAAAAGGTGCATAAACTCCTACGCTTGTACGATTTTGTGCCCCTGTCTGTCTGTGGAATACACGTCTGGGTCAGGATGACAGCTGGGCTGTTTGTGAATTCACTCGAGACAGTGACACAAAGGGAGGTGAGGTGTGCCCTGCATATCCTGATGGGTCTTCCTGGGTTAGAGTGGTGGGAAGAACTGACACTTGCACCTGAATAGGGCTGTACCTGTCCTTACACAAAACAATCTCCAACCCCCTAGAGTGACTCTGGGGCCAGGGCAGGAAAGGCAAGGTCTTGTGCACTACAAAGATGTGCCTTTGAAGTTTGCCTCCTTCAAGGGCAGTAATGAGTATAAGTATTGGTACCTCTGAGACCACAACTTTAGAACACTTCTGGACTGAGGACATTCCGCCAGGAAGAAGAGCTGGATGCCATAGGAGGGACTGCCACTCTGCCTGTTGCTTTGTTGTGCTGGCCTGCTGCTTCCATCCTGACAGTGAAAGGACTGGACTTTGCTTTCTACATCCTGCTTTCCAAGGTTCTTCAAGGGCTTGAACTGAGCTTGCCTCCTCTTAGACATCTCAGGGACATCAAAGACTTCACTTCCCATTGCCTGGATTCTTCTGCTGAAAGTCCTGACTTGCCAAGTGGTGCCAAATCCAGTCCATAGGCCCTTAGAAGTGGAAACTAGTGTCCTGAGGATGAAAATCCATGCATGGACGCGCTGTGGCTGAAAATGTATGCAATGCCTGACTTGCAGCAGAAGATTCAATGCAGCACCTGCCTTGCAGCTGAAGAAATGACACAGCGACTGTCTTGCGGTGGAAGAATCTTTGCAGCACCTGTAGGATCAATGCAACACCTGTTCCACCACAGCTCCATCATCACATCACGTCTGGATTTTCCCATGCATTATCCCTGGGCATCACTTTCTCATTGACCCCACACTGCAGCAAGGAACTGATGCTGAATGACTGGAAACCGACGTATTCCCTCTCCTGCGAGGAGAGAACTGACACATCCTCTCCCCTACCAGTAACTAACTGAAGCATCACCTCCCCTGCCAGTAAGGAACCAACTCATCACCTCTCCTGCGAGGAGAGAATCAACACATCACCTCTCCTGCTTGTAAGGAACCAAGGCATCACCCCTCTGCGCAGTAAGGAACCAACACAGTGCCTTGTTTTGCTGGTGCCTCACCTCCTGTGTGGCCCACAGCATCTTTGTTTTTGATGCATACCAGTTACTGTGTGTTAAAAATATACAACCATTGATCCCTCTGAATTTCAATTTTTAAAAAGTGAGATTTTTACTTGTGTATGTTGAATTTTTGTTCTTTTGGTCTTGGTTTTTTTCAGATACATATGACTATTTTTCTAAACTTGTATGGAGTCCTTTTGTATTGTTTTCACTTTGTTACTCTGTGTGTGTCTGTGTGTTCAAATACTTTACACATTGCCTCTGAGATAAGCCTGACTGCTTGAGCCAAGCTTCCAAGAAGGTGAGCAGGGGTTATCTTAACTGTGTGACTTCTGACTAGAGTGAGGGTCCCTACTTGGACAGGGTGCAAACCACTGCCAACTAGAGACCCAATTTCTAACAGGAAGCCATTGCAGACATGCTACCAAATCTGGATAAGGACGCAGAGGCGGTCACTTTGTACCACCCCCTTTCCATGCTTAATGTCAATATAAAGATCCTGAGTAATTTCCTAGTGATGCAACTCCTGCCCTCCTTCCCTCGATTAGTTAATGAGGATCAATGCAGTTTTATACCGCAGAGAAATACCATTTGTAATCTGAGGAGACTTGTATTGATTTGGCATGCCTTGGCCCTTGAGGAGGACCCTTATGCGCTGGCCCTCCTAGATATCGAACAGGCCTTTAATTCTTTATCATGGGACAACTTGTGGTATGTCTTAGCAGCACAGGCATTAGGGACACCTTCCTGAGATGGATTCAGCTGATTTATAAGCAACCGACTGTGAGGGTGGGTGGGACTGTGTGTGTCACTGGTTCTCTTTACATTGCGGTATTCAGTAGGGTTGCTCCTTGTCCTTCCTGCTTTTTGCGTTGGCGATGGAGCCAGTGGTGTGCTGAATGCATGATGCTTTACAGGGAGGGAGCATGCAGGTTGGCGAGTACACACATGTGATCTCCTTATATGCACATGACACACTGATCTAAGACAACCTGAATATTCAGTCCTTATCATGTATCATGTTGGTAACTCTAGCTGAATTCAGCAAACTATTCGGCCTCACCTTCAACCACACCAAATCTAGACTGTTCCCCATGGGAGGGTTAGCTGGTAGGCCTCTGGCGACTCTCCCGCTGATGAACTAATCCTAGGAAACTGAGAATGTCAGGTACTTGGGAATCAGATTGGCCCATGGTTCATTGAGATTTGGGGATGTCAGCATGGGCAGAGTATTGGAGAATCTAAAGTCATCCATAAGATTCAGGAACACTCTGCATCCATCCCTAATGGGAAAAGTGGCGCTAGTTAAGGTGATTGTATTGGCCCGCTAGCTATATGTTTTCCATGTGACCCTATAGTAGATCCCCAGGAATGTATTCATAGAACTAGATGAATTAACTGCTGAGCTATTTGGGGCATTGGAGAGAAAGTGGGTACGCCTTTTTACGCCTAAATGTACTTGGGACAGGGGAGGCCTTGAGCTGCCATACATTGAACTATATTATTTTGCTGCACAACTGCAGCATGAAGTTCATTAGTTCAAAAACAATGAAAACTGGGAAATGCGATTGTTCAGCGGCACCTATGGGGATTTTTCCCTACCTGAGCTCTCGATGATAGGCACCAGGGTTCTGCCTGTAGTGTCGGCCATAGTCAAACTGGTGTATGCAACAAGGGAGTGAATGGTTAAGTGGGTACTGAGCCGAGTGGTGTTCACTTTTGATATGCTGATATGGGCTTTCTGACCCTTCTCCCTGATGGCCTGATCAATGTCTGTGGTTAGGTGGAGTGAGGGGGCTGTGACATCCTGAGAGATTTGTACCCAGGTGACTGGTTTGTTACATTACCTGACACCATGGACTTCTTTGGCTTTGGTACTGGGCAAATTCTTCAAGATGCTAACATTTCAGCGATGGCCCGTGCAATCAGGCCGTCCTTTCAGAGGCACTCCTTGAATCCCGGATGCTAGTGGTCTTCCTGAACTTGGAGGGGGGTTGAAGTACACTGGTTTCCCACCTTTACTGGGCCCTGAGGGGGGGACTTCCCAACTGGTGAGCTCCCTGTGCACAACAGTTGGCAAAATCTACTGGGCACACCATTATCGATGAAGGACTGGGTCGCCATACAAGAGGGTGTTAGGATAGTGTCTTCTAAAGCCCATTTAAAATTGACACAATTCAATGTGATACACCAGGTGTACCTATCCCCCATTATCTTGCACAACATATATCCCATGAGATCCCCTTACTGTCTCTGGTGCAAACACGTAGATGCAGAATTCATTCATATTATGTGGGGCTGCACATGCATAATTCAATATTGGGATGAGATTCTGGCATCCTAAGGTGGGGCCACTGGGTGGGTCACCCAGCAATATAGAGCAATGCTTCTTAGGACGAGTCACGATTAAAAAGAAAAATAAGTTAAGTAGAAAGTTCTTAGTGCTGGGGCTCACATTGGCCAAGTGAAAGATAGTTATCCAATGGTTGTCCCCAAGGATACCAAGTTTGCCGAGTGGAAGAGAGACATGGCTGAATGGACAAATGCGGTAGAGTGTAAGATGCGGAAAACCTGTAGGGATTATAAAATTGCAGATTATTTGTGGGCTTGGGTTGCAATGCTCACTGAGTTTTTGGACCCCTGGACGCTCGTTCTCCATGAGCAGAACTGGGTGTGGAAAGTCAGAACATACATGGAGTGGTGGAAGGGGTCACGGGCCCCCGGGAGTCAGGGTAGGAGGCTGTGGATGGGATTGATTCCAGAAAATTGATATGTCTAACTTCCCACTCTGCTGTGGTGTTACTGGGTACAGGATGTGGGGCTCTGGGTAGGTGGGGATGCTTTTTGTTGATGAACTTACATTGCTATGTTTGTATTATGTCATCATGCTGACTTGCGTCTTGATGATGTTAAAAGCCAATAAAAACATATACTTTAAAAAAATCTTCCTAGGTCTGTTACATTGTAGAGCCATTCAGTGGCGGAAAATCAAACACTTGCAGAAGGGCCTCTTTTGCTTAGAGAAGATTCCACTGTCACAGGAAGCTAGGACAGAAATGGTTTAGTGTCAGAGAGACATGGAAGTAAGGAACAGATCTGTGATTTTCGGTTCAGCACTGTGTATAACAATAGTGGCAGATTCCAGCTTTTGCGGCTGAGGAACTGGTTGTGGGGAAACTTCCACAGGTGTCATTGGTCTCAGGAAGAATCGAACTTCCAACGTGAATTGCCAGGAACTACCCGCAGAATAGACTGGAAGCCATTTTGGTAGGCGGTCTAGTCTTTTCACCTGGGCTCTGTACTGAATGAGCCTCCAGACGTGGCCGCGTAGCTGGAGTGCCGATGGCACTCCAAAGCCACACCAAAGGCAAGCCCATCTGCGCCCATCTGACCTGGAACATGCCTTGCATCTGTAGCCCAGGCCAAGTTTCCCCCCAAGGTACACTAGGGAGCTACTGTTGCAGTTTAACACAGGTAGGCTTTTGACCTCCTGTATCATCAATAGTAGGGAGAGGTTGGAAAATGTGTACTACAGTTATTGCACTTTTACTTGCCAGAAGGAACAACCTTTTGCTTGCTTGTATGCTTGAGCAGTCTCCCCCCACTCAGCTCATCAACCCCATCATAACCAGAGTGAAATGAAACTTTCGTAACCCCTTCGCTGCCAGGCCTTTTCCCCCTCAGGTGCCAGGCCTTTTTTTGGCTATTTGGGGCAGGGTGCTCTTAGGCCCTCATACCTTTTTGTCCACATAAGCTACCTACCCATGCCAAAATTGCATCCTTTTTTTCCAACATCCTAGGGATTCTAGAGGTACCCAGACTTTGTGGGTTCCCCTGAAGGAGAAAAAGAAATTAGCCAAAGTACAGTGAAAATTTCTTTTTTTTTTTAAATGTGGAAAAGGGCTGCAGAAGAAGGCTTGTGGTTTTTTCCCCTGAAAATGGCATCAACAAAGGGTTTGCAGTGCTAAAATCACCAGCTTCCTAGCTTTCAGGGTACAGAAAACCCAATTTTTCAACACAGTTTTGGCATTTTACTGGGACATACCCCATTTTTACGATTTTTTTGTGCTTTCAGCCTCCTTCCAGGATCCCAGAAACCTAAACATTTCTGAAAAGTAGACAAAATTCTGAATTCAGCAATGGGTAATTTGTGTAGATACTACAAGGGTTTACTACAGAAAATAATAACTGAAATAAAACATACTGAAATTGAGGTGAAAAATATACCGTTACGTCTGCTGGACTCTTCTGGTCGCGGGGATATGTAAGGTTTGTAGGTTCATCAAGAACCCTAGGTACCCAGAGCCAATGAATGAGCTGCACCCTGCAGTGGGTTTTCGTTCTATACCGGGTATACAGCAATTCATTTGCTGAATTATAAAGAGTAAAAAATAGGTATCAAGAAAACCTTTGTATTTCCAAAATGGGCACAAGATAAGGTGTTGAGGAGCAGTGGTTATTTGCACATCCCTGAATTCCGGGGTGCCCATACTAGCATGTGAATTACAGGGCATTTCTCAAATAGGCGTTTTTTTTACATACTGTCTTATATTTGGAAGGAAAAAATTTAGAGAAAGACAAGGGACAATAACACTTGTTTTGCTATTCTATATTCCCCAAAGTCTCCCGATCAAATTGTACCTCACTTTTTTGGGTAGGCCTAGTGCCCGCGACTGGAAATGCCCCAAAACACAACGTGGCCACATCACATTTTCCCAAAGAAAAAAGAGGTGTTTTTTGCAAAGTGCCTACCTGTGGATTTTGCCCTCTAGCTCAGCCTACACCTAGGGAAACCTACCAAACCTATGCATTTTTTAAAACTAGACACCTAGGGAAATCCAAGTTGGGGTGACTTGTGGGGCTCTCACCAGGTTCTGTTACCCAGAATCCTTTGCAAACCTCAAAATTTGGCCAAAAAAACACTTTTTCCTCACATTTCGGTGACAGAAAATTCTGGATCTGAGAGGAGCCAGAAATGTCCTACCACCCAGCGTTCCCCCAAGTCTCCCGTTAAAAATGATACCTCACTTGTGTGGGTAGGCCTTGTGCTCGCAGCAGGAAATGCCCCAAAACACTATCTGGACACATCAAAATTATCAAATACAAAACTACCTGTTTTTGTGGGGGGCACCTGCTTTTTTGGTCCTGGGCTCAGCAGGCATCTAGGGAAACCTACCAAACCCAGACATTTCTGAAAACTAGACACCCGAGGGAGTCCAGGGAGGTGTGACTTGCGTGGATTCCCAATGTTTTCTTACCCAGAATCCTCAGCAAACCTCAAATTTAGCTAAAACAAATGTCCCACGTTTCTGTGTGGGATCACCGCACTGGGACAGATTTCCTACCACCCAACGTTCCCCTCATTCTCCTGGTAAAAATGATACCTCACTTGTGTAGGTGGGCCAAGTGCTTGTGACAGGGAAGAGCCAAAAACATGTCGAAATTGAGGGGGAACCAAAGTGGGTCCAAAAGGGCAGTTTGAAAAAAAGCATTTTTAGGCTGGCAAGTGCAGCAGAATGTTTATCGGTGTAGATGAGACAATACTGGGTGGCAGAAATGTTGTGGATTCCTGTAGATTCCGGAGGGTTCCATCACAAAAATGTGGGAAAAATGTGTGCTTTCCAGCAAAGTTGCAGGTTTGCAGGGCATTGTTGGTAAGGAAATGGTGGGGGGGGGGTGCATGTGAAGCACACCACCCTGGAATCAACCAGATGTTTAGTTTTCAGATGTGTCTAGGTCTTGTGGATTTTTCTACATGGCAGCGTCCCAAAGTAAAAAAAAAGTGCAGCTCTCACCATTCCAGGTGGGACGATTTTGAGACTTACCTCATGGCCCAAATGTAAAACAAAACCCAAAATAATCAAATGTCCTCTTGCTTGCCATGGGATAAGATGTTTTAGTGTGCGGGGGAGAGCTGAAAGACTGTTAGCCCCATCAGTTCGGGTGGGGGCGTAACCAGGCCCATACTGGTTGGTAGTCACCACCCCACTATTTTTTAAAATTTTGTTTATTCCCTGGCATCTAGTAGACTTTCTGTCCCCCCGGGGTGTAGATCGAGGGTAATTTCCCAATCTTCCCACTGGTGGGCAGAACAACTTCGGCCCCATTTATTTAGGGTGGGGGTATGGACATACCCCCAAACCTCTTATTTTGGGAACACAAATCTTCCCTGGTCTCTGGTGGGCTTTCTGCCCCCTTTGGGGCAGATGGGCCTTTCAAAAATAGGGGGGCAGTTATGGCCAACAGTAATGTACTCCCATGAGGAGCGACCCTTGCCCAAAGGGCTGCCCGCCCAAACAAAACACACACCTACACAGACACCAATCCATGGTGTCTAGAGGTTTCTGCCCCCCCAAAGGGCAGATTGGCCCTACAAAAATAGGCCGATCTGCCCCTCTAGGGGGGCAGAAATGGCCTAAATACAATTTGCCCCCCAGGGGAGCGACCTTTGTCTAAGGGGTCTCTCCCCATACATAAAAACATAAAGTAACAAAAAAGTATATATGTATCCCTGGTGTCTAGAGGTTTCTGCCTCCCCTGGGGGCAGATCCGCCTAATTATATTAGGCCGATCTGCCTCCGGGGGGGCAGAAAAGGCCTAAAAGTATTTTGCCCCCCACGGGGAGTGGCCCTTGCCAAAGGGGCCGCTCCCCTTATGGGTTAGTATAAAAAAAAAAATCCCTGGTGTCTTGTGGTTTCTGCCCCCCCTGGGAGCAGATCAACCTAATTATATTAATTAATTAATTAATGGCCTGAAAATAATTTTGCCCTCCGGGAGCGACCCTTCCCTAAGGGGTCGCTCCCCGCACATAAAAAAATTAAAATAAACAAAAAAATAATTATCCCTGGTGTCTAGTGGTTTGCACCCTGTGGGTGGGGGGCCAATGAGGGGAGAGCACACAGCAACCATATGCCTGGACGAGACCACCTTGTCCGGGGCATCGGAGGGGTTAATACCCTCTCGCTTATGAAACACAAAATTAATTTTTTAATCATGTTGACACTTCTACTCCTGATATTGCTTTTTTAACAGAAACTTGAGCAGATGAGACCTCAAACCCAGATTTAGCTGAGGTGATTCCAACAGGCTATGTGGTCTCTAGGCTTAATCACGTGGGCAAGTGAGGTGGCAACTTTACAGTGGTCATCATAACCACTTTGAAGTCGCCAGTGAACCCATTACTATAGTAGACTGTTAAGCTATGCTCTTCAGATTTAAACTAACCAGCTAACCAGCTCCTCAAGGTTCATCACTGAGCCCAACACTCTTTATTGTACATGTAGCTCCCCTGACTAAGCTAATCTGTACACTTGTGTTTTAGCAGTTGCTTTTAGGGGTGACATTCAAATTGTGGTGTGAAATGCTAGTAATGTAACAGAAACCATACTTCATTTTAACTGCTGTATGAGTGCAGTGGTCGAGTGGATGAACACAAATAAGCTTAACTCGATTAAAACTGAGGTCCTTCATTTTGGCAGGGACACCACTTTATGGGATCAATCATGGTGGCCTCAAACCCTGAGCTCCGCCTATTCCATTATCCTCTGTTAGAAACATTGGGGTAATATTTGATTCCAGTCATTATTTTAATGCCCAGATAAATAGGCTCATCTCATCTTGTTTTTTCCTACTAAGCAGTCATAGGAAAGTTTTCCCCTTTTTGCCCTGCGAGCTACAAAAGTCAGTTGTCACAATGCTGGTCTTGGCCAGGCTGGACTATTGTAATGCCGTGTACTGAGACATTCAACAATGATCATTAAAGAGACTGTAAATTCTGCAAAATGGTGCAGCCCGACTGCTTAGAAGGATCCCTAATTTTTTTGTTGGTTTGCAAAGATTTTGGTGGTGCTTTGCTGGTCCCTGTCAAAGACAGAGTAGCTTTTATAGCACTCTGTTTGGTGCACAAGGATCTTTATGTTCATGATAGTGGTCCTGATTATTTAGAGAGGAGTTTCTTAGAAGAAGCCTACGTTTGGCCACCTCCAGAACCATTAAGGTGCCTGGAATCAAGAAAATGACTTGGGGCAGCAGAAGCATTGTCTACATCACTTGCCACCTCTGGAACAACCTCCTGGCACATCTTAGAGCTCAAGAAGGTAATCTGCTTAGTTTCAGGAAACGTCTCAAGACCTGGTTGTGTTCACTGCCCCAAAGATAACATCTTATGTACATTTCTGCCTCAGTGTTGTTGCTTCCGTTACTAGCAGACTCTAGCGATAATACGCCCTCTGGCATTTCTGCACCCTATGAAACTGTTCAATATTCAATACAGTATAACAAAACACAGAGTGAAATGTTGCATCTTCCTGAAGATGGACAATATCTCTGTGATAAAGTATGTCAACAAGTTGAACACTTACAGACATTGTCAAGGACATCTGCACTACTGCTTGGAGAAGGGAGTGCCTTCAGTTCATTTCCCAAGACGTTCTAACACAATAGCGGTTTGGAATGCAGGCTTTCTGAAGGATTCAGAACACCAGGTGTTTAGTCAATCATGCTGTAGATGGGGTCTCCATGTCAGGGACTTATTTGCATCTAGACTGAATGCACCAACCTTTCAGCTGGAGGCCCGGTCCCAGAAGCAGCTCAAGTGGATGCATTCCTACAGGACGGGGTCTTTGTTCATCGAACAATCTTGTGCTTCAAGTACATGCAAAAGACACAGATCAGCCTCGGAGCTTGGTGCATCTCGTGTTTGGAAAGACATGTGGATCCAGTGGAGGCAGACTTTGTCTTAGGTGGTCATTATGAACACGGCGGGTTGGCTCGCCATGCCGGCGTTAGCGGCTGAAACCGCCAGCCGGCATGGCGGGCCAACCCGCGGCACAATGATCATGGTGAGGGCCGCCATCGGCAGCCCTCACTCACCGCCAGGCTTCCACTGTCAGGCAGCCTGGCAGTGAGTGGAAACACCATCCGACAGGGTAGCTGCGCTACCCCTTGGATAATGTTTCCTGATCCACCAGCCTTTCCATGGCGGTTTATCCTGCCAGGGAAAGGCTGACAGAGGGTGCCCCGTCGTGCAGGTCACTGCCTGATTTTCGGGCAGTGATCTGCACGATGGGTGCAGCTGCACCCGCCGCACAGAGGCATTGGCGGCGGCTTATGTCCCGGCCAGGTCTTTCGGTGGGCCGGCGGCCCGGGAGTATACGGGGGACGCTGGCGGTCAGTGTTTTGACCGCCAGCATGAACATGTCGGTTGTTACCGCTGTGTTCATAATGAGCACCTTAATTTTGAATTTTCTTTTAGAATTGGCCAAGGTTAGGTGAGCATTCACCACAATTAATTGTTTCATGTCTGCAAACTCAGGAGACATCTCCCAGTCACATGCAAGTCGTTCAACTTTTCTGTAATTGACCTGGAAAATAGTGACATATCTAGGAAACAGCTGTTTGCAAAATCAACCATGTTTTTGTGCCTCCTCTCTTGCAAGAGTGTTTCAGACATACATGCAATGGACTTCTCAGGGTGATCCTTTACCCCTGAAGGTGTTCTATTTACTTATGCTATGCATACCAAATCCAAAATTCAGATAGTTCTTTATCCATCATTTCCTACCAGTCCAGGGTTGTGTGTGGTACAGTGCCTGCAGGCGTATGAGACTTTCAGGAGAACTCAAAACCAGGGGAGTGACACAGCTTTTAATTTCAGCCACAAAAGCCACAAAGCCATAAAAAAAAAACATAATGCAGTCTTATCACTTACTTAGCTATATGGGCTAGGTGAGTAATGCAGGAATCATGGATTGTAACCTCCTTTTTGGCTCTTATTCTACCAGGAGTAGAATGTCTTCCAAAGTATGTCTTCTTAGAGTTAGGTTAGAGGATATTTCAAAGTCTGCAGACAGTTTTTTCTGATACCACTTTAAAGAAGTTTTATTTTAACTCAATATCAGAAATGGCTAAGTTGGTTTTAACTAGGCTTTGGAATAGTTTGAGAAAGTTGTATATTAGTCATAATAATGTAGCTATTTTGGTTAGGTCTAGTAAAGGTTTCAGTAATTTAAACCGAAACTCAACCCCGGGTAGCTATGGCATAAAGAAGACAGGTTTAACATAAGGAGATGTGTAAAGAATTCAGAAGTATCAAAACACGTAAAAAGTCAAACATACAATACAATACCGAGGTTTTTAAAGCCAAAAGTCAGGATGTTAAGAGGAGTACACTTTGACACAGCTGAGTGTCCCAGAACCTTAGGAACAGCACTTGGGAAACAAGACCCACTCCAGCAGAAGCTACCAACAGGGTCCTGGGTAGGTTTAATTGGAAGTGGTCAGCTGGACTGGGAAAAGGGCCTCTAGCATGATGTTAGACACCTGTAACTTAACAGGAAGTCAGCCAACTAACCCTTCAAGCTCACTTCTTTGACTTGGGCACCAGTGGGAGCAGGTCCAGCATTTCTGGTCTCCTCACAGGTTTCAAAGTTTCAACAGGTGGGTGCAGTCCTTCTTCTGTCTTCTATAGGCCCAGTAGTGTTTTGAACAGGTTGCCCAGGGGTGCAACAATTATGCATGGCACTAGCTTATGTGTGGGGGGTGACTTCTGTCCCCTCCCTAACCAATAGGCAAAAAGGTCCCAGGGATAACCCCGCCCACTTTGTGCAGCAGTTTCTTTGTGCCCTACTTTAATCAATCCCACAGTGTCCCTGTCTGCCTAAATCCAACATGGCAGACTATTTCTTCCCCTATGCAGAGCTCCTTTGCCTACCATAGAGGTGTTTCCATGTAAATAAGCAACCCCTCCTCTGTGGTCACTTAAAACTGGTTCTAGAGGCAGCACCCGCTGGAATTGATGCCTGGCTGACTAGAGGGACAAAAGAGGAGGTAGGCTCATGTGTTAGCTGGCACTGAGGGCCTTCAAGAATTGGACACTCTATCTGTGTTTGGAAAAATTCCTCCCTCAAGGGTCCTCTAGCCCCATGCAACAAAAAGAGTTCTGGCATGTATCTTAGGTTAGGATCTTCTTCCCCTTTAGGTTCCGGAACGTCCCCTGGGGTCAACTTCCTTCTAGGCTAAGGGATGTTTTGAGGCTGGTTTCTCATGCCTCCTGCCCTCCTCTTGGTTGTGGGATCGTCTTGGTTGTGGGAACCTGGGTCATTGTTTTAGATGCCACACTCCCTTGAATCCCTTGATGGTCTGTCTGGCCCTTTTGCTTACAACATCCACCCAGACAGACCCAATATTATTGCATGAATCTTCCTCTTTACTTCAGCTCAAGCAGAGGTTTCTGGGTTGTCTCCGAAGAGACACTCCACTGGAACGATAGAACTCACAGCTACATTTCTTCAGACCAGTAGCACCTCTTCTCTCAAAAGTGGCCATTGCCATAGGATTGAAATTCCCCTCGTTGTCCACGTTGACTACCCGTTGTAGAGTATTTGGGACAATCTGCTCTGGGGAAACTAACAGTCCACCATTGTGGTCATGCTGGCTCTTGTATCTCTCAGATGCAGTTTATACGTGCTTCTGTTATTGCTAGTGATTCATTTTGTTATTCACAGTGGTTGTATTTATTAAGTGCCATATACTTATCAATTACAAATTTTAGGTTACTTTTACAACTTGTGTTAGAAAGGAAGTTTTTCAACTTTTGTCCTCATTCTTACAGTTTTGGAGGAGAAACAATAACCAACAGTGGAAGAGAAGCAATTGTGAAGGCAGCGTAACTGATTGCATTCAGAACTACTGTTTTAAGATTGCAAAAAGAAAGAGGAATACTAAGAGGAGCTCATTTTATTGACTTGGGATATTATTATTGGTGCTTTTCAGTCATGTGTTATGTAGTTTTTACACACATGCCCTATGGGCAGAGTAGTTTGCACTGCTATTGGCTTCAGTAAGTATGACGTAAAGGAAGCTCAGAATAGCCTTCTCCTCAGTATCTTTAACAGAATTTAAACTTTCTTTAACAATAGCAAGGACATATTTAAGTCTCTAGATGACATAGAAATGATATATTATTTCTGTGTGGGAATAACTTCAGGGAAAGGCGTCATGCACTATGCTTAGTTATGCCCCCCGTGAAAGCAGGGGCCATTTGGTTGAGGACAGCACCCTATCAAGAAGTAGTATTGCCCAATACGTTTAGCTCAACTAATCATGACATGATCTGTGCTCTAGTTAATGTGCTTGTTGATCACATCATGACAATGACAATTCTGCAACAATATCAATACATTGCAGGAAACGGCTTCTCACTTGCACACTGCTGTGACATTGTTTGAACACAGCAGCCATGCTAGGTGAGGAAACACCCATCCGTAGCCAATATGAATGAAATAAAGCACTCTTTTGTTGAAAGTGTACAACTTCTGACCAATCAAATGACACACTAAAGTTCACCAACATGTGGATGGAGCCTCTGCATTTAGTACTCCTGAAAGCTTCTTTATAGCTTGACTGCTTAAGGTGTGGTGACAGCTGCGCATTCAAGTCAGACCTAAAAATGCACAGGGAGCAGTCTCTGGTAGGATACAACTGTAGGAGCTGAGCAGCTCTGATTGGTACGGCAGCGAGCTAAGTCAACTTCCCACTCTCATCAACTCTCCACTAGGCTCCGGCGAGGTTTAAAAAATGCAGCCAAACAGCATGTCACATGGATACCACATGGCCTAGGTGAAGCAGATGGCCAAAGCAGCGTGACTGGAGCTACAGATCAACCCACTGAAGTAACAGAACGTCAACCCCAGTTTTACAAAGAATAGAGAGTGCTCTGGCTGATCTTGCAAAACCATGCACATCCACCCCATTCGGGTATCCTACAGATACCAGGGAGGAGACACAACTTTGATGGCTTGGATGGAAAAGACTTGGAGTAGGGTTCACAGGATTCAATGCACAGTTAATTTGGGCATCTGTACATCAGATAGGTTTTTGCTGAGAATGACAAGTTTCTCTCATGTGATCATGCTTCATTGACTTGTATTGAGAGAAAGTTTAAATACTAGGTTGATTTCATATGAATTTTAGCTGCTCGCCATAAGTGACCATTTTCTAGCTGCCCCCTGACCTGTTGAGATATAGGCTTCCTCACTTGTTGTGTTATATTTATGCAGATGTTGCATGTGGCGACAGAAACTGCTTCTACAAAAGCAGAAAGCAGAGAGCGCTGGATCGACTTCCACAGGCGCTAGAGGTACCAGAGAAGTTTTGCTGGAGCAACTCCAGTGGAGAACAACCCAGTGCCAGACCTGGCAATTGGTTAGGATAAGAGTGCATGTTGAACCAAAAATTACATAAAGTCTAACAGTTTTTACCATTTGCCTGTTGCTTGCTTTGCATGCCTTGTATTTTATTGTGGCTAATGTATTGGTAAAAAGGGTGGACACAATTGTCATTTGGGTAGGATACGATGGGGAGAACAAAAGGGAAAATGGTTGGGTAGGTAACATTGGAAGGAGTTCTTCCCAATCTTGGGAAAAATAGGCAGGAGTGGCAGGACCCAAAGAGCAAACCATTTCAAGATGAACATGTGAGAGAAAGAGACCCTCTGCTCTAGCTGCCATAGCTCCTTCATGACTCCCATCGCATGCATGGAGATCTTTGGGTGTGGATGCATGAAATTTTCCCTCTTCGCCACAAGATTAGCTCAAAGAAAATAATAACTGAAGGTAAACTTTATCCTGCTTTTTGTTTCCTTGCCTACTTCCCTCCATGGGATGAGCTGTGGGCACAAGACCTGCAGACCCTCTCCCTTCATCCTGTGCATGAGCGAATTACAAGGAGTCATGATGAGGACCGGACAGTCCAAATGTAGTGATCCCCCACAGAAAGAGACTCCTGCGCACACTATCTACAAATAATACGGTAAATGCATGTGCAAAAACTAAGAGAGTGGGACTCACCATTGAAGACACAAAGTAATCTTTTCTGGAGCATGGTACCTTTGACATAGAAAGATTAGCTAATTTGTACAACAGATGTGAAGATCTCAAGAAAAAAACGATGCTGCATGTAGTGGCACGAGGAAGCTCACAATCAAAACCATGAATCCCATTTCAGGAGCATGAAAGATACTTTGGGGGAGCTGAAATATCAAATTAGCCACCTTAGGAACAGTCAAGGCTTGTGCTTCAGCTGCTCCACATCTATTCGCTGAGATCACTGAACCATAGGAAAAAGAGAAAGCGCGCATGGATCCGAGAGTGGAGGATCCGTTGGACATATTCTCCATGCCATCTGATGGGGCCAGGTTTGCAGCTGGTCTCCTGGAGCAAAAGGAGGTAGCGAGCGAGCAGTGTGATGCTTTTGGCTTACAGCAAAGCAACTAGATTGGAGGCTGATTTGACTACTATGGAGCATGGCATAGCACCCTACAAAAGAAAAGTACTATGGTCACTCTTAAAAGTCTGAGAAAAACTACAGGGTAGCTGTCCAGATGGCCTGTCCAGTTTTCCTACTCAAATGATGCTGATTATGAGGGCACTTTCCCTTCTACGCTTATTCTTCTGAAGGACTACCCAGCAACTGGGGGTACAGTTAGGGCCTATCTCCCTTTGATTTGATGTGCATAAAGGAACAACTCCCCAACATTCAGGAACATCTAACTAAATTTTTAGAGGAATTGGAGAGTGTGCTTGAGGTGTATAGACCAGAGTGGGCAGATGTGAATCAGTTATCGTGAATGATAGTTTGATGTGAAGTCAGAGCAAGACTAGTGGAGAAAGGGCTATGGCCTAGAATGGACCCTGGGAATGATGATGCATTGAATGCTGAAGAAGGTACACTGTTGAATACGATTGAGGAGATACATCCGGTGAAAACTGACTGGACTAAAATGTCTCAATTTTGAGCAGAATAAGGGTGAGACGCCAGCCGATTATGTAGACAGACTAAAGGACGTGTTTAAAAGTAAATAGTCCAATGTAGGTGGCTAAAAAGCTGTGGGTGCAGCCTTTGTGCTGGGATTGCTAATGCATGTTAAGAACCAATTGACAACCATATGCATTGGATGGCAGACTAAGAAGCTGGCAGGAGATAGTGACCTTTGTAAATCACAGTGTCACAACACAGGAGGAAAAAATGGCAAATCAATGTTGATGTCACTGAAATTAAAAAATATGTAGAAAGAAATCAGAGGGGTGGGGCAAGAGGCTCACAATATGAGAGAAGGTCAAGGTGGTGAGGGATGTGGGAGAATTTGAAGTGAAAATGGAGGAGAAACACCAGCATTAGGAGGTTCCTGCTATGTATGTGGTTGTCTGGGGGACTAAAAGTGAGATTGCCCTATTTGTGCCTCCAGTGTGCCAGCGCTCCCTGAGCACCTGGGATCACTCAGAATCCTCACCCCAAATTTTAGTAAGTCCTGAGAGGGTTCAACTGTGGGATGAATAAATTGATACCTGTAGATCAAAAGGGCCCTTATATGAATTGTATAATTGACTAGCCTTATTGACACAGGCGCAAGTCACTTGGCTCTTAAAACTTTTCAATTCCCTTCTTTACCTCACGTTAGCATATCGACAGATGCAATCGACATTTCTAATCAAGGAGTTCTACACTACATTGCTGACCCAGTGTCCACCTCTGCGAAACCCGTTAGTGATACTACTTTTAGCTTAATCTCATTTCTTCAACAAACTTTCCAGGCAGACACATAGGCCCTCATTACGACCCTGGCAGTCCGAAGACCACCAGGGCCACGGTGGCGGTCTCACCACCAACGGGCTGGCGGTGAAAACCAGCAAATTACGAGTTTGGCAGTTTGGCCAAAGCCAAACCACCTATACTCTGCCTGCCTGCCTCTTTTCCGCTGTCCGCCTGGGCTGGAGGTGAGCACCTCCAGCATAGAGGATGGTGCGGTATTACAACGCAGGAGACCGCCAACATTTTTCTGGTGGTGGCACCGCCAGAAAAAGCCAGCGGTCCTACATCATGTCGACAGGAATAAGAATACCTGTTGCCAGGACACACTTGCACATACATCCACGTACCCGCACATATGCATCCACATCCTTCCACACACGAACAGACCCCCACTCAACCACCCATTCACTCCCCTCTTCCTCTAATGCATGCATACATTCACACCAACTCCCCTGCACCACAAACACACACTCACCCGCTCTCCCCCTTCACTCACACAAACACGCACCCCCCTCCACATCCACTTACATACAGATGCACAAGCATACCCGCACTCACCCCTTTCATCCGCTCAATTGCACTCACGCACTCAATCGCTCACACCCACGCACTTACCTCCCACCCCATCCACAAACACTCACTCACCCTCACCCCATACACATACACTCACACACCACCCTCACCCCATCCACAAACAATCACACACATGCAGACACACACCCACAACCCCCCCCACATTCACAACATCCACACATGGACTCACACACACACACACACACACACACACACACACACACCCCTGTCAGACGATCCACTTACCTTGCCCATTGAGAAGGTCGTCCGGGAGGGGACGGGTCCCAGAGCTTCCTCTGCCGGTACCGGCCACCGTCAGTACACCACCTCACCCTATTACGGGTCATAATACGGTGTGTGGCGTCCTTTTGGCTGGGCGGTGCCGGCAGTGGAATTGCCTCTTCACCTCCAACCGCCAGTACAACTGGTGTCAGAATTCGGCCCAATTTTGGGCGGAATTCAGAAATCAGTTGTAATAGGGCACTCTTAAGACCGCCAGCTCTGACGGTCTTTCTTCGCCCGCAGCTTCAGCAGTCTTACGAAAAGACCGCCGAAGTCGTAATGAGGGACATACTCTGCAGAATAAATTGCATCATGTTTTACACCTCAAAAGGGATGTTTTTGAATATACTTCAAAGACAAGAGAGTAAGGTACTTTCACTATTATGAGAAAGTTTGTATTGTTCGAAAGAAGCAAATTTAGTTACCATGTCCCATGATTTGACAGGACTGCTTTCACAGGTACTGCTCACATTGTGGTCCACATGGGGGAATCACCTCCTTAATGGAACCCATAAAGGCGAAACTGGAACCTCAGAAGAAGCTAGCCAGAATACCTTAGAAACAGCTGAAGCCAAAAGTGGAGGAGGGGATCCAACCAGTACTAGAAGATTTGATTAAGCAAGGGGTTAGTAGAAGTAAACAACTGACTCTCCTGCTATGGAAGGTGTCATAAGCCAATGTGTACAGGTTCATGCAAGACCTTAGGGCTATTAATAATGTGGCAGTCCCAAGTTTTTATGTTGTTCATAACCGGTAACATCCTTTCATGTGTTTCCAAGAAAGCCCAATGGTTCAATGTGGCTAATGTCTGCTCCACTTTTTTCCATTCCCATACATCTGGAGAGTCAGTACCAATGCTGGTTCACATTCTAAGGGTCCCAGCTTTTGCGGACATAACTACAGATTTGTGCTGGACTTTCCATCGCGGAATAATGTGGTGATCCTGAATTTTCATGTTGTCCCTAACACTGAGAGCATCCTTTCTTTTACTCCAAAAAATGTCCAGTGGTTCACCATTTCTGCTCTGCTTTCTTTTCCATCTCCATGCATCAGGAGAGTCAGTACCACCTCTCACTTACAATCCAGGGGATCAAGCATAATGAGCGTAACTCTCTCAAGGATTTATAGTCTCCCTCATTCTTTTTTTACAAGCCTGAAATAACAAATTAAACACATTAGTTTACCCTGGGGGAATATTTGATGATTTTTTGTTGGCAACTGATACTCTAGATCAGTGCAAGTAGGACTCTTTCGTTCTCCTCACCGAATTGGCTGAAAAGGGGCACAAGGTTTGAAAGGAAAGATTGCAGTTTTGCCTTCCTCGAGTATGATATACTGAGCATGAAGTCTCTGCTGGTAGGCCTCACCTCTCGTCTAAAAGAGATGAAGCCATTCATAATTTGCCCACCCAGTATCTGTTTCCCACGTACATATCTTTATGGGAATGGCCGGTACTGTAGACAATGGATTCTGGGTTACACTCAGATGACCAAGTCTTTGGAAGAATTCTGTGAAAATGATACCCCTGAACCCTTACAGTGTATGGTGAAACCAAACATGCACTGTGAAAATTAAACAGGCACTGACTTGTTCCCCAAACGTAGTGGTCCCTGAGAATGCCCAGCCTTTTATATGTATTGTCATGATTGATTTGCACTTGTGTGTTGGTTCAAGGCCCTGTGGATCAGAACAATCCCATAGCCTTTTAGTCCTCAGTTTCGGACACAGATGTGGCTGAGTTCCCATCTTGTTTATGGTCTGTTGCAACTGTTGGAAACCTTGTTGAGCTGCCTGCAAATATTGTAAGATCTATGTTGACCATTGCTGTTCCCCACCTTCTGGTTGTGTAGCATCTTACTACTAAATCTAAGCATCCCTCTATAGTGCAATTTTCTCATTATGAAATACTGTTGTAATCTGTCTCCATATTACTTTGATCACCTGTCCTGCCCTGAATCCTGCCTCTCTAATGCTCACAAGTGAGGCTGGAGACCAGCATCACTGTCTTTTAACCACTGGCCATGTTACTAAGCCACATGTTGATTTGGCTGACGTACCCCCTCAGTGAGTGTGAATTAACTTATTTTGTGGATGGAGCAAGTCCAAAACATTAAGAAGGTACTAGGTTGCTGACTGTGCAGTTTGCACTGTAAATCACATTGTGGAAAACTGCAACCTACCCACTGTGAAGTCAGCCCAACTTGCAGAGATCATTACTCTCACTCACGCTTGCACCTTCACTTAAAAAAAAGACTTATTGTGTATGCAGACTCAAAGAACTGGGTTTCTTTGGATGCAGAGAGGTTTCCTATCTTACCAATGGAACCCCCTATTAAAAACAGGAAATATGTTCTCGATCTCTTAAATGCTTTGCAGTTACCATAGAATGTGGCAGTGGTGAAGTTTGCAGATCAGCAACACCCGCATGATGATGTTTCAAGGGCAACTCCTAAGCCAACTCAGCTGCTAAGAATTTTGCCCTGTGTAAAACTACTAATGTTGCTATGTACATTGTGAGAGCTTGTTAATCACCAGTTCCTGCTGTAAAATACTTGTCTCAATTGTAGGAGCAAGCCTCTATGAATGAGAAATAGTCCTGGATCAAGTAGCAATGTAAAAAGGACTCTGAAGGGTCCGTGGAAATACTTCGCTGGGTGCATGGAACATAACAATCTCCATTTTCCAAGCTCACTAGGTTTCATCATTGAGCATCCAGCGCTGGCAGGGCCAGCATGATACCTGTAGGAAACTGGCTCTTCACATGATATATCAAATTGAAATATATATAGTAAAGAGTCTAGGAGTTCCCTTACCAGTGAACAGGAGCTTGCTCTAGCAATCCCAATGTGCTATTGTTAGGGTTAGTGTGGCAGCCTTGCCCTGCCCAACCGGGCACTTGCTTGCCTTGATAGTGAGGCCTGCACTTCACAGAGCTTCAAGGACCTTGCAAAGGTGGATCAGGTAATACTGCCAAGTGGAGCTAAAGACAGCGTAGTCATCAATATATACTGCACTAAAGGCTTCCAACTCAGCAAGGACTTTATTCACCAACTTTTCGAAGGTGGCAAGGGCATTCTTTAAAGCAAATGGCATAACAGTGAACTGGTAATGCCGATCTGGGGCCAAGAGTGATGATCTTCCTAGTAATCTGCTAGTCCCCTGATGTCCATTCAAAGGTACGGAGAATTTTGGCTGCCCCCTCACCTGTCAATCAGTTTTTGTGCTCTTGGAATATGGTGTGCATCTGTCTTGGTGAAAGCATTAAGACCTTTATAGTCCATGCAAAACTTCAGCTCTAGTTTACCTCCCTTGGAAAGAGGTTTGGGGACTATGACCACTTTGCTGGCCCAGGGACTGTTAGAGGGCTCAATTACCCCTAACTCCAGCATACTGCTTACATCAGCTCTGATACTATCCTTCACTTGGTCAGACTGTCTGTATATTTTGCTCTTGACAGGCATGTGGTCACTGGTGTCCACATCATGGACACACCAATTAGTCTGACCAGGGATGAGGGAAAAGAGCTCAGCATACTGCCGTAGGACTTGCATGGAGTCAGTTTGTTGCTGGGCAGTGAGGGTGTCTGAAAAGACCACTCTATCAACTGATCCATCTTTGGGGGTGTGGGAGAGAAGGTCAGGGAGAGGCTCACTCTCTTCTTGCTGAACCTCATTAGTGACAATCAACATGGCCACATCAGCCCTGTCATGGAAGAGCTTTAGGTGGTTCACATGGATAACCCTGTGAAGGTTCCTGGGAGTGTCTAGGTCAACCAGATAGATGCCCTCACTTTTCTTTTTTCAAAGATAGGGTAAGGGCCCCTCCATTTGTCCTGGAGTGCCCTGGGTACCACAGGCTGAAGTACCCACACCTTCTGCCCTGGTTGGTATTCCACCATGGCAGCATTTTGGTCATACTAGAGCTTCTGGAGTTCTTGGCTGGTCTCAAGGTTTTTGGATGCTTTTTCCATGTACTCAGCCATCCTTGAACGTGGGGTAAGCACATAGTCCACCATATCTTGCTTGGGCTCTTTAAAAGGTTTCTCACAGCCTTCCTTTCCTAGAAACAGTGGTTACCTTAGAGGATGACCAAACAGAAGTTCAAAGGAGGAAACACCTACTCCCTTCTGTGGCACTTCTCTGTAGGCAAAAAGCAAGCATGGGAACAGGACATACTATCTCCTTTTGAGTTTTTCAGGGAGGACCTGCAATCATGCCTTTCGTGGTTTTGTTGAGCCTCACAACGAACCCATTTCCTTGTGTGTGATATGGGGTAATAAACTTATAACTCACTCCACATTTATTCTACATTGCCTTAAGGCATGCAGACATGAATTTAATACCTTTGTCTGATACCACCTCCTTAGGGAAGCCCACTCTAGTAAAAATACTGAGTAGGTCACTTGCAACTGCAGGAGTAGTGGTAGTCCTAAGGGGTATAGTTTCAGGATACCTGGTGGCATGATTCACTACCACCAGTATAAATCTCTTTGCTAATGTTGTTGGAGGGTCTAGGGGGCCAACAGTGTCAACTTCTACCGTTTCAAAGGGAACACCAGCTACTGGATGTAGAATTAAGGGGGCTATTGGGTGGCTACCTCTCATGCCCCTGGCTTGAGAGGTGACACACGAGTTAAAAAATTCCTTCACCTTCTGGGACATACCTGGCAAGTAGAAGTGAGGTACCAACCTACTCTAAGTTTTGGTCTGGCCGAGATGCCCAGCTAAGGGAATGTCATAAGCCAAAGTGAATAGGAACTCTCTGTACATCTGAGGTACTAACACTCTCGCAGAGGCACCATTTTTAGGCCTCAGCATACAGGAGCGCCTCTTCCAAATAGGTTTTGTGGGAGCCACTGACATTTCACTCTTCCTGGTCGGCAGCTTGCTGTGTCAGGCTTTCAAGAGTCAGACAGGTCCTCTATCTCTGGCACATCTCTTCCCTAGAGGGTTCCCCTGGGCCTAGGAGCTCTGCCGTGTAAGGCCCAAGTTCCTGGGGTTCAATTCCCTCAAGGGCTGACAGGTCTTCTCCCTAAGGAGAGGGGACCTGAGCTTGGGGCTGCTCAGAAGCTGCCTTACCAAACTGTCTGCCTTTTCTCTTTGAGGGCTGGGCTATTATTCCAGGCTCCAGCACCTCTTTTTCATTGTGCTTTGGTTTTCACACAAACACACAGTCATGTATACCCAGCACTGCTTCATGGGTCTTTCTTTCAAACTCAGCCCATCCTGAGAACTCCAGATCATTTCCTAGCAGACAGGAAACAGGAATTACAGAGGATACTACCACCTTCTTCTGGCCAGTAATCCCTCCCCACTCTAAGGACACCATTGCCATGGGATGGACTTTAGCTTGGTTATCAGCAATGATGTCTGGGAAAGTTTCACCAATCAGATACTGTTCTGGAGATATCCGTTTTTCTGTCACAGTGATGACAATTGCACATGTAACCCCCTGTGCTTCAACTCTGATGCCATTAATATGAGGCTATTGTCTATACTTCTCCAGATTCCTCTCCAGATTACTGGGCCAGACGGCCAGGGAAGTTACATCTACCCCACCCTCAGAGACTAATGTTGATTTTGTGAGCTCTCTGACATGGTCAGGACCACCTAGGATCCCATCTGAAGACTTACTACTGCAGCAGGAGCTGCAGGTGCACTAGGGGAAGTCTTTTTGAGACAGGAAGCGTCTCTAGTTTAGTGACCATTGGCCTTGCAATTGAAGCACCAAGCCTTCTTGGCATCACAGTTTTTACACTTGTACCCACCTTGCTCTGTATCGTGTCTTGGGGCCTACCCTCTTGAACAAGTTTTTGGGGGCCTTCAGAACATTCTTTCTAGTCACAATCTTGCCCCTGGGGAGTAGGGGTGCATAGCAACTCCTTCCTTTGGTCACCCCCACCATGAGTTGTCTTGGATACCCTATTCTTGATCCAGTGGTCTGCCTTCTTCCCCAATTCTTGGGGAGAAAGTGGACCTAGGTCTACCAGGTAGTGTCACAATTTTTCAGCAACACAGTTACTTAACAGATGCTGTTCTATGATAAGAAGGTAAAGCTCATTATAATCTTGCACTCGATTCTCTTTTAACCTACCAGTGTTTTGACTGAGAAGTCAACAAACTCTACCCAGGACTGACTAGAACATTTTCTAGAAGGTTTTCTAGTTTCCCTGATCCTGAACTCAGTGAGTCCAAAGCCTTCAATCAGGGTATCATTCATACAGTCGTAGGACTCAGCATCTGCTCCAGTCAGTGTCATGAGTCATGAGTCTATCCCTACACTTTCCTAAGAACAGCTCCCAGAGTAGAGAGCCCCAATACTTCGGTCTGAGTTTCCTCATGGTACAAGCTCTCTCAAAAGCAGTGAACCATTTGGTGATATCATCACCTTGTGCATATTTGGGGACAGTCGCTTTGGGAATCTTAGGGTCAAAAGCTTCTTCTTTCTCCCTATTTAACCTTTTGCTGCCACCATAGATGGGTCCTAGCCCTATCTCAGTTCTTTCTTTTTCATAGCTAAGAGTCTAGAACAGTGGTTCCCAGCATTTTTACTTCTGTGGACCCCTACTTTATCATTACTGGAATATGGGGACCCCCACTGAATCATTATTGGAATCTGGGGACCCCCCAATGAGTTATTACTGAAAGCTTGGGACCTTCTCTGGTAATATTACTTAATTTTCTAAGAAGTTGCGGACCCCCTGAGGAGGCTTCGCGGACCCCCAGGGGTCCCAGACCACAAGTTGGGAACCACTGGTCTAGACTCTAACTATATCCTCTTAGCTAAGTTCTCGAGTTCAGCAACTTTACTGTCTGCATCTACTAGGGTACTATCAGAAGTACCTCCAGTGGTGTCATTGTCAGTGGAGTTGTGGAGGAATTCATCATTCTCTTCCACCTCCTCCTCCTCACTCTCAGGAGGGGCTCTTTTATTTGCCATGGTTTTAACATTTTCAACAAACAACTGCTGCAAATGGGCTTTTGTGAGCTTGGGGCCAATGGCAAGTTTCCATGCTTGGCAGAAGTCCTTAAGTTGGGTAACCTTATGGCTTTTTGTAGGGGCCCAGGTTGAGATCCTGTGATGTACCTGCTGGCTTAGTCATGATTTTAAAGTAGTTGGGACCTTTTTAGAAAAATAACAAAAAATCTAAGTGAACTACTCAAAGGTCTAACTGACTAAAGTATTTTAAATTCTAAACTGTCTGGACTGGGGGACTTAACACAAGGACCTACAACGATTTTTAAACAATTTAGAAAAGAATCGAAGACTGGAAAAATATTTCCTAACTAAAGACAATTTTGGATCTTTTAGTGGTGTCACTTATCAACCGAGCGGTACAGCAAATGTCAAGTCTTGTACCCCACCGCTGAGCCACCAATGTAAGAAAATGGGGCTAAATGTATCAACCTTTGGTCTTGCGACATCGCAATTTGCGAGTTGCAAAAGCGAATATTGTATAGTGTCAATTACTCCATTTGCTACTCGCAAGGGGGTCGCAAATGCCTACCTCATGACTATTCATGAGGTAGGTTGCAACTTGCGACCCCCTTGGGCATGGCCGCCCTCACAGGGATGGTGGCCTGCTGGAGACAGCAGACCACCATGTCTGTGACTGCTTGTAAATAAAGCACTTTTTTTTTTTTTAAATGCAGCCCGTTTTCCTTAAAGGAAAACGAGATGCATTTCAAAAACAAAAAATGTTTTTACTGACATCCTCATGGGACCCCTTCCTGTTTGCGAATGGGTTAGCACCAGTGTGGCACTGGTGCTAACTGCGATTGGATTGCGACCGCATTCACGGTCACAAAACAATCAAACATGGGACTGCGAGTCGCAATTAGGAAGGGAACACCCCTTCCTAATTGCGAGTCGCAATCCCTTTTTGCGATTCGGTAAATAGTTTACCGAATCGCAAAATGGTTTGGTACAAGGAGAAGTGCATTTTGCATGTCGCAAACGGCCCGATACGCCGTTTGAGACGTGCAAAAGGCTACATACATGTGGCCCCTGGCTCTTTATATGATATTTAAAAATGAGATATATCATGCAAAGTTTCGAGGGATTCCTTTACCAGTGGATAAGGGCTTGCTCCAGCAATACCAAGTTGCTTTGTTTAGGGGGCAGTGTGGTCAAGCAGCCTTAGGCTTATCAGAGAGGACTGTTAGACATCTGCAAATACACACACAGTCGATAAATGAGACACACGACTCAAGAAGGAGATCCACACCAATTTACAAAAATAACAAGTATCTTTATATATTTTTAGGCACCAGAATCAATACGATCAGGTAAGTACGTTTTGCAAGAAAAATACTTTCAGGTTTCAAAAGTCAACAGTGCATTTTTCAGGAGTACCAATGTTATCCTATGAAGAGAAAAACAAGCACTGCACTCAAGTATAGTACAGCAACTTACGGAACCAATCTCCTGGGCTTAGGGTAAGTACTGGGCAAGGAGCAGTACCACACCAACAGTTCACAACTGGCGGCACTGGGACGGCACGGTGCAGAGGTGTAGTATGGTGTCTGGTGCCCAATGTTATTCAATCAGGATCAATAGAGGCTGCAGGTTTGGACAGGGAGTCCAGTTAAGGAGACCCAACACAGGGGTTCAAGTCTTGAGATGCTCAGGGACAGAGGCGCACCTTCGGTCCTCTTCTCCATGGGCCAAAGGTGATGGGTGCAGAGGTGTCTGGAGGCATTGGGTTTTCTCGAACGGGAGCACTTGCAGTTGAGGGAGCGTGCAGGCAAAGGCTGCAGGTGGAGTCGGTGGGTCCACAGTGGGCAAGTCCAAGGTGGGCTTTTTTCTCTGGAGGGCTAGGGGACCATGTTTGCACCGTTGGCCTGCTTCAACTCAAGCTAGATGGCACAAGTGCAATGGTGCATTCCAATGTTGGGTTTTTGCGGTTCGGAGTCGCCTCAGGCTTCTTGGGGTGCCTAGAAGATGCAAGGAAGCAGCTCTGCTGCTCTACAGGAGTTCCTGAGTCTTTATTGAAGGCAGGCAGGCCTCCAGGGCTTTTAGAGGCACAGCCGCTTGCAGAACAAATCAACTTTGGCACAAATAGGCAGGAACAGCAGACAGGCCAGCACGGCTGGGGCCCAGTCAGATGCTTCTTTCACAAGCTTTGCTTTTGAGGCTCTTGAGTGCCCTTCTTCATAGGTCAGCAGGAATCTGATTTCCTGATGCCAGGGGCTACTCTAAGTACTGAATTTAGGGGTGTTTAAGGGAGTGTAGGGTAGTAGCCAATGGCTACTTACCCCTGGGATCACTACACCCCCGATATGTCCATTTCCTGTGGGAAGAGGACCTAACTCTGTTCCAGAGTTCCTAATTCTGCAACAACCAAGATGGCAGATTTCTAAATGTGGTGTCCACATCAGCAGCTCACCTTAGGGGTGGGACTGACCTAGGAGGTGGACACACCTCACTGAATACTAAATTCCCTGTCTGTCCCAGTGCCAAATGGGTCCTGGGGCAGGGGGGTAGGTATCTCTCCTTTTAGTGAAGCCAGATCTGCATATCAAGGGCTGTTGGTTTCTTTGAAGCCCCCTGCTTTGGAATGCAGATTTGCAGGTCATCCTGTTGGGTAGGGTGTGTAAACACCTCGCCAAGAGCAGACTTTTTTTCTGACCTCCCAAGAGCAAAGGCTCTCACCTTAGGGGGCCAGAATCTTGTCTGGTGGTGGTAGGCTGGCCAAAATCCAGGTAGTTGGTAGGTTTGCAGGTGGCACCATTAAGGTGCCCTCAGGGTGCATATATTAACCAATCCATCTATGGCATCAATGAGGGTTTGTTAACACAAGATGTTTGATACCAAAACCCTATTTTCAGTGAAGCCATCATGTAGCTGGGAAGCTCGTATTGGCAAGTGTACAGCACATACTTAAAATGGCTTCCCTGCTCACCCTCTATGTCTAAGAATTGATAGTCATAGCCAAGGCATATCTGCTCTTCCAGATATGCCCTCACATGTAATATAATGCACCCTGCCTTAGGGCTGTAAGGCCTGCTGTAGAGTTGACTTAGGTATATTGCATGCAGTGTTTAGTGGACTTGGCACACAGGCTGTGTGCCATGTTGTGTTATCAATTTTAGCTGCACCAAGACACACAGCCTGAAATGGCAGTCTGCATGTGCTAGGTGAGTGGCCCTTGAGGGTGGCACAATACATGCTACAGCCCTTGGGGACTCTCTTTGATGCCCAGGCACTAGGTACCATGGGTACCATTTACTAAGGACTTTCAGAGGGGCTAAAGGAATTGCCAGTTGGGGAATAATTGCACAGTTTTAAGGAAAGACATATGGTACTGGGGATCTGGTTATCAGGAATCCAGTGCACTTTCAGTGAAAAAAGATATATGGTACTGGGGATCTGGTTATCAGGAATCCAGTGCACTTTCAGTGAAAATTGCAACAATTAACAGACATAAAGTGGGGGTGACCACGTCAAAACTGGCACTTTTCTATAATACATGCCCCTGCAACCCATTGGTATGTGCCCTTATTTTCTTCTGAAGCCAAAAACTAGTGTAAATCCTGTTCCACGTGCCTGTCACATAATGATGGAAAAGGTGTTAAGGCTGTCCCCCTCTGCTTACCCTTCAGCTTGCGTCCTCTTTATGCAGATCCATATTAATTCATACAGATTTCCAGATTGGTAAGTTACTCATATATATCTTCTCATGGTGTGCATGTTTTCAGGATGGGTGGAAATGCACCCCTCTGTTTGTGGTGATTATAGTTGTTAAATGTTTACTCTGAGATTTTAGCTCAAGGTTCTGAATGCAAGCTGAATCAGCAGTGATCAGGGGGCACACTTTGTGTTAGCGGTGGTGCAAGCAGTTTGTAAAGCAATAGGGATAGGTAAGAATTTCCATTGTGTCAATCATCCCAAGTCCTCAAGTAAAGTGCAGAGGAATAAAGGGACTCTGAAGAACAAAGAGGCTGCGATGGGATGCTCGGAGGCACAGTTGAAACAGCCTGACACTCTGCCAGTAGCTCTATGGACCTTGAGAGTGATTTATTCCTAGAAAACTAAACTGAGCCCCTATGAGATAGCCATGAGCCACCCCCATTATGATGATACGCCCATCAAAAACACACGTGCACAGCAAGCCCTTCACCACGTGAGAGCAGTCACCCACTACCCCCTTAGTTCTTTATCAACAGAACTGCGGTCATACAGTATACTTACTTTACCACTATGCTCCTACAGGCCCCTAAAGGATGTGCCAATGTCTGCCCCCTTCATGAGCACTGGCCCAGCTCTCACCCATTCAACCTCACAGCTGTCAGCGCTCCACTGTGTGGCCACAGAGCACTGTCAAGCTCTGGGAAAGGCGGACACGTCTGACTCTTAGCAGATACTGCCATGCCAAACTGACCCCCCGCTCTGGAGGTGTGCCAGACTCACAGAGACAGAATCACACTCGGGCAGAAACAGGTACTCACAGTCATGCACAGGAGTGCAAAGTGGTTCATTCAGAGGTTGGTTCACTAAAGAGGAATGTAATGTCACACTCTCAATTCAGAGTATCACCACAGAACAATATACACAACATATATACTTACCACATTTGCTCAGCTAAACATCTGCCTGAGCCACGGATGCCATAGTTATCAGTCTAACTAAAGAGCTCAGCTCAAACAATAGACAATCTTTATACAATATCGTGGTACTTCTTAGTTGGCTAAGGTTCAAAGGCATACACGTTATGCTGCACCGCACACATCCTTTTGCTATTTGAAAACACAGAAGCAAAGATTTACTAAAAGATCATGCAGAGTAGTGAAACAAGTAAAGTTGCTGTGCTGCCTTGTATGAATGGGAATGAGCAGAACAGTGTCATTTGTGCTAAGATGTGGCGCTGTTCAACTCTCTTCTCTGCACTCGTACACTTTTGGCTGCCATCTGCCATTGGAGATACCCATGCGCCTTAGTGGAATAGTGTCTGTGTTGTGGTAAGCATAGCTTTTGTATGGGGGTCCCTTCCATTTAAAAAGCTATGCTTTAAGTCATTTACCACTTTGTATGTGTCCTGTAGACTGCCGCACACAATCAAAAGGAGAAAAACATTAAAACATTTCTCCGTGATATGCCTGCTTCAGAGAGGTGCAGAAGTTAGGGAAAAATCCGTCCCTATAATTTTTTGTAGATCATGGGATGTGTCCAAACCCATGGGGGTGCATTGGAACGCACATGCACCACCCATGAAATGCCTTCTTGACACAAAGTGATGCAAGGCAGCGCATTTGTGTTACTCTTGGTTACAATCGAACTAAAAGCGCGATTTGCATTGGATTGTGAATACCACCAATTCATTTTGCATTGAGTTTTCATTAAAAAAGTGATGCAAACCCAATGAAAAGTGTTTCTAAATATCCTCTGAGTTTGTAGAGCAACAGTGTATAACACCAGGAGAAGATATGTGGCAGCAGTGGGGTGGTTTGCTTTGGGTTAAGTGAATCGCAAACATATAGCCAGACCTAAAGATGATCCTTCTGCTACACTGTGAAAATTACCATCAGCAGGTCCCACAACATATCTGCGCTTTTTGTTTGTGATGTACACGAATAAATGAGCATTCTCTCAATACAGTGACCAGTGCCTCCAGGGATCAAACATAAATGTCCATGAATAAAGGGTGTCCTCGCAGATCTGATTGCGTCTTCGTGGATTTAAAGATTAACTTCCAGGAAAGACATCACCCATAGCTGGCAGCCCCGGGAGTGCAGCAAAAGCCAGGTTGACAGGAATTGTCAGACCTCATTCAAGGTCATCAATCTGTCTGAAGGCTCTGATCCCGTGCGACAGCTGTGTTATTCCGCTCTTCTGTCTGACTCCAGCGATGTTGTCACTTGATGAGTGTTACTTTACTCCTGTGTTTGGGGTTTAACTCTTTACACCCATGTGATGTAGGATCCCTGCTCCTTTCCACCACCTTCCAAGCTTATTTGAAATGCAAATCCTTGTGTTTAATTTTTCATTTCCCACGGACATTTTGAAGACATTCGTGTTATAAAGTTGTCCAGTTCTTATTTTGCTTTTATGTTTTTATATCAATTTAACATGTTATTGTAACTAAAAATATCACTGTGATAAAATCTCATAATATATTGACACAAATTATAGACTTCCTATTCCACGTCCATCACTTGTCAAATTGTGATACAAAACGCATTGTCAGAAAAATAGACAATGTGTACTGTCAGAAAAATACACATTTCTAAAGTCTAAAAACTATAAAATATACTCCTAGGCCAATTGAGCAAACAAACGTATTAAGTGCATGCACAGTACTGGTGAAAAAAGAACCTCTGCATCCAAACATTAATGATTACAAAACAAAGACATTCCCCCAAACATGCTTTCATGAATACATCAGAAAAATAGGCACTCCACACAGGTCAAGCATGGGCCTTGTCTGCCAGGAACAAATTAATCATATCATGCTTTGAAGTTTAGTTGTTCGTGAATAACTTTCTACCTTGGGGAGAGGATCTTTGGCTGCCCTTTGGGTAACCCCTTACACTGAATTATGTTTCATGCAAAAACAAGTACTTCATGTTTTTAAGATTTTTCAATAAGCAAAAATGTTCTTTCAGGTGACGAACCTATGCTTTGTATATTCAATTTACTTAGTAAGCCGGATTTGAAGACGGATCACATTTTATGAGATCTCCCTCAGTTACCTAGAGGGATTGGGGAAATCATCCCAAAGAAAGTTATGCTTCTGACTAATACCAGCAATTTACATGATGAAATGTTACTTCATCACTGGAGCAGGCATGCTCTTCGTATCTCACACTTGACTGCAGATGATGAAACCGATATGTAACTTCGGACACAGTCATGCTTTGAGGTTCTTCATAGGCTGGGTTACTCACACAGTTTATGTTTTACCCAGTTTTCAAAGAGAAGATTAATGTTTTGTGTAACTCATTGAGTTATTGGTACTTAAATATAACTCATTTCTAGAATACCCATTTTTTGGTCATGAAGCTAAATATGGGAAGTAAGCACAGGGAGATTCATGAATTTACTCACTGTTACATAACTACATAACATGCTGACTCTGACTTAAAGTACATGTCTCTCTTGTTCACAGTCAGCAACTTAGCCACAAGGCTCCTATAGGAAAATGCCACAGTTGGCATGGTTACCCCCTAACTTTTTGCCTTTTGTTGATGCCAGCTTTGATTGAAAGTGTGCTGGGACCCTGCTAACCAGGCCCCAGCACCTGTGTTCTTTCCCTAAAACTCTACCTTTGTCTCCACAATTGGCACAGCCCTGGCACACGGTTAAGTCCCTTGCAAAAGGTACCTCTGGTACCAAGGGCCCTGTGGCCAGGGAAGGTCTCTAAGGGCTGCAGCATGTATTATGCCACCCTGGGGACTCCTCACTCAACACATGCACACTGCCTCACAGCTTGTGTGTGCTGGTGGGGACAAAAAGACTACGACAACATGGCACTCCCCTCAGAGTGCTATGCCCACAACCCACTGCCTGTGGCATAGGTAAGTCACCCCTCTAGCAGGCCTTACAGCCCTAAGGCAGGGTGCACTATACCACAGGTGAGGGCGTAGCTGCATGCCACTATGCCCCTACAGTGTCTAAGACAATTTTTAGACATTGTATGTGCAGGGTAGCCATAAAGAGTATATGGTCTGGGAGTCTGTCAAACACAAACTCCACAGTTCCATAATGGCTACACTGAATACTGGAAAGTTTGGTATCAAACTTCTCTGCACAATAAATCCACACTGATGCCAGTGTGAGATTTATTGAGAAATGCACTCAGAGGGCATCTTTGAGATGCCCCCTGCATGCCAGCCCAGCTAGTGCTAGGCTGACCGGTCTCTGACAGCCTGCCACTTCCAGACTAGTTTCTAGCCACATGGGGTGAATGCCTTTGTGCACTCTGTGACCAGGAACAAAGCCTGTCTTGGGTGGAGGTGCTTCACACCTCTCGCTGCAGGAACTGTAACACCTGGCGGTGAGCCTTAAAGACTCACGCTTGGTGTTGCAACGCCCCAGGGCACTCCAGCTAGTGGAGATGCCCGCCCCCCGGACACAGCCCCCACTTTTGGTGGCAAGTCCAGAGGAGTTAATGAGAACAACAAGGAGGAGTCACCCTCCAGCCAGGACAGCCTCTAAGGTGTCCAGAGCTGAGGTGACCCCTTCCTTAGAAAATCCTCCATCTTGCTTTGGAGGATTTAGCCCAATAGGATTAGGGATGTGCCCCCCTCCACAAAGGGAGGAGGCACAAGGAGGGTGTAGCCACCCTCAGGGACAGTAGCCAGAGGCTACTGCCCTCCAGCCCTAAGGACACCCCTAAATCTAGTATTTAAGGGCGACCCTGAACCCAGGAAATCAGATTCCTGACGACCTAACAAGAAGAAGGGCTGCTGACCTGAAAACCCTGCAGAGAAGAAGGAGACAACAACTGCTTTGGCCCCAGCCCTACCGGCCTGTCTCCAGAGTCAAAGAATCTGCAACAGGGACGCATCCAGCGGGCCCAGCGACCTCTGCTGACTCAGAGGACTGCCCTGCAAATCCAAAGAACCAAGAACCTCCTGTGGACAGCGGCTCTGTCTAAAGCAATAAAGAAAAAAACATCTTTAAAGGGACTCTCACCTCACTCCTGATGCGTGAGTCCCCACCACTCTGCACCCGACGCCCCCGGCCTGTGTCCAGAGAAACCAACACTGCAGAGAGGACACCTACAATGTGTCCACCCTGAGATGGTCTACCTGCACCCTCACGACGACGCCTGCAGAGAGAATCCAGAGGATCCCCTTGACCGCGACTACCCATTAACAAAGAACCCGACGCCTGGAAGAAGCACTGCACAAGCAACCCCGAGGCCCGAGAGGAACCAACTACCGGTGCAGGAGTGACCAGTAGGTGGCCCTCATCTTTGCCCAGTCAGTGGCTGACCCATGAAGCCCTGCGTGCCCTGCTTGCACCGTCAGAGTGACCCCTGGGTCCCTCCATTGATTCCAAGACAAAACCTGACGCCTTGTTTGCACACTGCACCCGGCCGCCCCTGTGCTGCTGATGGTGTATCTTGTGTGCCTGTTTGGGACTCCCAAGTGCTCTACAAAACCCCCCTGGTCTGCTCCTTGAGGACGCAGGTACTTACCTGCTATCAGACTGGAACCGGAGCACCTCTAGTCTCCATAGGCGCTTATGTTATTTGGGCCCCTCTTTGACCTCTGCACCTGACCGGCCCTGTGTTGCTGGTGCTGGGTGTTAGGGGAAGACTTGCACCCCCAACGGTGGGCTGCCTATTGGCTGGAGACTAAAATTGTAAGTGCTTTACTTACCTGATAAACTAACCTTTACTTAGCTCCCCCAGAAACTGTTGAATTTTGCACTGTCTACTTTTAAAATAGCTTATTGTCATTTTATGCTAAACTGTGTACATTACTGTTTTAATTCAAAAGTTTATATTTACCTATGCTAAGTACCTTGCAATTCATGTACTTACTTGAAATCTTAATCTTGTGGTTCTAAAATAAATTAAGAAAATAATATTTTTCTATATAAAAACCTATTGGCCTGGAGTTAAGTATTTGAGTGTGTGTTCTCATTTATTGCCTGTGTGTGTACAACAAATGCTTAACACTACCCTCTAATAAGCCTAACTGCTCAACCACACTACCACAAATAGAGCATTAGTGTTATCTATTATTGCCCCTATTAACCTCTAAGGGGAACCCTGGTCTCTGTGCACAGTATCTCTCACTTTGAGATAGTATATACAGAGCCAGCTTCCTACATCTCCATTTCATCAGAAGATAGGCAGTCCCTCACTTCAAATTCCTCAAGGTTCTAAATAAGGTTTGTAGACCAGGCTCCAGCCAGCCTTGTGCTCTCTGAAGACTACTGGAAGTCACAAGAGACCCTGGCTCAGAAAATTTCTAATAGTGGTATTCTAGCTCTGTTCAAAATCTTGCAGTTCTTCAAGGGAGCTACCTGGTCACTGAGGATACAATAGATCTTAAAACCCAAGCAGACATTATCAGACACAGTAAAGTTCTGGAATACCTAATGATGGTGATCATCAATGATGCAGAACTGAGTAGAGACCTGTGTTTTTTCTTTCCACTGGATGCACCTTTTAGGATTGCAACAGTGCAGCCGTTTAGAACAATTGGCCAGCAATCTGAAAATCGGCCCCGTTGCTTTTAGTCTCCATTTTCTGTGGAGAACTTTAAAGACTGTCATTTTAACACAGTTAAAAATAATTTCTGGATGTTTAGAGACAGATGAATCTGCATGTAACACGTATGCATGATGGGTTTCTCTCAGCCGCAGGCACATGATGCATTTCTACTCCTTCAGGGCATTTTGTAGCTTTTAACACATATGCCATCATTGCTGTCGAATGCTATTTTTGTGAACAATATTTAAGTGAGACAATAATCCCGATGACTGTATTCTGACATAAAACCAAATGTATAAACGCCTTCTTAACAGTGAGTGGACACCCAAAAGTGTTTTAGGGGATTTTAAGACATGCATTGAAAGCCAAACATTAGTGTGGGTATAGTTTTCCTTTGAAATAAGTAACCTTCAAATGATAAAAGCCACTTATAGCATGTGCGAAGAGTCTCAAGGCAAGCTTGAGTCACTTCCCATGGCGAGGCTCAGTCTGTCTGACTGAAGAGTGGGCTGAGCTTGGATGGACATGGTGGTCTTGTTGTCAGAGGTGTACTTTCAGTACCGTTTAGATGAACTTCATGCCTTACAGGTTAGGTCCTGAAAAGACCAGTAGCACAAAAGCACTGTGCAAAGTGGGGTGTTTCACTTAGCATTGAGTTCATGTGATGCTATTCAAAAATCAATTTGAATTAGGCTGCAATGCACAATTAAAGTGTGATTACCGTTTCATAACATCAAAGTGTATATCAGTTGTTCAATTATCCACTTAAAGATCACTGTGCAAATTTTATACACAGGTATCCTGGATTCACGCTGAGAAAGCTGCCACTCGAGAAGAAAATCTACTTGAGGGACAGAAAGAAGCTGCGCCCTTTGGTGCGATATGTGGGGCCCTTTGCGCTAATTTACGGAGCAGAACAAGCTCCCGGAGCTAAAAATCAGACCAAGCAGCACGAAGTGTCCGATTTCCACCCTCCTGCCGAACATTGTGGAATTTTACAAAGTTTTTATGTAAGTCTGCAAATTCCGTGAAGTGAAAACCCCCGAGTTACGCTTAGGCAGATCTTTTAGATGTGGACAAGTGTGGATGTAACCGGATGTAGAAATAACAGGAAACAGCCACTCCAAATGATGTTACAATGCAATTTAATTGATATAAGCAATAATTCATAAATATCAGAAAGTCGAAGAAGTTCAGGTGATCTCAAAATCAGAATCAGAATCAACTTTATTTGGCTGGAGAACAGCCATAAAGTATGCACTTACTTACGAAAGCGAGCGCCCCACCATAAAAATGGAAGTTCACAGAATGAAATTGCATAAAATCAAGTCATTCAGTAAAAACGTGAGAAAACCATCATACAAGATTAATCTAAATGCATGTGCTGCAAAATTATGCTGTAACTCGGGTAAACAGAAATACCAACTAACATGAATAATCAAAGTGCTTTGTGCTTCTAGCATATACTGCTGCTCGGAGGAACTAAATTCATCATCTGATTAGCTTTGTAAAAACGATAAACTTGAAAACAATGACGATGATTTCAAAGCCTCATAAGAGGCACTAAAAACGTTTTAGTATAAAATGTGTGATATTCAAATGAGAAAAGAAAGCGCATCATTGAATGTTTGGACAGATTATTACACGGGCATACTCTGGACTCAGGCTTGTGTTGGAACCCAAGCGGGAAGCACAGGGAACACTTCAAGGTGCCGGCTCTAAAACGAAATAGTAAGGATCGCTCCCAGCTCCTGCTGGTGTTCCACAGGTAACTCATAAATAATATACCCGAGGATGAGGTGCAAATAACTCATCACAATTGGTTTCGTCTTTCCTCCTTCAATCTCTATGCTTGGGCTTGCTTTAACAATAAAGCTTGTACCGGCCTCCTGCCAAGGGCATCATGCGGCACTACATCAGAAAAGATGATGGTGAAAGCAATTCCTTCTAGAGATTTTTTTTACATACACTGACCAAGGGATGGAAAGGCCCTTCTCACAAGCCAAACAATCAGAAATTACATTCCTTGTTAAGGATGCTTCTTTCGCGCTCCGGATGGATAGCCACAAAAGGGGAGGACGAGTATGGATGTAATCACTTAAATAAATGAAGCCTAATTCTTTATAGCAAATTAAATAGGAAGTCAGTAATGGGACTGATAGAATTCTTCTACAGAAACAATTTTATTTCTTCTGAAGCATTATAGGGTCGCCTATTTCCCAGATACCCATGCTATAGTTTGCAATGACTTTGCACTGGGCAGAATATATTTGCAGCAGGGGTACCAGCAGGGGTACCTGTGCAACATGAAAAGACCATGACCCAGTGTAGCTAAAGATGATCCACAGATAAGAAAAGGTGCCATTGCTAAATAAAATGTTTTGCATAATTGGTCAACAAGTCAAGGTTTGACAGAAAATGTACAAAGGAGTGGACTACTAGGCACAAAGCTTTAGGGATACGGTCTATTAACACTGCATCATCTGCATGGGGTAATGCAGGAAGGGGGAAGGCTTTTTTATTGGTATATCAGTGGTGCACTTGGTAAGCTCTGAAATAAGGTAATTTATGTACAAAATGAATACGAGCAGAGCAAGCACACATCTTTGGCGGACCTCCCCATCTAATGCTAAACTAATTTGAGACTTCGCCCTTGTTAACAAATTTGACACAAGCTTCTGTACCTGAGTGCAGAGATGCCAGTAAATGTAGAAGTGACAGCTCCATTTCTAGCTTAATGAGGACTTGCCACAGCTTTGACCGGTTGGCACAGTCAAAAGCCATCAACAAGTCCATAAAGGCAACGTGTAAGGTAGATTGTTTCACCACAGTACGGTTCCCAATGATCGAGTGTAAGTTTATACATTGTTCTATCGTTTCAGCACATTATGAAAGCCAAACTGACAGTCATATACAGTGTTATTATTGTTATTCCACTCCAAAATTCTTTTATGCAGAACTCTGCCAAGAATTTTGGCAGGGATGTTGTAGGAAAGTACCATCTTGCCTGGCATGTTACCCCCATATTTCACTGTATGTATGTTGTTTTAGCCCTTGTGTCACTGGGATCCTGCCAGGCAGGACCCCAGTGCTCATAGAATGTGCCCTGTATGTGTTCCCTGTGTGGTGCCTCACTGTATCACTGAGGCTCTGCTAACCAGAACCTCAGTGTTTATGCTCTCTCTGCTTTCTAAATTTGTCACTGCAGGCTAGTGACTAAATTTACCAATTCTCATTGGCACACTGGTACACCCATATAATTCCCTTGTATATGGTACTGAGGTACCCAGGGTATTGGGGTTCTAGGAGATCCCTATGGGCTGCAGCATTTCTTTTGCCACCCATAGGGAGCTCTGACAATTCTTACACAGGCCTGCCACTGCAGCCTGAGTGAAATAACGTCCACGTTATTTCACAGCCATTTACCACTGCACATAAGTAACTTATAAGTCACCTATATGTCTAACCTTCACTTAGTGAAGGTTGGGGCCAAGTTACTTAGTGTGTGGGCACCCTGGAACTAGCCAAGGTGTCCCCACATCGTTCAGGGGAAATTCCCCGGACTTTGTGAGTGCGGGGACACCATTACACGCGTGCACTATACATAGGTCACTACCTATGTATAGCGTTACAATAGTAACTCCGAACATGGCCATGTAACATATCTAAGATCAAGGAATTGTCACCCCAATACCATTCTGGTATTGCAGGGACAATTCCATGATCCCCCGGGTCTCTAGCACAAAACCCTGGTACTGCCAAACTGCCTTTCCGGGGTTTCCACTGCAGCTGCTGCCAACCCCTCAGACAAGTTTCTGCCCTCCTGGGGTCCAGGCAGCCCTGGCCCAGGAAGGCAGAACAAAGGATTTCCTCTGAGAGAGGGTGTTACACCCTCTCCCTTTGGAAATAGGTATGAAGGGCTGGGGAGGAGTAGCCTCCCCCAGCCTCTGGAAATGCTTTGATGGGCACAGATGGTGCCCATCTCTGCATAAGCCAGTCTACACCGGTTCAGGGATCCCACAGCCCTGCTCTGGCACGAAACTGGACAAACAAAAGGGGAGTGACCACTCCCCTGACCAGTACCTCTCAGGGGAGGTGCCCAGAGCTCCTCCAGTGTGTCCCAGACCTCTGCCATCTTGGAAACAGAGGTGTTGGGGGCACACTGGACTGCTCTTAGTGGCCAGTGTCAGCAGGTGACGTCAGAGACCCCCTCTGATAGGCTTTTACCTTTCTTGGTAGCCAATCCTCCTTTCTTGGTAGCCAAACCTCCTTTTCTGGCTATTTAGGGTCTCCGCTTTGGGGAATTCTTCAGATAACGAATGCAAGAGCTCACCAGAGTTCCTCTGCATCTCCCTCTTCGACTTCTACCAAGGATCGACCGCTGACTGCTCCAGGATGCCTGCAAAACTGCAACAAAGTAGCAAGACGACTACCAGCAACATTGTAGCGCCTCATCCTGCCGGCTTTCTCGACTGTTTCCTGGTGGTGCATGCTCTGGGGGTTGCCTGCCTTCACCCTGCACCAGAAGCTCAGAAGAACTCTCCCGTGGGTCGACGGAATCTTCCCCCTGCTAACGCAGGCACCAAAAGACTGCATCACCGGTCCTCTGGGTACCCTCTCATCCTGACGAGCGTGGTCCCTGGAACACAGGAACTCTATCCAAGTGACTTCCACAGTCCAGTGACTCTTCAGTCTAAGTTTGGTGGAGGTAAGTCCTTGCCTCCCCACGCTAGACTGTAAACCTGTGTACTGCGTGATTTGCAGCAGCTTCTGTGCACTCTTCCAGGATTTCCTTCATGCACAGCCTAGCCTGGGTCCCCAGCACTCCGTTCTGCAGTGCTCAACCCGCTGAGTTGGCCTCCGATGCCGTGGGACCCTCTTTTGTAACTCTGCGTGGACTGCGGTTCACAAATCTTCCAAGTGCCTGTTCAGGTACTTCTGCGGGTGCTGCCTGCTATTGTGAGGGCTCTCTGAGTTTCTGAGCGCCCCCTCTGTCTCCTCCTCCAAGTGGCGACATCCTGGTCCTTCCTGGTCCTCAGCAGCACCCAAAAACCTCTACCGCAACCCTTGCAGCTAGCAAGGCTTGTTTGTGGTATTTCTGCATGGGAACACCTCTACAAGCTTCATCGCGACGTGGGACATCTTCCATCCAAAGGAGAAGTTCCTAGTCCTCTTCGTTCTTGCAGAATTCCAAGCTTCTTCCATCCAGAGGCAGCTTCCTTGCACCTTCATCTGGGGTTTTCTGGGCACCTGCTCCCCCCTGGACACTGTCGCAACTATTGGGCTTGGTCCCCTTGCTTTGCAGGTCCTTAGGTCCAGGAATCTGCTTTCAGTGCACTGCTGGTGTTTGTGGTTCTTGCAGAATCCCCCTATCACGACTATTGTGCTCTTTTGGGGTAGTAGGTGTACTTTACTCCTACTTTTCAGGGTCTTGCGGTGGGGTATCTTGGACACCCTGACTGTTTTCTTACAGTCCCAGCAACCCTCTACAAGCTCCCATAGGTCTGGGGTCCATTCGTGATTTGCATTCCACTTTTGGAGTATATGGTTTGTGTTGCCCCTAGACCTATGCTTGCCTATTGCAACCTATTGTAATTCTACACTGTTTGCATTACTTTTCTGACTCTTACTTACCTATTTGTGGTTTGTGTACATATAACTTGTGTATATTACTTACCTTCTTACTGAGGGTACTCACTGAGATACTTGTGGCATATTGTCATAAAAATAAAGTACCTTTATTTTTAGTAACTCTGTGTATTGTGTTTTCTTATGATATTGTGCATATGATATAAGTGGTATAGTAGGAGCTTTACATGTCTCCTAGTTCAGCCTAAGCTGCTTTGCCATAGCTACCTTCTATCAGCATAAGCTGCTAGAAACACCTCTCTTCTACTAATAAGGGATAACTTGACCTGGCACAAGGTGTAAGTACCTTTGGTACCCACTACAAGCCAGGCCAGCCTCCTACAGATGTCGATCAATGAAATGGGGCGATAGCATTTGGGATCTGCACGATTCCCTTTCTTGAAGATTGGGACAGTAACTGAGGTGACCCAGGAGTTTATGACTGAGGAATGACTCAGGCTGTTATAAACATTGGTCAACAGTGGGGCCTATAGATTCATGTTGCTCTTAATAATGTCATTAGGGACACCAACCGGCCCTGCTGCTTTGCGCCTGCCCTCTCCTGAATGGCAATCGTAACTTCCTTCAGGGAAATTGGTAACAAACATGGCACATTCCAGGGGAATAACTGTGGACAAGTGGGTTTATTATCTGCATAGATTTTCTCAAAGTGTCCCACCCATTCCTCCCCTTTTATGTGACAGCTAATGGACTTTCCGCCCTGGTCTAAAGATTGCATGCTTGATACAGCTTTCCAAAAGATCTTACAATGTTTGGTCTGGAAGGTATCTGTTAGGAAAGCCCACATGTGGGAGATAACTGCTTTCCTTCACTTACTTGTGATTAATTTATTATGCTTTTGCTGGGCACTTTTACTTGTGACTGATTTATAATGCTTTTGCTGGGCAGCCACAAGTGCATGATCCCAGGGGCACACATTTAAAGCTCTACGCAGGAGCCGATTGGCCACAGAGCATTCGTGGTCAAACCAACTTTGGGCCTGTGGTGTTGACTTAATGAGTACTGAACGGGACTGTTTGATCCTATCACAGAATGCCATAAAAGAGGTGACAATTTCCCCTTTGTCAATATCCTCCTTTAAGCATACCATAAGTAGCTGCATATTCACTGCTCCGCTATCACTTTTCTGAGAAATTTCGAGGAGTCAGGCAATTTCCAGTGAAGTCTTAAGTTATCTGTGGTTTGGCGTTGGGTTACTAAGGCCAGGTATGGCTTATGGGATCTCTCTAAAAGGCACTACTAAAATGATCTTGATTGGATTATGATCTCCAAAGGTTGTACTAATAATTGTGCTGTGTACCAACAAGAACATTAGATTTCAAGAACTGTAGAAATAGTTGATTACTGACTAACTATTCCTACCCCCTAAAAGTAGGCAGCCCCAGCTCACTGAGACCAGATCTCTCCAGCAGATTGTGCAAATCAGAGGAGACAAGATAGACCTCCAGCTCTTTACCACTCTCTTGTGAGCACCTGTGGGGGTCATTGGCTCTTTCCCTAATCTATGGCAAGGTAATCTAGCATTAAAATCGCTTCCAAACAACGATAAATTTGCTGACCCTGATTGGTTTTACCCTCCACAATGGCTGATGTGAAATCGAACAACCCTGGGAAATTTTGATTGGGCACATTGATAAAAGCGTTGCTATAAAAGTTAGTAAGAAGTAATGTCAAGATCCCCTTGTAAAGAATAGCTTGGTAGTCACTCCCATGGGATTTCATCGTCTCTGCATGGCCCCCGAGTAATAGGTTAATCCAGATAGACAGACCACCTGAGACTCGGCCAGAGCAGGACGGCATAGCTGGTAAGTCATAACACATAAAATAACACATAAAACCTCAAACACAATAGAGTTGATTTCCTAGATTTTCTGCAATTGTAAAATATCATATGATTTTATGAACGATTGCCATTCAGGAAATAATATCTTTGAACGGAGGTCAACGATGTTCCAACTTAATATTTTTATCCAAGAGTTTTTAACAAGTGGGGTTGGAAGGTTTTGAACAGTCAACTTACACTAGTGGCGACTAGTGTAAATTGACTGTTCAAAACATTATCTGGGTTGGGAGACTAAAGCTCTGCCTAAACGATCAGGCTCTACTGGGCGCTACTAAGACAGCATGGCCCTTGGGACTGCAATATGCCTTCCCTGTCAGTCCACCTCTTTACGGTCTGTTAAGGTTGCATGCTAGTCCCTGGAATGGCTGCGACCAGTGGTCAAAACAAGTTGGTTGTACAGTTTTCCTTGGGCTGGGGTAATCTGACAATCTTGGTTTCAAGTGTTGCCTCAACTGCATGGGCGCCCAATAACTTCCCTACACTGCAAGGACGCCTAAAATTGACAACAATATAGTCCCCGGCTATATTTTTGCTAGAGGGGCCAATGCAATCAGTACTCCATGCCATTATAATTTCGTAGCTTTCTACAAAGAGGAAATTTCTGTGCACTCCAAGCCAATAAGTAACCTTGTTAGGTAGCTCTGCCCACGTTTCCACCTGGTTTTGTTTCAAAGGCGGTACGCCTGCCATTGCCAGAACGTAAAGGTCTCTGGAAAAACATTGTAAATCATGGAGCTAAGCTTTTTGTCCATACGCATGCCTTCTCTGTGTGGCATTCTGCTGTAATTCTGGCTGCCAGCTGTCGTAGGTAAGGGGCTGTTGCCGGCAGCCCCTGCACTATGGATATCGCCCCAATAGGCCTGATTATCATTACATACGTCCCTCTAAGTAGTGGAAGTGAGATTTTCTACAGCCTGATGGGTTACCCCACCCTGGGAAAGATTTTCAACCGCATATGCCAAGAGCCTGCCACTGGGTTTAGTTCGACTACGCTTGTAGTACAGTTAGTCCCAGCATTGGATGTAATGTGTAGTTTGAGGGTGGTGGCTATGTTAATTTCGATTGCCTTGAGGTGCTCTCTTATTGAATTTAACGGAGCTTCCAGAATGGTAGAAAATCTGTTGAAAATCTCCTCGATGTTAGCATTGCCCATAATACATGAACTTGACACCTTACCAGCTGTTACTTGGCCTAACTGTAAATTCGTCCGTGGAACATGGACGCTTGACTTTTTAGGCTTGGTTGCAGGTTCGAGAGAGGAGAAAAAGCTGTTAGACCGTGGGGAGGTTGGGGAGGCACCAGGTTTTTTTTTTTGTGGAGATGTAGCTCCTTGCGAAATGATGAAGCCATGGTGGGAAGCTGTTTCCCCTGTGCCCATGACAACAACCTCCTCCGTAGAGCTGCTAGTTTAAACTACACCAATGCCTTTTGTTATGCATCGAAGCTGTTCCCCTACCCCAAGGATAATCTACGTTCAGTTAGGGCAATTTTGTTAGACACCGCCACCCCTATTGCGCACTCCAGCATGGTGGTAATACTAGTAGGGCTGTGTAGGGATTTATGTAGAGGGCCTGTACCTCCTTGGTCTTATGCTTACCCATTCCAGGGGGCGGTTGAAGAGTAAAGAGAAAGTCTCACCTACTTTTATTCAAAGATAGTCACCCTGCTCAGAGGGGTGGCCCAGTCCAGCCGCGTCTGTCCTCGGATGAGTGCAGACGGACCCGCTTTTGGCACGGTCTTTGCTCGGGCACGCGCCTGGTTGCATCCCATGCTGCAGGTTTTGTGCTTGTGCCTCTGGCGTGGTAATGGCGGTGGGTGGGCTGCCCCAAAGCAGGTTGTCCTGTAGTGTACAGCGCTAGACCAACCCACTCTGTGAGAGCGCCGTGCAGGCATTGTGTTCGTGCCTCTTGGTGTGATAACAGCGGTGGTTAGGCTGCCCCAAAAGCAGGATGAATCCTGTAGTGTGTGGTGCTAAACCACCCCGTGCTGCGGGAGCACCAGGCAGGTTTTGTCCTCGTGACCCCTGGCGCAGTAACAAAAGTGGGCGGGCTGTAGTTTGCGGCGATAGACCATCCCCCACGTGATCTCATGTAGCAATTATATGGATTCAAGCGAAAACCAAATAATAACATGGTAGAGCAGACAATACAGATATGATCCCTCGCGTCCCTTGTAAGTAATGCTGGAGTCCCCTGACTTGTTTTCATGGATAGCACCATGGCAGAAGGGTGGACATTATTCGGGTCGCATTGCGGTATCCACTACCCTGTGTTGAACTCTCACACTGATGTCTGTGCTACAATCATTCTCATGGACCCAACTGGTAGACCTTGATGTAATCCTCTTGGATGCCTCGGTTTCCAATAATGTGGCTGTTTGTTCCTATACAGCAGATGCCCCTCTCATCCGCTTATCCCTTTGCACCCAAACAAAGTTGCAAACCTCCCACCAGAAGTTTCTATCTTTATCAATTGAGAATAAGCTATTAGCACAGCAAGAGGTCCTTGTCCCTTGCCAGGAAACGCGCGCAACCTTCACGAACTAAATAGTGAAACCCCAACAATATTTTTAACTTGTTCTGAAAATCCTTGGCAACATATATGTTAGCAAAGACTACACGTTTAATCCGTGCCCAGAAAATACATCCCGTTTTCACATGTCCACACATAAGCTAAGTGAAAAGCTAACCTTCGCGTCACAGCGAGATTCCTGCCCAGACTAAGCCCTGAAAACTACAAAAGGTAACAGTGATTCCCAAAGATACGTGTGTCATGACGTAACGCATGTCCTAACGGAGCCGTCCGCGAGAGAAAAACACTGCGAAGAATGACTTCTTAGCACAGTTTTAAAAAGATCACAGACGTTTCTGCGCATGTTGCTGCACAGTAGATTTCAATCCTAGAGCAGGTTTGCCCCGGGAAGGGTGGTAAGTGCTCACACTGGCGACGGTGACGCCCTTGACTAGAACAGCTGCTGTCATTTGACTCGTCACGTGTATGGTATCACCTCCCCGGGACAGCTCGCCACAGAGGTCGCCCACACAAAAGTATTATATGAATGAAGACTCAAAATAGCCCCCACTGTCTTGCTAACAATGCCCAACTCGGATCTGAGAAGTGCAGAGAGCATTCAGTGCAAACACGCTTACTTTTTGTCGTTTAGTTTGAACTTATATTCAGGAAAACTATAGTGCCGACAAGCATAGCTCCAACGAGAAACCGAAGAGCACCGAGGCACTTTAGAGAGGGTAAAGCAAATTATCAAACAACTGGTGCCGTTTGAGCTGCGTTTAATTGCCTCGTGGGAGAGTGGTGATGGGACGGCGATCGGCTCCCGGGAGCGGTGGTGAGTAATGGGCACAGTGAGCCCAGGCTGTGATCAGTGGCGGAGAGCGAGGGCGGCCTGGGAGTGACCGGATCATACTGGAGGCACGAAGGAGTCGGTTATCAAAACAAAGGTTCACACATTAAATAAGCAGCAGCCGCACAGATCTGTTTCTAACGGCAGTGGGCATTTTAAAGTCATAATAATTTCCGTCACATCTAATAGAAACACATCATGAATAAAAATAACCGCAATTGATCAAACATGCTGCCAACAATAATAATTATCAGCACCGTAAAACAAGTGTGTACAAGTGTCGCCTGTATTTCTAATATGACTACAAACACCCCAGTTTGTGAGAAAGCCAGGACCGCAATTTTTTTAGCGTTTCTCCCAATTCATAAGAGAATTGTAATAAGTATCTTTTCAAGGCTCAACTAGACCTTACATATTCTCTCCACTGGTAGGTGGCTTGCACCCTATTACCGCCCATTTAGCGTCTCACTCATTCATTTTTTTTGTTAGGGTGCATTCTGTTATTTCCAGTGCTTGAAATGGAAAAAATAAAGTGCAGGTACTCTGTGCCAGAGTACCTGCTTGTTTCTGAGAAGTGCCGGTACTCTCCAATTAAAAGTATTACGTTTTTCTTGAGATGTGCCGGTACTCTCCCTCTCAAAATAAAAAAGTGCCGGTACTCAGTACCGGACAGTACCTGCCCATTTAAAGCATGGTTATTTCCATCCATCACCACTCCTCAGAAAGTGTACACGTTTGGCCCTCCTGTAGTGGAATCATCTGGGACCAGATGTAAGACCGTGTGTTTTGAGACTCAATTTGTGACTCATTTGCAAGTCGCAAAACCAAATGTACAACAGTGTAACTCACACTGTTTGCGATTCCCAAACGGGTTGCAAATGGCCTACCTCATCAATATTCATGAGGTAGGTTTCAATTTGCGATCTCACTGATAATGGGTGCCCTCACAGCGATCGTGGCCTGCTGTTTTTTTTTTCGGAAATGCAACCCGTTTTCCTTAAATTAAAATGAGATTCATTCCAAACAAAAAAAAAGTTTTTTTCTTCATTTTTTCAGAGCAAGCAGTGGTCCGTTGGACCACTCCCTGCTCTGAAAAAGCATTTTTGCATCCATTCACAAAGGGGAACTGGTCCCAGGGGGACCCCTTCTCATTTGCGAATGGGTTACCACCAGTTTGAAATTGGTGGTAACTGCAATTGTTTTGCGACTATTTTGCAACTATTTGTGGTTACCCAGTTCCAAAGTACGCTGCTCTGGCTGTTATGAAAGTACAAATACGCAGCATGTGAAAACAATAGTTATAGTACAAGCAGCTGGCTTTATTTTCTTACTACTGTTAAACCTCTTACAATGGGGTAAGAAGAGGTATATAAATGCTATCGGAAAAAATGGAGAAAACATGCCTATGTATAGAGGTGGGCATATGCACTTCCCACAGGGCTCTAAAGTCCCCATGAGATGTGTTTAATTTTCAGCATGCTTATCCTAGCCTTACATTATTCTGTTATTGATACAAGAGGTAACACTACAGAATGTTTTTGGGCATTTCTTTGTAAACTATACATTTTATTTTTATTAGCTCAAAAAGACACATTTCAAGAAAAGTTAAAGTTACACCGTATTGTATACCTATGAAAAAAATACTCTAAATAACTGAAACCCATCAAAGTACTGTAAATCGTCCCAAACAGATGCATATAATTACGTAGTGCATTTGGAATAATGGTAGTTATTCAGAATGAGGTGCATTTGAAAATATGTGCTATATATTATTTGAGTTGTAGTTTACACTGTTGTTCCATTGACTTCTGTTTAAAAATGAAGGCCCAAATTTAAGAGGGCCTAGCGCCTCCTTGCACCACATTAGCGTCATTTTTTATGATGCTAATGTGGCTCCTCGAGGCCAAAAATTGCTGCACCATATTTACAAAGTGGCGCAATGCATGCACCACTTTGTAACCCCTTGTGCCACATTATCCCTGCGCCAGGGATAATGTATGCAAGGGAGGCGTTTCTCCCTTAGGGGGACCGTAAAAATGGTGATGTGCCATTTTTAGCAGCTATTTTTAATGCCTGCACAGAGTGTTAAAAGGGGGCATACCATTATTTATAATGGGCCCCTATGTCCCTTGCAGGATTAGCGCCAACATTTTCGGTGCTAATCCTGCGATGTACTACAATACTGTAAACAATTTTGACGGTATTGTCCCTAACCGGCGCCATGGTGCACTGTTTGTTTAATAAAGCGCATACAAGGTGTTATTGGGGGTGCGCTGATGGGCGCAAGAAAAGTGGGGCTGCATATTCATGAACTTGGGCCTTACAATGAGCTTAAGTGACGATGGCCCTGATTAAAAGTGGCCTAGATAATTCTAATTTGCACAATAACTACTTATACAGAACATATTGGAATTATAAGTTTTGCTTCTAGAACTGAAAACGGTGCTGTGGCATTTTTAGTGGCTATTTTTAACGCCTGCACAGAGCAGGCGTTAAAAGGGAGCACAATTCTTAATAATGGGCCGTTATGTCCCTTGCAGGATTAGCGCCAACATTGTCTGTGCTGATCCTGCAATGTACTACAATAACATCAACAATTTTGACGGTATTGTCCCTAACCTGCACCATGGTGCATTGTTTGTTTAATACAGCGCACACATGGTGTCATTAGGGGGAGTGCTGATGGGCGCAAGAAAAGTGGAGCTGCATATTCTTAATTTGGGCCTTACAATGAGTTTCAGTGACTATGGCCGATCTGGTAGAAATGGCCAACAGTAATGTGCCCGATGGGGAGGGACCCTTGCCAAACGGGCTGCCCCCCCAAACAAAACACACACACACACCAATCCCTGGTGCCTAAGTGGTTTCTGGGCCCCCTTGGGGTAGATGGGCCTAATAGAAATAGGCCTATCTGCCCCCAAGGTGGGCAAAAATGGCCTAAAATAAATTTGCCCCTAAGTTGGGCAGAAACCACTAGGCACCAGGGATTTTTATTTTTTTTACATTTTTTGCAGATGGAGAGCAACCCCTTAAGCAAAGGTCGCTCCCCTGAAGTGTAGAAATGCTGCCCACGACAAACAGTGTCCAGTCAGCTCAACATTACTGCAGCAACTGTCAGTTCCTGCTGGAATCCTTGCCCACCGTCTCTGCCAACATGCAGACAAACAATAACAACTCTGTTCAATGCTAATTGACAACACATTTAAAGACTACATGCATTAGTATACTACAATAATGTAATGGGCCAATTCCAGGTAATTTTCAACTTTTTCACTTGGCAAGTAGGATGCTCTCATCCAATGTAGATACCTGAACACTGGACTGATGGTTTTAAAACTCACTCAGGCTTTAACTAGTGTATGGTCCTTGTAAGAAGTGAAACATTATATACACTCCAAAGAAAAAAGGGATCACAGCATTATATACTCTTTGCAGTCATGATAGCTGTGCTTTCGGAAGTCTTGGCATTAGTTTACATTAAAGGGACTTAATCTGTGCTTCCACTACTGCTTAATTCAGAAACTACATGATGAAGATTTCTTAACTTAAATCGACAATCCTTGAAGACGCCAATGACTTGTCACTTAAAAATTAAGAAGTTAATGATAAAATAACACAAATTTGGACAAAAGTGAAAAGGGCTAAATTTAGTTTTACTTTAAAGCCTTGCCTATACTATGCTTAGCTCATCAGTGTTAGGGAATCCTCCTGCCTCCCTGCCCACAAGAAATGAAGAAGGAACAGGTCCAACAACACAAAAGCACAACAACTGGCATCATGTACACACACCCACCACATGTACTTCATGTATGGCACATATGCACAGTTGACCTTAGTGTTGAATTCAGTTTAATATCCAAATTTAATGCATTCTGATTTGCCACTTTGATAAACACGTATTGTGTAATTAAAGTATTTGTTTAGTAATTACTATTTGTACAATACCTAAAACTTCCTAACAGTCGTTCCGAAGTTCTACGGTGCACTAAGTGCCAAATGTTTGAAAGGATTTTGCTTTTGTGAACATTGTGATTTGAAAGAAATCAAAGGGATTGCAACAGCAGAATGATGTTTATCAATGTACTAAACCCCGGTTGCATTTCAGATAGGTCTGTATGAACTGCAAAACGAAGTTACCAACTGATTCCAATTCGCAATTAGGAATGTATGAAAGAGGGTTTGCCTTCTAATTGTCAATCGCAATGACATGTATCAATGGTTAGGGGTCGCAGTTGCAGTCGCATCCCCTTGACTCTGCAAAGCAGGTGGTAACCCATTCTCAAAGGCATAGCTGTCCCTGTTGGACAGCTTTCTGTTTGGGAAACCTATCGAGGGGCTTAAGAGAGGACTAGCAGGGGACCTCCTCCCAAAATGTTCTCAAAAGGGAAGTATGCTTTTAAAGCAGCAACACATGCTGTTTTCCAAAAAGTTTGCTCTTTGAGAATGCATACACTAGGATGGTGGCCTCCTATTCCTTGCAGGCTATCATTTTGGTGGGTTGTAGACAGTAAAAGGGGTCACGAGTAGTGACTTACCTAGTTAATATTCATTAGGCAGGTAATTTTTGTGACCCAGTGAAACTGAAGATTTTGTGACACGACCTATCGGTACACAGGTCACATTGCAAAGTTATAGGTAGATCGCAAAAAGCTGGTGCACAATTTGCGACCATTGTTTGTGACCAGGGTGTACATCAGGCCCTTAATTTTATACTGTATCGCATTTTACTGTTATGAGATTCCCCTTCATCTTTCAATAGTGGCCGAGAGAGATGAATGACCAATCATGGTACGTTTAACAGTTCTGCTCTTTGCCTCAGTCTGGACCATACCTGAACATACAATACTGACAAAACACTTTCGTTGATCAAGGCCTGCAGCCCCCCATGCATCCGCTGACTACTGTAGCAACAGGCCACAGCCCACAGCCTGACGGAGACGCTGCTCACTGGTATTTGCGTTTTACATGATTAATTTGACAGCATTATTTTCTAACAGAAGGGCCAATGGAGCTGCGTCTCGCACTGGCGGGGCGTGGGTCAATGGATGTATGTGTGCCAGCGCCCAAAATATACTTGCCTGGGATGAAGCCGGCTTAGCCTCAGCAGCTTCCCAGCTGAGGTATTTTAAATGACTGTGTGATCGCAACGTGAAGGGCTCTTTCAGGGTTACAGCTGTTCAGATGCCAGGTCTTTGCACTGCCACCAGGCGAGTGTCTCCTAAAGCCGCAGAAAGCTTCTGCAGTGTCTGCATGCTACTTCACACCGCAGATGTGACTATCTCCTGATTATTACATGCTACTTGTTGGTACCCAACACATCACTTTATTGAACTTGGAACCATGAAAGGCGGAGCCTCACTCGTTACTGAAACCTGCATCTTTAACGTTAAACCTATATCTCTTCACAAGGAGCTAAACTCCAGCTGTAGACGCAGCGTGACGAGAGTTCTCAATCAGTCACATTTCAAGAACTCGTGTACCCAGGGCCAAGCAATCCATGTGTTGAGCTTCACAGTGAGCGAGCCCCTGCTGATTAGTAGACAGCAACAGCCTTCAAGGGGGTGAGCAGCAGATTAAACACACCTGCTGCTTCACTGAGAAGTCCGAGTTCTGTAAGCCATGTGCACCTAAATCAACTGGCATGAATTTCCATTTGACAGGTGTCGTGTAGGAAAGAGTAAATCCTCATAGAAGTGATATGTGGCGTCAGTGGGTTGTCAGTTAATCAGTCACTCACCTTTAGAGTCACCTTTCTATTAGATAATATAAAGATAATATTACATTAGGTTTTCCTAGCTTCATGGAACAATTCTTGATTTTGTCAGACACGGTGGTGAGTATTATGAATTATTTTCTTTCCTTTACTAAGATAGCAGCATATATTTACAAATGTATATTTCCCATGAATCACTGGGAAAACATGCTACAAAGGGAGTCGCAATGCCAGATCACCAATATTAAGGCAATCCATGAATACTCTTGCCAGGGTGCACAAAGGCCTCTTTTCTTGTGGGATCAGGAGTAAATATAATAATAAAGTTAAAAACTCTCTGTTAAGGTCCAAAACAACAGGCCATTGATGGGGATCCCGGATTGGAGAAGCCGAGTTACGTCCAACATTGTAGTGTCTGGAAGAACCCAGAAGACAAATCCCGGTCCTGGCTGTTTCATTGGTGAAATCCCATGTTAAGCTGATGAGGAGGGTATTCCAGGAGGCACTAGAAAAAGAAAGTGAGTGTGCTAATAGTACTAACAGTGGTGGAATAACACCCAATTCAATGTCTTAAAAAAAATCAAACCTTTCCTTCACTAGAGTTAGGAAAATCTATCTTTTATTACAAGATCAGAGGCTCCTATTATTCTCATTTAAAACATAGTAACTACAGAATTAACCTCATGACAAACATGTTTAAAATGAAAAGTTATAAGAGTTGAGACATTAGACCAATCCACCAAGAATGTCATCTGAACAATCCCCAGCCCAAAAAGCTTTGAAAGTCATAGCCTCCCTAGTAGAATGAGTTCCAAAAACCTGGTGTTACTACCAGATAGACTCATAAACCATCTGACTCAATGAGCCAAACTGAGAGATGACACTAACTTCTGAAAGAAACGAGGACCTGTACTGAAGTTGATGATCTCAGCTCAGTTGGTTTATGTATACCAGGTGTCTCCAACTGCTTGATCACGAGCAACCAGTAGCTCCCAGACCCCTTCAGAGTAGCTCACAGCCTGAAGTTCATTTTTAAATAAGCACAGGGTCAATTTTTTTTTTTAAAGTTAAGGGAAGGCTGTATTTATTTTACATTATCATCAGGCTGCAGAGAGCAGGGCCTGATAAGGAGCACTGCTGGAGTTAGATTTACGATCCAGGGCACAGATGTGGAGAACTGAAGCACTGAGGTATTTACCTCATAAATAAAAGTGTTTGTCAACTCAGTATTGGACATGAGAACACAATTATGTTTCTCAATGCTTTTAAATCAGAGAAAATTAAAATGAAAAGTTGCCTTATGAATAAATTAACTTTTCATTTTCTCATTTTTTTCAAAATGTTGCATTTGCAAACAGGAGGCATTTTGCTCTCAGTGGCCACTTGAACTCTGTGCCATATTTATAACTGTAAAATACGGTCATTTTTTAAATGAGAGAAATTAAAAGTGCAGAAAAATGTTCCACATTATGCCAGCTACATTAAGGTGGTCATTATGAAGTTGGCGGGCCACACCGCCACATAAAGAACACCTTGAGGGCCGCCATCGGCAGCCCTCACTCACCGCCAGGCTTCCTCCTTCAGGCAGCCTGGCGGTGGTCGGAATCATTATCCAACGGGGCAGCAGTGCTGCCCCTCGGATAATGATCCCTAATCCTCCAGCCTTTCCCTGGTGGGGAAACCCACCAGGGAAAGGCTGGTCGAGGGGGTGCCCCTGCACTGCCCATGCATTTGGGATGGGCAGTGCAGGGGCCCCTGTGCAGTGCCCCATCGTGCAGGTCACTGCCCGATTTTCGGGCAGTGATCTGCGCGACAGGTGCAGCTGCACCAGCTGCACAGAGGCATTGGTGGCGGCTCCATGTGGAGCCGCCGTCAATGTCCCGGCCAGGCATTTCTCTGGGCCGGAGGGCGGAAACAATGTTTCCGCCCTCCGGCCCAGAGGAATGTTCCGAATACGGCCGGCGGGGATCCTGGGACGCTGGCGGTCAGTGTTTTGACCGCCAGCATGAACACGGCTGTCAACTGCCATGTTCATAATAAGGGCCTAAATGTCTCCCATTTAAAAAAATAGTTGTATGTTTGTGTTATACATGTAATTGTGCCACATATAGCGAACAGTGCCACAAGTATATAGGACATGGTCTCTGAGTTGCCGATACAAATACATCCGCAAAGACCACACTCTCACCGACACACGTAGCAGCCCTTTCATAGTGCTCTTAGTCAAAGTATTTTTTCAAACCATTGTATCTGGCCTTATGGACATTAGGCTTAAAGTCAGGGAAGTTAAGTGTGGGAGTGTCTGTTGATAATGTGCAAGGTGTTTAGCCTTCAGTAGCTCACAACGATTTTCACTGATCAGAAGTAGCTCTCACTACAGAAAAGGTTGGAGACCTCTGATGTATACATATATTCAAATAACTTCCTTCACAGTTTAGAGTGAAAATAAAGCGATGGATAATGGACAGTCATTAGATTAGATTAGATTTGGTTTGTGGTACAAACAATGAAACATATGCCTAGAGGTGTACATCTAAAGCTCTAACATCAGAAAGATGTGTTAAAGAAATGAATAACAGATGATACATTTTGCTGACAAAATCTTTGAAGATAATATAGAGTTATCAGGTCAAGAAAGAAAGAAATTCAAAACCAAATTAACATCCCATATCTGATAATGGAGAGTTCGAAAATCTTACAACCTTTAAACATCAGCAAACAAGAAGATGCTTGCCCACAGGTTTACATCTACTTTCATGTATGTGCAGGTGTTTATGGCCCTATTCACTTTGTCATGTGGGGCTACAGTGACTAGAAAGTGAATTTCCAAAAATATATCTGATGAAAATGGAAATGAACCCCTGTCTAAACACTAGCAATTCCACACTATCCTTGCGGATTGGTAGACATTAGTGATTCCTCCAGCAGAGAAATGGCAAATGAGTTGAGCAGCACTTGTCAAAATTTCTGGGGTTCTCAAGGCTGACCCAAAATCTTCCAAGCTACTAAAATTAGGGATTGACTGAGAATCATCTTGTCATAGGATGCAGAAAAGTGGGAGTTATTCAGCGCCTGACAGTAGCCCTGGCAACAGAGCGATGTTCTCAGTAGTGTCCACGATCCTTGTGGAAAGTTAGGTGCAGCTGAAGGGCTAGACCCGCAGGTCACAGCAATAATCCATTTGTCCAGGTCTTGGCCCAAACAGTTGGCCACAGCAATACCGGCAGCCCCTTCTGACATACAGGGTTTTCACATGACTCACTATCGGCCACAGATTCTTCGGGCAGCTGCCCTAAAAAAAGTCTTACACTCCAGCTCAATTAAGTTTACCAGTGGACCCTCCTGTTATATAGGTCACTGTGGGGCAGCGGTGCGGGCCTGGAGATTCCTGCCGTGGTGCCCCTTACATGGCTGGGAAACATGGCAGCCCTCTCCTGGCATACGGAGGTGGCCAGACTGTTCCTGCACACTGTCAATGACCTGATCAATGGACAGCTACTCTCCTCACACCTCACTCAGGGATTCCTCTCGGCAGGGCTCTCCTCTGGACCTTGTTCACTCCAGTGCTCTCCTCTTCCTCACAGGGCACACAGGTCTTGGCAAGCAGGCAGGCGATGGTGCTTCAGGCTCCAGAACAGGTGAGCTTGGTGTCCGTGGGTGATGGCCACTCACCCAGCAGGGAAACTAGCAGGTCATGGCCCTCAGTCCTGTCACAGACAGGCATCTTGCAGAGCTTTCCCACCTCACACAGCACATCTGGCTGCTTGGAAGATGACTCAACCCTCGTTTCATAGTCCTTTTCCAGACACTAAATGTAATTTAGTGTCTGTTTTTTTGAAGGTTTATGTTTGGGTTCTTCTTCTTTTAAAGTAGGCTCATGCTCCTTTTCATCTTCCTTTACGAAGGAGGTCTGTCACAGCAGGCATGACTCTGAAACTGATTGTCCACAACATAATTTATGGGAGTGGCCAGAGTTTACAGCTGGATGTCAGGCAGGGTGATATGTGCATCAAAGAGTTAATTCCAGACCCCCAGTCCGACTCTTTGAGATTCTCTTATCAAACTGATCTCCCTTACTGAGATGTGTCCATGCCCCCTCCCAGTGATCTATCACTCAATCAAAGAGCAGTCTTTTGAGATATAAAGAGAGTCTGTTCCTTTTCCCGAACGTGCCCTCACCCAGAAAACAGGAATGCAGCAATACTCAGATCGGTCTAGTGGGATTCCTCTCCTTCTCATGTCTTCACTAGGCAAGCCTGGGTTTCCCAAAATAGAAACCTTGCTTTCCCAAAATGGAAACCAGGGTCCTCCATTCACTGTACCATTGCAGGTACACTCACGTAGTGACATTCATAGAACATTTTCTGTTCAGCACTAATGTCTCTAACCATTGTACCCTCACATGCATGCATGCATTCAGCACACACACACACTCATTCTGCATGCACGGTTCAGCACTGAAACTTTTCTATCTTTAAGCGAGGTGTGTTACTTCTAAACACACATACTGCCAGCACACACACCCACTATGTGCATGATGCACAACTCTTCACCCTTCACGTATTGTACATAATGCAAGCACGCATACACCCAGCACATGCGGTCCCTATACATGCACTGCACAAGACTACGTCTTACATGTGATGTATTTCTCTTGAGCATACACACACTCTGTACATGTTAACCACATATGCACTACACCATGCTTTTCTATCTCTGTACTGTACCCTTCTTACGCACACATACATCCATCAGAGTGCCTACTCCTGCACTATGCAGTACCACACATCTATCTGATGTAGATCAACTGTGAGTTAAGCACACAACAGTAGAACTTGTAAAAAGGTGAGTGAGCTCCTATGCCTCACTCCAGTGACACAGGGTAAAATGTCCTGTTCACTACTACAGATCACTACACACTATGCTACCACGACTGTGGTTGTGCTACTTAACTCCTGCCAGAGGTGGTACCCTTCCACCACTATGAGAGTAGTGCTTTTGGCACCCATCCCGGTCCAACAGACCTGTGTCATGGCGCACACACATGATCCATGCAGTTGGGCAATCAGGGCAGGGGTACATGTCTCATTCCATTCAGAGGACTTCTCCATCCCAGCACATCTTATAAATATGGTCCTGTGGATATAGCAGCAGATTGGGAAATTATTAAATTGATATTGTGTAATCTACTGGCAGTTCCAGAATGGTAGGCGACCATGTCTGGGCACAGCCAAAGGGCTCTGAAGAACTTTGAGGCTTTCTGATGGCAAGCTTCAGCTAGTACCCCATGAATTGTTGCTCAAATGAGAATTTACCTTAACCCTTTCGCTGCCAGGCCTTTTTTTGGCTATTTGGAGAACTTTTTGTCCACATAAGCTTCCCACTACAAATTTGCATCCTTTTTTTCTGACATCCTAGGAATTCTAGAGATACCCAGAGCTTGTGGGTTCCCCTGGAGTACACTAAGAAATTTGCCAAAATACAGCAACAATTTATTTTTGTTATTTTTTTTTAAATGGGGAAAAAGGGCTGTAGAAGAAGGCTTGTGGTTGTTTCCTCCTGAAAATGGCACCAACAAAGAGTTTGCAGTGCTAAAATCACCATCTTCCCAGCTTTCAGGAACAGGCAGACTTGAATGAGAAAACCACATTTTTCAACACAATTTTCGCATTTTACCGGGACATACCCCATTTTTACTATTTTTGTGTGCTTTTAGCCTCCTTCCAGTTAGTGACAGAAGTGGGTGTGAAACGAGTGCTGGATCCCAGACAGCTAAACATTTCTAAAAGGTAGACAAAATTCTGAATTCAGCAAGGGGTAATTTTTGTAGATCCTACAAGGTTTTCCTACAGAAAATAACAGCTAAAATAAAAAAACATTTAAATTGAGTTAAAAAGCAGCCATTGTTCTCCACATTTTACTCTGTAACGTTTTCCTGCAATGTCAGATTTTCAAAAGTAATATACAGTTACATCTGCTGGACTCTTCTGGTTGTGGGGATATATGGGCTTGTAGATTCATCAGGAACCCTAGGTACTCAGAGTCAATAAAGGAGCTGCACCTTGCAATGGGTTTTCATTGTATACCGGGTATACAGCAATTCATTTGGTGAAATATAAAGAGTGAAAACTAGGTATAAAGTAAATTTTTGTAATTCCAAATTGGGCACAAGATAAGGTGTTGAGAAGCAGTGGTTATTTGCACATCTCTGAATTACGGGGTCCCCATACTAGCCTGTTAAGTTACAGGGCATTTCTCAAATAGACTTCTTTTTTACACACTGTCTTACATTTGGAAGGAAAGAATGTAGAGATAGACAAGGGGCAATAACACTTGAGCTGCTATTCTGTATTCCCCCAAGTCTCCTGATAAAAATGGTACCTCACTTGTGAGGGTAGGCCTAATGCCCACGACAGGAAACGCAACATGGACACATCACATTTTTACATTGAAATCTGAGGTGTTTTTTGGAAAATGCCCAGCTGTGGATTTTGGCCTCTAGCTCAGCCGGCACTTAGGGAAACCTACCAAATCTGTGCATTTTTCAAAACTAGCCACATAGGAGAATCCAGGATGGGGTGACTTGTGGGTCTCTCACCAGGTGCTGTTACCCAGAATCCTTTGCAAACCTCAAAATTTGGCAAACAAAACACTTTTTCCTCACATTTCGGTGACATAAAGCTCTGGAATCTGAGAGGAGCCACAAATTTCCTTCCACCCAGCATTCCCCCAAGTCTCCCGATAAAAATGTGTGGGTAGGCCTAGTGCCCGCAACAGGAAATGCCCCAAAACACAACGTGGACACAACACATTTTCCCAAAGAAAACCGACCTGTTTTTCTCAAAGTGCCTAGCTGTGGATTTTGGCCTCTAGCTCAGCCGGCACCTAGGGAACCTAGCAAACCTATACATTTTTTAACACTAGACACCTAGGGGAATTCAGAATGGGGTGACTTGTGGGACTCTCAACAGGTTCTGTCACAGAATCCTTTGCAAACCTCAACATTTGCAAAAAAACCTTATTCCTCATATTTCAGTGACAGAAAGTTCTGGAATCTGAGACGAGGCACAAATGTCCTTTCACCCAGCATTTCCACAAGTCTCCTGATAAAAATGGTACCTCACTTGTGTGGGTAGGCCTAGTGCCCGCAACAGGAAATGCCCCAAAACACAACGTGGACACATCACATTTTCCGAAAGAATACTGACCTGTTTTTTGCAAAGTGTCTAGCTGTGGATTTTGCCCTCTGGCTCAGCCGGCACCTAGGGAACCTAGCAAACCTATACATTTCTGAAAACTAGACACCTAGGGGAATTCAGAATGAGGTGACTTGTGGGGCTCTCACCAGGTTCTGTTACCCAGAATCCTTTGCAATCGTTAACATTTGCAAACAAAAAAACCTTTTTCCTCATATTTCAGTGACAGAAAGTTCTGGAATCTGAGAGGAGGCACAAATTTCCTTCCACCCAGTATTTCCACAAGTCTCCTGATAAAAATGGTACCTGACTTGTGTGGGTAGACCTAGTGCCCGTGACAGGAAATGCCCCAAAACACAACGTGGACACATCACATTTTCCCAAAGAAAACTGACCTGTTTTTTTCAAAGTGCCCAGCTGTGGATTTTGGCCTCTAGCTCATCTGGCACCTAGGAAAACCTAGCAAACCTGGACATTTCCGAAAACTAGACACCTAGAGGAATCCAGGAAGATTCATATCCTGAGTCCATCGTCATTCTGAGCAAGAAAAATGTTTCTAACTAAACCTGAAGGATCAAACGTTGTTAGCTCTTTAGCTCTCTTCTCTAGGAGAGAAACTACCTCGATTTCTTGATCTTTGGAGAATAGAACTGGAAAAGTAGGGACTTTGAAAAGGTTTTTCCTACACCTCTATGAGGTACCGTTGCACTGCCTGCATAACCCACAGGTCTGAGGTAATGCTTTGCCAAATGAAAAGGAAAATTACGTTCTACTGGAAGTTGGCCAGAATTGACAGGGCGTACCTGTTGTTTGCCTTTCTCTCTGGTGTACTGCAGGCTCCTGAAACCTCTGTCCCTTTGAGGATACAACTTTAGTTTGAAATATTGGTGATATCCGTAGGAGCTTTTAAAGTGAATCCTACCCCTTAAGAGGTAACACATTGGAAAGCTCAAGCTTTTATCTGCCTTGCAGAAAACCTGGAATCCAAGCATTTTTCATAAAGAGACCTGAGCTTCATCAATGCAGACAGAAGAGGAGACATATTTAGTCTTTTCCTCAATGAAAGTCTGAAAAAAGAAGACTGTTCGCATGTGGGCCTGCCTCCTTCGATACTAAATGTCACATTTTTAGGCCCATCTTTAAAAGCAATGTTTTATGTCTTTCTTGGGCCATGGTTACTTTAGCATTTACTAAAAGGCAAACCACCCTTTGTGCCCAGTTGGATAATGCAGAGGGATCAATCTGTGTGCTCTCCAGCCTTGCCCCTTCCTTTATATCAAGAATCTTTGTAAGAGGAGATTTAAATCCAGTATCCTGTCCTGACAATTTGTCCCGGCTCCATCATCACCCTGGAGCCTGTCGACCATGCTTGTGCCCACCCTGAAACATCAGAACGTCAGGACGTCTCAGCACCTGATTGCCGGAAAGCAAGACGGCTGGAATGCTGAAGTCAGATAACAGTCATTTTTGCTGTTGTTTTTGCTGTCTGTGTGGGCTGTTTAGACTGACGAGGAGGACGACAGTTCCTAAATCTTTGAGATTTTATATTATATTTGTACTTATCACTGCATGGAACCGTGCTGAGTCGGTGATCTCCGCTTTCAGTGCTTAAGTCAGCGCCCACTCTGCCACACTGCACTCAAGTGAGCGCAGGGGAGGTGTTGCTACTGCGTCAGCGTACCCCGGAGACCCGAGGCAGAGCGATCGGTGCCCTGTGGCCGCGCTGGTTGTGGATGGCTGTTTTTCTTTTTTGGGCACTGTGGGGATCTTGTACGGTGTCACCTTGTCACCTTGCCTGATCTTGCAAGTCGCCGTCACGAACAAGGGTGGGACTGCAAGTATTTTTGGAGTTTCTGGGAATTTTTGAGTGCCATTATTGTTCATCTGGCTGGAAGACCAGGGAAAGGCCTGAAAAGACTTTAGTTGCCCCACAGCATACTGTGAGACCCAAAGATCAATTGAGTTACCAATTGAGCAACTGGTCTGCTGGATTCTGTGGTATTTCAGGGGCAGAGGCCGCGGTCAACTATGTGCAATTGCGCCATATGGCTTTCCTGCAGGAGTTGTAAGCTAATTGTACCTAAATTGAATGGTGCCTAGTAAGGCCTTAAGGGCCACAGGAACAAGGAAGGGGAGGAAAGCAAGCATCCAAACTAACTCTCCTGTACAGAAAGTAAAAGGAATGATGAGCAAGTGAGTGTATTGGACAGTCGTTTAGGGTTGGGGTACATCCTGGAGGAGGACAGTGCTGGGCCACAAGGGGCGTCTCCATTGGTGAAATCAATTAGGGAGTTTGTGGGGAAGCATTTTAAAGTCATGCCATCCGGAAGGGGGTCAGAAAATATATCCTTCACCCCACAGAGCTCCTCCACCCAGTTACCAGATAAGAAAAGGACAGAGCTATCCATGTCTCAGAACTTGATAGAAGAGGGTATGGTCCAATTGGAACCGAGATTATCCTCAACACCTTGTCTGCAACTGAGGAGGTCTGAAATAGTTCACTCTCAAGATGAACTTCAAGGGTTGTGGAGTCAAGACATCTTGGAGGAATCTATCATAAGTGGAGCCCCTTCTAAGGCCCTGAAGACCATTGGTCTCAGCCCGGACAGTGAGGTGGGGGAGTCTCCACCGAGTCCAATATGCCCGGGAAATGAAAATCCCACTCCTATGTTTCAATCTGACTTTGCAGTTGGCCCTTGCTCCGCGGCATCAGTGTTGGATGTTATGATTTTAATGCAAAAAACCTTGCAGGGCATTTTTGAAGAAGTGGTATTGAGTTCAGATATGCTGAAGTCACATAAGGTTTATCTGTATCCTATAGCCTCGGAGTTAAAGCAGATAAATAATTGTATGCCCAACTCGGTGAGACCAGTCAAGGAGAGGAATGATCTAGTGGACCAGAGTGAAGTGGGAGAAGTTGGGTGTGAGGAGAGTGGTTCCATTACATCAAGGGATCGGCCCCTAGCACCAAATGAGGAGCCCTCTGTGTATATCTTCAAATACCCAATGTTAATAAAAAGAAGGGGCAGCTGTTAGAGATATGGGATCCTGTCCTATTTGGGGTCCCAAAGGAGGAATAAAAGAATGAAAAACAGGAGTGCAGGGGGGATTGACTGGAGAAAGGATAAAGAATGACCAAGGTGCAAGGCATCAGCCCATATCTGCAGGGGGTGGTTTGATAGGTACAAGGGTGAGACTAAATGTAGTATCCAGGCCAAAAGAAGACTACCTACCAAGGGCCAGGATAAGGTTAAGACACATGTACGTAAGCAAACTGAAAAGGGTTGCACTACCAGGACATTGCAAGCAGATTTGACTGGTAGAAGTCAGAAGGGGTAAGAAATGTGTAAAGATGGATAGTGAGGGACAAAGGAGGTAATGAGTAAGGACTGTGAAATTTGCGGTGGCACCAAGGGGGGATGGGTAGAAAGGTATGTACGCGTGATGTTAGATTTGTATGTACACTGGAGCAAAGTTTTAGTAGATCACCCAGGGAGGGTGGCTCCCCTCTTACCAGGTATAGAGGTAAGGGGACGGAAGTAAGCTCTTTAAGGGTTTATCTTGAGCCATAATTAGGTAGACGTCAAGGGAAAAGGGTAAGGAAGTTCAATCACCGAAATATGGGCATGGCTCCTTGAAATATTCTCCTGTTGCCCCAGTTTAAAGTTAGTCTCAACAACTGACCTGAAACAAGTAGACTTTCTGCAAAATAGAGATGGCAGGGACATTACAAAGCTCTTGCTGTACTCAGGATTGCCCAAGCAGGAAGCGAGTTACAACTTCAGGTGGTGGAAATAGCTGGGGAAAAGCCCATAATTCAAAATCTGGGCTTTTTGAATTATCATGGTTGACCACTGTTTTAGTCTGTGGGCCACTGCAAAGAAATCCTTAGAGCAGGGCGGGGTATTTTACTGTTGCTCCACATTGGACTTGGTTGATTGTGTATTGTTGTGGGAAGTATTAAAGGAATATGGAATTCCAAAAGACTTGCTTTTAATTCCTCAGGCACTTCATAGGGTCCAAGAAATTTGAGGTTCTACCGGCGGAAGGGAGTGATCATTACCCCCTACATACAATCCTTGAAGTGGACATTGCACCTGGACAGTCGAGGGACCTACCTTTAAAAGTTGGTTGCTCAAGAAGTCTAAGAACGAGGCTATCGGAGAAGCATATACATTTATTGAAAGCATTACAATGTAATTAAGGTGGTCTAGAATGTGGGGAGGTTTCCTTAGATCCCTCAGCCAGGTATGATGTAGTAATAAAAAAGGTGGTTGCATGCCTTAAAATTGAAGTAACGTCCTTCAATTCTTTACACAAAATAAACAGATCTGGGAAGCATGCTATCCATAATTGGTTCGACAAAGAATGTAGAATATTAAGGAGTAAGATTCAAAGTTGGAATGGTACCTGAGGAGCTCAAGAAATACAATAGGGGGATGCTGCCTCCTCAGTTTAAAAAGAGAATTAAAAAACTTGGTAGCTCAGAAGAAACAGGATTCAAACGCAAAATGTTGGGAAGTGATGATGAAGAATCCAAAAACGTTAAGAAATTTTGGAGGCTGGTACAGAGTGGCGCAGGTTATCCCCGAGGCAGTCATCGGTCCAGGTGGGCACGGATGTGTGGGTAAAGTTCTTAGAGGAGACCTATAATCATGGTGCCAGGAATGACCTGAGCCCCACTAGATTCCTTATTGAGAAGGAGACAAAGATGGAGTTCTCTGAGACAACAATTAAGGAAACAATTGAGAGGTTGCTGGCTCAGATAATGTACCAGCAGTGGTAATAAAACTACTATTGCATGGTGATCCAGTATGTTTTACATCCTCTTTCAGGAAATCCTGACAAAAGGAAGATTTCTGGATAGTTGGACGGGAGCAGTGATTAAACCAATACATATAAAAGGTGACTATCACCTCCCGGGAAACTATAGGCAAATCAACCTTTTGGATGTAAGTGATAAGGTTTTCTTCAAAGTTCTTTTGTGGATAATTAAGAAGTGGGCAGTAGTAAACTCTATTATACCTCAGGAACAGGAAGGTTTTAAGGAGGGCCACTTGACAATTGAACACTGTTTTAATCTGTGGGCCATTGCAAAGAAATCCTTGGAGCAGGGAGAGATCTTTTACCTTTGCTTTGTTGATTTTAGCTCTGAACAGTTGATCACGTATTGTTGTGGGAAGTATTAAAGGAATATGAAATTCCAAAAGACCTGCTTTTAATTCTGCAGGAACTTGATAGGGATAATTGGGTCAAGTTGAACTGGACAGTGGGGGTTCACTTTCTAGGAAAATTAATATGAGAAATGGCCTCAGGCAAGGTTGTGTAGTAGCCCCAACATTAGTTTTCCTGCTTTTGCCAGCTCGTTCTAAGGTCTTAATATTGCCTAATACATTTAGCCCAAAAATTAATGGCACACATATCAGTTCTCTCTTATATGCTGATGATATTGTGATTTTTGAATGGACTGTAATTGGGTTGCAAAGAAAATTGAATATGTTTGGGGACTATGGTAAGAAGAAAGAAATTGTGAATAAATATGGAAAAGACTAAAGTGCTTTAAATAGGGAAACATAGGAAGAGCATGAGTTGGGTAATAAATAAAATTAAAATAGAGAGAGTCAATAAATCTAAATACTTATGGGTGTGGTTTTGCAATAATCTAGGCTGGAAGGATTACCTCGCCTCATTTCAAGATAAAGCACTTGTGTTGGTAGGGGGACTAAGGAAATTCAGCAGACAATATGGGGGTGCCCTCTCTTCGGCTGGTGCTGAGAGCTTACCAGGCTACGATAAGACCACAGTTCATGTACGGGGCAGAGGTGGTTGGCATAGGGGGTAAAAGGAGTTGGGACCTGGAAGAAGGAAGGTGCTTGAAAAAGCTACTTTCTCTCCCATCCTCCACCATGGCTCAGGCAGTTAAAGTTGAAACAGGCTTACAAGGGTGGACACACTTAGCAAAAGCAGAGGTATTAAAATTATGGGTAAGAATAGACGGTGTGGAAATATCGAAAGTCTCCCTGTTATGTAAAAAGGAGATATTGCAAAGTGAGTTATCCTGGGCAGAGGGAGTAAGGGAAAGGATTCAAGCATGCGCCAGGGCATTAAAAATAAAAGTAATAGGGGGCATTGATGTGATGGGAGTAATCAAAGTGGCTTTGAAAAGAATATTAAAGCAGGTCTCTAGGGGCAAGGTTGTCGCCTACCTGAGGAATAAACAGTCAGTGTCACATGTATTAAATTCCTAGAAAAATGATAAAACTTTTCCCTAGCTGGAGAGACTACCGAATAATAAGATGCGTGAAAGTATACTAAGATTTCGGTGTGGAATAAATCAAGTGTTAGGGAATCATAGTATCCTGTTAAATGAAGGAAAAAATTGCCAATGTGGTCTCAATGTAAAAGTTAGTTCAATCCATGTCCTTGTTTGTGTTTTTTTTATCTCAATAGATGACGTTTTTAAAGCCTATTTTTCTAAAATATGGTATGAGAGATAGGGGACAAGCAATTGAGCTATTGAAGGATATAAGATTTTTAAATGTGATGTGTGCTATGGGGCAATTTTCAGTTTCTGTTGATACATTTTTAAAGACAAATTGAGATCAATTAACCAATTAGTGGGAGTTAATCCTTAATATATAACACTATTTTAGTAAGTACAGGTTTTATGTTGTCTCGGGTGTGTTTTATTGCATTTCATGTTCCGGTACTTAAGTATGTATATTGGAGATTTGTTTTGGAATTGTTTTAAAGACCAAGGTCTGAAAAAACATGTGTTTTTGACTGACTGACAACACGCTTTTCTATCTTTCCCAAATTTGGTAAAACTGAGTTGTAGTAATGATTCTTTAAACGTGGTCTAACATAGGCTAACTCGCCCAAAAATTGTGTCAGTCTGGCAGAAATATATTGTGCTATATGGTTTGATGGGATCCATTCAGTCTATTTTGGGTGATGAACCACAGAAGTATCGAACAAAGGGAACCTCCTGGATAAAGTATCCTCCATTGACTACCTGGGTGTAAGGATTGCTGATAATTTAAACTGGGGAGAACAGATCAATAAAAGTGTGGGTTGTTTGCAGCATGGCGCGGCTTCAATCCTGTGCTTTTACAGAGGCACGACAGCAAAAACTGTCTCCCCGGCAATTAAGATCTATATCGCTAGAGCACAGGGCGCTGCCGCATACGGAGCAGAGGTCTGGGGTTTTTCTGATTGTAACAGGCTCACCATTAGTGAGAATAATTTTGCGGGGTCTCTGTGTGCCTGTCCTTCTAGTACTCCACTGTCACCTTTGTTCTTAGACTTAGGCCTGAGACGCATAGCCGATCTAATCATCTTAAGACCATTATTATATTGGATACGACTATGGACCAACCCCGAACTAGACGTTTACAAGACCTCACTCCACGACCTGCTAATGTGCCCCAATTCAACTTCTATTCCCTGGGTTAAACATGTATCCAGTTGGTTTAACAAACTCGGCCTCAGTCACTTTTGGGAGGAACCCCATAAATTAGAAAAGGCTCATTCTATTGCGCTAAAACGCATATATTGGTCCTATGTATACAATGACCATATTACTCATAGAACTCATGGCACTTTAACAAACCATTTCACAGATTCTAAATGGTATCCACAATTTGAACCCTACCTAGACAATATTCCTGACATCCTTGGCAAAAGCTTATATGCCAGATTCCGCTTTGGGTCACTGCCACTGAAGGCATTGATGTGCAGATGGGGCACAAAAACAGATACAAGTACATGCCCAGCCTGTGACGCAAAATCAGAAACGGTTGAGCACTTTATGTTTTTTTGCCCTGCTTACTCTCTTCCCAGGTCTAAGTGGATCTGTCATATCTGCCGCGATATGGGGATAAGAGATTGTGCCTCAGCTTTGAGGATTTTAAAAAGCCACCATTCCACGGTTTTAATACTTGCTGTCAGTAAATATTTATTAGTAGCATGGCGAATACGAAATTCCATTTTAAAGTCTGTGTCTTAAATTAGAGCCTTACTTTTATTCTTCACTCTCCTACCTTACAAGGACTATAGGAAATGGGCCGAAATTGTATTATGTGTACTATGTGTACTGAGAATCCTTTTAATCATAGTATGTTAGTAACCTATGTTTCACAATTTCTATTCATATTTTTATAACATTTTTATTATTACTGGTTTTATTCTTATTTATTGTTACTATTGTTATTGTATTTTCGCTTTGATGATTGACTGATCGAATAAAGCATGTGTCAAACGAAACGATCGAACAAAGGCTCAACCACTGAATCCAAAATGTTAATGTTAGTCTTTTGAGAAGAGTCTTCATTCTCATCAAGAGAGGATTTACACTGCTTCTCCGAAGGCCCAAGCCTATATACTAGCTAGATACTATCATCTGGGTCCCAATCTTTTTTATTAACATTAGTTGTAGATTCTTACTGATCCACAGTATCATCTGTTTCATTTGTTTTAATTACTTGAACTGGAAGCTCTGATTTATTAGCTGAATTGAAAACATCTCTGCTGAGAGGACCATAATCAAGAGAGTCCACTGAAAATTATCTATTTGTTATGGTCGCTGATGTGCCAGGTTTCTGTTGAGTTTTTGTTATGTAAGGGCCATTTCCTTCCCTGTGATGTGGAGATAAGATACTAACCTGGGGACAGGAATTCCCAAACTCCTGCTCAAATCTTAGACAGGGAGGGCTGCTCTAGAAAAGAAAGAAAAGATTTACTATACATGAAAGAACCAGAAAGTGATATAAGGGTTGGGTATAAGGGAAGAAGATAAAAAAAGGACAGGCAAGAAATAGAAAGAAAGAACAGCACAAAAAAGGAAACAAAGACTTTATTCCTAGCCCTACCAGGGCCTCGAGGTGCTGTGGATGCCGTGGATAAAGAGAGAAAAAGGGGAAGCCAGAGACAGCCAGAAGGCTTCCAGGAGGACACCTTCAATGAATACCAAATTGGTGAAGACCCACAAAATGAAAACCATGGAAGGAGTAGACCACCAAGCGGTGCATGGCAAGCTTGTTGCATCATCAAAGGAGCACCTGTCAAGGACAAAGTAGCCCAGTGATACAGAAGAACTCTGGCCTTCCTAAGGGTGATTGATGTCCCCACATTGACCCAGGAGGATCTGGAAGGGGATCATATTGCACTAGGGGAGGAGATTCTGAAAACCTTAACCTGAAACCATTCAGGACACAGGGAAATCACACTAAAGCTTTGACAAACTGAGTAGAGGAAGGAGATTGCCAATAGATATTTTTGAACCCTTCCATTTCCTTTGTTGGTCATTACTTTCTTTTTTTGTATTCTGAGCCCTGCTAGCCCATTAAAAACAGTCAAGGACAGGGAAGAGGCACTCACAATCAGGTACTAGCATCACAGTGTGAATCACAAAACAAAAAGGGTTTTTTATAGGAAAAAAACAATAAATCTAAGTTGATTACCTGTTCCTTTTTCGAGGGACACCAGAGCTGAGGACAGAGCATGAATGACCCAAGAAAACTGCAGTAATCTGTAAATAAAGAAAAGAGAAGATAGGTAAAGTGTGCAGAATTCAAGAGCCACGCCTGACGGAGAAGGGATTTGTAAACAGTTGAGGTACATACATTTTTCAAGATATATACTCTATTTTAGTGTCTTTTGTACCCGGGCATTGCAACAGCGTTCCTCCTTTTTTTTTATCCCTCATAAACAAGAGATGATACCAAAGAATGCTTCTGTGATAATGTTCTATGTACTGAAAACTCTCAGGGCCTTATGTTTGTAAAAAGCATTCGGTAAAAGTGGTCTCAATTTGTTCACTGACTTATAACAAATGCATTGGTGTTTTGCAAACTAACATATTTTTAAACATGTTGGTACCAAAAAATCCAGATTCGCAGGTGGTTGCTTTTTGACTTACCTCATTAATATGCATGACATAGGCTGTAAAATGCAACCCACTCTGAACTGCTGCCATCACAGGGATCACTGGGGTCAGCAGACCACCATGTCTGTGGTTGCTTTTAAATAAAGCAATCTTTTTTAAAATACGTGTGCTTTCCTTAAAGCAAAACGGGAGGTATTTAAAAGAAAAAGAAAAGTTTTGAAAACTTTTTTCTTTACTAGTAGGCAGTGGTTCCAGGGGCCACTGCTTACTTCTAAGATATGTATTTTTAAAACATTGTCAAAGGGACTTCTTTCTGTTTGCTAGTGGATTACTGTTGGAAGTGGCACGTTCTGGTTGAATGAGGCGAGGCCCTAGCCAGGCAGAACCTACCACTCCCATCTGGGATGGGTGATTACATGCACTGTATAACATGCACTCACCCTTGGGTAGCTTGGCACAGAGCAGTCAGGCTTATTGCAGGGGAAACGTGCAAAGCATTGGCACAGCACTTCCACACACCAATTACCCTGAGCGTCACAAAAGAGACTTCACACGAGGTGTTTGTAAGTAAAGTTTGTATTCAACACCCACATTACTTAACACAACATGAACAACACGTACATCTGGGCATAAATCATATTTAGAAATATAACTAGTAGTATTAGGCCCAAATGTGTTAATACGACATTAGCAGTATGTACTTGTGAGAAAGAAAATAACACTTTCCCTCCCAATACACTTATGCGGTGCAACTGCATTGGCAGCACTAGACCCACCCAAGCAATCACCTCAATTCAATATCAAACAGTTATAAGATGCATCCTGGTTCCCAATGAAAGCAGCAATGTGTATATACAGAGAATCTCAGCACTTTTAAAATAGCTCCGTGGCCTATGCTTCACAAGTAAACTTCAATGTCAACCGTATTAATAAACAACATGCATGGCACCCCCACCGTGCGGTACAGTCAGTCCCAGGCAATCACTCCCACATACTCGCTCTGTGACCCCACAGATATCAGGTAGGCTAGTATGCACAAACACACGCACTCACTTCCAGCACCCTAATGTGGTGCTCTGACATTCAGGAGGTGAGTTGTCAATGAGTTCGCAGAGCCCTCTTGGACTTAAACCTTCTTCCACCCTCCATTTAATTGCCGTCCACAAGAGCTAGAGATGTAGTAACCTTTACCCGGATACTAGGCCGCTCGCAGACGGTGATTACACTTTAGTCAGGATCCCAATGCAAAGGTGGGGGGAAGAAAGAGAGAATGGCTGATCAGGCAACAGTCAGCAAATGGAGGTGTGGCCACAAGTGTGGAAGTTCATTCAGGGGTCTTCACACCAGCCTTCCGGTGAGGGTCCCAGTCTGAAAAGCACAGGGGGAGGGTTGCCTTGAGACACACGCTGTTCGCAGTGGTACCCAGCCAAGCCGGACACTCCAATCCACCAATTCTGCGCCTCCCAGGAACAGAGGCACCACATCTGGGGCACAATGACTTGGGCCACCCCAGGCATCCCTCTCGCACACAGAGAGTTACCAAATTCTGTGCCATCCTGGTATGGGCACAATGTCTGGTGCGTGCTGGCCTGATTCACACCAGACGATTCCGATCACATACACAAAGTGACCAATGCATTGTATCCCAGGAATGGGGCACAACATCTGGTGCGCATTTGAGTCACACCAGACAATTCCACCAGACAAGTCCAACACACACAGAGACGCAAGTCCAGTGGTGTTGCACAAAGTAGAACGCAGCACTCCTGTGGGTATGCCCCGCCTCCAAGGGTCGCAACCAGTAACACAGATATTGCACACAATGAGCATGCAGTCAGGTGTCACACAAGGGAAATGTGGCACGCTCAACACAAGAGGGCCCTCTGGGGTCCATAACTGGTGAATCCACTTACTACCAACCAGACGCTTATGCATGTCATGGTCCCATGATGAAGGGCCACACTCCTTGAATGCGGGCAGTACTTTGAAGGCTCTGCACCAGGCAAATCTGGTCTCCATGGTCAATACTTAGTTCTACGCTCACACCGCTCCTACCCAAAGGAATCCAGCAGATGACGTAGACACGTAGGAGGGCACCGCTCTCCAGATAACACAGGTAGAAAGTGTAGGTCCCTCACAGGAGGTTTTTGATGTCCCTGAGACCTCAACAAAGAACAGGGGGCAAGCCAACAAGATTTTAATCTTTAGTAGGGCCATGATCTGGCTCTGAGAGGCCAAGTGTCAAAACCTCTCCCTCCAGTCTACCTAGCCAGGCCCTCAAATGGCAGAGGTCTGTTGTTCCAGTTGCCCAAGTTTTATAGCTGTCTCTGGGGAATGCACAGATGTGTTTTCCCTCCAGCCTCCAGAGGAATTAAGCTGAATAAAAAAGGCACACAAAAGGAATTTCAGAACATAGAAATGCCCAATTTATATAACAAAAAAACAAGCCAGCTTCATCATTGGAAAAGGTTTGTCCTTGTGAATCTAATGATAGTAAAAATTATGAGGCTGCTCCACTGCAATCCACTATTGCAGCTAGGATTAATTATAAACTTCCCCCCATATTAACCTGTGGGTAAAGCAGCTCTCAATGGTAGTGAAAACACACATGGGTATTCTTCACTCCCTGGGCACATGTGCCCTCGTGCGCGCACAAGCCTGCAAGTGAAGGCTGGAAACAAAGGTTTAGGAGCACCACAAAGGAGCAAGTGTGCCCATTCAGGCCTGCAGTGACAGGCTCAGTATATACATAAAAACATCACTATGCAAGTGTGCACATACTGGCAAGCTGTGCCAGGCTTAGTATATACATGAAAACATCATTCTGCATATGTGCACATGCTGGCAAGCTGTGCCAGGCTCAGTATATATATGAAAGCACCATTGTGCTAATGTGCACATGCTGGCAAGTTGTGCCAGGCTCAGTATGCATGAAACCACCATTGTGCACTTGTGCACATACTGGGAGGATCCACTTCCTAACAGATGGAGGAAGAGCACACACACTCTCGCAATGTACTTACAGTGAAAAAGCATCCAGGACCCTAAGGCCACTCCAGAGGGATCAGCAAAACCTCAGGGAAGAGCCGACCTCCTAGGCAGGGAAACCCATGTGGAGGTTCTCCCCTATTAGGGCATGGGATACCCTTGTGTACCTGCCATGCCTTCTGCCTACCACCTTTTCTGCCCTCTGGGGGGTTACTCTAGGGGTAGTGGAAGACCTACTCAGGGTTGGCCAAGGTGGGGGAGATGCCACCCTGAGCACAGGGGCTCCTGCACCTCTACAGGCCTGCACTATCAGGCCTAATAGATGTTTGTCAGGCTATTCCGGTGGGTGGTATGTAGTGTACTTTTTTACAGGGCACTCCTGAGTATGGCACCTCAACAAATCATGTAAAGAGCCCCTTCCTGGCATGGGTAGGAAGGGTATGCGCACTTTCCCACTGCAGCACAGTGGGAAAGTGCCCAGAGTCCGAAGTCCACGCAACGAGAGTCAGCAATCCCCTAAGAAGGGCCATGTACAACAACTACCACCTCCGTTGTGGTATCAGTAAGCTATCAATTTTTATGACCGCAATTGCAGTCTCACACCATTGGTACACACCATTGTAAAACTCAAATTGGAAGGGACACCCAAACACACATGGTGTGTTATCGCAAACCTGTTTGCAATTCTGTAGTAGGTTACTGCACTGCAAGCTGGTTATTGAATATACCCAAAAGGTGTTTTCAGGGTCACTGAAATTTTGCGGCAGGGGAGGGCCTAATTATGCAGCAGGGTTGAGGAAATTATGCAGCAAGAAAGGCAGTTTATGGGGGGTAATGTCCCACATTTTGTGAAAGTATTACTTGAATATTGTGTCATCTTTACACTGTATGGGTATTGGTTGCACCTCATTAGCACCAATGTAACACACAAATATAGAAAAAAGCAACAGAAAGGTGACCAGTCAACCTTTACAGTGGGCTTTCCACTATGCGGCACAACATAGTGCTTCATTTTTAGTAACTTTTCAACTGTTTGAGGTAGAATTTTTTTTTGTTAAAATCTGAAGGAATTTGCAGCAGATGAAGAATTATGTGACAAATGCAGAAAATCTATAATTATGAGAAGAATGCTGCGGTCACACAATCACATCATTCCAGTGGCCCTGGCTATTTTGTGGTTGCAAAGGCTCTGATTTTGCAAATCTGATCTTTTGTGACTATAAAACATCTTTGAACACATTTTTTGAAACATCTTCCATAGAGTCAGCCACAACTAGTTGGGCTGAATTTTTAATTGAGGTAGTCAGGCTGTCTCTGAAAATCTCTGCCTCCTCATCCTGACCGTGAAAGGGGTTTTCTTTAGTCATAGTTAAAATATATATATAGGTGGTAGTTATAGTTAGGACCATGTTTCCATAGAAAAAGCGTTTTTTGATCTGCAATATTTTTGGCACTGTTTGATGAACTATCAAGAAATTTTGCCGGTGGTTCTTGTGCATGGGAAGTTTTGGGGTGATCCATCAAGCGGGGGCTGAGAAAAAGGGAGAGGGACAAAAAAAACGTTTGTTTTCCATGTTAAAACCGATAGGAGCTTTGAACACGACTACAGCCCAAACCACTAAACGGAATTATACCAAATTGGCAGAAAGGTAGGTTTCCATTTGTAGATTACGCTTTTGCATATACGGTGTAAATCCGTTCAGAACTTTTCGAGAAATTGGAGGGGAAATACATTTGTACATCTAGGATCCATTGCAATGTTTTTGCGGTGATCGCGGTGGTACCCTGACCCCAGATCTGTGCTATATAGGGGGCTGTGAGGGTGAAAATATGTCCTTAAAATATTTCTTCTCATGCCGTGTGATATTCACAAATATGTTGTGATGCTCAGTGTTGCCCTCCCTGTAACATCGCAACAAATTCACAAATATTGGGGACAACAAAAAAACATTCACAGTCATTCAGACACTATTTCATTCACTCATAGTAGCACTCTCACACTCACTCACAGACCCACTCAGACACTAATGCACCCACTCACAGACCCACTCAGACCCTCATGCACCCACTCACAGACCCACTCAGACACTCACGCACCCACTCACAGACCCTCATGCACCCACTCACAGACCCACTCAGACCCTCATACACCCACTCACAGACCCACTCAGACACTCATGCACTCACAGGCCCACTCAGACACTGATGCATCTACTCACAGACCCACTCAGACATCAGGCATCCACTCACAGAACCACTCAGACCCTCATGCACCCACTCTCACACTCACACAGTCTCACACCCAGAGACACCATCTCACACCTATTTTTACACCCAGAGAGACAGACCATTCGGCTGTCAATGAATTAGTGTATGAATGCCATGACAAAAAAGGATTTTAAGGTCATAATTGGACCACCATAATCTCCACCCTGACCCCTAGTAATTTTCATGTCAAATTACAGCCTCGGGAACCGTGTACTGTTGCCTAAGATGGTGGCTGCAACTTTCCAGTCAGGTTGACACCAGCCAGTCACAGCATTCCTTTTGTCACACGCATTCTCGAATTAGCCGTGATTGTCGTGAAATCGTTGCGAGGGTTCTGTGGCCCTAGATATACAAATTGGTTTTCCCTTTAATGTCTCCTAAACTACTGAATGGATTTGCACCATGAAAGTGTAATCTGTGTACCGAAAGCTAGCTTTCTGCCAAATTTCATGTAATTCCGTCCAGCGGTTCGGGCTGTAGTCGTGCCTAAAGGCCCTATGGGAATTAACATGGGAAACACAACTTGTTTTGACCCCCCCCTTTTTTCTCGGTCCCCAATTGACAGATCACCCCGGAACTTTCCAGGCATAACAAGAATCACAGGAGCACTTTTTCTGGAAAGGTTTGTGAAGATTCGTCAAACAGTGCCAAAGATATAGGCAAGTCAAAAAATGCTTTTTCTATAGAAACATGGTCCTAACTATAACTACCTAGTAGCAACCGCCACTAGGTGATATCTATCTATATAGATATAGACAATTTAGGTTACAGGGTTATAGTTAGGTTGACGATTTATTTACCCACCCACACAAAATGGTAGAAATTCAGCAGTTATAGTTATAGTTATGCTTATGTTAAGAAACTATCACTTGTGGCCTAATGTTACTTACTGGCCCAAGTTATTGTTTCTTCAGATATGTAGACCTATAGATTTTGTGTGGGTAGAACGTGAACCTGACTATAATGTCCCTGTCATCTTTGGTTATTTCAGTTAATTTCTGTGTTTTCTTAAGTAAAATAATATTTAAATACTGTACATTAATACAACCACCGCTGCCGCACAGGACCCACATGCACTTAACCTCATGCTGCACATGCTCTTCAGCCCTCCACTGAAGAGGTATGGTGTGTGAGTGGATGAGTTATTATTTTTTCCATTGGGCTACAGATCCATGGATCAATCAATCAATCAATTATATTTATACAGCGCGCTACTCACCCGTGAGGGTCTCAAGGCGCTAGGGGGTGGGGGTCACTGCTGCTCGAAGAGCCAGGTCTTGAGCTGCCTCCGGAAGGCGAGGTGGTCCTGGGTGGTCCTGAGGTGGGCGGGGAGGGAGTTCCACGTCTTGGCTGCCAGGTAGGAGAAGGATTTCCCACCTGCAGTGGTTCGGCGGATGCGAGGGATAGCGGCGAGTGCGAGGCTGGTGGAACGAAGTTGACGGGGGGGCGTGTAGAAGGTGAGGCGACGGTTGAGGTATTCGGGGCCCTCGTTGTGGAGGGCTTTGTGTGCGTGGGTGGGGAGCCTGAAGGTGATCCTTTTGTTGACGGGTAGCCAGTGCAGGTGTCTCAGGTGGGCGGAGATGTGGCTGTGGCGGGGTACGTCGAGGATGAGGCGTGCAGAGGCGTTTTGTATTTGCTGAAGACGTTTCTGAAGTTTTGCGGTGATTCCTGCGTATAGGGTGTTTCCGTAGTCTAGGCGGCTCGTGACGAGGGCGTGGGTCACAGTTTTTCTGGTGTCGGCGGGGATCCAGCAGAAGATCTTTTGGAGCATGCGGAGTGTGAGGAAGCAAGAAGACGAGACAGCGTTGACTTGTTTGGTCATGGTGAGAAGGGGGTCCAGGATGAATCCGAGGTTGCGTGCGTGGTCTGAGGGGGTCGGTGCGGTGCCCAGGGCCGTGGGCCACCAGGAATCGTCCCAGGCGGATGGGGTGTTTCCGAGGATGAGGACTTCCGTTTTGTCTGAGTTCAGCTTCAGGCGGCTGAGTTTCATCCATTCTGCGACATCTTTCATTCCATCCTGCAGGTTGGTTTTGGCGGTGGCTGGGTCTTTGGTGAGGGAAAGTATCAGCTGGGTGTCATCGGCGTAGGAGATGATGTTGATGTTGTGTTTGCGTGCGATGTCGGCGAGGGGGATCATGTAGACATTGAAGAGAGTCGGGCTGAGCGAGGAGCCCTGTGGGACGCCACAGATGATCTCGGTGGGATCCGAGCGGAACGGCAGGAGGTAGACTCTTTGGGAGCGGTCAGAGAGAAAAGAGGCGATCCAGTCCAGGGCCTGTCCTTGGATACTGGTGGAGCGGAGGCGGGATAAAAGGGTGCGGTGGCAGACGGTGTCGAAGGCAGCCGAGAGGTCGAGGAGGATGAGGGTGGCTGTTTCTCGGTTGTCCAGCAGAGTTCGGATGTCGTCGGTGACTGCGATGAGGGCAGTTTCCGTGCTGTGGTTGGCCCGGAATCCGGATTGGGAGGGGTCGAGCAGGTTGTTGTCTTCGAGGAAGTTTGTCAGTTGTTTGTTGACGGCCTTCTCAATGACTTTGGCCGGGAAGGGGAGGAGCGAGATGGGGCGGAAGTTCTTCAGGTCGCTGGGGTCCGCCGTGGGTTTCTTCAGGAGAGCGTTGACTTCCGCGTGTTTCCAGCTCTTGGGGAAGGTGGCAGATGCAAACGAGCTGTTGATGATGGTCTGGAGATGGGGGGCAATCCATCGTGGATTTACACTGGGATCACACTGTGTGCCTTGGTAGTTCCCCGGATGCATGGATCAGCCCCGCCCAAAAAGGGCAATTTTTTGCCTATGAAGTGTCCCTTAGAGACCCTTCCATGTGTCCTATGGGGCCAGAATACCTCTATCCTGACCTCTTATGTGTGTTTTTATTTATGTTTTCACCCCGAGGGCCAGCTGAGAAAACAAATGGCAGCCGCAACTTTCCTTTCAGGTTGCGGCCAGCTAATAAGAGCCTTGCCTTTAACTCGGATCCGCAGCTATCCGTGGATCCACGAAGGATGATCCACAGCTACCCGTGGATCCACAAAGGATTTGTGTCCCTAGATATCTATATATTTTTCCTTTAGTAACACCAAAATTACTGAGCAGATTTGCACCAAAAAACAAAAAGAGGTCTTTCTGGACCAAGAATTAGCTTTCTGCCAAATTGGTGTAAATACGTTCAGCAGTTCGGGCTGTAATCATGTCCAAAAAAAGTAAAAAGCTCATAGACATTTGTAGGGCTAAAAAAAACTTTCTTGTCCCCCACTTGACAAATCACCCCAGAATTTTCCAGACCGCAGCTGAACTAACTAGCATACTAGTTTTGAAAACTTCATCAAGATTCGTCAAACGGTGCCACAGTTATTAGCAAAACAATAAATGCCTCGTCTGTGGGAAAAGTTGGTCCTAACTATAACTACTGGCTATCGCTTGCAGGTAACATATACATATATATATATCTGTATATATATATATATATATATATATATATATATATATATATATATATACACACAGATATATATATATATATATATATATATATATATATATATATATATATATATATATATATATATATATTCAAAAGAACTGGTGCATTGTAATCGCACACCAAGGGCTGCACATCATCCAAAGACAGGCTCGTAAAAATAGTGAAAGACCACTAATGAGTAATTTCATCGGCTGCTATTTATTGAAAGGAATTTAAATGCAGGTAAAATCGACCCGCAAAAAGTGGTACACAGGCACAAAAAGAAAATCAATAATGTGACCACCATAAGCAAACAAACACACGCTGTCCCAACCAAATGTCTACGCGTTTCGGCCGAAGCCTTCAACAGGACATTGGCAACCATTTTTACACTCAACTATTTAAACCATATGGTCCTTCTTTGTTGTTAACTACATGACTCAAGAGAAGTACAAACAGAGCGGCCATTTTGTAACGTGGCAATTCTAAGTTTGAAAATAAAAGAATGCTAATCCTGTGCTCTGATTGGGATAAAGACTTCAAATATGACATTATATATTTCTCTTTCATGTTGTACTGCAATATCACATATATATGGTCTGGTCGCCTATAAATACATGAAAAGTAATAATAATCACAATTGATGATTGTTAAATACAGGGAAAGGAATATCCTATATATGAGTTTTTTTCTCTCTTTATCTCTTCCTTTTTCCCTTTTTTTACTCTTAATATCAATATATTATCCATTTTTTACATTTTTTACCTAATAGTTTTAAAAGCCTGATATATAAATAAATAAATATATAAATATATATACTGTCAATTAATTACAATATATTCAATCTATATACAAGCTATAAATAGGTGACTAAATAGATAAAATACATTCAATCAATTCTAAGAGGGAGATACCAATAAAAGTCATGTCCAGGACGGATAAATATATAAATAGATGTTACTAACCGAAATTCTGTACAATTTATATAAATATCTCCATTACTATTAATAACAATATCAAATTTCATTTTAAATAGATCATAATACAATTCATTAAATTAATCCTAATCCTCCGAATATTAATATATTCTAAAATGGAAGAAAGTTAATATATCCATATCATAGGCAAACCTATCATTAATTAGAAAATTGCAAACAAACCCAACAGATTCAGCAACAGGAAAATATATATACACACCGCTAGCCTCCCCCAAGGGCATATATTACAGTATAAAGATAATTTAGATGAGTGTAACACCCTAAAGTGAATTAATATATAAAGATTAAAATAACAAAATAAACTAAATTACAGTCCGGAAATGTCATAGATCAATAAAGGATCCTAAAAAGCAATATTTAAAACATCAAATGGATTTCATATTTTCTACTAGAAAAATTATATACTGTATATATAAAAATATATATATATAAAAAGAGATCAAAAAGTCTCACAGATGGACATGAAGCTCTGCGTCCAAATTGTGACCCCAGGGGTGTTCTGTGCCTAGAAGTAAAATCATTTTCGACTCAATTTGTCTCAAATGCGCAGTTCTGTTCCCTCCCCGGGGATGGGCAGCAATGGTTTTAAAACCATAGAATATTAAAGAGCTGCAATTACCTTCATGTACATCCCAAAAATGTTTAGCTAAGGGGTAAGATGGATCATGACTCTTAATAGCTCTAAGATGTTGTAAGAACCTGACTTTCAATTTGTGAATGGTACTGCCTACATATTTTTTGTGACAACCACATTCAATGACATATACGACGTATTCAGTTTTGCATGTGATACGGTCTATTATGTCACAAACTTTCCCTTCAAAGGTAGTATATGTGTGGGTGTTTTGTGCATATAAACAGGATTTACAATGTCCACATTTCCAAAAGCCCAGACTTTTCTTAGCTAGCCAAGACACATTAGCTTTGGGACTCTGAAATAAGCTTCTGGTGAGATGGTCACCCAATGATTGAGTTTTACGATATGTAATATGTGGATGAGGACCTATACTGTCCTTTATGGCAGAATCATGTCTCAAAACATGCCAATTTTTTTGTATGATGTTATTTAAATGTGAATGTTGGGAATTGAATTCCAGAAACAATCTAGGTGACGATCCCTCATTTTGATCTTGATTATTGATGCTACCAGATTTAAAGAGCAGTTTTTCTCTGGACATACTCAAGACCCTCAAATGGGCATCTTTGAGAATCTTCAAGGGGTACCCTCTCTCCAGAAATCTCTGAGTCATAGTGACAATTTCAGTATTGAAGCATTCATCGTTAGAACAAATTCTACGAGCCCGTAGGAATTGACTATATGGAATGCTCCATTTCAAAGCTTTTGGATGGCCGCTATTACCATGCAAGATAGAGTTGCAGGCTGTTGGTTTGCGGAAGATGGTTGTCTGTAAACCATCCTTTTGTACAGAAATCTGGACATCAAGAAACTCTATAGTTTGGGCACTTTATTTTAAATCTAAATGAATTTTAAACTCATTGTTGTTCAAAATGCTGACATATTGTTTGAGGGAACCTTCATCACCATCCCAAATAGGAAAAAGATCATCAATATATCTGACCCATAGTATCACTTGTTCCATATATTTACTATTGGAGTCAGACCAAGCTATCTCCTTCTCCCACCAGCCCATATAAAGGTTAGCATACGTGGGAGCAAATGAAGCTCCCATTGCAGTCCCTTGTTTTTGCAGATAATATTGATTATCAAATAGAAAGGCATTGTGGGTGAGACAGAATCTTAACATGCTAACTAGCATGTTGGTGTGTTGAAGGAATTCAATTTTACGAGTACCCAAAAAATGACAACATGCTTGAATACCATACTCATGTTTGATGGAAGTATAGAGTGCAGTCACATCCATGGTTACCAATAAATAATTGGATTGCCATGGAACATTGTGAATTTTAGCTAGAAAATCATTGGTGTCTCGAAGATAAGAGGGTAATTCAGTGACAAAAGGACATAGGAAGAGGTCCAAAAAGCGGGAAGTATTTTCTAATAGAGATGAATTCATGCTTACTATAGGTCGACCAGGGGGATGTTTTACATTTTTATGAATTTTTGGTAGAAAATAGATACAGGGAGTTCTAGGAAACATGACTTTGAGATAAAGGTATTCACTTTGGTCAATTAAATCATCAGTGTGCCAGCTATTAAGCATCTCCCCGTAGATAGTTTGATATTCATTGGTAGGATTTATAGTTAGTTTTTGATAATGCTGTTTGTTGGACAGTTGATGGTTAGCCTCCTTCATATAGCTATTAATATCCATGATTACAATATTCCCTCCTTTATCGGAGGGTTTGATGACAATTGTATTATTGGATTTGAGCTCATTTAGATCTTTCCAATCTGAGGCTGAGAAATTAACTCTCTGAGCTTTTTTCGTTTTCATACTTTTCCAATTATTCCGAAAATGGTCAATATCATCAACAACCAATTCATAGAACATATCAATCATATTACCCGTCGGTAATTGGGGATTGAATCTACTGGAGGGTTTTAACATACTGGCAATAGTCTGATTTGTATCAAATCCCATATCAGTTAAAATGTTATAGTCTTCACCTGTATCATTGCTAACATCATCTGGACAACTCAACTTCCCAATTTCTACTAAGTCAGGCACTTCATTATATATATATATATAGAGGTAATATAACAACTGCATAATGTTGTGCTGATTGCTTGCCCCCTCAAAAAGTTTGCTTAGTGCACTGTGCAGAATGTGCATAAATCAGCGCACATGTAAGTGGCTTGGGATCATTATTGGTACTCAATTTTTTCTTTTTTTCTTAAAGTTGAGAGAATATCTTGTTAGTCACAGGAAAATACAGTAAACGTTCTAAGTTTCTAATCCATTAGATGAGAGAGTTAACAGCAGTGCTTACAATTCTGATGGTAGGCAATGAGGCACCAGGAAAGATGTGCCATCATCTGGATTCTACCTCTCCAGAGCATTTTGTTAGGTAAAAATTTATCTTGGAAGATGATCATTAGAAGTTGGGGCCCATATGTATGGGCTTTGTGGCTCAGGCTCAGGGCAGCACAGCAAGTCACTGTGCTGCCCTGCCCTGCGTCACTAGGAAAGGGCAGGAATGCACAGTATTTATCCAATACGGAGCATTCCTGTGATCTTCCCCTGCACTGGAACTCTTTTAGCAGCCTAGCACCAATGCAGATAACTTTTCAACGTGGTGCAAGGGTGTCTGCGTTGCATGCAGGATTGTTTTCGGGCAGGGTGGGACACCTTTCCGCACCAAAACAATTCTGAGAGGCTTTTTCCTCTTTCTGTGTGTTCTTCAGAATACAGCACACATAGAAAGAGGGATGATGAGGAGAATAAACATATTTTTCCTCATTAGGCATATCCCGGGAAGGCATATCTTTGGTGCATTCCCAGGTTTACAAGTTTTTGTAAATCGGCAATGTATCAAAATCCATGTGAGCAAAACTAGTGGACAAGCCTCCCTGGAGCAGAGTAATGTAACACTGTTGCACTGTTTACATTATTCGAGATTTATGAACCCACACAAGGTGGCCCTGCGTGGGTTCATAAATTTCACGTAAGGTTTGCGCCTCTCATGCACCATGTTGTGTGGAGCAAAAGTGACGCAAACCAGGCCATAAATATGGCCCTTGGTTGCTGGTTGGCAGAGGTATGCACCCTGTCCAAGCAGGTACCACAGTCCTAATCAGGGTAGGTAGATACATACCATAAATTAACTTGTGCTCACATTCTGGCTCTGTGCCCCTTTGTCACAGAGCAGACAAGCTTAGCTTAAGAGGCAGCACTTTGCGCAACACTTCTAACTGTAACACAGTGAAAACACCACAAAAATATTCCACAGCAGGTTAGAACGATAAAGCTTAATTTAATGAAAACAACAAGACCAAAACAACAACAATCTTAAAAGTAGAAGTCAAGATATGCATTTTTAAAGATTAAAATGCAATATAGTGCTTAAAAGCATAAAGTGCCAACCAGGGCTATCTATGTGTTGGATACAGTCCCAGATAAGTCCAGCTGAAGATTTACCTTCTCAAGAATTGAGCAAAGAGGCCAATTTGTGGGGAAGAAGTTTGGCAGGAGCAATAACAGTGTCGGTGGTGGTGGCCTGCGGGCATGAAGAGTCGTCTGTGCATAGTGAATTAGTGGACTGGAGCATCACGGTCACAAACACCAATGCTTGGTATGCAAAGAGACAAGCTTGCAGTGGCTTGCGCTGATTCTTCAGGCGAGCGGTGCAGTTCTGGAGCGAACCGTCGGGAAGAGCCCCAAAGCTTGATTTTCCCCTAGGGAGAAAATGTATGGTCACAGGTTTGTGGCCAAAGATGGGCCATGTGGAAAAGCACCCTCTAGTTGTGAGAGGTGTTATTACACAATTGTGAATGACCAAGTGATGCTCTTCGGGGATTATGTTAAATGTTCATCCTTTTTATGTTGAATGCTTTAATGTGGAATATGAAGAAACATTGTCATCCCCCTCTAGGGGTGGAAGGCTATAATTTCAAAGTGATGAAATTATAAATGTGATGCCCTTAAGGGGCTGTGGTTAAACTGTGTATTTCATGCTGAGAGTAATCTTAATAGCACACATTATTCCAACTTGCCTACCTGTGATTCTTGAAAATGCTTTATTTGAATAATGAGACTGACAGCCACTCGTTATCAAAGTAGATGTACTTTATTGCCAGTATTATATGCTCCCACTCCAAGTTATATTCAGATATCACAGTGGAATCCAAGCAAATGTTTTGATATGTGATTTGTTGGTTTAAATCTCCTCTTTGGGGTGGCATGAATTACCCCAAAAGTATCTCCATCAGCTTGTGTATATTTGTAAATTGTTGCATAATATTAAGTAGTGTGTAATAAATGCACTTTTCCTTTTCCAAAAGAAAAAGCACAGGCTGGACAATCATTTATTGAGTGTTATTCTTGTGTACTTGTGAAGTCCCCCGCGTCCACCGTACCACAGCCGGCGGCAGATCCTTCTCCCACCTCGCCGCCAAGACCTGGAACTCCCTCCCTGTCAACCTACGTCTGACCAAGGACCTTCTGACCTTCAGGAAGCGTCTCGTGACCTGGCTTTTCGAGCAGTAGCACCCCCCCAGCGCCTTGAGACCCTACAGGGTGAGTAGCATGCTTAACAAATAACTGATTGATTAAATCTTGGACTGCTCTGAAACGCTACCCTATAAGTGTCAAGTGCTACAATGGGGTGTTTGGCTTCCAGGGGTGGACAAATGCGAACCCATTACTTATGCAGGCCACACAACTAACAACCCATTTTCCAACACACATATATTTAAAATATATCATTTTATTTTAGTCTTTAGTCTTTATTGCTTGTCTTAAACCCCTCAAAAAAAGACCAACTACATCATAAAGATATTGCAACTCAGCAAGACTTTTTATAACCATGCAGGGGCATGAGAATAGAGGAATAGGGGCCGGTTGACTTTACAAGGTATAAGGTCATGAACCTATAAGGTGATATGCAATATATTCAATAATGTATAGTTTAGGATATTTTATTCTCTAAAAAAAAGGGGAACTTTACTCTTTTGAGATGGTCCATTTTTGACTCTACATGCTTAATGGATGATGCCATGTCCAGGGTCGGACTGGAATACAAATTGGCACGGGCATCAAAATAAAAGAGACCATCAATAGCAAAACAGATAGCTAAAAGGTGTTCATATCAAGAAAATTTACAAAAAAAAGCAGCCCACCTGGACATAAAACTGGCCTACAACTGCTAAAAACACCACCCCACACACTGATGTGTCAGATCCGCCCATCGGGCAATTCCTGATTGCCTTATAGCAAAAATAACAGATGATGGATGGAATGCTGAACAATGCAAATATTCACCCCCCAATTACAAAAATCTGGGTTTAATCCATTGTTTTTTTGTCCATCATGCCACCCCAGTTTGCCCCCAGACATATGCAAATCAGTCTTGACCCTCCTCCCCATGGGAACAGTCCAGCCCAAATTGCCAAGTCCTTCCTGCACTGAAACAGGCATCCTGGGACCGGTTTCAGGATAGCACCCCTCATCTGCCAGGCTTGCATGAATCCAGTGGCGCACAGTGCTTAATTTGTGCTTTTTGTTTCTGGTGCTGAGAAGTTTGGCAGGAGCAATAACAGTGTCGGTGGTGGTGGCCTGCGGGCATGAAGAGTCGTCTGTGCATAGTGAATTAGTGGACTGGAGCACAAATTTTTCAGGACCGGGGCTTATTTTTCTGCCTCAAGCATTTTCTGCAACCAAAAGACACACATGGGAAAGACTGAGGAAGAGAAAAACGAAAAAGTGTCAAGAGTGAGCTGAAGGGGCAGGGAGTAGCTTTATATGGATTGATGAGGCCCGAGATGGCTTTAGGATTACGCTACCTCAGTATTCTGTGCTCGCACATTTAATTGCAGCAGCTGCGTGTTTAAGAGGAGGGCTTGTGGCACCTGCACCTTTTTATTTACAAATTAAGCACTGGTGGCGCAGTGAGCATGGAACCCACGTCTGGGCATACCCTTCCCACTTAGGGCAATAAAAGCAAAAAGAACAGATGATGGACGGAATGCTGAACAATGCAAACATTCACCCCCAGTCACAAAGATCTGATTTAAATCCATTGTTATTTTGCCCACCACACCACCCCAATTTGGACCCAGCCATATGCAAATCAGTCTTGACCCTGCCCCCATGGGAACAGTCCAGCCCGAACTGCCAGGCCAGGTCCTTTCTGGACTGGAAACAAACATCCTGGGACCAGTTTCAGAGTATCATCGCACATCAGCCAGGCTAGCTTGCATCCAGTGGAGCAGTGAGCACGGGACCCACATCTGGGCATACCCTTCCCATATAGGACGACGAAAGCAAAAAGAACAGACGATGGACAGAATGCTGAACAATGCTAACATTCACCCCCAGTCACAAAGATCTGTGTTTAATCCATTGTTTTTTTATCCACCACGCCACCCCAGTTTAGACCCAGCCATATGTAAATCACTCTTGACTCTGCACCCCATGGTAACAGTCCAGCCTGAACTGCCAGGCCAGGTCCTCCCTGGACCGGAAACAAGCATCCTGGGACCAGTTTCAGGGTATCATCGCACATCAGCCAGGCTAGCTTGCATCTAGTGGAGCAGTGAGAGCGGGACCCACGTCTGGGCATACCCTTCCCATATAGGATGACAAAAGCAAAAAGAACAGACGATGGACAGAATGCTGAACAATGCTAACATTCACCCCAGTCACAAATATCTGGGTTTAATCCATTGTTTTTTTGATGATTGAAGGTCGTGTGTGTGAGGGTTTGGCCTGTCACAGGGTAGTTGGGTGCAGGGCCTGGCACAAACCTCCCACTTTACCAAGAACAGTCGAAGCCTTCAGCCAAGCGCATTGATGGCTTGAGCACAGGGCCTGGCTGACCCCACATGCCCTCAATATCCAAAAAAGGGGCAAGCCCTGGGAAATGGTGTCACGGGCCAAAATCAGTTCTGGGAGGGAAGCCTCATGAACACTTCCTTAAAAAATAATACATTGGGAACTGTACCACTCAGAATGCTCAGCGTACAGCTAAACTTTGACATAAAAATGTATATGAAGGTATTAGCCTTGAGGCTAACACCTCTTCCTCCTGATGTAATACTGGAACACCAATGTGGGTTTGTACCAGGGAAGCAAAATTATGATAGAATATGGATTATAGCCCACCTTGTTGAAACTGTGAAGAAGAAACTGCTGAAGACCATGATGATAATGATACATCGCTGATTGACCTGGTGATGCTTCTGGTGGAATATGGACAGGCCTCAGGATATCAAATTAAGGACAGCAAAATTGAGTACTTGATTGCTGGCTTACTCCTCTTCACTCTCGCAAAAAAAGACAATTAGATATCTAAGGGAGGAGCTGGTCATATTTCTGTCAGGAAGGTATGCAGTAAATAGCCCTCAAATTTAGAGGAAATAAAGGATGATTTAAGGAAGTGGCAAAATCTTTGAGCATATTGGGTGGGCCACATTGCAGCTGTCAAGATGGGTATGTAATGTTTATAACGTGATGTTTACCACAATGGGCGTTACAATGCAAGACTTTACAAAGCAGGCAGGAAAGGTCTTTTTAAGAGTTTTACAACGCAGCCCTTTAGCAGATAACATTTGCTTAGAATTACATAATGTTATGTCATTTAAAAAAAGGAAAGGTTCGAGGCTTAAGGGATGGGGTATTAATGGGTCAGGAGTGGGTAGACGGAAAGGGGCAAGGATTTTTTAGGGGTCAGGGATGGGTAGAGGTAAAGGGAGGTAAAGGGTTTTTAAGGCTCGGGCACATGGAGGTGATGGGAGTTATTGGGGTTTTATACTTCAGCTGTGGATAGATGTAAAGGAAGATGAGGATTCACGGACAGGCAGAGGTAGAGGCAAAGAGAGGTAAGGTCCTTTTAGGGTTCTGGAGAGGTTAGAGCTAAGGAAGGCAAGGATTTTTTAGGGTTTAGGGGCAGAGAGAGGTAAAGGGAGGTAAGAGGTTTCCAGGGTGGTTGAAGGTAAAGTGAGATAAGGGATTTTAGGTTTCACAACTGCCCACTAATTGTTGCAACCAGAATTTTATTTTGCAAACCGGCCTGTGTGCAAATAGGTCGGGTCATAAAATAATGAATCTCAGGGGGTCACACAATGACCTGCCTTATTCATATTCACCAGACAGGTGACGACTGGAGAACACCTGTGATTGACCACAATCACAGGTTTGCTTGACAAAAGGGAAAGCAGACTCCAATCCCTGTGATTGCATTCTAAAATAGATTTTTTTAAGCGGCCTGACTTCCTTAAAGGAACTGGTGCTCCTTTTGAAAAGGTTTTCTATTTTGGAAAACTTCAGTAAATGTAGGCAGTGGCCCTTTGGACCACTGCCTACAAACCTTGAAGCTACCACCTTGATTCCCAAAAGGGAAGTGATCCAAATGAGACTCCTTCTGTTTTGAGAATCTGTTGCAATCCCAACTTGGGAGTCAGTAACTGATCAATGGTTTTGTAACAGAATTATGGTCAGAAACTATTGATACAAAAGTTACAGAATCATAGTTTAGAAGGAACGCCCCTAACACATACCTTCCAAATTGTGTTTCAGTAATGATTTCAAACCTGTTTTGCAATTTGGAAAAACTTTTCCAAATCACAAAATAGAAATGGGATTAGAATATACAGGCTCCATGCCTCATAACATCAAAAGATAAGATAGTCATCATGTGGTCAATGGTAACATTCACGGATGCTTATTTCAGCAAACCTGTTGCCCATAAGCGTAGGAGGGACGAGCGAAGATTTTACAAACATTTTGTGTTGGTTTGCATCACAAAAGTGAAGCAAAGCTGCACAAAGTGTTTATTTCAGATTTCCTTTCCATTGCAAAACCTTGTTTTCCACTGGAAATTAACCTCAGCATAATCCAAAGGAGCACAAAGTGAAACCTTCCATTACAAAACCTATGCTAAACTCACGTAGAATTTTTTTCACTATGGTGCAAAGTTGTATGTGTAGCACTAGGCAGACGGATTGCACCAGCAGGAGGAGGAGAGCAGGACAGTGCCATACCTTCGATATGGTGCTCTCCCTCTCACACAATGAGCACAGCATCTTTCGGTGCTGCTCTGCATCGCCTGGCTTCTTGTAAATCTCGTTCACAGTATATAGTCTCCACTACTAATGACACTCATTTTACATAGGAGCCAATAGTAACTGAAAGTTTTACTGACCACAAGCATGTGCATTCCCTAATATTAAACACCTCTTCGAGTGGCTCCTTTCTTCGACTGAACGCTAGTGCATCTCACATGTTGGTTGCTTGTAGAATCTAAATGTAAGGAATTCGAATTTTCTCGGTATTTCAAACTTTTCGATTGGAAAATAAAATAAAATTCTCCGGTATTTGGGTTTGTGCTGCAAGCCAGTTGGGCCAGAAAAATTACATTTCTATGTAGTTTTTAATGATTTCATTGTGACTGTGCTTTCTTAACCATTCGCACAGTACTGATCTGCCCTGCACTTGTACTCTGACACTGGAGGCTGGGAGAGGGAACATTCTGGTGCATTTGGGATATTTACTTGACAAAATATTTGGTCTTGTGGGGAGCTGGGTAAACGTGCTCTTGTGCACGTACATTGTGTTTGCATGTGTAATGGCAATGGGATGCGGACTGCTGGACTTTAGATGCAAGTAAAGTAGACTTTTATCTACATTGATTTTTATGTCTGGCTTTATCCAAGACCTTTTGATTTGACTAAAGTATCTGTATGCTATACTTACTGACAGGACTTTTCAGCCGTCCCCCTTCATTCATTGATCTGTTCTGCGTCGATCACATTTTTCTTCTGCCTACAACTTTCCTACCTTTCACAAGATGCACATCCACACATAAAATCGTTTCATTCAGTGCCCGAGAGTAGAATCGCAATGTATTCTTTTTAAAAACACAAATTATTTTTGCTTAGACATTGTTTTTAGATTGATAAGGGTGTAGTAACTTCCCCAATAGTACAGTTTTGCAAACAACATGACAAAACAATAATTGACAATGCCAAAATACAGTCAACCAACCCAGAGCAATTGGCTTGGCCAGTGCTTGTTGTGTTTACCGCTTTGCTTGTTTGTGCTGTTTAGTGCTATGGTAGCTGCTATGCATATCACTTCATTTACATTTTTCCCAGGATATCTTTCATTGGACCACATGAAATGCATTATTTTGGAAGGACAAAAAACGGAACATGTTCCACGGCGTCGGGGCAGGGACTGGCTCGAAGTCAAAGTTCGTTAATTTACTCCAGTGTAGTTTGTCATCATACTGCTGAAATGTGCAAAAATGAATTCTTGTCTATGTCTTACTGATGCAGAGGAACCTCAGGAGGTCAGAATCAGGTGTCATGGTTTTATCTGACTGTTCCCAAAATCTGCTGTGGATTAGATTCTTAAACACGTTCATGAGGAAATTGATGGCAGAAATTACTGTAAAATCATACATCCAAATACTCGTTGTAGCTCTTTACGTGATGTCTCTGTTGTTTACAGAGCTATAGCTATCTCTAGTATAAAGTTTGAAACTACCCCACTCTGTACAGCAAATGCAGTTGCACACTTCTGGATACTCAGCTGAAGCCTCTACATAGCCCAGAGGAATGCTTTTTAGTCCCTTAATTATAAAGGTAAACATCACTAGCTAGAGCATCAGGCTCAGTCACAGATGTCCCTTGGACTAGCTCACCTTCGGAAAATGTGGAGAACAGCCAAAGAGTTTTTCCACCTTTGTCACTGACTCTCGACTGATGTTACCAGGAATCACTGAAGTGACTATAAAACTGCGTTTTGACGCTCTATAACACATCTGAAATAAGTAATAATGAAAAGTATTTTCAGTAAATCTCAGCCAAGGCATTATTTCAGGGTTCAAGGCCTGATCCCCAACACAAGATTATATTAGCTATCAAATGCTCATAGTGATATATATCTTAATTGTCGGAAATATCAAACATCCCCTAGCTAAACTGAAGCGCTTAATAGTGACCTTGGGACACATTTTAGCAACCGCAAACACTCAGATTGGCAAAATCAGAACATTTGCATGCGTGAAACAGTTATTCCGAATATACTAAATTATCTTAGGAGCCAGTAACATTTTACCTACTCATAAGATGGGTTTTGAAGTGGATACTAAATCACGGAACATGTTGTGGACTTCTATTCCATGTTGCTGACATTTGTTTTGGCTTTATTCCAGTGCTGTCCTTGTTTACCTCTGGCTTCTAAAATAAGCTTATTTTACAGAAGAAAAACTAGGTCGTTTAGCTCACTGCTCACAAAAGTCACAATATGCCCTTTCTGGTAGAATGTAGCTAAACCTAGAAGCAATTTTGTGAAACTTGCTTAGCCTCCCATCACATCTGAGTCTCTCTCTCCAGGGCCCCGCCTTGCCACCACTCAAGACACAAGCATTGCTTATCTCCTTTTTTGGGGCCATAAATCCTCTCAGACTACTCTGCTCCTTGAAATGCGAGCCAAGAATGCTTGCAAGACTTTTCATTCTGTTAAAATAAAAAGGAAATACTTTTCCAGCTTTATTTTCCATTTTCTGTTCAGAAGTTTACACAACTCAAGGCTGTGTACTCATCTTGTCTCTCCTCAAAGGTTTCTGAATCCTGATGTCAATAGCTGCCAGTGACCACCAAAACAAGGCAGGAAAAGTCAAAGGCCCTCATTACAACACTGGCGGTAAATCCCGCTGACCGCCGTGCAGAAGACAGCGAACATACTGCTGCGGCCGCGGAATTCCGCTACAGGTATTACGATCCACAGCTCGGAATACACCACAATACAGACACCCACACAAGTCCGCCACACCAAAGGTCAGTGATAAACTGGCGATACCAAAACTGACACCGTCACGCCAACAAGAATACGCCCACACTATCACGACCCACAAATCAACGTGGCAGACTTTCAACCGTGGTAAACCATTGGCGGTACACACCGCCGCGCTCAAAATACACACACATTTACAAAACACCACCACATTGGACAATTCGAAATACACACACCTCATACATATACACACACCACACACTCACATCACTATAAAACATACACCCACATCACCCACAAACCCTTACTACCAGAAATTTTAAAGCAGGCCAGAGAGAGACACTACCTTAAACAACACCAGCATCCACAGACACACAACACCATCACTTACACAACATCCACGCACCTCAAACAACACAAACAACACATCCCCTCACACATCACAACACACACCATCTCACACATCAGCCACACCACATCATGGCACCTAAACGACACCCCAGGTTCTCTGAGGAGGAGCTCAGGGTCATGGTGGAGGAAATCGTCCGGATAGAGCCACAGCTATTCGGATCACAGGTGCTGCACACCTCCATTGCAAGGAAGATGGAGCTATGGCGGAGAATTGTCGACAGGGTCAATACAGTGGGACAGCATCCAAGAACACGGGATGATATCAGGAATAGGTGGAACGACATACGGGGAAGGTGCGTTCCGTGGTCTCCAGACACCAGATTGCAGTACAGAGGAATGGCAGTGGGCCCCCACCTCCTCCCCCACAACTAACAACATGGGACGAGCAAGTCTTGGCAATACTGCATCCTGAGGGCCTCGCAGGAGTAGCAGGAGGACTGGACTCTGGTAAGGCAAATCTTTACTATTTTATCCCCCACCCTACCTGCATGCCATCACATACCCAACCCTTACCCTCACACCCATCACCCCAACAACCCACAGATACCCCACCAACACAACCCACACATCCCAAAAACAAGCCCTGCATGTAACACCAATGCATGGACACCCATCACCAAAGCATGTCCAGTACAGATACCCACACAGACCCCAAACCAACTATCACACTGGGCCCAAGCCACAAATGCAAGCACTGGAGTACAGGGTCACTCACCAATTGCACACAATGGCACACGCAGATACAATAATCATGCTTTTACACCCCTACAGGACCCCTACCCAACGTCACCGGACAGGAGGTGCCAGACATATCCAGTCCCCCCACAGAAGAGATCCACAGTGATGACAGCAGCTCTGCACAACTGGATCAAGATGACCAGCCCGGCCCATCAGGGACCTCAGGACAGTCGGTTCCCCTGACACAGTCACAAGCCACCACAGACCCTCCCCCTTCAGGAAACACCAGCACAGCACCCACCCAGCTGGCCCACCCCTCTGTCCCCAGGACACGTCAATCAGCAGTGTGTCCACCACTACAGGGAACCCAGGCAACCCCACTGATACAGGACGATCAGGGACCTGGGCGCAGTGGCAGTGGGCACACGGTTCAGGGGACAGAGGCACAGGACAACAGGGAAGCTGGGAGGACTGCTGTGCGACAGGGGGAGGACAGGCCCAGGGAACCCCCTCTCCACAAGGCACTCTCCGGCATCATGGGAGCTTACCATCATTCCCAGGAGACGATGGCAACGGTACTGGCCAAGTTTCAGGAGACCCAGCGGCTGCAGGAGGAACACTACCTTGGGATCAGGGAGGACTTGAAGTCCATTAACAACACCCTGGTCACCAATGCAGGGGTGCTGCAAGACCTTGTCAACACCAGGAGGGACACAGTGGCACAACAAGGGGCCCCTGACACTAGCCTGGACGATGAACAGCCCTCCACCTCCGCCGGCGCTAGTGAACAGGAGGCACCGCCACAGGAACACAACACCAGCACTCCACCCCCTGCAGATGGAGAACCACCCCGCAAACGGTCCCTAAGATCCAAGAACAAGACAGAGAACATTGCCAAGACCCCCACCCCCAGGAAATGAGACCCCCCTGAATGTCACCCTTCTGTCCCACTTTGTCACCCTGTCCATCCTTAAACTGTCATTGCTCCACTTCCTATGCCCCTTCGGACAATGCACCTGTGAAACAAATAGACTGGACTCTGCCATGGCCATTCCTTCACCATCCCCCCAGCCCATTTTATAACCCCCTCCACTTATTAGCACAGAAATAAACACACTTCAATCACAAAACAATCTGGAGTCAGTCTGTGCTTTCACAAATGTGTAATTGCAATAACCATGGAATATAGCAATGTCAATTTACTTGTGCACATACCGATGTAACACAGCTGTAGGCCAGGAGGAAATATAGCAGAGGGCACAAAGTGGGACCCACATCTGTAAAATGGAAAGGCAAAGTCAGGGTCCATACACTGAGTGAAAATGACAGACTTCTGCTAGCTCCAACAATAGTATGAGATGTGAGAGGCAGTGACATCGTCTTACCTGTGTGTCACTAGAAGTATTGCATGATTATGTTGTTGCAGTCGTCGATATCCTCTTCTTCTGCCTCCTCTTCTTTACTGTCCACAGGCTCCACAGCTGCCACAAGACCACCAGCTGACCCATCCTCCTACAGAAGAGGCACCTGCTGTCGCAAAGCCAGGTTGTGCAGCATACAGCAGGCCACGATGATCTGGCACACCTTCTTTGGTGAGTAGTAAAGGGACCCACCTGTCATATAGAGGCACCTGAATCTGGCCTTCGGGAGGCCGAAGGTGCTTTCGATCACCCTCCTAGTTCACCCATGTGCCTCATTGTAGCGTTCCTCTGCCCTTGTCCTGGGATTCCTCACTGGGGTCAGTAGCCAGGACAGGTTGGAGTAACCAGAGTCACCTGCAAATATCGAGGGACAACTGTTAGACACACACTAATCCTTAGGGACAACCCCATACCCATACACCTATTCACACTGTATTGGGTCCTTGGCCTCACCTATTAGCCACACACAGTCGCTCTGGAGTTGCCCCATCACATAAGGGATATGTCCCATCAATGGCACCAATGATGTTGGGGATATGTCCCAGGGCATAGAAGTCACCTTTCACTGTGGTCAAATCCTCCACCTGAGGGAACACGATGTAGCTGCGCATGTGTTTCAGCAGAGAGGACAACACTCTGGACAACACGTTAGAGAACATTGGCTGGGACATCCCTGATGCAATGGCCACTGTTGTTTGAAAGGAACAACTTGCCAGGAAATGGAGCACTGACAGGACCTGCACTAGAGGAGGTATCCCTGTGGGATGGAGGATAGCTGACATCAGGTCTGGCTCCAACTGGGCACACAGTTCCTGGATTGTTGCACGATCAAGTCTGTATGTGACTATGATGTGTCTCTCTTCCATTGTCGATGGGTCCACCAGGGGTCTGTACACCGTAGGATGCCGCCATCTCATCACCTGCCCCAGCAGACGTGCCCTATGGAGGAGAACAGCGAGCAGAGAGTCAGCCAACACTGAGGTATCACAAAATGTAATTTGCAGAAATGTATTAATCCGCAATGTGCTTCTAAATGTGTGTATTCCAGGCCTAGATAGGTGTGACGTAGTTATTATTAATGCCATGTGGCCCCCTGAAATGGCGGCTGCCTGACCTGTAAGGTGGGACAAGGGGATATGCGGTAACTGCGCTGGCGTTGTACACTGTTGCGATGGGCGGTCGAAGACCACGGCGCAATTCAGCATTAACATTGGGCCCTATGGGTCCGAGGAGCCAATGACGATGAATGCCGGCTGTGACGGTACGCACCGCTGCGGACATGACCGCCATTTTCTGTCTGTTCACTCATTTAATACCTCATTTGATACCTGACCTTCAACAGGAGAGGACCTACCCTGCAAGTGCTGCTGTGACCTGTGTCTGGAAGCGACGATGGCTCATGTGTCAGGGGAAAGGGCCCCTGCCTTCACTTCGGAGGATTTGGAGAAACTAGTGGATGGGGTCCTCCCCCAGTACACGCAACTGTACGGTCCTCCAGACAAACAGGTGAGTACACTGTGAGCATGCTGAATGGGCAATGCATGCTTTGAGTGGTGTGGCTGGAAGATACATGGGGGGGCTGAGGCCTACATGTGTGGATGGTGAGTGTATGTGCGTCAGGGCATGGATGGGAACTGGTGGGCAATGAGTATGACGGTCCGGCCGGGTGAGTAATGTCCTTTCACCCTGTACCATTCCTCTAGGTCAGCGCCCACCAGAAGAAGGCTATTTGGCGTGCCATCGCCAAGGACTTCCGAACCCTGGGGGTCTACCACAGACGGAGCACCCACTGCCGTAAAAGATGGGAGGACCTGCGCCGCTGGAGCAAAAAGACAGTGGAGGCCCAGCTGGGGATGGCATCCCAACGTGGGATGGGTGCCTGTCGCACCATGACCCCCCTGATGTTCCGGATCCTGGCAGTGGCCTATCCAGAGTTGGATGGGCACTTGAGGGCATCACAGCAGCCACAAGGGGGTGAGTACACTCTCATTGAGCTGACTCTGCGCGCATTACGAGGTGTCTGGGTGGGGGAGGTGGGCAGTGGGTTCCCCTAGGCCAGGGCGATCTTGGTAGGCAAGGTCCCTTGTGAGGCAGGCTATGTGGCACCCAAACCCCACTAGTGGTAAGAGCTAATCGTCACCTAATCAGGCTCCTGTGACTTCGAGGTGTGCAGCAATTGGGCTTAGGCGTAGTGCAGAGGGCTGCTCACTGTCTGTTGTGTCCGCCAATGGTAGTGGTGTTGCATGCACTGAACATGTCTTTTTTCTGTCTTTACCCCCTCTTTTTGTGGTCTCCCTGTTCTTGTGTGCAATAGCATCATCAGGCGGAGGACAATTGGCACCGGAGCAAGAGGGAGCTGCATCCCACTTGGCCCTGGAGGGTAAAGCTACGGAGTCTGAAGCCTCCAGTGGGACAGAGGGCGAGGGGAGCTCCACGGCGGGGACAGGAGCAGAGGACAGCGTCTCCTCCTCTGATGGGAGCTCCTTGCGGTGGCGGGCCCCTCTGTGCCCACCGCAACAACAGCTGGTAGGGGGGGTACAGCTGCCACCCCCCTACCAGCCCTGCCCTCCCAGCAGCCCCTCAGCATCTGTCCCAATCCCGCTCACCCAGGAGGGTGGGCCTCTCTTTCGCCCCAGGCACGTCAGGCCCTGCACCAGTCAGCCCTGCTGCCCTCAGTGAGGAAGCTATTGACCTCCTGAAATCCCTCACTGTTAGGCAGTCTACCATTCTGAATGCCATCCAGGGTGTTGAGAAGCATTTGCAACAAACAAATACATACCTGGAGGGCATTCATTCTGGACAGGCAGCCCAACAGAGAGCATTTCAGGCTCTCGCCTCAGCACTGATGGCAGCCATTGTCCCTGTGTCCAGCATCCCCCCTCCAACTTCCTCCACCCAGACCCAATCCCCTGTACCTCTGCCTATTCCAAGCACACCATCAGACCAGCATGCACACACACCAACACACAAGAGTGGACATGGCAAACATAAGCACCACACATCCCACGGCACTCACACAAGCACCACCCCCATGCAGACACAGCAACATCCACTGCCTCTAATGTGTCCCCCTCCTCCATGTCTTCCTCCTCCCTCCCAGTCTCGTCTCCACTCACACCTGCATGCACTACATCCTCAGCCACTACCTCCATCACCAGCACTCCCATCACCACACACCGCTCATGTGCAATCACCCCCCCCACTACCATTCACACATCCCCAGTGTCCTCTACCAGTGTGTCTGTGAGCCCTCCTCCCAAAGTACACAAACGCAGGCACACACCCACCCAACAGCCATCCACCTCACAACAGCCTCCAGCCCATGCACCTTCACCCAAATTTAGCAGACGTATACCTCCTACAACCACTACCTCTTCCTCCACTCCCAAACCCCCTCCATATTCCCGTCCCAGTGTGCCTAAAAAACTCTTCCTGGCTAACATTGACCTCTTCCCTACACCTCCCCCCATCCTTCTCCTAGGGCCATGCTTTCCAGGTCCCAGCCCAGCACCTCAGCCACCAAATCCCCAGGCACAGTGGTGCCAGCAACTGCGGGGTCATGGAGTGCGCCAACCATCAGGGCTGCCAGTGTGCCACGTAGTGAGGGCAAGGATATTCCGCCACCTGCCAAGGTGAAAAAGGTGTCCACATCCCAAAGGGAGAAGCCGAAACCACCAGCCAACAAGGGGTCAGCGAAAATGAAAGGGGATAGTGGCAAGAGAACTGCGCCACCATCCAAGGTGGGGAAGGGCCAAAAACAGAAGGGCAGGTCAGGAGAGGGCATGGTGGCACAGACTGAGGGACCAGTGTCACACCTTCTGTCCACGTCCACGGCAACCTGTACGGCGACGAACACCGCCACCTGCACCGCCACCTGCACCGCCACCTGCACTGCCACCTGCACCACCTCTGGCACGTCTATAGCCGCTGCGACAGTCCCCAGCCTCTTCCCCAGTGAGCAGACGTCCGAGGCTGCAGGAGGCATCCTGCTTTCTCCCTCAGCAGGTGCTGACACATGCCCCGCCGCCAGCACCGCCACCACATGCCCCGCCGCCCGCACCGCCACCACAGACCCCGCTGCCAGCACCGCCACCACAGACCCCGCTGCCAGCACCGCCACCACAGACCCCGCCGCCAGCACCGCCACCACAGACACCGCCGCAAGCCCCGCCAGCGGCCCCGCGACGTCCTCGGACAGTGGCACCACCGCTGACATGCCTACCATCCCCAGTGGTCAGTCGTCCGAGGCTGGTGGTGAGTTCCAGGACCCTGGGCAGCTTCCATGAAGCATTACTGTCATCACTGTTGGCACCTGCAGCTGGAATGCGAAGCCGCAGCAGTGTGAGGTATGCCTCCATGGCGTATCATGCTACCTGTACCTCGCCAATGTTGTGCCACGCACACCCAGGTGAGTGAATTGTACCGGCCACATTGCACGTGGAGCACTCTGGGCACCAGGCCCCCTCCAAAACCAGTGGAGAGATACATCCACTACCTCAGTCCTTGGCAGGATGAAGCACTCTGGGCACCAGGCCCCCTCCAGAACCAGTGGAGAATCACATCCACTACTTCAGTCCTGAATTGTACCAGCCACACTGCACGTGGAGCACTCTGGGCACCAGGTCCCCTCCAGAACCAGTGGAGACTGTGGCTTTGCACTCCCCAGGATAAAGCAGTGGGCAACCCACCCACTGGAGAGACTTGAGAGACTGTGGCTTTGCACTCCCCAGGATAAAGCAGTGGGCAAACCACCCACTGGAGAGACTTGAGAGACTGTGGCTTTGCACTCCCCAGGATAAAGCAGTGGGCAACCCACCCACTGGAGAGACTTGAGAGAGTGTGACTTTGCACTCCCCAGGATACAGCAATGGGCATGGAGCACCCTCGTGCAGGTGTGGCGTTGTGCGTTCATCTGGCTGAGGTGCCCCCACTCCCCCTGAGGTGCCTGTTTCATTTCGATCTGATGCCCCTGCAGTGTTCTCTCCGTTTCAAGTCAGGTATCTAGTGTGGGCTTCGCCCATGCATTTTGGGCCCAGTGGTCCACGGACAATGATTGGTGCACTATCCAGACTTGTGTAATTGGTGTACATAATTGTATTTACTGGATTTTGAACTTTGATAATGAGATTTCACATGATTACCTTCGTTCAAATCATTTCCTTTTATCCTTGCATTCTTCCAGGTGGTGAGGTGGTGTATGTGTAATGTTGCTGCATGTATTTGTGTGTATGGTGTTGTGGGTGAGGGTGGGGGTGGGGGTGTTGCGTGTGTGTGTCACTCTCTTTTCCCTCCCCCCTCCCCTGTGTTGTAGGTGCAGTACTCACCGTGGTCATCGCCTCCGTCTTTGGTGCTCCTGATAGAAGAGAAGGAAGACCAGCATCGGCAGTATCTGCAATTCAGGCTCTATGGCGTTCTGGTTCCTCGGGGGGTGTGGAGAGGTGAGGGTTTTCCCTTCTGTGTACTGTTTCCGCCGTGTTTTTGTTTGCGTTGGTTTCGCCCCGGAAAAGGTGGCGGATAGGCCTCTCGTGATACGGTGGGCGGTACATTGTCTTCCGCCTGTCTGTTGGCCGCCACCGCCGCGGTGTTTGTTTCTACCGCCCTTGCTGTCGGAGTGTTAAAGTGGCTGTCTATGTTGGCGGTTTCCTCAATGGTCATGATTCCATTTTTTTTCCGCCGCACTGTTTGCGGTATTACCGCCGCTTTAACACCGACCGCCAGGGTTGTAATGAGGGCCGAAGTTAGGAAACAGGGTTGAGCAATTTATGTGGCAAGAAAAGTCCAGTTCTGAATTTCCAATGCTAATAGCCCTAACTCAAGAAAATGTGAGACCTATTGCATTGCAAATGCTTATTTTTCTGCCTATTGGCAAGGTCCCAAACTGCCCTGCAGACCAGGGGTCAATGCTTCTGATTCAGAGGAATATCAAGAAACGGAGAGTGCTGGTTTTAATTGTTACTTTTGAGTATTGGTATTGTGTGAGAGTGACCTCCAAACTTGATGCAGTGGTGTGTGAGCACATTGCACGTGTGCAGCAGAAAGTAAAGTGTGAGGATAGTTTCACAAGCAGCATATACATGTACTAATCCGGATAGTGGCCTTAGAGGTGCTTGAGTTTTGGTTACGGAAAAGCCAATTATTGATCACTCTTCTGAATTGCAAATGATCGCTTTTGGATGAATAATCTGAGTATTTATTGTAAGAAGTTATGTCACATTCCTTAGATGCCCGGTTCCAAGTTTCTAGACACACTGAAAGCCCTTCCTGTCCCCGAATACCAATGCCAGTAGCAAAGAGGACCTTTCTACCTGCAATGAGAACATGGGGAAAACAGGCAAGAGGAGTGCGAGTGAGAGTAGAAACATCTCACTAGGGTTCCCTCTCCGACACCACAGTGTCTCTCTCAAGGGACAGCACAATACAAAGTGGATGTTGATGGCTTATTTGGGAATGAACATTGCTCCAGAACGACAGAGGTGAGCAGGAAATTACAGTTCACTAGCTGAGCAGAAATAGAGATGCATTAAGCAGAAATGCTTACTAGTTTCAAAAATGGATAGATTTAATGATCATGAGCGGACCTGGAATCCAGGAGACTGATCCAGTATGCTGTTGATAACACTCTGATCTGAATCTAAGAGGTAAAGAGAACAATACACACACTAAACAGGACTAATAAGAGGAGGGGGGGGGGTGAACTGCTCTTTGGCAGGCAATGCTCATTAGCCCAGGGATGTTTTAAATTGAGCTGTACCACTAATGGCCTGGAGATGACCACTCGAGAAGTGAGTGACAGATTGGCTTAAAGATAGCTGTCTTAAAGATTCTGTATTTCTGTATTTACAGTTGTCCTGTCTTCCACCTTCGTCAACCCCTGAGTACACTATACACCAGAATGCTGACAGGAGATTAGCTATGCAGCCGTGCAGAGCTTTAAATGGTATCCTTCTGTCCACTATTACCAGTATAGTGCTTTGAGGGTGCCATATTGTTTTGTCCAAGTTCTGCATTTCTATTTGCTCCCAATGTGGAAGTTTGTTTATTGCAAAGAATGAAAGTAGCTAACGCTAAGAGAATTTTCACCCTACACTTGAGAAGCATTGATTGATTTCTGTGCCAAATTCCACCAGGCATGGAAATCTAGTAATGGTTGCCCTGCACTGAATGAGGTGGGGCTACTATCAATATGTCCTGGCAGTCCAGTGATGGGCTTTGGTTGGATTTTGTCACAACCTTTAATCCTATCTTTGCTGGGTAATTTTCCTCTCCCAACATTGCATCTCTGTGAAACCTGGTTAGATCCGTTAAAGTAACCTTGAAAGATCCCCGCCTTCCCTTCTCTTTGGGCTGTTTTAGTTTTGGTCTTGTAGCGCCCTCGAGAAGGTAGTATCGCATTTTGGCTGTGCACCAAAAGGTGCTCCAACGTCACTACAACTTGAATATGATCCAGAAAAACACATAGTAAACGTAATGATAAATAATTACACAAGTCAATTACTGTGTTGTATACTTTATTGGCAAATTTTGGTTCAATACAAATAAATCCACTGTTTTACATTTAGAAATTCATCTGTTAAAATACCCTACATTCTACCATATGTTCTGGTTCTACATGTCATATGGTTTTTGATGTGGTTTCAGTTTGAAAGAAGGAAGTGTGAATGGTACACGTATGAGCGTAAATGTAATATTGTGGTCTGAGAGGAGTGTCGGGTGGTTTGTGAAGATTTATATATTTGTTTCATGTAGTTGTTGTATATGTTAACAAAGTTATCATTCATAAAACTTTGGACACATACATATATGTACAGATGATGACAAATGAACGTCACAAGAATAAAGAAAATATGGAAATAACATGAGTTATTGTATATATTAAGTCTCATGATTACATTACTATGATTATGAGTTATACCAATATTATAATGTGAAATTGGCAATTTTGATTACTTTTGAAGTTGTGGTCCCCTAGTTCTGCCTCTCCGATATCCGTTTTTTCCCAGGGTCCCTCTTGTGTTTAGTAGACTGAGTCCAGTGATTGGTGCCAGGTCAATGTTTTTGAAAAGGAGATGTACTCTTACAGAAAGGTAGGAACGTAAGTTAAATGTACCATCAACGGCAACCACCAGGTGGCAAATGCCATTCTAGCATTCTACCCCTCATCAACACTCACCCCAACATTCCATCCTGCCCCTAACCCATCACACCCCTTCCTGCGCAAAATATCACAAGGAATGTCAGTTGCAAGAAAAAACATAAACTAATGAAAAACAAATAAAAGTATGAACAACTGAATTAGAACAGATATCATCTAGAAACATACCACAACAACAAGAAATTAAAACATCAAACAGTAACATACAGGGGTGCAAGGTTGTTATATGGGTTAAATAGAAAAAAGCCTACAATGGAACAGAACATTGGCATTACAAAACCCATTACCTATTACATAGTATAATCTTTAAACTTTGTGGGGCTAGTTCTTGCTGTATAAGAAGACCTGTGCTGATAATCTTTTTTTGTAAGTCATAATTTTCTTTGTTGTTAGTATACACTCCCATCTTTTCGCAAACGTACTCAGATTTTGATTCAGGTACTGTTGATATGAAGCACTTATTCCACACTTTCCCATTCTCCACCACAGTTGCATGATATTTTACTTCCTTCTCGATAATAGGTGCTGAAAAACATGAAAATCTTTTACAAATGTGACCTGGTTTCTTGATGCTTATCCAATCCTGAACCATCTTTTTCTTGGATTGGTATTGTATTTCTATTGCACTGCAGACCTTACATCGATCACACTCGCCAGTTGTTGGAGGCAGCACGTTCTGGTTGGCTGAGGCGAGGCCCTAGCCAGGCAGAATCTACCACTCCCATCAGGGGTGGATGATTACACTCACTGTATAACCCACACTCACCCATGGGTAGCTTGGCACAGACCAGTCAGGCTTATCACAGGGGCAATGTGTAAAGCACTGGCACAACACTGCCACATAACAAATACACTGAGCATCACAAACGAGAATTCACAAGAGGTGTATGTAAATAAAGTTTGTATTCAACACACACATTAGTTACCACAACATGAACATCATGTAAATCTGGGCATAAATCACATTTAAAAATATCACTAGCAGTACTAGGCCCAACTGTGTTAAAACATTAGCAGTATGTACATGTGAGAAAAATAATACTTTTCCTCCTAGCACCCTCATGCGGTGTTTAAACATTGTCAGCCTGAGACCCACCCTAGCGATTACCCCAATTCAATATCACACAATGATAGCAGCAATGTGTACAAACAAAGAATTGCAGCACTTTTAAATAGCTCCACGGCCTAGGTCACACAGGTAAAACCCAATGTCAACGGTGATAGCCCTCTGAAAAAGAAACAACGTGTATGGTAACACCACCATGCAGCGTAGTTAATCCCAGGCAATCACTCTCACTCACTTGCTCTGCTTGGCCACACAGTGCCACCAATATCAGGCAGGCTAGTGCAACATGCACTCGCACACACTTTCTCCCAGAACCCTAATGTAGTGCACTGACATCCGCCAGGATATTGGTCACTGGGCTCCTCTGGGTCCAAATCTTCCTCTGCCCTCCAACCAGTTCATACTACCCCGCCCCATATGAGCTGGAGAGGAACACGAGGTCGTATGCAGCTGAAGTCACACTTATTCAGGATCCAGGAGGGAAGAAAGAGATAACGGCTGATCAGGCAACAGTTGACAAATGAAGGTTTGGCCACCACTCTGGAAACGTACTCAAGTGTCTCCAAACCGTGCCTTCCGGCACAGGCCCCGGTCTGCAAAGCACAGGGGGATGGTTACTCTGGGACACAGGCCATTCACAGTGGTGCCCAGCCAAGCCGGGAACTCCAATACACAAATAGTTACTAATTCCACACATCCTTGGAAGTGGGCACAAAGTCCGGGGTGTGATGACTAGAGTCGCCGTGGCCAGTTCCAGTTGTGCATGAAGAGTTACCAAATCTGCACCTTTCTGGGGGGAGGCACAGCGTCTAGTGCGCGATGACTTGTGTTGAACCAGATGATTCTGATCACCCACGAAGAGCTACTAATTACTGTGCCTTACTGGAATGAGGCACAATGTCTGGTGCACAATGACTTGAGTCGCACCAGACAATTCGGAACACACACAAATAGTTACCAATGCTGTACCTCCCTGGAATGAGGAACAACGTGTGGTGCACGATGACTTGAGTCACACCAGACAATTCCGAATACACACTGAAAGTTACCAATTGAATACCTCTCTGGAATGAGGTACAATGTCTGATGCACAATGACTTGAGTCGCACCAGACAAATCCGGTCACACACACACAGATGCAAGTTCAGCAGTGGCGCACAAGGTAGAATGTGACACTGCCCCAGGTAAGCCCCCACCTCAGAGGGTCGCAACCAGTGAATAAGACCTCCGCACAATGACCATGCAGTTGGGTGTTACACAAGAGAAATGTGGCACGCTCAACAAAGGCAGGCCACGATGGGTCCCACAACCGGTGAATTTGCTCACTAACAACAAGACACTTATGTGTGTCATGAACCCATGAGGAAGGGCCACTCTCCTTGAATGCAAGCAGTACTTTGAAGCCTCCACACCAGGCAAATCTGGTCTCCAGGCGCAAAATGTAGTTCCACGCTCACACCCCTGCTACCGGGCGATGGCCAGCAGACGATGTAGGCACTTAAGAGGACACCACTCTCCAGATGACACAGGTAGAAGGTGTAGGTCCCTCGAAGTAGATCTTTGATGTCCCTGAAAGCTCCACAAGAGAACAAGGGGGCAAGCCAACAAGCCCTTGGAGAGCACACCTCAGAGTGCCACACAGGAGCAACTAGTAGACCAGCCACGATGCAGGAAGGGTGCCCAGTCCCTTCCTACAGCAGAAATTACTCCTTGTGCACAACAGATTCTTCTGGCAGTGTGTACCTAGGGTCCAGGGTCTCCATCCCACGTTCCTGCAAGTGTATTTCTACTTTGCTGCAGTGTGGCATCAGCAGTTATACTGTAGTTTGCCTTTAAAGTTGGGGGAGGTTCAAAGGGTTCCCCTTAGGACCACAGATTTCTCCCCTAAATTTCAGTCCTGTCTGCCATGGGGCTGTGGAATGCAGATCTTAATCTTAAGTGGACCCTGATCTGGCTCTGAGAGGCCAAGTGTCAAAACCTCTCCTTCCAATCTATCTAGCCAGGCCCACAAATGGCAGAGGTCTTCGATCCAGTTGTGTGGCCAAGTTTTATAGCTGTCACTGAAGAATGCGCAGATGTGCTCCTCCATCCCCCAGTGTGGACTCAAGTTGAATTAAAAGGCACACAATGCATTTTAGGGCAGGGAAATGTAAACTTTCTAGAAGTGGTATTTCTTTGTGGCTAATGACAAAACCACATTTACCAAAGAAAGGGGTTTGTCAGGATGAATCCAATGATAGTAAGCATTATGAGGTTGCTCCGCTACAATTCACTGTAGGAGTTAGGAGTAATTGTAACGCTTTCCCCATGTTAACCTTTGAGGAGAGCAGCTCTCATATGTAGTGAAAACATACATGGGTATTCTTCCCTCTCTGGGCATACGTGCCCTGCGCATGCACAAGCCTGCATTGGCAGGCTGGACACATGTTTAAAAGCACCATAGGTGCCAATCCACACACAGGCCTGCTAAGACAGGCGAGTTACATGTTAAAAACACCTGTATTGCGTGTGCACACACAGAGGGAAGTATCACCTCCAAACATATGAAAGAAGGCGTGCATGCACTTTCACACTGTACTAACAGTGGAAAAGTGCCCTGGGCCCTGAGGTCACTAAGGGGGAATCAGCAAAAACTTACTAGCAAAAGCAAAAAGTTTGGGGAAACACCACCTCAGGTCTAACAGCATTTTTGATGTATCAAGAGTCTTCCTGCACATTCACTACTTATTCAATTTGGATCCAGCAACCCTTCCCTCTAAATAGAGTAAAGGAAGACACTCCTGTCACGGGTTGTTCTCCTGGCCCATAACAAATCATCGGCCACAGATTTCCAATTTAGACCATCAACCAGTACCAGTTGTAAATGCTCTTTAATTAAACGGTTAACACTTTCTACTAAACCATTACTGCAGCATGGTATGATGATTTGTTTTGTGCCAGCATTAGCATGGGGGTAGTAATATGTTTTATGAATTGAGAAGTCTTAGTATATATTACTAGCACATTACCCAGTAGCGAACCTCGGGTTCACACCAGTAAGCCTTAGCTCAGTCCTGGTAGTGGCAAAGAGCAGTCAGGCTACTTAGAGGAACGTGTGAAGCATTTCACAATACCAACATGGACAATCAGTAAATGATCTGATTCAAAAGAAATCCCACTCCAAGTTAGAGAAATAAAGCAGATTTTTATCTTACTTTAGATATCAAAATGAACTTTGTATCATATATACAACCAGAATTGTGGATTTTGGAAGCTTTGGAAAATCACTGTAAATCTTGCTGTCAAACGGTTACCATTGAAGTCAATGGAGAAACTCAAAGTGTGTACTCAAGTACTAGTAGGGAGTTCCTTGGAACACATCTGGACTTAAGGTTCTGCAGGGCCCTAAACCAAGAGTCAATAATCAGTTTCTTATTACCTTGCCCAGGAAGTCGGGGTGCAGGGGTGCTTTGGCTGTCCTTGGTGCTAATGAGGCCCACAGCTGTTGGCAAGCTGCACCACTTGACAAATGGGTATTTGGAGCCGGACACACGCTCTACCCTTTGGATGTGGAGATCTTTGGGGGCCAGGACAAGGAATCAACAGTTGAAACTTCGCTACCACGTCTGGTGGCTCCAGGTGCAGAGGTGGCTTGTAGCTGTCAGTCACAGGGCTGGTCATGCCAAAGATGCGTTGCTGCTCCTCTCGAGGTCACTTTCTTCAGGATGCATAATCCCAGGAGAGGGGTCGTTGCGGATGTCGGTCTCTATGATGGAGTCTGCCCTGGAGTCAGTGATGTCCGAGTGGCCATTGGTTTCCAGATTGATGACAGACAAGTCTTGGTAGCTGCAAAGGTGGTCCTCTGGCACTTCGACGGCTGGAGGTCATCCGGAATGGAGTAAAGATGTGAAACTTGGCAGAGACCTCACTCCCACTCTTTGGATTCTGGCCACCAACTTTTTTTGTGCTCACTCACACGGGGCCTGTCAGGTCCCATTTCTTCGACTTCAGCAAGGCATCACTCCTGCAAGTTGCAGGGGACTCGTACCACCAGTCAGGGGAGTCTTTCTTGGCCTCTCGGTGTCCACGCGGGTCCCTCTTAGTGGGACCACTGAGCTTTCACCACGGCACGCGTCAATCACTCAGTTCCAGTAGTGGTATCTGCTGGTCACTTAAGTGTCTCCTCTTCACGATGCGACTGGAGCCCCGGTCCTTTTGTTGGTGAAGGTGTCTTCTTTGTGCCTCTTCTTCTTTGCAAGTCAGCACTGAGGGTCTGATGTCAGAGAAGCCCCTTAAATCCTAGTTTAGGGGGCGTTAAGGGTGTGGGGGATAGTGGCCAATGGGCATCTGTTCCCTGTGGCCAGTCTGCTTCTGCAGTGACAACTTCCTATGGGTGCATTTAACTTTCTACCCAGAACCCACTACTCCTAAGGGTTGCCAAGATGGCGGAACCCTTCCTCGGCTGTACAGACCTCCTAGCCCTCCCTAAAGGTGTGGCTAGCCTTTTGGAGGTGTACGCCTGCTGCTTAGCTAATTTTCCTGCCTGTTGAGCTGGACAGGGTGGGAATGGCTTTGTCCTCCACTGGAGACAAGTAATTACATAGCAAGGGCAGGGGAAGCCTTTGAGGCTCACCACCTTGATTACCTTTCACACTACCCATCCTGGGAGGGAGGAGGTGTGACCTCCTGCCTGCCCAGGCCCTTTGTCTCTTTCCTGGGGAAGTGCGAGCACAACCAGCAGGAGGAAAGACGCTTGTTTGTGGCAGAAATGGCTCGAGAGAGCCTCCCAAAACAGCAGAGAGCTTGGTAAGTTGGTGGGCATCCTCTAAGGGTGCCACCAGGGCACTTGCTAGTTCATCCTCAGCATGAGCATCGTGTTCACGGTTAAAAAGCAAGGTGTTTGATACCAAACACGGGGGAATCGGCTGGGTCATTACGGAGCTGGACATCTGGGAACTACCAAAGTGCAAGTCCATTTTATCCTATGGACCGCCAGTTACTCATGGCAGCATTATGTTTTAAATGCCATAAATGCTCACCCTACCTCAAGGGCTACAGGAGGCCTGCCTTAGGGGTTTCTGACCTGTCTATGGGCAGTAAAGGGACTCTGCCTGCACCTGGTGTGGGCAAAGTCAGACTCGAGCAGTAGGCTGCTCGTGCAGGCTGACATAGCAGCTCTGTAGTCTCACTTTTACTTGGGTCACACAGGGTGGCGCAATCAGTGCTGTGGCTCTGGTGCCCCATTTAGCACCCTTGCCTTGGGTACCACTGGTACCAATTACTAGGGACCTAAAGGGGTGGTAAAGGCATTGCCAATAGGCCTATGCAATTTTAAGATACAGTTTAGGGAAAGAGCATTGGTGCTGAGGTCTGGTTAGCTCACTTACAGGTCAAAAGCAACAGCATCAAGCAGCAAAAAGTGGGGTTGGGGGTGATCATCCAAAAAGGGCACTTTCGAACATGAGAGAATTTCAGAAATTATTTAATTTAATTCTTTAATTTCTTTGAACACCAACTGGGTGCCTTTCTCAGTCACAAATTCTTCTGCACCCTTTATCTTACAAATACTTCCTTGAAGAAATGTATGACAAAACTGCAAATTGCACTTTCCTCAAATTTCACCTCTGGCAATTGAGACAAATAATCAGTTAAAACTAGGCTAACCTTCTGTCACGAGCGGTATCTATTGCAAATCTTCATAGGAGCAGAATGACGCCTTGAACCCAATGCCTCTCTGAAGTTCTCAGTCCACAACTATATTCTCTTCTGGAGACTAAAAAACTCTTAGAGGGGTTTGGGGTTGGGGATGAATGAAGAGACTGCCTCCTCCTCTACTCTGCACTCGTCTATCACTTCACCTGTTGTTTTTGAGGACTCAGCGGTTATGTTACTCAAGCTGTAAGATAAAGCAAAACATTAATACTCTCTGTCACTAGGTCCTACCCTCGCTATTCCTTTTAACTAGGATTAATCTTTTCTTTATAAAAGGCAACTTTTTGTGAGAGAGAGGTGTTAGCTTCTCTTCTGTGTTTGCAATGAATGGTAAAAAATTACAAAGACATTTTACTTGTGGAGTTTTTTGGAATGAGATTATACAATTTCTGTTTTCATATTCTTATCCTCTTCTTCAGCACATTGGATTTGATTAAAAATGAGTATTGTACGAGAAAAACAGTTATTCACAATTTTCACATGACAGAAAACAAATGTTCTTGAAATAATTGCTCTTCCTCCTCTTCACAGTTTTTTCTCACGAGTAAAACGAATGTGCTTGAAAATACTGATCTTCCTGTTCTTTACTGTTTTCTCATGACTATGTTCTAGGAAGTAAAGGTTTCTATGGCTTAAAAATGGAACTCTTAAGAATGTATTCTTTCTCTCTCAGAATACTTGCGTGACTGTAACAATTGAGTCAGGAAAACAAATGCACAACTTCTCCAGAAAGGCTTCTGTCTCTCAAAATCTCCTCAGTGAAGTGCGCCACTTCAGAGGCTGCGGGCGCACTTCACATCACTCAGCTGTCCACAAGAGCTCCTCCAACCGCAACACTAGAGAGGCAACCTTGACTCCCAGCATCTGCCATTTTGACAGCCCTCTGCTTCCAGCAAACTCTCCATAACGAAGTCTGCAGATTGTGCAGTTGTCACCAACTTCAAGGAACCCCCAAAACCTGGAGAGGGGGAGCCAGAGAAACCGAGAATTTTCTGACACCTTTGGTGAACTGTCCCTCACTCCAAAATGCCCTGCTATGTCACATAGGCCCTTATTACTACCCTGGTGGGCGGGGAGAAGTGGTGGTAATACCACCAATAGGCCGGCGGAAACAAAATGGAATTATGACCATGGCGGTTACCGCCATGATCATCCGCCACTTCTCCACTCCGACTGCCAGGGCGGTGATGACCGCTGGGCTGGAGACTTCGGTCTCCAGCCTGCCGGCCGTCACCAGACCGCCGGCGGTATCAGGACCCTGCATACCGCCATGGATTTCGGGTGGTTTGGAACCGCCACGAAATCCATGGCGGTAGGCACTATCAGTGCCAGGGAATTATTTCCCTGGCACTGATAGGGGTCTCCCCCACCCCGAGTCCTGCCCCCACACTCCCGACCCCCCTACCACCTCCCAAAGGTGGCAGGACCCCCCTCCCCACCTCAACCCCTAACACCAACATACATACCCCTCTACACGCACACATACACTACAACAACACATACCCACACACATACAAACAACATGCAAACAAGACCGACCCGCACACATTTTCCAGACACACACCACACCCCCTGCATGCATACACGCACTCACACACCACCTCTACATACTCACACGCACACCCCCATGCACGCACACAACACACAACACCCCTCCACCCCCCTCCCCTAACGGACGATCACCTTACCTTGTCCGGTGATCCTCCGGGAGGGGACGGGATCCATGGCGGCTGCTCTGCCGCCAGCTCCCCAGCACCAGAACACTGCCACACCGAATCCTGGGTTGGGATTCGGTGTGGCGGTGTTCTGATGACGGGGCGGTGGAGGTGGAAGTGGAGCAGACTCCACTTCCCCGCCGACCGCCAGTATGGCTGCTGGCGGCTCTCCGTCCGAAAAAGGACGGAGGGCTGCCAGCAGTCATGATTCGCTGCGCAAAAACCGCCTACACTGGCGGTCTTCAACACAGCGGTACCTCAGCGGTCTTGGAAAAAGACCGCTGAGGTTGAAATGAGGGCCATATTGCCTTGTGTCATGGTGAGTTATTGACTGCAGCAGGAGTGCCTGGAGAAGGACACAACACTTGCAATTTCTCACTGAGGATACTTGCACAACAATCACAAGTGTAACGTTCTATTGCCAAATCCACTCCAGGCCACCAAAAATCTTCTCCCACTCTGCACTTCATGCACGCACACCAATATGGTCCTCATGAACTAAATCCAAAATTCTACTCAGAATGCTCACAAGAACCAGCAATTGCCCACACTTGCAGACAATGCCCTGAACAACAACCAGCTCTTCAGAAATTCTCTTATAATGAATACTTTTTCTGCAATATCCTTATTGTTAGGTCAACCACTAGTAATAAATCCTACTACCTCTAGAATATCCTTATCAACTGATAACTCCCTTAACCATTCCCGTTCAGACGAAGCTTCTTTCATGGCATCATCAACTGAACCATTTCCAAATCACACTTCATCTCATGTATGTTTTCATACTTCTTCAAAGGTAACCTGGACAAACAATCGCCCACACAATTCTTGCCACCTGCTGCATGCTCCAGTTTGTAGTGGAACTCTCGCAACCTATATTACTACTGGACATTTCAGAGAGTAGCTCTTCCTCAACTTCTTGTGATAAACAAATCCACTACTAGTTTATGGTCCTTCCTCAAAATGAACTTACTGCCCCACTCATTGTTTTTTTAAATATTGGCACCCCACCATAAACACAGATATTCCTTTTCTATGGTAGAGTATGTACCTTATGAATCTCTGAACGTTCTTGATGAAAATGCAATGATCTCCTCACTACCATTGCTTTTTTTTTTGCATAAGTACTGCACCTAGCCCTACATTTCTAGAATCCGTAGAAATAGTAGAGGTGTAGCATGTACAATCTCATTATTGTCAATTAAAAATTCACATCATATTCATCATCCCAAACATACTTTGTGCTCTTCTTCAGAAGTTTTCACAACTGTGCTGTCTTATCAGTAAACTTTCCTTCAAACTTCGTTTAGTATGCTACTATACCTAGAAAAGAACAAAGCTGATTCTTATCACTAGTTTCAGGCACTTCCTGAATTGTTTCTAAAATGTTAACTTCAGGTTCAACATCCCTACTATATACATGATGGCCCAAATAATCTACATCATCCTGGAAAAACTTGCATCTATCTTTCCTGAATGTGAAGCCACAGGACTTGATAATTTCTAAACCAGTCCTCAACCTGCTGTCATACTCAGACTCATTCATGCCATAGACTATATATTGTCCTCGAAATATGTGACCCCCATTATGTTCTTTAATAAGTTATTTCACTATACCTGGAACACTGCTGATGTCAACTCTAAAGCCATGCAAATTTAGTGATATGCCCCTTTAGGTGTTACAAAACATGTGAGTTGTCTTGAGTCTACACTTAACTCAACTTGATGGTAAGCCACAGACATATTCAAAGAAGTGAAAAAACAGCCTGACTTAAAGTTGCCAGCATCTCATTTATGTTGGGCAAGCATTGGCGATCAATCCATACATATGAATTTAGATCCCTCAAATCAACACTTAGGGCCTGATTCACAAAGGTAAACTTACAATTTTGTGTAAGTTAACTATTGCTTGGTATTCACAAAGGGAATTTATGAGTAGTATCTTTACAAGTGTGGGGGTGGAGTCTCCATACATACAAAGATAAATCTTTCTATGTGAAAAGAATCTGCACTCGTGCACATACTACTTGTAAATCCCTTTATAAATAGCAAGCAACCATAAACTTACACAAAAGTGTAAGTTTACCTTTGTGAATCAGGCCAATAGTCTCATTGATTTGTTGTCCTTATGCATTAAATCTACAGGAGCAGGGCATTCTGAACCTTTGATGGGCTCTATAACACTCATAGTACACAACCTTTCCAACTCAGATTTCAAATCACTTCTAAAATGCAAAGGTACTTTACATGCTTTATGAGCTACAGCCTGTGCCTTGTCTTTCAAAACATATGGTGTTGATAACCCTTCTACTTTCCCAACTCTTACTTGAAACCTTCAGGATATCCATTAACCCAATCTTCAGCACTCAAATGGCAAACCTGAACACAATGTGTGCCCCATATTTTCTGTTATGTGTAATTGGTGCCAAATATTTTCTGTCATGACAACACCATGTCTGGATGATTTGTGTCTAAAGCAATATCAAGTTCACCCTGTTCATCCCCACCCCACCAAAGTGGAACCAACTCTGACGATATGGTGGAACTGCCCTCAAATTCTAAATTGGCATCAAATCTCCCTACCACCTCTACTCTCTTACCTCCATATGAAAAACATTTGATGCAAGACTTGTGTAACTATATGTACCCCAATTTTCCAACTCTCTTTCATTGATTAGCATGACAGAAGACCCTGAGCCCACCATATAAATTTGATTAACTTACTGTTTACCACAGTTTTGCATAGCGTTCAGAGGTTCCCCTTGCACAAACCAAATATAGAAGATATTTCAAGTACTCCACCCCAGCCATGTTCTGAAGAAGACAACATTAGCACAATTTTGTTATCCTCATCAGAATTAGTACCCTCCTCGATGGTCTTAAGTAGCTCTGAAGTACAAGTATTTGTTTCCAGAAATGGGCTTGCATACACGTGCAAAATGTCCTATCTTGCCGCACTTGAAACAAGTTTGACTAGTAGCAGTAAAACATTTGGCATTTCCTAAGTGTGATTTCTGCTACAATGGAAGTACAAGATACCATGCCTTTCTTCACTATTTTTGGAGAAAAACACTTCAGAATTTTGTGGAACATTTGAATTCACTACTCTAGTGGGTTGCTTTGCATATTGTTTCGAAATGTCCTTAATCGTGCAGGGTTTGGCACTGTCATTATTCTCTTTCTTGCACAGTTGAGAATGCTTAATACTTCTCACCAACACCAGAGCCAATTCTAAATCAGGGTGCTCTGTAGACAAAAGTTTCTCCTGAATCATTATTTGTTCTTTCATTATATAAACTCCCCATATTTTTACGTTGCTGCAAGTGTTCTTAGAGCAGCTATGAAATCATTGATTGACTCTCCAAGTACCTTAGCATTTTGTATTAAATTGAGCCACTCCAATACAGGTTTTTTTTAGGATTAAAACTTGTATTCAATGTTCTAATGAAGGACACTTACTAATCAACTATAGTTACTGAATACCCATCTTCCGTTACACCAGTTTGAACATTTACAACTTCCAAGGGCAGAATTTTCAAAACGTGTCTCCCTTCTGAACTCAAATTGTATACCAAAGGTGTTTTTTTTCTTTTTGAAAGTAGGATTAGCCCTATAGGTGCGTGTGTCAGCCACTGGCCGACGCACACACACCCTCCCTTGTGTGGGCCACAACCAGTGGCTGACACCAGGGAGGGGTTTTAAAAATCCTCCAGTACAATGCACTGGAGGAATTTTTATTATTCTTTTAAACCTGGGAGAAGTGGGAGAAGTTCTGCGCTTTGCCCCACCCCCACTGCATTTTTGTGATGTCAGTGCACCCCGAAGCGCTCTGAGGTCACATTTTTCCCCACCGGAAGATCAGAGGAGTGGGTGAGCGTCCTCTTCCTACTCCAATGTGGAAACACAGGCCAAAACGGCCTCCCCAGATGCAAGGAAGGCATCGATGGAAAGGAGACAGTCTAGTCTTTCCATCGTTGCCTGCCTAACACCGTTTTCTGGCAATGGATTGCAGTGCAGCTGCGATCCATGGCCAGGAAACCTACCTAGGCACCTGGAATCTTGTTTGCGGGGGTCGGCCCCTGTGTAAGTGGACAACTGTAAGTCAAGGAAAATCATGATTCTTCCTGTGGTCATAGGAAGGATTGTATGGGAACTTGTCCAGCCACTCCTTCACAAAGGTTATAACGTTTATTTGGACACTTTCTATAAAGGAGTAGAGCTATTCAGTGAGCTCTACAAGCTGGCACTGTGGCCTGTGGTATAGTTTGTTGTAACCGCAAAGGTTCCCACAGGAGCTTGTTTGCAAGAAGCTCCATAAATCCCAGAGTACTGCGTTTTGTTCCAATTAACTGCTTGCAGTCAAGTTCTCAGATAGGAGTGATGTATACGTGCTCACTACAATTCATGATGAGAGTACTTCCCCCATCACGGTTTGGGGTCAGATGGACGAAGTCCACAAGCCCACCTGTATACTTGATTACAATAAGTACATGGGCAGAGTGGACAAGAATGACCAATTTCTTCAACCATACAATGCGTTTCGTAAAACTCTGACTTGGTACAAGAAAGTGTTTACCCACCTGATCCAGATGGCAACATACAATGTGTATGTTGTTTATCGTCAGACAACCACAGGAAGAATCATGATTTTCCTTGACTTCCAGTTGTCCGCAATTGAAAGCCTCACTGCTGTTACTGAAGCAGCAGCCTCCACCTCATATGTTCTGGAGGATGTGACAAGGCTGAAGGAGCGTCACTTTGCTGATCGCATTCATAAAACAGCCAAAAAGGATTGTCCATGTCATCACTGTAGAGTGTGTTTGAAGGCTGGAAAGCGGCAGGAGAGTCAGTATTACTGTCCCGAGTGCCCATTTCAGCCCGGCCTCTGTGTCCCTACTTGATTTACGTTGTAACATACTAAAGCAAAGTTCTGGGAAATCAACTGAGGTGGAGCTGCCGTGGGGTAAACTTTTCAGTGGCTGTGCATGGATATCGAACGCCCATGGGCAACTGCTTCACTAGGCAAGCAGCCACAGAATTTTACTACTTCAGGAAATCATGGACTTCCTTATGGCCTGTGCAGCACCTATATCCACCGTCAGAATGTGGTAAGTGTTCTGTTCGATTAACGTGCATTATAGTCCCTACACTGCACATACTAGTGGACAGAACATATGCCACATTGTCGCGGAGTACCCTGTGTGTCAAAATGTTAAAGGTATGACTGAATTTTGAAGTGCTTGTTAGGGAACTTAGGCATGCTAAACAAGGACTACCATGATTGCCAACTAGAACCAGAGTAAGTATAATAAGTCAAACAAATGTCCTGTCGGACATATTCACCAAAAGTTCGACTTGTTTGACAGTGTGCAAACTCAATTTGTAGCTTCACTTTCAAAGCAAAAGTAGAAGTGTTGGTGAATGAGTCCCACAGGATATTTGTTTGACGTTTTACTTTAAAGACCTTAGGATGTCTTCACCATTATGTCTGCCTTAGTTTCAATGGTAGATATGCTCGCTCAGTTCGAGGAATAGGCCTCCCAAGGCATACTTGGACACCCCCAACTTGCATCCACAAACTGGAAGGAGTTGGATTTAGCACATTAAGTGTGATGATGGTGCATGATAGTAAAGGTAGTACAGATGCACATCATCTACACCTATGGTCGCACCCTAGCACTGAAGGACAATGACTTGTATGGGTCAGTGTTTGACCTGCTTGACATGTTCATCCTCCATCAGAACTTAGAAGATGTTCAATTTGCTGTATTATAAGTGCATTACAGTCACAGCACCACACATAATATTGGCTGGGACATATGCTACGTTCTCACGGACTACCCTGTCTCATCACCTATGACATTCTCTTCAGGGAAGATTAAGAAAATTCCCCAGCATATCTGCTATAGTTTCAAAGGTAGATATGCTCGCTCAGTCGAAGAATAAGCCTGCCAAGGCATACTCTGACACCCCCAACTTGCATCTACAAACTGGAAGGAGCTGGATTTAGCACAGTGAGTGCGCTAAAGGTGCATGAAAAACATGTCTTCCTGAGCCTCAGGTGGCTGTCATGGGAGTCATTAGTAAAGGTTTCTTATGCCTGCCTTCGGTAATGTTCAGGAAGAAGGAGGAGCTTACTTGACAGGTGGTAAAATGTAGTCAAAGTTATTCCGTCCTATGGCGTCCAATGTAATGGGCCCTTGTCTGACAGTGGTAAGTCAATGTGAATGCAGTGATTGGTTGGATCAGGCCCATGTCCAACAGTATGAAAGTGCTGTTTGTTGTGCGTAAATGACGTGTGAATGGACCATAAAGCGGTTAGTGTTTTGAAGTGGCTTTATGGCTCACCTTCAGAACGCTTGGTTTCAGTATTCAGATACTTTGACAAGTACTCATGCTTCGAAACCATAATTTCTTGAGGTGCTAAAACCAAACATTGTGAGTGGTGGATTAACTTTAACATACTAGTATCAGGAGAGTACAAGGGTGCAGGTCTTGCGTGGCTCTCGCCAGATTTCCTTTGCCGAGAATCCCCTTGAAATCACAAACTTTGCTTAAAAACACATTTGCCTTGCATTTCAGTGAGGGGGAAGTCCTGGAATCTGCAGGCAGCCACAAATTTTCTACCACCCAGCATTCCACTAAGTCTCCAGAGAGAAACGTTGCCTCACGTGTGTGGGTTGGCAAGTGCCCGTGACAGGGAAGGGCCCAAAATGGATTGTGGAGACATCAAAATTACCTACCACAAAACAGCCTGGTTTTGTAAGACAGTCATCTGTGTATTTGGTCTTGGGCTCGGCGGCCATATAGGGAAACTTATCAAACCCAGACCTTTCTGAAAACAAGACACCTGGGGCAGTCCAAAGAAGTGTGGCGTGTTTGGATTCCACAACGTTTTCCTACCCAGAATACCCTGCAAAGGTTGAATGTTGATTAAAAACACTATTTTTCCTTGCTGTTTATTCATGTAAACTACAGGAATGTGCAGGGATCCACAAAATTCCTACCACTCAGTGTTTCCCCAACTTGTCCTGATAAAAACACAACTCGACTTGTGTGCCTGTGCCTCGTGCCTGCGTCAGGAATGAATCACTCCAGGGTCAACAGTAGCTCTCATGCAAGGACTACCATTGACCCATTCCTGTTGCGGGCACTAGGCCTACCCACACAGGTGAGGTACCATTTTTATCGGGAGACTTGGAGGAATGCTGGGTGTAAGGACGTTTGTGGCTCCCCTCAGATTCCAATTCTTTGCAGCACTGAAATGAGAGGAAAAAAGTGTTTTTTAGCCACATTTTGACATTTGCAAAGGATTCTGGGCAACAGAACCCACTGAGAGCCCCACAAGTCACCCCATCCTGCGTTTCCCTATTGTCTAGTTTTCAGAAATGTACAGGTTTGGTAAGTTTCCCTAGTTCCGGCTGAGCTAGAGGCCTAAATCCACAGCTAGGCACTTTGCAAAAAACACATCCGTTTTCATTGGAATAATGTGATGTGTCTACGTTGTGTTTTAGGGCATTTCCTGTCGCTGTCATTAGGCCTACCCACACAAGTGAGGTACCATTTTTATCGGGAGACTTGTGGGAATGCTGGGTGGAAGGAACTTTGTGGTTCCCTGTGGTTCCCCTCAGATCCCTGAACTTTGCAGCACCGAAATGTGAGGAAATAGTGTTTTTTTTAGCCAAATTTTCAGGTTTGCAAAGGATTCTGTGAGACAGAACCCAGTGAGAGCCCCACAAGTCACCCCATCCTGGATTACCCTAGGTGTCTAGTTTTCATAAATGCACAGGTTTGGTAGGTTTCTCTATGTGCCAGCGGAGCTAGAGACCAAAATCCACATCTGGCACTTTGCAAAAAACACATCCATTTTCATTGGAAAACTGTGATGTGTCCACGTTGTGTTTTGGGGCATTTCATGTCGCGGGCACTAGGCCTACCCACACAAGTGAGGTACCATTTTTATCAAGAGACTTAGACAAATGCTGGGTGGGAGGACGTTTGTAGCTCTCCTCAGATCCCTGAACTTTGCAGCACCGAAATGAGAGGAAAAAGTGTTTTTAGCCACATTTTGAATTTTGCAAAGGATTCTGGGCAACAGATCCCAGTGTGAGCCCCACAAGTCACCCCATCCTAGTTTCCCCAATGTGTGTAGTTTTCATAAATGCACAGGTTTGGTAGGTTTCTCTATGTGCCAGTGGAGCCAGAAGCCAAAATCCATATATGGCACTCGGCAAAAAACACATCCTCTTTCATTGGAAAAATGTGATGTGTCCACATTGTGTTTTGGGGCATTTCATGTCGCAGGCACTAGCCCTACCCACACAACTGAGGTACCATTTGTATCGACAGACTTGGAGGAATCCTGGGTGTAAGGACGTTTGTAGCTCTCCTCGGATCCCTGAACTTTCTGTCAACGAAATGTGAGGAAAAAGTGTTCTTTGTCAAATTTTCAGGTTTGCAATGGATTCTGGGAGACAAAACCCAGTGAAAGTCCCACAAGTCACCCCATACTGGTTTTCCCTACGTGTCTAGTTTTCAGAAATGTACAGGTTTGGTAAGTTTCCCTAGGTTCCGGCTGAGCTAGAGGCCTAAATCCACAGCTAGGCACTTTGCAAAAAACACATCCGTATTCATTGGAATAATGTGATGTGTCTACGTTGTGTTTTAGGGCATTTCCTGTCGCTGGCATTAGGCCTACCCACACAAGTGAGGTACCATTTTTATCGGGAGACCTGTGGAAATGCTGGGTAGAAGGAATTGTGTGTTTCCCTGTGGTTCCCCTCAGATTCCTGAACTTTGCAGCACTGAAATGTGAGGAAATAGTGTTTTTTTAGCCAAATTTTCAGGTTTGCAAAGGATTCTGTGAGACAGAACCCAGTGAGAGCCCCACAAGTCACCCCATCCTGGATTACACTAGGTGTCTAGTTTTCATAAATGCACAGGTTTGGTAGGTTTCTCTATGTGCCAGCGGAGCTAGAGACCAAAATCCACATCTGGCACTTTGCAAAAAACACATCCATTTTCATTGGAAAACTGTGATGTGTCCACGTTGTGTTTTGGGGCATTTCATGTCGCGGGCACTAGGCCTACCCACACAAGTGAGGTACCATTTTTATCGAGAGACTTAGACAAATGCTGGGTGGGAGGACGTTTGTAGCTCTCCTCAGATCCCTGAACTCTGCAGCACCGAAATGTGAGGAAAAAGTGTTTTTTACCCACATTTTGAATTTTGCAAAGGATTCTGGGCAACAGATCCCAGTGAGAGCCCCACAAGTCACCCCATCCTAGTTTCCCCAATGTGTCTAGTTTTCATAAATGCACAGGTTTGGTAGGGTTCTCTATGTGCCAGTGGAGCTAGAGGCTAAAATCCATATATGGCACTTGGCAAAAAACACATCCTCTTTCATTGGAAAAATGTGATGTGTCCACATTGTGTTTTGGGGCATTTCATGTCGCAGGCACGAGCCCTACCCACACAAGTGAGGTACCATTTGTATTGACAGACTTGGAGGAATGCTGGATGGAAGGACGTTTGTAGCTCTCCTCGGATCCCTGAACTTTCTGTCAACGAAATGTGAGGAAAAAGTGTTCTTTGTCAAATTTTCAGGTTTGCAAAGGATTCTGGGAGACAGAACCCAGTGAAAGTCCCACAAGTCACCTCATCCTGGATTCCCCTAGGTCGCTAGTTTTAAAAAATGCACAGATTTGCTAGGTTTCCCTAGGTGCCGGATGAGCTAGAGGCCAAAATCCACAGCTAGGCAGTTTGCAAAAAACAGATGAGTTTTCAATGGAAAAATGTGATGTGTCCATGTTGCGCTTTGGGACGTTTCCTTTCGCTGGCACTGAGCCTATCCACACAAGGGAGGTACCATTTTTATTGGGAGACATGGGGAAAGACAGCATAGAAGAACAAGTGTTATTGCCAATTGTCTTTCTCTACATTTTTGCCTTCCAAATGTAAGACAGTGTGTGTGAAAGAAGTCATTTTGAGAAATGCCCTGTAATTCACATGCTAGTATGGGGACTCTTGAATTCAGAGATGAGCAAATAACCACTGTTTCTAAACTCCTTATCTTGTGCCCACTTTGGAATTACATAGGTTTCCTTCACACCTATTTTTCATTCTTTATATTTTATCAAATGAATTGCTGTATACCCGGTATACAATGAAAACCCATTGCAAGGTGCAGGCTCATTTATTGGCTCTGAGTACCTGAGGCAGGTACTCAGAGTCATCAAATAAATGTGCAGATGCTGTGATATTTAATACAAGGTTCCCCAACCACCTAAAATGGCCGCAGATATATAAAAAACATTAAATTTCTATTGCTGATATTTTCAGTCTCAAACATTTAAAATGGCTGCCACCTTGCACACACAATGGCTGTGTTTCGACGGTTGGTCAGACACATTCTGTGATTTTAATTTTGGTGGGACAAAGATGGCTGTCACCAATTCACGTGCAAAACGTGTTTTTAACGGTCAGTGGGCTTACATTGGAGTGGCGCTCGAGAACTACGCATGGCTCATTTATTTCCTTGAAAATGCCCCTGAATGCCCCCTGAATCAATGAATTACCAGTTAGTCTGCCTCACACAGCACAGATGGGGCTTGGATGGACAGGCTGGACACAACATACTGGTGGCAACAGTGAGTGCTGAAATCTTGACCTCTTCAACACACTGCACCAGGATATAGATCCAATGCTTAGGAGCAAGTTGAAGTTAACAGCCTCTCATTGCCACTAAAAAAGAGATGCACCCTTCCAAAAAGGTAGGAATGTAAATGTAATGCACCATCAATATCAACTACCCAGCAGCAACTCTTGCATTCTACCCATCACTAATGTTCCACGCAAAGAACTCACCACTTGTTAGATTGCTGGTAAAAGGGGCAGCAATAGGGACTGGGGCAGATGTATGGGCAATGAGAGACCATGCACTTAGTGGGTGTAATCAGCCTTTGGTGCCAGCCTCTGGCTCCTTTTATTCACTTGCTCCTATGTCAGGAGCATACCAATTAACCTGCCAAAAGATAGGGGAGACCACCGGACGGCATGGGAGTGTTTCCCCTCTTCCAGTGGTTTCTCCCCACAACATAACATTCCTTCTATACCCACACAAATCTAAACACGAAACAAAATAACAATTATACCACACAACCACCATCTAGTATGTGTCCACAGTCCAGGGTACTTTGGGTAGGCCGGATTACAGAGGGACAAAATCTCTCAATCGACATGATGGCATTGGAAGAGGTCTCAGGTTAAACCTCCCAACACCATTTCTCTGTGCAACACCTTCTTCTGTCACTGTACGATCGCCTCCTCCACCTTCTCCCTCAGTGGCCACTTGGCCAGCTGCCAAAGATTGATCCTCAGTTTGGAGCATTCCTCCTTCTGCCGTGCCACTCAGCACATCAATCTCCGGTTGTTCGTACGTGGCTCCACCTTCCTCCCGTCTCTCGTCACGTTCAGGGCTGACAGAGTCCAGATCTTCAGGGACTTCAGATACCTGGCCATCAGAACTGTATCATTTAAAGAAAGAGACATTTCTGGTCATGGACTCATCTCCTCCTCTTGCCTCGATCATGGTTCCGCTCACTCTCACAATCTTCCAGGGCCTTGGTTCAAAAGGCTATTGGAACTTCCCTCCTGGATGTCGATTCTTCACCAGCACCAGGTCCCCTGCTTTCAGATCTTTGGCCTGTGTATGTCACCTGCGTGACATGTGATCATTGTGAGTGACACGTTGATGTAGCCTCTCAGCCACCTTTTCCCCCAAGCTCATGGGAGCCTCGCAGTGTGGAATGGTGTCTCTAAGTGGGAGGTTTATGCACAGGGAGCTGGGTGGTATTTGAGTGGTGGTGTGTGGGGTGAGTCTGTACTTTCTTAAGAAAGTGTAGAGAGCATAGTCTATGTTTTGTTCCTTTGCCACCGCGATTCTCAATGCTTTCTTGAGGGTTCTCATGAACTGTTCAGCCTCACCATTTGCTTGCAGCCAGCACAGAGTGATTTTTCTGTGATGGATGCTCTGTGAGGCCAGGTACACAGCAAAATCTTGACTCGAGAATGGGGGCCTGTTTTCTGTCGTACCTCTCGAATGAGGCCATGCGTCACCATAATCTTCTCAAATTATGGGATGACCTGGTCAGCTGTGGTTGTATTCAGAATCTCTACCTCCAGATACTTAGAATAGTCATTGATTACCACTAACATGTGCTGCGCATCAGGCAGAAATCCCAGGTCCACACTAGCTCTGTGCCATTGAAGAGAGGGGATTGGTTCTGTGATGACCGGCGCAGGGGGTTCACTGGGGCCAGCTGCCTCACACAGCTGGCGCTGCTGCACTACTCTCTCTACCTGTTGGTCCAATCCTGGGAACCACTCCTTGCACCACAGCCTTGCTTTAGTCTTGACCACTCACTGATGGGCTACATGAGCGAGGTCAACAATTTGTTGCTATAGGGACAGGGGTATCACAAGTCTCAGACCTTGTAGCAGGCACCCTTCCTGGGATATGGATAGCTCTTGCCCAACATGGTGAAGGGCTGATAGTGTACAACTGGCTTGCTCCGTTCGTCTCGACAAGTTGTGTGACAGGGTGTGCCACTTTCTGGTTGTGACCCCTTCTAGCACTGGTTGCTGGCACTCATCGACCTGGGTGGCAGCTGTGATTTCCTTTATAGACAATGGGAGCTGCCGAGACCGTTCCACCACCAGCCGGACATACTCTTCCATCTCATCTTACATGACAGGAAAGATAGTCCACAGGATTGTGAGCTCCCGGTCGGTAGGCAACTGTGAAGTGGTACTCTTGCAGTTGAAGGATCCACTTCTCGATTCTTGGTGGTGGTTTGGATGCTGAGCCATTGAAGAGCGGAATTAACGATTTGTGATCAGTATGTATGGTGAAGGGTTGGCAATATAAGTAAGTGGAAATGGTGGCAGCCGCAGTGTACAGCTATGGCCTCTTTTTCAATGTGGGAATACCTTTGTTCAGTTTAAGTCAGGGCTCGGCCAGCATAGGATACTGGGGCCCACTTCCCATTCGCTCCTCGTTGGGACAGGATTGCCCCCTGCCTGATAGGGCTGGCGTCCATTGACAGTTCAGACTCCCTTAAGGGGTCAAAGTACACCAGGGTAGTACCAGTAGACATTGCCCTCTCGGTGGCATGAAATGACTCTTCTTGACTGGGGCCCCGTTCCCACAGGACATTCGCCTTGGTTAACTCTCTGAGAGGTCCAGTGAGGGATGCTATATGAAACTCTCACTGTATGTCACCATACCTAGAAAACTGCGAATTCCGGTGACCAACGTGGTTGCTGGGGCTGTTTGAATGTCCCAAACCTTTTCTGGATCTGGCCTCACTCCCTGGTCAGAGAAATGATAGCCAAAGAATGCAATGTCTTTTTGCAGGAAGGCACACTTCTCCGCGTGTAATGTGAGCTCCTTTTCATGCAGCCGTTTGAAAACAGCCCGAAGCAGCGTCCGATGATCTTCGATGGTAGGGGCATGTACCAAAATGTCATCACTGACATTTATGACTCCTTCCAGCCCTGCAAGCACTCCCCTGATGGTATCCTGGAATACTTCGGCCGCACTGGACACACCAAAACTGAGACGTTTATAGCGTCGGAGTCCAACGTGTGTAGAGAATGTGGTGATGGCTCTAGACTCCGGGGCTAGTAACAGTTGGTGATAGCCCGCTTGCAGGTCCATCTTCGAGAACCTCCGAGACCCACTTACTTCTGCCACAATGTCATCCACAGTCTGCATTAGGTGGTGCTTCCAGCGTATGGCCTGGTTGGGTATTCTCATGTCGACACAGATTCGCACCATCTCTGGCTGCTTGGGCTTGCGAGAGATGATTATTGGTGACACCCATGGTGCTGGCCCTTCTACCCTCTCGATGATGTCTGCAGCTTCCAACTTCCACAGTTCTTCCTTCACCATGGGACGCTGATGAAAGGCAACCCGTTGATGTTTCAGGGCAACTGGTTGGATGGATCTATCATTGTGGAGATGTATCTGCCTCCCTTTTAGGTATCCAATGCCTTCAAACGGTGGCACATACTCAGTTACCAATCTTTCTATGCTGTCTTGATGTACAGTGAATGCAAAGAATACCAGATCTAGTCTCTCTGCGGTTCTGCAGCACAGCAGCATGCCTGAGTCTGTTTTCTTGACGTAGATCAAAGCATTGACTGTATGATCTCCATGAGTAATGTTTGCCATGAATACTCTGGCCAATGGAGTGGTGTGGGAGAGCCAAAAGCGAATATATGTGTGGTGGTGGGACGGAGAGTCTGACAGATTTGCGATGTCTGTAAGACGGACTGCACCATGATGTTGATGGACAACCCCATGTCAATCAGGCCCACCACTGGCTATCCTGCCACCAGGATTTGGCATCGTGGAATAGGTTTCTTGGGACCTCCCCAGGCTGCATTGTGTGGACCGTGTGGTCAACCCCTTCTACGTCGTCATCTTCCATATCCACATCACTTTCAAGATGGGCCAGCGTCTGTGCAACGTGCACAGTCTTCCCTTAGGTTTCTTTTCTGGCTGCGGCTGACCGGCAAACCGTGGCGAAATAGTTTAATTTGTTACACTTCGTGCATCGCTTGCCATGAGCTGGACATGGCCCTTGGTGAGGATAGGGCCCTCCGCACAGGTAGCATTCCCTGCTTTCGCTGGGTGGTTTGGGTTGTGACTTCTTCCTTTCTGATGACGCCGGATTCACTGCATTTACCGGTTCTGTCTTTACCTGTTGCTGCAGCGTGGCCTACATGTGAGCTGCATGGACTCTTGACAATTCCTTTGATCGTCCCTGTGTGAGCATGTCTATCATTGGCATCCCTGGGACTTGCCGTATGCTTTCCCCTAACTTCATTGATGAGCATCCTTGAATGAACTGGGCTCTGACTTCGTCTTCGGGGTCATACAGGGTACATGTGCTCGCCAGTTCTTGGAGTCGAGCATAAATGGTTTCGACTGACTCTTCCAGGAGCTGTCTGGCTTGCCGAAGAAGGACACTTTCATAGTCTGGGTTTGCCATGGGGTCCAAATGTGCGGTGAGGGCCCTCTTCGTGGTCTGATACGTGAACAGTGGGCCTTCTTCCACTATTGACTTGCTGATTTTGTGGATGGCTGCACCACCCAGGTGTAGCAGCATGGGGGGGTGGCGTTCGTTGTCTAGGGCCACTGCCGCAAAGCACGTCTCCAAGCGGTCGACCCATTCTTTCCAGCGGGCTGCGTGAGTAGATGGAGGTCCGGCTCCACTGCAGGTATGGTGGACATTCTGTGTGTATGTTGGGCATGACTGATGTCAGTGCTTGATCCTGATGTGACCTCCACACCCTCTCGACATCTCTGGTGTCCGTGTAGGGGCAACACGAGGCTCTAGTACCTGATGCTGAGCCGTGATTCTGGTGCTGTATGGCTCTTGCAGCACTAAGGTGGGCCCCTTGTGTAACTCGCTCACCAGGTCTTGCTTTTCCAAGTGTGTGTTAGATGTGACTTTTCTTGGTGCCTGATGTGTATGGTGGGGTAATGCCTGTTCTCCTTATTGCAGGCTGTGGTGCACTATTTCTGGATTAACTATTATTGGAGGCAGGTTGAGTTGCTTGATTTGTATTTCACCTCTGTGACGGCCTGAACAATGCCCGTCATCCTTTTTCCCCTCAGCACCACGAAACATGCAGTGGGAGGGGCCGTCGCCAGGCTTTCTTTTGGCCATGTTCTGTACGGCTGATGATACACGTTAACGGGGCACCTGGAATCGGTCCTCCGATGTTGAGGAAGCGCGTTGCGCCCTGCCGCCAGTATTGGGCCTTGCTGCGATCGCGGCACAACACAAGAGCACAGGCAGAGCCCGTGGGGCTATGATGGCAATGCAAAGCCAGTGAATAAATAGATGACCGCATCGGGGCGAGCATGCGGGCCGTCCCAGTCTCTAGTTGCCAGTTGGTAGATTGCTGGTAAGGGGGGCAGTAATATGGACTGGGGCCAGTGTATGGGCAGTGAGAGACCACACACTTAGTGAGTGTAATCAGCTTTTGGCGCCAGCCTCCGGTTCCTTTTATTTACTTGCTCCTACATCAGGAGCATACAAATTAACCTGTCAAAAGATAGGGGAGACCACCAGGTGGCATGGGAGGGTTTCCCCTCTGCCGATGGTTTCTCCCCACAACATAACAACCCCAACATTCCATCCTGTCCCTCACCCATCAGTGTTCTACTGGCAGCCAGCTGTGTCTCCGCTGTTGTAAATCAGCCACCTCTATACCAGGTGGGTGAAGTGTGAGTTTGATGGTCCAGTAGCCTTGCCAATTTATGACATAGCGCCCACTCTGTCAAACTTTAAGATGCCTGCTTTGTCTGTTGAAGATCTCTCTGATAGACGCTGGTGTAGTTGTAGAGTGCACATAAGGTGGAGCAGTACCTCACCTTGGTATTGCATTGGTTTTAGTGAGATGTAGAATTTAAATATCAAAATGCAATAACATGTCTCGGTACAATCGCTAGTTATGCATTCCAGATGGTAATTTCATGTGACGGTAATTAAACTGGCAGGGCCAGCTTTAGTGCTGGTGTCTCCCTGTGCGACAGACTTTTTTGGCACCCTCTACCCCATGACCACCTCCTCGGATTCCCTCACTACCACCCGGCAAATGTACCCCTCATCTCTCCATAGTACCCCTTTCACAGTCATTTGTTTGTTTTAAAGCTGGTGTAAAGGCTGGCTTTGCTAATCCACTCAGCTATCCACATAAAATATAGTTCTGATCTTTGCAGCAGGCATATTAACCCTATTTTATGACGAGTCAACGTTTCCACTAGACAAAACGTCCATCTCTCTCCCTAGCAGAAACATTAATCAAAATAGGTATCTTGAGGGTTTAATTGCTTCCTGAAGGCTGGACGCACAAGGAACTTTCCAGCAGGTGCTTTTAAATCACAAGTTTCTAGGTTATTGCTAAACACAGCGCACTCCTGAGGTCAGCACCCCCTAATCCAGGTCAGCAACCGGTGTGGCTGCACGAGCGGTGCAGCCGCACCGGGTGCTGACCTAAAGCCAGCCCTGGCTGCTAGTGTTAGGAATCTTTGCAATCTTTTCTTAATGTTTGTTTACCCAAAACCAAAATGTAGTGTCCATATGAAGTAAAAGAATCATTACGGATTGACAGGGCCATAAATTGTTATATGATAGTTTCAAAGTTGACGTAGGCCCAGGAGCGGGATATGCCATCATTGCCAACATCAGATCCGTGCCAGAGAAGAAGAGTCCAGCAGGCGGGCACAATGCATCATCTCCGTGACATCTGTATTTCACAGGCATGCATGGGGTGAGGGGTTTGGCTGGCTTTCTACTCTAAATATAGTTCTGCTCTTGGACGATTGTTCATTTTTCAGTCCAGATAGAGCGAGAAGAAGAAGCTAGGGCTAATGTGCGAAATGCGGGCCAGCAGCAGAGGCCAATGGGATCCTACTGCGCAATGGTGGGACCGTGCGACCAATCCTATTTTAGTTAACAAACGCTGTTACCCTAGTTCAAAGCAGATCTTCTGTAACTTCCTTTTTATTTGTTAAAAGTTGTAGTGTACATGTTAGACCCAAACCGCCGGAGCTCGCGCTCTAGTAAGTTGTTCTGCAAGTATTGGAAGTTTCCATGCACTGTTACATATGTTCTGTTGCTCCAGGCAGGCACTGCAAATCTCGTTTTTTGCTTAGGGCTTCTCTGCGCTATTACACTTTAATGTTGTAGATGCTTATATGTACACTCTCTACACGTGTGTGGATCAAATGTTTAATTGCACGAATCTAAACTTGTGCAGAAACTAACATGTTCAAGCCTCGCCACATATGCACATACACAGGTGCACGTATCCTCTGTGTTGTACATTTTACCGCTTCTACGTGGTGGCTCCACTGTCCATTTTTTCTGACTTTGTGTAATGATCATTTGGTCCATCTTTCTCTATTCGAAGGCTTGATGGACCACGCTGTTCATGTGTACAGTGTACTAGGGTGACCGGATTTTGAAAAGAAAAAACCGGGATAGGTCAGACATAAAAGTAGGACTAAAGCCCTTAGTCTCACTTTTATATCTGACCTGTCCTGTAAATGTGTGTTTATGTATATGTGTGCGCGCGCGGGCACACACACGCAGCAGCCCACAGGGAGAAACCAATAAATTACTTGTCAATTATTTAAGACTCTAGAGCTGCAAGTGAAAGGAGAGCACACCTTTCACTTCTGCCTGGCAGGTTGATCTGACCTTTGCCTCCAAAACCGTGAAGTTTATTTAAAATTAACATAGCGTTCACAGGTTGACCTAATGTTTGCCCCAAAAAACGGGACATTTATTTAAAATGAACAAAAGCGTTGAGACACAGGGACAGTCCTCTGAAAACCGGGGCTGTCTGGGGAAATCCAGGACACCTGGTCACCCTAAGTACAGGAAACAATAAACGTACTGAGAAGATTACAGTTTACCCTCCTTAGTAAATAACGCGTTTTGTTGTTGTGACGAACCTATGGTGCGATTGTGTGTGTGGTGTGACCGTGTGAAGAATGAAAAATTTTCTAGCTTACGCGTCAAGAATTTTCAATTCTATTAAGGACACGGAGGCGAGGATTATGCTTTCTCTTTCTTTTACTAAACTTTCACAGCAGCCAATGAAAACACGGTAAAGGAAAAAACTACATTTCCCATAACCAATATACACAAGTCACATGTTCCAATCACATATCGTGACCTGTTCCAATCAGATCTCTGACCCCCAACGTCATATCCTCTTTCTTTGTCCAACAGATAATACTGCAACCATTTTGCAACGAACTTCCTTCGAATATGAAGAATCTGAAGCTTCTGTCTTGTTCCAGAAACTGAAACTCAATCCACTCTGGCAACAAGCCAACCAATCTTCTAACGACGAAGAAGGAACCAAAAGGATTTTCTCACCGACTTTTGAAAGGATCTCAAGAATTCTTCTGATCTGATCCTAGAAAATAATAATAAATAATAATAATATTTCCCCTTAACATATCTTTCCAGAATAAATTCTTTAACTTTTTCTTTGATTAAATTATAGGGAGGGCATAATTCTTTTATGAAAATATACATTTGAAAATAACCTCCAATAACAATAACGTGTGGGATAATCCTCACCTCCGTGTCCTTAATAGAATTGAAAATTCTTGACTCGTAAGATAGAACATTTTTCATTCTATGTCAGGACCAGAGGCTCGGATTATGCTAGTTTAAAGCTGATTAATAACAATAGATGCAACATCAATCACAGGTTTAAAATAAAACTTACGAAAAGTACTTTCCGAAGACCAATCGGCCGTTTTCATAATATCTTGCAAACTAGAACCTAATCCAAAGGATTTGGAAGCCATTGCTCCTCTCACAGAATGAGCACCAAAATGATCGGTATTAATCCCTGTTTCACTCATAAGCCATTTAACCCATTGCGCCAGAGTTGCCGAAGCGACTGGTTTAAAGGGTTTCTGTAAAGAAATTAATATTTGTCCATTCATATTCTGTCTGAACTCCTCCGTGACCGTCTCATAATCTTTCAAACATTGTACCACACATAATTTTGAATTATCTGGATACCAAGGCTAGGATACCGACCTGCAATTAGATTTGGTCCTTTTTGAAATGGAAAAAGTAACACCTTCAGGAGACTATACTCTACCCGATAAATCTAAAGCCTTGACATCCGAAACCCGTTTACAAGAAACTAAACAAAGTAACATAGTCAGTTTCGCTGAGAGTTGTTTGCGTGATAGAAACTTATTACTAGGCCAGGAGTCAATACATTTTAATACCACATTTACATCCCATAAAGTCTTATATCTGGCTTGAGGTGGATTAGAAAAACGTATACCTCTCACAACCTTACACACCAGTGGATGTTCACCCACTGGTTTACCGTCAACCAGTTTATGCCCGGCCGAAATGGCGGACCTGAAATTATTAACCGTCCTATAGGCCAAACCTGAGGAGGCCATCTCAGCTAAAAAAAATAATTATCAAATCAATACTTGATTCCAAGGGATTGATATTCCTTCCATTACAACAACCAGTCCATCTGCGCCAAGCAGAAGCATATCTCTTGTGGGTGCTAGAAGCCCAGGCTTGCTTGATAAAGTTTTTAGCCTGTTGCAAAATACCTGGGGTTTTCCAATTTGACCTGAAACCATCCATGCCATCAACACAAGGGTCCTCGATGAGATCAGAGGATGCTAAAGGCCCTCCGGACTCAACAATAGGTCCTGACGAGGAGGAATGAGCAACGGTGGAGCACACGCTAATTGGAGTGCAATAGGGAACCAGGGCTGAGCTCTCCAAACAGGAATCACCAGGATTAAGTCTGCTTTCTGTCTCCGAATCTGAGATAGAACCCTGGGAATCAATAGAAACGGAGGAAAGGCATATCCCCGAAACGGGGACCAGTCCTGAAGAAACGCATCTGTCGCTGATGTGAGAGGGTCCGGTCTCCAGCTGAAGAACCTCGGAACCTGGGTATTGAGGCGAGATGCAAAGAGATCCACCTCGCAAGGACCCCATTCCCTCATTATCTGTTGAAAGATAATCGGATCTAACCTCCAATTGCTGGTATCCGCCAGATACCTGGAGTTCCAGTCCGCAACTGCGTTTTGAGCTCCCGGTAAATACTCCGCTACAATTACTAACCTGTGACTCAAACAGTAATGCCAGAACTCCTTGGCTATCTCCACTAGGACCCTGGATCTCGTTCCCCCTAACTTATTGACATACCTCACTGCTGATATATTGTCCATCCTCAATAGGATGCAGCAATCTGTCTTGAGAGGGGATAAGCTCTTTATCGCAAACGACCCTGCAAGAAGCTCCAAACAATTGATGTGTAGAGATTGCTCTGTCACAGACCAACGGCCCCCGGTCACTAAAGACCCACAACGGGCTCCCCATCCCCATTGACTGGCGTCTGATTCTATCACCACCTCCGGATGGGACCTGAATATGGCCCTGCCATTCCAGGTTTCCATGTGGTGAAGCCACCACTGAATTTCTTCCCTGACCTCCCTGGATAACGGAATCAAGGTTGAGTAACTCCAACCTTGTCTCAGGTATTTGATCTTCAATCTTTGTAGAGCCCGATAGTGAAGTGGGGCTGGGATTGCCTGAATGGATGAAGCCAAAAGTCCCACTAGTCGAGCAATGCTTCGTAAAGAAATAGTCGGACTGGATAGGGCTGACCTCAATTCCCTCTTTATATTGCGAATCTTTAATGAGGGAAGAATCAACAGAGCTTGGATCGAATCGATCTTGAAGCCTAAGAACTCTATCACTTGAGTTGGATTCAACAATGACTTCTGCACATTGATAAGGAAACCCAAGTCCTGCAACAGAGTGATTGTCCAGTTCAAATGGGTCTGTAGAGTCGCTGAATCCTGGGCCATCAATAAGATGTTGTCCAGATAAATAATCAAGCGAACCCCTTTAATTCTCAAATATTCCACAACCGGTTTCAACAACTTCGTGAAGCACCATGGTGCTGAGGAGAGGCCGAATGGGAGAGCTGTGAACTCCAAACAGTGAGCTTTCCATTGAAATTTAAGGAATCTCCTGTGTGGAGGAAAAATTGGAATTGACAGGTAAGTGTCCTTCAGATCTAATCTTACCATCCAGTCTCCTTCTATTAAAATATCTCTTAGCATGTGAATCCCTTCCATCTTGAAGTGTCTGTACACAATCCAAGAATTGAAGTCTTTCAAGTTCAAAACTAGCCGGTGACCTCCTCCTTTTTTGTCTACCACAAAAATGGGGTTGCAAAAACCCGATGGGTGAGGAGTTGAAAAAATTACTGCACCTTTGTCTAGCAGCGCTTGCACTTCTGTATCTATACATTTCTGACTTTCTAGGGAAAAATACATTTGAAGAGGAGGGGACAATTGGTGAGGAGTGCTGATAAACTCCAAATGAAAACCTAATACTGTCTGCAGTACCCAAGGATCCCCAGAAATCTTTTTCCAATTGTGTGCACACTGTCCCACTCTTCCCCCAAGAATAACCTGAGACGGAAGAATGAGTCTTACCAGCGTAGGAGGCGTCCTGGATCGCTCCTTGTTGTCCTCTACGATGTCTTCTGCGGAATCTAGGTCTACCACCTCTGGTTCGAGTGGGGTAGAAGGTGGCATCCGATTGATCACTTGACCAGCTACCTCGTCCTCTCGGATAATAATTTTGGGAACTTGAAAAGGAGCCCCGGCCGGACATTCATCCACCATAACGTCCGGCCCTGAGAAAAAGGCCTCGTCTAAAAACCTTTTTAAGGGACAACTGTGCTTTGTCGAGGGTGGAAAAGGTGGAACAAAATTTTGCCAGTTCCTTAATAAAAGACGATCCAAAAAGGAGCCCCTCAGCAGCTGGGCCTGCCTCAGATGTTGCCAGATCCACCAGTTTTGGATCCATGCGCATGAGAATAGATTTTCTGCGCTCCGCTGAAATAGCACCGTTGGTATTACCTAATTGACAGATTGCCCGCTGGGCCCAACCAAGTAAGACATCTGTATCAACTGATATTCCTGATTCTTTAGACTCCGCCGCTAAATCAAGAATTTGAGTCAAAGGGCCAGACATATCTAGTAGCTTATCTTGGCATGAACGCCATGACCTGTCCAATCCTTTCTTAGGGTCTTTAGAAAACTTTTTCAAAAAGGTAACCATGGTCGGATCTATCTCTGGGGTGTCAGCTACGCTATTCTCTAGGTCAGATCTGGTGCATTCGGTCTTGAGACGAGTACGAACTTCCATGTCATAACTTTTTCTAAGGTTATCGTGAACGTATTGTGCCACTTCTGTGGATGGAAGCCAGCTAGAGGATCTAGGGTGAACAATATCTGAAGGGTCGAAATCTAACAGAAGAGCAGTAGAATGCTTTTTCGCTTTCTTAGTAGGGAGTGGTGCGGTTAGGTCATCCGAATCCTGATCGGAGGAATCCCCTGAAGAGGAAGAATTATTCAAGGTGCTGTAATTGTGCTCAGCAATACGCTTCTTGCGCATTTTCGCAAAAACCTCCGCATGTATATCCTCAGAAGGATCTTCACTTGCAATATTCTAAGATTTAGATTTTGATTTGGAGGCAACCTTAGGAATAGTCCCTTCGGTGGTAGAAGGGGTTGGATCTGGCACCCAGCCTTGAGAGTGAGTGTATTCCAGTAATTGCCCAGAAAAGGGACCTAACGCTCTCACCAAGGCATCATTAACTGATTGTTGCACTCTAGTGTCGAGTGCCTCAACTAGATTAACTTCCAGTTGATTGTCATTATCATCAGGGTAGAACCCTGCATCCTGATCACTCCATTGCGCCATTGCAAGCAATAATAGTAGAATTAAAGATATATAGGGGGAGTGAAATAACCCCTCACAGGCAACAAGTGGAAAAAAATCAGGCCCTTAAATAAATAGTGGAGGGAGCTGCCTGTAAACTCACTCTAGGCAGAGCCTACATATATTTTACAACCCAGTTTGATTCGTGCCTGGGCGTCAAGGATACACTTTTTCAGTCTGTAACAGACTTCTAACCCAATTGCCTTAGCGCGTTAAATCTACGAGCCGATCCGGAGGGGAAACCTCTGAAGAATGGATCGGCTCGTAAAAAGCGCGCGCGTCAGAAAAAGACAGTTGAAGTTGAAAACAGACTGCGCGCAGCACACGCAGTGTTCCCGCTCCACAATGAAAGTAAATAAACATACAGGCAAAACAAAGCGCTGTCAAATCAATGAAGCGCGCGAAATCACTTGTATTTAACAAACAACACCTAAATAAAGGTTAAAGCATTAAAATATACACTGAGAAAAGACAAAATGGTACTTATCTGCTGCAAAGCAGCAAAGAAAGAGGCTATGACGTTGGGGGTCAGAGATCTTATTGGAATAGGTCACGATATGTGATTGGAACATGTGATTTGTGTATATTGGTTATGGGAAATGTCGTTTTTTCCTTTAATGTGTTTTTATTGGCTGCTGTGAAAGTTTAGTAAAAGAAAGAGAAAGCATAATCCGAGCCTCCAGTCCTGACATAGAATTGTTTGCTGCGTGAGCATTCTGATTGGCTGGTCTCAGCATGCTGATATTGCTAGTGCAGGTATATTAATAAAAATTATTAATGAGTGTTCATGTATTCTGAATAAGTGATTTGTGTAGAAAATATAGTAAGGTAAAAAATAATGCACACATTTGAAAATGTGATTACGATGAATGGCAGCCAATGTTCACAAAGTGTACTTACTAGTGAATTAATATTGTGAAATGTTGAATATATGTTTGACTACTGTAGTAGTATGTCATATTAAGGGTTATGCATTATGCTCTAGCTTTATTAATTGTAGGCCTTAACTTAGGGAATGTCTTGGCCTAGTTTGCTAGGCCTCATGTCAAAGCTGTATTTCTTAACATTTAATAAATGGCTGTCCTAGAGAGTTAAACTGTGGTTTCATTTTGCTTTGTTTAAATGTGCTTACAACGGAAGTTTTCTCATGAGAACCGACTGCTAGAAGATGCTGTTATTGTTAATGTAACATTTTGTGTGTAATGCGTGTGAGACTGACTTTCTCAGGAGAAGAACAATGGAGATACTGACTGGAGTGGAAGCTGCAACAATATTGTTACCTGACAAGCCGGATAGTGAGGACATTGCAAGACAAACCAATCAACAACATGTGAACGGAGTAATAGTAGAATTCATAGATTTGGAGTTTTAGTTTTATTGGACAAAGTGTGAACATGCGATTAACTGACCAATAGGGATTTGGGAAGTAGTTTTAGTAGTTTTAATTTAACGACACTGCACTGAGAATAATCCAGCATTCTGCCCTTGCATTCTGCCTTAAGCATTCTGCATTTTGACATTACCGTCATTACCGTCATTTCCCATTTTCTTGTTGGTCGAAAGGTCAATATTTCTTGTGCGTCTTGACAAGAGACGTGCTTAATTTTATTTCTTAGAGACTTTGCGTTTTCTGAACTTGATGCTGAATCCTGATGCCTTGCTGATCAACTGATGTCCTGAGGATGAAGACTGACTCTGCTTGCTGATCCACACTGAGGATAGTTATAATGAAGTAGAATGTTGATTATTATGCACATTTGCTTTTTCTTTCTAGGTACTAACTGCATTGTTTTGATAGAGCCATAGTTAGATGGTTTTTCCACATTTGTGTAACTAAATTGTTTTTCATGAAACCCTACATGCTGATGCTAATCTGATTTAGTTAAGGATTCTCACTACTGAAATTGTGCTAATAGAGAAATAATGCTTGATGAATTTCTTGGCTGAATTTAAATGTACGTAATTACTTTGACGCAGTTTACTTTGCTATTAATTTGCACCGTAAATCTAGAATGTGTTGTAGTTCAAGCTTTGATTAGATTACGTTTCTTCCGCCGCTTTGGGCAGCCAGTATTGTTTCTGTATGTGTTCCATTTGATTTTGAGGTTAATCTACATGACCTTAGCATTGTTAATATAGGGAATTAAATATTCTAACTTTTACTAAAAGGCGTGGTTATTCATGACTGAAAGGTCATGGTGCGTGACAATTACTGACTCCATTGATTATTACTGTTACTGATTGTTGCTGATTGACTATTGTGCATTGGTTAGCGATTATGTACTGGAGCTATGGTAAGAACATCGTAATTGCGAGTCAAAAGGTTCATCGACCTATTCGTGTCCCCTTGTAAGTTTACATATTAAGGTCAGACACGCTAACAATATAATGAATGCTCAGATGTGTCAGATGGTTAGGAGCTTCACCCCAGTCGGAACAAATGAGAGTTAGAGAGAGGAACTGCGAAGGAGAGGAGCTTTGTAGGGTCATGTCAACCTACCTATATCCTGAGATGAACGAAAAGCAGATGCTGTCATGAAAGCACCACAGATATTCATTCATTGAAAGACAACAAAGACAATGCTAGTTAGGAATGTTGAGTTTGTGAGCTCATGAAAGCAAGTCTGCTGCGTCCTGCAGGTCTCCGACCCGGGGACTCTCAGCCAGTGAATGTACAAGAACAGGAATGTTCCAGGCCCCTGCATATTCATTATGGGCAAGTTACTCTTTTGTCCCTCTCCCTCACTGTGCAGGTCACCTTTCTGAACTGATCTACTGCCAAATCAACACTTGTTAAATGTCCCATTCTCATAATGATGTAGACAATGCTGGAATAGTACCTTCTCCACTGAGGGGATTTAGGGGTGACAAGAGATAGGGTTTCCAACACTTTCTCCCATCTTTCACCTCCTAATTAGTGTCCTATTTTCAGTAGGTGTTCAAGCAGTGAGAACCACAGATAGTAGTTGTGGATCGTAGATCACTATTTGTTTTTTTAGGATTGCACTACTGAAAATATAAAAACTATAACTGTTGTAATTCAAGAATTTCTTCGATAAAATTTAGAAGATTAAAATATCAAAAGGTAAATGCATTTAGAGGAAGTATAGGTTTGCTACTTCTAACTCCACATCTACGTACCTTGAGCATATATATATATTGTCAAAGTACGTGTATGTGGAGTTAGGTATATAAAATATATACTTAATTACCTTTTGATTTTTTTGATTCAATATTTTGTCCTCGATATTTGTATACCTCAATATTCTAACATCAATATTCATGGGACACACCCTTTTTAGAGCTTTTGCTAAATCAATAGGCATAAAATTATTAAGAAGTCTGGGGAAGAGGTAGCTGGAAGTAGCAGATGCTATATCTTGTGACATCTCATTGACGTCCAAAGTTTCTTTTTTGTATTTTAATATTCAAACACCTAATTCCCTTTTTCACACATATCCGCAAAATTGGGACAATTTCATTATAATTTTGAAAGAACATATAGCATAACATGTTGCTAAATCTTCTGACAGCACTAATCATTGCTCATATGTCTGAGGGCCTGATTAGGAGTGGTATGGTAAATTGAGGGCCCTGCATACATTGTAATTATAAGCATTGCAATGTTTATTATATTCAGTAATTACTGAGTGAAATGAAGGCCACATCCTGTGTTAACATTTGGTAGTTCAAGCTTGCTGGAATTTAACCAGGTGAAAATTGTCTGGCAACTACTGGAGCAATCTGATTTCAGTGAGTTTAGTACCAAAGTTCACACACTCTACCCATTTTCCTGGGCTTAAGTCGTAATAGGCGAAAATTATCCCATCTAATCAATTCTGAACACCTTGGTGTGTAATGTTTTTGGGTGCAATAGTTAATGCACCTCACACCAGGGCACTCATGCATGCATGTATGTATAAGTTATTCTAATAGCATATACCTAGCCAAAAGGCAGCTGACCACTGTAAATGGTCAAAGGCAAGCTTAAAGTCAGTGAGTAATAGGAGAGGAGGGTAAGTTATGGATGGTTAATGCATTGTGCTGTAGTTTTCTTTAAAGGGGTGAGCATTCAACTCTAAATTGGAGCAGCATTTGGGCTCCTGATGTATATGGGGATATGTTCCAGATCCTGAAAAGGCCTCTAGTATTTGTTTCACGCCTCAATCTGCAGTCCTGGCTGTGCAGAGAACTACCAGAGATGATAATCTTGTCTGCAGGATTAGTGGGGTGCTAGTTGGGGTGCTAATTGTGTATTGTTTCCAAAAATACCAGGAAACAGTACTATTGCTTCATCCAGTGGTTTGGTTCCCTGTCTAAGGTCTCGTAAAACCCAGGAATTCTGCATTGATTGCTTACACTGGTTGTTTTACTGTTCCAGTACAAGCTGTCAGTCGGAAGCAGAAAGAATGTGATAGAAGGTGATGTGATCCGTAGTTGTATATTTAGACATATGAAATGGCTGGAAGTGAGTATCAGTCCTCTTGTTCTCTGACTGGCTGTCAATTTGGTGGGTGCCTGAAGTGATTTGATGTGTGCTTGCCAATTGCTGGAGTGAATACTTTGTATATGTGCAGTACATAACAGAGGGAGCTCAATTCAAATACATTATCTATTTTATAAGTTTTAGAAATACTTCATTGATCATGGTTATATAAACATAAGATAGTAAACACTCTATAATGAAAACAGGATTATGCTGTAAGATATTTAATAGTGTATAATAGAACATCATATTTAGAATATCAAATATACACTTATGAATGATTCAAAACATTAGCAAAAATATGTACAAAAAATCTATCTATATATGATCAATAAGGAAGTTAGAAAAACAAAGTAGAAAGAATACAGAAGGAAAAAAGATAGCAAGCTGAATGGTGGAAAATTAACAACAAATTAGAAAATCGAGAACTTTATGAGAAGTGAGGCATACTTAATAACAGACATGGAATATTATCCAATTTTATTCCTAATAATTCAGTAAAACCATTGTGTGTTATGGAAAAGCAGTGTCATTTGGCATCTTCATGTTATAAGGAATAAATATAGATAGTGATGATGACACGGTAATGAAATATATACTTTATGTAAAATAGAATTTATAAAAAATGATTTTCAAGGGGATTTAGCCAATTCTTCAATCAAACATTGATGTAAACCATGGAAAATAGGGGTGTTATTTAGAGTTGGTAGAGGGAGAACTTCCCATTTTATTGGGAATTATATATTCCAAACCACCAACCTTGAAACAAAATGTTTTTTCAGTTTGTCTAGGTTTCTGTAATTCGTTTTAATGTAACTGCTAATATAAGACCATTTATTGCAGCATTGAATATATAATCACTCCAGTCTTCCAATAAACTACCTAGTAACAGACTGGCATATGAATAAAGAACATTTGATTGAAACACAGAATTAATCTGTTCCCCAAACTTAATCCAAAACTGCTGTGTAGAATGACAAGTAAATATTAAGTGTAGTTTGCATTGCATTAATTATATGACCAACATGTGGGAGGTGTGCCTTTCATCATCGTAGACAACTGTTTAGGAGTTATAACAAGTCCTTTATATATAAGAAACAAGGAACTGGTAGTATTTGGTGTGCTTCAGGATTTTCAAATCTGAAGCCACATTGTATTTCACAAATTAACAGAACAGCTAACATTAGAATCTTCTACCCTCTTTAATTCCACCTGTGATTTTTGCTTCTCCATAGCAGAAGATCTAATAATTTTATAAAGAGAGCAAGCTGATGAAAAGACAGTATCAAAAAGGAGTGATGAGAATGTTATTATAAATATAATTATAATTTAATTTGTGATGAAGTGTTAAATTTACATTTAAATTAATTAGGAAATAGAAATATATATTGTGCATCAGAGAAAGATATTATTGAATTGTTTGTAAATACATGGCAAACCCATAATAACCCTTTCGTGCTCCACAGTTGCCAAAAAAGTGTTCTGTTTTAATTGTAATAGGTTTATTATGCCAGAGTGATGACTTTAAGAAAGTATCACTATCATCGAAACATGTAAATAGTATAAGTGTCCTTAATTTGCAGGAGTTTCTTTCTGAGAATTAACAGAAACGAGAATTGTTGGGCAAAAGTTCTAAATTCCATAAATTAAAAAGGAGAAATATAAAAAAAATCTACTTGAGTCCAAAGAGGACAGTCATCATCAATTGTATCTACTAAGCAATATGTGGATTGTTTTAAATAAATCGCATGTGATAACTTTGAAAATCCAGAACATGAACTCCACTCTGCTGTTTATCCTTCTTTAACTTGATTAAAGACATATGCGTGGGAGTAGGAAGTGTCTGGAATCAAATTTCGTAACAAGGATAGGGCATTGGCATTTTGCTTCATAGTATGAGGTTGTTCCACGGTTTTAGGAGAAGATCCTTCTATGCTCAAAGTATTTCCAGAGGATTGTTAAAAACATGTAGTGTTAGTTAATTTTAATGTTCTTGCTTGTCTATACATAAAACTGCCTGATGAAACAATAGTAAAGATCTCAGAATTAGAGTAACCACAACCACTGGTTGCTAATGACAAAAGGTATCTCAGCTGCAACTACAGTAATCTGAAAAGCAATGTGACATTAACATAAACATAGGTATTTGTCAGTGAGGAAGAATCAAAGAGTATAACTCTTCATAAGATGAAAGGATGACTGAAGTTGTAGCTGAAAATGAAAAGAACATTTGACATTTGTATTACTTCAAGCTTGCTGCTATCCTGGATTAAAATGGAGCTCAAAATGATATTTTTGTTTTGTGTCATTTTACTTGCATACACAGAAATCAAATGGTTTCCAGCCAAGAAGCCCAGTATGTGAGGTGTGACCTCTTTCAAGAAACCACAGGACACTGAAGGATCTGGGTATTACATTGCACTCATTTCCTCTCCCATGTGAGTTTTCATTATCACTTCACTGTAATATGTATTTCTTTTGGAATTAGAAATGTGAGGCCCACATGTGAGGAAATTTATGACGTGCCATTGGCCCCTAATTCTCAGTTTTTGAGATTAGGATCTGTTCTCTGTAATGAAGCACATTAATCTAAGCAAGCACAATGTCAGAGCTTTCAAAGTGAAGGATTAAAGTAAACAACGTTGGTGAAAAAAGAAATCGCACAGAAAATCGAATCCAGAAATACAGAATACAGTAACCAGTGTATTACATGAAATGGCGACTTGGACATGAGGAGACAGCTGGCTGCTTCATGAAAAAAGCCCTCCACATACTAGGAGAATTGAAAACATGCTCAGAGCACAGAATTGAAGAAAGGGGTGATGAACATATTGTTATCTTGAGTTTTTTTAAATTTTAATTTGGAATACAAATTCACCACTGTCATTGTCGACTTCCTTCCCGCCATCACAGAGCTCAGTTATTTATTTATTTATTTCAGCTCTAGGGCCATGCAAATTGTACAAATGAACAGTTTAAAACATTCTATTATTCAGTGCAAATTTATCAAGGTAAAAGATTCAAAAACACTTGCGAATGCAATCAGCTTTGTACTGTAAGATTTTAATATGTGCGTTACATTATGGAACCTGACCAGATCTCAGACAAAGAAATCTGGTCGATTTCTATGCCCGGAAGATGCAGAGGTCCATCTTCCTAAAGAAAGAAAAAGGTTCTGAATCACTCTGAATGCAAAAACACAATGCCTCACTGAACGTCCTGATGCCTTGCGTTAGGAACAGAGGCCGAAGGATGTGCCTTCTCTTCTCCAAAGTGTGTCAACATAAAAGCATAAATTGCAACACAAGCTATTGGCCTCTAAGTTTGCACATTCCTAGGTATTTGGTGGCTACGCTGTTTGTCCATTTTTGTGAGCCAGCACTGGCAAGAATCCAAGTCTGAATTTCAGAAAGAGAATACATTTTTCCTCTGGGATTAAAATACTTTAGTATGGCTCATAAATAATTGCTGATTTAATGGTAAATATGCATTTGATATTTGGCCCACTGTCTCTGCCTGTTGTGCTCTGATTTAATCCAAGTAAAGGTTTTTAATCACCCTTGAGTTGTATGTGGACATTAGCTTAGGTTTGGTGTGTCATGTGTTTTTAGAGTAGAGGCAATGTGATCCAGCCAGAGCGGCTTTGTAGGTCTTTGCTTGCTAAAATGTCTAAGAGTGCTGCTTTATAGTTGGTCAGGCACTTGCTTTACCACAGCCTGGTCCATTATAGAGATGCCTATCAAATGGATTGAATACTGACTTGAGGTCAGTGAAGACCATAACTAAAGGGGACTTCTTGATCAGATTGTACTTCAGGATATGAGATAAAATCTCATAGGCTGGTCTGTAGTCCGCTCTGCCATCTAGAATTTAGCTTGATATTCAGAAAGTGCCCTGTTGTCTTCAACCTAATCCTACACACTGTTTAGCAGCAGTTTCCTGTAGATTGTTCCTGCCATGACTAAAAGGGACATTGGCGTTTAGTTTATGGGGTTGCTGTAGGGCCCATTTTTGTGGATGGGATTATGATGGCCCTTTTTCATGCAATGCATAGTTACTGATGTATCCAGATGGCAGTAAATCCCATCGTTAGTGTTGATGCCCATTTGTATAAGTTGCTCCTGAAGAAATCTAAAAGCACTTTATCAAGGCCTGGTCTCTTTATGGGTTACTGACTTAGAATCACTACACTTCTTCCTCTGCGAATTTCAGAATTTTGAGGCTGACCTCAAGTGAAGCTGACTCAGTAAGTGCTGTAGCAATTCAGGTATTCTCTAAATGAGGTCAACAGACCTTTTTACCCCAGCAAGGGTTAAGAGAAGTTAACATCGCAATCAATTGACATATAAAATTACAATATGACCAATTTCACCAGACAAGGAAACCCAAGTCAGAAATAAAGTTAAAGGGTTTTGTTTCAGAGTAATACTTAGTTTAATATAAATGAGTCTCAAACTCAAGCTATAAACATACGGTATCAACATAGGTTGGTCCAAACAGCAGAAAAAGTTTAGACGCACGAACATAAGACAAACTAAACATTCAATAAGAGCTGTCAGAACAACTGGAGGAAAACCTGATGTTCTGAAAACAAACACTTACCAACTCTCCTAAACATGAAGGAAATCTAAGAATCATTTAAATTAGCTAGCCAAGTAAACGGAATCCTTAGGTGTGACAAGTCACTAATTGACATGTGCTAGACTACAAAACACGGGAGCAAAAATAAAAAAGAAATAAAGGACAAAAAGAATTTGAAAAAAATGACATCTGTGACAAAATATATCTGATTAAGGTTGGTAAAAAGTAAGTAAAAAGAGAAGGTGTCAGCATATCAGAAGGTCGGTCAAGAGTCTTATCATGGGTCATGGGAAATTCTAAGTTCTTTAAGCAAGCATTGGGAAAGTCTGGGTGAAAGGCAAAGATGTCTGTACCTCTCAAAGTCCAAGGGATCTCTCTGGCTCCAACTTATTGGAAACTGTAAATTAAAGTCAAAAGTGAATGATGATTTGTCCATTGGTAACTCCATATGGATTGAAAGATATCATTGTCAAAGCACATCATGCAATAGGCATCTGCAACATCAAGACAAGTTCACAATAACATCATGGGAATGCATCCATCTTTTTCTCTCCTGTATGACTTTTGCAACAATTTATAATTCAGTCCAATCTCCACTTTCTCAGTCGTTCTGTGCACTGCACTCAAGTTTACTTTCTCAGGCTCTCTGTGACAATAGCACATTTCATGCGAATGAAATCTGAAAGAAATGACATGTTAACAATAAGAAGACATCTTTCTCAAATTTCGTGAAAAAACAATAGCACATTTTATGCAAATGAAATCTGAAAGAAATGACATGTTAACAATAAGAAGACATCTTTCTCAAATTTCATGAAACTGGGACATAGCAGGCCTTAACAGGTCTAAACTAAAACAGAAAAAATTACACACTTTATCCATGTTAAGCAATCACATACACACGGTTCATTAATAAAATAACCATGAATAAATCTTGTCTAAATTCATGTTACAGTAAATTGCAAAAGCAAAATAACTTGTAAACACATGTCAGTAAGTATGGTGGGAAACTACAGTTTTCAACATTAGCATACAACATTTAAATACATATTAATCATAAAATCATTATTGTTTCAAGTGTGACTAATTTCTAAAATCATAAGTAAACATATGAAATAAAAAGAAATTACTATACTTAATTTAGAATGACTATACCGTACACTTCAAAGGTCTAGTGTACAGTGAATGCACCTTAATATGGGCTTTCAGTGCATTACTTTATAGTTAGCTTGTTAGCAATTCACACAATATAATATCAATATGGTCACGTATAGATCATCATTGTGACATCAAAGGTAACAGTCAAACCTCAGCTGCACCATAACTGACCATCTTCTCCATGTTTCAAGTCACACTTCAAAAAACAACATGTCTGCGGAAAGAAGATACATGCCTGGACATTTAATATGATTGTTATCCTCTTGCTAATGCTCGTTAAGGAGCTGTGTGTGTTTTTACTTTCACTGTATCCAACCCGGGGGAGCTTAAGGTGCTGACTTTCTATAAGTTGTCTGACTCTCCCAGTCTGCAAGAACCTCATTTTATTTTTAATTGCTTAGTTCCATCCAGATTGTAACAACCCAAGAGCTGACTGTGAACTACATTCTCATGTGCTACTGATTGGCAAAGGTATTCCAGTTGATAGGTCTGGCTAGAATGGGCAACCCATTTGCTTCTTTGAAGGTGGGAATGTATTTCCTCAACCAAACGAGATGGTTCGATTGTTGTTCCATTTGGAAGTAATGTTTGTTAGAAGTCCACTACTAAGGTATTCAGCCTTGTTTGTATGTATGATCTCCAAGTAGTCACTGCTCATAGTTTATTGTAGGCCAGTAGAGAAATGTTAAGCTTATCTTGGATCTGGGGAAGGCAGCTTATGAGTTAACACTCCGGCTTATTGTGGTACCCTGCCTTCTGTTTGTGCCTTCCCAGTCTGCTCTTGGGAATCATAAACATCAAACAACCTAAGTGTATTCAGGAGGGCAGTGGATCCCAGAAGGATTTACATAGAAGCTCTTTAAACCTTGCAACCAACCAACACGAAGCCTGCACCTACTTGAGGTACCAGAAAAATCAAACATTGGCACACTCTGGCTGACAGTGACCAAACACGTGTGGCGAAGTTCTGAAGTTTGATCACCAGAGGACAAATCTGAAATATTGAATTCCTTCTACCCTACAGAACTTAGGGCCACATGTGCATAGCATTTTTGTATTAGCAAAAAGGCTTTTGAAATGTACAAAGCGCTTTTTGCGATTTGGGAACCTATTACCGATTCACAAATTGGGTTTGTGATTCGGTATTAGGAAGGGGCCTGTTTAGGGCATCCTTTCCTAATGCAGAATTGCAGTGGTATGTAAGAATGCTTTGCGGCCGAAATGTGGTTACAAGACATTCACACTTTACTACCTACCTCAAGTGGGTGGTAACCCATTTGCAAATAGGAATGGGTTCCCTTCTCTTTTGTGAAAGTTTGTAAAAACATTTTTTAAACGCAGACAGAGGTCCAATGGATAATGGATGCCTATCAATAAAAAAAGAAACAAAATCTTTTTGAAACAGATCAAGTTTTGACCAAAAGGAAAATGGGCTGCATTAAAGAAAAAAAGATTGCTTTATTGAAAAGCAATCACAGACATGATAGTTTGCTGACCTTTGATTTGTGCGATTCCCAATGGGTCGTAAACCAAGACCTACCTCAATATTTATGAGGTAGGTCTATTTACAACCCACTGAGACTCCCAAAATAGATAAAGCATGGGTCTTTGAGAATGCCAAATAGCTAAATGCAAAAATTCGTTATTTGGTAATTGCAAACACTTACATTTGTACATGTGTTCCCAAATGTACCAAATCCAAAATCTAAAAAAGTGCATGAGCAGAATTCCCTCTTCATTCAATCAATCAATCAAGGATTTATAGAGCGCACTACTCACCCGTTCGGGTCTCAAGGCGCTGGGGGGGGAAGCTACTGGTCAAAAAGCCATGTCTTGAGGCGTTTCCTGAATGAAAGGAGGTCTTGGGTCAGGCGGAGGTGGAGCGCTAGGGAGTTCCAGGTCTTGGCGGCTAGGTGAGAGAAGGATCTTCCTCTGGCGGTACTGCGGCGAATGCGGGGGATATAGGCGAGGGCGAGGTTGGTGGAGCGAAGGTTGCGGGTGGGGGTGTGAAAGGTGAGTCTGTTGTTGAGGTAGGCAGGATCTGTGTTGTGGAGGGCTTTGTGTGTGTGGATGAGGATTTTTAAGGTGATCCTCTTTGATACTGGTAGCCAGTGTAGGTCTCTGAGGTGGGGTGAGATGTGGTGTGGGACGTCTAGAAGGAGGCGGGCGGATGCGTTCTGTATTCTTTGCAGCTTTGTTTGGAGTTTATTTGTTATTCCTGCATATAGGGCGTTTCCGTAGTCCAAGCGGCTGCTAACCAAGGTGTGGGTGATGGTTTTCCTGGTTTCAACAGGAATCCACTTGAAGATTTTGCAGAGCAAGCAGAGGGTGTAGTAGCAGGAAGAGGAGATGGCATTGACCTGCCGAGTCATGCTGAGGGTGGAATCCAAGATGAAGCCCAGGTTGCGTGCGTGGGTGGTGGGTGAGGGTGCGGATTCTAGGGAGGTGGGCCACCAGGAGTTGTTCCAAGCTGAGGGGTTGGTGCCAAAGATGAGTATTTCTGTCTTGTCTGTGTTTAACTTGAGGTGGCTTGATTCCATCCAGCTGGCGATGGCGTGAAGTCTATTGTGGAGGTTGTCCTTTGCTGTTGTGGGGTCTTTCGTGAGGGAGATGATCAGCTGGGTGTCGTCTGCGTAGGATACTATGTTGCTGTGGTATGTTTGTGCAATGTTGGCGAGGGGGGCCATGTAGACGGTGAAGAGTGTGAGGCTGAGCGAAGATCCTTGGGGGATGCCACAGGTGATTCCCGAGGCTTCTGATGTGAACGGCGGGAGGCGGACTCTCCTAACAACCATGAACTCCATCCACTCAGGATCTCCCATGGACCCATGCCCACATCACGTCTTCAACAAAGCCGACGCCACCATCGCCCCCAAACTCCGCAAGATCATCAACCTCTCCTTCAACACCGCCACCTTCCAGGACAGTTGGAAGCACGCAGAAATCCAACCCCACCTCAAGAAACCCAAGGCTGACCCCAACGATCTCAAAAACTTCCGACCGATCTCTCTCCTCCCTTTTCCAGCGAAGGTCATCGAGAAGATCGTCAACGCGCAGCTCGCCCACTTCCTAGAAGACAACTCCATCCTAGACCCCTCACAATCTGGATTCAGACGAAACCACAGCACTGAGACCGCACTCCTCGCCGCCACAGATGACATCAGACAACAAATGGACAACGGCGAAACCTCAGCCCTCATCCTCCTCGACCTATCAGCCGCACCCTGCTAACCCGTCTCCACGAAGCCGGCATCCAAGACAAAGCCCTCAACTGGATCTCATCCTTCCTCTCCGACAGAACCCAGAGAGTCCGACTCTCACACTTCCGCTCCAAAGCCACCAACCTCATCTGCGGCGTCCCCCAAGGCTCCTCTCTGAGCCCAACGTTGTTCAATGTCTACATGGCCCCCCTTGCACAACTGGCCCGTCATCACAACCTCAGCATCATCTCCTACGCCGACGACACCCAGCTCGTCCTCTCCCTGACCAAAGATCCGCTCACTGCCAAAACCAACCTCCACGAGGGACTAAAATCCATCGCCGAGTGGATGAACAACAGCCGCCTGAAGCTCAACTCCGACAAAACGGAAGTCCTCATCCTCGGACGCACCCCCTCGGCCTGGAACGACTCCTGGTGGCCCACCGCCCTCGGACCCCCACCCACCCCAGCCAGCCACGCACGAAACCTCGGCTTCGTCCTCGACTCTGCCCTCACCATGTCCAAACAGATCAACGCCCTCTCCTCTTCTTGTTTCAACACCCTCCGCATGCTCCGCAGGATCTTCAAGTGGATTCCAACAGGAACCAGGAAGACGGTAACTCAAGCCCTCGTCAGTAGCAGACTTGACTACGGCAACGCACTCTACACAGGCATCTCAACGAAAGACATCAAAAGACTCCAACGCATACAGAGCGCATCCGCCCGCCTGATCCTCGACATACCCGCCGATGTCACATCTCCCCCCACCTGAAGGACCTACACTGGCTCCCCGTGGATAAAAGGATCACCTTCAAACTCCTCACCCACGCTCACAAGGCTCTACACAACACCGGACCCACCTACCTCAACACCAGACTAAACTTCTACGCCCCCACACGTCAACTCCGCTCTGCCAACCTCGCCCTCGCCATCGTCCCCCGAATCCAGCGCAAGACCTCTGGCGGCAGATCCTTCTCCTTCCTCGCCGCCAAGACCTGGAACTCTCTCCCCCACCTCACTACGCCAGACCCAGGACCTCCTCACCTTCAGGAGACTCCTCAAGACTTGGCTCTTCGAAAGCTAGCAGCTCCCCCCCCCCCCCAACGCCTCGAAACCCTGACGGGTACATAGTGCGCTTTATAAATTCTCTGATTGATTGATTGATTGATTGATTGGGTTCTGCCCGTGAGAAATGATGAGATCCAATCCAGTGCTTTGTTGCGGATTCCAGCGTTGTGGAGGCGTGTGCAGAGAGTCTGATGACATACTGTGTCGAACGCTGCGGAGGGGTCCAGGAGGATGAGTGCTGCTGTTTCTCCATCGTCAAGCATAGTCCCGCTGTCGTCTGCGGCAGCGATGAGTGCGGTCTCGGTGCTGTGGTTTTTGCGGAATCCGGATTGGGAGGTGTCGAGTTCCTTGCTGTCTTCCATGAACCGGGATAGTTGACTGTTTACGATTTTTTTGATGACCTTGGCTGGGAAGGGGAGGAGGGAGATTGGTCAGTAGTTCTTGGGGTCGTCTTCATTAGATGTGGCCTTTGCAAAGCACTAATGTGAACTGAATGATACAGAGACTACACTAGTCATCTCTGGCACATTGTAATGCTAATGTTTTCCATTCCCTTAGAAACTCTTCACTGGTATCTCCTGCTAGCCCAGTTTGGAGCTATTGAGCTTCATCCTATTGCTATTACCCACTGAAGAGTTTCAAACACCACAGAAACTGCAACAGGAGGAATAACTGAGTAGACCTGTCAAACATTTCCAAAAACTGTGTTGCCTGCGTTTTCTTTGGGTGCATGCTTTTCCCTATCTTTCAGGATTGACTGACTCAGCTTCACTCTGTGGAAGACTTTTGCCATCTTGAAAATGCCCTGCCACGTGGCATTTTGGACCTATTTGCAGTAAAATAGTCAGGAATTACGATTTATGTTATATTAGAAGTGAGTAGAGTTGCCCCTGGGCACGTTTACTCCTTCCATTAGGAAGTGTCCAGTAATCACCTCACCCCCTGTTGGTGCCAGATATAAACGTGGCAGCCCAATACACCTGGGCAGAGTACTTTCTGGCCCTGCGGATAAACAGAAGAGGATCTGAACTGCTGTCTGTTACCTAAGAAAAGTCTTGAAGGACTGTACCTCCTCCCCTTTATAACCAGGACAAAGAGGTGGACTCCAATGGCCAGTTGGCGGACTTCCGGTGTGGCTATACAATAAGCTGCAAAATAACTTTTCCTTGGAGCATCCAGCTGACCAGGAGCAATTGGGCCATGCAGGTGGCCTTTGCTACAGTGAGTCCACAGTGCCACACTTGAGGTCCTAGGAGCCTTAGAAGTGACCTACCCTGGGCACTCTGAAAAGTTAGGACTTAAAAGACTAAGGGCGCGATTTACATATTGGCAGTATGTATACTATGTCACAATGGATTATTCATACCTATTTAAATGCAGCCAGACCTTTGGTTTGGCTACAGCAGAGACTACTCTGTTCCTCCATAGCCAAACTTTTACAACAGCCTTTACTCCACAATTTAGTTGGGCAGACAGGTAGTCAGCTTCTACTGTTTTTTTACCGCCTGGTAAAATCTGGTGGTAAAGAGCAGTGGTAAAGAACAGTAAAGCAATATGATCATGAGAGAAGCCTCCCATGGCGAGGGGAGCATTGCTTTTTTTTATTTTCAAATAGGCTGACTTAAGCCTTGAGCTGAAGCTTTCAGTTTTGGCACCAAAAGCTCCAAGAATAATGAAGATGTATTTTGTGGCTGCCATGGTTCTTTCACTGCTGGGAAGAATTCATAATCTTGTCATGGTCCCAAATCCTACATTTGGATTTCCTTATTTTACAATACGTACTGCCATCTTTAACCAAAAAGAAATCCTAGACCCAACTTGACCTACCATTTTTATCGATGAGCTAATTTCTTACATCCTAGAAATCCCACAGTCCTACCTGATGCCTATCCTTTCTGACCCACTGTGCTCTTGATGAATATGGTCCTAGCAGAAGTAATGCACAACCTTATGTCAGTTTTTTGCAAGGCACTTCCTAGATGAGGCTTAATACCCTTCAGACTATTTACCTCTCCAACGTCATAGGCACCAAAGTGACTCCCACCTCCACCTCAGATATGCAGTCACTCATGATGTCTTCAGGCTTTAGACTCATTGGCCTGTTTTTGTATTTCTTTGGCACAGGAATCAAAGCAATAAAGCATGCAATAAGAATGGCATGTCATCTGCATATCCCAATGCATCTAACAGCAGAGTTTAATGCCCAATATATAACTGCTGCTCCAATCCCCTTGCCTGGTGTCTTTTTAACAAAAGTTACTACTCCATTTTGCCAATCGAGAGCTGTTCTCATGCCCTTCCTCCCCACTTTCAAGACAGGCGCCTCCATCAACCCATGGAGATGCCATGTCATGTTATGATAAGTTGTTTTAATGTTTGTTGTGTTGTGTTGTGTTATGTTGTGTTATGTTATGTTGTTGTGTTATGTTGTAAAAGTTTTAGATAGAGGGCTCTGGCACGTAAAGTTTTCTTGGCATGAGGAAGGATGAATAAGACAACAGAGTTAAAAACTGAAAAGATGCATTTTAAGCTTCTTCCTAAAGCTAAGTTAAAGCTCATTGTTCTACTTTTAATGTGAAGGGCATTCTACAAGAAAGGAGTAAGATAGCAGGAAGTCTTCTCACGTGAGTTAGCTTTATAAATGCAGGAGTCTACCAGTAGCAAAGGATGTGCAGAATACAGTCTCCAGGTTGAAATATATGGGTGAGTTTGTTTAGAAATGAAGGTGGTGCATTGAAAATTAACCAACGGTGAACCAAACAGGTTTGAAGGTAATTTTAGGCTGGATAGGAAGCCAATGTAATTGCCGGACTTTTGCTGTTCTTCAGTGACTTGGGGGTTGTGTGAAAACTCATACTGTGTGACTTTGTACACATCTTTAACTTTTATGCCTAGATATGCAGCACTGCAATAATTGAGATTAAAGGCAAACAATTGAGAAACAATAGATTGTAAGAAAATGCAGGATTGTTTTCAATGAACACATGTGGAAAGTGCACGCAGAAGTGGCTGTTACTACTTGAGTGAGCATGGGAAACTATGAGTCAGTTTTTACTCTTGGGCTCTTTTCAGTGGCAAGTGGGGAGAGGCAGAGGCTTGCTCCATTGGCCAAAGCAGCGGTTCTCAGTGGTCGGCACTGCTAGCAAATATCTAGACCATAGTATTTTCTAACTACCAGTAAACGTTTGTGCAGTAGAAGGAAAATCTGAGCCAGAGTAGTTGTTGAGTGTCATCACAAATTAAAAAAACTGGAGGCCATTAGACCTGACATAGAGATTACCTATATAGCCTGAATGTTTGAGGAACATCACTGCAGATGTAAAAAATGGAAGACGTACAATAACCTCTTTCAGTGAAGCCATAACCACACTGAGCCACCTACCTGAATTTTTGCAGTCTCACATAGCGCAAACTCGGCCCATCGATATTGGAGCAATTTACATGAGCACCAGTTACATTACACAAGGACACATTCATTTTTGTAGGCACAGGACGATTATGTTAAGCAATTTGCACAAAATCACAGCATTGCTGAGCCAACAGCGAGACTTTAATCTGGTTTTGCAGTTCCAAAGTCAACAGCTCTGGCCGGTAGTACGCCACATGTTGGAACAGAGCATGATGATCTCCAGCTTCTGCTGAAAGATTTGGTAACATCAGGGTACATATAGTTTCAGAGTCAGCAGCTGGGTGAAAAAAATTTTTTTTTATAAACAATTTTTTATTGTTTTCAAGAAAATATAGCATCAAACATTTAGTACAGGCAGAACCAGACAATTCAGTATTATGCATTTTGTCGCTCGTATGTGTAGCTTCTCGGGGAGAGTGTGTGTGTTACTCTGACCCAGCACGGTGGGGAGGAGACCATTCCAGTCCGGTCTATGGGTGAAAATGATTAATCACTGTCTCAGTACACCACCTAGGGTGGGACCCAACCTGTATCCCAGCAAGGGTTTTGTTTTTTCATAAATAGGAGCATAGCGCGGTAGCCACATGATTTTCCTTTGATGAGTCAGCAATTGGAAGGAGAGTGTTAGGTCAACATCACAGCAAGATCAAGATTTGCTTTCTTATTTGAAAGGTACCACCTTCTCTTTAAGACTGTCACGCACCACACTGGTTGAACATTTCTTTTTCTTGCTTTTTGCCATAGACATTTTATGCGAGTGAATATTGGTAAGTGTCTTTAATCATTTTGGTAGACTATCAGACAGTTTTGGTAATTATATTTCTTGGAGCAATCAGTGCTTTTCTCTGCTATACTGGTTAGCAACATTTCTAATTCACAGGGAAATGTTGGATCTGGATTTGAGTTGGTTTTGACTTTAGAGGCAAGACAGGCTAGAGTTGAGAAATTGCAATTACAGAAGGCAGACTGCCTTTTACAAGTATCAGTGGTCAGAAGGGGTAGAGGCAGAGGAGCAGTTAAAGAAACAGGAGGGACATTCCTCCTGTTTATAGACAGGTGCCATGAAGGACATGATGGTGTGTAGTAATGACATTAGTGAGAATACCAAATTGAATCAGGAAGTGGTCAGCGAAGGAGCAGATAAAACAGAAAGATTAAAGGAAGACTGAATTGGGGCAAAAGTCAAACCAATTTTGTAACTGGCTTCGAAAACAGGACTAGTTACGTATTAAGTGAGATTGCAAGTAGGCAAATGAGGAAGCAAGTCATTAGTAGAAGAAGGCTCATAGACAAACTTTAGCATAGATCTCTGAACACCCTTCTAGGGCGTCCCTTTATTTCGGCTTATCCCTGCAATTCAAAACTCAAACTAAATGACCTGACCCTTTGAACCAGGAGAAAATAAGGACCAGCACAGTCGTCTGTTTACATAAACTGGCAAATACCCTGGCAAAGTTGTATGCCTAAACGGTCACTGGGTTAATCTGGAGCGTGGGATTTGATTCTATGCTTGAGATATGTCTTGACTAGCCTCACTACTTACAAATCCTCAACTTCTCCAAATGCAGCCATTGACATTTGATCCATTAGCATTTGAACAGGAAAGGTGGCACAGCTCATGATGGGGCTGCTATTGCTCACTGTCTGTGGAGCATACTTAAAGGGATTGAGTAGCTGTACTGTTTGCTTCATGAGCCCCAATTGCCGCAAAAACCTCAGTTTTGCACTACATATCTATGAACTGTTTTGTAATGCTTAAAGAAGCTCTGAAGCTATAAAGATTGGAGTTTGACGGGTGGGGGGGCATATTAGCTTATACATCCCCATAAATAAATATCAGCGTCTAAAGGAATGGCTGCAGTATCTAAATAAATGGTCAACAGTTCCAAAACCCATTTTTGGTCTGCACTATAAAGTTAGGGTAATGTGCAAAACAAGGCACAGAAATTACTTGCGACCTTCCAGAGCGTGCAAAAGGTACTGCCTTACCAGAGGCAGTAGTGTCGACAAACTGAATAGTGTGAGCCAACATCAAGTACACAGCCCTGTGGGATGCCTCCAAGCTGAAGCTAGCAGTGGTAGCATGCTTACAGATACTCTGAATGGCCGGCTGTGAGGCAATGCCCTAAAGGCAAGACTCCTGAAATGTTCCGAAGTCGCAGTAACATCCACCCACTGCTCCACGTGTCCCTGGTCAGGTAAATAGTGTGAACTGCTAACTCCTTCATTGCATCTTCATAAAACTATAACATTGTTCTATGAAGCTCTGGCACACCCTAATTCTGTAAGTGTAGCTTGGTACCTGATATTTTGAACAAATTGTCTCCACAAATTCACAGAACTCTTCTTCTTCAATCAAGTCACACTGTGTTTTCGGCTTGCATGAGATGGTCATTAGATGGTTTCAGGGAAACTTGACATCCCTTGATGAGAAGTGCCTTGATACTCGTGTTCCTTTGACTGAAACTAAAATTGATTGTTCTGAATGTCATAACCCTTAGAGTTGGCAACCAAACGACACACCTTGATGACTGTATGAGAACAAGTGGTGACTTTAAAGGGCTTTGCAACCTCCAGGCCACCTGACAAAAATCCTGTGCATTACCTGCCCAGTCCCACACCCAGGAGATCATGCAAGGTCTCGAAGTCAACCAACTCCGAAGGAAACCCTCCTTCTTCTAGAACTTGGGCATCCAGGTCCTTCAAGATCCACGGGCGTCATAGAAGCAAATATTGAATGGGAAATTCTGTCACTCAGGGGAAGCATAGAAATCTGGAATACACTACCATTGGGGGTGCTAGGCAGAATTGCTGTCACGAAGATAGTGGTCATCCCCAGTATATTCTGCTACTATGCTATCCTCCCTTTATAAATCCCCTCACACACTTCCGGGAGCTTATCTCCTTAGTGACTTCATTAGTTTGGAATAATGGAAGACACAGAGGGGGTCATTCTGACCTCGGCAGTAAAAGGCGCTTACCGCCGGTCAGAAGCCCGCCATAACACCGCCGCGGTCGCGGTAAACCGCCACGGTCATTCTGACCCGCAACTGGCAAACCGCCAAAAATCCGACATCCACAAAAGTCCGCCACACCAACGGGCAGCGAAAAAACTGGCGATGACCAAACCTCCACCGTCACGCCAACAGAAATACGCCCATGCCATTCCGACCCACGAATCCACGCGGCGGTCTTTCAACCGCGGTATTCCATTGGCGGTACACACCGCCGCGGTCAAAATACACACACCTTTACAAAACACAACCACATTGGTCAATTCAAAATACACACACCTGAGACACATACACACAACACTCCCACACACCCAATACAATATAAAACACACACCCACATCACCCACAAACCCCTACGACCAAAAAATCTGACAGAAGGCCAGAGAGAGACAGCACAGAATAGAGAACACCATCACACAGAGGCACACTACACCATCACCCACACAATATCCACGCACAAAACACCACACACCACCACACTCACCACACTCATCAACACATACACCACCCCACACCTCATCCACACCACCCCATGGCACCCCAAAGACACCCCAGGTTTTCAGACGCAGAACTCAGGGTCATGGTGGAGGAAATAGTTTGGGTAGAGCCCCAGCTCTTCGGGACACAGGTGCAGCACACCACCACTGCCAGGAAGATGGAGCTATGGCAAAGAATAGTGGACAGGGTCAACGCTGTGGGACAGCATCCACGAAATCGGGACGACATCAGGAAGCGGTGGAACGACCTACGGGGGAAGGTGCGTTCCATGGTATCAAGGCACAACATTGCGGTGCAGAAGACTGGCGGCGGACCCCCACCTACTCCCCCAGAATTTACAGCATGGGAGGAGCAAGTCTTGAACATCCTGCATCCTGAGGGCCTCGCAGGAGTAGCTGGAAGAATGGACTCTGGTAAGTCTCATCTTCACTACTTCATCCCCCCCACCCCACCTGCATGCCAAATCATACCCCCACCCTCACCCCCACCCCCATCACACCAACTCCTTGCAAATGGCTCACCATCACAACCCACCCATCCCAACACCTAGCCCTGCATGCGTCCACAAAGCATGGACACCCATCACCTAAGCATGCCCACTGCACATACCCATCTCCCCCACAAGCCACCGTCACAACAGCCCCCACAAGGGAATGCCAGCACTGGGGTACACGGGCACCCACCCATTGCACGATATGGCACACACAGAAGCAATAACCATACTCTTATACCCCTGCAGGACCCGATCGCCACCACACCGCCCAGGAGGGTCCAGAAATGTCCATCCCACCCCCAGAAGAGGCCCCCAGTGATGACAGCAGCTCTGTCTCCCTGGACCCAGATGACCAGCCCGGCCCATCGGGGACCTCGGGACAGTCGGTTCCCCTCACACAGCCACAGGCCACAGCAGACCTAACCCCCTCTGGGAACACCAGCACAGCTCCCACCCAGCGGGACCATGCCTCTGTCTCCAGGACACGTCAATCAGCGGTGTGTCCACCACTACAGGGCACCCAGGTTAACCCACCACCCCAACAACAACAGGGACCTGGGGGCAGTGGTAGTGGGCACACGGTCAAGGGGACGGAGGCACAGGAACACAGGGAAACTGGGAGGGCTGCTGTGCGACAGGGGGGGGACAGGCCTAGGGAACCCACTCTCCACGAGGCCCTCTCCTCCATCATGGGAGCATACCACCACTCCCAGAAGACGATGGCTACGGTACTGGCCAGGTTCCAGGAGATCCAGGTACTGCAGGAGGAACAGTTTATGGGGTTCAGGGAAGAACTCCGAAGCATTAGTTCCGCAATGGGGACCATCGTCGTGGCTCTCAACCAGATTGTCACCACATTGCGGGACCATGTGGCACCACAAAGGGCCCCTGTCACTAGCATGGACCAGGAACAGGCTACCACCTCTGCCGGTGCTAGTGGACAGGAGGCCCCGACACAACAACAGGCCACCAGAACCCCACCCCCTGCAGAAGGAGAACCACCCTGCAAGCGGGGCCTGAGATCTAGGAAGAAGACAGAGTAGGATGCCAAGACCCCCGCCAGCAAAGGATACCCCCTGATGTCATCCCACTGTCCCACATTGTCACCCTGTCCAACCTTAAACTGCCCCGGCTCCATCCTTCCACAGGCATATGGACAATGCACCTGTGAGACTGAAAATCTGGACTCTGCCATGGACATTCCTCCACCATCACCCATCACCGATTTTCAACCATGTCCCTAAATTGAGCACTTTAATAAAATCACTTATTGCACAAAAATAATCTGGAGTCTGCCTGTATTTTGAACAAATGTATTAGACATAACCGTGCCAAAATGTCCAGTTACATTGTGATGACAACATACCACTGTCACACAGCTGTAGTCCATGGGGAAACAAAGCCGAGGTCACGCAGTGGGGCCCACATCTTTGAAATTGGAAGGGAAAGTCACAACTCAGTTAACATACACTGGGGGGAAACTCAGACAGTAGAGAGGCAGGAGACTGTAAGTAAATGTAAAATGCCGGTGTTGATTCTTACCTGTGTGTTATTGAAAATACTGTTGTATCACTGTGTCCCTGTTGTCTGTGTCGTCCTCATCGTCTTCCTCCTCTTCACTCTCCACAGGCTCCACAGCTGCCACAACACCACCATCTGGACCATCCTCCTGCAGGAAAGGCACCTGGCGTCGCAAAGCCAGGTTGTGAAGCATACAGCAGGCCACGATGTTCTGGCACACCTTCTTTGGTGAGTACATTAGGGACCCACCTGTCATATGCAGGCACCTAAACCTGGCCTTCAGGAGGCCGAAGGTCCGCTCGATCACCATCCTAGTACGCCCATGGGCCTCATTGTACCATTCCTCTGCCCTTGTCCTGGGATTCCTCACTGGGGTCAGTAGCCATGACAGGTTGGGGTAACCAGAGTCACCAATTAGCCACACACGGTGTCTCTGAAGTAGTTCCATCACGTAAGGGATGCTGCTATTTCGCATGATGTACGCGTCATGCACTGACCCAGGGAACTTGGCATTTACATGGGAGATGTACTGGTCAGCCAAACAGACCACCTGGACATTCATCGAATGATAACTTTTTCTGTTCCTGTACACCTGTTCACTTTCTCTGGGGGGTACCAAAGCCACATGGGTCCCATCAATGGCACCAATGATGTTGGGAATATGTCCAAGGGCATAGAAATCACCCTTCACTGTAGCCAAATCGCCCACCTCAGGGAAAACAATGTAGCTCCGCATGTGTTTCATCAGGGCAGACAACACTCTGGACAACACCTTTGAAAACATAGGCTGAGACATCCCTGATGACATGGCCACTGTTGATTGAAATGACCCACTTGCCAAAAAATGGAGTACTGACAGAACCTGCACTAGAGGGGGAATCCCTGTGGGTTGGCGGATGGGTGACATCAGGACTGGCTCCAGCTTGGGCACACAGTTCCTGTATAGTGGCTCGGTCAAGCCTGTATGTCAATATGACATGTCTTTCTTCCATTGCGACAGGCCACCAGCGGTCTGTACACTGGAACATTCCTCCATCTCCTCGCAAGTCCCAGCGGACGGTGCCTAGGAAGGACAACAGCGAGCATAGAGTCAATCAACCCACAGGTACGTTCCCACAGCTTGCACAGTACACGATTCTCTATGCATTGAATGGCTTGTATGAGTGGCGATGCAAGGCCTAGGCATGTGTGACGCAGTAGAATTTAAGCCATGTGGGCCCTTGAAATGGCGGCTGCCTGACCTGTGAAGTGTGACAATGGGATGTGAGGTCAATGCGCTGGCGTGGCACACCGTGGCGGTAGGCGGTCGAAGACCGCGGTGCAAAGCCGCATTGGTTAACATTGAACCCTATGGGTTTCAGGAGCCAATGACGATTTTCTATCAGCTTAATCACTCGAGACCTGATCATCCACAGGAGAGGACCTATACTGCAAGTGCTGCTGTGACCTCGGTCTGGAAGAGACAATGGCTGCTGCGACTGGGGAAAGGGCCCCTGCCTTCACTTCTGAAGAATTGGAAAACTCATGGATGGGGTCCTCCCCCAGTATGCGCTACTCTACGGTCCCCCAGACCAACAGGTAACACTGGGACCATGCTTTATGGCCAGTGCCTGGGTTGAGTGGGGTGAATGAACGATGGTGGGGAGGGGAGCGATTGAGGCATGCATCAAACGACAGATGAGAGCATGTGCCACATGGCAAGGGTGGGGATGGGGGGCCACTCACATCGAGCATGCAGAAGGTGATGATATTTTATTTTCTCCCCCTGTACATGTCACATAGGTCAGCGCCCATCAGAAAATCGACATTTGGCGTGCCATCGCCAAGGACGTCCGGACCCTGGGGGTCCACAACAGACGGGGCACACACTGCCGCAAGAGGTGGGAGGACATCCGCCGCGGGAGCAGGAAGACCGCGGAGGCTCTGCTGGGGATGGCCTCCCAACGTAGGTGGGGTGCCACTCGTCAATTGACCCCCCCAAATGTCTCGGATCCTGGCGGTGGCCTACCCAGATTTGGATTGGCGCGTGAGGACATCACAGCAGACACTAGGGGGTGAGTACCAGCACATTCTGCTATCTTAGCTATCTTAGCGCGCAGTGGAGGTGTCTGGGTGGGGGAGGAGGGCTGTGGGTATCCTTAGGCCAGATCGATTTCTGTAGGCTAGGCCCCTCCGTAAGGCATGGCCCTGTGCCCCCGCCCCCCACCGCTGTAGGGTGCCAAGTACAGCTATCCATGGCCCTGTGTCACCTATGTGTGCAGTTGTCGTCCATAGGCTTGTAGGCCAAGTCCCAATGATTGAGTAGTGTACCCCAAGTGCGCGGCGTAGTGCAGGGGGCTTCTGTGTCTGTCCTCTCCGCCAACTGTGTTGCCAATGCATGCACTCAACATGTCTTTATTTCCCCCCCCCCCCTTTTTTGTTGGTCTTCCTGTTCATGTGTGCATTAGCATCATCAGGCGGAGGAGAAGTGGCATCGGAGCACGAGGGAGCTGCATCTCACATGGCCCTGGAGGGCCATGCAACCGACTCGGAGTTCACCAGTGAGACGGAGGGCGAGGGGAGCTCCACAACGGGGACACGTGGAGACATCAGCGACACATACACGTCCTTGGAAGGGAGCTCCCTTGTGGTGGCGGCAACATCCGTGCCCACCGCAACAACAGGTACAGCCGCCACCCAGCGCACCAGCTCTGCCCTCCCAGCAGCCCCTCAGCGTTCGCCCCGTGCCCGCTCGCACAAGAAGGCGGGCATCTCCTTCGCCCCAGGCACCTCAGGCCCTGCCCCAGTTACCCCTGCTGCCCTCAGTGAAGAGGTCATTGACCTCCTCAGGAGGCTCATTGTTGGGCAGTCTACCCTTTTGAATGCCATCCAGGTGGTAGAAAGGGAGGTGCCCCGGAGCAATGCATACCTGGAGGGCATTCATTCGGGTCAGGCTGCCCATCAGCGATCGTTCAACGCTCTTGTCCCTGTCTCCTGCCTCCCTCCTCCAACTTCCTCCACCCGTCCCACTCCCCTGTTCCTCTGCCTATCCCAGACACACCTACAGACCAGCCTGCACACACCTCAACACCCAAGGGCAGCTCATCCAGACATAAGCACCACACATCACACAAGCATTCACACAAGCAACAGCCACATGCAGACATACCAACAGCCACTGCCTCCTCTGTGTCCCCCTCCTCCTCGTCTCCCTCCTCCCTCCCTGTGACGTCTCCACTCACACTTGCATGCACAACATCATCAGCCACTACGTCCATCACCAGCACACCCACCAGAACACTCCACACACGTGCAGTCACCACCCCCACTGCCATTTACACGTCCCCTGTGTCCTCTCCCAGTGTGTCTGTCACCCCCTCTTCCAAATCACACAAACGCAGGCAGCCACCCACCCAACAGCCATCCACCTCACGACAGCCTACGTCACAAGCACCTGCACCCAAAGACACCACACTTGACTCTCCTACAACCACATCCTCTTCCTCCACTCCCATACCCACTGCACCTACCCTTCCCACTGCTCCTAAAAAGTTTTTCCTGTCCAAAATTAAACTCTTTCCATCACCTGACCCACCCCCTCCATCTCGTAAGAGTCCAATCAGCACCTCAGCCACCACAACCCCTGGACCTACAAGGACCATAGTCCATGGATATTGGAGTCCACCACCTTCAAGGGCAGCTACATCGGCCAGCAGTAAAGGGACAGTCAGCCCACCCCCTGGGAAAAAATCCAAGAAAGGCAAGGGCCGGCGCGAGAGGCCAGAGACGGCAGCCTCCAAAGGCACTACCCTGGCACCGTCAGGAAGTGGGGTGCCACCTGGCACATCTACAAAGGGAGGCAAGGGCCACAGAGAATCACGGAAGGATGGCAAGGGCAGCACGGCCGACAAGTCCGGCAGCAGGCGAGCTGCCCAGGAGGGCCCCACCTGCCCCATTCCGGGTGTGAAGGAGGACACCCACGGGCCTGGGACTCCCGCACAGGAGGGCCCCGCAAGCGAGAAGTCGGATGGCGAGTGAACTCCATACATTGGCCGGATATGGTGCCCTGGAGACACATCTCAAGCACCGCTGAACAGGGCCCTTCAAGACAAGCACCGCTGAACAGGGCCCTTCAAGACAAGGACCTCTGAACAGGGCCCTTCAAGACAAGGACCGCTGAACAGGGCCCTTCAAGACCAGAACCAATGAACAGGGCCCTTCAAGACAAGCACCGCTGAACAGGGCCCTTCAAGACAAGGACCGCTGAACAGGGCCTTTCAAGACAAGGACCGCTGAACAGGGCCCTTCAAGACAAGAACCGCTGAACAGGGCCCTTCAAGACAAGCACCGCTGAACAGGGCCCTTCAAGACAAGCACCGCTGAACAGGGCCCTTCAAGACAAGAACCGCTGAACAGGGCCCTTCAAGACAAGCACCGCTGAACAGGGCCCTTCAAGACAAGCACCGCTGAACAGGGCCCTTCAAGACAAGAACCGCTGAACAGGGCCCTTCAAGACAAGAACCGCTGTAGAGGGCCCTTCAAGACAAGCACCGCTGAACAGGGCCCTTCAAGACAAGCACCGCTGAACAGGGCCCTTCAAGACAAGGACCGCTGAACAGGGCCCTTCAAGACAAGGACCGCTGAACAGGGCCCTTCAAGACAAGCACCGCTGAACAGGGCCCTTCAAGACAAGAACCGCTGAACAGGGCCCTTCAAGACAAGAACCGCTGAACAGGGCCCTTCAAGACAAGCACCGCTGAACAGGGCCCTTCAAGACAAGAACCGCTGAACAGGGCCCTTCAAGACAAGAACCGCTGAACAGGGCCCTTCAAGACAAGCACCGCTGAACAGGGTTCTTCAAGACAAGCACCGCTGAACAGGGCTCTTCAAGACAAGCACCGCTGAACAGGGCCCTTCAAGACAAGCACCGCTGAACAGGGCCCTTCAAGACAAGAACCGCTGAACAGGGCCCTTCAAGACAAGAACCGCTGAACAGGGCCCTTCAAGACAAGAACCGCTCCGCTGGGCACCGCCGTCTCTGCACCGCTCCGCTGGGCCCTTCATCTCAAGCACCGCTCCGCTGGGCCCTTCATCTAAAGCACCGCTCCGCTGGGCACCGCCGTCTCTGCACTGCTCCGCTGGGCCCTTCCTCTCAAGCACCGCTCCGCTGGGCCCTTCATCTCAAGCACCGCTCCGCTGGGCCCTTCATCTCAAGCACCGCTCCGCTGGGCCCTTCAAGTCAAGCACCGCTCCGCTGGGCCCTTCATCTCAAGTACCGCTCCGCTGGGCCCTTCATCTTAAGCACCGCTCCGCTGGGCCCTTCATCTCAAGCACCGCTCCGCTGGGCCCTTCCTCTCAAGCACCGCTCCGCTGGGCCCTTCATCTCAAGCACCGCTCCGCTGGGCCCTTCATCTCAAGCACCGCTCCGCTGGGCCCTTCATCTCAAGCACCGCTCCGCTGGGCACCGCCGTCTCTGCACCGCTCCGCTGGGCCCTTCCTCTCAAGCACCGCTCCGCCGGGCCCTTCATCACAAGCACCGCTCCGCTGGGCCCTTCATCTCAAGCACCGCTCCACTGGGCCCTTCATCTCAAGCACCGCTCCGCTGGGCCCTTCATCTCAAGCACCGCTCCGCTGGGCCCTTCAAGTCAAGCACCACTCCGCTGGGCCCTTCCTCTCAAGCACCGCTCCGCTGGGCCCTTCATCTCAAGCACCGCTCCGCTGGGCCCTTCCTCTCAAGCACCGCTCCGCTGGGCCCTTCATCTCAAGCACCGCTCCGCTGGGCACCGCCGTCTCTGCACCGCTCCGCTGGGCCCTTCATCTCAAGCACCGCTCCGCTGGGCACCGCCGTCTCAAGCACCGCTCCGCTGGGCCCTTCAAGTCAAGCACCGCTGGCCCATTGGCAGAAGGGGCAGGCCCGGATCTGTGTCGGGCAGGGCTGCACGATGCACTCTGGGCACCATGCCTCCTCCAGTACCAGTGGAGTCTGTAATCCACTTGAGAGACTTTGGCTTTGCACTCCCCAGGATGGTACAGTGGGCAACCCACCCACTGTAGAGACTTGAGAGACTGTGGCTTTGCACTCCCCAGGATGGCACAGTGGGCAAGCCACCCACTGTAGAGACTTGAGAGACTGTGGCTTTGCACTCCCCAGGATGGCACAGTGGGCAAACCACCCACTGTAGAGACTTGAGAGACTGTGGCTTTGCACTCCCCAGGATGGCACAGTGGGCAAACCACCCACTGTAGAGACTTGAGAGACTGTGGATTTGCACTCCCCAGGATGGCACAGTGGGCAAACCACCCACTGTAGAGACTTGAGAGACTGTGGCTTTTCACTCCCCAGGATGGCACAGTGGCCATGGAGGCCCCTCGTGGATCTGGCATCGTGGACTCATGTGGCTGAGGTGCCTCCCCTTCCCATCCCCCTGAGGTGCCTGTAGTTTTTCTATCTGATGCCCCTGCAGTGTTCTCTCCAATGGATTTGGGTCTCCTGTGTGGGCTTTGCCCATGTGTTGAGGCCCATTGGCCTACGTACAATGACTGAAAGCCAATTTGGACTGGACATTTTACATATGTGTATATAGTTATAGGTGTTGGAAATAATTTTTTACTTAGCCTAACAATATATTTAAATTTCATGATCATTTTATTTTGTCTTGGCATTCTTCCGGGGGGTTTGCGGGGTGTCACTCTGAGTTGTTGCTCTGCATTGATGTGTAGGTAGTTGTGGGTAAGGGTGGGTGTGTCGCGTATGTGTGTGCCCGTAATCTTTTCTCCTCCCCCCTCCCCTGTGTCGTAGGTGCAGTACTCACCGTTGTCTTCTGCGCCGGCGTTCGTGCTCCTGGTAGAGGAGCAGGTAGACAATGGCTGGTAGGATGTGTAGTTCTGGTTCCATGCTGTCCAGATTCCTCGTGGAGTGTGTAGAGGTGAGCGTTTTCCCGTTAGTAGTCTGTTTCCGCCGTGTTTTTATCGGCGGGGCTCCCGCCCCGGAAAAGGTGGCGGATTGGTGAGTTGTGATAGGGTGGGCGGTACATTGTCTCCCGCCTGTCTGTTGGCGATGCCCGCGGCGCTGTTTGTTTGTCCCGCCGTGGTGGTCGGAGTGTTAAAGTGGCGGTCTCTGTTGGCGGTTTCCGCCAGGGTCGGAATTCCATTTTTTTGACCGCCTGCCTGTTGGCGGGTTGGCCGCCGCTTTAACACCGACCGCCAGGGTTGGAATGACCCCCAGAGTCCCTTTGTCGACTCTTCAGCTCCCCCCACACAAGGGAGGTCTGTCGGTCCTCAGTTGTTTCTATCACCATACTGCCGCTAAAGAACAGTGGGCTACCCGGTGCCTGGTGTTGGTCTCACAAGAGGAAACCAGGTGCGTATGGCTCAACCAGTAAACAAAGGTCTATCTCCAACTTTTCTAAACACAGTCGGCTAGCAGACAGAGAGACCTCCTGGCATGGTATGTGGCAGAGTTGGAGCACAGGGCACAAAGAACACAGCACCTATCAGATAAACCTCCCACAGTTGCCACTACAGGTGCGTCTGGGAGGTCAGCATATAGAGTTGCAAATTGGGGACGCTGTGGCCTGGCAACTGTAGGTGACCTATCCAACAATGCCCACTTAACGTCCTATGAGGAGGTAATGATCAAATATGTCCTTCCTCGGCCTCTTCCTGGCATATGGCAGACTGAGGGGCACAATTCATGGCAGCACTCTCTGAGCCCCTCAAGAGCTCAACACTGTCCATGCTACTTATGCTAGAAGCTTCATGGTGAGCAGTCACCCTCCTGTATAGGGTGCTACATGAAGACCTTGACAGCAACCTACAGACCTGAAGGAATAAATGGTCCCAGGATAAAGGTCAGGACGTCACTGACAGAAAATAGGCCATAGCGCTAGACTACACCGCTCACATCTCTAGAAACCTGCTACTCCAACTGCAGCAATTTAACTTCTTACACAGAGCCTACTTTACTGCACAGAGATTGGGGCTAATCTAATTCCAGTCCCCCTTAATTTGCCCTAGATGCAGCTCTGACAAAGATGGATTCCCCCACATGGGCTGGTCTTGTTCCACAGTGCACTCATTCCATGTCCCTCTTGCCCTCCACTCTACAACACTCTATTCCACCCTACGACATCCTACGACACTCTATTCAACTTTACTACACAATATACCACCTCCACTCTGCGCCCCTCCACAACACACCACATGATTCTACTCTAGAACTCTCTTTGCTGCACTAATACATTCTATTCCACTCTACTTCACTCTATTGTATGCCACTCCACTCTACGCTACACTACTTTCCTCCACTCCACTCTATACCACTCTACAACACTCGACTCCACTCTATGCCACTCCACTCTGCACCACTTTACTCCACTAAATGACACTCTACTTTATGACACTCCAATCTATCCCACTCCACTTCACAATACTCTATGTCACACCACTCTACTCTACCTGACTCAAGACCACTATACTCCTCCCTACAACACTCTACACCACTCCACTCTGCGCCACTCTACCACACTCTATGCCACTCCACTCTACAACACTTTACTCCACTCTACAACACTCCTCTCTATGACACTTTACTCTACCCCACTCTATAGCACTCCACTGTACTCTACTGTACAACACTTTACTCCACACTAACACACTTTACCCACTCTACACTGTGCCACTCTAAGTCCCTATAATCTACGCCCCTCATCCCACTCCATTCTACCTCACTCCACTCCACTCCACACCACTCCACTCTATGACACTTTACTCCCTTTTATGTCACTCCATATCACTCTATGCCACTTAAACCTAGGCCACTATACACCACTCACTCTGACACTCCACTCTATTCCACAACAGTCCACTCTCTGATACTCCACTGTACAACAATTTACTCCAGTCTATGCCTGTCCACTATACACCCCCTCTGCTCTATGTCACCCCACTCTGCTACACTCCATTCCACCCTATGACACTCTATTCAACTTTACTACACAGTATGCCAATGCCACTTTACGCCTCTCCACAACACTTCACATGACTCTACTCTAGAACACTCTACACTGCTCTACTACACTCTCTTCCACTCTACTTCACTCTATTTGATGCCACTCCACTCTATGATACATTATTTTCCTCTACTCCACTCAGTTCCACTCTATGCCACTTTACTCCACTAAACAACACTCTACTTTATGACATGCCACTCTATCCCACTCCACCCCACAACACTCTATGCCACTCCATTTTACTCTACTTGACTCAAGGCCACTCTACACCTCCCTACAACACTCTACACCACTCCACTCTGTGCCACTCTACCACACTCTATGCCACTCCACTCTACAACACTCCACAACACTTTACTCCACTCTACAACACCCCTCTTTATGACACTCTACTTTAGTGCGCTATATTGCATTCCACTGTACTCTACTCTACAACACTCTCCTCCTCATTAAGACACTTTACTCTACTCTACACTATGCCACTCTATGCCCATACAATCTACGTCTCTCATATCACACTATTCTATGTCACTCCACTCTGTGACACTTCACTCCCCTCTATGTCACTCCATGTCACTCTATGCCACTTAAACCTAGGCCAATATGAGCCACTCGCTCTGACACTCCACTCCATTCTACTACAGTTCACTCTATGACACTCCACAGTACAACACTTTACTCCAGTCTGCTCCTGACCACTATACATACCCTCTGCTCTATGCCACTCCACTCTACAACACTCTATTCCAACCTACGACAATCTAAGACCCTCCACTCTATGACCCAACATGCCACTCTACAACACTCTATGCCTAACTATGATACTTAACTTTATGCTACTCTTCTACACTCTATCCCAATCTACTCTATGCCACTCTACGCTCCTCCATGACACTCCATGCCAATACACTCTATGCTACAACAAACAACACTCTATGCCACTCCACTCTATGCCCCTCCACAACACTCCACAACACTCCACATCACTCTACTCTGTGCCACTCTGCGACACTCTGTGCTGCTCTTCTTCACGCTATGCCACTCTGCTTCACTCTACTCTATGCCACTCCACTCTAAACCACTCTACTCTACTCCAATCCACTCCACTCTACTCCACGACACTCTATTCAACTCTACAACACTCTATGCCACTCCACTCTACTATGCTGCACAACACTTTACTCCACTCTTTGACACTCCACTCTATGGCACTCAACTGTACTCCACTCTACAACACCTTACTCCTCCCTAAGACACTTTACTCACCTCTACACTACACCATTCTATGCCCTCCACTCTATGTCACTCCATTCTATATCACTCTACTCCACTCCACGCCATTCGACTCATTGGCACTCCACTCCACCATATGCAACACTAGAACACTCTAAGCCACTTAACTCCAGGGCACTTTATGCCACTCCAATTTGACACTCTACTCCCCTCTACAACACTCAACTCTATGACACTTCACTGTGCAACACTTTATTCCACTCTACACCTGTCTACTATATGCTCTTTTGCTCTGCAACACTCCACTCTATGACACTCAATTCCACCCTGCAACACTCTTAGCACCTTCACTGTATGACCCTTCATTTTATGACCCTCCACCCTATGACCCAACATGCCACTCTACAACATTCCACACCACTCTACGCTACTCAACTCTATGCCACTCTACTGTACTCTTCCCCACCATACTCCACTCCACGACACTTCACGCCACTCTACGGCAGTCTGCCTCCTCCACTCTGCCACTCTACTCACTCTACTATACTCTACTCTATGACACTAAATGCCTCTCCACTCTATGGCCCTCCACTCTACGACACTCCACGCCAATCCACCCTACTACACAACAAACAACAGTGTATGCCACTCCACTCCACGCCACTCTACTCTACTCTATGACATTTTACTCCACTCTACCTGTGCCACTTCACTCTACTCCACTCTGTGGCACTCCACTCTGTGCCACTCCACCCTATGCCACTCCACTCTATGACACTATACTCAACTCTGTGCCAGGACACCCTAGGACCCTTCAATCTGAAACTCCATGACCCTCCACTCTATGACACTCCTTTCTACAACACTCCACTCTACAACACTTTATTCCACTCTACACTATGCCACTCCACTCTACACCCCTTTACTCCACTGTATGCCCCTCTGCTTTATACTCCGCTGCTCTATGCTGCTCCACTGTATGGCCCTCCACTCTACTGCCTTCCATTCTATGCCCCCTCCGCTCTATGGCCCTTCACTTTACAGCCCTCCATTCTACAGCCCTCTGCTCTATGTCCCTCCACTCTGTGCCCCTCCACTCTACACCACTCTACTCCAGTCTATGCCACTCCACTCTACAACACTCCATTCTATGATACGCCACTGTACGACACTCCACCCCAAGGCCTTCCACTCTAAGGCCCTCCACTCTAAGGCATTCTATGCCAATCCATTCCACAACACTCCACTCTATGACACTTAACTCTACAATACTCCATGACACTCCACTCTATCCCACTTGAAGTCACTCCACTTTACGGCACTCAACACCACACTATGCCCCTACACTCTATTATACTCCACCTAACAACATTCCACTCCACAACATTCCACTGTATGACACTCCACTCTGCAACAGTCCACTCCACACTACGCCACTGTACTCCACTCTACGCCACCCTGCTCTTCTCTGCTCCACTCTACACAGCTCTACTCCTTGGCACTCTACCACCCTTCACTCTACAGTTCTCCACTCTACTCTATGATACTCTACTCTATGTCACTGCACAACACTCCACTCTATTGCAACCCCACGACACTCTATGCCACTCAACTCTATGACACTCTACTCCATGTCCCTAAACTCTACAACACTCTACACCAGGCTATGCCACTCCACTCTAAAACACTCTACTCCACTCCATGCCACTTTACTCCACTCTGTGCAAGTGCACTCTGCTCCACTCCACTGTACGACACACTACTGCACTCCACAACATTCCACTCTGGGCCACTCTGTGCCACCCCAGTCAATGACATTCTATGCCAGACTACTGTACTACAGTCAAGGACTCTCCACTACGCCTCTCCACTCTACACCCCTGCTACACCACTCCAATATTTATCATTCTACTCCACTCTACACCGCAACGGTCCACTTTACCCCATGACACTACACTCTACTCCACAACACTCCACACTATGACACTACATGACACTCTTCTCCACTCTACGCCATTCCCCAACTCTCCACTCCACACTACACCACTCCACAACACTCGTCGCCACTTCACTCTACACCACTCCCCACTCTGACACTGTCTTCACCAATCCACTCTACGACACTCTTCTCCACTCTATGCCGCTCCACTTTACGACACTCCACTCCACACCGCGCTCCTCTCCACAACTAACATTTAGCCATGCTGATCAGCAGCTACGTTGGTATGCAATATGACTAAAAAACACATTGGCAAAGCCAATAGCTCTTGCATAGGCTAGACCGAGTGGCTTTGCCAATGCCCGTTATGTCTGGTGCTATCCAAGACCTTTTGATTTTACTAAAATTATATACGTAATATATACTTTCAGGGACTTTCAATCAACCCTCCTCTTCCGTTGGTCTTTTCTAGTGTCAGTCACATTTTTCTTCTACACAGCACAGCATACAGCATGGGGCAAAGGGTCACCTCACTTCAGCCATTGGCTATGTTCATTGCGGCTGAAGGTATTCTGTTCTGTCACAAGGAGCACATCCACACACAACGTAGTTCCCTTCAGTGCCAAGGCATACTTTGGCAATGTGTACGTTTTGAGGACACAAAATATGTTTTCTTTTATCCAATATATTAAATGTACTCTTGAGGACCCAGCAGCTCCCCCAACAATAAAGTTTTCTAAAAACCAGGACAAAACAGGCATTGACAAAACTTAAGGCTGGCAGCCACTCCAGACCTATTAGCTTTGCCAGACGTTGTTATTTAGTAGGACGCTGTAAAAATCGCTGTTTAAGATCGTTTTCCATGCAATGGACCCTTCTCTTCCACTGTCAGGCATTCTATAATTGTGGCGCTCTTAAAAGGATTCAATTTATCTTGCAGTCCCTTGTTGCCTCCCGCATTATAGACATGCCACCAGGTGGCGCCCGATGCCGCAGCTGCTGTTTTCTCATTCACCGTAGGACATATTTTTTTACACTTTTAATCAGATGTTCGGCAACCTACGTATATTAAAGAAGTTTGGCTGCATTTAGTTTTTGACCTGTGTGTGAACCCTAAAAACTTCAGGCAAGCCTGTACTCATCAACAAACGTACACAATTGTACGTCTTCATAATGACCTCTCTGACGCCTTAACGCACTGTCAAAAATGTAGTCCGATAAGGGCAGAAGTAATTACAGTCTCAGGGTGGGGAGGAGAATGGAACAGCCCCAAATTGCTGAGATGCATACATATGGGTTTCCCCATCGGGGAAAAATAATTTCCCTGTGGAGATTTGTTATTTAAATTTGCCATAGAACAAGGGTGATGGTATTACTCTCTGTGTAATTGTACTCCCTGTACAACTGTGCTTGCAAAAATGCCTCCACTGTGTCGGAAAATGTAACCCACAAAAAGGTTTCAGATGTACTGGAAAACTGTGGTACCTAGGTGTTCTTCTGGAAACTTTTGTAATTTGTGAAAGTTGCAAATCTGAATTAACGAGAGGTGCTGCTAGTGCATTTTTATTGTTTCTTGAGAGTCAGCTCATTGTAGTGGGAGTTAAAAAGTGGTCCTACTGGGGAGTACGGGAAGGATGGTGGCTGTATTCCCCCAAGAAGCTTAAGCATCAACATCCCATTACCCTGACCTCAAAAAAAGGTTATGAATGTCCAGGGGAGTTGTGAGGCTTGTAGACAAACTCTAGGTTTTGGTGGGACTTTAGCATCCTATCAAAAACAAGTGAAATCTGAAAAATCTGAAAAGCATATGAGTGAAAATACCAAGGTGAAATAACCAGGGAAGCAACTGAGCTGATAAACAGAGGTGAGAAAACGCATCTCACAGGTTGGATGTGTTAATATTATTAGGTCCAGTGTAAGCCAAAACCTTTTGATTTTACTAACATTTTAAGTACTATAGACTTACTGAGGCTTTCTGCTAGTCCTCTTCAGCCATTTTGCTTCCGCTTATTACAGCATACAGTGGGGGGCAATAGGTCGAACCACTTCTGGAAGTTGGCTACTTTTACTCTGAGTGATGGCATTCTGCTCTTTCACAAAGAATACATCCACACACAAAATAGTTCCCCTCTGTGCCAGGGGCTACTATAGCAATGGGTGCTTCATGAGACCAACAATTATTTTTGCTTGTAGCTAGTGTTTTTTACATTGACAAGTGCCCAGCATCTCCCCTACCAAAATAGTTTTACAAAAGCTATGACAAAACAAAACAAGCATTGACAAAGCCAAACAGCTGGCAGCCAATGCCAGACGTTTTAGCTTTGCCAATGCGTCTTTGCTAAGTGGTCACCACTGTTGCTTTATCGAGCATGATGGTAAATATTCTAATCTCAACCAGAATTAATCACAGGTAGCATGTTGTAAACCAGAAATAAAACAGCACTTATACTAGGTAAATTCAAGTACCGCCTGCTTTCTTGCCTATGATAAATCTCTGTTTTGCAGCAAGGAACACCCTGGTTTACAATTCGACACCTCCAGTGCTCCTAAAATAAACACTCAAACGCACACCAGCAAGTTGCTGAACTTGTAACAGGGAAGCAATGAGCACATCGGCCACACATGCTGCCTGGCCTCATTTGGTCTTAAGTGTGTATTGTTATGGTTCCAGGCCTATAATATCTTAAGCCCTAGGCTCTAACGCCGGGAGGGAGTTTTTATTTTTGGACCAAGGCGCATCCCTTAGCAGAGCGGTAACTCTTTCTGCACTTCCAAGGAAGCATCCTTACTCCGCACTTTCTTGCTGGGTATAGGGGCCCAGTCACTCAATGGTACGGGAAAAGAATGTATGTATTCTCGGTTTGATTTAACCACACACATCCCCAGCGCATCTGATATAAAGCTCGATCAAGTTTGACCAAACTAGGCAGTAAAATGTAGCAAACAGAGACGGGCTAAACCCCTGTGGAAACCATGGTCCACATCTCTAGAAGGTCTGATGTTCTGCAGAAGTAACTTGCATTATAGACAAATGCCAATTACTGTATAGTTTATTTAGCTGTTAAGCACAAATATACATCGACGTGCTGTGCTACCTTCTTGCAGTGGAGGAACGTTATTCCTTCAATTGGACCCTCGAGTGTAGAGAGAAAAAACGGCTCTTTCAAACCACTATTCATTGCCAGCTGTAGGCATCCCAAATCCTGGCTGTTCTTTCGTTTGATTATGTCTTATTGTGATATCATTCCCCCAAAAATACTTTTAAATATGACATAATTAATTATAAAAGCTTTGATCACGAACACGTATGCAGCTTTGTCTCGAATGTAAAAGGGCTACTGAGCTACTAAATGGAAGACTCAATTACAATATGTGCCACATTAGTTAAGACTTCAGCAAATGTTCTACACATTGTTTTTTACTGCAGCATAACATCCCCCCGAATGAGTCGCCATCAGGTTGCAAGTAACACAAGATATGGATGTGAGGCTAAAAGATCACCGGACTCACACATACATGTCCGTTTCTGGCGTCAGCCTCTGGCTCAGGGTAACTGGCAACCAGCAGAGGTTCCTTTTCTTGGTCATTCGTCTTGTGAGCTACACTAGTACATACCACCACTTTGAATGTGTAGAAAATTTTGAGTCCTGTATAGGGCACAGGGGCTATTATTCACGGGCATGTCTTTCAAATCAAATGAGCTGCACAAATCATGTGTTGAGGGGCTCCTCAAATCCTGGAGGAGCATGATCTCGCCAAGATCTCGGATCGTGGCCAGGTCGTGTATCACTGCAGCCTCCTCTGTCACCAGTTGGAGCTGACTTCGGTGTAATCGATGAAGCCAGGAAATTTGGATGGTCCTCCTATGGTCTCTTTATCTTTTTTACTCTTTGTCCTCCGGCGCGCTGGATATTGTAGTGCAGACAATACTTGTGAGATGTGTTTTGCTTTTCTTAAAACATAACAGAGGAACATGTCAAAGGGTCAATAGTGACCTGTATACAGTTGTCCATGACACATTACATGGTCAATGCCAAATTACCTCTGTAGAAATAGAAATGTCTATAGTAATTCCGTCTTGCGAACAGACAACCTACTGACCTTTGTACTCAGTTGAACATATATGGCCTCAAAGGAAGTTAGTGGTGTTAAAGCAGAAATCTCAGCTATATTTTAGTCATAGCAGACTAAATAGCAGATTTCATACTCTAGGTCGATGAACCGAACCGAATCTGCTTTAAAGAAAACGTCATAGTGAATAAGTCATAAGCATCAAATTCAACACACCATGATCAGATCGACAATCAATAACCACACCAATTTATTAAGGAATTAAAATGTTTATTTCCCTATATTAGCAATGCTAAAGTCACAAAAATAATTCTTCAACTCAAATGATACATGTAAGGAAATAATAAAGGCTGATTGAATCAACAAATGTGCCTGTGTTTAATCAATGCAATTAGAAACAATGCCTCAATGGATAATACACAGAAGCATAGCAATAGAATCTGAGCATTAGAAGTTGAATAAATTGAATTAAGAAAGAAAGGAGTCAATGACCATTCATGAGTATAAGAGTAACACCTCACTAACCACTAATTAGCATCAACATGTTGTACTTCATGTAAAAGATTTTGTAACATGAATTTAGAAAACATCTAGCTATGGCACTATCAAAAATAGCGCTATCAAAAATTAGGAGCTGGTACCTGAAAAACAAAAGACAAATAACAATACACAGCTCATACATTTACCCAATCTCTAAGATAATCAGCAACAACGTCTACTTCATCAGGGGGACAGCAACATCAGCATCAGAAAACAGGAACAAGGTATGGGGAGATGGTTTAGAGTTTGGACTATAAGATTACCAAATCATCAAAGCCTTAGTTCAGAATTGAACAGACATAGTAAACTCAGAAAAATAATAAACGCCAGAATGTCAGTAGTCTAACTGGTAAAGCATGAAATGTCAAAGTGACAGATTACATGAAGTAATGTCTCTCAAGAATAATCTGCATCATCTGCCAAGGAAATCTGAATCTAACCGATGGTGACTGAACATTAAATTAAACTTGTTAAACTCTTGTGATTGGCTAAAACATGGATGAGAAAAATATGTCTAATGAGAAAGTTGACGGATATCAAAATTATATAAAATGTTAGCTCTGTGACTAATTATTAGTTGTTGTTTCATTGACGAAATTCAAACTAATACAACTTGTACATCCTCTTCTCCGGGTGCATCTGTAGACCCATAGTTTGACACCTTCCGAATACGCTGTTACAGGACAGTGATTACAGAATATAGAAACATTTCCTCCACACCATTTCCTTGAGGGAAAAACATGAGTTAGAAACATAATTACAGGCAAATATGCAAATACAATGAATGAAATCTGTTGGGCAACGGAGATGAAGTTATAAGAACAAAGTACACTAGAAACATTTAATACAGATAACATTGCACAGTGGCCTTGCTTCTCCTTCTGCCCAGCAGAGGCCGCAGAATACTCATTTTATTTCTGCATTTATTTTAGCAGAGACCATGCTCTTAAAGAGACACGATATTTTTCATCACAGAGTTAATTTAACATTTAGAAAACATATGCATGCCTTTTCACTCGATGGCGGCCACTAAGTAGACAACAATTTTCATAAACATACATTTATAATCAAATTAATTCACACATTAGTACATAAGTACGACAAAATATTTACGGCAAAATTTCAGCTCTCACAGTGGTTAGCCCAGGCATGAATACCAGACACTCTCAGTACAAACAGGACAGTGTGACTTTGATGATCAGCAAATGAGCTTGTGGTGAGCAACAGAACGTGGCCAGTAGCAAACCATGCAAACCATTGTACTTCAAATGTATATAAGGTATGTGCAGTCAGATATGCTTTGAGACTTGCCAAATGTGCCTTTGCATGCAATATTTCACCAGGGTTCCCGTCCGTAAATAAAGATGATTCTAAGAAACCAAGATGGAAGACTGATATGGTTTTTGAGGGGCAGATGGAAGTAACAGTTCACATTCTGACACCCCATTATGTTGTAACCACCCTTTCCTCCTTTGGGGCCCACCCTCAGGGAGTGACTATATGATTAATTGGCCTATCCAGTAGGGTCCTAGTGCCCTGCCTTGACTTCTGTCTGCTGCAATGTTACAGCTCTCCGCAATTAATGAGAAAATCTATGGGCACAACTTTTCAGGGGATTGTTGTGGGACCTGCAAGACCCAGACAAGATAAAAGCACTGAATGAGACACCCAGCTCAAGGGACATGAGTGATATTTGGTTATTCCTAACAATGGCCAACTACTGCTCCTATTACATAAAGGAATATGCCACAACTAGCTACCCACTCTGGGAACTGACAAAACAAGTTCAGATTTTCAGGAGGAGCTTGGACTGTGTAAAGTCTTTCAAGGAAATCAAACATAAGGTAAGCAACATAACTAACCTGGCCTGTTTCAGCCCCAGACTACACACAGAGATCACTGTGAATGCCAGCCCCATTGGACGGGGAGCAATACTAGTGAATTGTCACAAAGAAGATGAGAGCTACAAAATTGTGGTGTGCGAAAGCTGATGCCGAACTGACACAGAATTAACCTACCCCCAGCATGAAATAGAGAGTCTGGTGGTGGTATATGCATGTTAACACTTCCAAATCTTTACATATGGCAAGTAGTTCATAATAGTAACAGACCATAAAGCCCCTCTGAAATTCTTTAGGAAATGCCAAGCAAAGATGCCACCCTGAATCGAGCATTAGACATCACAGATGCTACCAAAGAAGATTCCACCCTCTGGGAGGTTTATGGGACCCTAATTAAAAATGAGTGGAGACATGTGGATTACAGCATGGGTGGACCAAAAGCAACTAGTCTCTTTCAGACACATCAAAAATTAGTTATCAGTGAAAGAATGTGGACTTGTAGTACGAGACAAGAGCATCATCACCCCAAGAAACTGCATCACAAAATAGTGAACCTTTACATGAAGGTCACAGTGACATAGTGACAATCAAGTGAGCCATAAGGAAGCAGGTTTGGTTCCCCTGCATGAACTAGATGCTTCAGAACACACTAAAGGACTGTCATCAGTCAGGTACCTCAGCCCCCACCACTGCGGATGTCTGTTTTGCTAAAAGGCATCTGGAGGCAGGTCTCGGTTGATTTCTTTGGCCCTTTGCATTTAGGGAGGTACTTCATTGTCGTCATAGAACAATACTCCACATTTCCGATAGCTCAGCAGGTAACATACACCAAAGCCAAGGTCACCATCCCAGTTCTAGATGAAGTGTTTGAGGTGTGGTGGATATTGGACAATGGGCCTCTAGTCAGTGGACATGACTTTGCAATCTTCTCAACACACATGCATTTGAAATATTGGAAGATCACGCAGCTGTGGCCCTAAGCAAATAGGATGGTGGAGCGATTCATGGCCACCCTGACGAGAACTGTTCAACAACCTGAACACACCAGACGAGAAGTGCAGCTAGCCCTAAAAGAGTCCTGAGGGTGTACCAGAATACACTGCATAGCACTGATGGGAAATGTCCAGCGGCCATTGCGCTAGGGAGCAGTAGGCATGAGAATCCCCACTTGTAATGAGACTGTTTTGATACTGAGTTGAGCCGGAGAGATGGAAGAACTGCTTGCCTAAGGCAGGCAGTAAAAGGGCAAGATGAAAGAGATATATAACGTAGAGCAAAGACCTCAAGTTTCAGATTTCAAGGAAGGAGGCTGGGTTCTCGACAAACATGACCAGAAGAAGAAGAAAATGGATGGCTGATACACCAGCAAACTCCTCCAAGTAATGGACAAATTATGAACCACAGTCACACCCACGGCGGATGACAGGACGGTAACCCGCAACATATCTAATTTCAAAAAGTACTTCATGAACCCCCATTATTTAAATAGATCTGATAATCTGACCTGCTTATAAGTGCTAGCCTCTGTGCCCAGTAGAGGATTCAAAGTTTTCTCTTTATCCAAGGACAAGCAGTGCACAACTCTAGTTGAGAAGACGAATAATGGATGAATGCACCTCTGCTAGTGTAATTATCCCTGACTGCAACTGGGGACAAGTTCAGAAGACTGTGTGAGTGTTCCTGCTGCTCAGCTGCATGGAGAGGAAGACTTGTATGACAATGTGTGAATCAGAGGATGACATCTGTAAGGAGTCTCCACAAACCCCCAGGAAAGAGCAGAGCCCAGTTGCATAGAAGGACTTGTGTAGGGCAGCCTGATGGAGTGGGCTTGCTATTTCTTTATCATATAGTTGCCCCAGCCAGCTGATCGGAAAGTAAGATTTGCAACCCAATAACATCTGGACCAGGAAAGCTCACTCCTTCAAACTAATTCCAAGGGTGAGCCTACTTTGTCCCTCACGCTCCTCATGCCAAAGGAAACTTATATACTTCTCTCTGGTTACTACCTGAGAACTTGAGGTATTGTCACCCCTTACCTGAGAACCCACAGAGGAAGCTAATTGAGAATGTCCTATTCCAGATGTGTTGTAATTATTATTCTACCTCATGGGATCTGGAGATATCACAATAGCACCCTCCCAGTCAGGTCACATGTGACAGTATAGTCGCCAGCTTTTTTTGGGTGCCATTAGTGACAATAGTAGATGTCCCCAAACCTATAGGTCCATGCGCCATTGAAAAATCATGACCAAATCAAATGGGTTCTGAGATATTGGCCACTGAACTGATGGTCACCTAAGAGGGGCATTCAAGGTGGACTGGCAGCCTGACCAGCCACTATTCTCAACTAACAGTTCGGTGGCTACAGGACGTCAGAATGCCACTGGACTGTACCTTAGCACTAGGTGCTTTAGACTGGACCCCAACCACCCTAGTAGACCGCATCAAGAAGCACCTAAAAGACAGCTTGTCTCTCAATCTTGGAGTGATCACTTTGCTATTTGAGTATTAGGTTCACATTTATTCCATTGGGTTTATGCAAAGCTTTGTAGCAGGGGCATCAAAATCAAATCATTGCATACCAACATCTCTTCAAAAAAGCATTAATAACTCATCAAACCAAATCACTCCACCACAAGTCAAAGAATGTTATTTTATGCTTTGAAGCGTATCTCTGAAAATGATACTGCATTTTGATCCCATAACATTAGAGAAGATTGTCAGTTTTGGCTTTGGCTCTATGAGCTTCATGAACATCCTTCATAAAGTAACATCGACTTAACACGCCAAAGTTAACTGTATATGTAGTGCTTTCATATTAACAACTATGTTACTGTTTGGGGTCTAGTTCCCCTCCAGGAAGGTGCAATATTTTAAGCTTTTGTGTATTAAAGGTCTTTTCTGTTTCAAAGTAAAGAACTCTCTGGACATTGACAATATTTACTATTACTACTGTGTGAACTGAATGTTAAGGCAATGATTGTGAGTGTGAAGAAAACTTCTAATCCCAATGCAAACATGAGTTTGTGCAGTGATCAGAATTTTGAGTTTATCGTAACCCTCACCTCTGCAATTTAGGCAGATAAAACCATTTAAATGTATTGGGGAAAAGTGCCAGAAAAATTTGCTTCATGCAAAACCTGATATATAAATACAGATTCTGCATGACTTTCTCCAGTTCAATGCACTAACCCATAATAGGAGGTATTTACTGCACAAATATCTTACTTGAATATAACAATATTTCTCTGGGGTAGTAAATACCTCACCCTTAACTAAGGCACTCATAACTGCGGCCTGAGGGTCTAACTTCACACTACCACCTTAAGTAACCTTTAGGTGCTTTTCCTCACTACCATGGGAGAGCCCAGTGCAAAGGGCAGTATTTGGCCAACCAGCTGGAGTTGTTGTGATGGCTCTCATTGTACCAATGAGACTGCTGGATTTGGGCGGCAGCATCACAAGGTTGTGGGGCACTAAGTCCAATTCCACAACGTGTGACAACTGTCGACCTAACCCTTTTCGGCCAGTTAGCAGTACCTCACCAGCACCTGAAAGTGGCGGTGATTTGTGCAGCCGTATGCATGACATTCGTATTTCTGAGGGGAAATTGTTGTGTAGCAGATCTCATCCTTTTCTCTCAGTTACATTTGTCTCATACTTGCAAAGACAAACAGAAGCAGGAAATGGCTCAATATATTTGATTGAATCAACTGCATTCTAGATAAAATGGCATGTACTGCACTAATTAGGATAATGAAACATAGTAATAATAATACAGCGGTAACAAAGAAAGTGAAACCAAAGAAAAGTCCCACCATAGTGTCACAATGCTATGTTTTGAAATTCCTACCCACACTACTTAAGTACTACTAGAGCTCAGAAGTGTTAGCCCTAATCCGCCCTTCAGGATCCCTAGGAAGACACCATCCCCTATACCTGAATATGGTAGTAGTGACCTACTGAGAGTCCTCTCCCATGTAGGCAGAAAATATGTTAAGTCTCAGCAGAGAACTGCAGTGAAGCAACATCATGCAGTGGCAATTTTCTGCCTGGAATTCTCCCTCTACCTTACAGCGGGAAGAGGGATGTTTTATAATAAAACAGCTGGTGTGCTGAGAAAACTGCCCTAACGTAAGAACACATATGTTTCTCATGAAGTGGCAAAGTATGTGGTGTTCCACTTTGTACTGACAACAATATTGAGTAGAGCCTTGAGCAGAGCACAGAACAAAAATGTCAGACTAAAAAGAATGAAAACAGTTTCAAGGCTAAAAGTGTATTAGATAAAAGAAAATAATACATTACCAAAGAACAAAGCTTTTGCTCAGGAAAATAAAATGGAATCAAAATTAATTGTTGCTAAACTAAAGGGCACAAGCTGCAGGCCTATGGCTAAGATAATGTGCCCATAAAAGCGACTAAAATAACATGACACCCTCCCCTTGTCCGTTCAAAGTGTGGAGGAAAACCCAATCAGTTACTACATTAAAACAAACCAAATATGTAAATGTCCAAGTTGACAAGCATGGCACACTGAAGCAGGCCAAAGTAAAATGGTCAATTTAAAAAGGAAGTATTTTGGCATTGAAAAGCCGAATGTCATATTTAAAAGTCAATGTCATTTTAAAAATTGCCATATATATCCAGGAGAATTGAATCAAGGAAACATCCCACTTCGGCAGGTATTAAAGCAACCAAATCGGTACCAAGGAAAACCAAAGAACACTCATGTTCCAAGGCCTCAGCGCCAGCCAAGGCGGCAGTATTCTGTGTAGTGCCAGATGTTGAAATGCCCAGAGCCCCTTGATCCACAAAGGGCGGCTAATAGGAGGCATCACATAGCAGACGCACCCTCAATGCACATGTCTGGTAGTGAGCCCTGATTGAGAACATCAACAGATCAGCAACCAGTGAAAGTAAACGTCGCATAGAAAGACTCTGTTGTAGTGCACATTCAAAAAGACACCAAAGGCAACGAAACACGAGCTTCATGCAGTCCAGTACCGGTCTAAATGATAGAGACCAGTTGCACTCCAGTATCTCAAGGAGTGGTGCTCCGAAATACTGCATTATGCATTTATGACACAGTTGTGCTGGTGGAAGCACCATCAGTCTTCTTTGATGAGAAGAGGTAGCCATTGCGAATGAAAAATAGCAACAACAGAATGCCGTCAATTAAGGTCAAACTGATTGGGAATCCCCCCAATACGCCCGAAAATATTGAGTGTATGTCTGTAGGTATTATGCCAAAAATAGATGAAAAGGTGCTGACAAACCCAGAACCAACAGCTGTAAAAAAGTGCACAATCCCTGCAGTATCGTATGCATTAAGTAATAATCCCATGAGTTCACCAAAGTGTCTCAGAAAGTTTGTATTTAAAAGGGACTGTATTTTCACAGATGACCTTGCAACTTGGAGTACGTAGGTCTTGCGGGCAAATGTCAGCCCTTACTGTTTCTGAAACAAAAAAGCTTTTAGTGTGCTCAACTTGATCCGATTGACATTAGAAGTAGCAATATGAGACCAGATGTCTGCTACTTTTATCTGTTGCGTAGGGGATAAAGGATGTTAAAGCAACACGTTACAATTTTTGAGATCAAAACTACATAGGCAATTCCGTCTCGCATTACACATCAGCTCTCGCTGATTAGAGGTACATAACTTTCATTTGAGAGCACCTAGAATGCTGATCGAATCAAGGGGACAGGAACGCCCTTCAGATAACAAGCCAAATTTGCTGCAGAAGCATTACATGCTTCGTACAAGGAAAGCTGTTTCAAACCATTGACTAGCTCACAGAAGTCTCACATTCATTTCCACTAAGAAAGACCTCTTTCATGCTGTTAGACGTAACAGCCTTAGGGTGGTCATCCCCTAACTTTTGCCTACCTACCTCCACTTTTCTGACACTGTTTTTGCTGGTTTTAGGACTCTGCACACTTGCCCACTGATAACCAGGGTTAAAAATCATATGCTCTCTCCCTTGAAAATAATAACATTAGTTCATACCCAACTGGCATATTTGATTTATTTTTAAGTCCCTAGTAAAGTGCACTACATGTGCCCAGGGCCTGTAAATTAAATACTATTAGTAGGCCTACAGCACTGATTGTGCCACCCACATAAGTAGCCACTTAACCATGTCTCAGACCTGCCATTGCAAGGCCTGTGTGTGCAGTTTCACTGCCACTCAACTAAGCATTTAAAATTGCTTGCCAAACCTTAAACTCCCCTTTTGCAACATATAAGTCACCCCTAAGGTAGGCCCTAGGTAACCCACAGGGCAGGGTGCTATGTAGGGAAAAGGCAGAACATGTACTTATGTGTTTTGAATGTCCTGGTTGTCAAAAACTCATAAATTCATTTTTCACTACTGTACTGTGAGGCCTGCTCCTTTCATAGACTAACATTGGGACTGCCATCATATACTTTTGAGTGATAGATTCTGATCTGGGAGGAGTAACCAGGTCATATTTAGTATGGCCAGAATGGTGATAGAAAATCCTGCTTATTGGTGAGGTTGGATTTAATATTACTATTTTAGAAATGCCACTTTTAGAAAGTGAATATTTTATGCACTTAATACCAACTGTGCCTTACAACCTGTCTCTAATCCACCTCTGGTTTGTCCATTTCACTCAGACAACCACAAGCACAAGACACTCAGTCACATCTGCGTTCATCTGCATACTGAATGGGTCTTCCTGGGCTGAAAGAGTGGAGGGCCTCACACTTACTTTTCGAAGGCTAGTGGCCTGCCCTCACACACAGGACTGATAACCCCCCAGAGGGACCCTGGCAGACAGGACTGGTCTACCCCACGTCAAAGGCATTTTTGGGTATATGAACTCAGACACTTCTGGATCTATACCTGAACTCTGTCAGAGGAGCTGTCTGGCTGCCCAAAGAGTCGTCTGGACTGCTTTGCTGAGAAGTACTGCTGCCCTGCTGTTGCCCTGCTAGCCTGCAACTTTGCTGAAAGGACTCTGCCTTCCCCCAAAAAGCTCTCCAAGGCCTTCTGGTCATACCAGTGTTTGTACAAGAAGGTTAGCTCCCACACCTCATGAATATAACTATTCCCCAACCTTCATATCATATCTGCCTACAGGAATGATGTGAACTAGAGTGTTGAAATAGGAAGATTGATAACCCCATGACTTAGCCAGACAGCAGATGGTATTACTGCCACAGTAAAAGGCATTTTTTTTTTCTTTCGATATTCAGCATAAGTTGCTTCTTTTTCAGCCATTATTTGTTGTTGTCAGGTCAAACTGAATGTGGGAAACAGGTCCTTAGACCTTGTAAATGTGGTCAGACAAGGTGTTAATCCCATTATCTACAACGGCTAATGCTTTCTGTAGGTTTTCTTGATCTATTTGCCATATCAGGCCAGGGTTCTTGTTGTGAAAGATTCCATATTTCATTGTAAATTGCATAGAAGAACCGCCTTTTACATTGTTTTCTGGGACCAAACATAAAATCTTCCGTCTGGTTTATTCGACAGGGGACTGAGCTGTTCTTTTACAGCATCTAGTGAGGAACCTTTTAACCATTGGCATAATTTTCCTAAACTGTATATTGTCACAATACCCGAATGTTCTGATGATACATAGTGAGGGTCTTGCCTGTTTGCTCTAAAATCCCCTGTGGAGTTTACAAAACTCACATGACAATCATTAGTGTCCACTGGCCACACTAACCACCCACAAGGACTTGAGAGTGTTGGGTTAAATGTTCCAATGTTCCATTTTGGACCTACCCATCGAGCTGTTCATCAGTTGCATTAATGTATTTTTGCCATTTATAAAATTTGGCAGCAGTGGGGATACTGGGCGCATTTAATTATTTAATTTTTGCCAAGCCTAAACAACTTGTCTGCTGCACTGTGTCATTTAAAAATATCATTTGTAAAGGTATCAGGTGTGCTCTAAATAAAGCTTCTCTTCCCTGTATTTGCCAATGTTTAGTTCCCCAAACACTCTTTAAGTCAATCAACTCCAACTAATGTTTAATATTCATAGCCTTCTATAGCTAACCAGGAAACAAAGGAATCAGATAAATCAATTTTGTATCAGTTAACAATACATTGTGCATTTCCATTGGGGGCAATTTAAAATAATAGGATGCATTATCTTTAACATTATGGCCAGAAAAATATGTAAACGTACCCATATATATTTTAGAACTCCCCACTGGCGGGGTACGACAATGTTCCCACTGAGTATGAAGAAAAATAGTCTTTTGGGTACTTGCTCTATGAATGAAATGATGTCCATAATAATTGTAACAGAACAGTTCACCATAATTTTCTTTTGTTTGGTAAATATCTTCACTTTTAAATACAGTAAAATACTCGAGCTCAGATAGTAATGAATCAACAGTTTTCACATCCCAGTCATCAGAAAAACACCCAGGTGTGATTACATGTTTTAAAGAAAGTTTGAAAACATATGGAATTTGAAGAACCTCCGTCTGACCAATCTATGAAAATATACTTTATCCAGAACAATCCCATCAGGAACTGGTATAGCAGAAATGTTGACAAGGGACAAATCTTGCAGGACCTCGTGTGAGGAAACAAGTGGTTTTAGGGCTTCATCCACCAATTTGACTGCAGAACATTCAGGAAGGTAATAACCATGTATCAGTAAGAAAAAGACAATAACAAACCCAGTCCAAAGAAGGAAGGCAAGTACAGTTAGTAAAAGCCACAGATAGTTCCCTGGATTAATGAAAAAGTTATCTATAAGCCAGTTTATAAGTTTATTCAGTTTATCAACGTGCCTTTGACGATGGTGTTGCAGAGCGGATGACTCAAAGGAGGAATCATCTTGATCTGAAAAATATCCAGAAGCAGTTAGTCCAAAAGCTGGAGCTGTGTTAGGAATTGAAGAACTGACAGAAGTCTTCCTTGGTGGTTCGTAATAGATGATTTCATCCATTTGAGTTGCATTTGTGTAGTAGCCCTCATTATTTCTGTTATTTCTGGTTGTAGATAAAGATAGTGGTACTGATGAAAGATCATTTTCCACCCTCCCCAAGCTTGGGGAAGTGTCAGCATTGCTGCTCTAAACCTGTAGAGGAACTTATTGGTCTGTACTGAGAGGGATTTGGGAACGGCCCAAGATCTACTAGGTCTGCTGTGTAGGATCGGCCACATGGTGTAGTTTGACATTATCAATAGAGACAAAGTGGTTTTCTATCGATCCAGGTAATGGTGGTAGAACAACAGTTCTGGTGCTGTATATTCCCAGGACTGGAATAGGTGCACAATATGATTAGAGTAAGGAAATAGTAGCCACCACACCTGCATTGGCAGAAGCAACTCCATCATGTGCTGCTTTTATCAATTCAGATCTTTGATCTTGGTTGGGGATCACACACCCTTGGTATTGTTACTAGGGCAGTATTTAGGCAAGGTATGCTGTAGATATTTTTGGCAGGAAATGCTTTTGGTAATGGCTTGCCGTCAGCTGAAGTTTTCACAGCAGCAAGTGTTTCTCCATCCAACTTCGTTGGTAAACTTGTTATTGCAGCAACAGAAGTGGTAACTACATGGGCACTGAGTAGTGTTTCCTTCAGATCTGCTGCTTTCCCCCACAGTAACCTGTGTTTGATGGTGTTGCCTTTTGAATGTCTGAACCCATTCTGATGTCAGTAATGCAGATATTCATTGAAGAACTGGACACAGCAGTATGAGTCACAGACTATCAACGTTAGTTGTTCTGGATCCATGACGGCAGCCTGGAGTTCTGCTAGTTGGACAGTGCAGTCCTCTAAGGTATGCGTCTAAGTATTTTGTGGATCGATTTCACAGTTTTTCATGTAGCAAATAACAGCCGCGCAAGTGGAGAAGTATTGGTGTTTAGTGCCTATGGCTGGTTGGGCTGAACCATCAGTGTAAATAATTGGTTGATATTGATCAATTGGCAAAGTGTTTGCTGGTATTGGATATTCCAATTTGTATTGAAGGAATTCTTGAATTTGTCATTTTGGGTAGAAAATGTAATCAACATCAGTGGCTGTCAGAGACGTTGCCCATTGAATCCAACGTTGAAGTAATGCCTTAGCGTTCGGGCCACTGGCCGTTTTGACAGCCTCGAGGGCTGGGATCGGAAAGATGACAATAATGCTTTTCCCCTGAGCGAGCGGTCTCTCTTTAATGACACTTGTCTGAACAGCAGTCAGAATTTATTCTGTGGGAGTGAAGCGTTGTTCAGCTGTGAAGTACAGGTGTGGTGTGTATGCATTAGGAACAGTATCACCCTCAATAAGTGTTACATAGGTAAAACCTATGGCATCAGCAACTACTCTGATGTGTTTTGTTGTTCCTTGTGTGTAAATGTTTTGCTACAAGCATGTCTTGTTGTAATGCTCTGAGAATGCATGTGTGTTCGACTGTCCAAAATTTGCTTGAAAAGTCGGGGCGTATTAAATCATATAATGCTTTAATGAGCTGTGCATAATCTGAAATGTATGTTCTCCCAAAGTTTTGAAAGCCCAATAAAGACTGGAGCTTTTTTATGGTATTTGGTGGTTGCAATTGTGCGCACTTTTCTAGAAAGTGGGGCGCTAGGCTCTTGCCTTTACCAGATATCCCAAAAATAGAACACTGAGAAAGGCAATTTTTGTTCTCTTAAAATTGAATTTGTAGCTGAATTCAGCAAATCCCACAAAATTGCAGACCACCCGCTTCAGGTGGTAAATGAGATCATCATCTGTTAGGTAGATGTCATCAACATAGGACAACACCTCAGGGTCATTGTCATTTAAAATGGATGTGACATGTGCTGAAAACCACCCAGGGCTGTTTGTATACCCCTGTGAGAGCCTGTAAATGTTTTTTGGTGCACCTAAAGCGCTAAATGCTGTTAAATTTGTGCTGTTGGGTGCTATATTTTGTCAGAAGAAGGCATTGGAAATATCCAACATTCTTTTCTATTTTTTGAGCTCTACATTGTTAATGAGTGCTGTGCTATTTGCATTTTGTATAGCAAATTTGTGTATGACTGTTTAAATGTCTGTAATCTAAGACTATTCTATACAAATGGTCTGGTTTAGCAACAGTAAATAAAGGATTGTTCATTGGTGAGTGGCAGGGCTCAATTACACCCTGGTATTCCAACTGTGCGAGAATTTATCTCACTCATGTGTTTGAGCCTCATGCTTAATTGGATATTGAGAGTGAGGCTGTGGTTGGGGCCTAATTGGTATGTGGTAGGGAGAATTTTTATCCCACCTTACATGGTTGCCATACAGCTCGGGAGTTGTGCCAAAGCCCAATCAAAGGAGTATGACTCCATTAATTCTATAGGAGCCAGGGGCGAGAAAGAAGGCTTAATGATCTCTTCATAGATAAATTCTGGCGGCCAATCTTTTTAGGCCAACAAAATGTCATAAATGCAAGTTAATCATTTCCAAACTATAGGCCTCATTATGACATTGGTGGTAAATCCTGCTTACCGCCACGGTGACGCCCGCCAACATACCGCTGCGGTGGCGAATATCCATTCGCCATATTATGACACACGCAACCAATCCAACAGAATACTGCTACATACCAAAATCCACCAGTCCAAAGACCAGTGCTAAAGTGGCTGTACCAACACCCATACCGTTACGCCAATAAGACAACGCCCACCACATCATGACCCACGAATCACCACGGTGGACATTCAATGGTGGTAAACCTTCGACGATATATACCGGCGCTTAGAATGGACACCCAAATACTAAACTGCACAACATTGGCCAATACCAAAAACACACACCTGACACTCATACACACACCACACCCACCCACAGCACTATAAAACACACACCCACATTACTCACAACCCTTTACAAATACAAATCATTGCTACCAGACTGACAACAAGACCACTGTGACAACTATACACACACACTACATACACCCATACATCCCTCACCACACTACACACACCCAACCACAGTACCCAACACCCACACACTTACACAAACCACACAACACCTATATCCCCACAAAGGCACCCCTGTTTCGCAGATGAGGAGTTGAGGTTCATGGTGGAGGAAATAGACAGGGTAGAGCAACAGCTGTTTGGAGCACAGGTACCGCAGATCTCTATTGCCAGGAAGATGGAGCTATGGCGGAGAATGGTGGACAGGGTGAATGCTGTGGGACAGCATCCAAGAACAAGGGACAACATCAGGAAGAGGTGGAACGTCCTATGGGTGAAGGTACGTTCCATAGCAGCAAGATACCAGCTCACCCCCACAGATCACAGCATGGGAGGAGCAAGTCTTGGCAATACTGCATCCTGAGGGACTCACTGGAGTTGCCAGAGGACTGGACAGTGGTGAGTTCAAATTTACTACTTATCACCCCCCATACCTGCATGCCATCACACCCTCTCATCCTCACTCCCATTACACCACTCCATCCCACACACTGTACCTATACATATGACTAACCACAATGCCCAACCCTGCATGCAATACCAATGCTTGAACAGCCCTCCCATCCCTGCATGGACACCCATCACTAAAGCATGCACAGCATAGGGGAACTAACAATCCCACAATACATCAATATACACAGACCAAGGCGGCAGGGAAACAGCAACGATAGAGGGGAAGCTAAGGATGTACAATATGTCACAGGCATGAAGCATAATACATCACTTACAACCCTGCAGGTGCCCCAGCCAATGTCAGCAGAGAGGAGGTGCCACGACAAACCAGTTCCCCAAGAGAAGATGCCCCCAGTGATGACAGTAACTCTGGACTTCAGGATCTGGATCAACAACCTGGCCCATCAGGGACCACTGGACAGTCGGTCACACTAGCCCACTCACAGTCCACCACAGAGCCTTCCCCATCAGTATCTAACACCACAGCACCCACCCAGCATCCCCACACCGCTATCCCCAGGACACATCAATCAGCAGTTTGCCCACCTGTACAGGGACCCGAGTCCACACCTCACACCCAAGACAATCAGGGACCTGGGGTCGGTGGCAGTGGCACACCGTTTAGGAGACAGAGGCACAGGGCAACAGGGACACTGGGAGGACCGCTGTGTGCCAGGTGGAGGACAGACCCAGGGAACCGACTTTCCAGGAGGCACTAACCAAGATCCGGGTGCCTACCAACAATCCAAGGACACGATGGGCCAGATCCTTGACAACATGCAGGAGAACAAGCGGCTGCAGGAGGATAACAATCAGGAGATCAGGGAGTACTTGAAGGCTCTCAACACCACCATAATTTCCATAGCAGGAGTGCTGACAGACATGGCCAACATCATGAGGGAATTGACAGCACACTAGACACTCTATTGACCAGAACACCACCTCCGCTGCAGCTAGTAGGCAGGAGGTCCCGCCACAGGACCCACAGGCCACCAGCACCCCTCCCCCTGCAGAAGGTGAACCACCCCGTAAACGTTCCCTGCGACCCAGACAGAACCCAGAGACACTTGCCAAGACCAAGACCACCGCCAGAAAATGAGACTCTCCTGATTGTTCCCCTTGTGTCCCACCCTGTCACCTTGTCCACTTTGAACTGCCTTTGCTCCCCTTCTTATGGCCCCTTGGATACTGCACCTGTGCTACAAACAGACTGGAACAATACTCTGGACTTTCCTCTACCATCACCCCATTCCATTGCACTTTACCCTCACTTTTATAGCACCACAATAAACACACTTGAACACAACTTGACTGATAGTATTTTATGTGTTGAAAATGTGCATTTAGGGGAACAGTCACATCTGGTGCAAATAATATGGACACTGTGATAGCATACAATTAATGACCTGTAACTGTCTGTAGTAATCACATCAGGACACTGTTGTCATATTACCAACATCTGTAAAATGACAGCCATAGGTGACAGTAAGTTTAGATGCAAAGGAAGAGAATGCCATCATGCCACAGTCACACAGTTGAAGTCAATATTCAGAGCAATGATCAGTTCCACTGTCTGGCCTGTGTGCCATTGAAAGTATTCATCCTATGAATCTGCAGCAGTAGGTATCTAAGAGACACAAGAGTAAGTAGGCTGTCACAATTTGAACAATGGAACCACCACCTCAGTGTACATAGAGCATCAATGTGATGGGACGGTGGGAATGGCAATGTATGTGCAATTTTAGGCAATGACGCAGTTATGGTTTATCTGATCGTTATCCACCACCATGAAATCGTGACCACCTTTCCTGTATCTTTGGACAGGTGGGGTGAGGTGACTCCGCCGACGTTAGGCATCGTGGTGGAAGGCTGTCTTGCACCGCCGTGCAATTCCTCATTGGCTAATATGGGGCCCTATGGAGTACTGTGGCCAATGGGGATCAGTGACGGTATACACCGCAGCGGATGTGACCACCATTTTCTATCCAAATCCTCACTTGTTTCCCGACTTTCCACAGGACGACATCTACACTGCGTGTGCTGCTATGACCTGTGTCTGGAACCTACCATGGCCCATGTGACTGTGGAAAGGACCCCTAGCTTCACTTCGGAGGAGTTGGACGACTGGTGGATGAGGCCCTACCCCAGTATGGACTGCTGTATCGGCCTCCAGACAAACAGGTGAGTACACCTTGGGCACGGTGCATGTGGGGAGAATGCATGAGAATGTGTGTGCAAACATTGCGTCATCGGGGTGATGGAATGTCTGGTGATAGTGTACATCGTATGTGCCAGACGATGTGTGTGCCAATGGTGATGGAAACAGGATTGGTGGACCATATGTGTGACAGGCTGGATTGTATGTGTAATGGTTTCCTCCTGTCTGCATTTCCTCTGCAGGTCAACTCCCATCAAAAGAAGGGATTGTGACGCGCCATCGTCAAGGATGTGTGGACCCTGGGGGTCTACAGAAGGCGGAGCACCCACTGCAGGAAACGGTGGGAGGACCTGAGACGGTGGGCACAGAAGACCGCGGAGGCCCAGCTGGGGATGGCCTTCCAATGAGGAAGGGGTGGCCTTCGGAACCTGACCCCCTGATGGCCCACATACTGGCAGTGGTCTACCCAGAGCTGGATGGGAGCTTGAGGGCATCACAGTAGCCACAAGGGGGTGAGTAAAGTGGGCATTACTACAATAATTGGTAGGTGTCAATGGATCTGGGTGCTGCGTGTGAGTTAGTGGGTGTCCCTTAATGCCAGGCCAGACATTGCAGCGTGATCCAGCTCAAGGGTAATGGGTGTATGGCAAATGCAGGTAACCTAGCTTGTTTGCATTCCATGTCAGTCAGGGCTTTGTGGGTCCCAGGAGGGGTGTAGTTGGCGGTGTTTGGCCCTCATCTTGCTGTGGCATCTACCCAAATCAATGGCATAGTGCTCAATCCTGATCCCTGTGTGTGACAGTGCTGTGTATGCCAACTGTGGTGTTGGTGTTGTAATTGACCCAGTGTTCCCTTTCTCTCTCTCCCCCTTTTTCTTTCTGTCATCCCGTCCATGTGTGTATTAGCATCATCTGGCAGAGGAGCAGGGGAACCGGCGACAGAGGGAGCTGCATCCCACAGGACCCAGGAGGCAGAGTCCGCCGACGCCGAGGGAACCAGTGGGACGGAGGGTGAGGGGAGGACCCCAGCGGAGACAGGAGGTGACAACACAGACTCAGATACCTCCTCCGATGGAAGCTCCCTAGTGGTGGCAGACCCCTCTGTGACCACCCCAGCTGCAGGTACAGCCGCCACCTCCATACCAGCACCGCCCTCCCAGTAGCCCCTCAGCGAGTTGCCTGTGCCCGCTCACCCAGGAAGGTGGGCATCTCCTTCACCCCAGGCACCTCAGGCCCATCCCCAGTGAGCCCTGCTGCCCTGAGTGAGAAGGCTATTGACCTCCTGAGATCCATCTCTGTAGGGCAGTCAACCATTGTGCATGCCATCCAGGGGCTGGCATTCCAGATGCAGCAATACAATGTATTCCTGGAGGGCATCCACAATGGATTGGCAGCCCAACAGAGATCAATTCAGGCTCTAGCCTCCTCCCTGATGTCACCCTACCACTTCCTAGTCCCAGTCTCCTGAACCCCAACCCATCTCATGCACACATACTGATGAGCATGCACACAAGACAACACACAGGAGTGGCAGAGTCAAACACAGGCACCACACTTCAGCCCACAAGCACTCACGCAAACACAAGAGAGTTGCAGACACAACCACGTCCACTGCCTCCACTGTCTCCACCTCCTCCTCCTCCACCACCTCCCTCACAGTCACGTCTACACTCACACCTGCATGCACTGCTTCAACATCCACTACCAACATCACCACACCAAGCAGCCCACACACCTCACTTACAGATACCTCCACAACATCCATCCACATGTCCCGTATCCTCTCCCCCCCTGTGTGTCCCCCCTCCTCCTAAAGGACACAAATGCAGGCACTCAGACACCCAACAGCCATCCATCTCACATCAGCATACTCCCCATGCACCTGCACCCAAGTCCAGCAGACGTACTCCTCCAACAACCACTCCCTCAACCTCCACTCCCATCCCTCCTCCCTAATCCCACCCCACCATCCCTAAAAGACTTTTTCTTGCCCAAATTGACCTTTTCCCTCACCCTCCAACCCACCGTCCTGCCTGTAAGAGCAGGGTCCCAACAACCCAGCCCAGCACCTCAGTCAAACAGTCATGGGGACAGTGGAGGCACCTCCTAGTCATGGAGGCAAGACAGTGAAGGATCCCACTCCAGCAGCCAGGAAGGGGAAGGATCCCACTTCAGCAGCCAGGAAGGGTAAGGACCCCACTCCCCCAGCCAGGAGGGGGAAGGATCCCACTCCAACAGCCAGGAAGGGGAAGGATCCCACTCCAACAGCCAGGAAGGGGAAGGATCCCACTCCAACAGCCAGGAAGGGGAAGGATCCCACTACAACAGTCAGGACAGGGAAGAAGCCCTCACCTCCTGCCATGAAAGTGAAGAAGCCCTCACCTCCAGCTGCCACACAGCAGCCCTTGCCTCCAACGGATGTCGCCCAGGAGGCACCTTCCTTAGCTGAGACACAGCAGCCTCACCTCCAGCAGGGGCTGCCAAGGAGGCACCTTCCACAGCTGAGACACAGCAGCCCTCACCTCCAGCAGGGGCTGGCCAGGAGGCACCTTCCACAGCTGAGAGACAGCAGCCCTCACCTCCAACAGAGGCTGCCCAGGAGGCACCTTCCACAGCTGAGACGCAGCAGCCCTCACCTCCAGCAGAGGCTGGCAGGGTACCACCACCACCAGTGGTCACAGAGCCCTCATCTCCAGCTGAGACGGTGCAGCCCTCACCTCCAGCAGCGGACATGTATGCCATCCTCCAGGGACTGCTGTGCCAGGAGCCCCCTCCAGAAGCAGTGAGAATGTTCCCTGCTTCAGAGACTGAAGCCTTGCACTCCCCACCAGGGACAATTGTGCATGGAGCCCCCTCCAGAACCAGTGGGCATGTTTCCCACTTCAGAGACTGTGACCTTGCTCTCCCCAGCAAAGGGAAATGGGCATGGGCTCCCCTCCAGAGAAGGTGGGAATGTTCCCCACTTCAGAAACTGTGGCCTTGCACTCCCCAGCAAAGGGAAATTGGCATGGAGCACCCTCCAGAACCAGTGGGTGAGTTCCCCACCTGAGAGACTGTGACCTTCACTCCCCACCAGGAACAATTGGGCATGGAGCCTCCTCCAGAACTAGTGGTCGAGTTCCCCACTTGAGAAACTGTGACCTTGCACTCCCCAGCAAAGGGAAATGGACATGGAGCCCCCTCCATAAACAGTGGGCAAGTTCCTCACTTCAGAGACTGTGACCTTGCACTCCTCACCAGGGACAATTGGGAATGGAGCCCCCTCCAGAGCCATTGGGTGAGTTCCCTGCCTGAGAGACTGTGACCTTGCACTCCTCACCAGGGACAATTGGGCATGGACCCTCCTTCAGAACCAGTGTGCAAGATCCCCACCTGAGAGACCGTGACCTTGCACTCCCCGCAAAGGGAAATGGGCATGGAGCCCTCTCCAGAACTAGTGGGAAAGTTACCCCCTTCAGAGACTGTGACCTTGCACTCCCCACCAGGGACAATTGGGCATGGAGCTCCCTCCAGAACCAGTGGGCGAGTTCCCCACCTGAGAGACTGTGACCTTGTATGCCCCAGCAAAGGGAAATGGGCATTGGGCCCCCTCCAGAACCAGTGGGCAAGCTCCCAACTTGAGCTGGGGTGCCCCCCACCCCTCTTCCCCCTGAGGTGCCTGCCTACTTCATTAATGATGCCCCTGCACAGTTCTGTGAGGATGTCGTCAGGAAAGAAGTTGGGCCTTGGACTGTGCCCTGTGGTCATGTGAGCCCTTAGTACTTTGGACTGGGCATTGTCCCTCTGTGGGCAATTGTACATATCTCTTTGTTATCCAATTGGTTCATTTGGTGGCTGTTCCCATTCAATACATTCTCAGTACTGCCTTATTGTTGTCCTTGCATTATTATGCCGTGTGTTGTATGCCATCGTTTTTCGTCTGCAGCTGGTTGATTGTATGGTGTGCGTGTGGATGGTGTGTGTTGTGCTTGTGTATGCCACTCTCCTTTTTCTCCGTTCTTCCCTTGCGTGCTAGGCGGCTGTACTCACCATCGTCGTCTTCATCGCGTTGGTGTTCCAGGTGGAGCATGGTGTAGAAGAGCATCGGGAAGACTTGCAGTTCCCGTTCCATGGCAGCGTTGTTCTTCTCTGTGTTTCTGATGGTGAGTCTTTGGTCTTCTGTGCAGTGTTTCCACCAGGCTTTTGATGGCGTTGGTTCCGCCCCGGAAATTGTGGTGGATTGCAAGGTCATGATATGGTGGGCAGTACCTTGTCTTCTGCCTGGCTGTTGATGGCTACCGCCGTGGTCAGTGGTGTTAACATCCTGGCGGATGGTGTGGTACATTGGCTGTCTATGGGAGTTCTCACCACCATGGTCATAATTTCGTGGTAATTACCACAAGCCTGTTGGCGGTATTTCTGCCACTTGATCACTCACCGCCAATGACATAATTACCACCATAATGTCAATTGTGTGCTCAATGTCTCCCTCTAATTGTATTTTCATTTTATACATCCTATTGGATGGGGAGACGTGCATATCCGCAGTCTCAACTTCTATAAAGTCATCAGTTGCTTTCACCTCTGGATGCTCTTGAATATTCTGGCGAACTATAGCGACTTCTGCTGCACTGTCTAGCAGAGCCAGTGCCCAGTTCCTGTTCTTCAAAAAAAAAACTTATCTTGCGTGGCATTTTGTGATGAAATAGCTGCCACCTTCATCTTTTTGAATTGGAGGTTTTGTTGTGGAAGTTTCTCTTCTTTTTTAACTGAAACTTCTGCTGAGTGCTGTGATTCCTTATTCTATTTCACATACTCTGTCCATTGTTCTGATCGGCCACATTTTTCACTATGTTTATCTGATGAGTCTTGAAAGAAACAAGATTGGCGTGTATCAGTATATTGGTATCTGTCAGTAGTTTTTATAATATCCCTATTTATTAAGCCATAACATTTCTATGGGATATCTTCCCTGTCTTTTTAAAATGTTTGTTTTTGTTTATGCCAGTGTTTTTAAGAATCTCAGTTACTTGCTTGGTAGAATCCTTATTGGATTTACCTTGTACTTGTTCACTATGTCTGGCTTCCCGACTATCCTGACCTATACTTGAATATGATTCGGAAATAATTTTAGGCAGCTCGTCTTCTTGATCCTGTGCAAGACCGTCCCAGAGCTGCATGCACACTGCTAGTCCTGCTGCTCCCCCTTTAAGGTTACTTAATATTATTGAGGATACTGTGACAAAACTGCCCATTAATTTAATTGCATCCCCAAATCCAGGGCTGGGGCAGACCCATATTCATCTTGAATTTGTTTTAACACCTCCAAAAGATTGGCAATTGTCGGTGTACCGTGTGCACTAGTGTAGAGCATGACAATTACCATGCCCCAAGTGTTGCAGTTATCCACTACAGGAACCATTCAAAATGGTAAGCACATAGTGAGAATTCTGTGTTTATCTTGGGGTCCTATATGGGGAAACACAGCTTCCAGCACGTTTATTTTTGAGCTAACCAAAACGGAATTTCTTTACTTTTCCCATGATCTAATACACTGTTGCAGGGCTAATACCTGGTGAGAATGCATGCAGTTGTGCTACAGCAGCACATGCTGTGTTTGTATTTAATGTTTGCATTACAAATTGTACTAAGAGTCTATATATTCCTACAAGCTCAGTGTATAAGCGGCGAACCTCAGCTACCGCCATGGTGCCTGCTTCAGGATGCAGTGTGTAAGTGGCCAATTTAGTCCAGTTAAGACCATCATAACTCAAAGGACCTAACCTAACATGTAATGTTGTATGGGGGTAGGGTGCCATCAAGCTAGTTCTGGTGGTCTTGAAAAGATAGAGGTATTTCTATGAATGCGTATGCTCTGTATTGTGCAGGTGCATTAGCATGTGTATAATGATGAAATGTATCAGTGTTCCTATCAACTGTTGGAAAAGTAACCCAAGAGTAGAAACATTCCATTTTGTAACCTGGATGAGCGTCAACCACAAATGTAACAGCACCCCCTGGGCTGTAAGGCCATTATTTAATAAATGATTAGTGAGGGATGGGCTCATGTTTACTACAATTACCACCTGTTGCAGGTTTGCCATGGTTCTGAGGGAAATCGTGGTGTAACAGATCTCATCCTCATCTCTCGTCTCACACATGCAATGACAAACACAAGCAGGAAATGGCTCAATATACTTTATTGAATCAACTGCATTCTAGATAGAATGGCATGTGCTGCAATGATTAGGATAATGAAATAGAATAATAATACAGCGATGACAAAGAAAGTGAAACATGAGAAAAGTCTCACCAAAGTGTCAGAATGCTGTGTTGGAATTTTTACCTATGGCACTAAAGTAGTACTAGAGCGCAGCAGTGTTAGCCCTAATTCATCCCTCAGGATCCCTAAGAAGACACCCTCCCCCATACCTGAATATGGTAGTAGCAAAGAGGGCTGTTGGCCTACTGAGAGTCCTCTCCCAAGTAGGCAGAAAAGACATCAAATCTCAGCAGACAGCTGCAATGAAGCAATGCGGTGGCAATTTTGTGGCTGGAACTCTGCCTCTAAAGTATAGGGGGGCAGAGGGATGTTTTATAATAAAACAGCTGGTGGTCTGAAAAAACTGCCCTAAAGTAAGAACACGTATGTTTCTCGTGAATGTGGTGTTCCACTTTGTGCTGACAACAATATGGGTACAGCCTTGAGCAGAGCACAGAACAAGAATGTCAGACTAAAAAGAATGAAAACAGTCTCTGGGTTAAAAGTGTATGAGATTAAAAAACATCTCCACAGAATGAACCTTCTGCTCAGGAAAATAAAATGAAATAAAAATTAATTGTTGCTATGCTAAAGGGCACACGCTGCAGGCCTATGGCTAAAATAATGTGCCTATGAAAGTTACTAAAATAACCTCACAATAGAGTACATTAATATTGTGTCCCCAATACACTAGTAATAAACAGCCTGAAAGTGATCTTTTTGAGGCTCAGTAACCTTTGACAGCCCTCAGACCCCAATAAACGTCATTAAAGCTGCACCTACCCTTTGCACAATAGTACATAGTAAATTAGAGTTTCACTCTAATTTGATCTGTTGGCCACAGGTTGAAGCATTTACTAAGTTTCAATAATTATAACCACTAAGGAACCAACATTCCCTTGAGTCACCCCCTCAAGCTGTACCTGCACCATGGAGATCTGAACAATTTGTGATTTTATAATAACCCCGTGAAATCCATGTTTTCTTTTCCAAAGATGAGCTGTGCATCAGACAGGGACTGTGTATTTTTGTTATGCCTACCAACCAGTTAAAGTAGATAAAGGAATTACAGTGGGGCCCTCTGAAGAGATGAGTGAAAATTCACTGATGCAGTAGTTGCTCTGATAATACCTTACACCGATTCATTCTCCATATACACAAATGTTGAGAAAAACAGAAACCTGAAAAAAGAAGAAAGACAATGAAGAGAAGGAAGACAGATTTAAAAATATTTTTTATGTTTTTTATTGCATTTATGAGAGAGTATAACAGATCAAAACATTTACCATCATGACAGTCAAAAGGCACAGTTCGCAAAAAGTGATAGGCGAGACTCATGTTAGTACAGTACAAACAGCTTTTATCCAAGTCCCCCCCCTGATTTTTTTCCAGACGAACTACCCCAAGAGGTAGGGTCATTTGGTCAGCACATCAAACAATGGGGTTATATGGCTCAGTCTTATGGGTTAACGTCAGTGATGGTAACCAACGAAAGAGAAAGGAAAAAACAGAGAGAAGGAGAAAAGGAGGGAAGGGAGGGAAAGAGGGTGAGTCTGCACAGCAATAACATCACACTTGAGGAGGAATGGTTTTATCTCATCGGCTCGGGGCGCCATCTATATCATAGCAGGTACTACGTGTTAGCGGCCGTTTACACCACTTTGGCAGTTTACACCACTAAAGAAGGATCGTAAGGGGGTCTATATGTCTCGTGAGCGGGTGTTTACAGGCATCAATTCCCAGTAAGCTATTAATTGTTCCTGGCAGTGCGCAGCATCATGTAGCCACTTCCTGCATCGGGGTATCTGTTTCTTCCCCCAACACATCGCCACCCTGCGCTTCGCCAGCACCAATAGCAGCCCCACAAGTTTCCTGTGATCAGGGGTACCTCCTTGAAATATCCCATGAGGGTAATCCTGGGGGAATGCAGCATCTCGAGCCCGACCAACTCCCCAGTCTCACTCTGCACCTCTGTCCAGTATCCCTGCAGCGCCCCGCAATTCCATGCCAGGTGCAGGAAGTCTCCCTCCGGCGCTAAGCATCTTTCACATCTAGCATCCGACCTGACACCCAACCTCTGATGGCGACTCGGTGTATAATACAAGCGGTGCAGGAATTTAAAATGTATTAGGAGCAATCTGTAATTCGGGGAGAGTTCTCACATATGCACGCAGCAATATCGTCACACATCGTCTGGAAAGGTCTCACCTATGTTCGCTTCCCAATGTGTTCTGGCTTTGGGCGTGGCAGAGGCTTCAGTCATCTGCATGCAAACAAACAAGCCCGTGATGAGTCTACACGAAGACGGCGATTTGTACACCAGCTCCAGCGTGCGGCACACTGGGGGCATCTCAGGGAAGCAGGGGTATGTTGCCCGCAAAAGAGCCTTGATTCTAAGGTAAATTAAACAATATAGTTCAGTAGCGTGCATCTCGCAAAGTGCGGCCTCTGGGGAAATGAACGAGCCCCCCGGATGGCAAGATCCCAAGGTAGTCATATTCAGATCATGCAGGAGTTCACAACTGGCCTTCCTCCGATATCTGCGGGTCCATGATGTCTCCCACTGGCATCAAGGGCGCAAAGGGCTCCCCAGCCTCCGCACACTTCAGGAGCGCCCTCCAAGCCTGCGCCGTACAGGTAACAGTGTTGACCTCTCTCAACCTAGGGCTGGGTGGTCCACACATCACCCCAGAGAGCCTATTAGGCGAAACTGAATCGTGCTCCAGAGCCAGATGTGTTAAATATTTTATGGGGTGCAACCAAAAATGCGCAAAATGGGCCTGTGCACAGTTATAGTAAAGTTCCAGATCCGGGGATGCTAGGCCGCCTAACTCAAACAGTAGCATCAACATTTGCCAGGAGATTCTGGGCTGTCCACCAGCCCAGGGCAGTGCTATGAGTGAAGATCTAAGCCTTTTCAAGAAGCTGGATGTGATGACGAGAGGAATGTTAACGAACAGGTAGAGAAATTTGGGCAAAATTACCATTTTGGCTATGGCTATGCAGCCCGTCAGCGAGAGTGGAAGGGAGCGCCAGATCGCCACTTTGTCTTTCAGCCACATATTGGCCTTGCCATAGTTGGCCGACCACAACTCGTCCGCCTCCCTGCTGAGCCATATGCCCAGAAACCGGGGCAGTTGGAGCGGTACTGTACCGTTGCAGCCGATAGGAGGAAAACAACTGACTTAGACCAGTTGATCATAATCCCAGAGATCTGGCTAAAGCGTACTATCTCATCTATCAGTGTATCGAGATGCAGCTGTGGGTCTTGAGCATATAGCGTGACATCATTTGCATACATAGAAACCAGGATTGGGCATTGCCTAAACGTCAATCCCCTATAGTTGTGCCTCAAGTGTGCTGCCAGTGGTTCCAGTGCCACTGCAAATAGAGAGCAGGCATCCTTGTTGAGTGCCTCTACCTATCGGGAAGGGTCCGAAACCATCCCATTGATTCTCAAACTAGTCAACAGGCCGAACATATATGGCCATGCGAGGGAGTCAAAAGCCTTGGTGGGGTCCAGGAATACCGCCACTGCATGTTCTTCAGGGTTGATCATTAAGGACACCGCAAAAAAGGTACAGAGGTTATACAAGGTTGAGCGACCAGACACAAACCCAGACTAATCCGGAAGCACCAAAGACAGGAGTAAGGGCTACAGTCTAGTGGCAATCAGCTTCACTAGTATCTTAGTGTCCATATTTATTAGAGATAATGGCCTATAGGAATCACAACTGCATGGATCCTTGCCTGGTTTCAATATGGTGACGATGAGGGCCTTCTGCAGCGAAGGTGGGAGAGTCCCGTCCTCGAGCGCTTCATCATAAACCTCTAATAGGTGCAGTGCCAATAGATCTGCGTACTCCTTATAGAAGGCCGATGTTAGTCCATCCAGCCCGGGGGCCTTGTCTCCCAGTAGACTACGTTTAACCTGGATGACATCTTCCTCCGAGAACGGAGTGTCCAAGTACTTTCTGTGCAAATTCTCGAGCCAGAGCAGGCTAATGTCCTCAAAGTAGTCTGTATATGCCCCCTGGTGTGGCCCTGTCGTTTCGGTATATAGGGCGGAGTAGAACTCAGTCAAACCCGCTTGACCCCCTCAGTGCCAGTATGGCGTACTCCAGCCGAGTCGAGCAGCTCAACAACGGAGTTCCCCGCCCACGCCCGTTGAAGCTTTGCAGCCAGCGTTTTGCCAGCCCTCTCGCCCTCTCCGTATCTCCTCGCCTTGGCTTCCGTTCCCAGAAAACAAACCTCACAGCGTTCCACTTGCTCATATTGTGACAGCTTCTTTCTTATTTCAGCCAGTAGGCTGCTGGACATATCTGTACACATTTGTTTTTCCAGAATAGCGAGCTGGGCCTCTAAGTCTGCTAGTTCACGTTGCATCGCTCTCAGCACGCTGTGCTTCTTGGCAAGGCATATCCCACGGATTACTACCTTGAATGCCTCCCACAAGGTGCCCATCGAGGATACCGACCCCTGGTTGACAGTGAAATTTTCCGGAATAGCAGTTCAAATCTCCTCCCTGAAGGCTTGATCTCTTAACGCGCCACAAGGCAGTCTCCATGAGAATCCCCAGCGAGGGCCCCCCGGGCTCAGCAGTTCCATTATAACCAGAGAATGGTCTGACAAAGTTCAGGCATATTTTCAATAGACTCCGTCCAAAGCTCTACATCTCTGATTCCAAGCCACCTGTCAATGCGGGACCAGCTATTATGTACGGTATTAAAGCATGTTCCTTCTCTATCTGCACCATGTTTCACCCTCAATAGATCCACCAAGGCACCCTCAGCCATAATAATGGACAAGGCATTAGCAGCTGCCAAATGTTGCGGCCGAGCTCGACTCTCACGATCTGCCTCAAAGTCCAAGACTACATTAAAATCTCCTCCCCATATCTTGGACCCAGAGCCCAAGGAATTAATCATTCGCCATACCTCCCCAAAGAACTCCAGGTCATCAACGATGGGACCGCAAACTGATACCAGACAAAACGGCCTGTCCTGTAATGTACCCTGCAGCATAACATAGCGTCCGTGAGGGTCCGTAAGCGCTTTCTCAGTATGCCACTGTAGTCTTTTTCTAAGCAGGATGGCTATCCCCCTAGCATAGCTCGAATACACCACTGCATGGCTCTCACCAATCCAACCAGCCCTCACCCTAAATTTCGTGGCATTAGTCAGGTGAGTTTCTTGGAGCATGCAGACATCTATCGCGTGGTGCTGCATATAAGCGGATAACAATCTCATCTTACGCCCATCATTCAGCCCCCGAACATTCCATGTCAAGCATCTCACAGGAGTCGCATTTTTAGAAGCCATCCAATTAACCTTCGCAATCGCTCCACCACCACCCCCTTCCATACATAAAGTGAATCAGCTGCGGGGATGGGAAGGAACAGGGAAGAAAAAACAAGGTGAAAACATCAAACCTAGTAGCTAACGGTACATCTGCCATCCCCTGCCCACTCCGGCCCCCCAATTGGGCCTGACCACCCATCCCACCCCCACCAAAAACATAACCCATCTCAAAACCACAACCAAATGATTTGGACTCATCCAACGAGGCGCTGACATACCATCAGACTTCCTATCCAGTATGGGTAGATGGGCAGGAGCCACTGAGTAGTCCAAAGCTCAACGGGTCAGTCATCTCTGAGGCACAATTCGCTAATGGGCCCGCAGAGGCCCCAGGGCGCACTCCAGACACACAGATGCCCCTCATATGGGACTGTTCTCAGTCATCGTCACTCAGGTGATCCCCTTCCTCTTCATTTGCCAGCGAAGAGACGGGCCATTTTTTGGTGGAATGCTTTTTGCAAATTTTGCTGCCAGTTACGGATCCAAGAAAAAATGTAATTTACCTGTATGTTGTACACGCAGCTTAACCGGGTAGATAAGGGAGTATTTAGCCTCTGTGTGGCTCAGGGTGCACTTGACCAGGAGAAATGCCCAGCGGACCGCTAAACACCAGGGGTGTAGTCTGGAAAGACGCTGAGGTTGTTGTTGTTATATGTGACGAGGCGGTGGTACAGGCAAGGCGAAGGATCGTTTCTCTATCTCTATAGTTGAACAGGCGTGCAATGACAGGCCACGCCGGTGCCCAAGGCAGCGGCTGCGGACCCAGCATTCTGTGCGCCCGCTCCACCACCATAACTGGATAGAGCTCACCAGGGAAGAGTGCAGAAAGCATTGTCTTCACATAGTCCCCATGTCGGTCGATTTCAGAAGACCTAAGATGCGGATGATGTTTCGTCTGGATCGGGCTTCAAGGTCCTGGTTTATATTCCGGATGACTTCCAGCACCCGTTCCATTTGAAGAAGTCATTCACTCTCCCGGTTCCGACCATCCTCCAAGTCTAAAACTCAAGCTTCCATCTGCACTAGGCAGGTATTGTGATCATCCACCCTATCTTTCAGACGATCCATGCGATCGGTTAGATGGTCTAGCTTAGTATCTATGGCCACCAGGCTGTGCTTAAGGTCCATAAACATGGCCTTGACTGAGGGTCTTCTTCTTGAGGCAGCTCGTCCGTCGATCTGCCCGCTTGGCTGCACTTTTTTTTGCCCTCAAATGTCAGCTTCGATTGTTTTTGGTCCGTCTTCCCCATCATCGCTGGGTACAATCCCCAGTGGGGGGGCCACTTCGACTGGAGTCGGAACCTTGGCACTCAATCCAGCCTCAGCCATCTTCAGCCGCCACCACGCTGCCCGGCCAGACGCCACCCACCCGAATGCCACCAGCAGCAACCCAGGCAGGCCGCTCGCTCGCTCCTCATGCCTGCACGCCGTCAAATCCTGTTGTCACGGCCTCCAGCCGCCTTACACCAACCTGCCGGGACCGTAATCTGGCCCTCACTTTCGGCGCAGATCCTCAGGTGCCAGCTGCCCGGTTGATATGGGGATCCAGGGGTGCCATGGCCCCAGCTCGCCAGCCCCCGTCGTCGTCCAGGGGGGCAGATGGCAGCCCCAGCTCCGTTCTCTGCCACCACCGGGCCCGTGCCAGGCCCAGCTCCGCCTACACGTCTTTGGCAGACCACGAGGCACGGCCGGCACCAGTGCGGTCATGCCCACTGTCGGCCACTGTCACTGAGCCGGCCCCGCACCACCAGCACACCCCCCCACAGGAGTTCAGCTCCCAAAGTGCGGCAGGTTAAGCACCTCGGGAACACGATCCGTTCGGATTAATTAAAGAATAATGCTCCTGCCCTGCAGAGCCTCACATGGTGGCGGCCATCTTGCAGAACGGTTAGGCCATGCCCCCGAAGAAGACAGATTGAAAGGGCACGAGCAGACAGGAAGGAAGGACTATGCAGAAAGGAAGACAGGAAATGATTATATAAAAGGAACAGGAAAGACCAATGGCAGCTTCTCAGGTGGAAAACGAGAGGTCAGGAACAGGAAGGAACAACCTGTTTCATTATTTTCTTGTTATCTTTATTATTTTTTTGTGGCATTAATGCATGGTTATTCTATCGAGGTTAACAAGTTGGTGGTGTAGAAGGTGAGTACACCTTGGACGGGCCAACAGAAGGAGTGCTGGTTGGGAAGAGTGCTTGTCCAACGCCAACGCCATCACGCCCTCACAAGACCTCTGCAACTCCCTCGCCACCTTCTTCCATCATAAGATCACCGACCTACACGACAGCTTCGGACACCAGACCCAGCCAACCACCACAGAACCTACAACCCCAGCCATCACCCTCAACGCCTGGACTCACATCAACACGGAAGAGACCAAAGCCACCATGAACTCCATCCACTCCGGTGCCCCCTCGGACCCCAGCCCACACTTCATTTTCAACAAAGCAGACAACATCATCGCCCCGCACCTCCAGACCATCATCAACAGCTCGTTTTCGTCTGCTACCTTCCCCGAGAGCTGGAAACACGCTGAAGTCAACACCCTACTGAAAAAACCTACAGCAGAGCCAAGCAACCTGAAGAACTTCCGCCCCATCTCGCTCCTCCCATTCCCTGCCAAAGTCATAGAGAAGACCGTCAACAAGCAACTTACCAACTTCCTTGAAGACAACAGCCTACTCGACCCCTCTCAGTCCAGATTCCGAGCCAATCACAGCACAGAAACCACCCTCATCTCAGTCACAGACGACATCAGAACCCTGATGGACAACGGAGAAACAGTCGCCCTCATCCTCCTCGACCTCTCGGCTGCCTTCGACACCGTCTGTCACCGCACCCTAATAACCCGCCTCCGCTCCACCGGGATCCAAGGACAGGCCCTGGACTGGATCACCTCCTTCCTCTCCAACCGCTCCCAAAGAGTCTACCTCCCACCTTTTCGCTCAGACCCCACCGAGATCATCTGCGGCGTCCCACAAGGCTCCTCGCTCAGCCCGACTCTCTTCAATGTCTACATGAGCCCCCTCGCCAACATCGTACGCAAACACAGCATCATCATCACCTCCTACGCCGACGACACTCAACTGATACTTTCCCTCACCAAGGACCCCACCAGCGCCAAGACCAACCTGCAAGATGGAATGAAAGACGTCGCAGATTGGATGAAACTCAGTCGTCTGAAACTGAACTCAGACAAAACAGAAGTCCTCATCCTCGGAAACACCCCGACCGCCTGGGACGACTCCTGGTGGCCCACGGCCCTTGGCACCGCACCGACCCCCTCAGACCACGCACGCAACCTCGGTTTCATCTTGGACCCACTTCTCACCATGACCAAACAAGTCAACGCCGTATCATCCTCCTGCTTCCTCACCCTCCGCATGCTCCGAAAAATCTTCCGTTGGATCCCCGCCGACACCAGAAAGACCGTGACCCACGCCCTCGTCACGAGCCGCCTGGACTACGGCAACACCCTATACGCAGGAGCCACCGCTAAACTCCAGAAACGTCTGCAACGAATTCAACACGCCTCCGCCCGCCTCATCCTCAACATACCCCGCAACAGCCACATCTCCGCCCACCTGAGACACCTGCACTGGCTTCCCGTCAACAAAAGGATTACCTTCCGACTCCTCACCTACACTCACAAAGCCCTCCACAACAAGGGACCCGAATACCTCAACCGCCGCCTCAGCTTCTACACACCCACCCGTCCTCTTCGCTCTGCCAACCTCGCTCTCGCCCCTGTCCCTCGCATCCGCCACACCACGGCGGGTGGGAGGTCCTTCTCCTACCTGGCGGCCAAGACATGGAACTCCCTCCCCACCATCCTCAGGACCACCCAGGACCACTCCGTTTTCCGGAGACTACTCAAGACCTGGCTCTTCGAGCAGCAGTAACCCCTTCCCCCTAGCGCCTTGAGACCCGCACGGGTGAGTAGCGCGCTTTATAAATATTTATGATTTGATTTGAATGAGAGTTTTATTTTGATTTGAACCAAAGAAGATTGAAAAACTTTGAACATACCATAAGAAGTTATAAATAAAATGTAAACCAACCAATACAAGCTGTTCCCTTGTTGTTGAGCCAAATATATCCCACCATTACACTCCCATAAAGGTTTGTGGCTGCAATCAATTGCCTTATTGCATTGGGAATTCCATGGACCTGGTAGACCCCCCTCTTTCAGTTTGAATAGATTTCCTGCATGTTTGGCATGACCTTGCCTGTGATCTATATCCTCTACGAGTGCAAGATAATAAAATATAACTGCTGCCTGGGAGGTGTGAGAACACGGGTTACTGTGCTGTGAAATGCGTAGGGGCTGCCAGTTCACAAGGCTGGTATAGCCTCACTCATCTGAAGGATGTTCTCCAAAATTCAGAATTTCTAACCTCACACATGGAGCTATTGTTATTTTCTGCCATTAGGCAGGTCGGAGTTTCTACCTGCGTTCTGGGCAGCCTTTGCAAATTCACGCCACACCTGCTCCACTTGCCTCCTTGCTCAGATCAATCCATCCTCTTACCCTATACCCTGCAAACATTTCCTCAACAACTCTATCTTAGTTAGGGCTTAGAATTCGACATATTTTACAAGATTCTTCCTATATTTCTTAGTCGCCTGCGACAGCCAAACACCCAGCTGCAGAAGACAGGTGCATTTTGATCCTTCCCTCCCATTCTTTGGCAGCTAACTGCCAATGAGACTGTCATGTTTGAGAATCGCTACTACAGGCCCATGTAGGTACTCTGCAAAGACTGTGCTGTCATCCACAGACGTCCACCGGATAACAGGTGGAAAGCACATTAATGTTCTACCTAATATGCGAGATCTAAGACAAGATATGTTTGAAAGGAGTTTGCAGCCTGTCAATGTACACAGTAAGGCACAAGACGTAGGCCCCGATTTCCAGCTGAGGGTTAAATTCTGATCCCTGGCAAACATCTTTTGCACAGAGGTTGGAATTCTGAGCTGTGTGATGATTAGCTCACCTTTGCTGTTTTCCCTTAACTGATTTAGACAGGTTAAGTTAAACCTGTTGAAAAATATTAGCCCATAAGACCCAAAGTAAAGGTGAAGCATGCAGAATTTGTTGTTATAACCCTATTCCAAGTTCAAAATAGGAGATTTTTTTATATAGATTAAATACTTTACCACTCACTGGGCTTGTGTATTTTGGGGGTTTGCTAAATACCTACCCTATCAATTATTACCCATAAACAGCGCCTAAATCCATGGTTATCAGCTGGAGGTTAAACTCCAGTCCGGATGCACACAGACGACTGCAGCGAGATTGGAATTATGAGTGTTGTGATAATTATCACAACACACAGTATCACCCTAATACATTTTGCTAGGGCAGACATGCTAAAAGTTATTAAAAATGGGAAAATCTGGAATTTGGTATATTAAATATATATACGAAGGGAAAATCTTGTAATAACAGGTATTTACCACAATAGGTAAATACCAAAATCTGAGGTAATCACAGTAACTGGTCGAGGTAAATACCTTAACCTGTTTGACGCAATGTGTAAGGCCAGACCTAAAGACGAAAACCAAGCATCAAAGTATTATAGAGGGGGCAGTCATGGAAGTATATGACCGATTACACTAACATTAACGGACGGAAACTCACAGTGTGATAGGAGCTGTACATAAAATGCAGCAAACAGTCCTGATTTCAATGATTATTTTATTAATATGGGCAAATCTTCACAGGCAGGAACACACAGAGTTTGAGCAGATGTATATTTCACCTCATGCTGATATCAGGGAATGCTAGGGTTTCTTGTAGGCGGAACAATAGCATTCACTGCTGAGAGGAAGGAGTGTGAGAAGGCTGGCCCCCGCCGAGTTGCTTACCCCGTTTCTTGACCGTGCCTGGCTAACACCGGCACCAAATCCCATCAAAAGAGCAGTCTGTAGGATAGATATGTAGATAGACAGACTTGGCTTATGTGTAGGTCTTTGTTTTACTGCTGGGGGATTTGGAGGGCCTATTTTTGGAATACACACAATTCAGCTGTGAAAGGTCAGAGTGGCAGCTGCGCGGCTTCATACAACGCCTCCGTTTTCTAACAAAGAGATCTGAGTTCTGCTGCCAGACTGTCTGTTCTTGCAGGCCTGTCAGTACTTTTCAACTGCACCCAAGTATATTTTCATTTCATATTATGAAATCAAAAAGCCTATTGCGAAGACTTATCTTGTGGTGGAGCCTGTGCTGTTCCCACTCTTGCTCAAACAATGGAATGGATGTCAAGACTCTGCCAAAAGGTGACATTTTGTCGCCATACAAAGTAAATAATTAATATGGAGGGCAGCCTTTCTGTGATATCCTGGCTGTGTTATATGGTATGGCGAAGGAAAAGCCTTTGCACAACTTTTCAAGTGAAATGTCATCATCACAGACGTTAGCACTATAAAAGATGTACATTTACATGCAGTCTCCGGTTGGTGCAACCCAACACTGGGCTGAATCCAAGGGCGAGATAAAAGGCACATTGCACTAAACCAGGCGTCTCCATCAAGAAGCTACTGGTACCGCCCCAGCTACCTTAAGTAACTCTCCTATGTGCAGGTCAGCCCTTTAAATTAGAACCTTTTGTTTATTTGAACTAGTATATGCATGCCAGCAGTAAAAAGCGTGTATTTTAGAAGAAAATATGTGTATTTTCAGAACTGCCAAGCTGATATTTGGAGAAAAATGGTTGAATTCTCAACTGCATTTCCAGCTGAATTTCCAATTCAACCATTCCAACCATTGATGTGGGTAACAATAAGCATGTGTTTCAGCACCAAAGTACACTTCAGGGTGAATGTATGCTTTGCAAATGTTTGTTAAGTTATGTTTTATTTAAAGCTGATGATTTGAGTGATAAATCGTATAGCCTTAGGAAGACTTATAATATTCGTGCCAAGGATACTTCAGTTATAGACGTTACGTATTACCCACATAGAGACATTCAAAACTGACAAAGCCTTTTTAGGTCTTACCTGAAATGGAGCATGCTATGTTGCTTGCAAGACATTTTGTTACTTACAGGGACTTTGAGGTCACCCATTTTATACCACTGGTTGGCTTCAACGTCATTCTAATTTCCTTGCTTCTTTTTGGCCAGTGTTTGCTGGCTTCACTTAGGCTAAATGTGTTTGTCCTTCCCCTGGATCATAGCCTAAGTACATGTGTCCTTCCACAGCTTGCACTTTCAGAGCTACTTTGTTCCATGTTTAGTCTATGACACTATATAAGCGTTCATCATTGTTATATACTTAATTATTGGTTGAGGGGGCAGAAGCCTCACTCAGGCAACAACCACAATCCAGGTCTGAGTGAACATCAAAAGTAACTAAATTAACCTGTGCTTAACCCTCTGGTAGCTTGGCAAAAAGCAGCCAGGCTTAACTTAGTGGCAATGTTTAAAGCATTTATGTAGCACTGAAACTGCACTAAAGTTAAAACAGAGCACAAGAAAAATCCCAAAACAACTTAGAAAAACAGAGTAAATATAAAAAAATAAAATTATACCAGGACAATCCAATCAGTGGAACCAGAGATATTCAATGTTAAAGTTTTGAGTGAAATAGCACTTAAAAGCACAAAGCGCCACTTGTGATCATCTGGTCGTACTAGACTAGGAGAAAGTCACAAATTCAGGCAAACTGTGATAGAGCGTGGGTCCGATACAGGGGCTAGATTAGGTCCACTAAAAAGTTACCTTCTCGAGTCCAGTGCGAAGGGTTCTGTTTCCTTTGGAGGAGGCCGAAAGAAGGAGGCTTCGGGAGTGAAGAGGAGGTCGAGATCCACAGACGGTCAGTGCTGTAGGGTGAAGATCTGTTCATCTCTGGAACTTTGTGTTGACAGTTGTTGCAGGCTGTGGTTTCTGTAGCGCAGGGTGCAGGTCTCACATTGCCGGTCATTGTGGATGGTCACTGTTGGCATGAAGAGCAGGTCTCACCTGAGCTTTGAGTTGGCAGTCGTTGTGGGCGGCAGAGTTTAGGCATGAACTGGCTTGTTTGTGTTTACAAGAAGCCCAAACTTCAGCATTGTCACTTTTTCTTTGGTGGAGCTTCCACTGATGCAGGCTGAGGGTCCAGGGCCAGAGAGGGGGGCACCTCTCAAGGATCAGGAACTTACTCCAGCAGAGACAAGCAGGGCTCAGGCAGGTCCAGTTACAGGTCTGGGCAGGTGAAGGGCAGCAGGTCAGCTAAGCAGTTGTAGGAAGGCCTTTGAAGCTTGTTGTGTCCCTGTAGCTCAAACAGGAGGTCAGCCAACAGACCCTTCGAGTCCCTCTGGGTTGCCTGAGGACAATGAAAGGTTCTGTCTTTTTTCTTCAGACAGCAAGGCAGTTGTTCAAGCAGCAGACCAGTCCTTCATCTGAATCTTCCAAATGTCCAGGAGTGTTCTGACGAGTAGCTCTGGAGGCCAAATATTTATACATGGCACCAGCCTTTGAGTGGGGGGACTCCCACTTCTACACCCACAGCTGGTTCTGGAAAGTTCTTCCCCTGTTCAAGTTTCCAAACTGTCTGGGGTGACAAAAGGCAGGGCAGGCCTGGTGTCAAGTTCATTTGTGTGCGCTTTAGGCAAAGCCCTTTTAACTGTAAGTGGGGCTGCGTACAGCATATCCCTAGTCATCCTGACAGGATGGCCCATCCTATCCACACCTAAGACTCCTTTGTGTTAATGTCAGGCAGTAATATACAAACCACAGCAGCAGCAGCAGCACCGTTCACAGTCATGTGACCCAAGACACTGGCAAAAGTCACAGCTGATAGGGACAAGAAAATGCCAAATTGTTAAACGTTGTATTTTAAAAACTGTAACTTAAAATCTGACTGCACCATTAAAGAGGATTTTAAATTCCAATTAATTTGAGGTTAAACAGAATATCACTATCTGCTCCCTATATGAAGTTAGCACTTATTAAATATCATAAGGTAGCCCAGTGTTAGTCAATGGGAGATATAGGCCTTCATGCAGTGAAAAACAATGGACAAGGAGTTTTCACTGCCAGGACGTGTAAAACATTAACACACATGTTCTACTTTTTTAATACACAGCACCCTGCCCTATAAGCATTTACAGTATAAGCCTTTAAGGCGTACATTAGGGATGACTTATAAGTATTAACAAGCATTGGCAAAGCCAATTGGTTCTGCCTATGAGCGAGCTATTGGTGTCAACATTGTTTTTTAGCCATCTGGTACAGCAGCGGAGCTGCTGTGCAGCATGGCTGACAGCAAAATAAAAAGTGTTATGATGGATGTGTCATAGCGCAGATTTGTTTACATTCAGCCACGCTGCTGTCTGACATGGCTAAACATTGACCTTGCCAGTAGCTCTCTTATAGGCGAGATCTATTAGCTTTGCCAATACATGTTTTGGAGTCTTTCTTCAAGTCAGGGAAAAGTAGGCTTGGGGTCTGCAGTGTTACTGTAATGGTGGAAGTGCTGGATGTGACGCAGCGGCGTAGGCTTAACCAGTACTATCTTTTATCAACATGTGTTTGCCCCGGTGTCACGCACCCTCACCTCCCATGCCAGTGGCTTTGAATTGTACCATGTGCAAAGCCAGTTCTCATAGTTTGCATAATAAATTCCACCAGCCAGATAGTGGCTGCCAATTTTCTAGCCCTTTAGTAAAAACACAAAAAACAATCAACTTATTTGACTTTATTGCAAATAATAGACCCCTGGTAGAGCTCAGTTTGAAAAGCTTCATTTCCGAGGTGGATGGCCGGGCGAATAATGTTTGTAACTGAATAATTGCATATTAATGCAAACATGATTTATTCTGTTGGAAGGGCTGGAAGAAACTTTGGGTGCAAGCCGCAATGAAAGCGTGGTTGGGGGTGAGCAATTCCATACCAGCCATAAATACAATTATTCTGATCTTCTGCAATGTAATCCAGTGCCCATGAAAAGCGTTCGAACGCGGTCAGAAGAATTTTGCACTACATATAAAAAATGCAACACCTAGAGAGTGGGGCCTGGTGCTGGTGGGGAACACAAAGCGGGGCGGGGCAAGACGCAATGGTGGGGGCAAATTTTTTAAAAGAGTATTCACCCAGCTGGCTATTGGTAGAAGCAAATCCTGCTGTTGCTGGATTGTCAGTGTGTGTTGTCATGTGTAGCACAAGTTGGTTTGTCATGAAAACATTGTTTGACAAGCATAACAATTTGATAAAAATGGGTTTCTGCATCTAATGCAGAAACATCTACACCAACTGCAAAAAATCTCAGCAGGGCCAGCTTGGTGTTTCGGCCTTCTAATGATGATGAAAGGAATTGCAGTGAGCTGGGTAGTATATTAACACAAGTTACTTAAGATACCACAAAGACACCAAAAAGGATGTGGCTGGACTGGTATTATTATACCAGGGCATAAAAAAACAATATTGCACCATACATGCTTTACAAAAGTGTAATCTCTTAACTTTGAGATATGTTAAGCTATTCAAAGGACGTTCTATTCTGCAAAGGTAATGCCTCTTCCTAGTGGCAGTGCCTCCTCGCTCCTTGTCTCCCCATCACTCACTGGTCTGGCCTTTGCTTACGTGCCACTTGCACACGGTCTTCAAGGTTCCTTGAAGTGGCCATAAGCCTTCTTGCGGCACTGAACAAAATAAAGAAAGGGAAACGGGTCATCTTGCCGTATCAGTATACGGCCAGGACAAATGCCCTCTTGTGTGTGGGAGTCAGAAACAAAGACCTGTGTGGAGGACCTTTTGTCTTTCATAAAAGTCACCAGAAAAATCACTTCCTTTTTCGAAACAGATACCCACACCCGGGCAATGCTGCATCTTTCACTCTGCTTATGAGCAGTTATCCACGGAAATTAAATAAAGGACCCGCAGGTAGCCTTCGAATCGAAATGTAAAACAGCCAATTATTATTTATTGTTAAAAAAATGCAACGCGAGAAGCCGGGCTGGTGGGGAAAACAATGAGGGAGCGAGGCGAGAGTGACCAGGGCAAGCTACAAGAATTAACGGGACCATTAAAAAGGCGCTGTGGAGCGGCCAGCGTTTACTGCTTCACAGCCCTTTTTGGGCCGAGCATCGTAGCGCGCAAGCGCTTCTTTTCTAACTTGTTAGAATGTATCTCGGCTTTTAACCACGCCCACCTCATGCCCATCACTTTCACTCGTTCATGGGCTCGCCTTTCAAAAATCCTTTATCATTAGTAAATGTTTTACGTTTGTCCCTCCTTGGGGCGGTTTTGTTACCACCTTGGGGACCAGCTCTGTCACATGGATAATTGTAGGTTTGCGGATATGTTTGACTGTGAGCGAATTTCTTTTTCCTTTTGTGTGTCTCCTTCATGCTCAAGCTCATGGCAGCTGTGGTGCTTTGAATCAGCTCACTTAGGTCAACTGTTTTACTTTTCATTTTTCCTTTTGTGTCTCTCCTTCGTGCTCATGCTCATGGTGGCCGTGGCGCTTTGAATCGGCTCACTTGTGTCAACTGTTTTACTTTTTTACTTTTCATTTTTACTTTTGTGTGTCTCCATCACGCTCATGGTGGCTGTGGCGCTTTGAATCGGCTCATTTTAACTAGAATGAATACTCAGCACTGGATAGTTTGCCAGGGCTTGCCATTTTGGTGTTTATGCAATCATACTGGCTGTCACCATGGAAACTTTCTGTAGGGCGTGGTGCTTTGTGGTTAAATGTATGGGTGGTGTGTCTTCCCTGGCTTTATATATGGTGCAGCACTGCGCCATCTGAATAGAGTGGTACTCTTTGAGACCAAGAATTCTCAGTTGTGGATGCTGGATATGCAAAGTGGTGAGGCTTCTCTTTAGTTTCTCAACAGGGTCATGACTTCTAAGCACCATGAAAGCTGTCCATTAGTTGATTTCGTTACATTTCCTTTGCCAGAACGAGAGCTCGGATGCATTGTCCTGAATTAAAGTTGATTTTAGTTATGTAGGTTGCATTCCAGAGCTGAATAGACATTACTTCTGTGCTGTTCCTGATGTCTATAATGACACGTGTTAAGTTCTGAGAGAGTGTGTATAGTTTTTTTTTCTAAGAGTTTTTTTTTTCTTTTGTCTCTTACTGGGGATAATAATTTATGGATTTCTGATGAATCCAGTTCAGGATCCACTTCCACCGCTCTCTGTATTACATCTATCTCCGGGTGAAAAGTAAAGTGCATCAGAATTGAAGTACATGTGATTTTAATTGGGATAATAACATCATTAACAATATTTAAATTACACGCTGGTCCTAATGCATGTGATTCTGAGCATGAACACTAATTAAATTGGGAAAATATAATTCTATGCTAAGTCTAGAAGTGGAATTATGCCACAAGTGCCTTGATTGCCAAAGGTATGCAGAGACTTGAAAAATATATGCTTCCATCAATTGTTTGTGAAGATTTCTCATGTGAGCTTAGCTATATATATGTCATTGATTTGCAATCTCCTCTGCTCTTCTCACTGTGTAGAAATTCTAAAAAAGTTGACTAAAGCATTTGCGCAAACAGTAGCTAACATTTTTCTGGTTTTTTTTCTCCACCAGCAACTTTTTTTCCACATGGAGACATCGTTTCCCTAACACACTTGGAAAACATGGCGAGGTTTGCATGGCCAGTTCACATGCTTGTACTGGTCTTTTTCCACACTGGGGCTTCAATTTAGACCCTCCTCAGGCGAGGCGGTTTCCCCCACTGACTCGCTATCCATGTACCTCTAATTAAAAGGCTTCTGTGGAGGTGAAACTCTGCCAGTTGAATGGTAGTCCCCCACCTCACCTAGCAGCTGGCAAAACAGCTATCTTGCTGGAATGTGGTGATTATACTTGTTGTCCAGTTGTGGGAAACCCTAGCTGTGAAGCAGAAGAATGGTGTTGGTTTGGTGGTGGAGGATCATGTCATCTCTGAGCTGGTTGTAATGCCTCGTGTCACCCAGGACCAACAAGCCTGCTGCACGTGGCAACTGGGGAGTGGTGGGAGAGCTTGTAGGTCCCTGAATCCTTGGCAGAAGGACATGGTCCATTATTCTGCACCCAGGATTAACTTGCCTGGGGGTTTCTAAGCAGTCCTGGTAAAAGCCAAACACATTTTGATTCCCCTGACATGGGGCGCATATGCACCAAGCAATTCCTAAGTTCCTGGGCAGTAAAGGGGGCCAGAGGGAGTATCTACAAGCATCTTGTTCCAATAGGCAGGACAGGAGTCCAGCATGTCAGTGGCCTAAACAGAGCATGTGCTATATAAACACATCAAGGGTTTCCCAGAGGACTTTTCGTTAAAAAACAAACAAACATTCAAGTAGCCACAACAACGTTTGCTTATAGGACTTTTCGTTTAAAAAAAATAAACATTAAAGTAGCCACAACAATTATCGTCACCATTTAGTCTTAGAAATTGCTTCCAGCAGGCACGTGTGAACAACGTGTTAAAAATACTCTTTGGACACCAACTTTTGCAGTTCTGATATGTTGCAAGCACTGTTTATTGCGAGTTCCATCCTAAAGGTGATTCTGTCTCTGACAGCCGTGCATGGGAAATAATATGCAACTCGCTATCTTGTTTTTTAGGTCGAGCACGCAAATGCTTTGACCTGTTGTAAGTATTGTGGGCTTTTAACCACACACCCCTCATGTCCATCACTTTCACTTGTTTTTGGGCTTGCCTTTCAAAACTCCCTTGATGTCATTGGTGATTGCTTTATGTTTGGCCTGCCTTGGGGCGGTTTTGTTACCGCCTTGCAGACTGACTCTGTTACATGGATAATTGCACGATTGCCGATATACTTCAGTGTGGGTGATCAATTTTTTTCTTTTGTTTCTCCCCTTCATGCTCCATGGCAGCCATGTCCCTCACAGCGCCAACAGTGCAAACTCCATCGAAACACTGGTCACATTGTTCACAGTGTTACCTAATCAGAGTCATCTCTTTTGGCTCTCTCCTTCACACTCCATAGCTTTCCAAAAACACTTATAAATGATAAATTCTTTACTTAAAAATACAGAAATTCACAACGCGTCACTCCCAGCACAGTGGGAGAGCCGATACTACAATATTCACTGCACTCAGGAAAGGTTGCCTTACAATACTTTGCAAGCATTCTTTTTAAAAACATGTGTGCCCATAACTCTGCCGTGGTGGTCCTAGGACAATGGGACTACCACCAAAACGTTCAGTGTGACACACTCTTTCTGTTTAGGTAATCTCTGGGTCCCCACACTAGATTAGTGGGGACTCCAAAATAAAAAACCCTCCCTCCATTCAGTTCCCTCTTAAGCTCTCTTATGGCTGGAACCTTTGTTTAACAGCTTGGAGTAGATTGTGTTATAAGGGCCTTAATGCAGTAGGGCTGCTAGGCCTGAAAATGTGTAAGGCACTAAGCCCTCTAGGGGCTAAATATATGGTTACACTAGATTACTTTATGCCATTCTATTTTCATGTGGTTATGCCCTCTAGGGGCTAATTATATGAGTACATGGCCATGTTTCTTACAAATTATATTTTTATTGTGGTGGTCTCTGGGGGCTGTTCTGAGCAATACAGTCACCATAATATAATATTTGCTGCACTGGACAATGGGACCACCTTAAAAACATTCACCACAACGTGCTCTTTCTGTCTAGATCATCTATGGGTCCTCACACTAGGTTAATGGGGACCACAAAAAAATAACCCCTCCCTCCATTTAGTGTCATTTTAACCTCTCTCATGGCTAGAACCTTTGTTTTACAGCTGAGAGTAGTTTGTGTTTTAAGGGTCTTATTTGTAATATCACTGCAGTAGGTCTGATTGCCCTGAAAATGTGTAATGCTCTACGCTCTCTAGGGGCTAAATATATGGTTACACTGCAATACTATCCGTCATTTTCTTTTCATGTGGTTATGCCATCTAGGGGCTAACTATATGGTAGCGTGGCCATGTTTCTTACAAATGCTTTTTTCATTGTGGTGTCCTCTATGGGCTGTTCTGAGCATTACAATCTAATGCTAAACGTATTTCTGATAAAGATATGTATTAGCTTTATATGATAATTGTATATGTTTTATTAATCTCTCCTTATTGCAATTATGACCATGATTCAGGCCAACTTAATTTCCTTTTTACACTATGACTGTTTGAACACTCTTGATATGTTTGGATGACCCTTCTAGTTTATTTCTCTCGTCCGTGGCTGTCTTGTTTTGGGAATTGTGTTAGCCAGCCAGCAACTCTGATGATGGGGTGGTGAAAGTGGTATTCTATTGGAATTAGCATGGCAGATTTAAATTAGGATGCTAAATGGCAACATTTTCATTGTTGGCTGCAGATGGAGCAAGAAGGTAAATGGAAGTGCTTTAGTTATATGCAGGGCCACTGGAATTATGTGGCAGGAAAAGACCAAATTATGACGCAGGGTTGACCAATTTATGTGGCAAGAAAAGTCCAGTTATGAATTTACAACGCCAATAGCGCTAACTCAAGCAAATGCGAGACCCATTGCATTGCAAATTCTTGTTTTCCTTCTGGGAGCAGGGAGAATAAACAGGCAAGGGTGGGATTGAGGGGGACAGGGAAGGGGGAGAAGAAACTGAGATGAGATGGCTGGTGGGAGGGCAAAGAAGAAAGAGGGATAGAAGGCCGGGTGGGATTAAATAAGCAGGAATGGGGAGAAGCAACGACAACGGAGGGAGCAAGCAGTAGTGACAAGAGAGGGTAGGAGGGGCTGGCAAGCGGCAAAGAGGTAGGAGGTAGAGGATGGGCAAGAAAGAAGAGGCTGCGAAGGACACTAATCAAATGAAATCAATAAGCATTTTGTCCATGTACCAAAGAGATAAAAGGAAGTGGCATGAGCAATATGGTGGCCAATTAGGATCCAGCCAAGAAGAGTGAAAATGAAGCCACAAATAGTAAGTAATGGGTGGGCCCCAAGCCCTTTGCTGTATACAATACTCCGTGCGGCAACAGCGCATGTAAAACCTTCAGGTGAGAGCTAAAATGGAAGGTTTAACCCTGGCAAAAGGTTTATTTTGCCAGATTGAAATGCCAGTTTAAAATTGCACTACATTCTACAGAGGCAGGTCTGAGATGTGTTTTAAAAGGCTGATTTAGTGGGTAGCACAATGCTCACTGCTGTCCACTAGTAGCATTTAATTTACAGGTCCTGGGTACTGGTAGTACCATTTACTAGGAACGTACAAGTAAATTAAATGTACCAATCAGGTGTGGGCCATTTGTATCATGCTGAAGGGAGAGAGAGCACAGGCACTTTAACCACAGTTAGCAGGAAAAAAGTGCCCACAGTCCTCCTGCCAACAAAAATGGGTTCAGCAACAGGAGGCAAAAACTTCCAGTAAAAAGGGACAGGTTCAACAATCATCATTATCATCTTCATGATCCTCACATCATGATGGGGTCTCATTGGCTTGGTGTACTTGAAACTCACTGCCTTAAATTGAAGTTCCCACTTCCTTGTCCACTGTTCCAGCTCCTCTACCTCCCTTCCTTCTCCCTTTCCAGTCCACCATGCGCTCAGTGACAGTCTGTGCCCTGACATCTGGAGCAGCGTGAGAGGAGCAGCTATGTGCAGAGTGATATTTTACACACTCTTGTATCTCACACACTTACGGTAAGTGGCATGTTTACGTGTACGGTAAGGGATTGCACCATTTTGTGTGGTGACTACCATACAGATACCTGATGATGTGTAGTGCTTACATATTCATGCAGCTTCTGGCGGGGTCACTTTCTCTAGTTGGTCTCAGTTTGTGTTCATTAATTATGAGCTAGCAGATGTGCAGATTATGAATGTGTGTTAGACCTTTCAATCTTGGCGTGGTCTCCCTTAACTTTTTGCCTCTGTTCCTCAGGTTGTTGATGTGTACTGGACTCTGATTGAGCTGTTTTTGTTACTCTGGGCACTTTACCACTGCTAACCAGTGCTAAAGTGCAAGTGCTCCTTTACAAAATGTGTATGTAATTGGCTTATCCATGATTGGCATATTTGATTTACTAGTACGTCCCTAGTAAGGTGCACTAGAGGTGCTAGGGCCTGTAAATAAAATGCTACTAGTGGGCCTGTAGCACTGGTTGTGCCACCCACGTTAGTAGCTCTGTAATCATGTCTCAGGCCTTCCACTGCAGTGTCTGTGTGTGCAGTTCTAACTGTAAATTTGACTTAGCAAGTGTACCCACTTGCCAGGCCTAAACTTTCCCCTTTTTTTACATGTAAGACACCCCTAAAGTAAGGCCTAGGTAGCCCCAAGGCCAGGGTGCAGTGTATGGTTAAGGTGGGACATATAGTAATGTGTTTTATATGTCCTGACAGTGAAATATTGCTAAATTCGTTTTTTCACTGTTGCAAGGCCTGTCCCTCTCATAGGTTAACATGGGGGCTACCTTTAAATCTGATTAAAGTGTAGATTCCCTTTTGGGGTAGATGGACATGTGGAGTTTGTGGTCTCTGAGCTCACAATTTAAAAATACATCTTTTAGTTACGTTGATTTTAAGATTGTGTGTTTGAAAATGCCACTTTTAGAAAGTGGGCATTTTCTTGCTTAAGACATTTCTATGACGCTACCTGTTTGTGGATTCCCTGTCTGGGTCAGTTTCACAGTTCGGCTGGTTGCAACTCACACTAGACAGTGACACAAAGGGAGCTGGGGTGTAGTTTGCATTTTCTGATGAGCCATCTGTGCTAGGAGGGAGGGGAGAGTAGTCACTCACACCTAAAAGGGCTGTGCCTGCCCTCACACAATGCAGTTTCCAACCCCCTGATGAGTGTCTGGGGCCTGGCCTGGGCAAGGCAGGATTTCACATTCAAGAGAGACTTTACTTTGAAGTAGGCCTACTTCAAATGGGAAATTGGGTATAAGAAGGGCACCCAAAACCACATATTTTAGAACACTTATGGAAACCAAGAGGAACCTCTTCCTGGAGAAGAGCTGAACAGATGAGGAAGAAGAGCTGCCCTGCCTGTGACTGTGCTTTGTGGAGCTATCCTGCAGTTGCTGCTTCTGCCAGAATAAGCGGGCAAAGACTGGACTTTGTGTGCCTTCCATCTTGTGAAGATCTCCAAGGGCTTGAGTTAGAGCTTGCCTCCTGTTGTTTGAAGTCTCAGGGACAGCAAAGACTTCTCTCTGCCAGCACCTGGAGTCTCTGGAGAGACTCCTGCTCTGCCCTGTGGTGCCCATCCAGTTCCTGGGACCCTGAAAGGAGAAGCTGGCAGCCTAAGAGGAAGAAATCCACGCACAGAACGCCGTGCGGGGAAAAGATTGTCGCAACTGCAATCTGAGGCTGAAAAATCAATGCCCCGCCGGCTTCGCAGCTGAAAATCGACGCTCCCCTTCAACACGACTGAAGAATCAACGCACGGAGCTGGAGAAACGACATGCAGCATTGCTGACGGAGGCTGGTGAGATCGCAACCCGCGCTGCGTGGTTTTCGGATCATTGTGCGGCTGGATTTCCAACGCAAGTACCACTGGGCGTGTAAAACCAACGCAAGGCCTGCCCAGACCCGAGAGTACTGACCAGATCGACGTATCGCTGTCCTGCAGAGAGAAGAAACGACGCGCCCAAACCGACGAAAGGAGAAACGAAGCAAGGTCTTGCTCGTGAGTAAAATCGACGCATCACAAGCCCTTTTTGATGCACACTCACCTGTGCGGGGTTATTTTTGACACACCCAACGTACAATTTCACGATAGCCGTGTTAGTGTGTGTTTTAAACTACATAAAGACTCTTTTTGCTTTTTAAATGATAACTTAACTTGTGTATTGTCAATTTTTGGCGTTTTGGTCTTGTTTTGTTTAGATAAATATTCTCTAATTTTCTAAACTTGTGTTTTTTTGTAGTGTTTTCATTAAGTTACTGTGTGTGTTGGTACAAATACTTTACACCTAGCACTCTGAAGTTAAACTTACTGCTTGTGCCGAGCTACCAAGGGAGTAGGCAGGGGTTAGCTGAGGGTGATTCTCTTTTACCCTGACTAGAGTGCGGGTCCTTGCTTGGACAGGGGGTAACCTGACTGCCAACCAAAGACCCCATTTCTAACAATGTGTGTGCATGTGAATAAAGAGAAGTCTTTATCAACAGGCTTTCTGACTTCAAAAGTAAGTAAAAGCAAAAATGGTAAAATCATTGCCATACTGCTATGTGCAAAGGACCATCCAGGGTGTTAAGTTTGTGAATGAAAGTCTACCTCTAAACGAAGCATATTAAATAATTATTTAGTATTTATGCCTTCATTTCTTACAAGTTATTCTCCCATTTGCCATCTCTGTTTCTCCTTTTTTCTGGTGTATCATTCCACCAAACACCCTGCTCCCTAACCTCCACACCTCTTATTGACACTGTTCTGGATGGGCAGATTTGCATTTCTCTGGTGAGACCAGTGTATCCCAGGATGTTTGTAATCTATTTCCTACGGCCTCCTGGAAGTTTGTCTATAGTATTAGAGTTCTTTACTGTTACATTGACTTGCAGTACAGGTACAGGCAGGTATTGGTGTCGATGTGGGCCTGCTGTTTTTCGGTTTGCGATGAAGATGGCAGGCGACTTGAAATGGCTTTTCGCAATACTTATTATTGTTTCCAATGTGGAGTGATTATTTCGTACTCGTCGATTTCATGAATTGTTTGCTAGTTAAACACAAATCTAATGTGAGTGATGTGATATCAACGTGTTTGTTTTAGAAATGTTTGACTTTCATGCTTTGCATGGATATTTTTATGCAATTTGAATTTCGTATTCTTGTTTTTTTTTTGTGGTGCTTTCCAGGAGTGTGGTGTCAATGCAGTGGATCTCTCACACCCCTGGGCACCAATATCATTGCACTTGCTACAGAAATGATAGTTCTGCCCAGACGCTGACTTCGGATGGTGGCTGTTTGGGTTGGGAGGTGGCCCAGCTATGTCTTAGTTAGTTTTTCTCTTCATCCTCATTTCACAAAGAAGTTTCAACCTGTTCATTTTTTTTTTATCAGGAACTTAAATATATATGGTGACCGATTATCCAAAAATGTGGTAAATAGGTACCCATGTGAGTACTCCTTGAATGAATGCACTTTTACTACTTTTTTGGGAATTTACAAACATTGCCAGTAGTGGGCTTGGAGAGCTGTGCCAGTCTCATCGAAAACCAAAACCAAGAGGTGAGGGACGAATGCCTGCACATAGTATAACCACTCGCAATCGCTCAGGCAGCAGTCCAGCCAATCATTTTTCACCCTCTGTGCCACTCTAGATGGACACGCATTTAAAAAAGCCACCTAACCGTTCCCTCTAAATAGGGCACAGAGTGAGAGGGAGCTTTACACTGATGGAGTAAATTTTACTTCGTCAGTGTAAACCTCGCATTGTTCCTGACTCAAAATCTGGCGAATGGACCTTGAGTTTGGTGGACAGGGTACTCCGCCGCCATTGCGATGACGTACCGTGTCCACCAAACTCTAAGTCAGCTACAGGGGACAACTTAATGCGAATTAGAGATGACCCTGCTCCTCAGGAGAATAGTCCATCCCAAACCTTGATCATGTCACCTACTCATCCTGTGACACACTGCTTCTTTAGTTGTGAAATTTGAGATTCTCACTCCCCAAATCTCACTAGTAAGCTACCCTGGTTATACCATACCTATCATATTAGTCAATAGCATCTATATATGCAGGCAGGTGGTGAGACAGTGTGGCCAACAAGCCACCTGCAAGAGTGAGATAAAAAGATGGGATATATAGGGGGGTGGAAGAAAGAAGTACGAGGTAGAATCAAAGGCAGGCATTCAGCAGCAGGGCAGTGGTCGCCTAGGAAAATCTCTGGAGTCCTTCACGTAATTTTTTAATAAATTAAACACTGTCATTCAGTTTGCATTTTATTCTCTCTACATATAATTGAAAAGTATATATTAACTTACACGTGTAATTTAAGTTGGTCAGGGCTGATGCTAAAAGTGACATTTTTACACTACTCCTTACCTTGTCCGAGACTTAAAAAGGAGCAATACTATTTGCTGTGACAACACACATGAAATTTGGGACTAGAACATATGCCACCCCTGTTTCAAAGTTCACCTGTCACCAGTGAATGGTTAACGTAAATATGATCACATCATGCCCACACCTATCTCACACCTCAGGTTGCTACTGTAGCTTATTTACTTCCCAAAGCCTCTTGCATCAGCTAAAACTTCCTTACCACCAAGACAGGCTCATACCCAGCCATCAAATTCTCCATCTCTGACGACATTTGTTTCCACTATTGAAAAGTCCCGGCTATGCTAGAAACACAGCTGGTCATGACTGAGAAAATCTGTCAGCACACCACGTAGAACAACCCTCTCACACTTTGTAACTCTTTGGCCCCCTCTAGAAGGTCCAGGTCTCTCACATATCAACTTCAGGAATGGACATTGCTCTTCAGGCAACATCCCTGTGGCCTTTGTCACACACGCAGGCCAGCTGCTTCACGCCGGCAGCCCACGACTATTGTGCTTCCTATCTGCCTAGCAACCTTTATTATTACCCGCCTGATTCCACAACACTTACCAGATGAGGCAATGCTGATTGCTATGCAGGCCATTACCAGAATAGCCAATGATGATTGCTATGCAGGCCCTTTCAAGAGGAGCCCATTTTATTTACACTGCAGCTTCTTGCTGCCTGCAGACCATTGTATACCTGCAGTTCTTATACTGATTCTTCTGCAGGTTCCTTCATGCTAGTCCTCCCACCACAGCACTGCAAAGGGGCCACAATTGTGTATTTTCACTAACATGCATCCCCTCCTGAATTCCTGTATCCCTAAACTATGCACAGCAAGCTTCCCAAATACAATTAAAATGGCTTAAGTCATACCAACCCCTACTCTTGGAACAGTGCTAAGCTGTTTTTCAAGGCTAGGTTAACACTCCACAAATATCCAAAACAAACTGAAAAATAAATACATGTATTTGATGTCTAATTACCCACATGATGCACGAGGCAAGAAGAATCTTGGCGTTCTATGTGAGAACTTGCAGGGATGTAGCTATTGATAGTGCAGCATGTGCAATGACACCTGGGACAGGAACATGAGGGCCACTGCATCACAATTATAGATGTTCTTCACATTCAAACATGGATGCAGAGTTAATTTTCCTTGTATTAGGACTCATGGAACCCTTGCTACTCCACTTGGAAATCGATGCATAAGTGAGCAATTACTATGTTCCATTACTGCTTTTGGCAATCATATATGAATAATTTACTAACTAAGCGTCTGTGAATTTCAATCAGTGTATATCCTCATCACAAGGAATGGTGACATGTGGGATCAAATGTGAACATATAGAGCAGCCGGGGCAGTTACCAATTAAATATTGGGCACAAAACTTATACAGTGTAGACTAAGAACAGCCAATGATTCAACAGGAAAAACAACAGCGGTATCAAACCATATGTATTTTCTATTTTCAACAGTTTGAGGACGTCATCATCAGATCTAGGGAGCGAGAAAATTGTAGGGTCACCATTCTCTTAGGAAAGTAGCGTAAACAAAACTATTTATAGAATAGAATTAGCTGAACAAAAATATTATTTTTATTAGGTTGAGCAAGCCAGCCCAGTAGCTTCTAAGGCAGATCAATAGGAACCAGGAGTGAAGACACAGTTGTAAATGTAATTGCAAATTGTATTTATACAGCACTTACCCCCAGACGAGGCATTGAAGTGCTTTGTGGCGAGGAGTGCGCTATTCGGTAACCAAACACACACAAACCAAAGAAATCTCCATTAACAGCAGACACCACTTGATACACTATCAATTTCTGCATACAATATATAATATGGCCAAAGTCTGTATAAACTAGAGTCTTTAGGTAATACTCGAAACACAGCCGACATCAATGTAAAAACACCGACTTCATACCCTATGCATGGATACGCGAACCAATTCAAATGACTGCTAATATTCTAGTAACTAACCAAAGTGACTACCACTCCTATTCAACTATCCATCCAAAGTGCTTTACTGGGATACTGTAATCTCTGACCTATTCCATACGTTAATTTACAGAACTAGCACTACTTCTCGTTTAGAGACAAGAAGCGATTGGCTGGGGGAAGGCGTGGGTAAAAGATCAAGTATTCTGCAATGAAAATTCCGAATTATTCACCTCACTACAACCCCCTTCATCCAGACACAAGTTTATCTTGTCACCGCTACAAACTTATTTGATAGATCAACATCACAATGTCTGCTCCATTGAGGGGCCAAAGGGATGTAAAGAATGTTGTGTTTAGGAGATTACTGTACAATGTACACTTTTGTCGTGCTTTGTGTTGAATATTGAAAATGATAAAGTTCTTAAAAAAATAACAATTAGTGCTCTCAGAGCTGGCCATAACAATAGTGACTAGTGATGTAAAAAAACATCTGTCGAATCACCTTGAAGTGATTTGCAACATAACGTGGGTGAAAGACCATAAGGATAAGAGTTTATGTGCAATTTCATTGGTGTAGAGCTAGCATACTGAGTAGACATGGTGTGTACAAAGGAGTTACACTAATAAAAAAAAATAGGTTGCTCTAGAAACATAGGGTATTAAAGGAAAAATTCGACAGAGGCCTATGGAGAAAGAAAGTCATCACATCACGTAAGTGTCTACTCCTTGACATCGGGAAGGCAGTGTGTGCTGGGGTAAATTACTTAAACATGTTTCTTGCTTGCAGTCAGGATGTCGGCATGGAAATACACAAAGGTTGTGTTATCAGCCTGTCAGAAGGGACAAGAGAGAAGCAGCACAGCAGGGGGTTGCTTACGAGGGGCACTACCGGGAGAGGAGTGCGGATTGTAAAGGGTATTAAAACTCAATATTATGTAAAAATAAATTTTTTAAAGATCTTTGAACTAGAGATGAGTGTGTGGTTTTTTTGTCTGTGTGTATGTAAAGCTCCCAAAAGGAGTGCAAAAACCACCTCACATTACCGACTTAAAGCACCTGTTCCAAACTATTTACTACAGAATACATTTATTAGGAGGGTGTAACACCCCTAACAATCCACCGCCCCCGAAGCTACGCCCATGAAAACTAGAAATAGTTAAACAGTCACTCGAGGCCTCAAGGCCTCAAAAATGGCTTTAAAAAATGATCCACTTAATATGTTGACCACTAGCCTGGATAGTGGTTCAGGGCCGGTCGTGGGCAGTGTGGTTAAGGGCCTTAAATGGTGTGCATCGAGGGCATTCGCCACTTGGCATCTTATTCTGATTTTCTGTTGTCTAATACAGGACTTGGTTTTCTGTGTAGTGTGTGCAATGTTTGGAAGGTCCTGGGCATTTGGATGCATAGATTACGTTGGTGATGTTGCAGCTGGTTAAGTCATGAATGTAGTCTTCATAAAAGAAAGTACTGGTGTTTTGGTTGTTTATGCACAGGTGACAGTCTACCAGACTCCACAAAATAGCCAGTGCTACCTTCACAATTACTCAGAAGTCTTAAAAGATGTCCACATTGTAAATTAATGAGGGAATTCCATGCGGTTGCTTTACTGCACATGGCTCAATGGAATTTTCCTTCAGCACACTATAGTTGTAAAACAACCATATAGAGACCCTTTTTTGTAACGTAGCCCCTTTTTCCAAATCTGGCCTATTCAGTATGGAAGCAGAATGTCAAGGATGCCGAGAAACAGTGCAGACACCCTCTCGCACTGATGGTTATCACCCACGTGGTGCTGCATTTCACTTCTGGGAGATTCTGCACCTTTTTTTTTTAGGAATAACATTCCTTATTGTTATGTGTTCTGGGTGAACCGATTATTTAGGAGCTATTAGGTTGTTATGACTCACCTAATAAACATATCTTTTTTCATTTACCTCACTCCCGCCTCCTGATCATGAACCTGAGTGCGTCAGAGAGAGAGAGAGGGAGAGCGCGAGAGAAGGAACATCCGTCTCTCTTCAACTGTCCTTGTCTGTGGAAATTCACTGCTGGGGTCAGGCTATCTGCGTCACGTGTTTAAAAGTTAACCTTTGGTCCAGTCGCGGTCTGTTTGTGTTCGAACTGTGTGAGGCTGTGAGTGTGAGTCTGTTTGAGGCTCTTAGACTATGCTTTTGTGAGCCTACCTACCTGTTTGAACATTTTGCATGTCACACTCTAAGTTTGTGCGTATTATGTTCTGTGTGAATGTGAGGGTGTGATGGTATGTTGAAGAAGGGAGTGTTTTAGAATTTCTATTCTGCATGTTTGAAGCTGTCGGTCAGAGTCTGTGCCTGTTTCAGTTTTGTATCAATACACTTTAGTATACGTGTATTGATATTTGTGTGTATGGGTGGGTGTGTGTACTCTCTATGGAGAATGAATGCCTGTAGTTAATTTTGCTATTTTTGTGAGATTCCTTCTTATGATAAACTGCCTGTGGCCTGTGAGCTCCTGGCAGTATGACACCATTTGATAGGTACTGCCTATGTGACACTCTCTTCTTGTTTGAGACACTGTGTAGGCAATTCTGTTTCTTTGTCACTATGTGTGAAATTCACTTTCTGTTTCAGACTCTGAGGGCCCGATTCACAAAAGTAATTGTAGACCAAAAGTCTAAACTTAGACTAAGGGCCTCATTACGACTTTGGCAGTCATATCGGAAGACCGCTGCGGTGGCAGCAGCCAAAAGACCGCCATGTTAACAGTAATCCGACCGCCATATTAAGAGTTACACACTGAAGACCGCCACTAAACAGCCACAAATCTGAAACCGCCAGGACACAGGAGGGCGGGAAAGAGGCGGTTCCACCACCAGCACTGCCAACCTGATAACCTTCCACCCCCCAGATTGTGAGCCACAAATCAACACAGCGGTTCTTCAGTGGTGGAAAACCATTGGCAGTGAAAACTGTTGCGCTCCAAAACTCACTCCAGACAGAACACAACACCACATTGGACAGTTTGAATACCCCACACCTGACACACATACACATACCAGACACACCTACTCACTGCACAATATAACACACCCCCACACAACCCACAATCCTTTGCTAGCCAAACGACATTCACAGACAGCAAGGACCAAAAAAAGTATGATTTAGCACTGGTACACCATAGGCACATTTACACTTCCCATTCAGCACACACCACACAACTGCATGAACAACACAATACCCACATAACAAGTACACACAAACACAACAACCAAGCATCACACACAGCAAAGCACTGCTCACTCCACTAAGCACCCTACACTGCACCCTTACACACACATCACCCATCCCCACCCACAACACAACCACCACCATGTCCTGACAAAAGCACCCACGCTTCACAGACAATGAGTTGAGGGTCATGGTCGATTAAATTATCAGGGTAGAGCCACAACTGTTTGGAGCACAGGTCCAGCAGACATCCATTGCCAGGAAAATGGAGTTATGGCAGAGAATTGTCGACAGGGTGAACACAGTAGGCAACCATCCATGCACAAGGAAGGACATCAGGATGAGGTGGTGTGGTGTGGTTAGTTTTACGTATTCATTGCGCTTTAGCTTCAGGCTTTAGGCCTTTGTGCATTTTGCCCTGAATATATTTTATTAATTTGCTAATAGCTTAGAGCCTCTGTGCACTTTGCTCTACATGCTTTTTATTAGGCTTCGTACTGTTATTTTTCAAATAGCCAGTTCTACGGTGTTGTTTTTTATTCATATCACACTGTTTTGCCTACTTCAGCACTGGAGTTCTCCATAACATATTTACTCTGTGCTTCAGTCAAGGATACAGTCTGGTACATTGCCGATAGACGTGGTAAGAGTTTAGACTTGGCATTCCTGCATAGGGACATTTTGTGATCACGCTGACATGTTAGTTATAAAATCACTTCCTTGTCCCAGTACACGCGAGAGGGAGATTCCGACCAGGGAACCACAACTTGACGCTGACTGCCTCGTTGCAGATGCTGAACCAAGATCACAGGTCTTTGCTCAGGTATGAGGGCTGATATCCCCATAGTGATTCTAATAGGCAAGCTAGAAGCTTAACATGCTGTGCTCTAGATAGAACAAGCAGAGGGAGAGTAGAAACTGTTTGACAATATGATAGCTTTGTTTTTATGTTTTACTCTCCTGGTAACTATTACAATCCTACTGTGTTGTATCGTTCTGGTTATTGCGGCTCACGCCTTAATATCTAAAATACAGTCGTTTTATTAAAACATTATATAAAACTTATACTGTCTTTGTCATTTGTATATGAGATCATATTGGAAATAAGAGAGTTGGTTTGGATCTGAGTAACCACGACTTCCCTGAGAAGTTTCGAAGATGTCATGCGCTCGGCTGCCAAATCATTCCTTCCACAGGGGAGAAAAGAGGCACTGCTAGTTAGCCGGAGCAAAAACCGGATTTAGGGTGACAGAGTTCTTTACACGTGGGTCAGACTCAGTCCCCCACACCGTTATCGATCCTGCTACCTAGAAATCCAGTAGTCTCATTTAGAATAATGAGAGCCCACGCGACATGGCGCCGCCAACGTTTGGTCTGGCTCTAATGATTAGGTCCGACTGACTCTCTTGGTCTCATATATATTTTGACTCCTCGGTTCCATATACGGAGACGTCCGTGGGGCTGAGGGTTTCCGCCGCCACGGCATGGGTGCTTCCTATTGCTTAGTGGTTGGTTGTTCAAGCTTGAACTTTGAAAAGGAAAAAACCCCGATATTGGTGTGCCTTCTCTGACCTGCAACCGTTTTTTATAAAATGGCGAATCCTAATGTAGTGAACATAGCAATTAATATGCGACATCTGCTCACAGGACATCTATTGACACATGGACTGACAGTCCAGGGGGGTCCAGTCACTTTTGTGGTGGACGCCCATGCAGCCTATAGAATGGAACTTTTTTATTCTTGGGTCGCATTTCCAGCAGTGGATGGGGGAACAAATACTTTTCACGAATACACAGTTGCGAATGTCCCTGGACAATACAGGGCTTACGCTTATTTAGAAATACCTCTATCTTATCAAGAACACCATAATTGGCTTGATGGCGCCCTCCCACACACAATAGCACAAGTTAGGTTAGGTCCACTGAGTAATGATGGTCCTACCTGGCCTTTATTGGCTACATATACACCACATCCTGCGGTTGCTCAATTGGCAGTGGTTGAAGTTCGTCGTTTATATACAGAATTAACGGCTACATATAGACGATTAGTTCAGTTTGTGATGCAGACATTAAACACGAATGCAGCGCGTGCTGCTCCAGTGCACCCACAGGCGGGGGTTCCGGGTCTTAATCCGGCCACTGTACACTCAGTTATGGGTAAAGTACCGGCTAAACGAGAGGAGACTCCGTTTTGGCTGGCGCAAAAAATTAATACGCTGGAAGCAGTATTTCCCCATACGGGACCTCAGGATAAACATAGAATTTTGACGATGTGTTTGCCGTACGGGATGGTTCCTCCGGTGGACCTTTGTAATACCTGGGGCACGGTGTTTGCCGCGCTCTACACTACGGCACACGGTACACCGACATTAGCTAATTTACCGGACGTACTTAAACAGATTCAGGATGAATATGGGGCTGCCCCTGCCTTGGATTTGGGCATGCAGTTGCTGGGCAATTTTGCCACAGTTTCTTCTATTATTTTGAGTAATCTCAAAGGAGAGGCAGTAGCACTAGCAGTGCGTATGCGTCTTCGGGATGTTCCGCTGCTTAATCAGGAGCGGGAGCTTCCGAGAATAATAGCGGAAACATATTCTAGTATTGGTCGTGATAGCCTAGGGGCTAGACCACAAAAACCCCAGTTACAGGGTAAAAATAATAAAGATAATGCTAAACAGCAACAACCTGAGGGTTCGAAAAAGCGCTGGGAAAAGAAACAGCAAACACCTAAGAAGGATGGTGGGCAGTCTCCGCAACCGGAGACCCCACAGAATAAATATAATCTCAGGAATAGGGATACTTTGAAGACGCCTGATAGATATCAATATACTGATACACGCCAATCTTGTTCCTTTCAGGACTCCTCGGAAAAGAGAAGTGAGAGAGGTGGGCGGTCGGAACGGAGGACGGAGTACGTGAAACCGAGACAGGATTCACAACGCTCGGCGGAGGTTTCTATTAAACAAGAAGAGAAACCGCTGCAACAGAAACAGCAATTCAAAAAGAAGAAAGTGGCAGCAGTGTCAGTTAGACATGCCGCTCAAGATGAGAGTTCTCTTGACGAACAAGACATGGGCGTTAGCACTGTTAGACAGCGCGGCAGAGGTCACAATAGTTCGCCGGAGTCTTCTAGAGCATCTGGAGGTGAAAGCAACTGATGACTTCATACAAGTCGAAACGGCGGATATGCGAGTCTCTGATCCTGATAGAGTATATGAAGTAACTCTGCGATTGGAAGGGGACATTGACCGTATTATAAACGCCATTTTTTGGGACCATGTGTTAAAATCATATGATGTTCTGTTGGCCGAACAAGATTGGCCACCTGACTTTGTTCGCGACTGTCCAATTGGGGAGGAGGTTATTACACCTTCCTTCTCACCACTTGTTCCGAGAGAACTCGCGGAGTCCTATAGTAAATCATGGGCTCTAGCACAGGCTCCCGCCTTGTATAGAAATAACGTGGGGTGGGACAGACAATCACCTTATCATGTAATACCGATAAAGGGCGAACCTCAGCCACAACCGCAATATCCTATCAAATTTGAAGCTAGGGCATCGGTTAGAAAAATTCTTAAAGAATTGGAGTATCAGGGTGTAATTGAGCCCTGTGTCTCGCCGATGAATAATCCCTTGTTTCCGGTTGCTAAACCGGACCATTCATATAGGATAGTGGTGGATTACCGACATTTAAATAGTCATACATGCACATATGCAATACAGAATTCACACAGCGCAGCGCTTATGAATAATATAGTGCGTAAAAAATATAAGACAACATTAGATATCTCGAATGGATTTTTCTGCCAGAATATAGCGCCCGAGAGTCGGGACTATACCTGTTTCAGTGCGTTTGGCTCTCAGAAATTTTTTTGTCGTTTGCCTCAGGGGTATAAGAATAGCCCAGGACTGTTTTCGGCTTGTGTAACTGAAATGCTGCATGAGTTCGACCCTGAAGCATTATCATATGTTGATGACATATATCTGACAGATGATGAGATTCTGCAACATCTAAGGCGTGTATCGCGCATTGTTGTGGGGTTTGCTGATATTGGCTATAAGTTTAATTTTAAGAAATCAAAGATTGCCTTCCTCAGCGTCATTTTCCTGGGATATGAGTTGTCGAGTGAGGGCAAGAGCTTGGCGCCACATTTTTTGGAGAAATGTGCTTTATTGCAGCCTCCTAATACGGTTCGGAAGCTCCAGTCATTGTTGGGGTTTCTGAATTTTGGCAGAACTTACATTCCTGAATATGCATCGCGTATAAAACCCTTATACGAGTTGATTCGCCCGAATTTTTCGAGTAAATTTTGGACGATTGAACATACACACATACTGCGGTAATTACAGAGTGATCTTTTAGCAGTTAAACACTTACACACTCTGGACAATAAGACACATTTAGTGATCAGGGTGATACCTGGGGCTGTTGGGTTTACTTATGTCACCTTTAATGAAGGGGAGACTGTCCCAATTGCATACAAATCTCACTTGTATTCTGCTGCAGAGCAACGTTTTGCACAAACTGAGAAAATTCTCACTGCAGTACAGATGGCTGTTATTAAAGAAAGACCGCTGGCCCAGGGTCAACGCATTGTTGTCGTTTCCCCGGTTCCGGCCTTAGAGGCTGTTACAAAAGCGAGTGTTCCTAATTGGAAGGCTCTACACCCGCGATGGATACAATGGGCTACGTCTTTGACAGCCACTGATGTAGATTATGTATTTGACCCTAAACTGCAGACTCAAGAATTTCTTCAATATGAAATAGAATACCCTGTTCCTGCTGGTACATTGCCTATTGACCAATATGAAGTGGTCATGTATACTGATGGCTCTGCGCAACCAGCGGTTGGGACTAAACAACAGTATTCTGCTGCATGTGCGGTGGTGAGCGGCACTATGGAGGGGGAAGTGTTCTGCCCCCGACATACTTATACTAAAACCTTGGGAGATTGCACGGCACAGCTGTCTGAGCTCAAAGCTCTATTGTTAGCGTTGGAGCACGCGGATCCGGCACTTTTAACCTTGCTGGTCTGTGACTCCTACTACTGTGTGCAGTCTTTCAACGAATATTTACACTATTGGAAGATGAATGGGTTCAGAGATTCTAAAGGCAACACCATTAAGCATAAAATGTTGTGGGGTAAGGTTGCGGATCTGAAGGAAACGCTTCCTAAAGTCCATGTTGTGCATACACTTGGACACCAGCGCGTTGGAATACACGTTGCTGGGAATACTTTGGCTGATGAAGCCGCGAAATCGGCAGTGGCTGTCGCCACTGTGGCCGCAGTGACTCGTTCGAGTTCCAAACCAGACACAGAAATATCGGCTGCCATAAATGCTACTGCTGATGGCACGCCCTTTCCTAGAGGATTTCCTTCAAAATATAGTTACTGCTTGAATGGTGCGCTAAATGCTACTGTTACAATTCCAGGCATTGGTGTACGTGAAATTCCGAATAAGATAGAGAGACCTCGATTGATTTCTGCAGCACATGAGGGGGTGGCTTCTGCACATGCTGGGGTGGCTGCCACAATTTCACTTTTACAGGCTCGTTACTGGTGGCCTGGTCTCTATAAAGAGACGAAGCAGTATGTCCTTTGTTGTGACATTTGTCAACAAATTAAGGCATCGTCGGCTAGACGCCCGCAGCAGACACCCCTTCTGATTTCAAACAAACCATTACAGTGTGTGTACTTGGATCATTGTGGTCCGCTGACACCAGATAGTGCATACAAGTATATATTGGTTGCTGTAGATTCGTGCTCCAGATTTGTATGGGTATGGCCACAACGCTCGGCTGACGCTCGCACTGTTATTAAAGATTTGCGCATCTTTGTCGATATATTTGCAGTTGCGGCTTTTCATTCGGACCAGGGCCCTGCTTTTGCCTCTAAGGCATTCAGGGACACCATGGCTTCGTTGGGGGTCCAACTCCAATTCTCGTCTCCATTTCATCCCGAGGGAAATTCTGTTGTGGAGCGTTTAAATCGTGATTTAAAGCAGTCCTTAACGGCCAGAGGTATAGGTACGGGTCGTGGTTGGCTAGCCCACCTGTATGGAGTACAGAGAGCACTTAATAACTTACCTAGAAGGTCACTGGGGGGTCGTACTTCATATGAGTGCCTGTTTGGAACACAAATGTATGTTCCTGATCTAGATGGTCCTGGTGTGGAGGCGGCAGATACGCCCTTTGACATAAATGATCGTGTCACTGTTTTGCAGGATTTACAACAATTCCGTGAAGATAACTCTTCTGCCAATGCTGCCTCCTCAGGAATTAAGGATGAGCCAGTAACACCTACTGGTTGGATACCCAGGATTGGGGATCTAGTGCATGAAAAGGTCGCAGTTAAAAAAGAATTTGGTCCTTCTTATCGAGAACCTGTCCCTGTGTTGGGGTAAGCGGCACGAGAACTGTGATTTTACCGCCGCTGCGAGGGGCCAAAGGAAATCGCTTTGTTTCCATTGATAATGTCAAGTTACAACATGTGGCCGATTCTGCACAGCAGACCAAGAGGGACACCCAGTAGTTCCGGAATCCCTCTCACTACTGGGGACGAGGTCCTGCTGCAAGTGATTTTCACCGACACTGTTTCCTCTCCGAGCTTGGGGAGGGTGGATAATGATCTTGCGACTGTTCCACCGACGGCGATTAATATGGAATCTTGTGATCAAATTGCTGTACGTTCTACTGACGTTTCTGAACATGTGGTTTATAGCGTGCCACGGCGAGAGCCTCCGTCTGCTTCTTCGTTCACAGTTGCACCTTTTGCTAGAACTGCTTCTGGCTGCTTCAACGACGCTGATAATGATGGGTCCGGCTCCTCGTCTTCAATGTCTTCTGTCCACGGTCCGCGACGGCTGCTGGGATGGCTTAAACGAACATATTTGGTTTTTCCTCGGAACTATTTTTGGCTGTTTTTGGCCGTGATGACTATATTATTATTGTTGGGATTTGTGGTTACTTTTTTTCTGATAATACATGGTCATTTTCTTCCTTATCGATCGGACATTGAGCACGTGGAGACTGTGTTAAAACCACATTTTTCGTCTCATATGGTTCGAAGAGACTTGTCCACAGTGAACATTTCTGCTATACCAGTTCCGGATGGAATTGTGTGGGATAAAGTAATGTTTGATATATATGGTCCCACTGAATTGATTCAAATACCGTATGTCCTCAAATTATCAATGAATGATATTGTTATAACTGGCATTGTTTCTGATGATTGGGATGTGAAGACAGTAGATTCTATGCTAACGGATTTGCAATATTATACTGTCTATGACGATGAAGATGCTTACCAGTTTAGAGATAATCATGGTGACATGTTTTGTTACAACTATTATGGACACCACTTTATTCATAAAGCTAGTAGCCCTAAGTCCATGTTAAATTATGTGCAATGGGAACATTGCTCGACTCCTCCACAAGGGAGTTCAAAAACGTATTATGACAAATTCGCATATTTTGCTGGGCATGATCCACGTAATGCTAGGTCCTACTATTTTACAGTTACACCGTATTCTAATAAGCAAATGTTATTGACCGATACTAAATTACTGTATTCCAATTTGTTTGTATCTAAACTGTCGGTCGAGGGATATGAATACTGGTTTAAAACTGTTGACTTGAAAAGTGTTTGGGGTACGAAAAATTGGCAAATGCAAGGCAGGGACACGTTATTTAGAGCATGTATTATCCCTGTGCAGATGATTTTCCTCAATGACACATTACAACAGACTAGTTGTTTGGGCTTAGCAACGATTAAGGAGTTAACTTTGCCTAGTATACCTGTCCCTTCTAAATTAAAAAATTGGCAGCACTATGTGAATGCTACTTTCAGTGACTTTACACATTGGGTCCAGAATGGTACACTTAACACTTCATCGTTGCATCCAGGCGGGTGGTTATTATGGCCTGTAGACACTAATATGTGTCATCAACGTTTTGTCACCTCTTCAGGGGGGTTCAGGACTAGTAGGGCAGACCCTCGTTACGTTTCACCAGAACATGCTGATATAATAACTACATACAGTGTGGGGAAGCTTTGTCAGCAATGGTTGAAGTCATCCACGCTGGATGCAGTTAAGTCACATCTCATGTTACTGTCTAATAATACTGATTTACAAGATTTTTTGTCAGGTCCCAAAGTACCACGGAAGAAAAGGTTCTTATACGAGGTTTATAATGAGATTTGGAAGCTTTCACAACAAGAGGCTGCAGCCCGGTTGAGGCAGATTGATCAAGAAAATCTGATGCAGACTTTGTCTGTTGTTGATAATGGCATGCATACCCTTTCTGAACGTGTTTACACGATTGACAGCATTGTTTCCTCTGCCATTGACATTATTAAATCGGACATGTCTTCTTTATATCATGGGCAGAGTCAGACGCGGTCCATCATGCAGCTGGGTTGGACTCTTCAGACCTTGAAGGCGGGTCGCGTTCCATGGCAGCACGTTCGTGCCAGGGAGATCTTTATCTCTTTTAATTTGACTCGTCAACAACAACTGATGGCTAAAAAGGAAGCGACATATGGTATGTTAAATATTGAGAAATTAGAGAAACTGCCTTTCACGGTAGCTGAGATTCCGTCAGCTGAATGGTTGATCCATGGGGTTATTAATTTGCCTATCTCTACTTTGCAATTTACTTCGTGTTTGAAGCACATTCCGGTGGGTAGATATGAACTATTGGGAGACAGTTACATACACGAGGTGTGGGACCTTCCCTTTCAGTACAGATGTGTTAATGGTTTGAAGGAGGTTTTTCTTAGCGGCAGCGATTGCGAAGCTTCTGTCAGCCATTCAATGGTTTGTAAACAGCTGTCCTTGCACGGGGCGTGTAACGCTTCGATTGCTAACTTAGCTCGTTATCTGAAGGGAGTTCCAGTCCCGGTTATTAAAAACACTTTCCAGGTGCTTTCTAATGGCAGTTACATTGTTCTTAACAGCGAACGCTGCTGTGGCATGCGTGCCGGAATAGTTTACATCGTGGTTGTCAACAAGGCCGTTACGTGCTGCGGGAATGTGTTGTTTCCCCCCACTCAATTTAGGGAGGTAGCAGACATCTGGCCTCATATTGCTACTTCCAAGGTTGATTTCGACAAGTTGAGTCGGCTGAAAGCTTTATTGTTTCAAAAGCATGTGGCCCTTACATCTGCTAGCGAGACCTACGCACTTCAGGTGGCAAGGTCATCGGCGGAGATACAGTCCCTTTTGAATACTAACTTTCCGAATCACTTCGGTGAACTTGTGGGACGTATATTTAATGCATCCAGCACCGCTGGTATTGCAAATTTTTTCAAAGTCGTTGGTGTTGGTTTTGCTCATACCTTCTCTTCCATATTCGGTTTGATACCTTCGGCTATACATTCTATTTTCGGAAGCCTTTTTGGGGGTTTCCCGATTACTTTGGCTTTATTGGCTGGAGTCTTGCTGTTGTTGCTATTTTTTCGCAATGGCTGTCCCGTCACGACGAGATCCTGTACTGCTGCTCCCATCAGCGCAGCTGTGTCGTGAACGCATGATGCAGCATTTTGGAGCGACACTCCTGGGACATTTGGAGTGCGACTGGTCTCTGTCATTCAGACCGGTTTTGGATTGTGTGCAACCTGTGTTTCGATGCCTTTGGTGCTCGTTTGAACATGCACTGGCTCTCTGTCTCTCATTGCAGCGCCCTCCGATGGTCGATACTGATCTGTTGATGTTCCCGATTAGGGCTCATTCCCAGACTTGTGCACTACGGATGCGCTTGCTTCGTGAGGCAGTTTATGAGATTCCCTTCCTGGAGGAAGATGGTATTGTCTCTTTCATAGGCCCTGCACGGGGTGCCGCCCTGAATGGTTTTGGGGCTTTGGATCACACCTGCTCCATGGTACTTTGTGGCGTGGATCTTCCGATATTGACATATATCGAAGTGGAGGAACTCCTGCGTTCTATTGCTTCTATCTGACGATTGGATTTTTACAAAATTGACACTATATTGAATTTGGTTTTATGACCACATGTTACCTAAATTTATGACTTTGTTGTCTTCTCACCTTGTCGAAATATTTATTTTAGGTATTGTTTATATTTTGGGCATCCTTTTATATTATTGGAACCACTTGCTACCGACAAGGGGAGGGTGTGGTGTGGTTAGTTTTACGTATTCATTGCGCTTTAGCTTCAGGCTTTAGGCCTTTGTGCATTTTGCCCTGAATATATTTTATTCATTTGCTAATAGCTTAGAGCCTCTGTGCACTTTGCTCTACATGCTTTTTATTAGGCTTCGTACTGTTATTTTTCAAATAGCCAGTTCTACGGTGTTGTTTTTTATTCATATCACACTGTTTTGCCTACTTCAGCACTGGAGTTCTCCATAACATATTTACTCTGTGCTTCAGTCAAGGATACAGTCTGGTACATTGCCGATAGACGTGGTAAGAGTTTAGACTTGGCATTCCTGCGTAGGGACATTTTGTGATCACGCTGACATGTTAGTTATAAAATCACTTCCTTGTCCCAGTACACGCGAGAGGGAGATTTCGACCAGGGAACCACAACTTGACGCTGACTGCCTCTTTGCAGATGCTGAACCAAGATCACAGGTCTTTGCTCAGGTATGAGGGCTGATATCCCCATAGTGATTCTAATAGGCAAGCTGGAAGCTTAACATGCTGTGCTCTAGATAGAACAAGCAGAGGGAGAGTAGAAACTGTTTGACAATATGATAGCTTTGTTTTTATGTTTTACTCTCCTGGTAACTATTACAATCCTACTGTGTTGTATCGTTCTGGTTATTGCGGCTCACGCCTTAATATCTAAAATACAGTCGTTTTATTAAAACATTATATAAAACTTATACTGTCTTTGTCATTTGTATATGAGATCATATTGGAAATAAGAGAGTTGGTTTGGATCCGAGTAACCACGACTTCCCTGAGAAGTTCCGAAGATGTCATGCGCTAGGCTGCCAAATCATTCCTTCCACAGGGGAGAAATGAGGCACTGCTAGTTAGCCGGAGCAAAAACCGGATTTAGGGTGACAGAGTTCTTTACACGTGGGTCAGACTCAGTCCCCCACACCGTTATCGATCCTGCTACCTAGAAATCCAGTAGTCTCATTTAGAATAATGAGAGCCCACGCGACAGTGGAACGACCATAGGGGGAAGGTGCGCTCCATGGCATCACGTCATCAAATTGCCGTGCAGAAGACTGGCGGCGTGCCCCCACACATTGTGGGAGGAGAACATCTTGGACATTCTGCATCCAGAGGGCCTGACTGGAATACCTGGAGGACTGGACTCTGGTAAGTAACTACCACTCCCCTGTCACACATTCGTCCTGTCCAGCATGCTTCTAGACCACCCAACCACTCCCCAATTCACTCCATTTCCCACTAAACCTCCCACCTAATCACCTAATGCCCCTCTCCTGCTTGCCACACCACCACCCAGCCCCAATGCCCACTCAGTCCCTGGCAATTGCACGGCTAGCAGTGCCAATTACAAGCACTATGACTCCCACAATGCACTAGCCCATCTACATCAAAATCTGCAATGTGCACTTCACATCACATTTCTTGCATGTATGACTATTGCACTAGCCACACCATCTGGATGCTTCAACTGAGGACCACTACATGTCAATGACAGCAATGCAATGGCACAACACAATGGCAAACAAGGCCAAACACAGCTGCATCACTGTCACCAAACCTACTGGCCAACTATCCAGATCAACAACCCTGAAATGGACTGATCATGGGCTTGAAATTAAGAAGCCAAACTCCATGCACAACGTGCACAGACAGGACAAGCAACCTTGCCAACACACATACCCTCCCGACCATTTGGACTCCATGCTGCAATGTGCAGCCATTCCCACTCACATCCAAGAAGTCTGATTTGTCACGAGCTAACAGGGCACACATGTCATGTGAACCATCACACATGACCTGAACCCACCCACTGAGCAAATGTTACCTAGTCTGATTGATACCAACCTCAATGGAGCATGGTACACATGTCACAATCCGTCCCCAAACCTGTGTCCCAAGGACAGGTCAATCAATTGTGTGTCCCACAGTACAGGGACCTGAGTCAACCCCTCACACCTAAGATAATGAAGGTCCTGGTGACACTGGGAGTGGGTACACCATGCCAGGGACACAGGCACATGGGGGAGGGGGCGTGAGAGGGAACCTGTGGCCCAGAGGACAGGGCACCCAAGGGAGTCAACTGACCAGCAAACCATCTCCCAAGGCCTGGGAGCATACCAACAATCCCAGGACAGGATAGGCGAGATCATTTCCATGTTGGGGGGAAACCAAAGGCTACAGGGGGAATACCACCAGGAGGTCAAGCAGCAGTGGCAGGCCCACAAAGCCACCATGCCCTCCATTGCAGGGGTGCTCAGGGACCTCAACAGCACCCTGCGTGCTTCATCCACCCACCAGCAGGTCCCTCCACTAGCCACATCACATCTGAGTCTTCCACATCTGCTGCAGCTAGTGGAATGGAAGCCCTGCCAGGGGAACCACAGGCCTCTGGCACCCCTCTCTCTGTAGCTGAAGAACACCCCATAAATGTGAACGTCCATCCAGACATCCGGCTGTAGCAGATGCTTAGACCAAATCCACTGCCAGGAAGTGAAACTCTCCTGATTTCTCTCCCTTGTGTGCCACTGAGACACACTGTTGACTGTTCAATGACATTACTCCATTTTCCCATGGCCCTTGCACACTGGACCTGTGCTACATACAGCTGCACCACCTACCCTGATTATTCCAACTACCATGACCCCACTCATCACCTGTTTGTCACAGTATGCACCATATATTTCTAAATCACATTTCCCATGTATGCCTAATAAACAATATTGATCACAGCAACTGCATATGTGTCTTTATTTAAACATAGGTAAATGTTATGTCTGCAGCATGTTATGTGGGTATGGCCCTCTAAACCAACAGGCAGTGTAATGGACAGCAGAGGGAGGCATCCTCTGCAGGAGACACATTTAAACAGATATGTCTCAGGGCAGATGTAAGAAAGTCACAATTCCAGCCACACACTGGAAGATATTCACTTATCCATCCTGCAAAAGCGACCATGACAGAGAGTTCCATAAGGATAGAAGGCATGCTGCCACACAAATCACATATGCAGTACATAGTTGTCCTGGCCAGTGTAGATTGCTACCGAAGCAGGGCACTGCAGATATTATCACTACATCACCAGTCTCAGGAAATACATAAAAAATCACAGTAGCTGGCATCTGTCATGTGCAAAACTCTATTCTGTAAACAGTTACCAAAGGCTAATGACCATAAATGCCTCAAGCCATAGGTAGCAAAGGCACTGATTGACATTACAGAGTCAGCCGGTGGAATGACATGAGACCAGGAGAATGCAGGACACAGAGGTCAATACAGGTCTGTTCATAGGAGATGTGAATTTAGCAACCTGCAGTGAGTACACATGTAAGAGAAGATACATTTTCACTCAACACCTTACATTCAATCAGTCACTTTCCCTAACACACACCTTGGGATAGGAACATATTACACCACTGATGATTGAAATGAGGAGGACCATTGTTACCTATCAATGTGGATATACAACATTTGCAAATACACAGTCAGCAAACCTGTATGTTACTGGAAGTACTGATTGATGAGCACAGTCTGAGTCAGCTGAACCTTCCTCATCTGCCTCCTCACCACTTTCCATGTCTGCATTATCAGCCACTGGTCCAGCTGCCTCCTCCTCATCAGCTATCAATGGTATCTGATGTCTCAGGGCAAGATTGTGGCGCTTACAGCAGTCAACTGTGATCTGGCATACCTTTTGGGGAGTGTAGAGGAGGGCACCATCAGAGACGTCCAGGCACCTGAATCTGGTTTTCAGAAGGCCAAATGTCCTTTCACTGACATGCCTCATCCTGCTGTGAGCCTCTTTTAAACAGAGTTCCCCTTCTGTGGCAGGGTGACTCACTGGTGTCAACAGCCAGGGAAGGTTAGGATGGCCAGACTCACCTGTGTGCACAAAGTTAGGATCTGTTACAATACAGGTACACCCACTGGGAAGAATGTGATGACAGGTGCCATAACAGAGACATACATCCAAATGCATACATACCAATGAGCCAAGCCATCTCTGTGTGTAGTCGTACCATGATGTGTGGGACATTGTTGTTCCTCAGAATTTAGGAGTCTTGCACAGATTCAGGAAATGTGTCTGTCACTTGTGAGATGTACTGGTCTGCCAGACACACCACCCAAACATTAATTGAGTGGTAGTTCTTCCTGTTCCTATACACCTGTTCATTGGCACTGGGAGGGACCAAGGCCACATTGGTGCCTTCGATGGCCCCTATCACATGAGGGCTGTGTCACATAGCATAGAAGTCTGCCTTTACATAGGCCAAATCCGCATGTTGGGGGAACCTGATGTATCTGTCCAGGTGTTTCAATAAAGCACACAGTACATCCTTCAACACAAGACTGAACATGGGCTGTGACATCCCTGCTGTTAAGCCCACTGTATTCTGAAAGGAGCCAGTGTCAAGAAAGTGTAGCACTGACAGGACTTGTACTGTGGGAGGGATAGCATAGGGATTGCATATGGCAGGCAATAGATCAGGCTCCAACTGGGCACATAGATCTATGATGGTCTGACGATTCAGACAATAGGTCTGGATGATATGCCTGTCCTCCAGGTTTGCAAGATCAACTAGAGGGCTGTTTACTGGTGCATGTCTCAATTTCCTCATGGCCAGGCATCTAGGATAGAGAGGACAACATTTACAAAGGGATAAGCACTTCACACATGTAAGCATAACATGTCATCATTGCACACACTTAACACTGTACGCATGTGTCACACTGCTGACACATACTTTGATGGGCAAGCTGAAGCGGCTTGGGCACCATTCTTGCTGCACAATGCTGACCCTGTAAATCATAGTGACACACATCACATGTGTAATGTACGATATGTGGCACACTTTCCTGCACTGAACATTAACATAGTCATGCTATATACCTATGTGGTTACACCGCTAATGTGCCTCCGAGTATCTGGACATGCACGTCATCTGCCCTCAGGCCATATCACGTCACTGTTACATGCATGTCAAATGTATTAGCAAAACCATGATGGCACAACATAGGCCTACTCTGCAGTGTGGGTAAAAATGCGTATGGCTTATTTCGGGACAGCAAGGCATGATATGTTGATAAAATGGCAACCGCCTGTCCTGCTCAACCGGACAGTTGAAGTGACCTAAGTCCACTGGCGTATGTTGTCATGGCTGTAGGCGGTTGCAACCGCCGTGCAAACTCTCATTGGTTTACATTGTTGCCTATGCGTTCCTGGGGCCAATGGTGATCACCACTGGCGGTGACAGTCCTGTACGCAGCGTCCGTGACCGCCATTTTCTGCAGTCTTGCTCACTTGACTCCTGACACTCTTGCAAGCAAGACCTCCATGACTTGAGCTACTGTGTACTGTCTCTGGGGGCTATCATGCCACTGGCTTCACCCAGAAGAGCTAAAGAAGCTTGTGGAAGGGGTCCTACCCCTGTATGAACAGCTGTATGGGTACCAGAGGAGCAGGTGAGCCCAATTCCATAGCCATATGTGATAGGGGTGTGTGTGATGGTGTAAAGGGTAAGTGTCCCGGTGAGGGAGTACATGCATGCAGGGGGCATGGAGTTAAGGCGTGTGAGCCGAAAGGAAGGGTATTTGTGGGCACTTGGTGAGTTAGATGTGTATTGTCCACTGCTGTTGGTATGGTACCAGTGTACATGACATTCTCCTTCTGTCTGTGTGTCATTCATGTAGGTGAACGCCCATCAGAAGAAAGGGATCTGGTGCGCCATAGCCAAGCATGTGTGGACCCTGGGGGTCCAGAGACGGCAAAGCATCCATTGCAGAAAGCGGTAGGAGGACCTGAGGCGCTGGGCCCCGAAGACTGTGGAGGCCCAGCTGGGGATGTCGTCCCAACGAGGGAGGGGTACCCGTCGGACCGACCCCCTTATGGCCCGCAGCCACAAGGGGGTGAGTACTGACTGCATCCTTGGCTTAAATGGGATCAGGTGCCTCACTGCAGACACGTTACATTGTAGTAATAGCATCCTGTTTTTCATCTATTGTAAATGGGTATTATGCACCCTGGCTGAGTATAACTTGTAGATGTGTTGGCGTGGTTTACTGTCAGTGGGTGTAAATTTCCCATTTCTAGACCTCTCTATGTCTGAAATGTTGAGCTGATCTAATGACATAGGCACATGTGTCACTCCACCCTTAATATACAATGGATGTGAGTATTTGTATCACCCTAATCAATGAATATGACCAGCTCCATCCATCTGCATTTGTGGCTCTGAGGTGTCAGTCCACTCTCATCCCATCTGTGTAGCGTGGCTAGATATGCTACTGTGTGACTCTTGTTTTCCCACAGGGACTTTATACATCATGTACTGGTAATGGTATTGACTGAATGTGGGGCTGCCATTACAGTTCCACCACAGATTAGGCCTTCATGGGACAGGATTATTGGAATGATATCTGCATAGCCATATATAGGTGATCTGCTGACTGTAGGGTATGTGTAGGTAGCCAAACTGGGATACTGATACATGTTCTATTGATGAGGCCTGGATGAAGACATCATGCATTCCTAGATGCAAGACTTGTGGGGATGTAACCGTTAAACTAATGGGATGGTACTAGAGGTGGTAAGTGCCTTGGCAGATTTCGTATTTGTCGCCAATGTATGTATATGGCATGTATGACAATGTCCTAGCAATTGTTTACTACATTGCTGAGTTACTGCCTAAATCAAGTTCTAATGATTGTTTAGGGGCACATCTGATGGGCTGGGACTTTTCTGCTTGCTTTGGCCCAGCTGAAGTGGCAGATTAGGAGAGGTTGGGCTATTGCATGACACATCATATGTTGATTTGATTCAAATGATGCATTAGTCTCCTCAGGCTGTGTCATGTAGTAGTGGGATGTGTAATTGATGCACAGGCAGTGGTGTTTGTCCATGTGTGCCTAATACATCCAGACATTTAGCATCTGAGATGTGTGTTGTCTGTACTTTGGAACAGGTATTGTCATTTCTGGAATGGTGTGTGAGGGTGGAGTTGTCATGTTGAGCAGTTAAACTGTTGTAACTGCATGTGTGGTGGCATTGTAAGTGGACTATGATGTAATATGTGTGTTCATGAAGTACATCCGTTGTGACACTGCACTCAGTGATTGAGTATGGATGTGTTACATGTGCTATAAGGACCATTGTAGATGCACTTAGTAGTATGATAAGTTGTGATATATGTGTTTGGTGTCTGCTGATCTGCCTCTGTGATTAGGTCAGACTATTTACATAGCTATACCATAGCCTAGTATTATACACATCGGATGTAAACTGTTTGGGTGTCTGACTTGTGATGGCTAAATCAGAGTTGATATCTATATTGGCATCACTGTAAAGAATGTCTGGTCTGCCATGTAATTTACCAGGCAGGTGCTGTGTGGTCTGTGAGTGGAGTTAACTTCACTGTAATGGATATGTTACAGAGGGCATGCACTGGGCAGGTGTTGTAACTGCATAGGCCTGAAGTGTTTACTTCAGTCAGCTGCACATCCAGTGGGTGATAGGGGTATTGAGATGTATGATGTGTAGTCAGGCATTCAATTGATACTGCATCCAGGGCATGGCAGCAAATATGGCTTTGGTTGTCATGATGTGGATGACTCCGGTTGTACTGTCCTATATAGATACTGATGTAGTTGTGAGGGTTGTCATACAGGTGTGGGTAGTAGTGACATGTTGTGACATGATGTAGGTTATGTGTATTCACACCTATGATGGCCTAGCCAGGATATATATTATCACAGATGTACATGTTTACCAGTGTGTATGAGAGCTATATGTTAACCCATTTTCACCCTATCTCTCTCCCTCTCTCTCCCTCCCTCTCTATTTGTGTGCATCAGCATCATCAGACGAAGGAGAAGGGGCACAGGCGAGAGGGAAAGCAGCAGCCCATGGGACCCAGGAAGCTGCAACTAACGAGAGCGTGGGACCCAGTGGGATGGAGGGCAAGGGGATTGCCATGGGGGAGACTGGATCTACCACCTCTCCTTTGCAATCCTCCTCCAGTAGACCCTCCCTGGCAGTTGCAGACCCATCTGGGATCACCCAGTACCATCTTTGTCTGCCACCCCCCTTACTACCACCGCCCTCCCTGTAGCTCCCCACCCAGTTGCCCGTGCCCACTCACCCATGAGGGTGGGCATCTCCTTCACCGCAGGCACCTCTGCCCCTGCCCCAGTCAGCCCTGCTGCCCTCAGTGAGGAGGTTATTGACCTCCTGAGGTCCATCTCTGTGGGTCAGTTCACCATTGTGAATGCCATCCAGGGACTGGCAGCTCAAGTCCAACAGAGCAATGCATTCCTGGAGGGCATTCACGGTGCCCTGGTTGGCCTTCAGAGATCCTTTCAGGCTCTGGTCTCCACACTGATGGCAGCCGGCCTCCCTTTGTCTACCACCCCCCTCCACCTTCCTCTTCCCAAAACCAAACCCCTCTCCCCCAAATCCAGCCAAAGCACACATACACATAGGCATGCATCTACCTCAACAGGCACGGGTACCACTGACAAACACAAGCACCACAAGACCCACCACTGGCATGCACATAAACAACACCCACCTACAGACATACCAACATACACTGCCTACACTGACTCTCCCACCACCCTCTTCTTCACAGACTCTACACCAGACACAATTGCAGCCACTACACCATCATTCATGGATCCAGCCACAACACCTGTCTTACCCACAGTCAGCACAATATCCGACCTACAGATATCCACCCCAGTCACCACATCTGCACCCACCACAAACACGACACCCCCACAATTATACCTGTCTTACCCACAGTCAGCACAATATCAGACCTGCAGACATCCACCCCAGTCAGCACATCTGCACCCACCACAACCACAACACCCTCACATGCAGCACATCTACCATACCTGCAGACACCACCCCAACAGACAGTTAACCATCCAGCATTGCATCTCCCTGCACCCCCCTCCTTCCAAGACACATAAACACCCGCACTTACCCACCCAAGAGGCACACAGCACCCACAAGCATTTCATGCATGCACTTGCACCCAAGATGTCCACACGGACACATCTTACAACCACTCCCTCTCCCTCCACTCCTAAACCCTTTTGCCATGACCGCCCCTGTGTGTCTAAGAAGCATTTTCTCTCAGAGTTATCCTTGTTCCCTACTCTTCTCCCACCCAGTGATACCCCCACCTCCAAGTCCTCCCCTGACCCCCTGCAAGTGCCCATGTCCCTCCCCCTGCCAAGAAGTCTACCTCTCCAAAGCCCAGGCCCAGGGACCCCCCTTCCAAATCCAAGCCCAAACCAACTATTCCATCCCCCTTACTACCACCTGAGGTGTCTGCCTGCCCCCTTGATGCCACTACCCTGTAGATATCATATGACAGTCAGGAGTCAAGTAGGGGCACACTGAGGTGTCATTTGTGCCTTTGGCACTTTGGACTGGCCAATGGCCTTTTAATTGTAAATATGTTTGTTTCATATTATTTTGCTATTTTTAATACACCTGGCCCAACCTGTTGTTGGATTCAATGATTACATATTTGTCCTATTTGGCTTTTGTGGTGTGTGACATGTGTGTGTGTGTTGGTTGTGCTAGCTGTTGTGCCTGGGCTGCATGAGTGGGCGTGGCCCTGCCATTTGTCCCCCTGTCATTGCTGTGTAATGTTGGTGTTTGTTACTTGCACGTATGTAGCAAAATTGTGTGCTGTTTGTGTTGACATGTGTAATGTTGGTGTTGTGTGCCCTTGTGTGGTTGTTGTGTGTGCGTCCATGTGTGTGGTGATGGCTATGCCATATGTGTTGTGTGTGGTATTAGCGTGGTGTGATGTATGCTTCGTTGTATGGCAGTGTCATTGTGTTTATTGGCTGTGTTGTGTTGTTGCATGTTGTTGTTAGTAAGTGTTGTCATATGGAGGTGTGCAATGACATTGCTTGGCGAAACATTTGTGTAGTTGCGGTTGTGATGTCATTGTGTGAATGGTTGTGTTAAACAGTCCTGGTGTAGTGTGTCTGCGGGTTGGTGTGTGCATGGCACATGTGTGTTGGCAATGGTGTGTGTAGTACGGGTGTGTGTGTGTATGTAGTATGGGTGTGCATGTGTGTATGTAGGTGGATGTTTATGTGCGTATGGGTGTGTGGTTACATGTGTGTGTCGCCATCACAAGCCGTCCAGGATGAGTATGTTGTATGTGCGTGTGTTGTTTGGGTTTTCCCTCCAGTGTGAGGTAGGTGTGTGTACTCACGGTCGTTGTCTTCGTCGCTGTCACTGGTTCTGGAGTCATTGTGGGAGCAGGAGCAGTGGGAGGGTTTCCATTTCAGGTTCCATGGTGGCTCCAGTCAGGTATGTATTCCAGAAGGTGAGTGTTTCTTTTTATAGGGTTGCTTTCCACCGGGGTTTTCGTGGAGGTGCGTCTGTGGCGGAAACCTTGGCGGCGTGCAGCCTCGTAATATGTCTGACAGAAATATGGTCCATGGTAGCCTGAAGGTGCTTACCACCATCCGTGGCGGCATGTCCGCAATGGCGGTTGTTTGGCTATGTTCTGTTGGGAAGACCGCCATGGTCATAATTTTGCAGTCTTCAGCAACGGCCCATTGACTGTACGACTGCCGACAACAACATGGTGGTCCTGGTACCGCCAAATTCGTAATGACCGCCTAAAAGTCTAACTTTACTACAAGTAAAGTTAGCCTTTAGATCTAAACTGAATTAGGCCCTCAGAGTCTGAATCAAAAAGTGAATTTCACAGAGCCATGGAGCTCACACATAGTGACAAGGAAACACTTTGGCATTGAGCAGCGCAACGGGTCACCACGCTTTCAATGGATTAATATCTGGCCCTGTTACTATGAATGATATGGGATTCGCCCCCAAAGGTCACAATGCATGTGAACTTGATTTCCAGGGGGCCACTTCAGATATTGACTGACTACGTCCATCTAGGCCCCGCAATTTTATTACCAGCTCTGGTTCACCGGCTTCATCATCTTCAAAAAATCCATCAAGCTCAGGAGTTGTACCTTTATGGAAACTACAAACTGTTCCTATTAATAACTCTAAAACTGTATTTTCTGTTGAGCATGTTAATAGCTATTATCCAGATGGCATATTTCGCGAACATAATTGTTTCATTGCTCATTCAACTGCGAAGTTTTTGTCCTGGAATGTGGCTGGTATCAACAGTAAATTAGCTTACATTGATTGTGGGGTATATGTTGACAATTTCAACATCTGTATGTTTCAGGAAACATGGGCTACGCATAGTATGTATAGGCAGGGGTTTTGTTCCTTTTAAAAAAAAGCTATGCCGTCCTTAGCAGGTAGGGCAGCAGGGGGACTATGCGCTTGGGTAAAGATGACAGAGGTGGGTGGAGTAAAGGAGCTATATGTAGATTCTCCCGACATTTTGGCTATAGCTATACAGCCAAATTCGGGTTTCCCTGTCTTGTGTATAAATATCTACATTAGACTGGGCCCTTCCAATCAACGGTCAGCCACTCTAGAGCTCCTGAATACTATAATCTTCGATCTCCGCCCAAAATATCACATTATTATAGCCGGGGATTTCAACGCATCAATTGAACCCAACTCTGCTCTCATTGAGGTCATGCAGACCGAGGATGATATATGGAATCTTCCCCCTTATTTAATCCAGCCAAACCCGTCTAAAGTCTGCACTAGGGCTCTACAGATAATAGACCTCATGATACTTCATGGTCTTTGCCCTGGTAATGGCCGTTTTCCAGCTGATAGTCCTGCCAGACCAACTTTTTTCAGGGGGTCAAATAGTAGTACCCTAGATTTCATTCTTTTCGATTTAAGGGTCTGGCACCATATAATAGACGTGAAAGTGGGCAACCAGTACACTAGCGACAATGCTCCTCTCCAAATTGTAAATGATAGAATTCTCTTAGTAGGAGCTGTGTCTTCCAATGCTCTTGCACCTACTGGTGTTTTGAAGCTGTCCAGTAACAGGCGTACAATAAGATGAGATTCCTTTCAGAGATCCACCAAGCTACGGGGCAAATTGTGTGCACTAGTCTCTAGCCACCAGCTTTTTGATGACCATCTTACATTCACTCCGTTCAAAGTTATGTCCCTCCATTCGGATCTCTTTGCCACTCTTAATGTTTCTTAAATCTGTTAGGGCACCAACTAACTCTTTCTCTTATCCTAGCAGTAAGTGGTTTGATAAGAGATGCAGAGAAGCTAAAAGCACCCTGATTAAGGCGTTAAGAACAAAAGATAGAGAAGAAATTGTCAAAGCAAGGCAAAATTGTGTCTCCATCTGCAAGATGTGCAAATTTGAGCACGAAGAGAGGCTATGGAGTGAATTGGCTGAGGCCGCAAGGGCCCACGATTCCAAACATTTCTGGCTCTTGGTCACTCGTAGCGATCAAAACCAAGCACTCAAGCCAGAGTGCCATATTGCCCCTGAAGTCTGGCTTTCTCACTTTAAGGAACTGTATGGCTCCCCATCTGACTGTGACGCCATAAGTCTTGGAGAGATGATACCTTCACAATCGTCAGCGATTTCTTTGCCTCTCTTCTCATTAAAAGAAACTGAGTCGCCTATCATCGCCCAAAAAGCAGGGAAGGCCCCAGGGCCTGATGGGATCCCTTCAGACATGTACAAAGCTGACTTGAACAACTGGAGTCCGTATGTAAACAGGATCTCCAACGCTGTTTTGATCAACAGATCTTATCCCGCTCATGGAAGGAGGCAATTATTGTGCCTATACATAAGAAAGGGGAGAGAGGTTCACCAGGGAACTATAGACCCATCAGCCTATTAGATAATTTACAAAAAATATTCTGTTATCAGTTACTAAGTAGGCTGAAAAAATGGATAGTGGATAATCAAATACTAAGCCACCTCCAGGCGGGGTTTAGAGACAAGGTCAGTACAATCGACCAGGTCTTCCGCTTTATTTCCATAAAATGGAAAACTGTTGATGTGGATTCAGGACACCTTTTTGTGGCAGTTGTAGACCTGAAATCTGCTTTTGACCTTGTTCCATGCCATAAATTGTGGGACGTCATGAGTAGTGCGGGGGTTCCTTGTTCTCTGTTAAATATAATTAGAGATCTCAATACTGGCAATCGTGCCAGAATCCGATGGGGCCCAGAAGGTGAATTAACTTCAGAGTTTCCCACAATACGTGGCGTGAGACAGGGCTGTGTACTTGCTCCCACACTGTTTCTTCTATTTATCAATGCATGTATCCCCTACCTTTTAGAATGTTCTAGCGATGCCCGCAAATTGGGAGGGCAAAAGATTCCATGTCTCCTTTTTGCTGATGACACTCTGCTGTTATCTCAAACAGCTATAGGTCTCTCAAATTTGCTCTCGAGGTTCATGGACTTTTGTAAAGATCATGGTTTAGAAATCAATTCATCAAAAACCAAATATATGGTGTTCGGGGACAAAAAGCAAAAGATGAGGAGACCCGTTCACCTAGAGGGTGTCATATTGGAAAGAGTGGGTGCTTTTGATTATTTAGGTCTAAAATTAGAAGATTCACACAAATGGCACGCCCACCTCCAGAAATCAACAATGTGCTTGAAACAAAGGGCAGGTGGTATTGTGAGATTTGCAGCTAGATCCCCCAGATTTGCCATGACTCCTGCTTAGAAATATATAAATCTCAAGTAAGGGGGGGGGCCCTATATGGAGCTGAGTTGTGGGGCCACTCTAATCTGGAGGATTAGGCAAGGGTGGAAAACTCCTTTTTAAAGATGCTGTTAAGAGTTCCTTCCAGCACCCCATCCTTGCCTATCCGAATGGATCTACTGTAAATCTTCTCCCAATTAACCAGATTGCCGCCCTAAGGCCATTGTTGTTCTGGATTCGTTTATGGTCATTAGACTCTCTTATCCCATATAGACTTGGGTTGATCAATCTGGTGGGCACCAACTTTACTATAAAAATAAAGTAGTGTGCTTACGTAGAATGGACCTTTTCTTGTCTTGGTTTGGGGACTTATTGGAAGGACCCTTCTTCCATTCCTAAAAATGCCATACAGATCTTGAAGTATGCATTTTGGCTTAATGTCCAAACTTCGCAATTGGACGAAGTTTCGTCCTCTTCCATGACTGGCAGTTTTTTACAAATTAAATGCCATTATGAGTTTGAGTACTATATGGACACATTACTCTCTCCACTTGCATGCGCTCTGTATATTAGATTTAGAATAGGGTATCTTCCTTTGCGTACCCTAACCCATAAATGGTCCAACACAAATAACAGGTCCAAGTCATGGCCGATGGGCTGTGAGAATGAAGAATCTGTGATCCATGTCCTCTTCCAATGTCCTGCATATCGTAAACAGAGGGCTCTTTGGATCATCCCCTTATGTAAACAAATGGGTTTTAGGAACTGCTTACCGGTTTTGAGAATATTTAAGTCAGACCCATCTGTGCAAATGGCGTGCTCTTTGGCAAAAACTTTTGAATCTATATGGCGTTTTAGACTTGGAATTTAAAAAAATAAAATTTAGCAACAGATATTAGAAGTAGGCATAGCAGATTATAGTTGTGAAACATAATGTATGGCCAGTAGTACATTTTAGATATTATATAGATAACACTGCATGCCTCCACTATATTCTTATATTTATGTACATTTTTAGGTACTGCATTTTGCTGTTTTAAATTTATTTTGAATTTTGGCCACTATTTTAAATTTTTATATTTTTATTTCTATTTTTATCTCTTTGATTGTTTTGTATTGCACTTTTATGGTATATTTTCACCGAAATAAAGTGATGATGATGATGATGATGATGACAAGGAAACACAATTGCCTACACACAGTGTCTCAAACAAGCAGAGAGAGTCACATAAACAGTAGCTATCACACAGTGTCACAATGCCAGAGGCTCACAGAACAGAAGCAGTCTAGCACAAGAACGAATCTCACAAAAGTAGCAAAATTAACCACAGGCAGTCATTCTCTATCGTACACACACACACACACAGGCATAAATATGCATGTGCATATAACTTAGACCAAAAGTCTAAATTTAGATCAAAAGTCTAAGTTTAGATCGACATTCGATCTAAACTTAGACTTTTGGTGTAAGTTTACCTTTGTGAATGGGTCCTTATATGCCTGTGAATCTGTCAGCATCTACATGGTTCTGATTGTCACTGAATGTCAAAGTCCTTCACCATTAGGAGTTTCTTTATAAGGTCATTGAATTTCGAGGTGACTTCAAAAGTCTTTTAACGTATGGAAAAATGTATTTTATTCCTCACAACAATGGTCACACCACTGCCCTTCCCATGAAGCACTTAAAACCGTGGTGACATTCTCCTACATATGAAAGGGACTGTGTGGTTGCAACAACAAAAGCGAAAACTACAGTGCTGAATTTAACAAACCAAAAAACAGTAATTTGTTGCAAAAAGATATGAGAACCAGTTTAATATTTGTCAGATTATACAAATGTTCTTGCGCAAAATGTATAGAAACATGCAGAGTCTATCTTTCCTGTAATGTAATATATTGTGCAAAAATAAGTATGTAACTTATTTGCGTTGATCACTATTCATTTTAGAAACCGAGGCCCAAAGAAGAAAGAGCCAATACTGGTTTTCTTTAAACTGTAGCTATAATTATGCTGTGTAACTTGTCTTTCACCTTGGCTGATGGTTCAGGGAGTAGGCATGGTGACGTCAGAATTTAAGCGTGATACGTTGTAACAGTTGAGTATTTATGCTGTTTAATTACTGTAGATGACTAGAAACATCACAACTCGGCTGCAAGAAGAAACATAAATACATTTTTCATACAGGGATTTCAGGCTTCCATGTATCATGTTGTAATAAATGTTGCTACCTAAAGTCAGACAGACATACAAATTAGGACAGGGATGATATAAAAGATGGCTGTGCCAGGAGCCAAAGATCACGTTGCACAGGTCACAGAGAAACAGCGATTTGAATAGGAGAAACTAGACGCCAGATGTATGAAAAAGTGCCACAATTTAGCGCAGCAAGCCACTTTTCTGCATTACACTGCTTCACTTGGAAAGGGCAGGAATTAGCCACATTTAAGGAATATGGCGCATTCCTGTCCTTTCCTTTTGCACTGGTACACAATGGGCTGCCAGCGCCAACACAGGCACCCTTGCACCAAGAATTATTTTTGTACAGGAAAGGACACCTTTTTGCACAAAAACAATACTGGGAGACTTTTTTAACACCCACGGAAGCCTCCCTTGTGCAGAGTAACGCAACGCAGCGATTTGTGTTGCCTTGCCTTACTCCATATCTAATAGGCAATTCAAAGCCACACAATGTGGCTTTGTGTGGCCTCATAGATATGTTTGCAAGGAATGCGCCACCTTTACATCACAAAAAGTGATGCAACAGCTGTGCAAGGGTGTCATAAATATGCTGCTAGATGGTTTTTGTGGGGAGGTGAAGAGAGTTTCGCAGGGATGACCACAGGTGGCATGTAAAAGGAGGACAGAATTAAAGCTGTTGTGTGACAGAAGAGGTGTACACAGGGCAGAGAAAGCTCTGTAGTTATATGCAAAAGAGAGGGATATGTACACTGGGACTTGAGGGAGAGCCCTGTAGGTTGACAAAGTGAACTGTGTTGGGGATGCTTAGAACCACTGCAGTAGTAGGCAGTGAGAGTTGTACAGAGAAGACCTCACATGGCTTGAAAGCTTTGCTCCAGCCAATGTTTGACATGTTCTGGCACATGTTCCCACGTATACCCAATTTTCCATGAATCCACTGTATATTCAGTTTGTTTTGCTGTGATATTTGTCAGCCAAGACGAGGTTGCAATGGCTAACGGCTAAACCCAAAAAGTACCATCAACCATAGTTGAGGGTGACAAATGATCACTTGGAGTAATTGTTGATTGGTAGCAGCTGAATTCTAGGTTCAATGGCACAAGTCGTTTTCTCTGCACCTCTCAAGAGAAGCTGTACCAGCTACTCTCCTGCAATGGCAATACCTCCCCATAACTAGCATCGTACACTTTCCCCCTTCGATGCCTTTGTGGCATGGTTGCATGTGTGTATGGCTGTGAGACAATGTGCACGGAAAACGGCATCCATTGATGACCAAGTGTGTTCAAGTGTGTGCCTGCACAAGATGGTGGTTGGCTCAAGCTTGTCTTTATCTGCACATGGATACAAAAGCTTTCTTATCTATTGTGTCAGGGACTCAGCCTGAAGCTCTGTAGCTGTCTGTTGAGATTGGGGACTATGGAGGTACATCCTGATAAACCAGTTTCCACCTACCACTATGACTAAGCTCCTGCAGTGAGCTGGATATTTCCTAGCAATCTTTAAAATATTCTTTGAGCCTTTCTGGTACCGATCCGAGGGACTCTTCAGATCCTTCAGTCATTTCATACCAGATGAGGTCCGTGTCTTACCTCTCCTCTGCAAATACCTGGGATGATGCATCATTGAATGAATGTATGCAATTTCAAAATAACTCTGCTGTTGTTAAAATATCTGGAATCTGTCAAGGTCCCGAAGGGTTGACAAATACTGCCCTCCTGGTGTAGGAAACTCATAATTTCCTCAGACTTCAATGATGCTCTGTGCACTTGAACAAATATACAATTTGTCAAGGACAAGGTCTTTCCAGTTGCTTTCATTGTTTAATAAATGGACCATAACGTCAGACTCTGGAACAACTGTGCTGCTTTCACTGCGAGTTGTTGAAGCTGTACTATCCAGCGACTGTAGGGATGAGCCCCGACTAGTAAGACAAGAGCAAGGCCCACCTGAATAAAGTCTGTGTGATCGACTGCTCCAGAACTTGATCTGCTCAGGATCTATGAGCAACTATCAAACCAAGTAGCCATAATCGACTACGAAGCATCTCTTTGGTCTGAGGTCAAAGAAACAAAGAGTCTGGTGAGCTTGCACTGTTCCTAAACCCTCTAGTACCTTCCCTCAACCGAGGGGAGTTTAAATTCCCGTTTCCTGACCACTAGGGACACAGTGGCCAGTGCCCTTTATTTCAGTCATTATTGCCTCCACTAATCAGGCGCCATAAGTTTTGGATGTAACAACTGGCTCATGACCCCAAGGGATGGATGGCAAAAAACTTTTGACTGACGGAATTTCATGTCATTGGTAATAGCTTAAGGTGTGCTTGGTGCAAACACCTTTTACCATCATATGATTAAATTAATTTTTTGGAGGTTGTAATGTGCAGCAGAATTTTTTGTGGTCGTTTCAGCTCTGGAATCTTTACCACATTCCCTAGGTCTACCATATGTACATAAGTTCGCACTCTATCAGCCAGTCACCAAGAAGGCTGTGAATGAACAGAAAACATTCAGTGGGTGAGATACTTAAAACAAGCATAATAATCTGGATTCAAACATTCCTTATGTAAAGAGTCCAAGAGAAAATAATCTTTGATTCATAACCTTCATTGTTGTTTCAGATCAGAAGGTATTTATTCCATTTCTTAATAAACGTGTTTTTATAAAATCATCATTGATTCCATGTATCCAAAGATTATAAAAGATTTAAAAAAACGCAAGGCAATGCATCCCATTCCACTTCAGAAAACGTCTTCAGGGCTGGAGACCAGAACTGAACATAATGACAACATTCAATCATGTGCACAAAAATACATTGCAATAATTTGTTCATTCTTTGATGGACTACAATTTACCACTAACTATGGTCACAGAACATGGAGTGCCAATGCCATATTATTTGGTTCATTGAATATTTGTTTCATCTGATGTTATAAATTAATTTTGTAAATATAATTTATGCCTGCTTCCCATAATTAACAAATAAAGAGCCTATTTCTTATTACTTAGATTTAAAATAATGTGAGAAATCATTCACTGACTACAATAGTTCATTCAACTTCACATGGTACGTCTTAGAAAATAAACGTTAGGAGTAATCTAAAGTGTAAAAGTCGAGTGGGTAGTGAAAGTTAGGTAATTTGTGCACATCATTACCTATGAATTTTGAATCACCTCTTAGTTTCATACTTTATGAGTAGTTAGGTGAACTAAACATCAAACAAAGAAAAACAAAGGGGCCTACCTTGTAATACCAATGCCTCTCGATTCACCAGAATCAGTTTGAGTGGGTGTGGCGGGCGATCAAGGTCTATCACCAGTGAAAAATAGCTATATTACCTACAGTTCAGCAAACGAGTATTGAGGCAAGTACTTATACACATTCTAAGATTACAGAAACATAAATCCAGTCTGTACTGTCTTTCTTGTTTAGTCCTAAGAGGTATATAGTCTATTTGTAGACGTTCTGTGGCAGTAATGCAAATAAAAACAAGGTACATGGAAAGCAAAACTAGTGTTGACCATGACCAAAAGGGTACAACAAAGAGAATGGTTATGTATATTGACTGCGTATACAAAATCCAAAAGTATTCCTTGACTTGGTAATAAAAAAAACAGTGATAGAAGAAGAGTGGCATAGATCTATGACCCAAATGCACCCAAAGAACATAATATTGGTGCAACAATTGTCATTGCAATCTGGTAGAGGCACAGCAATGAAGCCAACGGTGTCCTAAGTTACCATGTGTTATGATGGTCATGATTTCCTAGACTAGGTGTAGTTAATATAGTGACATAGTTGATTGAAAACTAACACATCAAAGGCACAGAAACCTGTGGGGGGTGTCATATTTGTAAGAACAAAAGTCCCCCTGGCACTCATTGTAATAAAAAGGAGCATGTACATACAGTTACAAATCCCATAACTCCTTTGGGATATTTGAAAACTAACTGCACACTAATGCATATAGTAAGTAAGCAAAACATGAGCCTTATAGAATTGTTAATATTCATGGATGTCAGCACTACAAACTGTCACATCTAATTCACAAGCGGAGAAAGTGATCAAAGACATAACATCATTACAATGGGATATGCACTCGCATCTATGCATTCCCCACACACCAATTAACACATTAATACATCTATAAATGGTGGAGAAAGCCATCAATGGATGCCTCACCGAACAACTCATCAACCACCAGCTCCTTAACCGCACAAAGTCAGGATCCAGATCCAACCAAAGCACAGAGACAGCTCGCACTGCAGTAGCAGACGACATCCGGATAACACAGTCTTCCACTCCCTCATGATCAAATCACAGCACAGGACCAGCATTTAAGGAATCTGTCCTCCAATTATCTGCACATTCCTAACCAGAAGAACTCAGTCAACCTGCCACCTTACTCTCCTGAAGAACAGGAACTTAATGGCAGAGAACCACAGGGCTCCTCACTCAACCCCACCCACTTCACCAGCTACATGATCTCTCTGGCTGGTGTCATCCGTACCCATGACATGAGTATCCTCCACTATGCCAATGACGCACAACTTACACTGTCCCTCACTGATCAATCTTGCAACACAAGGAACAAATTCACTGCCTGCATGACCGAAGTGACCTCCTGGATGAAGTCCAACTGTCTCAAGTTGAACACCAATGATACATAAGTGGTGAGTTTTAGAAAGATCCCTCACCATAGGCACCTGGTTGCCTAGAGACCTCAGACCCACCCCCACCTACCCAACATGAAAGAAACCTCAGGATCATCATTGATAAGAAGATGGAACTGTCCGCCCAGGACTTCATCCTGCTTCTACATTATAAGGATGCTGAGAAAAATTTACAAGTGACTACCTAACAACACCAGAAACACCGTCAGATGCATCCTCAACCTCCCATGGCACTCTCACATCACACCACACTGAAAGGAATTTCACTGGCTCCCAATATCTCAAGCATGCACAATTCATATTCCTCGCCGATACATAAAGCACTACACCACAGCGGCCCAGCCCAGCTGAACAACCACATTGACTTTGTTCCACCTTCTAAGCACCTCCAGGCACCTCTCCTCAGCCAGCCTATTACTAGCAAGCATCCCACATATTTACAGAAGTGGATTCAGAAGTCAAGCCTTCTGTTACATCACTCCAAAAGCAAGGAACAACCCCAACTGTACATTAGAAACTCCTCCTTTCTTCTTGAATTCTGCAATACATTGAAGGCTTGGCTCTTTGAGAAAGTATACCCTCTATTTCTGGGGCTAGTGTCTCAAACCTGCACAGCACCAGGATACCCCTACCAGTGATAGCGTACTAAACAAATTCATATAACATAACATGAGATAGCATAAAATCCCCAATGAATTACATAATGTCCCCTGTTTAAGTTCAATTGGGAGGACGAAGTGTAGAAGCATACTTTCACTGAAAGTAAAGTGAAAAGATGGTGTTAAAGCGTGCTAAATGAGCATCACCTTAGAATGTATAATATATATCTTATACTCCCGGAAGTATTCACTTGAACCTGGAAATAGAAGATGCACTGGTAAACTTGAGAGTAAAAATATATCCCAGAATGTTCGCAGTGGCCTCCATGTTGGCAGTGAAAACATGAAAGGTGTCAAATTAACTTAAAATGCCACCACATAGTTAGTGTGGCAGGATGCTAACCAGCACCATCATTGAGTAGTGAAGATGAAATTTGGTTTATGCAGAACAATTCAGCACCTACGGTCAATGCAAGAGGAGTGATTTCAATATAAGTGAAAATAAGGCTTTGAAAGGCATTACAAATACAATTCCATCATAAGATATTTTGATGGCCCTTGTGAACACAATTATTAATTAGAACTGTAATACAATAGCAGGCATGTTTGAGTGCTCTGTAATACCCTCCAAATTGCACTAGATGTCATCCAAATCAAAACCATGGCAGGATGCTGCTGGTGCGGGGATCTCAGTTTAAATATCAGTTTACAAGAAAGTCTTACCAACTCATCAGGGAGAAATCCCGGCTGTGAAAAACTGACATCAGGTTTCTGGATCTTTGACATTGAGTAAGAATTAATCAGGACTTGTACGTCATTTCAATTTGAAATTGCAGTTTTCTAATCTACTTGAGTCAATGATGCAAGTTTGGTATTAGTTAAAAAGCTTTATTAATCAAATATTTTAGTAGCTCATCTTTATTAGGTCAGTATTCAATTTCATCAATAGCTATCATTAGTTTAATCAATAATAAAAATTAACCAATCAATAATTCATACTCAAAGGATAAAGGAAAGAATCCCTATTCTAGGAATGGAGATGTATGGAGAAAAGGTGTCCATTTGAACCCATAAAGAGTTCCAAATCAAGAGAGATGAAATCATAAGCATAAAGGTTTAGGATCAAAATCAGCTCATAAAGAGGGTTTCAAAAATTCAGTAGAGTGTTAGTATGAGCAGAGCGCTCTATGAGAGGAATGGGGCAAGTGAGAATGGATAATGGTAACCCACTCTAGGAACACGCTCTATTATAAAACATCATAATCTAAGCTTTGCAACATGTTGCTTCTTCTTTCTCTAGTCAGCCAATCAGCTCTTGATGCCTTCATGGGAACAGGATCATTCCTCATCTTCTTACAAAGAATAAGTCCACCCACTGCAAAACTGAATGAATCTATTCTTATCAAGCATAACATTCTTCTAATTAATATTCTCATTATGTACTATCAGTAGAAATACTGCATCATCATATATCAACTTCCACATTCCCTCACTACATACAAGCTACTTATTCATGAACTCTACAGTGTTCTTTGTGTAAGTAGAAACATTTACAGAATTAAATTAAAACAGTTAAACAACTACAGATATTTATCAGGAAAGATATGTCTATGAGAAGGTCAGTAAAATAAACCTTTTACAATCTTAACTCAGGTCAGCTTCTCATAAAATGCTGCTTTAGCTGTTAAAGCTTAATGCGTATAAATATAATAGTCTACTACAAATATGCATTGAAAAGCATTACTTTCACATTAAAGCCTATGTGTTAATTCTGCACATGATTATTATTTAATACATTATTTTCTCAATTTTATAAAATGCTCCTCCAATCGCCCAATGGTTATGTTAACCATCACAAATGTCTTCACAAATTAATCTTCAGATACTACTCTCATTTTCAGTCTTTTCTCTAAACTCTCATATTCTTTCACCCTTTGAGATTCTTGATTTATATGGTCATTTAATTGAGTTGTGTGTCTCTGTGCTCTTTCTCTTTTCATGATAGTCTGTAATACCCTTGTAAAACTCTAAGAATGTCAGGAAGCAAACACTAAACAGTAATATAGGCACCAACATTGCCTTGAAGTTCCCTCCTCCTGCTGTTTTAAACCAATTGCCTGTAGTGGAAACTCCTCTACCTAAACCTCCTAAAATGCATTGGTTTTTAATGGTACTAATTCAGGTTTTAATGCAGAAATGTTCTTTATGTATTCTAAAATGATCTTATTCTTGTCTGTGATATAAGTGCAGCAATGCTGAGCTTTCAGCATCTTGCGAGCAAAATGTCTAATGCTAAACCATTGATCTAATAGACACAAATTCTGTGTTAAAAACTAATAAAGCTCCAGATGTGCTGGTTTGCCAATTTGTCTGATCTTTTCATCATTTAAAACAACTCCAACTGGTGGGATAATTGCTACAAAAATGTCTCCAATTAGTTGTTTTCCTCTACTTACACTGCGTTTGTCTTAGTGTGCTGGAGTCATTGCTAAAGCATCTATAGTATATACATGATACATTTTAGGAAATATCAAACCTAAATAGCAAGTACCCTCTGTAAGGAAATGCCTCCTTGGCATGGTTACCCCCTAACTTTTTGCCTTTGCTGATGCTAAGTTTTGATTGAAAGTGTGCTGGGACCCTGCTAACTAGGCCCCAGCACCAGTGTTCTTTCCCTAAACTGTACCTTGGTCTCCACAATTGGCACAACCCTGGCACTCAGGTAAGTCCCTTGTAACTGGTACCCCTGGTACCAAGGGCCCTGATGCCAGGGAAGGTCTCTAAGGGCTGCAGCATGTCTTATGCCACCCTGGGGACCCCTCACTCAGCACATGCACACTGCCTCACAGCTTGTGTGTGCTAGTGGGGAGAAAAAGACTAAGTCAACATGGCACACCCCTCAGAGTGCCATGCCAACCTCACAATGCCTGTGGCATAGGTAAGTCACCCCTCTAGCAGGCCTTACAGCCCTAAGGCAGGGTGCACTTTACCACAGGTGAGGGCATATGTGCATGAGCACTATGCCCCTACAGTGTCTAAGCAAAACCTTAGACATTGTAAGTGCAGGGTAGGCGTAAGAGTATATGATCTGGGAGTTTGTCAAATAAGAACTCCACAGTTCCATAATGGCTACACTGAACTCTGGGAAGTGTGGCATCAAATTTCTCAGCACAATAAATGCACACTGATGCCAGTGTGCAATTTATTGTAACATACACCCAGAGGGCATCTTAGAGATGCCCCCTGAATACCAATCCAACTTCTAGTGTAGGCTGACCAGTTTCTGCCAGCCTGTCACACACCAGACATGTTGCTGGCCACATGGGGAGAGTGCCTTTGTCACTCTGTGGCCAGGAACAAAGCCTGTATTGGGTGGAGGTGCTTCTCACCTCCCCCTGTAGGAACTGTAACACCTGGTGGTGAGCCTCAAGGGCTCACCCCTTTTGTTACAGCGCCCCAAGGCATCCCAGCTAGGAGGCCCACCCCTCCGGCCACTGCCCCCACTTTTGGTGGCAAGGCTGGAGGAGATAATGAGAAAAACAAGGAGGAGTCACCCACCAGTCACGACAGCCCCTAAGGTGTCCTGAGCTGAGGTGACCCCTACCTTTAATAATCCTCCATCTTGACTTTGGAGGATTCCCCTAATAGGATTAGGGATGTGCCCCCCTCCCCACAGGGAGGAGGCACAAAGAAGGTGTAGCCACCCTCAAGGACAGTAGCCATTGGCTACTGCCCTCCCAGACCTAAACACACCCCTAAATTCCGTATTTAGGGGCTCCCCAGATCCCAGGAAATCAGATTCCTGCAACCTGAAGAAACAAGAAGGACTGCTGACCTACAAGCCTGCAGAGGAGGAGGAAGACCACAACTGCTTTGGCCCCAGCCCTACCAGCCTGTCTCCAACTTCGAGAACCTGCAACCAGCGACGAATCCGACAGGGACCAGCAACCTCTGAAGCCTCAGAGGACTGCCCTGGACTAAAGGACCAAGAAACTCCCATACACAGCGGCCCTGTTCAAAACCAGCTACTTCTTTGCAACAAAGAAGCAACTTCCAAAGACTGCACGTTTCCCACCGGAAGCGTGAGACTTCTCACTCTGCACCCGACACCCCCGACTCGAGATTTCGAGAACCAACACCTCAGGGAGGACTCCCCGGTGACCTCGAGCCCGTGAGTAACCAGGGATGACCCCCCTGAGCCCCACAGCATTGCCTGCAGACAGAATCCAGAGGCTCCCCCTGACCCCAACTGCCTGTAACAAGGGACCCGACGCCTGGAACCAGCACTGCACCTGCAGCCCCAGGACCTGAAGGAACCAAACCTCAGCGCAGGAGTGACCCCCAGGCGACCCTCTGCCTAGCCCAGGTGGTGGCTGTCCCGAGAAGCCCCCCGTGCCTGCCTGCACTGCTAGAGTGACCCCCAGGTCCCTCCATTGTTTTCTACCTGAAACCCAGCCTGCTTTGCACACTGCACCTGGCCGCCCCTGTGCCGCTGAGGGTGTGGTTTGCATGCCTACTTGTGTCCCCCCCAGTGCTCTACAAAACCCCCCTGGTCTGCCCCCCGAGGACGCAGGTACTTACCTACTGGCAGACTGGAACCGGAGCACCCCTGTTCTCCATAGGCGCCTATGTGTTTTGGACACCTCTTTGACCTCTGCACCTGACCAGCCCTGAGCTGCTGGTGTGGTAACTTTGGGGTTGCCTTGAACCCCCAACGGTGGGGTGCCTATGCCCCAGAACTGAGACTTGTAAGTGTTTTACTTACCTCCTAATCTAACCTTTACTTACCTCCCCCAGGAACTGTTGATTTTTGCACTGTGTCCACTTTGAAAATAGCTTATTGCCATTTCTATAAAGACTGTATATGATATTGCTTTTATTCAAAGTTCCTAAAGTATCTAAGTGAAGTACCTTGCATTTAAAGTGTTTAATGCAAATCTTGAACCTGTGGTTCTTATAATAAACTAAGAAAATATATTTTTCAATATAAAAACCTATTGGCCTGGAGTAAGTCTTTGAGTGTGTGTTCCTCTTTTATTGCCGGTGTGTGTACAACAAATGCTTAACACTACCCTCTGATGAGCCTACTGCTCGACCACACTACCACAAAATAGAGCATTAGAATGATCTACTTTTGACACTATCTTACCTCTAAGGGGACCCCTTGGACTCTGTGCAGACTATTTCTTACTTTGAAATAGTATATAGAGAGACAACTTCCTACACCCTACCAATCAACAGGTAACTGAAAATAGGAATCCTGTCTGCAAACAAAATAAACTCCTGGAATGACTATGGCCCTCATTCTGACCTTGGCGGGCGGCGGAGCCCGCCCGCCAAAGTCCCGCCGTCAGGTTACCGTTCCGCGGTCGAAAGACCGCGGCGGTAATTCTGACTTTCCCGCTGGGCTGGCGGGCGGTCGCCTTCAGACCGCCAGCCAGCCCAGCGGGAAAGAGGCTTCCACGAGGAAGCCGGCTCGGAATCGAGCCGGCGGAGTGGAAGCTGTGCGACGGGTGCAGTTGCACCCGTCGCGTATTTCACTGTCTGCGCAGCAGACAGTGAAATACTTGTAGGGGCCCTCTTACGGGGGCCCCTGCAATGCCCATGCCAGTGGAATGGGCACTGCAGGGGCCCCCAGGGGCCCCGCGACCCCCCCTACCGCCATCCGGATCTCGGCGGTCCGACCGCCGGGATCTGGATGGCGGTAGGGGGGGTCGGAATCCCCGCGGCGGTGCAGCAAGCTGCGCCGCCGCGGAGGATTCAATGGGGCCGCGGTACACTGGCGGGACCCCGCCAGTGGTGCCGGTCCGACCGCGGCTTTACCGCCGCGGTCGGAATCCCCATTGGAGCACCGCCAGCCTGTCGGCGGTGCTCCCGCGGTCCTCCGCCCTGGCGGTCAAAGACCGCCAGGGTCAGAATGACCACCTATTTCTTCTCCTTGTATAATCTGCCATGTACCTCCTGATAATTTAAATGTGTGTACACAACGACTAATTCCTACAGGTGTTGTTCTCATTTGGTTTCTTCTTCTGAAGAAACATTCTTTTCCATTTTGTTTCCTGTCTAAGTTTAATCTATGATAAATAATTTTCTTTCATCTTCCTCATTTCTCTAAACATTTTTCAAAATATCTTCGCTTTGATTCTTACAACATGAAATATTTGTCCTTCGATGCTCTGACAACATAACAAACACCTTCTCTAAAGGTCCCATAAAACAGCTCAAGCTCATATCTCTTAAAGATCTCATCAAACAGGTCAAGTTGTTCTAATATGTCTTAACAGTGTCTATTGGTGTGTATGGTCTAAAATAATACCAAGCTGCCTCTATTCCTTGAGCGTCAGGGTATAAATCCACGCTCTTCTGTAAATTAACCTTTGAAATAATCATGTTGTAATTTGAATAATTGAATTCAAAGTTATCTTGCTTATATACTAAGCCAAGCAAAATTCTGCATTTAATAGCACATGAAAAAGGTATGCTATGTGTGTCACCTCCTCTGTGGGTGATAAAGGTACGTGTGCACAGACATAGCAGTCCTTTGTGTCTAAGGTTTGTGTGTATTCTTGAACTAACCTAGAATAAGCATTTGTTGAATAATCTTCTTTCATTAACATTCAAAGCAAGCTTTTAATTCATCATCATCTAAGGCATGACCAGATATCATATCAGTAAACACAAATGTATATTTCTGTATCTCTGGTGTGAAGTGTATCACTAATAATAATGCTATAGCTACCAATATTACTACTAAAAATATCATACCCATAATAATCTTGTATCTAGTCTAAGTTAGAAAATGCAGGTTTGTCTAAAATCAGATGTTTTTAAACGAAACGTGTAGCAGCAGAAATGTCAATAGTTCATTTTCAAAGGTTTACATAAACAGTTTTGTGTGTCCTTAGCACACAGTTCTTTTTAGCTTTACTTCTACAGCAGTCTTTGCCTGGCAATCCTTACTCCCTACTCCGTTTTCTTCTCAAATATTATCCCCACCCTTCTACTGCAGCCTTGGGCTTAGGGAAATCGTATTCTTTTTGCTTACAACGTATCAGTCATTTTTTTTAGTTGAATGCTTTTATTTTCAACAAAGGTTTTAATATGTCACTTCTTTCAGAAATTCTTCTGAGCAGCTTTTTCTCAATATTGTTTTCAGTGTGATGTAATTCGGGGTTCCAACAGTTTTGATCTGTATCAAATCCTGAAAAGGTGTGTTTAGCACTCAATTTGTGTAGTAAGTCCATTCGGGGGCAGAATGTTTCCAACAAGTTATCCTTGCTCTTTTTTATCTCCTTGGTGTCTGTTGATCTCTTTCTTCGGTGTCATTATACCGCTTGATTCAATCTCCTCAGCAATTGTTGGTGGTATGCATTCATCTGACACACTCAATCTCTGTTTCCTTCTATCATAATTTTGTGGCCATTTCGAGTTGTAAAGAATTCTTCTGGATCAAGTACTTGTCCCTTTACCTGGATCTTCCGGCTGTTCTGGTGGTGTCTCAGCTGTTGCTGCTGGTTGAGCTCTTTTTGTTTCTTCTCTTAATTCCTCTTTCTCACCAGAAACCTCAGTGCCACTTTGTAAAATCACAGAAATCTGGATTGGTGCCACTGTCTAAGGTTCTTCACCCCTTTCTTTTTCTTGCTGTTTTGCCTTTTGCAGTACTACTCCTCCATTTGTTGTACAACTTGCAGTGGTACTGTCACCAGTGCTCTTGGTTCTGGCTCAAAGAACACTATTTTTCATCTAGATTTTTTATTCTTTGGGTGTGTGCGATGCATGCACACAATTCAGTACTCCGGCACACTTGACAGCAGTATTTGTGATAAGAAGCACCTGAAAGGGGCCTTTCCACCTCGGTTCCAGGGAGGACTTCCATACATGCTTCTTGACCAACACCCAGTTGCTAGGGTGAGGTTCTGGCACTGCTCTTGATTTGGATTTGCAGTGACTGCTTCAACCTGTTGAACAACAGAACGCACCATATCAGTCAATCCTTTGCAGTAATCAAGCATCATGTCGTCTGTTATGTTCATAATAATAATTGCTTTAGGCTTAACTTTGATAAAAAATTCTGCAGCTTGATTGATTTTGAAACTTCCAGCTTTTCAGTCAGTAACGCCCCACCTACAGCATCCTCACTGACTGCCAACTTCAAAACAAGTTCAATTCAAGGCTCTCACTTTGGCTTTAGCGTCTTAGGCCTCAGAGGTCCTGCTTATTTAAGAAACAGGATTATGGCCTACTCTCAATCCAGGCCTTTGAGATCTAGCAACCAAAGACTACTTCAGATTCCTCGGTGCGCAAAGCGAGGAGAGGTGGAAGATCTTTCATATTTCTTACTGTGAAGCATTCCAAACAGCCTTCGGCTAGCATCTTTATGGTACCATTAAGCTGCTCTACAATTTTAGAAGCCTCTGGGTGATAACTACTGTGTAATCTTTGCTCCACTTGTAATGCTGCACACACCTTTCTGAAGACTTCATTGTTGAAATTAGTCCTATGAAACCTGTAATCTGTACCTTGGTGAGTGCATGTACCAAGTGAGACTTGGCTACAGTGAGACTGTCATTTCTCCGTGTTGGAAAGGCTTCCAACGATTGAGACAGATGCACCCTATAGCCATGAAATATATCAGCCCATTTCAAAATTGCATCTCATAGAATTCCATTTGCATCCCGTTTAAGGGACCACCTGATTTTCCTACATGGCTTAGTGTTACTGGTGTTCTTTTCCCTACATTCAAACGCTGATATGTCACACACCAATGGCACAATTCCACTGTGAGCATCTTGTATATGGGGTTAAACAAATGTTTTTTTAACAATCTCACAATTGCATCTCTCCCTAAGTGTGCTGGACCATGGAAATGTCGTAACTGATCTTCCATCTGTTGAAATCCAAATGACATTTGCATTTTCTCACAATCTGCTTTGACCCAACCCTGCTGTTCTGCCTCTGAAACATCTTCCTGCAATCCTTTGAGCTCTACCCATGTATCAGTAACTAATAACATCAAAAAAGAGTGTCCTCTTCTGATACATTTGTATAAGCCCCATTAAATGTGCAGGCCACAAGTGCACAATATTGTTCAACTTCATCAGCAACTCTGTTTCTAATTGTGACATATCCATTGCCACTTCTGTGAGCTGCACATTTAACCAGTGCAACGTTTATAGGCATTTGCAGTGCATCCAAAAGTCTCTCAACATGTTCACCATTTCGAATTGGCGAACCAGATGATGTCATGAAACCCCACTGTGACCATAACTGTCCAACGCCATGTATCACACCAAAGCCAAACTGCCTATCTGTAAATATAGTGACTCTCAATTAGGCTGAAAAACTGCAAGCTCTTATAAGTGCAATTAGTTCTGCAACTTGTGCTGAGGTAATGCTTCAGAACATGAAACTTCCATAACCTTGTAAACTGTACAGACAACGTAAACTGCTCTCAAGGTATCATCATTGGTTATCAGACATGAGTCATCCACAAATATTATGTAATCAGGCTCGTTCAGAATTCATCTTTTATGTTGGATCTTAGTTTGGTGTATAAATCTGTGACACCTAGACAATCATGTTCAATCTCCCCATCATTAACATAAATTTCAGGTAATGGCAGTAAGGAAGACAGGTTCAAAGTCTCACAATGTTTCAAAGTGACATTATCTGCTCCCAAAATCTGTTGTTCGTATTTGGTAAGTCTGCTATTCATTAAATACTAGGTTTTAATTCTGGTAAGCAGGATTTTGACAGAATGATGGACCATAACAGTCAAAGCATGTCCCATCACTATGTTTTCATGTCTTTCTCTACTGACACAAACCGCCATGACTGCATGAAGGCAGCCAGGCCAGACTAAGAGATCGCAGCCCTCCCTCTCACTACAAAACAATGTCAGCATCTTACTGTAATCAGGCCTTCTAAGTGCCAGGGTACAACAGAGACTTTCTCTCAGCTCTAGGAACATTTTTAAGCACTTTTTGTCCCATAGGGGATCAGGCACATCTTTGTGTTTCAGTCTCATTAGAGGCTTAGCCATTAGGGAAACGTTCAGAATCCACTGACTACAGTAGCCAACAATTCCCAGGAATATTCTGTCTTCTTTCTGACTTTGAGGTGGATTCATTTTGAGGATAGTCTCTATTCTCTCACGTTAGACCCTTCTCATTCCTTTCTCAATGAGTTGTTCTAAGTATTGGACTACTTCTTGACAATATTGTAGTTTGTTTGGGGACACTTTATGTCCATTTTCGGCTAGGTGGTTTAACAAAGCAATGGTATCCTGTCTGAAAGTTTCTTAGGTGCTTGATGCCACTAGTAGGTCATCAATATACTGTTCAAGAACTGAATCACAAGGCATCTGCAAGGACTCAAGTTTTTCTTCAGAATCTGGTTTAAAATAGAAGGATTCTCAGTATACTCTCGCGGAACTTGGCACTATGCCAAAACTCTTTCTCGAAACATGAAAGATAACAAGAACTGACTGTCCTCATGCACTGGTAGGGAAAAGAATGCTTGGCAGATATCCGCAATGGTAAACCATGCTGCAGTGCACAGAATTTGGAAAAGTATGGTGGTTGGATTCAGTACCACAGTACAACATGGAACAACAACGCTGTTAATCTTTCGGAGGTTTTGAACAATCTGATATTTACCATTAGTCTTCTGCAGACCCATGATCGGAGAGTTACAAGGACTTGAAATGATTTCCTTTGAGATTTATTTCCTCAACATGTCTTTGATTACTGATGCTATTCATGCTACTGTCTCTGGGATCAGATTATATGGTGGTGTTACTTGGAAAGATTGCATTAGGCTTCACTGTAATTTGGACCGGTTCCTCATCTGTCATTACTCCAATATCCTTTCCTGCCAGATCCCACATATCAGGGTTCACAGTATCTTTCAAATCAGAGGGTAGCTCTTCTAGCATTCTTACTGTGCATAGCCCTACAGCTGTATTTTATCGGGTCATTTTAAATTCTACATCTTCATCATGAGTTTGAAACTCAACGCCATCAGCTGTACATTAAATTGTGCAATTTAACTTGCACAACAAATCTCTCCCTAAAAGGTTTGCAGGACTTGAATCACAAACAACAAATGGATGATTCTCCTCAAAAGAACCTATCTTTACAGGGAGCTTTTCTGAAACTGGATTAGACATTTGTTTCTCTGTAACACCTACAACTTGAATCTTCTTTCTTGAGAGGTGTGGGTTTGGAATTTCTACTGTTCTGACAGTAGTACACCTAGCACCAGTATCAATCAGAAATGTCATGGGATAGCCATTCACCTCACCTCCTACAAATGGTCCACTTTCAACTAATCAATCAATCAATCAATAATTTGTAAAGCGCACTACTCACCCGTTAGGGTCTCAAGGTGCTGAACTTTGGCCTACCTCTAGGACTTCGCAACGCAAACAATCTTCCTCCTCCCTCGGGCACCGTCATTGTGAATTATCAGAGCCAAAGCTCTCACTGTACACCATCGGGAACTGTTGAAAACAGTTCTGATTCTGTGCTTGAAATTAATTCACGTTTACTTTGGACATCTGATTAAAATTAAATCTGGGGTTTCTCATAATATGCGGGCCAGCGGGGCTTGTGGCACCTGCATCTTTGGAACCTGTGTTTGCACTGGCATTTGTATTTGTTGCACTGGAACATTCCGCATTTGAATTGATTTCCTCTGTGCATTTGATTATTGACACTCAGTCTATCTGAATTCAGTCTAAACTCCCTCTTCTAATGCCTGATTTGTTACAAAAATGAAAGGAGTTGTTTTCTTCAGCATTGTATCATCTATACCAGAAATCGGATCAACTGGATCTCCTCAACCTCTGCCCCGTGAAACCATCATACCTCCCTGAACACCTTGAATTCCAGCACTTTGCATTCCACCAGAATTCCCTGCAAAATTACCAATTCTGAAAACCTTTCTGTGACAAATACGTTTGGGCCAACATGAACTTTTCTTTAAGATTATTCTGCTTCATTTCTTGTTCATCACTACAATATTTTGCATACCCTAGGACCTCATCTAATGGTTTTGTCTACCAACAAAGTACACTATTTTGTATATGCTGACTGATCTCTGGTCTCATAGCACTCTCATCAAGATGGGACTGTCCACTTTATTGCTGAACAGCCAGCAACAATCTCCCAAAGTATTCATGCGCTGACTCCTTTTGCTCTCGTGAGGTTCTTTTTATCTTTACATAATCAAGATCCTCTGGAAGAAACTTTCCTTTCAGGAAAGTAATCACCTCATCATACTTTTTCCATCTCAAAATACATTTGTCTCACCTTGTGTGATTGGCATTTTAAAGTTAATTGTTCTCCCCTCCCTTAGCGACTGAACAGTTTGTGGTGGTGTCCACACAACAATCTGTAGCTTCTTCAATGTTGGGATACATCCTGTCGCAAATGCTCCTCCACCATCTCCATGAGTATTTGGGGTAATCTTAATCAGAGCAGGTGCTGTGTGAATCTTTAATGGCTGTGTTGTTATAACTCTAGTAACAGGTGCTGGTACACTTACAATAGACACAGAATCCCTTGCAGGTATCACTGCAGGAATATTCTCTACTCAAATATGCACCACATTTGGTATAGTAGATTATACAATAGGGTGTGTAATAACAGGCTGGGTTATCTGTAAAAGTCTTTCAACCTGAATCACATCCGGGTCAACAGGGGCTGTGGCCACTGTAACATTAGATAACACAGTACTCTCAATAGAAGGGGCCACATAAGGTGATAGGTGTGCGGCTAACAATTCATCTATAATAACATCCCTTATCTTTTTTATGCTTTTCAGATTTCTCAGTAGAAATTGCTGGGTACAATCTAGTTCCCTCAATTATAGCTTTCCTCCAGCTCTACTGTTGCTCATCCCATCTACCATCTTCATAATTTCCTACAGCTTTCTTAGCCTTATACTGAGATTTCTCCTTCTCTCTAGCATGTGCAGTTTTTCCCAAGTATTCAATGCTTAGTATTGTGTAGGTTGAGGAGGTGGCTTCATTTCGTATAGCTTTTCCCTCAATCTTTTATTAATCCTTGTTTCAAATGTACCATATCTTGGTAAACTCAAAGGACCCTCATTTTCAGTGATCTTGCACCATTAATGAAGCCACAAACATGAGTTTAACCCTATATAATGTGCCAGTGTACCCGCAGGAGGTGACTGCATTCCCATACCACAATTGTCACATCACCTTTCACCAATCCTTTAAAAGCTTTAAAACATTTCATGATTTCGGATTAATCAGCAAATGAACAAACATTGTAATTCTAATCTTCAATGTTTTGATTTTATTCTGTACACGTTAGTTTCTTAGCAGTCCCACCTTCCAATCACAGCACAGCTCTACACACAGACTACCGAATAAAGAGCTGTGTTTCGCACCAACTGACAAATCTCAGTGCAGTACAAATTACATAACTCCTCGCTCCTTGCAGCAGTTCACCCTTCTTTACAATTTTCTCATGCACACAATTCTACAACTATAAGCAAAAATAAAATAAACAATCTTTGTCAGCTCCTCTAAAGAAAACAAAAAGGCAATTCAACAACTGGAATATTCAGGTTTTTACACTCTCCGACTTTCAAAGAAAAAGGTTTTTCAATCAAATCTCGATCAGTGCAAAATCACCTGAATCAATGCAACTTCACCTTTGCATATTAGGTTTCACTAACATTGATCAATGTTAGTACAATCACAAAAAATCGTTAGTGTCCCTATCTCAATTGTGCAGTCGACAGTACCTCATGACTTGCTTCACGAATCTTCAGCAGACAAGAAAAAACATAAATCAACTCTTATTGATCTAATTGTCTATCCAGGGATTTTAGATTACTTCTCTGCCTGGTATCCTCTTTAACTTCTTCACAATAAGCACATAAAATCACCAATTCATTCATCGTGCATACTACAACACCTCACAAGGGGAAACACCTGGAACAACGACTCCGAAACTACGAAGTCGTGAAAAACGAAAGCAAAAAGACCGCTTTCGTTTTACACGACTTCCTGGTTTTGGTACCTTAACCTCGCATGTCTGAACAACGTACATGCGTGGTTAAGGAACAGAAGAGGGGAGGTAAGTTGGGCTGGGACTGGGGCTGTTTTGGGGGGAGAGGGGTGGGGGTGGTGATGGCTTGGGGTGATTAGGGTTTGGGGGGCAATGTTTAGGTTTAAGGAGTGGGTTGGGGTGTTTAGGTTTTAGGGGCGGGGTGGGCACACAGGGTATTTTTAGTTTTTGGGGTGGGGTGGGGGCTGGGGCGATTAGGGTTTGGGGGGTCAGGGTTTAGGTTTAAGGGGTGGGTTGAGGGGTTAGATTGTTTAGGTTTTAGGGGTGGGGTGGGGACTGGGGGTATTTTTAGTTTTTGGGGTGGGGTGGTGGGCTGGGGGTGATTAGGGTTTGCGGGGGGAATGGGAGGAGGCATGCTGGAACCGTGCATGCTTATCACTAATGCCTTTACCAGGAATGCGTTTACAGTGGTAAAATCGTTGTAAACGCATTTGTGGTAAAGGCATTAGTGGTTAGAACGAGGTTGTTGTTCCGACCTCGTTGTTGAGCCACAGGGTGCCTGAAGCACCCGTGGTTCTGACATATAACCCCTCACAAGCAAATCAACAATAAAAGACCATTTGTGATGCATAACGCTATGGATAATTACAATACCAATTCTGCAACTGCCTTCAAAACCACACCTCCATCAATCTTAAAATGTGGGCTTTGGGCTATGGGATATGGGCATCTCTCAAATCCACGGTAATTAATTACAGCTCCTCGTTCTCATAATGTAAACAGTCCTCTCACTACCAAATTGCTGGAGCGGGGATCTCAGTTTAAATATTGGTATATGAGAAAGTCTTATCATCTCATCAGGGAGAAATTCCCACCGTGAATAAATGACATCAGGTCTTTGATGTTCAGTAAGAATTATTCAGCTGTACATCATCTTAATTTGACATTCCAATTTTCTAATCTACTTGAGTCAACGATGAGAGTTTGGTACTAGTTCAAAAGCTTTAGTAAACAAATCTTTTAGTAGGTCATCTTTATTAAGTTAGTATTAAAATTCATCAATATCAATCATTAGTTTAATTATTGATCAAAATGAAACAATCAAAAATTCATAATAAAAGCATAAAAGTGTGTTCCATAAAGAAAAGAATACCTAGTCTATGAATGAGGATGGTTGGAGAAAGGTGTCAGAAAGAGTTCCAAATTGAGAGAGATGAAATCAAAAGCATAACGCCTTACCATCAAAATCGACTCAATAATTCAGTAACCAATCAAAACATAACTTTCCATAAAGAGAGGTTCAAGAACTCAGAAGAGTCTCAGCATGAGCAGCGTGCTCTGTGAGTGGAAAGAGGCAAGAGAGAGTAGAAAATGGTTACCTACTCTAGGAACATGCACTATTATAGAACATTATAAACTAAGCTTTTGCAATATGTTGCTTCTTCTTCCTCCAGTCAACCAATCAGCTCATGCTGTCTTCATGGGAACAAGATCGCTTCTGGTCTTCTTACCAAGAATAAAGTAGTCCACAGACAGCCAAAGTGAATTAATCAATTCTTATCAAGCATAATGTTATTCTATTTAATATTCTCATAATGCACTCCCATTAGAAGTGCTGCATCAATCTATATGAACTTTCACATTACCTCACTGCATACAAGCTACTAATTGATTCTACAGTGTTTTGTGTAAGTAGAAACATTTACACAGTTAAACAATTACCAATATTTATTACGAAAAATATGTCTATGAGAAGGTCAGGAAAAAGGAAACCAAGGTCAGCTTGCCATGACATGCCGCTTCAGATTTTCAAGCCTAACACATCTAACTATAATAGCCTACTACAAATAAGCATTAAAAGCATTTGATTTACATTAAAGTGTACACCTTAATTATGCACATTATTATTGGTTAAATGCGTTATTTTCTTAATTTTGTAAAACGTTCCTCCAATGCTAACCAGCGCCATCTTTGAGTAGTAAAGATGGGAGTTGGTGTTTGCAAAATAGTTGCACATCCATGGTCAATCCATGGAGAGTCATAATACAAACAAAAGGTGGTAAGGTGTATCATTTATTCATTTAATTGTAAGTGACAATAAGACATGTAAAGGCATATTTCTTGATGAACACAATTAAATCCCTCATAAGGTCAATGGGTATTGTGAACTGTAATACAAGTGTGGAAATGTTAGAGTGCTCTCCTTCTCGCTTGATAGGACTTGTGGGCTACCCCCGCCCGCTAACACTCGGAGGAGTGCATCGAGCCAACTTAAGCCAGGCGAACCCCAGTCCCCCTCCATTTTAAGAGCCCTCCAACCACATAAGTAAGGCATGCTAATACCCGTCTCCCCACCTGCACTACCATTGAAAAGCTGGTGAGGGGAGGCGAGGCAGTGCCCAGCAGCCCAGCAGACCACCATCTAGTAAGGGGGAAGGAACGTTTTCCAGTATTTAAAAAACTGGGCCTTTTAGGTGCAGGAGTGGAGCCAGAGATAACCTGCCTTCCGCCCTCAAACCTTCCTTCAAAAAGCCTTCCATCCTGACCAAGATAGGTGCACTTGTGGCCCTCTCCCCACCTCAATTGCTGTGGAAAAACTGTGTGAGGAGAGGTGACACATCGCCCTATGTTTAATATAAAAGCCACATGGAAGGGATTGATCTACAGCATTAAGCTAAAATGTATACAGTAAAAAGGATTGAGTGGAGAAGCAGATAACAAATTAGAGAACATACAACAATGTGATCAGGTAAAATGAAGAGAGACTCAGGGCAGCCCAAGAAAAAGCCATTAAAAAGGTCACGAACACCTGACCAGGTCTCAGCATTAGTTGTGGAGGAAGTAGAGGTATTTGACTTGGACTCCTTCACTTTGAATCAGAAACCAAAAAAGGGGCACACTTGCTGGTGTGAAAAAAAGTAGGGTCTCAAAATAATGGACTTCTTGATTCAGAAAATGTTAGACAAAGAAACAGATAGGACAACCAATCCCCATAGCGCACGACCTATGCCAGTAATTTTGGGCCCCATATCAGGGAATAGGAATTTGCTCACAGTCACAGAAAATACACGAGGGAATCAATTTAAGCTTAAGAATTTCAAGTGAAATTAATGCAAATATCGGCACAACAGAGGTAAAAGTAGTTCATTAGTGTCACTCTCATCCCTGAACCTTTCCTTCCTAAACAACGGGGATGTCCTCAGCCCAAGTTCTGACCCAGTCAATCAATCCAAGTCCCTTGGAACGCAGGATCAACCACTGATAGAACTCATAGAAACGTCCTCAATCATGAGTGACGTCAAGGCAATGCAAAAAACTCCTCTTATGCCACTTCTAGCCACATTACAAAGGGCATGTCGACAAATGGACACTACTGCAGTCAGTTTAAGCCCGTTTTTGGTCTGTAACAGCGGCCCACCAGAGAAGGACATATTTACCTTTGACAAAAGTCCACCTTAAGCACCACCAAGAGGCTTCAGCAGGAGGAGATCTGGACAGCCAGTATAAATATCCCCATAGAGCAATTAATGCTTCAAGTTTGGAAAAACCAGTAAACACAGCATCTGATTCAGCAAACATTGGAGCCTCTGCTGGTATATGGGGTGCCAGCAGGTGGTGGTTTCCACTATCAGCTCAAAGGCCCTTAGTCAACCAATCAGGACGTTAACCCCAGAAATATCAGCAGATGCAGCATCCCTAACAGCAAACATTGAAGTACCTAATGGTACACGGGGGCTCTCCTGTTCACAAAGGAGGCAATGTTATCAACAATATGCCGGCAGGCAGACAAACGGGAACGTCAGGTTGACCTCCTCATTATTTTGGCAGATCATATAATGGGGATTGACAAGACACTGCAGGCACTTAACAAACTGATAGAGCTCAAAATGAGGGCGGGCGAGCATAACCCACGTATGTTCCTTTACCAAACATGCTTTTAAAACCAAATTCATGGTAAAGGCATGCGTGGTGAAGATGTGGTCATTGCTGAGACGGCGTTGTTAAGGCAAGCGTGATTTACACATGCGTTGTTCCATCATACATCCGTTCTCACCATGGACAGTCTAGCAAGGAGGGATTGCTCTAAGACCAAGAGAAAAGGCTTTGCAGAGGCATAAAAACTGTACTTAGGGGAGGTGGAGATAGGGCAAGAGAGGGGCATGGTCTTTGATGATAGTTGACTTGAGACAAACTGAGTTCTGTGCGTGGAGAGGGAGGTGCAGGTCCATGGCACAAGGCAAAGAGAACTATGCTCTGGAAGGCGGGAGAGCTGTAGAAGCGTAAATACAGCTCTGCAGGTAGACCTGTGAGGAGCTTTGGAAACAGAGATGAAAACAGGTGTGCAGGGGAAGCGGATAGAGACCCGTACAGGGGGGAGGTAGGAGTGGGGTTTAGGAAGGTACTGGAGAGTAGAAAGGGGCAGATAGATTTCCATATAGACTAGGGAACAGGGAGCTGTGTCGGGGAGGCAGAGCGATAATAAAGAGGTGTGGGTGGAAAGGATGCAAACGAGTTATCCAGGGAAAAGAAGGCAGATCTGTGCAGGGGACCCAGCAGGAGGGCTATGCAGGCGACAGGAAGAGAGCTTTACCGGGGGAGCAGCGTGGCTGTGTGTGGGGAGGCAGGGGACCGCAGGGGAGGCAGGGAGACCCGCCAAGAGGCAGGCAGAGACAGCTCAACAACGCACAGACAGTTAACACTGTGCATGAAGAGGCAGAGAATAACATTTAGCTGGGTCATAAAAGTAACCACGAGAAAATTGAGTTTGTGGTGAGTGATATCTGAACAGCAGCTGCTATTTTTGGCCTTTTAATAAAGAGTGGCACCCTCCAGTTCAGGCACCATAGTGGTAGCGCACATTATCGACAAGCGAAGGGCACTTTTAGGTTTGATGGTTTTAAGTAAAACTTCAGACTAAAGACATCATGTACAGGCAGTGTCGTTTTAAACGTGACATTATCGCCTCCATGTCAAGAGAATGGCAGAGCCCCCTGGCCCGCGGGGGCCTGGCAGCATCGCTTTGATTCCTCTGCCTGATGCTGAATTTAGCACATCAGAGATGCTCTCATCGGCCACATGAGATGCTGCAGAGATTCCTTCCCAAAGCCCTGGGAACAGAGGGGACAGGCGACAGATGTAAGGGGTCCTGGAGGCTGGCATCGGAGGCGGGGCGGGGGCAGCCTGATTGGTGTCCCGGTGCCGTATATAAAGTGCTGTGGTTGAGCAGCCCCGGTGCTGTCACGCTGATCCGCATCTCCCCACTGTCCCCCAGGGCCGGGCCTCGAGCCACTGTTTCCTTCTGAAGGGTTACTGCTCTTTGGGAATATGCCGGAACCCACGAAGAAAACAGGTGAGCCTGATCATCGGGGACTTTGTTCTCAGTGGAGCCTTTGCTGCGCACCAATGGCTCTTGCTGGGTGCACCTCTGAGCGTTGTGTGTGGAAACCTCTGGTGTGCCCGCGTGCTGGGGCACACATGGATCTTAGCTTGTTCTTTCATAACAGGAGAGTCGGTATTTGGGGAACAGCTTGGGCCTAAGCTGGTTTCTGAGGGTTTGTGGACTGGAGGTTGTAGGGTGCTAGGGGTTCAGGTGAGCTCGGACTGATTGCCTAATGGTGGGTAACTTCTGGAGTTGGTGAGTCTCCAGTAGCTTTCTGAAGTGTAGCTTTCAGGTTGTTAGGTGCACAGGTGGTTTGAGTCATTTCTGGAGATGGTTTGGTTGCAGTTGGGGTATAAGTGGTTTTGAATCATTTTCTGTAGGGATAGGTTCAGTCTGGGCCTCAGGTGGATCTGAGTTGCTTTATGCATTCGAGTACTGGTGATTTTGAGGTGGTGTCAGAAGACTGGTAGCTTGGAAAGTCGAAACAGATCCGCCTTGTGGTGTTTCGTGAATGCAGGTGGGATGATGTTTTGAGTAAGTTTAGTGGTTTGTAGATGCAATACGTAGTGCTGGCTGAGTTAGACACCTGCCTTTTCCCGAGTACTTTCTTCGTTCACCGTGAAGCTCCTACAAGTGTCACTGGACACTATGAAATGTAAACATCACATATATTAGCAGAACCACGGCCGAATCCGCCAGGCCTAGTACCATAACATGACAGTAAGAAATGCAGTGGCATGCTATACGTTCAAATGCCATGGTATACCACAACACAGCATGCCTATTGTAAGAAAACACGGCAAAGCAATACGGAGCATAGCTTAATTTATGCTGTTTTACATTGTAGCATAATTAACATAGAAGAGGTATCATATGGCATGATTCAGCTTGGGATCTCGTGAGATGACATAGTGTAGAATAAAGTAACAGAGGATAAGACTGCCAGGCAGAAAAAAATGCATTTTTTATTTTAGATTAAATAGATGTATAAGCATTACGACATTTATGCATCCCTTTCACAACGTAATAAATCAGAGACTGACCCAGCATTTGCAATATTTGTTGGGCTAATTTCACAATTTTCAGTCCTAATCTAATCAAACGAAGTCTCAATTACCTGACTGGCACATATGTTTTAAAATTTCAAGCACCATTGAACAGATTGCTGTTGTAAAACTACAATTTAAAAAATTTGCAAAATTTATGATTTTTACTGGAAGTACAATTCTTAAAATTTGCAAAATTAGAGATTTTAACTGGACTTTTGATCAGTGCTGACGCTCCACTGCTTTGAGTAATTTCTTGATTGTTGTAAAAGTAATGCCCTCATTGCAGACATAAAATGTAGAATTTGCTGCTTGTTTAAATATTTCTCTGCATCACTACTTTTGAACATCTGTTAAATGCCCTCATTCAAGTGTTGAGCAGTGAGTTACAGATTGAAATCTAGAAGTGGTTGTCTCAGTCTTTTATCCTAATGGGTTGATAAACGGTGTACCATTGAAGTGGGTAGGATTTAATGCATATTTGTAAACAAGAAATGTGTATTTGAAAATGCATGCTCATCTTGGCGCTAAATAAAATATGTTTATTGTTAACTAAATGGTATTAATTGTATTGACCTTGGAATGGCGAAAGGCTCCGTCAGAGAATTAAAGCTGTGACCGTGATGTCAAACATGGATTCCTGATGTGGATGCATTAGACGAAGAGCAACTAGACCTGGCACTAGACTTTTCCGTTTGCAACGTGACCAGTGTAGTTGATCATTAATACCGTCTTTAAGCTGCAGTCATCAATACTGCAGATGGGCACACCACTGCCAGTCCTCCACACCCACTTACAACATGCTCCTATCCTGGAGACAGACACTTAGACAATTATAAGCCACTCAAAGTGTTGGCAGATAAAGGGATGAAGCATAAGGAGATAATGTGATCTTCATAGGACTACACAGATGGTCAAGCAAGAAAGCGACTCGGGCTCCTGGTCTCACTGCCAACAACCTGCCCAGCAGAACACATCTAAGAGTGACCAAGCCTCCCTGGGGAGAATTATGTTTTATGGCTCAGACTTCTCTTTACTAAATACACTAAATATGCCAAACAAATGGACAAAATTGTTGCTTCACCTGTAATTATCTCATCATCAAGCTCAAAGTATTGAATTCTAGTCATCACACAAAACACGTGTAGTGGAAACCAATTACTCTCATAAATTGATGCGCTGTTGAAGGATATTGAAGTTCCAGCGGAAGGAGCCTCGTGCAATGCACTGCATATCACACTTAAGGCTGGGCTTTGGCTGAGCCTGTGCTCCTGAGCCCTTCCAGCTGGTGCAGTTTTACATCCAGGTCTAGGATCGGATAGATTTGGCCCTTCTCTCTTTTAATGGATTGCTTAATCCCACCACTGATCCTGAATCTTTACAACACATGGGACCCTCTACTGTGACTGCCACTGCCAAGTTTAGGTTGTGTTAGGAAAGAGAGTGGAACAAGTATAGAGACTGCATCTACTGCTCCCCAGGCAGGTGTTTTATCAAATCAAAACAATGGGCTTCAAAATAAAGGAAAAAGTGCATCATGATGAAATAGCAAACCTAGGTGCAGAATCCTAATCAGGAGTCAGTTGTACAGTTCGCATCTGCACAGCTCTCAGCTCCCTTGTGGTGAATCCTATTTTCTTCAAATACTGTTGGATCGAATGCAATAAGCGCCAATAATCAAACTAACTAATTTGACCCTTTTATGGTAGACAACATTTGCCCTGGTCCCACTGGCTATGATTAGCTTCTCTATGTATACTCTCTTGAGTTTTGTTCATAAACACAGCCTGATGAAGCACTTGGAAGGTGGCATATTGTCTGGGCACGCGTGATCTGCACTCTTGTTGCTGCTATGCCGCTGGCACACAATGCTCCATGGACTGGATACCCATAAATAGCCATGCCAAATGCACTTATTAATACATGATCCTAATCCAGGCTATGAAACCAAGAGCCGACACCTTTCTGAAGCATTTCGGTCGTAGGCAGCTGGTCCCATGTCCTTCCTGACTGACCTGCCATGCGTCCCAGGAGCCCCAATTAAAGAGATGTCTCCAAAGTGGTTGGCACACACCGTGCAGGAGTATTTTGGTCATTAATTAACATCGAATCACAGGCAGGCTAAAAGTCGCTAGGGAAATGAGCTGTTTGGGGCACTCATTACAACAGTGTATTAGTTCTGTCGACACCTAACGATCTTTAATGTTTCCATCAAGCAAATTCTGATAAGTGACACATACACCTTTATTCACTCACCAAATTCTTGTACAACAGGTACCAAAGACCACAATAATGAAAAAGGACAGTGACAACATACAGAGTAGTGCCAATTTGAAAACAAACTTTGCAGAAAGTGAAGCTATTCAACTCCATCATGCCCTTCAGAATATCCTGGACTCACAGACAAGCATATGGTCAGTGTCCCACTTTTACATTACTTCGTACAGGTACCACCCGGAAATGTTCTCCATTGGTTGGTCATACCTGGACAATTCTATCCAACAGCCTTTAGGCATTACCCAACTTGTTCTTACCTCCGTAGCTGAATAAAAGCTTTCTGGCAAAATCCATGACAGCTTGTCATACTTGTGAACTTCTTTCACCAAGACTGCCCACTGCCAGAAACATTTTGGTTTATCTTGGTATCAGAATGCTTGTTTCAGTCATCCACTGTGATTTTGATCTAACAATGCACCTATCAACCGCAAAAAGCCCTGAAAAACCCCCTTGGCTGAAAGTATGTCAGTTGTCTGAATATGTTGGAATGCGACCTTTTCAGGTGCTAAAATGTGCATATATCAAATAAAACCACACAACCAAAACTGAACTCGAAAACGCCATTTCCAGCCCTCCTTTTGAAGAGGACAATATGTGATCACAATACCTGCCTTTAATCACATGATATGAGATTGAAGCTAAAGCTCTATGTATTGCAGATTCAATTATCTGAGCTAATTATTGACACTGGGAGGAAAAGGGGGTGCTATTTAGCTTGCAGTGGATTAGAATCACCTACTTACATTTAGATAAAACACATTTAGGTATGCTGTAACAAAAGCCATCAATTCTTCTGTTTCTTTCCTTGATCTTGTTTTCTTCTGTTTTCTGTTTTCGTTGATCTGTCAAAATGCACAAGAAGCTCAAACTAAGGCCACCTGCCTGATTTCCCACAAAATGTGACCAGGAGCTACTATAAGTGTTTATGTATCTTCCACTGGCCTGAAACAATCTAGCCATTCCACCTCAGCAAGAGGGGGGTCGGACAGCTGGAGCATAAAGTAGATTTCAAAATACTGCATATCCTTCAATGATGTCTGCAAGCATATCTTCTAATTATACACCAACGACCTAGAATTCCAAATTGTTTTATCCCTCTAACCGTCAAAATATGGCTCCCAGGAAAGTGTGCAGTTGATGGACCAAAATGCAAATTCACATTGAGCAGACTCGTCTCCTGTCAGTTTTAGTTAGCTTTTGCTGGCTTTGGACAACCAACAGCCTTTATTGATTGTTAGAATATTGTGGTGTTGATACTTTTTAAAAAACATTCCTTCCTTCTTGTCTTTCTTTATTGGACTGAGTATCCAAAATGTTTCATATCGTGTGTTCTAAAGTACTGACGCATCGTACCGGATGTAGCCTGAAAGCACCTGCAAGTTATCCCATAAGCAATGTGGACACCATGTGAGGGCAGTCAGATATCAGCAAGAGCTCTGATACGCATGTCCCAGGGTGGACCTTACCCAGGACCAAGCTAACCATTCCTGCTGTATCAGGGAAACCACTGAAAAATGTTTGAGTGAGGAGTGAACCAAAGCGGGCACAGAGCATGCCTCTACTAGTAGAAGCAAATTCACAGCATTCAATTCTTATTGATAAATGTCTCTGTTTAAGTTTTGGAATGAATATTGTTCTTAAAGATTGACACCTGCACACGTGGAGCTTCTTCTAAAAGAAAAACAGACTAGGTGGCAACATCTTGCAAAAAATGTAAAATCTATGTTCCTTTTCCGAATAAATTGTAAAGTGCTCTTTACCGAGTACCTGTCGGGATCCCCAGGAAGAATAGTATTCTGTATTCCTGCCAATTTGGACTGACTATGTTTGGGAAATACACGCCCCACTCGGAACCTGTGAAATAAACCTCGGCATATCATTTCAGTATCTCAGAAGACTGTGGTAGGTAGAAATATACATTCCTATAACATTTACACCCTGGAACCAGTGTTCATAATCCCTCATTCTCAGTGTGAAGGCCACAACTAAACAAAGGAGCGTACATGTAGGTCAGATGTGACTTTAAGGTATGTGGATGGCCAATGGCATTGGGAAGGTGGTAAACATCATCAACAGATTATCACTGCCCACCGAAGCCCTTCTCTCCAGTTTAAATGTCTCTTTTTTGCTTTCTTGTGAAAATTAACCAAGGAACTAGGGTTAATAAATGTCATCAATGACTTCTGACCAGGCAAGTGAACACCCTGGCCCTCAGTAAGAGGTGTGGGGGAAAACCAATGATGTATAACTGCGCCTGGAATTGCCGACACCGTGGCTACAGTAATAACAAGGGGTGGTATTAGTGCAAGAATGGGGAATAACTCTAGGAATCAGTGTATGAGCAACGAGTTTCACACTTTTTTCGCACACACAAAGCATTCTCCCCAAGACATATTCCATTACATTTTCGCGAGCGACGTGCGTGTTTTTTTAAATCTGAATACACAATCTGGCAACCCCGCTGACTGCTCCCTTGGTACGGTCTTGCTTCCACGCGAGGCTGGCTCGCGCTCAGCTGTCTTTCGGTTATTCGTCGTAGCTAAAGTCATGTTCCATAGGCCGTCCCGCCCTGGAAGTCAGAAAGACCCTCAGAGCCTGTCCGTCATTTCTAACGTGAGGGGGTCTCTTGAATGCTGGTTGCATAACTCTTGGCGGCTGTCAAATGTTTGCAGCCAGACGGAGTTGAGCGCTATGAGGACGCTGCTGGTTGACGTTTCTGATGGAATGACAGCTGAGGAGTTTTGTCCCTCAGAGAAGGGCAGCTTGTAAGTTTGTCTTTTTATTTCCTGCGGGTCACTGTGGTGACGGACTTCAGAATTTCCTCTATTAAATTCTCTAAGTATTATATTGGGTTAGAAATAAAAACTGTTTAGGGCATACAGAAACAGCATGCATCCAAATTGTGCCAAGATTAGACTGGGAGAGACAATGGGGCAGATTTAAGAGCCCCTAGCGACCCCTGGGCGTCACTTTTCGTGATGCTTCGGTGGCGCTAACCACTGCTCTATATTTACAAGGAGGTGCAATGGCACTTTTTGCGGCCATACGCCTCCTTGTAAATATGGGCCCCTCTGACGCAGTTTTCTGCGTCAGAGGGGCGTGCAATGGGTGTTGCACGGGGCATTCCATCACAACACCCATTGCTTTTGACGGTGCCCCATATTTACGAGCAAGTGTAAACCTGTGAAAGCACCAAAAACTAGCCATGGCAAAACGAGGAGGAATGCTTTTATTCCTTTTCGTTTTTTGCTTGCGTATGTGTTCCATGTGTGCTGCATTCTGCAGCACCCATAGAAAGAGCAAAATGCCATGAATGATTGTTTATGTGCAGGAAGGTGTCACTTCCTGCACATAAACAATATATCCCAGCACGCACACACCCTTGCATTGTCGTGCAAGGATGCCTGCATTGGCACAGGCAGTTTAATTCAGCGCCGGCACAGGGGGAAATGCAGGGGTGCAGCATATTCCTGTAAATAAGGCGCACCCTGCGTTTCAAAAGTGACGCAGCGTGGCACAGCTATTTTTGGTGCAGCACCACGCTGCGCCACGTTTGAATAAATCAGGGCCTAAGTGAGCATGAGATCAAAAAATGTAAAAATACAATTCCGGGCAACTGGGTGAAAATATAAAATATAGCTGGATGCTTTTTGTGTGCCCATACTCTCACATATTTAAGGCTCCAAGGTTTGGCAAACAAAGAGCACAAACTGGCAATCATGAAGGATGAGCAAACAAACAAATAAATGAAAACGGTTTGATTCTGTATCCCAACCACTGGACACTGCTAAGATGGAATATAGGTGTATTATAAAGAATACATTCAATTGCCCAAAATGTGGCTCGATTTGATTTTAACTGTGGTGACTGCCTCACTCTAAGTCAATAAGGACGCTATTTTAAGTTCATCCAGTCATTGATTCACATACAAATCATTGATTACAGGCGTGTTAGTCTCATTAGTTCAATGGAAGCAAAACAAGACTGCAACACCCAGAATGCATTAGGCTATCAGACACAACTGGAGAAAGTGCCTGTAACGACATGGAAGGTGGTAGTAACCCTATTCTTCACAGGAGCCAAGTGTTTGTGTAGTAGTGTACATGCAGCAATGGCTCTGAAATATGTATTGTTAATAAGAAATCATCCACAATAATATCCTCACAATCTAATGTGACCTCCTCAATGAACAGGACAGAAACAACCACAGGGATTCAGTGTTAAACGGAAATAATTGTGCACTGTGTCCTAGTCCTACGGAGGTGTGAAAGCCCTGTTCTATTGAATTCTGTTCTGTGAAATCTTAAGCAGAAACACAAAGTACGGAATGGTTCTGGCATTTTCAGATTCTGCGTGTATGTTTTTGAGGTGTTGCCACTGTTTGTTTTTTTAAAGATCTTTTTATTAGAAACATGGCTAGCAATAGAAAAGCAAGTAGAACACATACCATCATACATTGACATGGCATCAGTAGGGATTTAACAGTATTAAACAACACTTATGCTTCCTCCCTCCTGTCCCCCGTGTCACTAACCATGGCATTTACATTGAAATATTGAAATTATTAGAGAGCATTCTTTTGGAGCCAGCCGGAGTGAGAGGAGTACAAGTACCCCTGTGTATTCATTCCATTTCCCCCAGATTTTCGTCCATTTTCAAGGACAGCCCCTGCCTACATATATCACTTTCTCAGCCAACATGCACCAGTCGATGCCCCGCTTCCAGTCCCCCAATTGTGGTGCTGAGTAGTTGCTGTTGTTTTGGTGTTGTCAGCTTTCAAGAGCATTGACCGTCAGTGGGGGTCTGTTATTTGGCAACGCAACATCTTCTGGACAAGCATTCATGTAACATGAAGATTAATTACTGCACCAAACAAACATTTTGGAGAAGGTCATTAGTTAGGTCTCATCAACACGTCCAGCAGAAGTTGGATGATACAGGGAATATGAGATTGGTAGTCGGGTTCCGTCCAAATTTCATGAAGATCTCCGTTCTTGGCATATCTGGCATCAAATTCACCTGGCGGCAAAAGACAGCCATCTGTCCTGACCAATCTGGCAGCTTTGTCAGCAGATGTTGTTGTGATCACTCACAGGGCCTTGGCTAGTGAAGCGACTCGTTGACATAAATATTTTTTACCTAACTAGACAGATACAAATTACTTCTCTGTGCAGTCTTGCTATTTGTAGAACCACACATTTCATCCTCTACTGCTACAACATTATGTGTAAAGCGAAGGGATACATTACCTGTGGAAGTGCCAGTGCAGAAGTGGATACAAATCCAGCATACTGTCCATGGTAGAAGATACAAGAGGACCCCAGCCTTCCTGGGATATGGGAAAAACTGGGGAGGTGTGTTCTTCCTTAGGGCAGACTTCTGCATCGCTCCTGGCGCTATGCACTATTGGAGGGCATGATGATGTAAAGCTGAGAAAAATGTTGTGCTGACATCAGAAGACTGCAAAATGCAGCTACTGCAAGAATAAGGTCAGGGAGATAAAGGGGAATATGCAGAACAATTCTGAATACATTATTCATCCATAATTCATCAGTTTGAGGAGGTCTGTTTCAAGCACGAAAGTGCAAGTAGTTGTCTAGAATGAGTTAGTAGGTGCCTTGTGAAACTCCAACAGATGTACTGATGAGTAGAATAGATTGTACAAAAATAACTTTTCAGTGAGTAATACAAGCTTCAATGGTCAGAAGTCTGCTGGTGATCTGGAGAACATGGACAACGGTGGTGCTACTGCAAAGAAGCATCTGTGTTTTCTTCATGGAAGAAGAGGTGGTGTTGTCACTTCCACCTCTGGACAAACACCTACACCAGCATCTCCTTAAGAAAGCATGAGAACTGAAAGAGTGGTTGGTGGGGCAGCTGAATTTCTTTTGGAAGTCATCTGGGCCAAGCTACATGGTCAAGTGATGCAGCAGGCATGGGAAGCTAGGGCAGGCCTTGCACAATGAGGATGTATGTTGATCAGTCTTCTTTACTTAGAGCAAGGAACTGAGTGTACTATAGGACAGCTAGCTTTAATGTCTGCTTCGCTAAGGTGTCAGTAAACTGCTTCTGCACAAGAGCATATTCACCACTATGATGCAACTATTTCGCCTGGCACATTTTACCATGCAAGGTAGGATTATTGGTTGTGGTCCAGTGTGGTAGAGTCTAGTCTGGACACCAAAGTGGATAAGAGAGCTTTTCAGGTGCAGTATGAAGCCTCAGCTTTTGTTACTAAATCATTTGTTGTCAATGAAGTAATGCAGACTAGGAGAGGGCACTTTAAGATGGCGACTTTTACAGGTAATGTTCTCTGCATGCAGGAAACAGCTTTTCTCTGACTGGAGACAACCGATTGTTGACAATCACTAAGGATTATCAATGACGAATGCAGCCAGCTTCCCTCTACCCCTTTGGTTGCTAGCGCTGAAAGGGATGGATCCACTTAAAACCACATCAACATCTTAAAAATCCAGCTGTCAAACCAGGACAGAGAGTTTCGTATGTGAAGCTACTGAGTCAATCAGTGGGGGTGCAATTCTAGGCAACTGTCCTTGCGTTTCCTTCTCTGTTAGCGACAGTGTAATCTGAAAGATGTGCTACTGGCCTTCACCCATACCTTTCAAGACTCTGCGAACACTTGGCCTAGTTTTCTGGGACTGCTTCTCTGCTTTCATCAAGAGCTACAGCTGTTAGTGTTATGACAAAGCGGCTCCAGTGTGAGATTGTTTACACCCAGATCAACTCTTCTGGGCTATATAGAGATCACTCTGGAAAAGCAATGTATGTATGTATGTATGTATATGGGCATTTATAAAGCGCGTTCCGGCCTTGGCATCGAAGCGCTAAGAGGACATATAGGAGAAAAAGATGACTGAAGGCCAATAGCCCTATCGAGGAAACAACCAGGTTTTCACCCTCTTCCTAAACATCGAGAAGTTCTGTTCTTTCCTGATATCAAGCGGTAAACCATTCCAATATCTGGCAGCCGCCACTGTGAACGCTTCATCTCCCCACCTAACTCTGCGCGTCCTACAGACCTGGATCAGAAACGACTTCTCTGATCTTAGGACGCGTCCTGGCTGATACCACCTGAGTCTGTTCATCAGGTGTTCTGCACCATCCCCATGTAGTGCTTTAAAGGTAATGCAGAGAGATTTCAAAATAATCCTCTTGCCCACCGGAAGCCAGTGAAGGCGCTTAAGGCTGAGGGACGCCGACGCTAAATGTGGAAGTGCCAGAATCATGCGAGCTGCATTATTCTGAATCAATTGCAGTTTCTTCAAAGTGAACTCATCAATATCCAACAACAATGATTTGCAATAGTCTACTCTTGACATGATCAGTGCCAACATAACCGTAATTCTTTCCTCCTGCTTCAGGAATTGTAAAATTTTCCTCAGGATTTTCAAGGTCCAATAGCAAGACTTCACTGTGTTTTAAAGCTTAATGCTTCTTCAAAAATCACTCCTAGGTTTCTAGTTGCTCCGCACAGGATAGGTAGTTGCCCGCAATCATCTGGCCACCATCGCGGACCCCACAGATCCTCACTACAACCATACAAGACAGTCTTGTTGGTATTGAGCTTAAGCCAATTCTGTCTCATCCACTGATTAATATCCTTCATGCAGCTATTAAACTGCTCTGCCACTTCCTCCCCATTACTCCTAGATACTGGAATAATAATCTGGGTGTCATCAGCATAGGAGGATGGTGAAAAGCCATATGATCGAATAAGTCTTGCCAGGGGGGCCACATAGACATTAAAGAGCGTAGGACTCAGCGCCAAGCCCTGGGGTAGCCCACATGGCAAGTGGAAGGCCGGAGCTTTAACTGTGCACTGATTCTGTTTCGGCTAGTGCCTGGAGCTGGCAATAACACTTTGACAGATAACATTTGCAGCAATTAAGTATTTGCTTCTAACCAATTCCAGGTGTCATACATGGTCACTGTCTACTGAGTCCTGTGTATGTGGCCCATACACATGATGAAAGGCGATTACAAAATATTCAAGTCAATCTAAGAGCCAGTACCCCAGAAAATATTTTAAAGCTTTCAAACATTTAGCCTTAAATGTAAGTTTCTTCTGTAGTTGATTTCAATGCCACTTTCCAGCAAAACGTACTTTCTGAGTGAGTCTAAGACAAGATGTCCCTTCGCTTTACACCTCAGCATTAGTTACTAAACTTCATGTTTTTAGAAAGTTCTTTGTAAGGTACGAGACACTGGTTTTATTTCAGCTCTGTGAGGATTCCTTTCTTCACCTTTCCACACCAGAATTTGTCTCCAAAACATTCAAAGTACAACATTCTATAACTGAACAACAACATTATTATATTTACATCACTAGACTCCATTCCGTGACCCAACACCACATTCTTGCATGGGCACGTATTCCTTTATTACCTAACTGTGATCTTTTAAACTGTCTCCTACATTCACCCATAGCCTGTATCTATTTGTCTATCTATCCCCCTCTATTTCTTATTTGTTTGTACTAATTGCAGATTGTGGGCGATACGAGTGCTAATTAACAATGATATTAAACGATCTGTCTGTCTATCTAGTTATCTGTTTGTGTTCTGCCTGCTGTTGGCCTGGTAACCTGCCCAAAAGATGTTAAACCATAGATTAATTTTACTACCCAGGAGCCTTGTAAACAAACAGATCCATTTTGTCCTCAATCCCTTACAGATACAAGCCCAGATATAATTACTTTCTGTATAGAAATACTGGTTGCAATTTGCGACTAGTATTTTTGTGACTAGAACATTTATTTGTGAACGAATAGGATGGTTTGCACAAAAAGGTTTCCGAGTGAGTCACAATCCAAACAACATCTTTAATACTCAAGAGGTAGGTCACACATTGCTACTCACTCCAATTAGAAGCCATCAAAAGAACGGTGGCCTGCTAGGGTCAGCAGAACACCACGTCTGTGATTGCCCCTCAATAAAAAAACTTTTTTTAATTGCAGACAGTTTAATTTAAAAGAAACCTGACTGTGTTTTAAAAAAATCCTTTTTTTTAATTTGTTTAAGAATTGGCAGAGGTTCTTCGAGACCAATGCCTACTTCCAAACAAACTTTGGGGCATATTTAAGAGCCCTAGTGCCATTCTAATGGCACATCAGCATCATTTTTTTATGCTGATGTGGCATTAGAAGGCCAAAAAAGCTGTGCCATATTTACAAAGTGACGCAATATATGCATTGCGCCACTTTGTAACCCTTTACGCTACATTATGCTTGTGCCAGGCATCTTGTAGGGAAAGGGATGTTCCCCCATAAGGGGGGCCAAAAACATCTAACAGATTTCCTTGCGTCATTTTTTTCGGCACTTTTAACGCCTGCTCAGAGCAGGTGTTAAAAGGGGACATGCCACTGAATACAATGGGCCCCTATGTACTCTGCAGGAATAGTGCCAACATTTTGCCGCTACTCCTGCAGAGTACATTGATAGCGTAAAAAAAATGACGCTATTTCCCCCTACTGTGTGCCATGGTGTGCCGTATTTTAAATATGGTGCACACATGGTGGCAGTAGAGGGGTACTAAAGGACGCAAGAAAAGTGGCGCTGCACTGTGTGCAGTGCCACTTTTCTTAAATTTGCCCCTTGGTTTTTAAGATTGTGAGTTTCAATGTTTTGTAACTGGATTACGGTTACTAAATATTGGTAAATTCATACCAATTCGCAGTTTGGAAGAGTCGTCCACACCAAGCCCCTTCCGAATTGTACATTTGTACCCCAATTACAAGCCCATTTTAGGATTTGGTAAAAGTTTACAGACTCCTAAAATGAGATTAGTACATAGCAAAAACCTATATTGGGATCGCAAAGAGAACTATTTGACAAATCACAGTATTTGCAACTGTTAAATAGGTTGTTATACCAGGGCCTCTGATTTATATTTGTTTCTAAAATGCTGTTCTGGATAATTTCATAATTTTGATATCTGTGAAAAAGTCCCTTAACAACAACAAATCCATAGTCCTACTGGACTTCATGAGTCCTCCCTCTTAAAATCTACCTAAATCCACGCCAAAGAATTGCAACTCCATGTCTGACAATGGAATCTGTTTTAACGCCTGGAACCCACAAAAGCACAGACAGCTGCCCCAAACATAAGATTACCAGTTGGCTCCATGTCATCATGTTCCTGTTCCCAGGCGTGTTAGTCCTACTGATCCACTTAAAATAATAGATATACAACTTCCAGAATGTATTCTGTTGCCAAAGAAAAGTCGAGGACTTGAAAATGGTGCACCTGGTGAGACTAGGTAATCTGGTAGTCGTAACCAAATTAACCCATTTTCCTACCAAGAAGCCTGATACTGCCTTTTCAAGGTGAGTTGGATGGGTGGGTCTCTAAGGGGAGCAGTTCCTGCGCCTCCAGACTTCTGAAATTACAATGGTAATGCAACCGATAAACAATGTTCCAAGTCAGGCTGCAAGCGCCTTTCATCACAGCCTGCACAATAAGTGAATATGATGTAATGCACATAACACTTGGAGTATGCTCTGAGAATAGCTTGACTATCTTTGAGTGCCATTGTGTTGGGTAACAGCGACAACTGTTTTTTTACTGCATTCTGAAACCTTACAATCTGTGATAGCTGACTCCAAAATAGATTTGTTTTATTATTATTATTAATATTATGAGTCTTATTAGCATGAAAGAAGCGTGGCCCAAAAGACGAGAAATGATGCATTTTTAATGTGCTTTTCTTTCTTATAAACTCTATAATGTGCATTCCTCTATTTCTACAGGAGTGCCATCAGGCAGTTTGCACTTTCTGATAAAACCAACACATATGTCCCCTGGATAATAAGCATTGCGTTCATGTGTAGGCCTTCCACTGTATGTCTAAGATTAGAAAAAGATTTGGACTATGGAAACATAAAACCATCGAAATATCTGTCCAGGCCTCCAGAAGTTAGCTCATGCTCTCATCAGAATACCATGCCCCAGCGCGCAGCCTTTGTGCCTTCTCTGCACCTGTTCCAAAGATAAATAAAGAGGCAGACAATCCTTTTCCCCTCCTAAAATCTAAATACGCAACCACCGAAATACAGCTATTTAAAACCATGGCGTGCCTACCCTTTGATAGGCAACGCAAGGTCTTTCTTCTTAATGGCGGTGTCTGCTTTCAGGGACCAGCGGAAGGGAGATGGATTATGCAGGAGCTGAACCTGCGGCACGGGCATCGGGTTCACCGCGGCTCCAGAGAGATACCAGGCAAGATGGCCGACCATCACACCCAGCCAAGCGCACCGAGGGCGCCACATGCATCTGACAGGGCGTTGTGCGTTTAACCCGATTTTGTCGTCACTGTGACCTGGATATCATATCATACACGGAATACATTTCCCCTAAGTGTCATCGTAAAATACAGCACACACTGACGTTAAGTACGTGGTTTCAGAGCCATCTAAGAACTGTGTATCCTATTCTTCTCCGGTCATTATCTTGCTAACATGCCATTCTTTTTCAAATAGGTGTCGCCGAGACTTACATTATTGATGACGCCATTTCTAGCTACTTGATATACTGTATGTTGATGAAGCAGAAAATGAAGGTTTTGATTTATTAACGCATAAACGTAGTGAGAAACAATCATGTGTGATATTAACCGAATTAATAAAGATTGTACGGGGACAAAATGTGCCCTCAGAGTAGTTTGCCATCATTTATACGCGTGCTTTATATAACGTGGTGTATTAGAATTGCACTAATCCGACATAATCATAAACATGTGCTACGATTTGCTTATTTGAAATGCCTTAGCTTAGCATTACTTTAGCGGAGGCTTTGGCCTAGTTGCCTGGTCTCACGGTTTAAATGTTCGTATTTTTCCACTGTGCTATTAAACGTGTATTTCTGCTTGAAGCTGTATTTTTCCACAGAAACTGTTCACATGCTTATCTTAAAGTTAGTGCCAGCCTGGCATATTTTCTCTTTAATTCAAGGTCGACTTGCAGGTGCGGACAATGGAGGCTCTGAGAGTAAGCTAATCGAGAGACAATGTTGCAAATTACGTACCCATCTCCAAGGATAATGTATGCTTAAGTAAAAGCTTGAGAACTGTAGTTTTTGATTGGTCAATTTGAAGCTAACCTATGAACCCACCAATGGAGACCCTACTGGACTTGAACTGTTGTCTATAAAACCCAGGTGCACGAGAGGAAAGCTCTCTATCTTCGGACATCCCGCCATTTTGACTTCGTAGCTACTATGACCCATTTTGCTGCGACGCCATTTTGAGAGACTTTGATGCTTTCTCTAATCGAGAGAAAGAGACCTTAATGATTCTTGCCCTAGAGACTTTAACTTTGATTTGCCCCTTTGCATGAAGTAGTAGTTTTATCTTGCCGCCGTGAGGCAATTGCCCCGTTCACCTTTGCCCCTTTCGTCCCGGCCCTATGCTGATCGAGAAACGATACCTGTGAGACGAAGAATTCATTGATTGCTGATCGGAATTGGTAATTATGAAAGGAAATTGTAAAATTGCATTGTGTTTCTTTTAGGTAACCAACTGCTGACTTTGATAAGGACCCTAGCTAGGAGTTTTCTAAATTGATGTTGCCAAATTGTTTTTTTGCATGAAGTCCCACATGCTGATGCTAATTTGAGGTTAGATGAGGATTCCATATGTCGCACGATGCAATTTGAGATCTTGTTATGCTGACTAGATGTACGCAATTAGCCCATTACAGATTATCGTATTAGTGCTTTGCATTGCTATTATCGAATGCCTCGTGATTCAAATGCTACATAGATTACACTTGTTTCGACGTTATGGACAGCTATTAATGTTCATTTATGTTTATCATTTGGTGTTGAGACACATCTATATCGTGCTAGCTTTGTTAATATAGGGAAATAAATTCACTAACTTTGCAATAAACTGGTGTGGTTATTCCTGGCTGAAAGGTCAGGGTTCGCCGAAATGTATTCTGGATTAATTGTTAAGTGTTATGTTGTTCAAGGGGTTGCTTATGTTCGTTATTGATTATCTATTTGAGAAGGTGATTGATCGATTAAGAGTACAGAGAGTTCCCACATAGTCAAAAGATTCATCGACCTAAAGAGCGTCCGAACGCAGGTAAATTGTTACCACGGTTCGCTCTATCAATGTCACGTTTTAGTTTGGTGTAGTGAAGTGTGGCGAATGAACTCTGCTGACAGCAGAAGCTTATTCACAGCCCTGAGGGAAACATATAGGGAAATCTACATAAGTGTGAACAGGTAGACATGGAGGAGTGATTCCAAACCTGGGTTCGGGAAATAATTCAGTGACAGCTGTTTTAGTGTAAAAGGTCATTTATTAGGACAGGATTGCATAAGCAACATAACCTTAAATTTAACACGTAAACCGCAACTTTAATAACTCCCTCCCTTTAACATCTCCTCGCTCATCCATTCCCCTCCAAACCCTTATTTCGTTTCCATTCCCCTACGCACTCCCCTTTTCCTTTCATGCCCCATTTGGTTTGTGCGTACCCCCACTCAGAGCCTTCACATGCTTGTTTATTCCCTGGAAGGGTGGCCCAGCCGCATCTGACTCACCACCCTCCCCCATCTACTGCCAACCAGCACAAACCCATTTGGCGTTTTGCTGCCCCCTCCACCCCAGGCCACACTACTGCAACCAGAACTTCTAATTTCTTGTTTGTAATCCACAAGTTCTCCCCCCACAACTCCTCAACCAGCAGTCTCAGATCTGTCAGATAATATGCATTTCCTAGTGTGGACAGGTGAACACCATCGTCTCTGAATAATGCTACCTCCTGCTCTGTAATGTTCTCGTGTTTCAGTATTTTTATCCCTTGTGCCCAGCAAAAAACCCTCATCGATCTGTTAAGTTTCCTTCGAGCCCGCTCCATGACTCCATATTTTACTGCCCCTCTCCACACCCTACGGGGAACAAATTCTGTCCACACCAAGCATGTACCATGCAGTTTTTGCTTGATAATCTCCAAGTCTCTCTGCATGTGCTGCAGTAGCGTGAGTCCTGATAATTTTACAAGATCATTCTCTCCCAAATGGATGATTAACAAATTCGGACATCTCCAGTTCAATAAGTTAGCTGTGATGAAAGGAAGCAGGTTACCCCACCGCATGCCGCTTTTTCCCCACCATCGCACCTTGTGCCGCCTGCTGGATGGTCCCAGGGCCCGATCATATATCTGTTTTTCCGTGAACTTCGCTGCCCAGTGGACAAATGAATGGCCAACCAGCCATGTTACCATCTTGCCCTGCGATGGACCAAACGCCTCTCCTGCAATTGAAAAAATAACTGTAACATGTGTTTTTTAAATATAAACCCCCGCCTAAAAACCCTGCATCTGTCACTCCTCACAACTCAGGGTCTAACGTATCGTTCACAACACTTTGATTTCCAGCGGCCTATTGCCCTGATCTTTGCCCAGTCCCAACCCAAATGCGCCACGGCCGTAGCTGCCCCAATTCTAAACGAATGTGTGCCAAAATCCATGGCCCGGCGGCCTGTATGTCCCAACGCCATCCTCAATACACGTAAAAGCTGAAAACTTGTGACCTTGGACCCTGATCCGTGCACAAAAACCCCAGCTTCCCTGTTCGACATACATGAGGATTGAAACTTGCTCCATTCCGTAACTGGGCAGGCCAACACATTGCCCCCTTTTTCTAACCATACCCACTTTCCCCTGCCTAGCTGGTCTGTTTTTGATCATCTAAGCCAGATCCCCAATCGATTGCCGTGCACAGACACCTCCCGGTAGCGTATCCCAACCGCTGCCCCAACACCCAACAACTCTGACACTCGAAAAGCTCCAAAAAACATCCACACCATGCATGAGCGGAAAAGCGCTAACTCGTATTCGTCTGCGCAACATACCAGCAGTACGTGTAACAACTCCAGTAACAAATCAAAATCAATGGGTTCCCTGGCCGCTCTACCCTCAACTGCTCTAATTGTGCCCCAACCTTTTAACATCCTTCCCAACAGATCGTTTCTTGCCGGGTCGTGATCAAAAAACAACTTCCCATAAAACGATACATCTGCCAATTTTCCCCCAATAGTGGCTGCTGATAAACCTTTCTGAATCATGCACAGCACGAAGCGCAACGCCCAATGCTCTAGCTGTTTGTCGCTCTGTCCCCAAAAATTTGCTGTAAACCGCTCAAAATACTGAAAATCCAACCAGGCCAGCCGGTAACTTTGCCGAGTGGATTCCGCTAAGGACATCTCCACCAGCCCTGTGATCATCATGCCCCCCATTCCCAAATGTCTGCAGGGACCGATGTCTTGGACTGTTCTGCTCCTGGCGCCAGGTTGCGGAAACGCTGCCACTGTGAACGAGACAGGGAATCCGCAATCTCAGTGAAAACTCCTGGTGTATGGACAGCTTTAAAGATCACATTCAGAGATAAGCACTGCAACATAAAACGGCGCAACAAGCGCAAGACCCTCAAATCCCTCGCCTTCTGTCTGTTCACCAGCTCCACAACAGCGATGTTGTCGATTCTGAATAAAACTGTCCTATTTGCTAACTCCTGTCCCCATACTGCCATTGCCACCAAAAGGGGAAAAAATTCCAGAAAAGCAATACTCCTCCCTTGTTGCAACCATAGTGCTGGCCACGCCTCTGCGCACCATCAGCCATCCCAGAAAATCCCAAAACCATGTGCTCCCGCTGCATCTGAAAATGTCTGCACCTGCCATACTGTCTCTTCCTCACAGACCCACATGGATACCCCATTGAATTGTTTCAGAAATGTTTCCCATACCCTAACATCCTCTCTGAGTCCCATTGAAACTCTTATTCTCTGATGTGGCATCACTGCGCCTGACATGGACAAACCCAATCGCCTGCAAAACGGCCCCCCGACTGCCCTGCAAGCAAAATTTAGGTACCCCAACAGCTTCTGAGCTGTTCCAAAATCGATTTTTCGTGCCTCCTTCACTATGCCCAAGAAAACCAGCATGTCTGTTACTTTTTGTGCCGGTAATCTGGCTGTCATTGTACTGGAGTCTAACTCAATACCCAGAAAGGTGAGAACCGATGAGGGGCCTTCAGTCTTTTCGGGTGCCAAAGGCACTCCCATCTGATGCGCCATGTCCTGAAAACTTGTCAGAGCCTTCCGGCACTCCCCCGAATCCATCTTTCCTACAAACAGGAAATCATCCAAGTAATGGGTCACTGCATAATGCCCAATGCTCTTGACAAATACCCACTGCATGAAGGTGCTAAAGGCTTCGAACAGGGCGCATGAAATCGCGCAACCCATGGGCAGGACCCTGTCCACATATATTGCTCCTTCAAACTGCATCCCCAGCAAATCAAAATCTCCTGGGTGTATCGGCAATAGCCTGAAAGCCGAATGTATATCGCATTTTGCCAGTTCTGCCCCACAGCCACACGCCCTGACCAATTTAATAGCATCGTCCACAGATGCATACACCACTCTGGTGTTTTCTGCCACAATGAAATCGTTAACAGATGTGCCCTCCGGCCATGATAGGTGATGAATCAACCTGAATTCACCCGGGGCCTTCTTCGGCACGACTCCCAATGGGTAGATCATCAAATTCTGGCTCGGCCATTCATAAAATGGGCCCACAATTCTGCCCAATGATAGTTCCTTGTCCAGATTTTTCTTTACCACCTGTGGTAATTCCTTTGCAGACCGCAAGTTGTCTGCCCAGCGCCTCCCCCGTGGGCCTTGGTAGCTGACCCTGAAACCCTCCTGAAAACCTTCTGCTAACTTGAACTCAGCTGCCCTATCCGGGTATCTGTGCAGCCATGGTAAGATGAAGTCTAACCTAACTGGCGTAGGCCCCCTTTGGAGCAGGAGCGCCCTGGGTCCCTCTGCCTTTTGTAGCCCTCCATTGCTCGGCGGGACTGGAAAGTGAAAAGCATTGTGTGACCGGGTGACAGCCCCCCACTTGGAGCAGTCATGTTTAAATTTACAAGGGTGTCTGGAGCAGAACTCCTTGTTGAAATTCCAGCATGCTCCCGTCATGCTAGGTGTTGTTCTCTGTCCCACGCCCACCCCCCCCCCGGGGACGGGACGTGCCTGAAACGGCTTATAAACCACTGGTAAACCACTGGCCGTATGGGTCGATGCCGTGGATTGTGACGACGCCATCCACTGCATCCATAATTCTGGGTCTACATCCTCCCATGGCTTGTCTGGATTAATGCTCACTCGGGCTCTGAACTCCTCGTCGTAACTCAGCCAGGCAAAACCCCCAAAATGCATTTGCGCTTTCCTAATAATGTCCATGTATTTAAATAGTGCTATAGCCCTGTCAGGGTATTTTTCGCAATAAATGCTTGCAAAAATCAAAAACGCTGATGTCCAATTAACCATATTAATTGGCACACTCGGCCTACGGGCCAACTCCCACTCCTCTTCCTTAGACCCTTCTTTGGCTTGTATGTCCCTATGTAAGAGTTTAAAAACGTCTACATACTCATGTCTCCATATTCTGGCCTTTGTTTTCTCCGCTACGTGTGAGCCCAATGGCATAGCCAGACCCATATAGGGTAGCCTCTTCTTGTGCTATCCCCCTTCCTTCTCTTCTGTCCCTGACTTCTCTCCTGTTGACTTGTCCCCGCCCTCGCTCTCGGTTGAAGCTCTGCCTTGCAACTCTATGCCTTTCTCCCCGCCCTGCGTAACATTAGCTGGTAATGGGTCAAGTATCGAACTGTCCCCTACCCCGACAGACTTGCAAATTGGAGTTTCATCCCCTTTACTGCCATCCCCCCAAACCGACCACCATTGCCCTTTACCTCTTCCTTGTGTAGCCACAGGCCGTGAAACCTTCCAGGCCCCTCGACCCCGTGCTTGGTCTTGTCTCCTTTCATGTGGCCCACTGCTGTTGTCCCGCTCCTGAAAAATAGAAGCGGAGAGAGGGGTTGCGCCGCTCCTGCGTCCTCTTCCCCTCCCCCTTAAGTTGTGTACCTCTGTCTCCCTGATCTCCCCCTCTTCCCATTCCTCCAGCTCCTCTTCATAGTCAAGTTCCAGCACATTGTCCTCGCACACATCAATCTGTTTCTCAACATTCCCACTCATCATCATGTAATTAGTAGTGATATCATCATGACCCTCATGGCGTCTGACATCTCTGTGTTGTCCCCGATCCTGCGGAGTAGAGAAGGCCGTCGGAGACCCCTCTAGCGCTTCCGACCAACGTGTGGGGGCCATGTTGCGCCCCGTTGGTATTGCCTTCTTTCTGCCAACCTCTTGTATTGGCATTGACCTTCCGCGTCCAGCGTGGCCGTATGCGCCACTGGCTCCCATTGCGCTGCCTAAACCACTATCCGCCCCAACCTCCTGTCCCCTACCGCTCGGGACCCATACCCAGCTGCCTATTCCGACATCTTGTGGCATGGTTCCTATGTTGCCTGTACTGTCTGCTGGCCTCCTCAGCTGCCGGCCGTATGGCACGGACATGTCTCGCTCCATGCATAATTGGGCCCATCTGTCCTCCGTTTCTGCCACTATGCGGCGTTGTTCCCTGATCCTGGCCTCTAGGTCCCATGCCTCGCCCGCATCTAGCCTGCCTGTCTAGGGGCCGGGGGACACAGCCTCCCCGCCCACCCCACGGGCATCTTTGGGCTGCCCCTTACTGGTCTTGCCCCTGCCCTGCCCGCCCGTGTGTCTGGGTCCCTTACCTTTTTTTTTTGTATTATTGTTGGCCTTAGCCGGGTTGGCCCCGCCCTTGGGTAGAGACAGGTCCATGGGCGTGGTTTCTATGATGGGGGCGTGGTATTCCTGAACTAACAGTTCCTGAGCGGGGGCCCCTACCGCCAAACCCTGGTCCTGAGGTAACTCGATGTCCCCTGCCTGCTGGACTGGTGCTGTACCATCGTCTGAGAGGCCTGGCTCGACCGCGGGGCTCTCCCCGTCTCCTAATTGGCTGGTGGGGGAGTTTGCGCCACCCACCCGTTCCACCGTCGCTTTTTTGGGGTTTTTGGCCCTCTCTGGGGATGTGCATGCGGCTACCGCCGCCGCTAGTCGGCTGGACGTGGCACGCGTCGGCCGTACCATCCCCACCCAGGCCTGTTCCAGAACCCCAGGCCTGAGGAGGTCAGCCCGTCCCGCCTCGCCAAGAATGCAAAGCGCGGCTTGTACCACCTCCGCGTCGTGGCTAGCTGCCATGGCGCTGGGGCGGAGGTTCTTTTTAACTCTGCCTGTCCACACCCGTCCTGCTGCGGGCCACCAAAAGTGTACTGGGGAAAAACTACGAGGGCCCTGCGTACCCTGACACCTCTCTAGGGCCTTGCCCAGGTGCCTGACAGGAGGGGGTCCTGTTAGGTTGCTTTTTTTTTTTTTTTCTTTTTTTTGGGGTATGTGTTCCAACTACCCGAGTTTATATATTTATTATAATTTTTTTTTTGTTATTTTTTTTGCTGGGGGCCCCAGGGGGCACTGGCCTGTCTCTTTGATCACTCAATTAGGCCCTACAGGCCGGTAGCCGTGGCTCCCACACGCCGTTTTGTCTCCCTATGTCCTTCCCCCCCTGTTTATTTATATTATGGTTATATTATGTATTTTTTATTTTTTTATTATTTTTTTGTTATTTTTTTTTTTAAAAAAATTGGGGGGGGGAAGCCCCCGCGGTCGGAACGAGCACAAACCATTCCGCTGCAATCGCGGGCACTAATGGCCTAAACAGGCCTGCTGGCGGGGCCCCAGCGAGCCGCTGGTGGCTGAAAAACATTGCCGCCTGGAGCAACAGGCGCGAGTGCGGCCCGGCCATAGAAAAAACACGTGGTCCAAGAAAGGGGAGCGGCCGCTCGCAAAGGAGCGTGTTGCCGCCCCCTGAAATATGTGGGGCCCGCGCTGGAAGGGGACGCGCACACTGGCAAAGGCTGCCAAGAGTAAAAATTGCCCCCCGACCCTGCCCGAGGCCCACACTACCTGAAATCCCCGACAGAAGCGAAATTCCCCTGGGACCGGCCAAACTAACCACGCAATGGGCAGCGCGGAAAGAGGCCGGTCCCTCCACCCCCAACCCCTTTTATCCCCACCCCTTAAACCCACCCCCACTTACCTTACACCCAATCCTCGTCCCGCGCCGTCACTTCCTTCCCGAAATGGCCCGCGGGAAGACTAGAGCGTTGCTCCTGCTTCCCGCGGGCCCTTCCATTGACAAATGCACGCACTGAGTTGAGGTAATGAAACAAAGTTTATTTCCCTATGTTTGACAACACAACCTCTGCCTGAAAACCAGCACTGAAGAGTATAGTTACTTTTAGGCTGCATGCCTCTGGCAGGACACAGAGTTTAAAGGGCCGGATTACAACCTTCGAGGTAGGATACTCCACCACAAACGTAAAGGATATCCCTCCCGCCGAATTACAAATTCCATAGGATATAATGGAACTTGTAATACGACGGCAGGATATCCGTCACGTTTGTGACGCAGTATACCATCCGCCAAGGTCGTAATCAAGCCGAAAGTGTTTAATGGGTTGCGAGGTGGCTCTGTCAAGTCCTCAATGTATAATTAAACCCCTAACTGAGTTTTTCACAGGCCTTAGTGATTCATGTAGCTCTTTAATAAAAACGCAAATTCGCCATTGCTTTGCGCAGTGTTTTTCATCCACTAGGAGGGAAGAGACATGGCTAGTGAGGCATCAGTAAATGGATGACACTGCTGACCATGCATATTCCAGAAGTCTAACTTTCTAATTAAACAACGAAGTTCAACTACTCGGAGACTTATAAAAATTCATACATACCAGCATAGTCGACTTCTCCCCTCCACAAAAAGAAGGAAATGGGCAGCTTGGGCCAACAAGTGTCCATACTGCTATCAGGGGCTTATCTAGAGTTGGGCAGAGCAGGTGTACCACTGTAAACCAGCAGTGCTCCTGTCTCACCAAACTCCTGGTTCCACTGTTCCATTTAAAGTTGGCAAAGCAGCTTAGTTTCCCCAGTGGAACCTACAATGGCTCAGTGCTTGACCTGGCAACTCATCTACCAGTGGGCCGTCAGATCACAATAAGTCGCCCTACTTTACTCATTGCAGGGCGACCATCACCCTTTTTTCTGCGATGTCTGCCCCGCAATGCATTGTGGAGTCGGGCAGGGAAAATGCTGAATCGCCATCACATGCAGAGAAAACTACCTGCAGATTGGTCCCATTTATTTTTTGTTTAGAGAAAACAAAATATTACATTTTACAAGGTTGTTTTCCCCACACAAAATGTTAGTGGAGTAGGCACTTTCAATATTGCTCCAGCTCAACAAATCTGCATTGCTGGCAAGGGATCCACAGCAGCAGTGGCTCCCTTTACAGCTCAGTGATCCCCTCCAGGCAGGTGGGGATCTCTAAATAGACCAGGTGGTCCATCACTGGTGGGGTCTAATGGACCTGAGGTGTTCCTGTAGCTCCTGGAAAGCCTAATAGTGAAATGGGATGGGAAGGCCTTTCACTTTATGCAACTAGATAGAGAACAACATTTCCTTAATGCCAATACTATAGGTTGAAATTGGCTATTGATGAGTACAGAAGATCTATACGGTGGTGGTATAGCCATTAGTCACAGGGATGTGAAAACCAGAAAGGGAGCACCCTGCCTCATACTCCAGCATGCAGTCAGGCCCAATGCATCATGGTAAATGCAGTCAAAGTTCGTTTTATATCCATAAAGTAAACTGTAGTTTTTTACCTTAGTAGGTGCAGCAAGTGCTGTAAATCTCTGGACAAGTCTTTCTGGGTTCAGCCCTTCATCAGCAGAGAGCAGCTTTGTTTGTGGGTTTGCTGGAAAATGCTGCCAAACGTCCTCTCAGGTTTATGTACCACTCACTGGCACGCAGGTGCTCAACTACAGCTCGTCAGCTCGTTGGCTTAAGGGAGCCTTCTTAAACAGGAAAACCAGAAAGGAAGTCACAGGGATGTAATTAAATGTTTTTCCATGCCCCTTAACATTCTGGGCTGTGAAAGTATGCCCTTTTCGTTAGCATTAAGTCCTAACTACGTTTTCTGGAATTCTCATATATATACCACTGGCTCCTATGACCATTATATTATGGCTGTTCTCGAGTTAGTTAGTTTAGCTTAGTTGTTAATAAAACCAAATTCACTTTTCTTGGGGAGTTTAACATTCATGTTGATGACCTCAACACTCTTGCCGCCAATAATTTTCTCTTTGATCTTAATTCGTTTGACCTCACACAATTGGTCAGAGGCCCTAGACATGTAAAAAGACATACAATTGATCTTGTATTTAGTAATGTCACTGTGCTACTGGTACAAAGCCCTCTCCCTCTTGCTTGGTCTGATCATTCTTTAATTGCTCTGACACTTCCCATTTCCTATACTTCTATCCCCTCGTTCATCGACCAGGCAGGTGGGCCTCTTTTGGCCCAAGCTCAACCTTAGAGAATGGACTACGGCATTGGAAAAGTCCAGACCTGCCATCTCTGATCCGATTGCTCTATCCTCCTATAGATTCAGTGAGTGGATTTCCAACTCATTGGACACCCTCCTACCGGCGAAAGTATATACCAATGGGCATCGCAGTAGGAAGTCCCCTTGGTTTAATCCATATCTACAGGAGCTAAAACTGAATGCAAACATGTGGAGAGAAGGTGGAGAAAGTCCTATGACAAAAATATGAAAGTTGAATATAGGAAAGCCATTAGAAACTATCATGCCGAAATAAGAACCGCCCAAGCCTCATCTAACTCGCCCAAAGAGATTTTCCAGATCTTTAAAGAAATTATTGAGCCTGTGCTATTTAATGCCTCTCCAGAGGCCTCTTCTGAGCATACCAACAATCATCTGGTGCTCTTCTTCCAAAAGAAGATAACAGACATGTATTCTGCCTTTTCTGATAGGCCAGTTCAGGAAGTCAATCGTTAGCCAGCCCATTTTACAGCAACCTGATGCCAAACTCCTGGCCTTTCCAACCCTTATGGCTGAAACCTTGATAGTTCTTTTGCATGTGGTAAAATCCTTATTTTTCATTAGACCCCACACCTCCCTCTATGCTCTGCCAATTGCCCCTATCCTAACTGACGCACTTAACTCATCGCTTAAAACTGGACTGATTCCTTTCCAATGGAAACATGCAATGGTTAAATCTCTGCTTAAAAAAAACAATCTCGACTCCTTTCATTTGAATAGTTACAGGCCGATTTCCTTGCTACCAGCCGCCTCCAAGCTTCTGGAAAAGCACGTCAATAAATATCTCTCTGCCTTTCTTGAAGAACATGAGATCCTACATCCCACGCAAATGGGAGTTAGACCTCAGCACAGTACTGAAACAGTGTTGCTGGCAGTGGTGAAAGACCTAAGATGTCGCCAGGATCTAGGAGTCTCTGCTGCCATTATTCTCTTAGATCTCAGTGCAGCCTTTGAGACTGTGGACTATACCATCCTTATCCAAAGAACTTCTAACGCTGGTATCAATGGTCTGGCAGGAAAATGGCTTACATCTTTTTTGGAGAATCGTACCTTTCAGATACTTGATCGGTCTTGCTTTTCTGACAGACTTTGTCTGAATTGTGGGGTGCCACAGGTGTCTTCTTTAAGCCCCACACTTTTTAATCTTTATATGCTCCCACTTGCAGAGATTGTGTGTTCCAATGGATTGTTGTTGGTTTCCTATGCTGATGACACCCAGTTGGTTATGTCATTCTCCTCAAACACCAGTGTAAGTCAATCTCAATGAATGCCCAATCTTTAGGAGGTGGCCAGATGGATGGACGACTGCAGGCTAAAACTGAATGAAGGTAAAACAGAGGTTATGTTACTGGGCAATAACCTCCAGCATAAGGCTCTGACTCCTGTCCCAAATGGTTTAGAGACCTTACCACCTCCAAAAAGCGCAACAAAAAGTCTGGGGTTTTGGCTGGATTCCAGCCTTACAATGGATCACCAAATGAGAAAGCTTGCTCCCACTTGTTTTAAAGTGCTGAGGATGTTTTGGATTTTTTTTGCTTTTCTTCCCTTCCTAGCTAAAAAGCTAATTGTCCAGGCCCTTGTAATTTCATGTTTAGATGGTGGCAATGCCCTTTATTTTGGCTCACCTGAGTTTGTGATGAAGCGGCTGCTAGTGGTTCAGAACTCTGCAACTCGCCTTCCCATGAACATCCTGAGGCATCAATATGCCAGAAACATCATAACCGCTCTCCACTGTCTCCCGGTGGAGCAACGAGTACAACTTAAGGCCCTCTGCAATACACACAGGGCAAAACATAATAGGGGCCCAACCATACTAAAGTCTTTTGCCTCCTACTACATCCCTCGTAGGTCTCTCAGATCATCTACGGGTTCCTTGTTGAATATTCCCAAATTCCTGAAATCCTTATGAGGTGGACGAACCATGGCTACAGAGCTGCTAAACTCTAGAATTCTCTAGCAGTTGCATCAACATGGCCAGTAGATGTCCTTCCATAAGGCTTTGAAAACCTGGCTGTTTAGTTTAGGTGTATCCAGTAGTCTACAGTGTCCTCTTCGGGCCTGGGGGGCCTTCTGGTAGCCACACGCTATCTAAAACCTATAAACTAAAGTAAACTAAACATAAGATCTACTTTTGCCTGAGACGTCATATGATTAGGAATTCCTGATTAACCCAATGGTACTCTCCTTCCTTTAAGGACTTGAGGGATGTGTCTTCCATGTTTTATACTGGGTATCAATGGAAATCAGTGAGTCTACACAGAGGGTACAGTTGATGCAATATCCTAGTCTCACCCTTGCCCCAGGGACCAAGACTATCTTGTGGCCCAAGAGTGGCTTACAAGAAGGAGCTTAAAATGTAATTTAGACATTTGGATTCTGGGATCGTGGTCCAAGAAGAAGTTCTTGGTTGTATTTTGAAATAAAATTCTCTCTGAGCCAATATGCGTCTATTGTACTGTTCATGCTGACTTCTTGATAAAGATTATTGGAACCTAAAATATTCCAAAATAAGTATAAAGTTTGAGATTGTAGCTAGTTGAAGGATAGTGGATAAAGAGGTCAATATAAAATTTTCTGTTTCCATAGAAAATGTGAATCAAGTGCTTTTTATAGCACTTGAAAATCACGATGTCCGATAATAACACAATTAATACCATACTGGCCACTTATATAGTCAGGGCCACTGGAATTAAGGGATTGTACTGCCTCACTTTTTTTCACACAATTATACATTTGCCACATTTGCCACATAATCCATCATCTTTTGCGGATTTTAACAAAATTGTTTCTAGGTCAAACGGATCAAAAGTTACTAAAAGTGTAGATACACTTGTTACCGCTCAGTGGCAGGCCCTTTGCAAATGTTATCTGGTCACCTTTTCTGCTTTCAGTACTACTTTCTCAAATGGCTTCTGCACATGTCAGTTAGGGCACTGGCTGTGTATCTCATTTACTTGGTAATCTGTGCCACGTAGCTGACCAGAGTATGCAAGCTAGGTCCCAGATGCCCTATGCTTTATACGTAGTTGTTCACATGCATATGAGAGACAGCTAGGTGTTTATATTTAGTAAAATGCAGATTGGGGAGAGTGTGCATTCTGGGTTGAAAATGTCCCCAGAGTATGCAATGTAGGAGCTATTCCTTTATCTGCTCTTTATGCATGTTTCTTTACTGCAAATTTGTTTGAGGGTCGAAGATTATCAATCTTGGACATGTGGTAAAGTTTACCAAACACACTTTCTGTGTAGAGGGGCAGGAGCTAATGCTGACCATGAATATCGAGTATGAGGTGCCCAGAGTTTGTATGGTAGATAAGAGACAACAAACAGTGTGTCTATTGAGTGGGATTTGTCCAAGGGTGTGAGATAGCCATATATGTGTATGGCAACAGACAATATTACAGAGGATGGAGAATAATCCATAAAACACATGCTCGAAGGAAATATTCCTGGCAGTGTATCTAGTGAATTGGCCCCTGGCCTGCTGCCACTGACTACTTTGCGAGCTCTTTTCACGAGCCCTGTGTACATCATAAAACTGAGATGACCTGGTTGGTCAAGTGAAGGACTGACCACCAGCACCCAGAGACCTGCAAGACCATACACTGATCATGCCCTGCAGCTACCAACCAAGATCCCGACTGAGGGCACAGCTGGGTGCTGACAAGGATCAGTTTATTCATGATCCCTATGCAGGGACCCTTGCATTATAGATATATTTGATCAAGGTGACAACAGAAGAAAAACACTAGGTCTATTTGAAAAGACAATGTGTGACCTATGGATCAGACATGTTTTCTGAACCACTGTTTATATGCTAGCAGCTACACTTAAATATACCACAGTTTTACACAAGGCATCCGTGTTTCATATAGTTTCCCTTTAAATAATGATGTCAAGTTGTGGTGACACCCACTGCACTTCTCATGGCAAAACCCATCTGTAGATGAGGAGCTATCCAGGCAGTGTCCCTTTGGGTTCCTGACGCTTTTAATGGCTACCTTGTAGCATTACATTCTCAAGATGGATGCTATAGATTGTTGATAGGCACCATACTAGGAGAAAACAAGCATAGGCTTGTACCAGATCAGTTGAAGACAATTCCCACTCCTCCACCACCCTCAAAATCTCTCAGGAATCTTCATATCCTTCTTTTGATGAAAGAAGATGACAGCTTCAGCATTTTCCCCGCTCACTATCCATCTTTTACTCCCTGCTCTGTCAGTTTCACCTTCTGGACTGAAAATTACAAGGATGGTGTACATGCACTGTTCATCTGTGCTTCATGCTAGAGTGACACCTTGTTTTCAGCATTGCTGTATGAATGAATTTTCGGCATGGATATGGAGTTAAAAGTAGCACAATGACATGGTGCATAATTGGTCAACTAGATAGGAGGCAAACCAAGAAAAAAGCAGTACGAATATTGGTCAGAGCAATGATGGTTGGTAGTCGGACGTTGAGGGGAACCCTATAAAATTCATTATCGGCCAAAGTGGATGAGTGTGGACGTGTGATGGTAGTGGTGACCTGTAGTTAGGAAGCTTGATATATTGTTCAGAGGGATCTCAGGCAAGTGAAATCTAAGAACACCTGATTACAGGATTGTGCAGAAACTATTTGTGGAGAGTAAGAGGGTGAGTGTGGATAACTAGTCTCAACGATTTTAATGGAACATGGTAGGGAAACAAGACAATAATTACAAAAGATAAAGGAGACGGATAGGTTCTTAGTGCATAAATGATAATACTGGTCTTGAAACAGGCCGTGTAGCTGTGAGTGAGTAGCAAGCAGTTGAAGTCCCATGATACAGGAGAGATGTATGAGAGCACGGAGCTGATAAGGAGCTAGTGATGGAGGTAGTGCATAATTAAAGATGGGGTAGAAAGTGGATGGTTAGAAGTGATTGAATATGGTAATGAGTTGATATGAAATGAGTTAAAGAAGGCGCTGAACAGTGGGTTGTGAGAGTTGAAGAAACCAGATAATGGCTGCAGGAGCCAGCTCAGTAAGAGGATATAGGGTATTATCTGAATGCATATTAGAATGCTATGTGAAACGGGTGTTTGTAGGACGGAGCAATGATGCTCAACTCAATCAGAAAGCAATTAGTGGGGGACAAAGTCATAGAGAGTGGTTAGTACCACTGAAGGAAGATACAAGGATCAGAAGGAAGACAATGAGTGGGTGAACATGGAGTGGATGTTAGCAAAGATGTAATCTGAAAGAAAATCATTGAAGAAGACCTTCAGTGTTGATTTTGACTGTAAGAAATTATGAAGGTAGGCATTCAAGGACCACGAACCATGAACAATGTTAACCATGTTGAAGTGTATCAAATTTGTTCACCAGAGATGGTATGGTAGTGCAAGAATGTGATAAAATGATGATTTGTTTAAATAGGATTATAGGGGGCAGGGTCTGAGATGGTGGAAAGAGATCTGTCAAGTCTGGGTCTCACCGCACCAGCTCAATTGACCATGTGCAAGGAATGTCATTTTGCGCATGGCAGTACTAGTGACATGATGCTATCATATCAGGGCAATCAAATGCAGTGTATAGGATTGAGAGACAAAAGTACTTGACGATGAACGCATATAGTGGTGTTGCTGATGGATCAGGCATCCTATTTGACAAATAAAAGCAAACTATAGGAAGTAGCTGGCAAAGTCCACAGCATAAACCATGGTTGTGGAAGGAATCTAAGTTTAATTGAGACAAAATAAATCGCAAGGAGAGAAAAACACACCAGATGAAGCAGTTATAAACCAACTATCAATCATTTACTCGCTACATCCTCATATTCGAGCCTTTGCTTGCTTTGTTCACTACATTAAAGAATGATGATAAAAGGGCAAGAATGAACAATCAGAAGTCCATTGCAGGCATAATGTATGTTAAAGACTATAAAGATGTAGAAAATGGAAATAGGGAGAACTAGAGGAAATGAAGTGTGCAGAAAGATAATTAAAATAATCATTCAATTTAAATGAACTAAATCTTAAACATGGTCGCACAGGAAAGGTGGGTGTGGGTGGACATGCAGGCCTTGGTAAATAAAGATGGATCGTGGGGAGCACGAGGGACGTTAATGGGTACAAAAGTGCATTGATAGGCATAACTGTATGTCGAAGGGAACTAATGGGTCTTGTTGGTCACGGATGTATGTGAGTTGGGGGTACCGGTAGGCACACAGAAGTCATGTTGGAGACAGGTGGTCTTTGGATTACACTGATGAATTTAGATGGACACAGATGGGCGTCCGGTTGCAGATGAAAATGGCTGTACACATGAGTGAGAGTGGGCACATGTGGGTCTTGCTGGAAACACAGTGACATGCATGGTTGCAAATGTGTGTTGTGAGCACAGATAGGTTTGCATGGACCTTGGCAGACACAGAGGGTAGAAGGTAGGCAACATTATGTCTGGCTTGATACAGATGAGAGAACATAGATGTGTGTGGGTAGTGAACAAAGGGTAGGTATGGTGTACTTGCTGGATTTGAAAAACTGACTTTATAACAGTTTGCCAGGTGGGATAGAATATTTGGATCAGTAATGACAGCAATTTAACGACTTAGTCCACCAAATGACTGCTCAGTGCAGCTAGTCCCATTTCTTTTATCAGGGAGAAGGAGTTTGTGAGGCTACAGTAGGTACACATCATGGGCGACCACTGGCACTATCTTACAGATGGTGAAGTGGGTGAACATGCCCATTGACATTCAATCACAAATCATGAAAAACATGGAAAAGGAGTGATCAACACTCAGCAAACTGGACCAGCTTGTAATTAGGAGCACCAGGGGCCAGACCACAAAAAGTAACCCCTCTCAATATAAAGGGGGCAACGTTTTACAAAAACAACACAATGTCAATTTCCCCTTCGTATTATGTTTGATTGAAAGCTTGACAGAAATGAGTATTTACAGTTTCATGTAAGTAAAGTACTCTTTTAAAAGAAAACTATTTGTAGGAGCAATAAGTAAAAACCAGAAATTCTATTACTTGTGGTTCATGTTCTTCTAACTTCTGTTCTCATTAATTGTTTGTACATTGTAATCACAGTGGTGACTGTAAGTAGGTCAATGCCCTTATTGGGCACACGTTGGAAGAGATTATTTAGCGTGGTGTAAATTTAGGATTGTCTATGAAAGTCTCATTTGGTATGGCCCTGAAGAAGGTGGAGTAAACCATTACAATCATTGAAATACAGTGTCGAACTTTGTAGAGACACCAGTGTTATTACAATGTACAAAATATTGATGAGTACTCAACTGTGCACATTGATAGACTAGGAAAGGATGGAAGCAAGTTAATGTGAATCAGTAAATGATTGGCTAAATCTGGTAGTACTTCTGTGAAATATTTAAAATTTCCATGAAATTCTGTCCTCTAAATGGTGTAATTCTATTTTATAAAGGACATATGGTTTAACTATATTTTTATGATGAAAATCTGTATTTAAATAAATGACAGTTCAATATCTATCTATCTAGGTATATAGCTATCTATCTATATATATATATATATATATATATATATATATATATATATATATATATAGAGAGAGAGAGAGAGAGCGAGAGAAATATTAATATGAGGTTTTGTGTATTAACATGAAAATACAAGCAAGTCACAATATGTGTGTTTTTTAGTTTTCGCTCCTGCAATCACTTTGTCCTTTAAAAGAGAACTTTACTTATATGAAGTTGTTAATGTTTTTTACTACCAAACTTTTAATCGAGAATAATACAAGCAGAGGTTATCATACTTCTTGGAGGGCCAGGAGCCGACACAAATATAAATCACACTGGCTGAACTGTTTAAAAATAAAAATATAATATTGAATATGTAATCCTCCTTTCCTGTAGATGATGAAGTATAATATTGAATCCTGTTTTGTTGAACGCCCCATTTTATTCGTTAATATTTGACACAATGCCACCGTGCTAGTAATAAACAATGATTATTTTAATGAACAGATTTTAAAGTAAACATAAACTGCTGCAAGACGTAACATATACTTCTATGTTTTTCACAGAAGGCAGCACTGCCGTCGACAGTCCATCAGCAACGACAGCCGGAGGTGAGCGGAGGTTCTTTCTGCTTGAGGAGCATGCAATTTCAAGCCGATGTGTGTTCTGTTAAAAGATAGAATGTCATGTTTTACTGCTGATTTCACTTTCGATTTTTCTATTTATTCATCTCTTGGCGAAATTGATCTGGTTCCTTTTAGAGACAGATTGTTTTAGGTTCTGATTAATTATTCCTCACATGTCTGGTGTATTAAATACATACTCTGTGCTGCTATATATAGTAGGTGATCAAGAGGACCTGGCTCAAACAGAATTTATATAATGTTTTCAAACAAAACCCTATATTTGAGGTACAATTCTAGCACAGTTGTTTACAAACATGTTGGAGATTAGACAAATCCCCAAAACATGGAAAGGATTCATTAATAATCATTGGAAAGGATCAATTCTCCAATTGATCTATAAAAAACGTCCCAAGAGTGGACCACAAAACTACAGAATAACAGCACTCCTGGACGCTGAGTGCAAAATGTTTCCCTTTTTTTACAATAAAAACTAGCGGAATGGGCTGAAAAAAAATATATAATAAAATTCAGGGTTTAGACCAGCTTGCTCAACACTTGATAACCTAATGGCACCTTATGCAATCAGTAAAAACTTAAAGAAAAGAAGAAGAATATTTTTGCCTGTTTCATAAACTAGTTCAGTGGTTCCCAACCTTTTGATTCCTGAGGACCCCCACTGGATCACCCCTCGGAGCCGAAGACCCCCCCAAGCAATATGTACAATTTATATTTCAAACATTAAACCAGTAATTCACAAAAAAACACAAACAAGTACACACCAAACAAATTCTCGAATTACTAAAGATATAAGTATTTTACATGTAAAAAATATGCAAAAATAAATAAAAAATGTCATGGGAAGGTTGGCACTGCATCTTGGAGACTAACTTTTTAATGTTTGGCTCTATTTAGGAAAGCTGACTCTTCAGGTCAGATTCTACATTTCCCAAGCAATTTCTGTTTTTATTTTTTAGGCACATAAGATCTGAGAAAGCGTTTTCACATAACTATGTGGTGGGGAAAGGAAATAAAATCATAAGGGCCTCTCATATCTCCATAGCCTCTCTGTCACAAGTAATTCATTTGTTTTATAGCACCTCTTATACCAGTGTAGGATGTGAGAGCATTTTACAGGGGACTACAAGGTGTAGGATTCACATGTCATCCACACTGGTAGGCATCTTTTAAGAGTGCTTGGTCTGGAGAAGCACAAACTCAAGATTCAGAACATAACACAGTGGTTACCGCTGACTTTAATAATAAGATTGTATTTCTACACAAACAAACCTTTTTTTTAGCGGCATAAGTATAATGAAAGGCCGGGAAAACAACATTTTCTAATTTGTGCCATGCGGTTTTCAAGCAGCTCTTTGATGGCAGTTCATAGCTCACTGTGCTTAATTACGGTTCTAACTTATGAGCTGCACAGTAACAAAAGAAAGCAGTTAACCCACTGTGCTATGCACATAAAATACTATTCTTTGCATTGTACACTTTCTTTGCAGCAGTCATATTAACCATCTGCGCTACCATAGAGGAGTCAAAACTGCTCTAGACAAAACTATATCCCTCCAGCAGATACATTAATCACCAGAGTTATTTTGACGCTTTAATTTTTGCACGAAAGCTGACGGTTGTACAGGGAACTTTGCAGTGCTTTTAAAACTGCTTCACAAATGAAGTCTTAAATATAGAAGCACACAGGTATTTCTGTTCAGGGGTCCAACCCCAGACCTGGGTACCCCCTGGGAATGTGTCACAGACCCCTGGGGGTCCACAGACCACAGGTTGGGAATCACTGGATTACTTGACGGCTTTTGATAAGATTGACAGAAGTAGACTCTGGAAAAAATAATGAATGCACCTTGATACATTTGTAAATAGAAACACATAAAGGAATTTGAGCACAAGTGAAATTACCTGAAAGTCTTGGTCAGACTCCCTGTATTCTAACCAATAATGGTCTTAAAGAAGGATGTACGTTACCTCCCCTACTATTCTCCTTGTATATAGCTGACCGTCCAAACTATCATGTTTCCTGGCTAGGTTTTCCAACGAAATTGGAACAGCAAATAAGTCAGTCATTTAGCCTATGCCGACGACCTCACCATTATTTCGAGAACTCATTGAGGTCTTCAAGATCAACTTAATTTCCTCGATCAATACAATAGGAGTAACTTTCTCACAATACATTTAATCAAAACCAAAATAATAAACGTTATTGAAACTTCCAAACATTTCAAATGGACTACCAAAAACTCAAATATTGAACAACTGGACCTTTATTTAGAAGTTATTTTCAACAGACAATTGAAGTGGGATGAGCACAGAACATAGAGAATGAATACACTGAAATTGCGAAGGCATTAAAACATTTCTCTAATATTTACAGAGGGAATATCATGGGCCAAACACTTATTGCCATCAGAACTAAGCTAAACTCGATCCTATTAAATGGCTTTTTAATCCTGGAACCAAAATTAGTGTCACGTCTGGACTCAAATCTCATTAAAAATATGAGTACATATTTAACTTAAAACAATCATCTCCACATTTGTGCATCAGATTAGAATTTGGATTGACTTAATTAAACTCTTTATATGGTATGGCTTGCTTGAATTACATCAGCAACTGCAGTAAGCAGTAAAAGGTAGCCTTAAGAAACACATTTTCTTTTATATTAAAGCTAATGAGCAATTTACTAGTGTTGGACCTGGCCCTTTTTGCAAGGTCATCCCAAAACTTTTTGCCTCCTTCCTCCTATTTTTTCTGACCTGTTTTTGTTGGTTTTAGGACTCTGGGCACTTTTACCACTGCTGACAAGTGGCAAAGTGCAAGTGCTGTCTGTCTAAATGATATTGATGATTGGTTTACCCATGATTGGCATATTTAATTTACTAGTACGTCCCTAGTAAAGTGCACCAGAGGTGCCAAGGGCCTTTAAATCAAATGCTACTAGTGGACCTGCAGCACTGATTGTGGCACCCACATGAGTATCTCTGTAAACATGTCTCAGACCTGCACCGGCAGTGTCTGTGTGGACAGTTTGGAACTGCCAGTTCGACCTGGCAAGTGCACCCACTTGCCAGGCCCAAACCTTCCCTTTTACTACATGCAAGTCATGCCTAAGGTAGGCCCAAGGCAGCTCCAGCGGCAGGGTGCAGTGTATTTGAAAGGGAGGACAAACTACTACTGTGTTTCACTTGTCCTTTTTGCTAAATTTAGTTTTCACTATTACAAGCCCTATCTCTCCCATAGGTTAACATGGGGATTGCCTTGAAATATTTCTTAAGTATAAATTCCCATTGGGGCCAGATAGAGATATGTAGTTTGGGGTCCCTGAAATCACAATTTAAAAGTACATCTTTTAGTGAAGGTGGTTTTTAAATTGTGTGTTTGAAAATGCCACTTTTAGAAAGTGGGCATGTTTTTGCTTAAACATACTGTGCTTCTGCCTAACTGGGTCAGGATGACAGTTGGGCTGGTTGTGAATTTACTCTAGACAGTTGCACAAAGGGAGCTGAAGTGTGCCCTGCATATCCTGATGGGTCTTCCTGGGCTAGAGTGATGGAAGGAGCTAACAGTTTCACCTGAATAGGGCTTTGCCTGTCCTTACACAATATAATCCCCAACCCCATAGGGTAGTGGTTTCCCCCGTGGGGTCCGGGGACCCCGGAGGGTCTGTGCAGCCTACTCAGGAGGTCTGCGACTTCTTAGAAAATTAAATAATATTAACAGATTAGGTCCCCGGCTTTCAGTAATGACTCAGTGGGGGGTCCCCGGAATCCAATAATTATTCAGTGTGACTCCCCAGGTACCAGTAATGATAAAGTAGGAGACCACAGAAGTCAAAAGGTTGGAAACGACTTCTTTAGGGTGTGTCTGGGACCAGAGCAGGAAAAGCAGGGTCCTGTGCACTGCAAAGATTTTCCTTTGATGTTTGCCTACTTTTAAGGCAGAAATGAGTTTAAGTATTGGACCCAAAACCCCAGACTTTTAGAACACTAATGGATCAAGAGGAGACTCTGCCAAGGAGAAGAGTTGAAGAGCTGTGAGGAGGAGTACTGCCCCTTTGCTGTGTGTGCTTTGCTGGGTTGGCCTGCAGTTCTGCTTCTGCTTCGGAGAGGACACAGACTGGATTTTGCTGTGTATCCTGCTTGTGAAGTTTCTCCAAGGGCTTGGACTGAGTTTGCCTCCTGTTAAGAAGTCTCAGGGACATCAAAGACTTCACCTGCCAGCCCCTGGGTTCTCCTGCTGAGGACTCTGACTTGCCAAGAGGTGCCCACTCCAGTTCCTGGGCCTTTGGTAGTGATGTCTGGCTGCAAAACAAAAAGAACCAGGCACACCGACTCCAGACGACTCCAGAACCAGCACCGCTCCCGACTCTGCACCACTGCCTGCACCTGAAGCCATGGTCCCTGCTGACGTGCGATGACCACGACCAATACTGCAGGCCCTATGCTACCGCAGAGCCTCAGAAGTCCCGCAACATAGTGAGTCCCGAGTGCCGTGTCAACTGACGTCTGTGACCCCTGTCTCCACCGCAGTGCCTGTGGCCCTGCGGTGTAACCACGATAATGCGAAGTCACCTCATCGCCTCTTGACCTGCTGGGCTTATCGTCCCGCCAGATCATAAGGAACTGTTGCCTCGCAGCCAATGCCACCTCACCTATGCTGTCTCCGTAAGGAACTGATGCCTTACCTCCCCTGTGTTGCAGTAAGGACCGACACCTCACCTCCTGCACAGCAGTATGGAACCGATACCGCACCGGCTCCAGTGACGCCTCGCCTCCCAGAACTCTGTGCCACATCTTTGACTCTGCCTCGTTCCTAAGGTACTTTACGTGGGGTCCATACGACTCCGTGGCCAGCCCTGCATTCCCTTGCAAGTGGCATCGGACTGTTGGGAACAACTCCATCACAACACTGTGATAGCACCAGTTGGAACTATTGTGTTTCTAAGTGCTTGTATTGGGATTTAATATTTTAAAATTCATACCTTTGCTTGTGTATGTTGGGTTTTTGCCTTTTTGGTCTTGTTCACTTACATAAATATTGGCTATTTCTTTTAAACTGGTGTGGTGTACAGTTGTAGTGTTTTCACTGTTTTACTGTGTGTGTTAGTAGAAGTACCTAACACATTGTCTCTGAGCTAAGCCTGACTGCTTGTGCCAAGCTGCCAAGGGGGTTATCTGAGCTGTGTTTCTCCCTTGCCCTGACGACAGTGAGGGTCCCTACTTGGACATGGTATAAACCGACTACCAACTGGAACCCCCATTTCTAACAGTTGCGAAAACAATTGATTCAGTCACCAATAAATATAATATCACTTCATTAGCGTCTTTATCAGATCTCAATAAATGGAGTCTCAAGCAATTAATTTGCAAGAAATCAAAGTGCACATTGTTTATTATTTATTTACATTTTCTACCGCTTACAAAAATGCATACTTAGTTAAGGACTCTTACAACATCTACAGGCAGTCATTTCTTCATTATAATCTAAATGCTAGCATAAAAAAACTATATTTGAGATTTGGACTTCTTTACATTTCATTCCTACAAATAAAGGGCCGTTGGATCGCTACAGGAATGTTAGTTTGTCTTGCCTTCTCTGCAATCTGCCAAATTAAACTCTCAAACACATCATTTGTACGAAAAAGTTCCTTCGACCATTTTTTAAAGCTGCTCACATACAAACTGCTCGAGACGCTGTTTTATCATGCTTCACAGAGAAATCAACCACTTTATTTCATGTTTAACGACATATTGAAAATCATCTACAATCATCTTTCTGTTTTACGAGAGTAAAGGGATGTTTTTAGATTCATAGTATGTTTTAAGACCAATATGAAGTGCGTTTATTAATGTAGATATCCCATTCTATGTTTTAAGAAACACTTAAATAGAGCAATAGTAAGAACCATATATTATTACTATTACCAATTAATATTATAAGATAGCCGATTGCTTTAAAGTTCTGCGGGAGGGCTATTTACGAGATATTTTTTGTATTTCCAGCTGCGGGTTTAGTTTGTATTTCTTTTTATGAGCGTTTATTGTGAAGATTTACACAAATACAAACAATAAAATATTTACCTGCCCATATGTAGCATAATCGGTTTCTTTTGTACCATTCATCATCAACCACTTTCATCACATTATTTAAAATTCATTGGCCCGTATTCTCTCTAACATGCTCTCTGCCTATTTTGCGACATTGTCCGATTATTTGGAGTATTAATGGCTCAAGATTTGCTATATGCATATACTGACCAACGCCTGGACGTGGTTGGAGGTGTTTTCACTTTTTCCGTATTAAATATTATGAAATGTGTAATAGTGGTTACCCATCTCAACAGAGGAATGTTGAAGAATCTTTGAACTTCTAAGTTACATCACATTGATTTCTACTCTTGCATTCTTAAAATATGAACCCTGACTCTTTCAGCATAATCTCACTTATTTTGAGCATTCGTTAAATACCAACATGGAAGAGATGCTGCTATTGTGTGGCTATTTAAAACTCTCGAGTGACCCCTTAGGATTGGTGGGAGACGTTCAACCCGCCCTGAATTTTTATTCAACATCAAATTGAATTCTTGGACTCTCACGGGCCCATAAACTGCAGAACGCAGAGCACATTTGGCTAACAAGCCAGTACTGGCTGAATTTGTCATATTCTACAACCCAGCAACTTAAAACATTGTCACTATGCTGCCTTGGTATGAGGAACGCGTTGCACCTTGCTTTCCCCACTCTCCCATGCACATTGAGTCAGAACATCCTGATGTGGGGAGAGGAGGCTACCTACCGTTCACCTTTTATTGAATGATTAAAGCATGAGATCTACAGCATGAGTCCTGCTATATATACTAACCTATGGAAAGCAGTCTCGTGCTTCAGAAATTCTGCCAGTCATTGATTCTGTAAAGTGCAAACAAAACAAATAACTCAAAGCATGGGTATAAACCCTGTATCTGTATGCCAAGCAATCACTCACAAATCACAAATGAAAAAAGAAACCACGATTTTAGTGACATCCATTGATATCAAAATGCAAGCACACTCATCTTAGACCAGTTTTTCCTTGATGACACCATCCATCACAAACAGTAACAGTAATGAGTAATTTGTCTTTGGCCGGGACAGTTGTCAAGCGCTAACAGCCTCACTAGAGTCAGTAAAGTCTTGGAGCACGTCACTCCTACTGTGTGAGTCTTTTAGTAACTCTTTTTGGCTCTCTTCTGACTGAACTTCATCTTACTAAACAGTGGCCTAGACCATCCATCTTGAGAAAGACCCTATTCAAATAAACTACCAGTTTAGGGGATCGGAACTTTGACTCAATTACTATTGGAGGGCCCTAATCCACCAGAAATATGTGTTCTCATACCCTTATGACAATGGCACTATTACAACAAAATGACTTAACGAATATGAGAGTAGTTAATTTGTTTGGCAGCCAGTAATATAATGTCTAATGTTAGAGTTGTTTTTAAAATTCATTTCTCACACGTGACAAATTAGGAACACCTTATTGTTCATGTAATATTACTTGAGTCTATTACATTGTTCATTTGTTTGTACTGGATATATTTTTGGCCTGAGGTCAGAATTGTGTCTTTTTGTTATTTGCATCTGCGTGGACATGTGCGTTTTCATGGAATGCTTTTGTAGGGAACCACCCTTAGGATCCTATCAAATGTTTTTCTAGTTGTTTGCTCTTTCCATGCACTCAGATGGGTCCCTCATTCTTTACTGGTGACTTATCTGACTAGGTCCCTACATTTATTGGGTTTGCCCCCCCTTTCCCATCTTCAGTAATAAAGTCACATTGTGTGGACCACTTTCATAAGGAAAAAATGACACATTCCTTCTCACTTCAATGTCCATTGGTTGCATATTTGTTGATGTGAGTGGGCAGAAATCTGAGTTGATCAGTGTTCATCTGTTTACACATATAAGGACTGTTTCCCTCACTATTGGGTTTTGCCTGTGTTCATAGGTTTAAACTTATAATGATAAAGCCTAAATATTTTCCATCCTACAGTGCGTGCAACTTGAAGAAAAGCTAGACCTACACTAAGAAGATAGTTTAGACTGTTAAAGTGTTCACTGCTGGTCAGATGTTTGTATTCTAGCGTAGCTTATTTTCTCAATGCAAATACAGAATGCAGAGTCTTCTGGTACTTCCGAAGCTTGCTGAAAGTCACCTTCCTGTTACGTCATTCAGTTGATGTAGATATTTTATCACAGCACAAATATAAAAAATATAATACTCACTTGTTTAAGCACCTCCCTTTGGTAAATCTTCCACACAGGGACCATCCTTCGTGTAAGAGTTTTGTCAGTTAACAGTGTTCTTATAAAGCACCTTCTCTGCGAACCTACTATGTAAGAAAAGCAAAACTTTTTGATTTGCCAGCTTGTCCCTACAAACAATCATGAGGTCATGTGTTTCGCCTTACAAGCCTATTAGACGTCCATAATTGCCTTTTAGAAGCACCTTATTTTGTGTATTTACTCATTGCGCATTGTGGCATCACATCATAAAAGTCATTTGTTTGAAATCATTGAATAGCCAAAGTGCTTTTTAAGTCAGCCATGTTCAAAGCTTGTTGGGAGATCGACACTTCCGTGCACCCTCTACATATCCAGTCAGGGCTGGCTAGGGCTCCAGTTGGTGTGGCGGGGGTAGGAAATGTTAAAAAAATTACCTCCGCTCCTCTTCTCCTACGCCGCCGCTCCTCAGTCTTGCAGTGCAGGCACAGGCTCCCAGCCTGCCCTGCGGCCAATTCTGACGCTCCTCAGAGCAGCATCAGGATTGGCTGGGAGCACCTGGGCTGTGCGCTCCCAGGCAGACTGGGAGCCTGTGCAGGCTCGATCCTGCCCGGCAACACAGTGCAGGGCTGGAGAGAGCACACTGCGCATGTGTGTTTGGCTGGCCCCAGATGGCCGGCCAAACACACATGCGCTCTGAGGGAGATGCAAAGTGCACTCCCCTCGGTGCTCATCATCCAATGGCCCCGCCCCTTTCACAACAAAGGAATAATAAACATAGTTTCTTATCCCTTTGTTGTGAAAGCTTTGCAGCTTCTGCTGCTGGCAGGGGGTGGGGGTGACGCTCCTCCTCCCTAGCGAAGGAGTCGCCACTGTACATATCAATACATACAGCACCCATCTTTGAACTGTGGCAGGAAGAAAGACCCTCCCCAGGCACAACAACACACCCTTCAGTACTGCAGCCTGACAGTTACAAGAGAAGAAGGGAAGGATACATCAATTCATTAACATTTTGTGGGAAATATTCGTTCTGGTACTGAAATGTTCTTTTCCTTTTCCCTTATGAGAAAAATGAAGCAATAACAATGAAACAAGATGTCATCACCATCTGGGGAACTGAAGTAGCGATAAAGGGGAGGATGAATAGCACATCTGGGAAGCCTAATACAGCCACATTTCCATGGATAGGGGCAGCTGCAGGGCTGCCTAAATATTAAGGGTTTTTATAGCAATAGAAGAGGGCTGGGAAGAAAGGTTACCTTGAGGAGCACTGAGTTGGCATAAGAGAACAACTGCCCAAATGTGTCTTTCTAGAGTTAACATGTTTAGGAAGTTCTGAACCACTTTAGCACATAACGTGTCTTTCCTTGCTGGTCATGTTTTCCTGGACAGGTGTAAGCTCTGCAGTGTTGATATGCAGCACTTTTTAAGAGATACATGTAATTCCAGCAAGTGCATGCTTCTAGTGTTCGTCACACTGCACGGTCCCATCCCCAGCAGGGCACCTAACTTCCAAATACACAAGCACGTGGTGTCTGCAAGGAATGGTACTTCCAGGGAAGTCTCAAACCTAAAGGGGAGGCTATCTTGAGTGTGGTAAGAAGAGGGGCCTCTAATCAGAGCTGGCAGGAAATTAAGCTAAATTGGAGGCAGAAGGATTCGCTGTGTGTGGGCGTGACTGAGACTGTCGACAGTCAGTGGGCTAACCCCTGACTTGTGGATTAGAACACAGCTGCCAAGGCCATTCCTTGCCCGAATTCTTGGGTGCTGGGCAATCCCACTTAGGGCATGATTACGAGTAGGTCAGTTAATTCAGAGCCATGCGTAAACCCCTGTTTATGCATGGGTCGGAATTGAAGGTATTTAAGGTCTAACCTGATGAAAATGAATGGGGGAAAAGCATACGATATTTACTCTATCATGTCTATTTTGGTGTGTTAAGCATCAAAATCCACATGTTATTCCCAACAAACTCATATTAGGTGTTATTTATCATGCCAGATAAATAACATACCCCCTTCTATTGCTAGTTATCAGGTACATTAAATAACACCTAAACACGTAATTAGGCCCTTAGACAACACCGTGTGACCGAATCCAAGTCTCTAATGATAGATGAACTTTCTGGGTTCCTTCTCTCAAATGCAAGATGGGGTTCTATTATAGCTTTCAAGCCTTGGAAGGGCAGATGTGCGACGAACATTACATTAAATTATATCCTTGTTGCCAACTGTATCATCTGACAGTCCTGGAAGTCAAGGCGTAATGTGTTCATTTGATTACTTGTTCTTAACAAAATGCTGAGCCATGCACTGGGTCATAATATTCCGAGCTGATAGATAGGTCAATTTAATAATAGTGGTTGCACTCATATACCTCACAATGCTCACTACAGTCCTTCCAGAGACTTTGCTAAGTTTCTGTGAGGAATATTATAAGTCATTTCATATTTTTAATCTCTGCAGAGAAAGGCTCAGTGAATTAGCTCTTGTTGCTGACATTTACAGTGATCTCAATGCCAAACGTCTGACTCAAGCCTTCCATGCTTCCAAGGTTCAGTAATAGCAATATCTATTTACAGTGTTTACAAGCTTCAGGAGTGCTGAATGTGGAGTTGTTAGAGCTAGCATCCTATGTGTGGGCTTCCCCCTAACCTTTTGCCTTCATCCCTCCTGTTTGTCTGACTTCGTTTTTGCTGGCCTTAGAATTCTGCACCATTTACTACTGCTAACAAGTGCTAAAGTGTTTGCACTATCGCCCTAAAACATATTAAAATTGGCTTATACCCAATTAGCATATTTAACGTACTTGCAAAACCCTACTGAAGTAGGACTACCAGGTCCCAGGACCTGTAAATTAAATACTACTATCCTGCCTGCAGCACTGATGCATATATATAATTCACACTAGCATAGGGCCTGGACAGCCGAGAGGGAAGATGTAGTGGACATGTACTTTTAAGTTCTACATGTCCTAGTAATGGTAAACTCTTAAATGTGTATTTTGCTACTGCAAGGCCTACCTCTCCCATAGGATAACATTGGAGTCACCTTATTACATTTAATAAGCTGTAGCTTCCAAATGAGAACAGCTAACCAGTTCATGCTTGGTGTCTTTGGAACTGCAATGAAAAATCGCCTCTGATGGTAAAGTCAGATTTTGAATTACAATTTAAAAAATGCCACTTTTAGAAAGTTGTCATTTTCCTGTCTCGGTCATAAAGTGCCTGTAGTTGGTCTCTGGGTCACATGACTGGGTGTAGCTGAGATTTGGGCCCGTGTATTCCTCCTAGACAGCGACACACAATAGAGGGCTTAGGTGTGCATGGGTGGGTCAGCACTGGCAAGGCAGGAGAGCAGAGCTGGGCGCAGCCCTACTTACACTTGAATCTGCTGTGTCCTGCCTCCACACAAAGGGCTGCATATCCCCTGTTGTTCATTAGAGTCAGAGCAGGGGAGCCAGGAAAACTGTGCACTTCAAATGGAAACCTCTAACAGCTTATCCCACTGCAAAGCAGGCACCTGGTATAAATATTGGACCTCAGACATCATCTCTTCACTACAATTCTGGACCTGTGGAGGCTCTTCTGCCAGGAAAAAGGATGCTGTGCTGTGGAAAGGGCCACCACTTTGCTGGATTGCTGCCCTGCTGGACTACTGTCTTGCTTGCTGCCTTGCTGGACTGCTCCCCCCCCCTACCTGAGCTAAAGGAATTGGACCTTCACTTGAACTCAGGACTCCCAGAATGGCTAAAAGGGATAGCCTGGTGGCCTCCTGTTCAGAGCCACAGGGACATAACAAGCCCCCAGCAACCTGAAGCAGCAGCCAGTTCCAGCTGGACTAAGCCCCTGATCTACCAAGTGGTGCCCCTCAGGTCCTGGACCAGTGGTGTGGCCTCAGTGGAGCTGAATTCAAGTTTTTGGGCTCATTGCGAACGGGCCCGTTAGCACCAAAACCTTGTTGCTTGCACTGTCCATCAACGCAAAGTTCTGTCAACCCGACCCTTCACACTACAGCATTGACCACTCGCGGGGACCACCATCAGGAAGCTTCAGCGCAACACAATCTTCGTCCCACAGTGATGACTGTCTGCAACGCCAGGCCTTCTCTTTGCACTACATTGATGACTGCCTGCAACGCATCCTTGAACCTCGTGGCCCCTTCCGCCACAAACGGGACTCTTTGTTCCGGACTGAGAAGGTAACTTTTCAGCTGGACTAACCTTGTCCTTGTATCTGGCATGGGCTCCATCACGGTCGGCCTGAACTTGTGACTTTCTCCTAGTCTTGCATGACCAGACCACTACGAGTGGTGCTTCGGGCTTTTTGGTGTTATTTTCACTTAAATCTTTCAAACTGTATATCACAGGTTCTACTCACTGGATTTTTGTTGTTTTAATCTTGATTTATTACATTTTGTTCTATTGCTCTAAATTTGTGTGGGATTATTTTCTGTTGTGTTCTCACTTTATCACTGTTTGAAGTGCTGCATAAATACTTTACACATTGCCTCTAGGTTAAGCCTGACTGCTCTGTGCCAAGCTACCAGGGGGTTGAGCACAAGTTAGTTTGGGGTTTGCCTGTGCCTTACCCTGACAAGGATTGTGGTTGCTGCTTGAGTGGTGTTTTACTACCCTCAACCAGTAACTGACATTCTCACAAGCGTTATGTAAAAACAAGATCATATTATTGAGATTTGATTCTGTGATCTGCAATACGGGCTAGTTCTAGGGTTATTTAACAGATGACAGCACCTGTTGTAGGGTGCAGCAGACTGCCCATACAAGCAGTAAGTGTGGCCTGTCAAAACAAGGTTGTAGGGAGGCTGGCACCATGGGAGCTTGCCATGCAAAGACGTTTTAAGGCATGGGCAAAGTGGGCAATTGCCAAGGGCCTCCTCCTTCCAGGGGGCCTATGGGAAAGTGAACTTTTTCTCTTTATTACCTCTTCTCTATTTTTTATCTCAACCTTTAGCATATAGTTCAATATTGTTTGGGTTCACAGGTATTCAGTCAGCGGAAAAAGGGTGATACAATCAAAGTTGTTGCGAAGAGCGGCCCAAATATATTTCTTGGCTAGGGCCCTCAAAACCCTTAAGATGGCAATGTTGCCTGGGCAACAAATATTACGGAACTAGACCTGGCAGAAAGTCCCTGAAGTCCTGTTCTGTTGTAGAATCAACATTATGCGTGTCTATACTACAGCCTCAATCTTTTGTATTGCGACAGAGTTGAAAGGGAATGCAGGTCACGATTCAATAGCTTTGGGTGACCCGGCTCTAGTCAGAAGGCCCTTGCTGGGGCGTTGGAGACCACGGCAGCAGCGGTGATATTCTCCTGTACGCAGGAAATACATCTACATATTATGAACCCTGGAAATTCCCGGAGCTGTTGTTCTAAAGCACGCTTCACCGATCCATCAAGGACTTTGTGGCCTGACAGCGGTGTCACATGAAACACTTTCCCCGTGGTCTGTGACGGGGGGCGAGGGGGCGCCGGCTTTGAAGCACTACGCTTTCCTGGATGGTGCTGTGTCCCTTGTCTCAACTGTAGAAGGAATGGTGGTGGCTTAGAATGCCTGCAAGAGCAACACACATGGAAACGGATACGGAAGTGACAAATACACAGAACTACCTCCACTAAGAAGAGAGAAGATCTTCTCTTGTCCAGTACGGAGGAATAGGCGGTAAATGATTGATGGCCATTACAGACTGTACTAGCACTTTAAGAACCCTGCTTTCACGACATTAATCATTTTACAAACTTACACTTACAAAAAAAAAAAAAACAATCTCTGCTTTTTGTAAGCATATAAGTGGGAACAGGAATACGTGCACAGAAGGAGTTGCATGTTAAATTAGACTTCACCTTTTGGACATGGTAATGGAAGAAAACTATCTGCTATTAAAAGACGTTACTAATGCACATGTCATGTGGTGTGTGACCCTCCTCGCGCTGCTGTCCTAGAGCCTACCTGTTGCCCTGTGGACACAGCGCCTCGTGCCTGTGAATATCTGGGACTGCCTGCGTGCATCACTTTTAGAATGCTTTCATTGATAAACTGTAAATTTTGAAGACGAAAACGCCCGCCTGGCGACCTCTCCAGCTCTGCGCACGGAAGCTATGCCCATCCTATCCTCAGTAATCATTTACTGATTATTAGACAGCGACCGCCAACTGGCCAGGTCACATGCAAGAGCTGCTCCTATAAGATTACTTGTTGTGCTGGGTCTGCTGAAATGATGCACGTGTGCGAAAAGTACTAGCGTGTCAAAAACATTTTAGCTGCATTTCTGCCACGTATGTTGGAAGCTGTCACGTCCATCACACTACAGCACCTCAGGTTCCCAAAACCTGGCCCCAGTCGGCAAAATGTGAAGAGAGACTTCTGTGGCAGTGCCGCATTCCCGCACGCCTTGCATGTAAATAAAAATGTACGTGTCATCGATGACGTCAACTACTGCTTCACCGTTGCTAAAGCCGAGTCACCCATGAGCACTCATGACTCTGGCCCATTACTAGTCTTGTGTGACACATATCACCATGCAAAACCGTGAATATTTGACAGGTTTTTTGACACATATCAAATCAGGCTGAATTCCTCATCATGGATATCCAGAGTTATAATTTGAAAACATGGCTGATTACAGCGAGGCCCAAGAACAGTGAAGGCGGTCTCCATAACGCAGCCACAAATATCGGTTCAGCTTGTTTTTGCGCTGCTTTGCATTCCACAGACCTTAGCAATCTGCTCCATTGAAACTAGCACAGCACTGAGACATGATCCTCTGATTTTGTTTGTGGACATACTCCTTTTAGTCAAATAAACATACACACCTCTGGAGGGGATGTTTCATTATGTGACTCACTTTTTTGATCTTCTGATATCTTCTCTCTGGTCTCACTGCTCAGCTAGTGCGTTGTCAGGTGCCTGTGTTTCCGTTACAAGCACAACTTTCAGGCATAGCCTATTATTTCAATCTTAATTAACTAACAATTAATACAACCCATCACAAATCGTGGTTTGCAGAAAGGCATTGCAGCTAGAGCAATACTCGCTTCTTTCCTTGGAAGGTGAAACGCTGTAAAGCTGGGTGGGATGATTGGAATGGTAGAGTGGAAGAACCGGGGACCAAGCATGAGATGAAATTGTAGCAGTTGATTAGACAGCAGAAGAGTATTTGAGATTATGTGGCTGATTCAATTAACATAAAAAACAAAAGAGAGAACCCTCAGTCACTAAGGCGACAGGGTGGCACAGACAAGAACACAAACGAGCTCCCAAAAGCAGAAACCGAGATAGCTAAAAGTACAACTCTGCAAAAATATATGCACGAAACATCAACGTAGAAATATATGTTATATTGATTTACTAGTCACGCAAAATTATTAAAAAGACAAACCAATACATCAACATTATCCAGGTTAAAAATCAAATAAAATCGCAAAATTCTTTACCACGGCCCTTTTCATAGCAAATCATAAGATCATAAATTCATATACGTATGTTAAACATTTCTACAATCAAATTTGGCTGAAAATGTGAAAATTATGCTTGTCAACACGTTTCGGTGGATACACTCAAACCCACCTTTTTTAGGACACAAACATGTTTTTATCCTGCTAGATGTGTAGAGTGGACCTAAATATGGCATTTTTGGTTTGTTTCCCCTAGTGGAACTGGAATTAGATAAATGGTGATTTCAAGAGTTTCCTGAAGTGCAGGAGATCAAGTTTCATTGGGGGCCAAGAGGCTGGACTATATTTTCAGTCCATCAACTCCCAATTATAATCTCTTAAAAGAATAGTGTCTGATAATGTGAGCTCTTTTGTTCAATTCTGGGGCTAGCGAGGCTGTGAGTGATTCGTTTCTACTACACTCCATCTTCTTTCATTCACATCAGTGGCTACAGACAACCAAGTTTGCAGTGTGTGTAATTTGTGCTGCGTTTGCAGATGTTCAGCCCTGGGACATATTTATGAAATTCTGGACTTATATGAAGGGCTGAAGGTTTCTGCATTGCGGGGCAATGGAGTCATTCTGTCTTTAATAGAGATAGATATTTGACTTTTTCTACTTTGCATACAATAATTCAAATCAGTAGAAATGTAAGTGTGGGGAGGGGGTCTAAGGGTGGGAGTGGGGCAATAGGTGGTTGGAAGCTACTTTGCTCAGACTGTGCACATAGGACAGCCTATGATGCAACCATAAACATTGCAACTCTGCTTCTTCTCCTCTCAAAACACTTGACGCATAAAACAGATTACATGCAGCAGTAACTTTCTTCATATAAAGCTGTGGAAAAAAGGAAATATACTAAGAGTATACAAGAGGCAAATTGTAGTGTTCAATAACTTGCACAAAACAAGCTCTTTCTTCACTGAATGGATTCAGTGGCTCTCTCACTGTTGCCAGTCACCCTGTGGTATGACAAGAAGAACGTGTGCAGTCCTCTTCAGTCTAACTTTGCATTGGCAAATGTTGCTTTCCAGTCGGTTTATTATCCCTCAGTCTGGAATTAATTGTCTACCCTCAGAAACAAGGAAGATCTGATAGCAGGCGCAGTTAGAGGTCCCACTGGCCCCTGACTCAGGGACATTGGGTGGCGGAGGCTTCAAAGGGCAGCTTCAGTCTCAGCAGGCAAAATCATTTGAAATGGTGGGTGAAAAAGAAAGGAAAGGGGTTGAGGGGTAGTATAGGATGTAGGTACACCAGTGGGGTGCTTTGAATATAGAACTAATGTGACGCAGCAGACTGGAAAGCTATCCCTGATGATTCGAGACTGCGGTGAAGGCGTATTATATACATTGGTGCTTGCTAGTGCTTCATTTGTGCTTGTTGTTTCCGGTGCGGAACACCGGCACTTATATTTGAGGGCTTGTATTAACACTCACAAACAATAAAAAATCCAGAATATTCCTTTGTTTGATGTCATCTTGGGTCAACGTGTGTTTTGAGACATACTGTGACACATTTCTGTTAACTGTCCCTTTAACATCTTGGTATCTCCTGCAGCGTCACAAAGTGCACAAACCTAGCTTCCTTGCTTATCTGTGCGTTCATGGACTTTTCACAACCCTTTATGCTTCTTCCAGTCAAGTACTCTCCCCTGCATGATCACTTCACAGGACACTTTGCATGTAGACATTCTGTAAACAGGAACACGTCAGAAGACGTTAATCGGTGAGCAGGAGAGATTATGAGTCACAGAGCACATTTTTGAGGTTGAATTCCGTAACTGCCGTCTATAAAACAGGTCCTAATGAAAGATATCATGAGGCCATAAATTTTGCTTATCAAATCGGTTTACTCTGCCATACTGTACTTAAGTTCAAACCCATTTACCACCTCCTGGGATACACTTGACTTCTCACATGTGGGACTTTTGGAGAGACACGTTTTCAAAACGAATAACGCCATTATCCAAATGGAATTAAATAATCTTAAAACGTGAATCATCAACAATAAAAAACAGTATTGAATATGGATACTGCCTAGTAATTACCAACTGCCGAGTCCCAAGTAAAAGGTCTCACAGTCTGCTATTCACTGTTACATGCAAATATTGGAGGGGGCTTAGAAAGAAAGAGCCGCAATACAGGTAGCAATTGCTATTTAAAAAAAACACTTTGACAGGGCACCTAATAAGGTGGGTCATTTACTTGAGCGGGCATACACCACCATTAAACTTAATATCTAATCTTGGCTTTACCATTTTGCCTAAATATGCTATAAATAGTTACTGAATTTTAAATCAAGACATAGCCCATAATACAGTGACATTTCCTTGGGATGGTAGTCCTTTCCTTTGGCTTTTCCATCAGAATCACTGTCACCCCAATTTGGTGGACTGCTATGATAGTGTGCAACTAGGAGACATGTGGGACAAAGTTAAAAATACACATGTATATTTACTCGTTTATATAGTGTCATAGGAAGATTTTGTGATTGGGAAGGGGAATAAGAGAGAGGCAAGAATTTCTTCTTAAATGCAGGATTCCAGCAAAATGATTTATAGCTAGGCATAGCCAGGGCCACTGAAATTAAGCAGCAGGAGAAGGCCAAATTATGCAGAAGAGTTGAGTAAATTATGCGGCAAGAAAAGGCCAATTATGCGGCACAATGCGGTGCAGTTTGTAATAGTATTACTTCATTATTTCATTATTTTTCAACTTGGTAACAATTTACAGGCATTGGTGACACCTCATTAGTACACACAAATATAACAGTAGGCAACAGAGAGCTGACCAGGCAAGCTTTGCAAAGGGCCGGCCACTGTTTGGCAATGCGTGATGCTGTATTTTTAGTAACTTTTGAACTGTTTGAGATGGAACCATACTTTTTTTTGTTAAAATTTACATTATGCAGCAGGTGATGGATTGTGTGGCAAATGCAGCAAATCTATAATTATGTGAAAATTCGCCGGACCTCACAATTTCATAATTCCAGTGGACCTGTGTATAGCACATACTTGGGCCCTTGATGCCAAAGTACTGTGCACTGTAAAAAGAGCAAGATGTATGACTTACACATTTAAAAAAAGAAGGTTTTGCAGGAAGGATATGACATTGTGAGTGGGGTATGTTACTAAACAAAACATGTTTCTATCTCTCTTTCTCTCCCTCTGTCTTTTTTTAAAGACACATTTTAGTAGTGTTTGACCAGTAAAACCCCTTTAGTAATAGTTACGAAAATAACAGTGATGTTCACCCATGTCACAAATAAAGCAGGTATGTCAAATCAGAGGGAAATCTAGAACATTACAAGAATATGCCTTAATCGTTCCCCACAATGATACAGAAAAAAAACATTTAGTTAGCTCATGGAACGTCCAGTGGGGAACAGGTACACATTCAATCCCGCCAACCTCGCTAGCCCCCTCCTCACTTGATCAAGGGTCTACAGTAGTACCTTCAGGATGTGTAAAGCTGGCCAGCAAGTCTGCCCATGCCCCCAGAACCTTCTCAGCCCTGTCATCTCACCTACAGCACCTCAGATGTATCTCCTTGGCCACCGCCCACTCCTCCACTTCCGCCTCCCAACGCTCCACACTAGAGCCCTGCAGGCTCATCCTTGTGATTGCCACCCGCCTCTTGGCCAGAAGCAATACAAGATGCAGGAACTTACATGCCATTTTCTGGCATCTTCATCAACAGATGTCGCTCAGCAGGCACACTGCCTTAGTCACATTCGCAGGTATCCACACCAAAGGTCACACCTGAACTAGAACCTTCAGCCAAAATGTATACACCACTGTGTAGTCCCAAGCTAAATGCAAGAAAGTGACCACAAGCGCCCGACATCTGGGACAATCAACTGGCCTACTTGGATCCATCCTATGCAACAGCACTGGCATAACATAGGTGCGGTGCAGAAAGTTAAAATGGATACGCTGAAATCTAGTTTTGCCTGAAACCGATTTCACCAATGCACATATCCTTGTCCACTGGGCGTCTCCGAGTGGTGGCCCCAGGTCCCCATCCCAAGCCTCACGAGCAGGAAAAGTGACACATGAGTGATCCACTGACATGGCCCTGTCACCCCCCACCCCTAGTTCTAACAGGACTCTAAATGTAAGGGACATGGTGGGAGCCTCTTGGAAAGTGGCCCAAATGTTCCTGATTAAAGCTGCAATACTGGCATACTGCAGAAACTGTCTTGACTGTAAGTGAAAGGCCTTCTGGGCTGCCTCAAATGTGATAAATTTCTAATTGAGGAAAAAGCCCCGAACATTTTACAGCCACACCCCAACCAGGCAGAAACATCCACACAGTCTGAGAGTGTCTGAAAAGGCATCAGATCCCAGAAAGTGAACTCCCTGCTGAATTTAGCCCTCCCCAAGACCACACGATGAGTCCGTTCCCACAGGTAGGCAGTATGTCTAATAAGATAGGGGGCCAGCACGTCATCCAGACCCCCAGACATCAGGGGCTGAGGGAGAAAATAGCTTCTTGAGGCATCCATTAACAGTTACCCTCCTCTGCCAGCCAGTGTGCAGCATGTTGTACCTGGGAAGCCAAATAGTACTGTTTGCGAGTAGGGGCCGCCAGCTCTCCCTCCTCCATAGAGCAAAACAAGAATCCCTCACAACTTTACTCCATCGCCCCACTTATATCAGAAAGGTCAGAAGGGAATGCAGTCTTTGGAACACTGCCTCGGGTAAAGTATCAAATGAGTGCTGTATCGAGTACAAGCATCTTGGTGAGAACACCACCTTTTAAATGGCCATCCAAACCATAACCAAAAGAGGGAGTGAATTCCAAAGCTTCACAAAAGACTGCAGACTCTGCAGACCTTTTGTAGCCCTGCCAACATTATCTTGCAACTGCTTCTATGGAGTATGAGCCATTATCATTCCTAGAAATCAAAATTTATCGGTCTTCCACATGAGGAAGATGGGCACCAGGGAAGCTGGGTCCGGGCAACAAAAGATCCCAATGAAAAGACCAATGACTTCTTCTGAATGATTTTAAGCCCTGACAAGTCTCCGGAGGCAACACAAAAGGATGTTGGACAGAGTGCTGAAACTATTTAAACTCTCACCCCCAGTCAAAGATCTGGGTTAAATCCATTGTTCTTTTGCTCACCATGCCACCCCAGTATGGATCCAGCCATATGCAAATCAATCTTGATCCTCCTCCCCATGGGAACAGCCCAGCCCAAACTGCCAGGCCAAGTCTTCCCTGGACAACAACCAAGGATCCTGGGACCGTTTTTGGGGTATCACCCCTCATCAGCCAGGCTAGCTTGACTACAGAGGCACAGTCAGCAAGGGACCCACGCCTTGGCATACCCTGGCCACTTACGTCAACTTTAGCAACACAAGGAGGCAGTCAGATGCTTCAGCAGAAGAGGGAGCAATCGCAGATGGGCTGAAAGATAAGAGTGTATCATCAGCATATAGGGATACCAGGTGCGTTACTTCTCCTACCTTGATTCTCCATTCTAACATGGAGTGTCTGATCTGTTCAACAAAGGTTCTAGCATTACGGCAAAGAAAAGGGGGGACGGTGGGCAGCCCTGGTGTGTGTCCCTACCCACCTCCCAGGCAGCCAAGCATAACCTGCTGGGCACATACTCTGTTTGTATACAGGGTGCAGACCCCAGTGCGGAAGCGTGGCTCGAAGCCCATTTCTGCCAACACTCTCATGAGGTAAGTCCAATCAATGCTGTCAAAGGCTTTGGCTATGTCAATGAAGATTGCTGCCAACTCCTCATCCCTACCATCCACCCCCGTGAAGCATGTGCATTAAGCGCCGTAAGTTCCTACCAGTACTGCACCCAGGTATAAAACAGCACTGATCATCATGAATTATTTGCAGGATGACTGGACACAATTGCAGAACAAGCACTTTACAAAGAACTTTGGTATCTGTATTGATATTAGTGCGGCCGATAGGCAGACAGATCTGAGGCATCTTACCCCGGTTTCAGCATCATAGAAATGCAGCCTTCTCACATAGATGGGGCGTGTTCCCCGGGGTCCTTGACCTCCCTGTAGACCTCTAGGTGATGCTGACAGAGGAAGTCGATAAAAGGCTGGTAAAACTTGGCAAGAAAGCCATTACTGCCCGGCACCTCCCCCCCAGGAAGAGGACCTATGGCTGCAAGGATCTCCTCTAGAGATAGTGCAGAATCTAAATCGGTAGCCGCTACCCTTCCCCCAGCCATGCGAGTGGTAAGAAGGCATCAGTACTCTCTAGATCAGGAGGAAACAGGTTGCAATATACATTCTCCAATGCCCTCCTGAGTATAGCTATCTTGGCCCTGGGGGGACTGCAAGTGAAGAACAGTGGGTCTAGGGGTCTCCCAGTAAAGAACCCACAAAATGAGCTGACTAGAACTATTAAACTCTAGACGGGAAGTTGACAATAAGATCTAAGCATATATTTCTCCAGCCGATCCCACATCTCAGCAACCCGCTGCTGAGCCAGTACTCCCCCTGTTGCCCCTCCACCCCACAGGTGACGTGCTTTGAATACATGCCAACTCATCATCCCTCAACAGGAGTTCAGATTGCAGGGTGCGCTGCATGCCACAGCAAATACCCAGACAACGGGTCCAGATCACCGCCTTCACTGCGTCCCATTCTTTGGACCAAGTATTAGACGTAGTCCAATTAAACTGAAAGAATTCAGTTAGAGCACTTGCCAAGGCCTGCCTACTCTTGGTATCCTGGAGGATCTTTGGGGAATAGCCTCAAAGTCAACGAAAATCCGGGAGTGCCCCCCTCCATTTCTACTCATAGTAAATAGCCAGCTTGGTGGCCACTCCATCTGAGATGTAGGTCTCCTGGAGGCAAACAATATCCATCTTGTGCCGCTTAAGAAAAGAGAGGACCCCGTAGTGTTTCTGGTAGGACCCCAGTGCTCAAACATTCCATGAAAGAAGGTTAAAAGACCCAAACTTACTCATCATGTTAAAAAGGCACCCAAGATCATATCTACTCCCCTCCCCATGAAACGATGGCAACAATGACAACTGAAGACAAAACAACACAAGTGATCAAACAATTTTACCCACCCAGGACATGAAAGGTTAAAGCACAACCACAAAAAGGTCTGCAAAGATCGACGTGTCACGATGCACAACATCACACCCCTATTATCCCAAATACAACACAACTCAGAACAACTCCCATCCTCCCAGTCTACAGAACAGTTGCATCTCTACTAGCATTCACTATTGAGGATAGAGCCAACTATACACACTACAGCCAACCCAGGACAATAAAGACCCCCGTGAATAGTCTGCAGCCCACAAGCAGGGAAATGGTCAAAACTAATCCTGTAATTCAGGGCTAGATGCCATCACATCCATAAAATAACCAACCCAAATCCCAGGGGCTCCCACCCCTCACACACCTCCTTGCAAACCAGAGACAGTAGCCCATGAGACCCTGCTCTCAAGTTCCAGTACAGCAGGCAGCCTAGTAGTAGACATTGAAAGGGGCCAGCATCAACTGCCCCCCAGTCAAAGTAGCACAGTGTTGGGAACAACATCAGTAGTTTGAATAGGAGGATCTGTGGTCACACCACCACATGTGACCCCACTCATTAATGTCCCCAATATTTTCTTGGAAGAGGCCTCAGCAGAGTCCATGGTGCCATCATCTCAAACCACAGTGCATCCAGTCCCACCCAGCGTTGACCTGTCACTACTGCCAGAGTGGGGCAACCTGCATCTGCTTCTCCCACCATGATTGTAAAATGGATCTGGATCAGTTAGGGGGTGCACTTGGAGTCTATCTGAAACATTCAGCCATACCCATACATCTTCTGGTCATCCAAAAAAATGTGACTCCCCCTGGGATGAAGCAAAGTTTAGTTGGGTAAAGGAGCATTACCGGAGATCAATGGAGCGTAATTTACATTTCACATCCATGAAAGACTTGGCATTTTTGGTGAGTGCTCGGGGGAGCGCCAGTGCTCCCAATGAGTAAGTCTATGAGTAGGTCTGTGGGGAGCCTGGCACGAAGTGGTTTAGTGGGTGACGGTATTCCCTTGCTGCTGCCTTTGAGTCCTGTCTTTTCCCATACTGCAGAAAGGAGGAAGGCTTGCGTAAAAATGTGTCCTCATGGCAGGCCGTCCGCAAGGAACTCCTCAAAGTCCTTTTCCAGTGCAGTGAGACCCACCAACAGGCAGAACAAAGAAACAAGCCACAGAATGTACGCCACTGGGCACAGTCCAGATCACCATCCAGGGGGACCACCTAGATCCTCGCCACCCCCAGCACCAACAAGTGCAGTGCACGGACACCACAGAAATCAGACAGTAGGATGCCAAAGGATCACGGCCCCTGCCACCAAAATCCGCCCTCCAGAACAATGTCCACTGTAGTAGTGGGGCCGATGAGGGAGGGTCGGTGTCCCTGTATATCCAGAATCAAATGCTCGGACAAAATCCAGCCCTGTGAGGATGGGTGCCACCTGCACCACTCTGGATGCCTGTGAGCCCATACTCCAGTGATGCTTCATGGTCTGCGTACCCTTCCAGGCAACATACCAGAGATCCTGGGGCACTGCCGGGAATTTCACCACTGGATATACCACTGCAGGGGGCGAAGCTCACCCGATGCTGGTTAGTCAACTTTGCCAGCCACTAGATTCTCTCAGTGCACCCGAAGTGTTGTAGTGAGGTGAGCTCAGCGATCACCAACCTCTGTGGTCTGGCCCGCCTTCCCTCCACAGACTGTGCTCCAGGGCCGCTGCAGGCCTCAGGCCCAGGAGGGCTCTGGCACCACAACCGGTTAAGAAAGGGCACAGCTAGCAAGTATAGCACCAGAAGGTTTCGGCGAAGCCTCAGACCAGGGCCCCCAGGCCTACCATCACGCCAAAAGGAATGACAGCAAAGAGGTACAAATCTTCTGGCTCAAAGGCCAACTGACAGGCTGCACCTCCAACAGGTAGGAGGGCTGGGGCCCCTGGCAGTCCCCACACACCACCTCGAAGCTCCATCAGCCAGCCCAATAGCTCAGAGGATCTAGGGTCCCCAGGTCTCATGAAGGCCACAGGTAAGGTCAGGTCACTAGCACACTGCATCGGCAGCACCAGTCCTGGAACCACTGTAGGGGCACCCCACGTGCCATGCCCCCACCTCCCTTCCCGGTGGCTTCAGGAGTCTCAGGAGGCTTGGCACTCGTGGGGTGACCCATAGATTGCAGAATGCAACAGGATTATGGAGGATGAGGTGAGAGGGAGACAGAGCTCCCTAGGGGCACGTCCTGTCGGCTATTTTGACCGGCCACGCCCCTCTTCCTCTGTCTGACCCTTCTCTCAACAACAAAATGGCGCCCTCTTTCTATGTCCTTCCAAAATATAGATTTAATGTTGAAAATGGCTCATGCAAAAATGTACAAGAGGAATTGTTGCTACCTGTACACATACACAAATTCCCTTTGGAAGTGAATTTGAATCCTAAGACTCAATTGAAATTATGTTGCTGGTATGCAATTTTCTACATTTTTGGGATTAAAATGCTATTTTCATTAAAGTGGTGCGTCTCTATATCCTGTGTACTCCACCTCAAGGGCAAAAATCTGTACATCAGCGTGTTCCTTCTTGCTTGTTATCAGTGATAAGGAAAATAGCTGGAGTGAGCGTCCTATTTGAGAACGGTGCTATTACACTCAGAAGATCTGTTTAAAAACGAAATCCTTGCAAGACAGGAATGCGCTACGCTATCAAAAACAAGAGGAGGAAGCATATGCGAACCTAATGAAGGCATTGCATGTATGAACACATTTAAAGTGTATGGAAAATGTATGTATAAATTGATTAACTTGTCCTGAAGAAGGTGGTGTGAACCAACCGAAAGACCACCTGAAACGCCACGTTGACAGTTTTTATAGTTATATGAGAAATATATTTTTATTGTGATTATATTTTATTATAAAGGATAAGAGGAACAAAAATTTAATGTTAAAATTTTGCCAAGTATTGTACATTGAAGATACTTTTGGTGTATTTAATTAAATATTTTGAATAACATAAAAATTAAAAGATAAAAAAATAACAAGAAAAACAATGTGTAGAGTATGGTCTTCAAATAGTAATGTTTGGAGTATAGTGACATTGGAAAATGGTCAATAGCCCTTTATTTTTTCACTATAATATATATATATATATATATATATATATATATATATATATATATATATAAAACCTTTAATCCCATATATGTAGAAAATTGCATACGAGCAACGTAATTTCAATTGAGTCTTAGGATTCAAATTCACATCCAAAGGGAATTTGTGTATGTGTATGGATTTTTAACCCTGTCCCTTTGGTGTTGGAAGGGGTACCTCTCTGATTTGTTTCAGATTGTTGCTACCTGTTTCATAATAACTATAAAACAACAGGAAAAAAATGCAGTGCAATTGGAAATTGTTTACAAGTATTGTTTTATTAGTTGAAGGTGCAGCATTGACTGCTATGAATATTTTACAAATATTCTTTCTTTAGTTGAGGGTGCAACATTGACTGCTACGAAATGTCTATCATTCAACTTTCTGCGATTTCAATCACTTCTTTCAACTGGCAGCATTCCATGCTGGCTTATTGTGAAGTCAGCACTATTACATTTATGAACATGTTGTATAGTCAAAGGATGTCCATGATACAGGGTAACCCAAATCTGTGGTCCAGAATCCTTGAACGGAATTTTCCATGTTTGATACTTTTTTAACCTTTTATTAAGCCCAATTGCATATACATTTCTGTTAAATACTGCAATGTATCATACAGACCAAGGAATATAAACCTGTTTTGACCTGTGCTTCTTTTGAGCATCCATTGCCTTATATAAAATGGCATGCCTTCCTCAGATGTGCCCGTAAAATTAACTCTTTATCCTGAATTTTTGTTCTGAATTTTGACGCTTTGTCCTGAATGTTTCACTCACTGCCCAGAATTTGTCTCCATGCTAGGTGTTTACTCCAGACATTTGATAAGACACCACACAGACTTTCAAATGTCACCCCACTGTCGCCTGCCTTTGCAGTGGATCTGGAAAGAATTTAACCCTCTAACCAACAAAATGTGTGAATTTTGATGCAATTTAATTTCCACACGAGCCACAAAAGCAACCACAGTTTGAGGAGAACGCCGACATTTAACAATAATTATTGGTGTGCAACACAAGGATCTATTAATTCACAATTTACCCTTTCTACCAAATAATGGACAAAACACAGTGTTTGTGATGGTCCATAACACAATATCAGAAGCATGCCAACATATAATGACTCAGACGCACATTTCTGACAAGAATGTTTTCTGGCCTACTGCCACTTCCTCTCATAGTCCCCTACCCTTGATGTTCTTTGCAATGTATTGAAGTATTAGCAGCTTTTTGGCCACAATTCACAGATTTTTTACACACACAAATAAAAACTGAATTGTCCCCAGCTCTTTTTCATAGAAACAAGAGTATGACTCCTTTAAATCTTACCGGCGGTGCTTCCTATCAGAAATTGCACTTGAGACTCTTGCCTCCTTCCTTCTACCAGACACCAATGATTACCTCACATGGTTTGCCCTTCCTCAGATACTCTGGGCATTATGTGTATTGTAGAACAAAGCCTCACAAAATGTCAAATCTTGCCTCTGAAAAGACATAGCATATTGGAGTAAATAGGACTAATCATACAAAATTTTCTAAACTCTCAGTCATTTACAATAACTTTTTTTGTGTTTTGTTTTGCAGGAATTGGAGAGTCTCAAGGTTAGTACCATGCTTTCCTGTTGTATCATTTTCTTAGTGGACGCAACTGCTGTTCTTAAAATATATATATTCGCTACAGAGTCTGCAGAGGAAAATTTGCTGCAGTATTAGATCATAAGAAACCATTATAAAACAGTACGTTTTGCAATCCCAAGAATTTTATGGTGATAAAAAAACAGAATGTTTTTCATTCCCAAGAATTTTATGATGATACAAAATGTACATCTTTCTTGCATAATTATATTTAAATTCCACTACCCGAGCTTCTCTAACAAAGGCCTGTTTCTTTCTAAGATGATAAACTCTAAGTATAACTACCCAAATGCTTCATTCTGGTAATCTTTACAAAGTTTTTGTTCACCTGCACTGCATTGGCTGTGTCCTTGTGCAGCGAGCACTGGGTACAGGGCCTCTTCTTCCTCTCTTTCCCCACCCACTTGCGATATGTTCAATGCACTTTTGACATTAGCCTCGATGAATAAACACATACAATTTTTCAAGAACATTACAAGTGATTGAGGACAGAGCAAAGGGTCAACTATTCATAGACAACAAATTCTAAGTTCAGATTCAAATTTTGAGATCCTGGGATGCCCACTTTTACCCAGATTTATGCACATTTCTTTAACTAATTTTTGGGGAAATTTCTCAACATGCACTGTATAGATCTGAACCACATCATGTAAAGTATACAGATGGCAGTGACTTTTGTTATCATTATAAGCATTTTTCAGCTGCCTTAAATAAAATTATTTGATGGAAATTAAAAATGGAAATTGGGTTTTGGCATCACCCCTATAACTTTTCATTTTCTTGATCACACTATGTTTAGCGTGCCAAATTCATGTAGGCGTATCATACAGGGGAGAACAAAATTATTATGTTATGTTTGTAAATAAAATGTTGATGTGAAAGGAGTTGTGGTGATTGAAATGAGATAAGAGCTGAGATTGCATAGTTAGTAGTCCAAAAATGTATCAGGCAGAATAATGTATGAGCAGATGCCTAATTATCAATGTCTACTACATTATTACACAGCAGGGGTATAATATTATATTAGTACCTACAATTAGACCTAGTATTCTTGCAGAGATAGTCTAAGCATCTGGTTATTGCTAAAACGCAACAACCTTGGGCTCCAATGCTTTCCTTTCTGTGTGGTGTCTGGTTGCCTTTGTCAATGTTATCGTTTTGCTCACACGTACACTCTCAACACCCTACTTCCTACACAGAGCACACCAAAGAAGCACAAGTTGGGCCTGAGAAGGCCAAAGGTGAGTGAAACTCCACTGCTGCCTGCAGTAAGTGGAAGTAAAAAGAGCATCACCTAAAGCTGTGCTGAATGACACTGGTGCCCGGCTGTGTGCTCTTTCTACATTATGGCTTCCTTGTGAAATGCTATGGTGCCTGTAGGAACCTGCATCAGTCATCTAAGTAGTCTGGTTTGAAGCTTTTTGGCTGTCAGTTTTGTGTGCATGATTGCATAACTTGAGAAAATGTCATGCTTTGCTATATTTTATTTCAAAATGAATTTGTAGAATGGAACGACCAGTAACAGAAATCAGTGGATGTGATAGCTGCTAAGACGAGCTCCTTAGACTCAGGGTGGGAGAGTATATGCATGAAATGCAACGCTACCTTCAAGGGAAGCGGGGTTAGCAAAATCAGGATATGTATGATCATTCATATGAGTAGGAAATCTCACATCAGCCTGCATTATGTACTGACATTAGCACGAAATTTGTTTTAAGACTAAAAAAATGTAGAAAATGTCTTCCTACCCATAATCTAAGACCAAATAATAAACTATCTTTTTTGTTTAATTTCCTCAGTTATCTACTCAGAATGTGATGTTAGAGCCTTTCTTGTCCAAAGTGTCAATAAGAGAATAAACTCCCTTTACAATAAACTTATTTGATTACATTCATTCAGGAAATCCCTGACCTCCTGTATTTTTTCTGCTTGAGGTGTCGGTTTGCTATTAGAAACGTAACAGTTGGTTAGTCGAGTGTATATTTTCCCTCGAAAAACACTTCGAGCTGGTTAGATTGATAAACTATTGAAGCACAGCACATTGAGTTGATACAGAAATCAATTAACCTAATGTAACAGTTGTGACATTGTCATTTTGACGTATTTTGGTGCAGCGGCAATACGGAACAAACAAGGCAGCTCTACTTTGCACCTCCTCAGGAGGTGCCCTCTTTATTGTCATACCAAGAGCCTAAGGAACAAAGATTCCTAATAAGGAAACATAATTCACATCAAATAACGATGTGCAATGTGTAATTTGTTGGTAGAAATTTACTAAAATGGATTCCATAGTAGTGACTGCAATGTGCACACCAATTTCGACCAAATGCATTGGTATTTTGTGAACCAACCCATATTGTAGTAGGTCGCAATTCAACCTACCTAATTAATGTGCATGAGGTAGGTCACACATTGAGACCCACTACTATTGTTTAACATCATAGGCATAGTGGCCTACTAGGGTCAGCAGACCACCATATCTGTTATTGCTTTTTTTTTGTAAAAGCAGCTCATTTCCTAAAAGGAAGATAGAGCTTGTTTAAAACAGAAATTGACAAACTTATTTTAGAAGCCCGAACAGACCAATCAACCACTGTCTCCTCCTAAAAAATGTTCCTGTCTACATTCACCAAGGGGAAGGTTCCTGTGGGGACACATCCTGTTTGCGAATGGTTACCACCAGTTTGGATTTGGTGGTAAAATATTATTATTTTGCAACCAGATTTCAGTTGCAAAACATTAATACATAAATTAAGGAATCAATATTGAATCTGTATTTAGAAGTGATACCCTTTATAAGCCCCTTCCAAAAACGATTCTGTATTTAGTTTGAAATGTAATGTGTTGCCGAATCTCAGATTGGATTTTGTACATTTAAAAAAAAACATTTTGTTGTCGCAAAGGATAAAATTTGACCTTTGCGACTTTAAAATCTCTCTGTACATCACGCCCTCAGTCTCGTTTAGTTCCCAACCCCAGTTCCTCTGCATCACTCATCCATTCACATCACTTCCCTATGTCCCGTGCCCCTTCCCCATAGCCTCCTGCCACCAGACCCCACCATAGGACAGCATCAGGCTCATGACATCAGGCCTGGTAGCAGTGGGTTCTTAGTTATGGTCTTTGTTCTTCACTTCACAGTACACGAGTTTACCATCCTGGTATTGATGGGTCGGTGATTCCCATTGTGAGATTAATAAATTACCACAACAAGAATGAATGAAAAAACACTGCCGTGAAGAAACAGGATTTAAGTTTATAAATTCACGAGAAAGAATAACTCAACATCTAATCATACATGTAATGGTGCACGGTGTTCAGTTTTCACACTCAACACACTCACTTCACACACCGCGTAGTTGTGAAATGTCATACACGCTCACGCAATATTACTGCATCTCTACTACAGAACAGGTTTCATGTCAAGCCTGATGGGCAGCTCTACATATGGAAATTAACCTACACATTCAGAAACTTTACAACCCATATAAATTGGCTAGGCTGAGAAGTGACAAAGAACTAGATGAGACAGATATTGGGGTGCAGGAAATCTTTCGGGAATTGTTATTTTGTAGTTAGAGGTACATGATCTTTTGTGAGCTGTTGTTGCATGGCAGCATGCCAATGCCACACTGCACATGGCTGATGCACATTTCCGTTTAGAACTTTAAGAAAAGTTGCTTCGGTGGCATGTGCGTTGACAAGAATGCTAGGACATGCAGCCTGCACAGAATGATACCGCTCAGGTATCATTTGAGGACAAAGCCTGCGTGTATGCAGAGGCTTCAGGCACGGTCTTTTGTCTGGTGGCCTGCGTTCTTCTCTAATTTAAAGGGACAATATCAACCGCTTAGTCACCTTTCACGGTTGATTTTTCAAATTATTTTGGGACATCATGTCCATGTGGGGAGATGCGTTGCCATTTTTTTCTAGACGTCATTTATGGCAATGATGGGGTATTCACTTACAAGCGATGTAAGGGAAACTATCGCTCCTCCTTGCCCCATGGTTATGCGATCTCATTAATACATGATGGTGTAATAAACCCAGTATTTTACAAAATTTAGAAGACAATTGGATTTGAGGTTGGCCCACACCCTTCTGAATGAAAACACAAATCTAACTGTGGTTGAAGTGTCCCTTTAAATCTGGTGCAAAATAAGTTACGTCATGCAAGAATGAATAAATCTTGCAAGGTTGGAACTTGCTGTGCTTGGGAACTCGAGGCCGGTAAGGAGTCTTTTGCACTGGTCTAGATATGTCATTGTTTCCACTTGAAGTAATGTCAAAAATCGCTGGTATTTTGTGGCGCAATTCCAACTATTGCTCAGAAGTGTGAAGTGGTGACGTATTTCCCTTCTGATACGAAGTGGGTCTTGTGAAGAACAGAAAGAAATGTCCCAGTTTGAAATACAAAAGTCCTCAGTGAACAGAGCGTGATTTGTGGGGTTTAAATAAAAGGCTACGTACATGCGTTGCCTATAAACATTAATATTTGCTTTACGAAGGAATTCAAATGGTTCCAAACCTTTGTTCATGTTAGTATGCCGTGGAAGCGTTAGATACCACTGAGGGACAAACAAAGAAACACAATGCAAGTGCTGCTGTCCATCATACTGCTAGAGTGTGGGATGCGTGTCAGCGGATCACTGCCAGAAATCCCAAGTGTCCCCTGGGAGCCCTGCATGCCACAATATTGCTGTTGAAATATCTTCCTGCTAATCTATTGCTTTTACAATATCAATAATTAGTATCACAAAGGTAAGTATATATTGGTAAGCAGAAGATTTCCTAATTTAACATGCATTTACTCGCTTTGATGAAAAAATGTAGCCTATTTTGTGAATGCAATATTTGTGCTGGTCAATATGTTTACCACTATATTGTGACCCTTCCTCCACACCAGACTGATGTAATGGCCGCCATGATGTACCACCAATAGAATTCAGTCATATAACGATAACTCTAAGATGGTCCCCGTCTGCGCCTGTGATTAGCTCACAAAAATCACCTTCCAGTTTATGTCAGTTTTCCTAAGGGATTTTCTTCCATGATGGGAGGGAGTGCTCCTGCCAACCAACCTCGAGGTTTTATTCTGTTCTAAGATCGGAGGCTGAATGTCGATTTTCACCACCAAGTGATCTTAATTCCTCATAAGTAACTCATTCGCCTACTTCCTTACTTCAATTTAACACCTTGGTTAACCTTGGTCATTTCACTTTGGTCTCTTTTCTACGCATGCCTTGCTTCTCTAGAATATCTGTTTTGGTAAAGTCCCCTTGAATTCCCTTTAGGTGCCCTCTTACACACTTTCGCTATAGGAATCCTGTTGCTCTGTCTGCTGAGTCCCCGTCCCTGTTACCTTCTCATATGCAGCTGCGTTTCCTTCTAGTGTTAGTCTCTCTGCTTAGTATGTGCATGTGATCTGTCTGCCTAGTTTGGTTTCTGGTATGTTTATTGTCTGGAAATAGTCTTTGTTTTCTACTGTTTTACCATTTCAACTAATCAAAGTTGTCCCTATTAGTAACTGTTTAGGTCCCTACGTCGCCCTGGTACCTCTGCCAGTATTTAGATCTCCTTATTGAATGGTATCACTTATGCACTACGCATGGGTATTAGCCTTCTGATCTTTGTCCCCAGGAGTGGTGCCCAGGTGGTGCCGTAGAGTGAATCCTGCAGTAACATACCTGCCGTTTTCTGGTGCTTGGTAAGTCCCACAGAACAAACCCATGGTATGGGCTCTGTGCTACCTGCTCAATACTCTAGGTGTCTGGAGTTGCTAAGTATCCGGCATCTTTGTAAGCATAAATCCACCACTCTGTTCACAATCAGGCTTGTCCTTACGACGGGAGCACCACCAATAGGCTAGCTCTCAAAACCTGTTCTTAGATAATACTTGCTGTTATTACCATTGCCCAGCAGCCGATATGAATAGGGTTCCTTCACCACCTGCAGCCCTTGTCACTTGCATCTGTAGACTAACAACAATTTATTTTGGGTTTGGAATGGGCTTTATACAATGGAGTGCTCAATGTTGAAGTGTCATAATCTGGCTATGGCACCAGAATAGTGAGTTTTCAGTATTGTACTACAAAAGTACCACAGCCATAATACTGACTTTCAATATATCATGAAAGTAAGTGGTTATATGTGAGTATACATTTATTATTCTTAATTCAACATATATGTGCAGTTAGACCTGTCAGCACTAGGGTAGTCTTCCCCCACAGTTTTTGACTTCACCCCTCCTATATTTTCTAAATTTGTTTTTGTTGGCCTGAGGACTCTGTGCACTTTACCACTGCTAGTCAGTTCTAAAGTGCTTGTGCTCAATCCTTAAAACATGGTAAAATTGGCTTACACCTGACTGGCATTTTTAATTTACTTACATGTTCTAGTAAAGTGGTGTGCCATATACCTAGGGATGGTAAATTAAATGCTACTAGGGGGCCTGCAGCACACATTGTGCCACCCACTAATGTGGGTCCTTAAAACACGTCTCAGGTCTGCCATTGCAGGCTGTTGGCAGATTTAAACTGCCAGTTCGACTTGGCCAAATAACATCTTTACCTAGCAATAAACTCCCTTTTTATTACAAATGTCATCTCTAGGGTATGCCTTAGACAGCCTGAGGGGTAGGGTGCATTGTAATTAAAAGGTTGGACAAGTACTTTTAGGGTTCACATGTCCTTCTAGTGAAAAAACACACAAATGTGTTTTTCACTACTGTGAGACCTACCTCTTCCAATGGATTGCATTGTGTTACCTGATCACATTTCAGTGCTAACTTTTGATTGAGAGCAGGTTGGAAAGTCATGTTTGGTGTAGGAAGCTGACTAGAACTATCTTGAACCTTGCGCCTGTTGCGAGTCCTGATGCTCCAAGTGGTCCTGGACCCTTGGAAGTGGGGATAAAGGTGCTCAGTACTGACGCAGCGCGACCCAATTCATCTCAAAGCAGAACCCCACATCACTCCTTGGGACCACTGCTGCATGACGCAATGCCTCGTATCAAGGACATAAGGTACAATTTTCAGCGGGCCTAACCTTGTCCCTGTATCTAGCCTGTGCTCCATCGCAGTTGGCCGGGACTTGTAACTTTGTCCTGGCCCGGATGACCAGATAACCACATTTGGCACTTTGTGCTTTTAAGTTCTATTGCTACCTGAACCTGAAAAATTGCATATTCCTAGTTCTATTAAATGGATTTTGGTGTCAAATAATTTATTCACATTTACTCTGTTTTTCTAAATTGGTGTGGAATCTTTCTTGAGTTGTGTTTTCACTTTATTATTGTTTGTGTGCTTAATAAATACTATACACATTGCCTCTACATTAACCCTGATTGCTTTGGTGTCAAGCTACTAGTGGGTTAAGCACAGGTTAATGTAATTACTTTTAGTGGTTCTCCTGACAGGGACTGTGGCTGTTGTTTGAACAGGGTTTCACCCCACTCAACCAACAACTCAATTCCTCACATGTACCATGAAAATACATAAATCTTCAAGATACACAGATGTGGAGGTACGAATTATAAATGTATGCTTACCTCTACGTACTTACCTTTACCATTTTTTTGGCAGTCTCCATTCTGGCTATGACATTTTTGTGCCAATATTTTTGTGCTCCGTATCCTGACATACATCAAAATTTGACATGCCTATGAGGTGGTGAATGTAACGACTGCTAAACTATGGGAGAAAGAGAGGCCTCTGTCTTAAGGCATGTCCCAGGTGATAGTAAAACATTAATTGGGGTGTTTTTTAAGCAAAAAGCAGGCTTTGAAAGTGAAACTAAACAGACCGATGTGCTGGCTGCAAATCTCAACAAGCATTTGCAATGCAATAAGCCTCACATTTGCTTGATTTAGAGCTATTGGCATTGTAAATGCATAACTGGACTTTTCTTGCCATATAAGTTGGTCAAACATACCGTATAATTTGGTCCTTTCTGCCAAATAATTCCAGTGGCCCTGCTTCTACGTAAAGCACTTCCATTTACCTTTTTCCTCTATCTGCAGCAAAAAATTTAGATATTGCCATTATTTATTATATTTTTTAATATTAGCATTTGTAAGAAACATGGTCATGTAACCATATAGTCAGCCCATATAGAGCATAACCACATGAAAACAGAATGGAAGAACATTATGCAGTGTAGCCATGTATTGAGCCCCTAGAGGAAGAAGTGCATTGCCCATTTTCAGGCCTAGCAGGCCTACTGCAATACTATTACAAACAAGGCTTTTAATACAGAAACTAATCCCAGCTGTAAAACAAACGTTCCCGCCATGAGAGAGCTTAAAAAGACATTGAATGGTGGGAGAGGTTACTATTTTGGTGTCCCCCACAACCTAGTGTTGGGACCCAGAGATGACACAGACAGAAAGAGTGTGTTGTGCGGAATGGTTTGGTGGTGGTCCCATTGTTGTAGGACTACCACAGGCTGAGGTACGGGCAAAAATGTTTTAAAAAAGAAATGTCTCACAAAGCATTATGGGGCGAGTTTCCTGAGTACAATGAATTTTGAAGTATCGGCTCTCCCACTGTGCCAGGAGAACCGCTTTGAGGTTTTCTGTGTTTTTTTCTGTGTTAAATGCTCCAGTTTGTATATTTTTCAACTGCTAAACTTATTAAGTAGTACTCTTGTAAAGCGCTCCTCAGATCGAGGCGCACTATATGAAACTTCACATCCTCATGTAAAGAGCTCCCCTGATCGAGTTTGCGCTATAAGAACCTTTTTAAAAAAGTATTAAATGAATTAAAAAGAACCCCCACCAGCCTGCAGCATTTGTGAACAGGCATCACAAAGAAACAGCCGCATGCCCAAACAACGAAGAGGAAGAAACAACATAGGACCACACAGCACGAAGCAGCAAGGCAATTTGGCCGATCATGCAATAATCCATGTAACAGGGTCAGTCTCCAAGGCAGTAACAAAGCAGCCTGAAGGCGGGACAAACGTAAAGCATTTACCAACAAAATAAAGGGAATTTTGAAAGGTAGGCCAAGGAACGAATGAAAGTGATGGGTGTGCGATGGGCATGTTGCAAGCCCACAGATATAGCTTATAACATGTCAAGCTAAAAGAGGGCTGGTAAGGGGCAGTGCGTTCTATTTTGGCTTTTAAATAGATCAAAGCCTTCCAGTTTGCCAATTTAAATATAAAAATATCTTCGTTATAAGAAAAGGGAAAATGCAGTGAGATTCTTTTAGCAGGCCTGACTGCCCAGAGGTCAAAGTACAAGTTATCCAGAGTCTACAAATGGAAGGGGGACAGAGTTTTTATGTCCAGCAAGGCATGCTGCCTGCATGGACAGGTAGAGGCTTTCACATAGCAGGCCCAAGGAAGTAGCTTGCCAGCAGGCTTGCGCGTTCATGAGTCAGTTCAGGCACTTTGTCCCTGTTGTATGGACCAACATCAAAGCCTTAGAGTAGCTGCTCAGAAGAAACACTGGAGTCAAGCAGCAAACAAGCAGTCTTAGGCATTGTCAGTCCTTTAGAAAGTGGACAGTGTGCCATCATGTGTTGTGTCCGAACCTCTGTCTCACAGTTAGGAACAGTAAGAACAAATACTCTCAACTAATCCTTTTCTTTTTTGGAACTGTACTCTGTACTGGAAGATATTTTGTTTGCTTTTTTCCCCTTCTCTCCTCTATTTTCACAAGGCATTGATGTCACTCCTTTTCAAAATGAGTAAACCTAGAGTACGCTGTGTCTATGATGTATCCGAAAGGAAGATCCCAGCGTATCACCCATTTGAAAAGGAAGGTCGGAGGAATCTGGTAATTCAGAAGCAAGAGCCCTCACCCATCCATTTGGGTGGCATGCTTCATCATCGGGCAGCTCCTCAATGCCCAATGGGCCCCTGGAGGAGTGTTGGAAATTGGGTTATTAGTTGTGTGGCCAGAATAAGTAATAGTTCCTCAGTTGTCCTCAGTGGGAACCAAACACTCTGTTGTAGCACCTGACTCTCACAGGGTAGCGAGGTGGAGCAGTCTAAGGCCTACTCAAGGCAAGTGGTGTAGGCCAGTAATCACCAATCACTGGCACACAATAATAACACTCAATAAATGATTGTCCAGTCAGTACTTTTTCTTCAGTCCTGCAATACCCAAGGGGCACAACTTAATTTCTGATACGGCAAGAATTTGTAGGTTTTTCACAGCCTGCCATTCCTACACAACGAAGCAGGTTGGGTTGCAATGACTACTCTGTTTGTGTTGTTTTATGGGCATTTGATGAACACCGATGACACAAATGTATGCCACCACTGTGAAGTGTTGCCTTGCTATTGCACATTTTCCAATAGAAACGTAACATGATCTATATATTTATTGTCGACGCTGTATAGTAGAAACTTTCTTTTGTTCACCATATTCTTGAAGTGTGCACCAATCGATACATTGATACACACATAACAATAATGCATCTCTATCTTAATTTTATTTTCCAGGTCAGATTTGTTTTCTTACAACTAGTCCACAGAAGGTACTGATTTCACCACACTAGTTGGGAGACTGTTGGATTGGGCATCAATCCATTCTTGATTAGCAACTCAATTAGGTTCACTATGGTCTGGACGAAATGCCTAGATCATTTGTGACTTCTGATTGTCAAGAAACATGTTGACCCTCATAAAAAAATCCCTTGACATTTGAAGGATCATTACCTTCATTACTCCTCATTATTTTAATACATGGCAAGAGATACCACTTTTATAAACACTTATTAGGTAACTCTTAGTCATTTTTATCCTTTCCGTCTCACATTTCCAATCTTCACCCTTAGCACCCTCACTTTAGTCCCATCACAACTGATAATATCTGAAAGATCTCCGGCAAAAAGGTCCCTCAATGGGTCAGTTGGGCTTTGCAGTACTGGCCCAACAAAGAGCTGGCCCATGATGAAGCATGACACCAAACTGGTTGAATGAGGGCTCTGAATTATAAGATTCCTCTGATTCTTTCTTTTCAATAGGGTGGTATTCTGGGATCTCCCTTTCTGAAAAAACAAAGGAACTGCTTACTCTTAGTTTATTGATTTGCCTTTGAGAGCATGTATGCTGGACCTTTTTGTGTCCTAAAGTCCCTCCTTTCATTCTTGATTCCTTTTCCAAATTCACTTTCAGTGGCTTGCTAATCTGCATTGATGTTCACAGTTGTTTGTCTTGGATTTTATTGTGCCTCTAGTTCCATGAATGATGCTCTGTTGTCAAGTGTCACTAGCAATGCCTGTATAAATAAATACAAATGATCAGGCAATCATAAATCTTCAACATACCAGGTGCTTCCTGAGCTTCTGGTTTAGAACTTTGAACGCACATGTGACTTGCACCGTATTGATGGTATAATTGAACACATAGCTTAAAAGCCATGTACCTCTCAATCTGCATATGAATAAAACATGCTGGTGTTAGGCTTGCACAAAAATGTTTGTTTTCTGTGTGAACAGTGAATACACAGATGGATAGCAAAATACAGGAAGATATTTTGATGCATCTGGAGCGATGCAAGCTCTAAATATCCGAGTATAGGTGGGGTTTTGGGGGTGCTCCCTCCCCAATGGCAGTCAATCCCTGATTCCTTTTTTCTCAAAGGCTTATGCTGCTGCTGCATATCTCCATATACAATTTTTTCCAAGAGCCACAGTGTTCTTGATACAATTGAAACCGCCTTCTGCACAGTAGTAATGCTGGCGCATAGAGAGAATATCGGAAGCTAAAATATCATGAGACAAAATATTGTGTGAAGAATATTGAGAACAAATATTGCGAAGTTAAGTTAAGTTTTTATAGGTAAGCAGAGATTTTACTATATATAACTCCTCATATATGTAAGAGCTATATAAATACTATTATAATACAATACCTTGACAATATATATCTCGCCAAATTACATAGATATTGAGTTAACAATCCATCAATCCTTACGTGTTTCCACTTCCCTTCTCGATATTCTGGTCCTCCATATTTTTGGCATGATATTCTGCTCACTATTTTTGTTTCCGATATTCCGTCAGTGATCCGTAATGCAGACTCCATTGTAACTTGGCGAGCAGCAAAGCTCAAGCGAGGCACGATGGCTGGGTGTGCAGTCTGCTAGACTCCCTTCAAAGCAATGAAAATAATGGTAGAAGATAGAAGGAGGACCGCGGGTCCCAATCGCTTCTGGGCCTTCTGTCCGGTGCACGGGCCAGTGAACAGTTATGCTCCAGCCGTCTGCACATTTCCAAGTGCACAGCTATGTACTGTGCTGCACACCCGGCTCCCTTAGAGTGCACTGGTACCATGTGTTGATACAGAACATTGTTTGCATTGTGTGGGATATGGAAATTATGACCAGCACAGATGTGCACAAAGACTTTGTGAAACCCCCTCTACCTCCTGTTGGCGCCTAAACAAGAAAATACAAAGGTACATTAAATATTTATTGAAGCCCATTAATTTTTAGACGTACCATTTGAAAAACATATTGACAAAAATATGTAATCCAACCTTTATTACGATAAGAAGTGAGAAGCAAAGGTGGTAGGATACGCTAGAGTGAAATACAGGGCAGTGTTAGAACTTCAATTGAACCTCTGCCGCTTGTGCAGTCAGGAGGTATGGCGTATACCGTATAATTATTCCATTCTTGGAAACGATCTTGTTAAGCGGCTGTGAAGTGTCAGCAGGGGATGTCGTGACCACAGGAAGCATGCCTCCTCTCATGGGGTTGGCCGATATACTTTGATCACATACTTGCGGACCACTGTCTCAGTATGTCAAGTCTCTGCCCACTTGTGCTGAAACTTAGTCTAAACATTTGTTTGCACTATTTCTTGAGAGCACACTTCGGTGACCTTTCACACCGCGCCTTGCCTGCATTCCTTGGGATCGCTTACCCCGTGGCGTGGGAAGGCGCTCCATGGCCTGCTTGTTAGATCATTTGCCACTTGGCGCGTGCTCAAAGTTCAAGGTTAAACGGCGAGTGTTGAGCACCCCCAAGAATAAATAATTCACTCACACTGATGTCTGTCAGCAGGCAATCTGCACACGGACAGATGGTACTTTTGGATTCGTTTGAAGCAAGCATATGAAGGTGTTAACTTTGTAGCATTCATTACCAAACAGCCTTAGTTCGGAGGTAATCACAGTTGTGGGGCACTGATGCATTTTGATTTAGTGGTACCTTCATCGCAATATCTTATTCTGATCTAAAAAGAAAATAAGCTAAAAGAGCACGCTTGTTTGCTCAAATGGATAAAAGTGACTAAAAACCCAGCAACAGATGTTGCAGGGCAGTGGATGGTCCTTCTCAAAAGTTAACTGGTAACATTTCTGTTGCTTTTGCTGTATTTGACTGGTACTAATGAGGTGAAACCTTCGCCCAGGCAGCATGAACATGAGTAAAAGTGACAAACAAAAAAAGTAATACCGTCACAAAATGTGTAGCATTATGTAAAATAAATTGGGGTATCTTGCTGCACAAAAACAATTCCCTGGGACATTTTCCTCTTTCTATGTGTGCTGCAGCATGCAAAGAGGAAAAAGCAAGGAGAAATAAACTTATTTCTCCTTGTTATGCCTCACCTGAGGAGGCTCAGTAGTTTTGCAGTATTCCTAGGTCTACCACTTATGGTAAATCTGGGAATGCATCAAAATCTAAGGTTGTTGTGTGGGAAGAGTAGCAGGGGGCAGACTAACACACCGATTTGAGTTGCATTGCATTACTCTGGATTTATCAAGCCATTCAGGGCCATGAAAAGTGGCCTTGCGTGGCTTGATAAATTGCATTTAGTAAATGCGTCACGTTTACACCTGTTGCATGGTGCAAAACTACTTCATAAATAAGGCTCTATGGCCCTCATTACGACCCTGGCGGAGAGGCGTTATTTTGGAGAAAGGTACTGCCATCAGGCTGGCGCTACCTTTCCCCAAAATTTGACATTGGCGGTTTGGCTCAAGTCATGGTTTTCGTGGCAATCTTACCGCCATGAAAACCTTGGCGGTAGGCACTATCAGTGCCAGGGAATTGCTTCCCTGGCTCTGATAGGGGTCTCCCCTGCCCGCCTTCCCTTCCCCAGAGTCCTCCCCCACACTCCCCGTTCTGACCCTCCCGACATACACACACCTACACGCGCAGACATACACACTCATACACACACGCATACCCACATCCACCCACACATGCATACAGTCATACAGACACCGCAACACACACTAACATACATAAAAGCACACATGCATTCACACAACACAACATACACGTACACTCACATACATTCATGCACACACGCATTACACACACCTCACACACGCATGCATGCACACAAAAACAGTCACACACACACCCCCCACACACACAACACCCCCCACTCTCCTCCCCTGTTAGAGAAACCGACTTACCTGCTTGCAGGGGGTCCTCTGGCAGGAGACGGGACGCAGCGCTGCTCTGCCAGCAGCAGCGTCCGTCAGCAGAACACTGCCAGGCCGTATCATGTGTCATGATATGGTCGGCGGCGTTCTACTGGCTCGGCGCTGCTGCTGGCAGCAGCGCCACCTTACCTCCGTCCGCCACCATGAATGTAGCCGGAATTCCGCCATCCTTCTGGCGAAATTCCGGCTACGGTCATATTATGGTGGACGGTAACAGTCTTTTGGAGGCCATCGCCATGGCGGTAGGCAGGATTTACAGCCAATGTTATATTGAGGGCCTATGTCTTTTATTGTTAAAAAATTTAGACAAACCACTGCATAATTTAATCCTTTCCTGCTTGCCCTTTCGTAAGTCTACACAATAGGCTGGTGTTGAGGCACCTTGGCAAGTCATGATGCTTTAAATGTGGTCTGTAAAGTCAGGGCAGTGGGAGACAAATGCTTCCGAACACAAACTCCTGCTTCTCACTTTCTCTCATCCCTTCCTATATTTATTATTCTTTCCACTCCCATTCTCTCCATTGACTTTTTTCTTCTTTGTTCTCTCATTTGCACCTGCCCCCCTTTGTTTATTCTCTCTATTTCTCTCTTTCAGCCATCACCTTGTTCTCCTACTTTCTCCCTTTGCCCATTCATTCTATGCTTTTCTATTTTCTGTTTTTTTTCCTATCACCATTCATTACTTTTCTCCTTCCCCTTCCATTCTGTTGTTTGCACTCCTTCTTTTCTTCTATGACTTTTCTCCCTCTTTCATTCCTGTCAATTTACAGTCTCTCCATTTCCCTTTCGGACGCTTCTCCTGTACCTTGTCTTCCCTTTTCACAGTTTCCCAATCTTACTTTTCTTCTTCTCTCTGTTATCTATCTCCCTTTACTTTGTCCCCTTTGCTTTTTTCCGCCCTCTTCCCTTCTTCTTTACATCTCTATAGCTTCCTTTCTCCCCTTTCTCACATTCTCTACTTTCTTCTTCTTTCCCTTAGCGCTCAAGCCTTTCATTCATTTTCTATCACCCTAAAGCCTCCTCCTTTTCTTCTGCACTCTCTCCTTTCTTCTGATTCTTCTCTTTCTCCTTCCAAAACTGCATTTACTTCTACTAGTACCCTATCGATCCACCGTTTTTCTTTCTTTCTGTCCTTCTCTTATGTCTACTCATTCTCTTGATCCAGCCCATTTCACCCCTTTCCATCATTTCTCTGCTTCTTTTTCATCCCATAATCTACTATTTTTATTTCCTGTGACACTTTCCTTGTTTCTCCTCCTTTCTCGTTATCAGTCTTTCAGAACTTCTCTACCTATTTGTTTATTCATCTTCTTCTGTCGGATTTGCTGTTTCTCTTTCTCTGCCCTTCTTTTTTTTAACTACTGAATCTAATTGATTTAAAAATACACATCGAGCTTGCAAACCTTTCATGAACTTCATAAATTGGCCGAGTTATACTTTTCTAAACATTCACATCTTAAACAGAATTCTTTCCATTCTTGCTATTATATCAATAACAAGATGTCTGGGAATGGCGGACCTATGGATTGGACTCTGTTGCTTGGAAGGGTCAAAGTAACCCCCCCTTGGAGGTACAAACAGATTTACTACTGGAAAGCATAGGAATGAAGTTGATGTAGAGAAAAATGTTTCAGTATTTCAGCTATTGAAGATGAATCAATATAGTACTTACAAATGATTTCCATTACCCAAATCCTTAGTCCACCCCACCACAGCCCATTCTTTATGAGGCATCCCGCCCCACTGACAGAATATACTACAGACTAACCTTTGTTTTCATGTTTCACAGTATAAGCCCTCTCTCACGCCTGAAATAGTCCACCTTTCCTGGTGCAGTGCTCCATTTTAAAGCTGCATTAAGGAATAAAGAACATATGGATGGAGGCTGGGAAATAGGACTGTAATAGTTCGGACTGGGTGTTGGGTAGTGACACTTCCTTACCCAAAAACCCATCTTCCTCATCACAGCCTATACTTTATAAGCATATATACAGGATTTCTATCTGCAATTCCTAAATGCACAAACTACAGTTCCAGACAGTTCTGCCTCAGAACAAAAACCTTGATAAAATAATAACCATGAATGCTGTCAGCTATCACATTACATCGTTTAGAACGCTCAGACCAAAATTACCAGATTTTAAGAGATTGTCCTCATTCCAAACAATAATATTTTACAAAAGTGTCTGCAGAAGATCATGTTGCAGCTCTGCAAATTTCAGTTAAGGGACTGCTCTTTACTTTCTCCCAGGTTGCTGCAGCACCGGTAGAACTTCCTCGAAGGTAACCTGGAAATTGTAGTTGTATGGCTGGAAATTGTAGTTGCCTGGAGGTACAGACTTTTGAAATAGTCTGACAATCTCATTTACTAAGAGAAACTGTAGATGGATTTTCCCCTAATTGCTGGACCAAAAAACAAATAAAAAGCATTGGGCTTCCTGAAGTCTTTTATTCTGATAAAAAGAAACTGGATGCCTCTTTTTAAATCCAATACAAACAGAACTCCGTCATGCCCTAACGGGCTGGGAGCATCATCTCTTTTTCTTTCTAGAGATGAGATTTAAGTTTAGGTTTAAAACAAGGGCCCCTTTCTGTTTTAAAACCTATCAGGAAAAAATGTAATGCACAGATAAGAAGCTAACAGGGCTACTAATCCCCCCAATCTCCTGGCTGGTGTGATAATTACAAGGAATACTACGTTAGCCATCAACTACTGCAAACTTGATGACTCTAAATGCTCAAAACTAGGCTTTTTTAGGACCATTTGTGAAACCAGTGGGGGAACCAAAGATGGCTGGACAGGTCTTTTGAGGCTAAAATATTTTAACAATCTCTTTACATGAGCCAAGACCTTGAGAAAATATGGTAACAATTTGCTGAAACCCATAATGGATGCCCTTTGAGAAGAAAGAGTTGAGGGAGAAAAACCTTTCTGAAAAACCCCTTCCAACAACTTAAACACGCTAAAGGTTTCACACATAGCAGCCACCAACTCTTGAACAAACAGCATTTTTCAACATTTTTCCAATCCTTCGATTAAACAGCTAAGGTAGATGCTTTATGGACTACTAAACTTCCAAACAGATAGATTTAACACCTGTAGAGTCCTGTGAAATAATCAGGGATACCGGATTGGAGGAAGAGATAGTGGATAATTGTTAGAAATCGGATCTCTAGTTGGCAGAGGTATGCACCCTATCCATGTAGGAACCACAGTCCTAGTCAGCGGTAAGTCACAATACAACCTAAATTATCCTATGCTCACCCTCCAGTAGCCTTGGCACAGAGCAGGCAGACTTAACTTAGAAAGCAATGTGTAAAGTATTTGTACAATAACTCATACAGTAACACAGTAAAAACACCACAAAAGCACTCACACCAGTTAAGGAAAATAGATAATATGTATCTGAATAAAATAAGACCAAAATTATAAAATTCAATGTTCACAAGTTAAGATATCGCTTTTTAAAGGTTTAAGTGAGTCTCAATATTTAAGAATCAGTTGTTGTATCCTTTTAACACACAGTACCTGGGATGCATTAAAAATACACAGAGGGGCCGCAGACGAGGAGATGCGTCAAAAAGTAAAGCGATGCATCGATTTTTCCGGTGTGGAAAAGGCAATGCTTTGTTTCATTCCACACTGCAAGGCGATATGTCGGTTTCCAGGAGCGCAGCCTTGGTTCCTCACTGCGATGCGGGAATATCTTTATGCCCAGGGACAATGTGTGGAGAACCCAGAAGGTGTTGAGCAGAGGCAAGAGGTGTTGCATCGATCTGACAGGCAATGCAGTGATTTTTCATCTGCATAGCAGGCGCTTCTCCGATCCGGCAACTGTTGTGTCAGTTTTTGTAGGCGTTGGGTTGATTCTCCAACATGCTGAATTTTCTTCTCTTTGGTGAAGTCTGTGATAGCCTTAAGACCTCAGAACAGGAGACAAGCTCAATCCAAGCCCTTGGCGAGCACTTAAGGAAGAAGGCAGAGTCCTTGCAGCAAAGTCAGGGGTCAGCAGGCAGCAGGGCAACAAGCAGGCTAGCAGTCCTTCCAGGAAAGCAGTACAGATGAGTCATTGGGAAGCCTGGCAGTCCCTTTGACAAAGTCCAGTTGTAGGCCCAGAAGTGTCTGATTTGGTGGGGTCACAGACCCAGTATATAGACCAAAAAATTACCTTTGAAGTGGAGGAAACTTCAAAGAGTGGTTTTGAAGTGCACCAATTGCCACATCAACCCAGCCATGTCTGCCAGGAGCGCTGTGGGGGGTTATCAGTCCTTTATGTGAGGACAGGCCACTGGCCTTTGAAGTGTAAGAGAGAGACCCTCCACCATCTGTAAAACCGATCTGTATGCAGATGAATGCAAATGCAGCTGAGTGTCCCCTGTTTATGGCTGTCTGGGTAGAATGCACAAGTTGTCAACCAGCACAGACCAGACGTGGACTGGAGACAGGCTGTAAAGCACAGATGGCAGTAAGTGCAGAGAATTGCGTACTTTCTAGTGGCATTTCTGAAATAGTAATGAAGAATTCAACTTCACCAGTAAGTAGGATTTCTCACTTCCATTCCAACCATACCAAATATGGCAAGTCTATTAATCTCAGATCAGAAATTATCACTTAAAAGGATATAAGGGAATTAATAATGCTGGCCTGTAAGAGGAGCAGGCTTCCCAGTAGTGAAAAACGACATTGGGGGTTTTTCTCTACCAGGATATGTAAAGCTTATGAGTACATGTCCTGCATTTTACTTACATAGCATCCTGCCCTATGGGTTACCTAGGGCATACCTTAGGGGTGACTTATATGCAGAAAAAGGGGAGTTTAAGGCTTGGTAAGTACTTTTAAATGCCAAGTCGAATTGGCAGTGAAACTGCACACCCACGCCTTGCAATGGTAGGCCTGAGACATGGTTAGGGGGCTACTTTTGTGAGTGGCACAATCAGTGCTGCAGGCCCACCAGCAGCATTTAATCTACAGGCCCTAGGCACATGTAGTTCACTTTTACTAGAGACTTATAAGTAAATTAAATAAGCCAATTGGGTATGAGCCAATGTCACCATGTTTTTAGGGAGAGAGCATATGCACTTTAGCACTGGTTAGCAGTGGTAAAGCAGTGGTAAAGTGCGCAGAGTCCTAAAACCAGCAAAAACAGTGTCAAAATTGGAGGGAGGCAGTTAAAAAGTTGAGGGTGACCACCCTAAGGCTGTCAGGTCTAACAGATCGTTTAAGACAGATTCCTCTGAGGCCAATGAGAAAGGAATTTGCAGAAGTTCATTCTAAAAAGATTCTTAAGAATATCACTTGCTCTGAAAACGAGAAGTGTCCTTATTAATGTCCTTTCACTCTTTCAAAATAATATTGTTGAATATATCATGATAAGAGAAATGATCTGAACTCTGGGCACCATACTGTGGCTAAAAAACCTTCTTCAGGAGCTATCTGTTTTTACACCCTGGGCTTCCCAGGGTTACCAGCACCCATGGCATTCAGAGAGCAGGCAGGATTGTAGGGCTGTCAAGAAGACAGAATCAGAAACGCAGAGCAACAGGGAATTAAGGGTAATTCCTGAAGGAAGGGAGGGTTTAGATTATATATATTTCAACTGTGCAGTGTGTTTTAGCGGGCTGGAGGGATATCTCATAGTTTGTGGACTGTACAGGGGTGGGTCGGTTCTCAGATAATAATACATTCAGATATCAGAAGGTGATTTGTTCCTCCCTCTCTGCACCATTTGTTCAGGTCTTAGGTCAGTTCTGAAGAGTAGTTACTTCACATCATCATGTTAGTGGCTAGTTCATTTATTATTCCATGTCTTAGAGAATGCTTCCATTGCAGAGTATGAGGTGCATTATTCTCAGAATCAGATGGAAGCTGTCTTGAAAATAACACTTAACTCACTAAAAACAACACATTTAATTTAAGAACTACACATGTACTTGATCTATGATGTAAATAAGAAAGTAAATGCACTACACTATTTGTCATGTGTTATTTTTCAATACAAAAACGTGTGTGAAGAAAATACTAAATAAAAATATAAAATAAATTACTTTATTGAAAATTAATATAGACATATTATTGGGCATTTACATATTTAGTCAGCTCATACATTAAGTTGTTGTATCTTACTTATGTAGTTTATATTGCTTGCTTATGTTTCAGTGGGCATGGTATTTTAGTCTCCTGGTTCTTTCTTCAAAAGTGCAAGTGTAGCAACAGCAAGGCTTCGTTGGTCATTTCAATTTTCATGTAGGCACCTTGAAAAGATACGATTTGCTAACAAGTGCATTGAAAACTGGCCCCTTACAAGGATATTGGGGCACCTTGACAAGCAAAGTGTCAGAAAATCTTGGTTTCCATTTCTTAAGTATTGTGATGTTACAACAATAGATTACATACATGCTCATTGCTACCAGGGGAATTAGATCTTTGGTAATCGCACACACACTGTAATGTTCGTAGTACTACAGTAGTGTACTTATATTAGAGGGTGTTCAGCTCACTTGCCTCTTTCACAAGAGGTGATTTGTGACTGTCCTTTTAGTCTCTTATCTGTATTGGTGTTTAATTCACAGTGCACCTTTCTCTTATCTGAGGAGCCTTGTAAGTAATGTAATTCAAACATTCGATTCCGAGGAATAAACACTTTGTAGATATACCTTTGTCAATTTCCTCGTATTCCCCCATATATTTGTTACTTTTACATACTCATTTGATGGATCAAACATATCAATCTCGACAACAATAAATACTCTGGGTTCATTTCAGTTCATTGTTTTACCCCATCTATGTCAATACAGCCAGGGACCCACTATATGCACCTCAAGCACAGGGCTCACTTCAGCATTATCCACCACCTTTACTAGCACAGATGAGCTAAAAATGCTAGAACATATTGCACTTAGAGTATGCACCAGTCATCCCGTCTATTCTAAGCATTTCCAACAATCAATTTTGTTCTTTCTGATTTAGCCTTAGTGATAAGTACGTCCATGAACACACTAGAGCTACACGCCTACAACTGCTTTATGTAATAGGAAGCACTGTATGCGTCTAACACAGAGATTTATATATTTCACATAGTCCACTTTTTTCATGGGTCTTTATAAAATTGTCTTGAACCTCTATCCATTGTTAGTGGATTGCCTCTCATGAATGTGCGTTGTATTTCCCAAAGTTTGCTGTTTATGACGTGCAAGGTTCCTTGCAATAGTGTAAATGGCTGTTCACCAGAGGCGGCTCCTTCACAATGATGAAGGAGCGTCGCTCTACTGGCGGCTGAAAAATAAAACAATATTTTATTGTTGTTTTATTTTTCCACTGCTGGCTCAGCATGTGCATAGAGGGGTGGGGCTGGGCCATGGGAGGGGGGATGCGGAGTGGAGTGCACTAAGTGTGCATGTCATTTTGGCCGCCTGTCTTAGGCCAGCCAAACTTACACGCGTACTTAGATTTCTCCAACCCGGCTGTGTTGTACAGGCGGGTGGGAAAATCTGCACAGATTCCAATGCACTGTCTGAGTGGCAGACCAAGCAGCTCAGACCAATCCTGACACTGCTCTCATGCTAGGTATATCATGAGAGCAGTGCCAGGATTGCATGAAAAACCTGTGCTTGGGTCCAAGGGACAGCTGGGACACCAACACTATCAGGGGGGAAAAGGAGCTGAGCAGCTGGTGCAGCAAACAGGTACGTTTTTTAATTATTATTATTTATTTTTTATTATAATTTTATTGTCCCCCATTCCTGCCCGCCCGCCCCTCTCCTTGAGATTTGCAGCAGCCACCACAGCTTTTCACAGAAGAGGTTCTGCTTTCACTGTCTGCTGATCAATAACAGAAGCATCAGACCCAATCATAGATGGTGTCAAAGGTCAGACTTGTCCCCAGTCGTTTCAAAAAGAGGTTCTCAGAGAAGTACTGTCATCTCAAAAAAATCTTTCAGACTTTCTTTCTAACTGGTCAAATCAGTGCAATGGCAGAGAGCTCCTCATCATTCCCAAGCCGTGGTTAGGCCTTCCAAAGCAGCTAACTCCCTTTTAATGAAGCAAGGGGAAATAGTGCATGGAGAACTCTGGTAATCCGCTGATGAATCCACTGTTTGGTCAAGTGCTGGTCCAAAACTAGGCCCCCTAGCTCTAGTAGGGTTGTGGAGGTGTGTCAGTGGTTAAAGGATGTGCCTTTATTAGGTGAGTCAGACAGACTGTGGTGGCCTGTTCATCAGCACTTCATATACCTTATTCATAAAATACATCATATTTCAAGGATAATGCCAGGCAGTATCAAATAGCCTCCCTATAAAGATGTAGAGTACACTTTGGTTTTGGTTGTAAGAAGGTTTAATCAGGATGCATTATACACCTCAGCCTCCTTCCTTCAGCTCCCTTTCCTCCTTAACCACCTTCTCATTTCAAACTACAACATTCCTTACAGAGAAGTTTAGACCCTACATTCTAACTAAATGCAGAACTTAGAATATACAGAAAGGAACATTGTTACTACTGAAGGAAGGATACCACACTCCCTCACTGTGAAATTCTGAGTTACAATAACATACACAGTGGTATGCAACATGGCAATATAAACAAGCATTTGCAATGCATGGGTCTCACGTTTACTCGAGTTAAAGCTATTGGCGTTGTAAAATCCTAACCGGACTATTCAACAGTTTCACATAAGCGAGCCAGCGGCCACCATGAGCGCAAAGCAAACACACAAAAGGAAACAGAACTCCGCTTGCAGTGAATCTTTTCGGCAGAAGGGCAATTATACATGTAACCGCAAAAGTGCAGTTATCCATGTATCCGGCAAAAGTGAAAATATCCATGTTACAGGGTCTAAGTCATGGGAACCCATTTTTAGTGTTCAACCAAAAAAAAGGCAAAGAATGAAACAAAGCAGCATCTTTCAAAGGGGCTGCTCTACCTAAAACTGATAGCATGCCTGTGTACATGGACAAAGAACAGGGAAATACTTAACAACAATTCTGAAATGCTGGACTTGTAACAGGGTACAAAATATTATTTTATAAAAATGATAGCGTGTCTTTGCCTGGGCACAGAATGGCTTAACATAAGAATGGAAGCAGGAAAATGAAGGGGCTGGTCTACCTAAAACTGATAGCATGCCTGTGTACATGGACAAAGAACAGGGAAATACTTAACAACAATTCTGAAATGCTGGACTTGTAACAGGGTACAAAATATTATTTTATAAAAATGATAGCGTGTCTTTGCCTGGGCACAGAATGGCTTAACATAAGAATGGAAGCAGGAAAATGAAGCACTTGGTGTCCCTGCCACTTGAGAATGCTACAGTGTTGTCTTTGCCTGGGCCTGGGTGTGACTAATGAATAGGGCAGGCCCATGTAGTGTAAAGACCAATAGGACCACCATGGGACACAGTGGAAGAGTCCTGGTCCTATAAAATATGTACTGGTGGGCCCACTGGCACCCCCAGTGCAATTTAACCACTGGGTTAAAGAGAGGGCACTATATGGTCATAAAGATAGGATGGTGGGTAGTTATAAAGTTTGGTTTCATTTTAAGATGTAAATTAGCATAGGGTCAGTTCACTTACTTTTGAATCTATTTTACGCAATGCAGTGGTAATCTCAGAAGTGGTATTCTTCACAGTGGTAATCTCAGTGGTAGTTATCACAATAGTGGTAATCACAGTAGTGGTAATCTCAGCAGCAGTAATCCCTGCAGTGGTAATCTCCAAGGTAGTAATCACAGTAGTGGTAATATCAGTAGTGGTAATCTCAGTGGTAGTAATCAGATCAGTGGTAATCTCAGCAGTGGTAATCCCTGCTGTGATAATTTCAACTGTGGTAATCTCATCAGCAGTAATCCCTGCACTGGTAATCTCAGAGACAGTAATCACTGTAGTGGTAATATCAGAAGTGGTAATCTCAGTGGTAGTAATCACATCAGTGGTAATCTCAGCAGTGGTAATCCCTCCCGTGGTAATCTCAGAGGTAGTAATCCCAGTAGTGGTAATCTCAGCGGTGGTAATCCCTGCTGTGATAATTTTAACTGTGGTAATCTCATCAGAGGTAATCCCTGCACTGGTAATCTGGGAGGTAGTAATCACAGTAGTGGTAACCTCATCAGAGGTAATTCCTGCACTGGTAATCTCAGAGATAGCAATCACAGCAGTGGTAATATCAGCAGTGGTAATCTCAGAGTTAGTAATCCCAATAGTGGAAATCTCAGCAGTGGTAATGCTTGCAGTGGTACCCTCAGAGGTAGTAATCACAGTAGTGGTAATTCAGAAGTAGTAATCCCTGCAGTGGTAATCTCAGCAGTAGTAATCACAATAGTGGTAATTCCTGCAGTGGTAATCTCAGAGGTAGTAATCACAGTAGTGGTAATATCAGTAGTGGTAATCTCAGTGCTAGTAATCACAGTGGTAATCTCAGCAGTGGTAATCCCTGCAGTGGTAATCTCAGATGTAGTAATCCCAGCAGTGGTAATCTCAGCACTGGTATTCGCTGCAGCAATAATTTCAACTGTGATAATCTCAGCAGAGGTAATCCCTGCACTGGTAAACTCAGAGGTAGTGATCACAGTAGTGATAACCTCAGGCGTGGTAGCCCCTGCAGGGGTAATCTCAGAGGTAGTAATCACAATAGTGGTAATATCAGAAGTGTTAATCTCAGAGTAAATAATCACAGTAGTGGTAATCTCAGTAGTGGCAATCCCTGCAGTGGTACTCTCAGAGGTAGTAATCACAGTAGTGGTAAATCAGCAATGGTAATCCCTGCAGTGGTAATCTCGAGGTAGTAATCACAGTAGAGGTAATCTCTGCTGCGGTAATCCCTGCAGGGGTAATCTCAGAGGTAGTAATCACAGCAGTGGTAATCTCAGCAGTGGTAATCCCTGCAGTGATACTCTCAAAGGTAGTAATCACAATAGTGGTAATTCAGCAGCGGTAATCCCTGCAGTGGTAATCTCAGAGATAGTAATCACAGCAGTGGTAATCTCGGCCGTGGTAATCGCTGCAGTGGTAATTTCAAAGGTGGTAATGTCAGCAGATGTAATGTTTGTACTGGAAATCTCAGAGGTAGTAATCACAGTAGTGGTAACCTCAGAAGTGGTACTCCCTGCAGTGGTAATCTCAGAGGGACTCATTTCAATGTAGTAGATTCTATGTAGCGGTACATGTTCTCTGTTGTATTTTAGGTGGTGACTTACAACCCTTCATGCTGGGTCCTCCGTCTGATATGTTCATTGCATTTGCGAGTGAATAACGCTCAAACATTTTCTGTTTTTAGGGAACAGAAGTCCGCTCCCAGCTAAACTTATCAGCAAAAGTGCCATTATCCATGTAACCACAAAAGTGCAATTATCCATGTAACCGGGCTCAACTTCTGCCCAGCAAGATTGTGCTGCCTACGAAATAAAGAGGGAAAATAGTGCAGAAACCATACAGAAAACATGGAGCTTCATATGTTTTCAGTAGTTGGCTGATGCGCTCGAGGCGGGCTAAACACCAAAAGAGGCATGACATATGCATGCCTTCCACTAATGAAATCAAGCTAATTTTAAAAGGCAAGCTGACAAACCAACCAAACAGATGGGTGTGGATAAAAGCCCACAGAGAGATTACACCAGGGACGGAGCGCTTTGAGCTCGACCCTAAAAAGAATGGTTTTTGGAGTCGCAACATCAAATGACAAGATCGGGGTAATCGTTCATACAAACAGGCATGCGGTCGGAGCTGGGTTTAAACCTAATCAAATTCATACCTAGCCTCAACTGTTCATTGAAGAACTATTGACAAAACTTGTTGCTGGAGAACCTATAGGGCCACAGTTTTTGTCATTTCTAAGTGATGTAAATAACACATGCTTCCACACTCAAGATAATGGTCCTCAATTTATCGGGCTAAGAGGGATCACACACTGAATCGAGCTGGCCCACATTCAAACTCCTGAGTGAGCTATCAGTCACAACAGATGTCAGCAGCTGAACGCAGCATCCTCTTACATTATTTCTGCCTTGTATCACATGAAAGCGGCAGCTCGGACACCCAATCCTTCTGCTGAGAAGCCTAGTGCTGTAAGGCACACCGACTGAAACTGGAGCGCTGTTGTTATTGGCCGTACTTGCCGTTTCTCTGGAAGGTTATATGCATAATGAACGAGACCCATTTTTAACATCACTGTTCATTTTTTTTACCAGTTTAAAAAAAAGTTTCATGTGTAGTAACACTCTCAGATCTAGACTAAACAGCTAGTCCTGCAAATTGAAAACGAAATTGTCTATTTGTAAAAAAAACAACAATAGGTTTGAAAAAAATATAAATTAACGACAAAAATGAGAACTTCTGGAGGGTAGAACACGAGTGTACAAATCATCCAATAGTCATCTATTAGTAAAGGGAATGATTGGGGTGTGCTTTACAATTTTGAGGCTGTAGTGAGTGGGAGGAAAGTAGATCTTTCAGTTGACAGAGATGCCTTTTGTGGGTTATTTGTTGGTTATCAAAAGTGGTGAAGTTTAGGTTTAGGAATGAAGAAGGGTGATAACAACTGAAGACTCCAAAGGGGAACAGGACCCAACGTCTGTATTTAAAGAGTTTCAGACTCTTGGGCCTTGAATTATCTGGGACCTAACAACATGTTTTTGTTGCATAAGGTTTGTTGAATGACCCAGTGTTATACTGGATGTAGATTTCTGACTGGCATGTATTGGAGTACAAGTTTCTACATATATCTGTAGCTCCACAAACAGTACACACGATTTTGAAAATGTGTTTTTGAGTTAGGCCCCTTGAGTTAGAGCGTTTAATGTTCATTCCTATTCCTAAATTTCACAAATGTTGATGCAACGTCTCTCAAAACGAAATCTATAAAAATCAAAGTTACTAAAATTGCTGCTGTTACTCAGAGAAAAACACATCTATACAGGAACCTGAAAATTCCCTGGTAGGCTAGTTCTGATGAAGAGTCAAGGACCTAGGGCAGAACTAGTCAAAGGACCACTGTGTTTGTCACATCCCTACGGGGCTGTCAGAGGTACTCCATGATCCATCAGTATCCAATTATCGATCTATGTCAGTCTGCTGTTGGTGATATCAGGCTGGCAGCATCACAGTACACAACTTTCTCTTCACTTTGGCATTATTTCCCTGCACTTAGTATGCCTGCATGATATGTAATAGACATACATACACACACGCTAGTTTTTGAGCCCCACTGAACGGTAAATTAGCATTCTGAATTCGAGTCTATGCACAGGATTCAGGACATCCAGGATTAATGTGTAATTATGAAATATGTAGAACAAAATAGATCTGTTTGGATTCACCAGGAGATTCGGCTGCTGTAAGCAACTCAAACCTGCGGGTGAAACACAGGTACAATTATTGGTGGAATCGAACCCAGAATTACCAATTTCATAGTAATTTCCAGTTATTAGAGGAACATTCACAGTCCCACTTGCAATAGCAAGTACTTCCACCCTTGAAGTTATTGGTATTCTTCTCAATTCAAGAAGCCATCAGCACACCTAAGAAGCTATAAAAGCGAGAGAGTAAGGATAATTGGCAATGTTATGGGGATTGGGAGTTTCAGAAAAGATGGGTCTCCTGGGAAGTAAGAAATTCATTTTCAACCAAAAAGTAGCCTATTATCATAGAGATATGGGTAAGCGGTTTCAAGAATGATGTTGTATGTCTTCGATGTCAGAAAAAAAGCCATAAATAGCTTTGAGGTAAAGATCCTCAATCAAGGCTGTGTATTTAACACTATGGGGGTCATTCCGACTCCCGCCGCCGGCGGTAACCGCACGCCTGGCGGGAGCCGCCAAATGACCGCACCGCGGTCAAATGACCGCCACGGTAATTCTGGCTTTCCCGCTGGGCGGGCGACCGCCAGAAGGCCGCCCGCCGGCCCAGCGGGAAAGCGCCTTCAACGAGGAAGCCGGCTCCGAATGGAGCCGGCAGAGTTGAAGGCGTGCGACGGGTGCAGTGGCACCCGTCGCGATTTTCACTGAAAATCAATGTGGGGCCCTGTTAGGGGGCCCCTGCAGTGCCCATGCCATTGGCATGGGCACTGCAGGGGCCCCCAGGGGCCCCACGACACCCGTTACCGCCATCCTGTTCCTGGCGGCAAAAGCCGCCAGGAACAGGATGGCGGTAAGGGGTTCGGAATCCCCATGGCGGCGCTGCTTGCAGCGCCGCCGTGGAGGATTCCCTGGGGCAGCGGGAAACCGGCGGGACACCGCCGGTTTCCCGTTTCTGACCGCGGCTGTACCGCCGCGGTCAGAATGGACATGGAAGCACCGCCAGCCTGTTGGCGGTGATTCCGCGGTCGTTGGCCCTGGCGGTCGGTGACCGCCAGGGTCAGAATGACCCCCTAAATTGCCCCCTGGCGCCAAGGAGCACAAATGGAAAACACAGAAATGTGGCATTTTGCAGAAATGAGTCTGAACAAGTGCCGCAGTCACATGAAAAGTTTGTCAGAGTTTGGGGACCTTTCAGAAGTTTTGGAGGGGCGGGGGAGGGAGGGGGTTGGGGGGGGGGCGTGGGAGGGGGCGTTCCACATCCGGGGACTTCATGGACATTACAACCCACTTGTTCCCAGGCGCCTGTGCTTGTCATAGAGGTCTGGTGAAGGGGGTCGAGCCTGCCTGTGCCCCAGGGGTTGCCGACCCACCTGTAACCCCTGGCAGAGACCAGTGCTGAGCCTACGGGGGTTTCACTGGTGCCTCTCGGCCCCCTGAGCTGTGAGAGGAAGGACCTGGGGCAGCTGATGCTTCGGTGTGGGGGCGATGCCAACATTCATGCCCAGTCCCCTCGTCAATGATCCAATCTTTGCCCGGTCAGAGAAGGTCTCGTGCCCTCTCTGGATAGACGCACCTGGCCAGGTGTGTTTGGAAGCAGAGATGCCCCCAGGGAAGGACACCTGGGATGGCACCGTTGAGCTAGAGGCCAGTATCATTCATTCATCCACTCATCAACCATGAGCAGGGTCCTGAGCGCTATGGAGTCGCGGCCCGAGGGACATCGGGGTATCCTTGGCATAGGGGTGGGTATTCGTCTCACCCTATGGAGCGTCATGACACGTCACAGGAGGATGGGGCAGGATGAACCCGGGCGTACACCACGTGACTGTCGGGACTCTGGGAAAGACCATAGCATGGAAGGCAAAGTTACCAGAACACTGTGGAGGTCATTCTGACTTCGGCGGGCGGCGGAGGCCGCCCGCCAAAGTTCCCCCGACAGAATACCGCGGTGCGGTCAAAAGACCGCCGCAGTAATTCTGAGTTTCCCGCTGGGCCGGCGGGTGACCGCCAGAAGGCCGCCCGCCCGCCCAGCGGGAAACCCCCTTCCACGAGGATGCCGGCTCCGAATGGAGCCGGCGGAGTGGAAAGGGTGCGACGGGTGCAGTTGCACCTGTCGCGATTTTGAATGTCTGCTATGCAGACACTGAAAATCTTTGTGGGGCCCTGTTAGGGGGCCCCACGACACCCGTTCCCGCCAGCAAGGTTCTGGTGGTCAAAACCGCCAGAACCAGGCTGGCGGGAAGGGGGTCGGAATCCCCATGGCGGCGCTGCCTGCAGCGCCGCCATGGAGGATTCCTCAGGCCAGGGGAAAACCGGCGGGAAACCGCTGGTTTCCCTTTTCTGACCGCGGCTTTACCGCCGCGGTCAGAATTGGCCTGGATGCACCGCCAGCCTGTTGGCGGTGCATCCGCGGTCCCCGGCCCTGGCGGTGACCCCCTATGTGAAGACACCAACTTAGTCAAGGCTATTGTCCAGTAAAGGGTAACAGGTCCAAAACTGATGCAGTGTCAGGAGAAGCTTCTGTGTCCACTGTTTAGAGTAGGACATCTTGAGCTCTTTCCTTAATTTGTGGATGGGCGAGATTTTTCCAGCGGAAACCACAAGTGCAGGCACACAAACATAAGAATCATAAAGTATGAAGGTGCTAGCTTCCAAGTTCATTTAGCTAAAATATGCTGCTGGCAATTTAAAATGCTTTCGAGCAGTAGAAGGTAGTCTTGTGAATCTATGTTGATAACTGTGGGTCGAAGCTCAAAATAGGCGCTGACTTTCCAGTCTGATCATTTGAAGATACATATCTGGTTGGTACATAATTATTATTTATTAAACTATTGGCTTGCTTTTATTAATTCTTCCTCAATTGCCAAAACGGGATTGTCATTGAATACTTAGTCCAACAAAATTGACACTGAAATCAACAGTACTTCCCACAACAAAACCTTCAACCAATATACATTTTTGAAGTATATTTAATTTTTGTTCAAGTTTAAATATTTTGGATTTATCAATACTTAATCGGCCTCGCTCTCCCCAAGGGAAAACCACAGTGGTTTCAGTAATGGGTGGAAATAAATGTGTACAACTTTTAACAGTGTCATAATGTGGCAGGGCAGATGCTCTCTTTGCCCTGCCGCACGTCACGCAAGTGAAGTAAGTGCACTGCACATTCCAAAATTGTATGTCAGGCTTGGTGGAAGGTCTAGCATGGAACACTGTCCTGGGTTGGAGTCACTACACTTAAGTTGTCCTAGAGCACCCCAAGCGAATCACACCATCAATAACACAGACCAGAACAAGATATCTGCGTTAAAAGAGGGTTGACAAAAAAAACATTGGTATCTTTCATTTGATACCTTTGTTGGAAAGTAGGAAATGTAATGGGATTTGCTAAAGTACATCAATGGACACCAACTAAAATAAAGCAAGGAGTCTAACTAGGGCTGGGTAGGTTTATGGAACATATCCTACAAAAAATCATTCTACCTTTCACCCCTACCACAGACAAATTAAACTGACCTATAATTTGGATGTTTGAGGCCTTGGGCATGTGAAATGTACTGTAAGATCAGCAATAAACCTCTACTGCATGCCATAATGTCTTCTCCCCAGGCCTTCTTTGCCGTAAGTTACCAAGAGACAGATGGACGAAGGAGTTGACAGTTCTGTAAGGCTGGATACGTCTTTAGTGAGGATGTTTGCTTGCTATCCTTTGAGAAATCTTTTCGCCTAAAATGAAAATGGCAAATTAAACATCAGACACTCATCAACACAAATGAAGCCATACAGTGGGGATCCTACCGATCACTGAAGAATAAGTAGGGTATTGTCACAATAGCCCTGACACTAGAAAGACAGTAACAAAGTATCCAGGGACCATTGATCACGAAGTCTGGCATGAATGAGGTATATGGCGGGTCCTCATGACAGATATGACTGTAATCTCGATGTAATTGGAATCGTGCTTCCGTCTGAATTGGAATATCGAGTTCAGCAGGAATACCCACACCTTCAGGTCTCTAGGCATTCACAGTTCCCTAAAAAAATATGAATGTAGGAAGGAGCCCTGGCATTTAGGGGAAATGGGGAGGCTGGTGTGGAAACACACATTTCACAAGTTATCCCTTTATCTGTATCGAAACTTGTCATTGCTTGGGGATCCTGCATCCAGTTATTAACAATTTGCAGAGAATCAGTAATTCCAAGGTGCTGAAACTCAGACTCAATTGCCAGTGACATTTTAACGAGGTCCTTACAGTCTTCACAATGTCAACTGTAGAGGACACTCCTGATAACAAACGAGTGCAATGTGGACTAAGTGTCAGATGCATTGAGTGTTCAAGATGTCTCCTATGTACCTTTTAGAAACTGTTACTGTCGAAGGAAATCTCCACATCCCACATTATTGGTATATAACCGCTCTGTACAACCATCCTTACAGCATACCCCACCTACGAGCATGAGGTGCATTAAAACTTTCCTGTTTCACATCCTCAAGAATATTGTACATGAAATAGTCATGAACTCTGACTTCTAGGTAAACAGTGTTCAGGATTGCTAGATAGAGTGAAAAGATGACCCTAGTGAACAATTTTGAACAGATGTAAGGGCCCACACAATAAGATCTGAAAAGTTGTCTGCACAGGGGACGCTTTCTATATCAGTACATTGGAATACTCTAGCTATGTGTGGTGTGGACGTGGAATATGAAATGTGTATTCTGTACTGGTACACTGTGTGCAGTGTGTAATACATCATTTCGTAACCGTCTCGTTCATTGTACGTGTGGTGCACATTTCACTTGCAGACGTAGAAGCCAGCGATATGACATCTTCCTCTGAAGGTCAGATGTGTGGTTGACCGTAATCGTTCTTGTGTTTTTTCCTTACTTGACGTTATTGACATCTCTAACAAACCAACATCACCTGAGAAACCTCTCATCCACATCCTTGTGTTAATCACAAATCACGCCTTGTTCACATCTCCTTGTGCTTTGGATTGTATTTGACTTTCCTTCATCAGTGGGTGTCCCATTTCTACTCCTCGATGCTTTGGTTTCATTGTTTTGGTTTGGACTGCCCATTCTGCCTGCCTCCACCTGTCACCATTTCTCCACTTTCTTTTGCAGGTCTCGCTTTTTCGTTGCACTTCTGATTTTCCCTCCCACTAAAAAGGGTATGTACGTTGTGTGTTGCATTAACTCCTTGACAATTTTCCAATTCTATCTACCTTTTTTATTACAGACGAAGATGAGTCGGCTCCTAATACTGCCGCACAAGGTATGTTAATAAACGTGTTAGTTTATCAAACTTTAAAAGTGAGTTGATCAAACTTTATGAATATCGTTCTTTTACTTCATTGACTACAATTGTGACAGAGTATGTAAATGTCAGGAACAGAACTAATGTTCGCCTTCTTCTGCGGCAGTTGCCGGATACTAATATTTATGCAGGGAGGCAAAGGGGTTACGTTTACAGCATTGCACGCCCTTGTGATTGACACACTTCTGTGTTGTTTGCCCCGCATAGGAGAATGTTTCAGTTATTCTTACTTTCAGTTAGAAAATACCAGTCTATTTGTACCCAAGACATTTTCAATTTAAATTCAAAATTAATTCCAATGTTTAACTCAAATATTCGTCAACCAAAATATATTTTTACTTTACGATCTTTATTGTTAAATTTTTTCCGGCTGTTGCTTGATGGGGACCAAGAAAAACATTTTCATCGATACCTTTCTTTCGCTCTTCTATTTACAATTCAGAAAAATACACTGTTGACCTCAAACTAGTTTGCATCCTTGATAAAACATAAATGATCACTGTTCCCCGACACTTCCTGTGATGATGTAAACATAAAGCTAAAAACTAAAACACGTGTACCTTAAAGTACAAAAATACTCTTTAATTCATAGTTCTGCAATTTCATGACATTTTTATTGTGTTGCCTTTCACTTGTTCATAAGACAAAAGCAACGTGAAGAGTTAGTGAACTAATGAACTAGAGTGGAGCTTTCTTGGGATGCGCCGCATGAGAACTGGGACCAGCTTATGGTGGGGTCTAATGGAGGTGAGACTGAAGTAGGGTCTAGAGGACATGGTGGAGGTGGGACTGACGGAGAGCCTAGAGGACATGGTGGGGGTAGGACTGACGGAGAGCCTAGATGACATGGAGGACGTGGGACTGAGGTAGGGCCTAGAGGCTATAGGACATGATGGAGGTGGGACTGAGGGAGAGCATAGATGACATGGAGGACTTGGGACTGAGGTAGGGCCTAGAGGCTATAGGACATGATGGAGGTGGGACTGAGGGAGAGCCTAGAGGACATGGTATACGTGGGACTGAAGTAGGACCTAGAGGACATGATGGAGGTGGGACTGAAGTAGGGCCTAGAGTACATGGAGGTGAGACTGACGTGTAGCCTAGAGGCATGGCGGAAATGGAACTGAAGTAGGAACTAGAGGACTGTTGTGGCTAACTGCAGGGTGTGGAACTTACAGGGTGTATACTATTTTGGGGTGGGATGCCCTGGGTAGCATCGGATAGGACATGAAAAATGTGGAATTTGGTGTGCAAGAGTGTACTCGGACAGGAGCAAGGAAGAGTTGAAGCCTGTTAAAACTGAAACGTCTAGTGTTGATTCTAGTGCTGTGATGTGTGCTGGTGGATGTCATCTGTACTTGGGATCTGTACTGGGAATGAAACCTTCTTTGTCTTAACTATATCTGGGGTGGCTCATGCTGAAGCACCGCCTACTAGGGTATGCGATTTTGGTAAAAACACCTTCTTAGTGTCGGACCTGACAGGATTACAGCCGGGTGGGATGGAGGAACCTGCTCCTGATGGTTTCCTCTGGGGTGTGACTTGCTGGTAGGGACCTGCTAGGATGTGGAAGTTTGAGATTAAATACCTACTTAAATAAAAAGGTGAACCTCTACCATGTGAGAAAATATGTCCCATGCAAACAATGTGGCATGTGCAATGCTGTCACATCAGTCACAGACCACAGCATCTTCTATAATAAACGTGCTGACCTTGCATGACTGCTACCGCCATACACAAAGTCCTTATGTGGTACAACATGAACTAAAAATGAGTTCCTCTTTCATTCTATTATTATCTCTATTCACTTCTGAGTGATTAGTGCTAAATATCCCGTCTCAATGTACTGCAAATTATGCATTGCATATTTAAAGATGAGGCATCAGTAGCCTAAATATGTTCATAAATTGGTAAACTCATCAACTCTTGCCCACACTGTTCTTTCTTTACAGACGGAAATGCTTCTAAGGATAGAAAAGACTCAGGTGAGCAACTTTACTAAATATAAACATGAATGTGCTGGAAAACCTCCTGTATTGTAAAGAGAGTGCTTCCTTGATCATTCTCCTGCATCATTTTATTTTCTACCATTGGATATGAATGTACCTGGCCTGCATGAAACGAAGTAACAGATTTTACAATTTGGTGATGATGTGATGAGGATCACTTTAGATTAAAAAAAAAACTGACCAGGCTTCAGCTTTCAAATAGAGCTCAGTGAATTAGAACAATGGGACATGTGTGCGAAACATTTTTTGTAAAATACTGATCGCAATTTGCAACCAGTATTTTTTGTGACCCATGTGCAATTTTTGTGATTCAAGAAATGTCTTGGTTCACAAAATTCTGAACTGTAGTGAATGTGACTTACCTCATCAATATTTCTGAGGTTGTTTTCAAATTGTGACTCACCACGATTGGTGCCCCTCACAGGTCTGTGATTGCTTTTCACATATTTGTTATAAATATAGCCCATTTTCCTTAAAGAAAATGGGGGTACAATGAACAAGATCTTTCAACTTTATAAAAGTTTGAGAGTAGGCAATGGAACACTACCACCTAGACCATTAAGTACACCCAAATAAAATATTCATTATACATTCAGAAACGGGAAAGGACCCCTTCCACTCTTTGGGAATGGCTTACCACTCATGTGTGGAGTTGGTAAAAGTTTAATGATTTGCAACCAGATTTCAGTTGTAAAACAGTGATGCGTAATATAATGAATTGCTCTTTGGAAGATAAGCCCTAAACGCAGCCCTTCTAAGTAGTGATCTGGAGGCCCTTTTAAATCCATTTTATGATTTGGTAACCTGTTACAGAATCGCAAAATGAGTTTAGTGCATTCTAAAAAGTTATACATCAGTCACAAACCATGTAATTTAACAAATCATAGGGATTCCAACTAGATGGCTTTGTATATCTGGCCGGATGTTGCGCAGGCAAGTGGCTAAGGGTTCACTGCTAGGTGTGAATAATATCCTACAGCTTCCTGCATTAAGCTTTAAATAGGTAGAGTGCAGCACTATGGAACCTATGGCACATAACAGCTCACACACACTAGAGCATAGATGAGAGTGGAGTGGAGAGGCACAGAGCTTTGACAGCAAATCACTTGATGAAAGGCAGTCAGAGCAGGGTGGGAGTTTGGACAGAACATTGGCTAAATATGTTGTGTGGACACATTTTCATGTCAGGGATATCGATGAGAAAAATATTGTGAATGTAGGTTTCTAAAGGTAAGCAAAGTTTTACTATACTTAACTCCATATAAATGTACCTTGATGAGATATATATATATATACACATATATATATATATATATATATATATATATATATATATATATATATATAAACATGTACATTCAAGGTACATAGATGTGGAGTTAAGAATATTTAATTTATACTTATCTCATTGCACTTACCTTCTTCATATTTTGGCCCTCAATATTTTTGACACGAAATTTGTTTCACTGATATTCTGTCAGACAACTGGGCTGGATAGGACAAGCCAGGTTGATGTGGTCATAGTAAAAGAGGCCATATATCTTGTTATTGCACCCTGCCTCTGGGTATTCTGTAGCGTGGACCTGTGGAATCAGAAAGGTGAGTTAAGGGTGTGGAAGCAGGAGGGAATGAGTGTGTTTAACCAAAGTGAGATTTTGTCAAATGAGTTTAACTATAAACAGCTCCAATCTCACACAGGTGTAGATATAGTGAAGACCAAGAGGAGGAGTGAGGACAAAGGGAGGGCAACTTGAGCCCTTAATCACATGGGGTCCAACACTAAGTGACACCCCCCCACCCACCACCCCCAAGTGGCCACCTAATGTGCTGTAGTTTCTTTTCTGACACCTTGAATCATGCCATGTGCAACCTTTTGCAGGATGCTTTAACCAGGGAACACTGAAAAGGTTTATGGAAGTTGTATACAAGGGATATCTGCCTTTTCTCTTATAAGATAACTCTGTTGCTAATGCTTGAATGATTTCGCAGGGGTTCCTCTTGTGTGTAGTAAAATGTTTTTTATGGTGTAGCCTGGTCTGATCGCTGCTCTGGTCAGTTGTACTGCCATATCATAAATAAGCACCCGATTCGACTTGTTGTTTGTGAGAGACATTTCTATTGTCAGTTGTCTTGTATGTATCTATGAGTTGTATTTATGAAGTGGGACCAGTACTATTACTAGCTGTGGACTGGCTGGAGCAGATCCTTTGTTTGCTCACTATGAGTAGGTGAGAATAAGCTCCAAAAGAACAGGTAGTATATTGAAAGGTACATTTCCTCATTTGTGATGTTTCCTTGTACAACCACATATCAATCACTGCTGCCTTTTATGTTCTAGGGCTAGAAGACATGGTGGCTTGTGTTGCTTCTGTTCTTCTGCTGTCTCGTGCTCCAGCTACCACCATCCTCTTTTTTAACATCAGCTTCAGTGCCTTTGGCCACAGGTCTGATCCTGTAAATTTAGCAGGGAATATTCTGAGTCATAGTGAAAAACATCTTTCAGAACTCAACACGCTTTCTTCCGTAGCCCCTGGTGGCCTTGGCTCTCTTTTTGGTCGAGGCTATTCAGCAGCAGTTTCTCCATCCACCACAGCGCTCCTGTAGATAAGGATACCCACTTTCCATGAGTTTCTTACTAAAGCATAATCTCTACTAAACCCAGGTCAGGTGCCACCTGTCCTGACATGACTATTCTTGTTTCCATTCCCTGACAGTGGGGTCTGTTGGAGAGGGACATCCTGAAGGAGCTGAGAAGCGAGACAATTCTCAACTATCCACGTTATTTGTTGAAAAACCCCATGGCGGCACCATCAATGTCGGTGAGTGTCAAATCGAAGCGTGACGTGGCTCTGTCCTCCACATGTGTGCTCTTACCTGTAATGACTATGGTGGAACCTGTGCCCATGTGTGGCATTAAGCAGCGTTCTTAATCCAAGTCCATGCTAAGAACAATATATATCACTGATAGGCAGGTGAAATTTTTGTAATATCTTTCCATCTTTCTTAAAGGGGGTAATATTACCTTTGTGGCAAAAGTAGAAGCCAAAGATCTTCTTCGGAAGCCAACTGTAAAGTGGCTAAAAGGCAAATGGATGGACCTGGCAAGTAAAGCAGGGAAACACCTTCAACTAAAGGAAACATACGATCGTCTTAGCAAGGTAAACTTTAAATTACTTGGCAGTGTATGCTGTGGTGATCTGTTCCTCCTTTCTCTGATTGTTATCCTAGCAGTTGAACAATGAGTGCTTAACAAGTTGCGACCAAGTCAAGGTGTCTGACTTTGGGGGTCATTACAACCCCGGCGATCGGCAGTAACATGGCAGTAAGTACTGCCAACAGGCTGGCAGTACTTACCGCCATATTCTGACATTGGCGGGTTGGCTGAAGCTGTACCACTCTGACCGACACGGTGGTAACAGCTGCCGGGCTGGAGATATGCATCACCAACCCAGCGGCCTTCACTGTACCGCCTGCGGGATTATGACCCCGCCTACCGTCATGGTTTTTGTGGCTTCCTTACCGCCACAAAAACCATGGCGGTAGGCACTATCATTGACAGGGAATTCCTTCCCTGTCAAGGATAGGGGTCTCCCCCGCCTCTTCAACACCCCCAAACACCCACCCCCCTACTTTCACGCCCCTCCTTGACACACTCACACATACACACACCCTTTTCACACAAAAATCCACGCATGCATACATCCACTCACTCACACCCACACACACTTTCACACATGCACACACACACGCATTCACAAAACACAACATACACGCACTCACACATCCATACATGCACACTCGCATTCAACACGCAACATAAACCTGCATCCACGCATATACAAACATACACACCCCCCCCACACACACCCCCCCACACACACACACACAACACCCCCCTCCCTTGTCAAAGACCCACCTTACCTGTGTGCAGGGGGTACTCCGGCAGGAGACGGGACAGGGCTTTTGTGTTTTGACACTGAAGTTGACTTTGATTCATTGTAATGATGTCAATGATTTGAAAAAGATTGTCACTCTAGTTAGAATTAAAAGAAATATGCTTTTTATCAGAGTATATTCACGATGAAGTCAGTGACTGTAATCAAAGGTAGGCTTCCTCTATAAAATGTACTGGGGTGTCACTGTGGTGGTCTCTGTATGACTTTTTGCCGTGGCTGCTTCTAGGTGCCTCCATCCATGCCTATCTCTTGCTGTCGATCTCAAAGTGAGTGAAAGAGTGTGTGAATGTGTGAATGAGTGCTTGAGTGACTGAGTGAGCAAGTTATTTAGAATATTAATGTTGCACCCAGATAGGATTAAGCCATCACAAGATACCTTATGTCCGATTCTTAGTTCCTTGTGCGTGTGCTTACCAAGGGCAGCTGGCAGCAAAATAAATTGGAGGGTCGCAAAAAACTACTACATACAACCATAACATAACATACACACATAACATGCATAACATACACACATAACATAAACACATAACATGCACACCAATATAAATATAAAAAAAACACTTTCCTTCCTTGATGTCCTGCAGCACGTCCTCATTCTGCAGCACATCCTCGGAGTGCGAAGTCCACAGCCAATTCTCTCATCCAATCAAATCTTTATGTTTTCATGCTGTAAAGTGTCTTGATTGGCTGGAGCAGGCCAGGCTCCACGTTTCAAAGGGCACTGTAAGCCTGTGCCTTCTCTCCAATCCAGCTGTCCAAGACAGCTGGGTTGGAGAGGTTTCAAATGCACATGTCGGTTTGGCCATAACAAGTTAGCCGGCCAAACCATCATGCAATCTTCAAACAAATGGGCCACTCCTTCAGCAGTGACACACTGGCCCCGACCTGCCCTCGCACTTTGCTGGCAGAAAGCGTAAAAAAAAAAATGGTAATTAAATAATTTTAATACCATTCTATTTTTTACACTCCCTGCACAGCAGTGCAGGGGGGTGACACTAATCCGTTCCCACTGAGGAACCTCCACTGGTGCTTGTGTGAGCTTCTATCTCACTCTGGAAGCTTTTCTGCAGGTGTGTGTCTTTCTACTTGTGTTTCATGCTATTTCTTAACTATATACACCTTAAGTACCTTTGGGACCATTCCTGTGTGCAGTCCTTCTAGCCCTTCAAAATAACTGTATGATGATATTGATATAATATTATTATTATTATAGTTGAGTTGCCACCGTTTATTAGGACGGCTTTCTGAGGCAGTGTTTTCCCTTACTCGTGACTTCCATGCAAAGTCAATAGGAATAATGGCAAAAAGTACAAAGATCTGGGAGAACACTCCCAATGCGTCAGGTACTTAAAATGTGTTGGTTTTTAGAAAACGCCCCCTTTTCAGGGGCTTGTTTATTCAAATCAACCTCCTAGCCGTCGGCACTGAACTGTTGCTGAAGGGCTCCTCCATTTCGCTGGAGCACTGCTGTAAAAATTCCCCACTTGAGTTTCTGGGACCTCCACTGGGCTGTTGGAGGTCCTTCCTCCTTCAAATGATCCCTTAAACTTTACCGTATATTTTAAATATAAGATCCTTCTGGAAGCATAGCAGGTTTGGGTTGAGTCGGAGTTCCTCAGAAAAACGGTTCAGGAATCTTGGTACTTAGCAGGTGAAAGGGTGGTTCAGCGTTTTTTACTTTTCAGCTGGAAGAATCTCAACAGGTAGATGGGATTTGCTTCTAAAGTCTTTTTCTCCTGCTTTCACGCTAGACGTGTCTTTCAGATAACTGGTTAGACTGAGCTGTAGAGTTTTGTGGGGTTGTGCAACAGTTCTGAGGTCTGATGACGTTGTTATTGTACGTTTGGAGATGTGAGTCTATATAGTTAAATTTTGCTCAATGATGAAGCCCATCAATTTGCAAAAAAAAAGCAACAACAGTAACAGTGAAATGTCAAGATGTGAACATGTTTTTCTTACAATGTTCGGCATTGTAGGTGGTTATTCTCTGCAGTACTAGAGGAGGAGAAATTCAGTTTTAGTCCGCTTTAGTTTCAAGAAAATTACCTCAGACACATTATAAGAATTTTGTCTTTTAATAGCTATGTCCCAGAGGTTTGCAGTTCTAACGCACAGTTTGGTATTATGATCAAATTGATAGTAGAAGAACCCTTTTTCAAGAAAATTGCATCAAGTATTTCAAAGAAGAGGTTCCGAAAGAGACAGCAAGGGAGAGCACCATTTCATGAATGTACTTTTCATCTCCATTCTGTTAGAAAGGGGATTGAGTAGAGCCTCAACGTCAGTTGTATCAAATGCCGCTAAAAGGTCCAATTACACTAAGATGTATGGATCACCTTTCTCTGGTATACATAGAATGTCACTGAGCACTGGGAAGGTTGCTGTTCCCACACCACATCTGATGTAGAATCCAGATCAGAGATTGCTAGGTTATTGGTTGACATATGACAGACATTGCACTGAAACAGCTCTTTCTAGGGTATAAGAAGTGACCATCATGTGTGATGGTCCTCCAATTTTTGCTCTGTTTTATGGCATTAGGACTCTGTGCACTTTATCCCTTCTAAACAACAGGGAAGTGCCTGTGCGCCCCTTTAAACATATGTCAACATTGGCTTATACCTGATTGCCATAAATAACTTTGCTATACAGCCATATAAATGTTGTAGAAATTCACCTCTGGCATGGAAAGTTGAATGCCACCTATGGATGTCAGCACCTATTGTGCCATCGAATACAGTGGCATTGACAACTTGGCTTCAAGCCTACCCCTTGTAGCCTGACACCAGCAGCTTCAACCCCGCTGATCAGACCTGTCAAAATCACCCTTTTGACTGGTATGGAAAACCTGATTTAAAATATTAAATAAGTCACCCGTAATCACACCTTGCTACCATCAAGGTAGGGTTTATAATATTTAAGAGTGGAACCTATGTGACATTAAAAATGATATTCTCCACCAGTAACTAAGCCCAAAACAACATTGTCACTGGTTAGGCGGCAAGTGGCACATGGGAAAAGTCAAAATATAGATTATACCATTTGATTTGTAAGTTTTGACCTGTGCCGGCTACAGACTCAAATGAAATACTTACTTTTACTTTTAATAAAAATCCAATCTTATGCTGAGGTCAGATTTTTAATAAATAAATGGGAAATGTAAATTTTGGAAAGTTGCCTTTAACCTGCCTAAAGCTGCTGTGAACAAATTTGGATTAGCTCTCAAGCCACTGCTCAGCTGGGCCTAATGAAGGGACAAACAGATGTGTAAACTGATCCCAGAGCGGGGACAATGACCTTAGAATGAGGAGGTGTTTTTCTTCCTCAGACAGGAAGACAATTTAGGGTGGGCCCAGGAACTTAACTTCAAAGTTGACTTCCCTGTCACAATTAAATCTAAGGTGACACCTGGAAAAACCTCAGTCCTTCTAGTCAGGCTGGCACCAAACCCAGTGGGTGGAAAACTACCACACGAACCGGTCTTGAGAGACCACAGAGGAGGGGACTTCTCATTATCCTGGCCACACCCCTACGTGGGTACAAAGGCTCCGCACGCTGAAAGGGGTTTCTCCATCTTGAATTCTGGAATGAGGGACACTGAGGTATTGTTTCCAGTAGAGCAAACAGCAACTTCTGAAAAAGTGAGTAGGGTGCCCCAGGGAACTTCTACCCCATTAGTTAGTGCCCAGGAGTCACCCCTACCCACTAGCTGGTGTCAAGCATAAATATGGCATCCTAATGTACCAGGAACGGCTCCTTTGCAATGGCGAAGGAGCATCGCCCCCCCTGGCTAAGCCAGGAGCTGAAAAATAAAACAATAGATCATTATCATTTTATTTTTCAGGTCCTGGCTCAGCCAGCAGCATGTGAAGGGAGGGGTGGGGCTGGGCCACGGGAGGGGCTAGAGGGGAGAGGGTGTGGAGTCTGTGCCCTTCTAAATGCACATGTGTGTTTGGCCGGCTGTCTAAGGCCGGCCAAACATACATTGCACACTTAGGTTTCTCTAGCCCGGCTGTGCTACACAGCCGGGTTGGAGAAACTGCACAGGCTCCAGTGCACTGTTTGGGCGGCAGCACAAGCACACAGTCTTGCCGCTGCTTTCATGCTAGGTTTGCCCACTGAATGCTGAGACACCAGAAGAAGAGCAGAGGAGTGAGGCGGCAGGCGGTGGTGACAGGAACATTATTATTTTTCTATCCCCGCCCCTCCCCTTTAATTTTGCGGTGGCCACTGCTGCAAGGTACCATTCCCAGAATGCTTACTGGACCTACCCAGGATCAGACAAGGACTAGACCTGCTGTCTGTGACCTGAGAGGAGCCCAAAAGGACTGGTCCTGCTCCCCGTGTTCCCAGGACAAAGACGTGGACTCCAAGGATCAGTTGGCCGACCTCCTGTGTGGCTGTAGGGACACAATAAGCTGCAAGAGGCCTTTTCCCTGAAGTGTCCAGCTGAACAGTGGCAACCAGACCTGGTCTGGACTTTGCTGTTGGCCTCTGCCTAATGCCGTGAGAGTCTCTAAGTGCCCTCAATTGAAGTTGGGAGCCTTAGAAATGTATTCCTGAGGTATAAACTGGAAAATCTTTCCTCCAAATCTTCAGCAGGACGTAAAAGAAAAGTATCAGACAGGCAGTTCTGCAGAGTCAGATTCAATTTTAGCTTCATCCCCTCAATGCTCCTAGGACTGATGGAAAAAACGACAACATTCTATGCTTTCAGCAAGAAATCACCAAAGCCCCATGTTAGAAATGTGGTTTCTGGTTGGGTAGAGTGTACACCTAAGCCAGGCAGAATCCACCCACTATAGTCAGGGCGAGGGGGTTACACATCCAGGATAACCCCTGCTCACCCCTTTCGTAGCTTGGCACGAGCAGCCAGGACTAACCCGGGGGCAATGTGTAAAGCATTTGCCCAACACACACAACACGTGACACAATAAATACGCCACAAAGGAAACACAACCGTGTTAGACTTTTCATCCTTGGCGTGGTCTCCCTTAACTTTTTGCCTCTGTTCCCCAGGTTGTTGATGTGTGCTGGACTCTGATTTTACTGTTTTTGTTACTCTGGGCACTTTACCACTGCTAACCAGTGCTAAAGTGCAAGTGCTCCTGTTTAAAATGTGTACGTAATTGGTTCTCCATGATTGGCATATTTGTGTTACTGTTAAGTCCCTAGTAAAGTGCACTAGAGGTGCCCAGGACCTGTAAATCAAATGTTACTAGTGGGCCTGCAGCACTGGTTGTGCCACCCACACAAGTAACCCTGTAATCATGTCTCAGACCTGCCACTGCAGTGTCTATAAGTGTATTTTTACACTGTAAATTCGACTTGGCAAGTGTACCCACTTGCCAGGCCTAAACCTTCCCTTTTCTTACATGTAAGGCACCCCTAAGGTAGGCCCTAGGTAGCCCCAAGGGCAGGGTGCAGTGTATGGATAAGGTAGGACATATAGTAATGTGGTTTATATGTCCTGACAGTGAAATACTGCCAATTTCGGTTTTCACTGTTGCAAGGCCTGTCTCTCTCATAGGATAATATGGGGGCTACCTTTAAATATGATTAAAGTGTAGATTCCCCTAGAGAGTAGATGGACATGTGGAGTTTGGGGTCCCTGAACTCACAATTAAAAAATACATCTTTTAGTAAAGTTGATTTTAAGATTGTGCGTTTGAAAATGCCACTTTTAGAAAGTGAGCATTTTCTTGCTTAAACCATTCTGTGACTCTGCCTTGTTTGTGGATTCCCTGTCTGGGTCAGTTTCACAGTTGGGTTGTTTTTCACCTCGCACTAGACAGTGACACAAAGGGGGCTGGGGTGTAACCTGCATTTCCTGATTAGCCATCTCTGCTAGGAGGGAGGGGTGGAGTGGTCACTCTCATCTGAAAGGACTGTGCCTGCCTCTGACAATGCCGGCTCCAACCCCCTGCTGTGTGTCTGAGGCCTTGCCTGGGCAAGGCAGGATTTCACAAGTAGGTGTGAGTCCCCTTTGAAGAAAGGTGACTTCAAAGACTAAAATGGGTATAAGAAGGGCACCCAAATCTACAGACTTTAGAAACACTTCTGGAACCAAGAGGAACCTCTGCCTGGAGAAGAGCTGATAGCTGAGAAAGAAGTGCTGCCCTGCCTGTGACTGTGCTTTGTGGAGCTTTCCTGCAGTGCTGCTTCTGCCAGAGTAAGAGGGCAAAGACTGGACTTTGTGTGCCTTCCATCTTGTGAAGAAATCTCCAAGGGCTTGATTTAGAGCTTGCCTCCTGTTGTTTGAAGTCTCAGGGACAGCAAAGACTTCTCTCTGCCAGCACCTGGGGTCTCTGGAGAGACTCCTGCCGCGACAAGTGGTGCCCTATCCAGTCCCTGGGCCCTTGAAAGGAAAGCTGGTGGAATCCAAGGAAATCGACTTCGGACGACTTCGGACTGACGCCGCTGCTGAATCCGGTAACGCCGCCTGCACCTGACGCCGTGACCTTCGCTGGAACGCGACGCTCTTCGCAGGCCCGACGCCGCAGCAGCCCCACTGAAATCCGCGACTCTGTGGAAGTCGCCGCACCACGTCGCGACCGACACCGCTCGAAGTGCGCAGATTCAACGTTTCGCACAGACGCCGCGATCCCTGACTTCGCGCATCGGCTTGTTTTCACTCTTCACCAAAGGTACTGTACTTGGGGGTCTACACGACTCCGTGACCGGCGCCGCTGGTGTTGGCTTGTTGGGAACGACTCCGTCACGACACCGTGTTAACATCTCATCGAATCATTTTTGTTTCTAAGTGCTATTTTTGAGTTTAATCTTTAAAAATTCATAACTTGACTTGTGTATGTCGGATATTTGTCGTTTTGGTCTTGTTTTGTTTAGATAAATATTTCCTATTCTTCTAAACCGGTGTTGTGTCATTTTGTAGTGTTTTCATGAAGTTACTGTGTGTGTTGGTACAAATACTTTACACCTAGCGCTCTGAAGTTAAGCCTACTGCTCTGCCAAGCTACCAAGGGGGTAAGCAGGGGTTAGCTGAGGGTGATTCTCTTTTACCCTGACTAGAGTGAGGGTCCTTGCTTGAACAGGGGGTAATCTGACTGTCAACCAAAGACCCCATTTCTAACATTGGTGATCAGCGGTTGGGATTTGGACTTGTATTTGTACTTGACATACAGTAATTAAGTGTACACTACTGTTTGAGTTCAGACCACTACGTGACCACATACTGCTTATCTTGAGATTTTTGCTTTTTCTCTTTTTGTGGATTTTTCCCTACGTCCACTTTGTTTTTTTCGCTGATCCTTGATTGACTTTGAACTTCATTTGGGAACTTGTTTCTGCATTTGGAACTTTGCACTCTTTTTACCTTTCATCATGTCTCTACTTGGAGATGCATCAGTTGGAGCTGACTTTGAGAAATTGGAGAGTTATACCAAAGCTCAGTTGAAGCAGTTCTGTAAAAGTTTTGACTGTCCCATTAAGAGCTCATCCAGGAAGGAGGAGCTGCAAAAGGCGCTGAGGGCCTGGGTGACAGCCAAGAGCACTGAAGGGCACACAGAGGATGAGGGAGATGAGGAGGATGAGGAAGAGGGTTCAGTACACAATGGTATTGTGGGTGGGCCTGTTATGTCCAGGGAGAAGGTCTCCAGGGAAGGTAGCAGTGTCTCATCCAAGGGTCTGACACCTGAGGAGTTGCAGGACAGACAGGCAGAGAGGGCATACCAATTGGAGCTGCAGAAGCTCAATCTGGAGAAAGAAAGAGATGCGAGAAGAGCAGTCCTTGAGGAAAGGAAGATGCAGCTGGCTCATGAGCTTAACTTAAAGGAGTTAGATCAGAGGAGCCAGTCCAGTAGGGATGGTGGCAGCAATCCTACAGTGCAGCCGGAGAGAAGGGTACACATCCCAAAAGACCTTGTGAGGGATTATAAGAGGGAGGATGATATCTACTTGTGGTTCAAGGGTTATGAGTCAGCTCTCCACATGAACCTGGTCCCTGAAGCTCATTGGGGGGCAGCCCTGTGGAAGCATTTTGAGGCAGAGGGGAGGGACACACTGACGGCCTTAGGGGATGCTCAGAGTCTCACCTACCCTGTCATGAAGGAGGCAGTACAAGGAGAAGTTTAGATCCTACAAGAGAAAGGAATCCCAAACATGGTTGGAATGTGTTGATTCTTTTTGCAGGTCACTGGATGGTTGGGTGAAGGGCAGTAAGGTAAACACGTATGAGGGGCTTTACAATTTAATTGCTTGGGAGCACTTGTACAGTTTATGTTTTCCAGAGCTGTGCCAGCACCTCATTGACAGCAAGCTGACTGACCCCAGGAAGCTTGCGCAGGAAGCGGACTGCTGGGAGAGCACCAGGGTCCAAAAGAGGTATGGGGAGACCACGCCAAGGGTGGGCAGGGTCCCTCTCAGAAGAAAGGGGGGTTAAGGGCAAACAGGGGGAGTTCTCTAAAGGGCCCCAAACTGATTCCCAGGGTAAGGATTCCCAACACCCCAGTGAAAAGAAGCCATGGTTGTCCAAAAGGGAAGCCAGTGGCAGGTGGTCCCCCACGTAAGTGCTATGCATGTGACCAGGTGGGTCATGTGAGGGGGGACCCCAAATGCCCCAAAAGTACACCGGCACCCACTGGTGCACCGTCCCAGGGTTTAGCCAGTGTAGCGCTTGGGGAGGAGTTGGTTTCAGGTGGGTGGGAACCAGCAGAAATGACCTTTGTCTCACTAGGGGACAGTGAGATGGTCCAGAGAAACCTAGTGCCTGATAACACTAAGAAATACAGGCAGTGGGTGACCATCAATGGACAGAGGGTGGAGGCTCTGAGAGACACAGGAGCCAGTGTGACTACAGTGAGGAGTCACCTGTTGTCTGAAGAGCAGATTGATCCCCGGGTACTTCACCAAGTAGTTGCGGTAGACAACTCTGAGCGCCTCTGCAGAGTGGCGCAGGTTCCCTTTGAATGGGGGGGGGTCTCAGGTTCCTGGAAAGTAGCTGTGAGTCCAACCATGCCTGTTGATTGTTTGCTAGGTAACGACCTGGAGGATTCCCCTTGGAAGGAGGTGGAACACAGGTCTCACTTGGAGATGTTGGGTCTGCCTGGGTGGGTATACGTATCCACCCGGTCTATGGCAGCCAATCAGGGGAGTCAAGAGCCCCTGGAGCCTGAAACAGTGGCCCAGGGGACCGCCAAGAAGAGGAAGTGCAGGGGGCGCGGGAAACCGGCCCCAGAAGTTCCCACGGTCCGGGAGGAGGCAGAGCCTGAGGGTGATGCCCCGGAGCCTACAGGGGAACAGGTGGCTGAACTGGGGGAGGTCCCTGAGCTGTCGCAGTGGCAGCAGGAAGGGGGACCCACCAGAGAAGCATTCTGCACAGCGCAGAAGGAGTGCCCTACTCTTGAGGGGCTACAGCAGCAGGCTGCAGCCCAGGTGGCTGGCGAGGCGCCAGGTACTCACCTGATTTATTGGGAGGATGGCCTCCTGTATAGTGAGCCTAAGGTTCCTGAGCCTGGGTCAGCTCGTATGCTGGTGGTACCCCAGTGCTTCAGGGCCTTCCTACTGGGTTTGGCTCATGATGTGCCGTTGGCAGGACATCTAGGGCAGGACAAGACCTATAAGAGGCTTGTCTCCCACTTTTACTAGCCCTTGATGCACAAGCAGTCAGCTGCTTATTGTAGGTCTTGTCAGACTTGTCAGGCAAGTGGCAAGAATGGGGGGAAATGCAAAGCTCCCCTCCAACCTTTACCTGTAGTCAGTACTCCCTTTGAACGGGTAGGAATTGACATTGTGGGGCCTCTGGACCCCAAGACAGCCATGGGCAACAGGTTCATCCTGGTCTTGGTGGACCATGCCACACGATACCCAGAAGCCATTCCTCTAAGGACGGTCACTGCCCCCGTGGTGGGACGTGCCTTGATGGGAGTTTTTACCCGCATGGGGTTCCCCAAGGAGGTGGTATCTGATAGAGGTACAAACTTCATATCCACTTATATGAAGTGTCTGTGGAAGGTGTGTGGGGTAACCTACAAGTCCACCACCCCTTACCACCACCAAAGTAATGGTCTGGTTGAGAGATTCAACCACACCTTGAAAGGCATGATTCAGGGCCTGTCAGAGCCCTTGAGGCGTAAGTGGGACGTCCTCTTGCCATGCCTTCTGTTGGCTTACAGGAAGGTGCCTCAAAAGGGACTTGGCTTTAGCCCCTTTGAGCTCATCTATGGCCACCCTGTGAGGGGACCGCTCAGTCTGGTGAAGTAGGCTTTGGAGAAAGCTCCTAGTAAACCACCCCAGGATGTATTTAGCTACATGCTGGCACTAAGAAACCAGACTGCCGCTTCAGGAGTCTCGCTCAGGAGAACCTGGAAGCAAGCCAGGAGGATATGAAACGGTGGTACGACCAGAATGCCACTCTGGTTGAGTTTCAGCCTGGACAAAAAGTGTTGGTCATGGCACCAGTGGAGCCTAGGGCTCTCCAAGATAAGTGGACTGGGCCTTTTGAGGTGGTGGAAAGAAAGAGCGAGGTCACCTATCTAGTAGACTTGCAATCCCCCAGGAACCCTTTGAGGGTCCTACATGTCAACCGTCTCAAACCACACTTTGAGCGAACTGAGCTATCCATGCTCCTAGCGACAGATGACGGGGTGGAGGAAGAGAGTGAGCCTCTTCCTGACCTCCTGTCTGCAGGAGAGAAAGATGGGTCTGTGGAGGGAGTGATCCTCTCCCCCTCCCTGACTGAGGAACAGCAGAGGGACTGTCGCCACGTGCTGGGACAGTTCGCCTCGCTGTTTTCCCTGATCCCAGGAGTCACACACCTGTGCACACATGATGTGGACACTGGGGACAGTACACCTGTTAACCATAAGGTTTACAGGGTGACTGACAGGGTCAGGGCTTGCATTAAGGAGGAAGTCTCCAAAATGTTAACCCTAGGGGTTATTGAGCACTCCAGCAGTCCTTGGGCCAGCCCAGTGGTCCCAAAGGCTGCTGCTCCTGGTGCCACTCCAGAACTTAGGTTCTGTGTGGACTACCGGGGTCTCAATGCGGTCAGCAAGACTGACGCACACCCCATCCCCCGAGCTGATGAGCTCATTGATCGGTTAGGAGCTGCCAAGTACCTCAGTACGTTTGATTTAACATCTGGGTACTGGCAGATTGCCTTAACTGAGGGGCAAAGGAGAGGTCAGCATTCTCTACCCCAGATGGGGACTTCCACTTCAATGTGATGCCCTTTGGGATGAAGAACGCCCCTGCCACCTTTCAGAGGTTGGTCAACCAGGTGTTGGCAGGACTGGATGAGTTCAGTGCCGCCTACCTGGATGACATTGCTGTGTTTACTTCCACATGGGAGGAACACCTGCAACACCTCTGGAGAGTGTTAGAGGCCCTGCAGAAGGCAGGCCTTACTATTAAGGCGAGCAAGTGCCAAATAGGGCAGGGTTCTGTGGTGTACTTAGGACACCAGGTGGGGAGTGGCCAGGTGGCACCCTTACAGCCTAAGATTGACACTATTCTGGCTTGGGAGCCTCCCAAGACCCAGACTGAAGTGAGAGCCTTTTTAGGTCTCACAGGATATTACCGGAGGTTTGTTAAGGGATATGGTACCATTGTTACTTCCTTAACTGAGTTGACTTCTAAGAAGCAACCCAAGAAAGTGATCTGGACAGAGGCTTGCCAGAACGCTTTTGATGCCCTGAAGGCTGCCATGTGCACAGCAACTGTGCTGCAGGCACCTGACTACTCCAAGGAGTTTGTTGTGCAAACAGACGCCTCAGAGCATGGTATTGGAGCAGTACTCTCACAGCTTAATGAAGAGGGCCTAGATCAACCAGCGTTTGCTGTGGTCTAGGCATTGAAGAAGCTAAGACCCTACTTGTTTGGGACTCACTTCCGAGTTCAGACCGACCACAGGCCCCTCAGATGGTTAATGCAGATGAGGGGTGAGAATCCAAAACTGTTGAGGTGGTCCATTTCCCTACAGGGGATGGACTTTACAGTGGAACATCGCCCTGGTACAGAGCACGCCAATGCTGATGGTCTGTCCAGGTTCTTCCGCCTTAGTGATGAGAACTCCCATGAGGTTGGGTAGTTGCTCCCCACTTTTAGCTGGGGGGGACACGTGTTAGACTTTTCATCCTTGACGTGGTCTCCCTTAACTTTTTGCCTCTGTTCCCCAGGTTGTTGATGTGTGCTGGACTCTGATTTTACTGTTTTTGTTACTCTGGGCACTTTACCACTGCTAACCAGTGCTAAAGTGCAAGTGCTCCTGTTTAAAATGTGTACGTAATTGGTTCTCCATATCTGTTAAGTCCCTAGTAAAGTGCACTAGAGGTGCCCAGGGCCTGTAAATCAAATGTTACTAGTGGGCCTGCAGCACTGGTTGTGCCACCCCCACAAGTAACTGTTTTCACTGTTGCAAGGCCTGTCTTTCTCATAGGATAATATGGGGGCTACCTTTAAATATGATTAAAGTGTAGATTCCCCTAGAGAGTAGATGGACATGTGGAATTTGGGGTCCCTGAACTCACAATTAAAAAATACATCTTTTAGTAAAGTTGATTTTAAGATTTTGCGTTTGAAAATGCCACTTTTAGAAAGTGAGCATTTTCTTGCTTAAACCATTCTGTGACTCTGCCTTGTTTGTGGATTCCCTGTCTGGGTCAGTTTCACAGTTGGGTTGTTTTTCACCTCGCACTAGACAGTGACACAAAGGGGGCTGGGGTGTAACCTGCATTTCCTGATTAGCCATCTCTGCTAGGAGGGAGGGGTGGAGTGGTCACTCTCATCTGAAAGGACTGTGCCTGCCTCTGACAATGCCGGCTCCAACCCCCTGCTGTGTGTCTGAGGCCTTGCCTGGGCAAGGCAGGATTTCACAAGTAGGTGTGAGTCCCCTTTGAAGAAAGGTGACTTCAAAGACTAAAATGGGTATAAGAAGGGCACCCAAATCTACAGACTTTAGAAACACTTCTGGAACCAAGAGGAACCTCTGCCTGGAGAAGAGCTGATAGCTGAGGAAGAAGTACTGCCCTGCCTGTGACTGTGCTTAGTGGAACTTTCCTGCAGTGCTGCTTCTGCCAGAGTAAGAGGGCAAAGACTGGACTTTGTGTGCCTTCCATCTTGTGAAGAAATCTCCAAGGGCTTGATTTAGAGCTTGCCTCCTGTTGTTTGAAGTCTTAGGGACAGCAAAGACTTCTCTCTGCCAGCACCTGGAGTCTCTGGAGAGACTCCTGCCCCGACAAGTGGTGCCCTATCCAGTCCCTGGGCCCTTGAAAGGAAAGCTGGTGGAATCCAAGGAAATCGACTTCGGACGACTTTGGACCGACGCCGCTGCTGAATCCGGTAACGCCGCCTGCACCTGACGCCGTGACCTTCGCTGGAACGCGACGCTCTTCACAGGCCCGATGCCGCAGCAGCCCCGCTGAAGTCCGCGACTCCATGGAAGTCGCCGCACCACGTCGTGACTGACGCCGCTCGAAGTGCGCGGATTCAACGTTTCGCACAGACGCCGCGATCCCCGACTTCGCACATCGGCTTGTTTTCACTCTTCACCAAAGGTACTGTACTTGGGGGTCTACACGACTCCGTGTCCGGCGCCGCTGGTGTCGGCTTGTTGGGAACGACTCCGTCACGACGCCGTGTTAACATCTCATCGAAGCATTTTTGTTTCTAAGTGCTATTTTTGAGTTTAATCTTTAAAAATTCATAACTTAACTTGTGTATGTCGGATTTTTGTTGTCGTGGTCTTGTTTTGTTTAGATAAATATTTCCTATTTTTCTAAACCGGTGTTGTGTCATTTTGTAGTGTTTTCATGAAGTTACTGTGTGTGTTGGTACAAATACTTTACACCTAGCGCTCTGAAGTTAAGCCTACTGCTCTGCCAAGCTACCAAGGGGGTAAGCAGGGGTTAGCTGAGGGTGATTCTCTTTTACCCTGACTAGAGTGAGGGTCCTTGCTTGAACAGGGGGTAACCTGACTGTCAACCAAAGACCCCATTTCTAACAAACCAGCTATATAAAAATAAACTGTATTGCATAATACATCATTAGGCCAGACACAGAATGTCAGAAATACCCTGCTACACAAGCAGTTGTCAGAACATTTCTCAGTTAATAGTACTCTGCAACACAATCAGTCGTCAGGTTGTCATTACCACCAAAAGGCACATGTGAAGGTCAACACATTATCATGAATGCCTAAACAGCATCATGGGTGCACATAAAATGAAACATCCCCATAGGGTGTGTGTCCTAGAACAGTACTTTTCCCAACACAGGTCATCATTGTTATCATCAAGACACATGGCATAATAAACGTATTAGCAGAGATGACAAGATACCACAATCATCACTAAGAGTGTAAAGAAAGCCATTGTATCCAGGTCCTGAACAGTACATCAGACCTGCAAACTGTAGACACTTTTGAGGGGAAAGGAAACAATGGTGAACTAGGGATCCTGAGACTGTTGCCACATCGCCAGCTAAACAAAGGGTATAACGCCTGCGCTTCCGTTACAGAATATACAGTGGGAGCAAGACCCACTGCACCAATAATAGGAGCTCTTGCACTCCTAAAATCATAGTTACGGTGATGCTACAAAGGGGGAAGCAGTCCCGCTCCTCTCACGGGGACTACAATCGCCTGGAATGCCCATCCCTGCCGAGTGCCCCCAGCAAGGGAATAACGGGGGAGACCGTCCTTGGGCTTCCCTGGTTAAGAAAAAGAAATGGGGGAGAACCAGGTGGCAGCCTCCCTTGTCCGCATGGTACAGCTGCTGTCTCTTGCACTGCATGCCTTCTGCGGGTAGCGCGGCTGGGGCCCCAGCACCTTCCGGACCGTTACCTCTCTTCTTGAGAGGCAGCCCAGTCCATGGGGGCCTCCCAACCGCAGGCTGGCTTCTTCTTTTGTCTCAGCCTGGGCTGCGGCAGCGAAAAGCACCCAAGGAGGGGCCGGCCTGTGCCCCGAGGTCACCCCCACTGTGCTCCTGTGTCCCGGGGCTACCAACCAAAGCGCTAGCTCTCAGGCCCTCAAAAAGAGGGGGCACAAATACCACCGCCCGGAACGCGTTACCAGCGCTTGAGGACAGATGCTCATAAAGTGCTTCTCCCATGCAGCGCTTTTATAGACATCAGGGAAATGCAGTGCTTTCCTTGTGCTTAAGGAAACCAAAGCACTGCACCACAAGGAGATACCCAGAAGCAGCATTCTTCATGCGCTGGGCTCTCTGAAGGCAGGGGAACACAAAGATAGGCAGCAGTGAACAGGGAGACCAGCACCCCAGAGGGAGGTAGGGTCATCTCCTCAACCAGTCCAGCAATGCCAGTCCGCCCATGCCTACGGGGCAGCTAGTCAGCAGGGCAACAGCAAGAAACACTATCCTGATGAGTCTTTTGTGCCCCCTAGCAGGAGCAAGGCAGCAGGGCAACAAACAGAAGGCAGTCCAGATGAGTCCTTTGGTGCAGTCCAGTAGCATCTCTGGCAGAGGTTCGGTCCCAGTTCCAAAAGTGCTGTAAAACATGGGGTAACCCCCTGTACTTATACTCAGGTTTGCACAAGCTTTACAAAAAGGGGGGAGAAGATGTTCCAACCAACTAACTGGTTCTAGGAGTGTCCTATCTCTCCTCCAGCACGGACTCCAGACATCAGCGGGCAGTAAACAAGCCCTTTGTGTGAGGCCAGGGCAAAGTCTTTACAAATGTAGGTGTGCCCGCCTCTCTTTCTCTCAGACCAGGAAGACCATTCAATATGCAGATGCACCTCTGTGATACCTCTACCCTCCCTGTGTACAGGCTGTCTGAAAGGTATGCACAAGCCCAGCTGCCACTCTGCCCCAGACATGGATTGGAGTCAAACTGCAAAACACCAGAGTCATAAGCACAGAGAAATGCTCACTTTCTAGAAGTGGCATTTCTATTATGGTACTAAAAAAATCCACTTATACCAATAAGCAGCATTTCTCACTACCATTACAACCATACCAAACATGCCTATGCTATCCCTCATAGATCAGACAATACCACCTAGACATAAGGTAGGGCATTTCCCATGCAATCCTATGAGAAAGGCAGCACTCACATAACCAAATGACAGTTAAACCACATTTATTTTGGGTAACATAGTCTCAATTAAAAAAAAATAAAGCAGGCAATAACATTTGCATATTATTGTACATTTTGTTAGATATATTATTTTATTTTTGGCTTGGTGCCCCTGAAACCCCTTTTGAATATAATACATTTGTAAATGAAATTCCTTATTCAAATGATTAGGACTCGTGACAGGAAAACCATATTAATTATCCATTTAAAGAAAGCACACGTGGCTAAACCCCATTTAGTAGGTTAAATCCATGGCACAAATCAAAACGATAACCAGAGGAACAAGCATTTGCAATGCAATGGGTCTCACGTTTGTTCGAGTTAGAGCTATTAGCATTGTAAACATAAATTGAAAATGAAAAGTAAAACAGTTTCACATAACTAACCAGACTTTTCTTGCCATATGAACTCAGAATTAAAAGTTTCACATAAGCAAGCCGACGGCTGCCATCAGTGCAAAGCAGACACACAAAGGGAAATAAAAGTTTGCTTGCAGTGAAACCTATCAGCAGAAGTACAATTATCCATGTAGCTGGCAAAAGTGCAATTACCTGTGTAACAGGATCGATGTCATGCAAAGTGCTCGACTCCTGCCCAGCGAGACCATGCTGAGAAATAAAGAGGAAAAAGTAGTCCAGAAACCAGACGGAAAACATCAAGCCTTGTATGTTTTCAGTAGTTGGTCAGAGCACTCGACGAGGGTTAAACACCGGAAAAGGCATGACGTATGCATGCCTTTCACTAATGAAAGCAAGCAGACTTCAAAAGGCAAGCCCACAAACCAATGAAAGTGACTGATGTGACATGGTCGTGGTTAGAAGCCCAAAGAGAGATTACAACAGGAGACGGAGCGCTTTGCGCTCACCCCTAAAAAAGGGGAATACACAGCAAAAAAGAATTTCCTGCACATTCAAGTTTCAAGTTTACATTTATTACTCTTTGGATAATGGCCTGTTGGAGTATAAACTTGCTTCACATAAATTCAGATATAAAAAAGTTAAATAGCAAGATGGCAGTGAAACATAGTGAGATAATTGTAATAATGCAAGCACAAATGATTTTGAATGAGGGAGGAAAGGATGCAGAATATCTTTCTGAAAGAAGAAACTTCTAAAGGGACTCTCAAAAAAGTAAAACATTTAACAAGGACAGTCAAAACAACATTTTCTGTGAACTGAAAGACGTCAGTGTTAAGGAGAGAAGGATGGCAATAACATTAAAAGTTGTTCAGATTTTTAGCAGCTAAACAGGCGGGAGGGTAACTTTGAAAACAGACTTCGAGATTCTTTGTTTATGCCTTCTGGGATCAACGAATGACTTGCAGTAGTATAAAATGTGTATTTTGGAGTGTTTTGCCGAAACAGCTCAGCCCAATCTTCTAAAAACCAATCACCAGCAAGCTCCTTAGATAAGTAAAGTAGTTTATTACGTGGACACGGACACTTAACAGCCTAAGAGATCAAGCCTGAATAGTTTGAAAAAGGAAGTAATACATGATCTTTTATATCATTAAACCACAAGCAAATTTTTACATTTCATTGATTTTTGATATTGAAGTATTATAATTTCTGCAAGATTGCTAAAGTTGTTCATCATTAATTCTTCATAATGCACCATGTATGGATGATAAATCACAGACAAGGAACTTGCATAATATGTCCTACGTGTCTAATATCGCGTGATACATCTATAAACAGAAATAGGAACAATAAGTGCACAGGATAGTACTTTCGAGAAGGAAGATTGCTTTAGCTAGCATGCAATGATATTTCATGGTGGCTGTCCAATTAGCAAGCCTTGCAACATAATGCGCTCCAAGCAATATCAAAGAATATCAAAAGCACAGTTCATGATAGGTTATAAGTTGTTCAACAGAAACAGGCCTAGTTGTCTTTGGGTATCACAGGGCCCAACAGGCCCAAAATGGGTCCCAGGAGAATGCGATTCCCCAGGAGTAATATTCCATAAAACATATACCAAGAAGAAGAAATTACTTTATTACTATATTCATTTATGTTTAACTCTACACAATGCCTTCATGTTTTAGGAAAGTTGCGCTCATAGAAACCAATGATGTTCACAATCCCCACTAGGTTTATGCAGTCTCTTCATTTGAATAACTCAAAGGAGAGTCATGATCTTAATCCCCTCAAAATGTTTTTTGCACATAGTCTCTATAGATTTATTACATGTCGACTGAGGAAACCCTTTTGAGAACTGTAATGCTTCTGTCCTCTATAAGGCACTCAACACTTTTGTCCTTAACTTTTTTTTGCAATAAATCTTTATTGGCATTTCAATGGCTCTATGCGCTTAATGCAATTGACAAAGATCAATAATACAAAAAAAGAAAGAAAGCATACAGTGTAGTGGTGGTATATTGCTGATCACCAGCCACTCAATCTGAGCAACCCAAAGCCAATCTTACAATAAAATGACCCAATGCAGGGCATCTTATTTGTATCAGGACATCAATCACCTTGTCCAGACCCTTTCTGTCTCAAGTGCACTGTTGGATGGTACGAGGTGTGCCCTAGCGATGAGTGGGTTTCAGGCCAACAGCCCCTGTAGAGTCAACCTCTCCCTTTACCAGAAGCAAGGACGAGTCAAAGGTACAAGGTATATCTATGTAGTCATCCAGTGTGTGTTAATAGGCCATCAACTGGCCTGGGTCATCATGCGGCCATGTAGCATCACGATCATCACTGATGGGTTCAGAAGGCAAACTTGATCCCTGCATCTTGCATGTGAAGTTGTAGAGCCAGTAGTTTTTTCTATGTAACTGCGGTCTCATGCAAGATGTCCTCCCTAATGTGTATCGTGGCTTTGTTGTGATGAAAAGAGCCCTCTGTTCCTTTTAGCCATATGCAGGATGACCCTGGGGTGCTGGTGACATAGGAGGCATGCTATAATCGTCCTTAGGGCATTAGAAGAGCGTGCCAAGTGATCTTGCAGTCTGTGTACCCCCTTGGACTCCAGGGGCACCGCGAAGGTCAACCGTTTTAGGGTGGTACAAAGAGTCCCAAGGAAGCCCAACATATTGTCGATTTCTAAGCCCTCCTGGACCCCATACGATCAAATGTTGTCTCTCCATGCCTGGTCTCCCAAATCCTTTGACTATAGTCTGTAGTCTTTGACTATCAGCCCCCCAGTCTGGTTGTTGACTATATAATCTGTCACATTTGTCCAACCTCTTATCTGAGTGCATTTGTCTGAGGTCAGATCACAGAGGTTTAATGTCAGATACTATAGTTGTAATAGTAACATCAAAGGTGGACAGTTTGATGCTCATACCCAAAAAAACTTCCTTGAGGATTGTAGCTAGGGTATTCTCAGTCATAATGTCAGACTTGGCAGGCATGTGGGAGGCCCCTCCCAAGAGAGCTTCTTCAAAGGACAAATGTCTGGTTGCCTTGGGGCCCATCATGAGAGATTTGAGTGAGAGATAGCCAACACCCCTAATCATTTATACATAACATGATATCCACAGCATGCACTGGTAGGGTCAGAGTAGTCAGTTCAAAGAGAGTCTACTCTAAAAGGATTTTTAGGCACCAGCCTTGCCCTACCATATAGGGACCAAAGCATCTGTGACACAATGCACAATAAAAGAAGGGTCAATAATGACAGGTCATGCAGACTTCAGGAGGGCTCCATCCCAGGGACACTCAGTTGCATCTGTGCAAAGGATGCTGAGCACCCCAGACCACAAAGCAGGGGTCGCATCACCAGAAAGGAGAAAAGTACAACAATCCAACTCTGGCACAGGCCAGTGACCCACAGGGTAGACCCAAACAACGCTGGATACAGTGGTCCTTAAAGCAAAAGTGGAAGAAGGGCCCACATGACACCTCAAGCATAATGAAAGGGATCTCAGGGGCTGGCTGGTATATGATCCCTACCCTCGATGCAGGCCCACACACTGCTGCAGCCTCCGAGCAGGCCCAGTCTCACCAGTCATGGGCAGGTGAAGGCCGATGACTCCAGATGGAATAGTGGGCCTCCTATAGGTGTCTCTCCATTCCCACTTTTCGGCTTGGCCCCAGTGCAAGGATGAGCATGAGGGCCTTTCAGCCAGACAGCCCACAGTTGGGAATTGGTGAAGCCCTTGCCACAGCTCCTCTTTGTTCCCATTGGCAGCCATCCTATTCATCACAGCAGAGATGATTTTCTTCTTGCGAGCAAAAACTGCACAATCTCTGGCTCCAGACACGGTGGGGGAGGAAAGAATGGTGCTAGGGATCACTTCAATCCCGTGATTTCAGCCACTATTTGAGTCAGCTATCGGGGTGCGCCACCCCTGTACCACAGCATCTCCAAAGACTCCATCAGGGACTGTCACTGAAACTGAGAAATGGTCTCAGAGCTCCCACAGCTCTTCAGAGAGCCACCATCTTGCACATTGTTGTAGCTCCACCTCCTGTTCTTAACTTTTATCATGTCTCTTATATTCTCAACGTTTTATTGACCTTGACTCTTGGGTTGTTGTCTGTGCTAAAATTCGCATTGACATTTGAATGTGACACAGGGGAAAAGTTTCAAGGGGATTTTCTTAAGAAGACTTTTAAAAGGGAAAATGCAATTGTCTCCAAGCTGAGGCCTGGAGAAGCCACCAGAGTGGTATGTAATTGACTGACAATGTTGGGCATTGCAGAGGTCCAATGAGGCATGGATTTGCCCTTTCCATTTCATGTGATTGTATTTTTACTAATGAAGTGAACTGTGTTAACATGGTCTGGAAACTGCATATCCTTACCTGATTATCAGCCAATAAAGATTGAATTTGGGATTGAAATCCATGAACCTACCTTGGTGGCTGGCTGGCTGACACACAAACATTTATGTTGCTGATGCCATTACCTAATGCGTTGTAACAAGTGGCAAAACAAAGCAGGATGAGCATACCCTCAACTCCCATGGCGAACCACCAGAGGACACCTTGGGATTAAAAATGATTTTAAAATATCATAGAGCAGCTCGCGTATGAATCATTGTAGAATGAACAGCAATTGAGGCATGGAAAAAAGCTGTTGATGGATAGGGCTGCAGTGTGTAGACCTCTCTGTGACCTCCTTTGGCTGGTGAAATACCACAGACCATGTCAGGTATACCCATGTACCCCTCTTAAGAAAGTGTTGGACATCTGAGGCTAGGTATCTAAGTAAGCATACATAACCACATTCCAATCATAAATGCTAAAATACTTGCAAATTGAAATGTCACCCCTGCCGCGTGTAGAGAAAACTATGGACCTTGGAAGTAGTGGGTATGCAGGGTCTTATCAGATATGCTCCAGGGAGGAGAGATTAAGACCTTTATTCAATGTCAGAGAGACCTTAGCATCCCTAAAATTAGTAGACCCGTAATATTTCCAGGTTAGAGACTTGATAATGCACCCCATAGTTAAGGAAGCACTCATCAGGGATTCTCCTGGGCTCATAGGGAATGATTTCAGAGCCTTATGAGATACTACATAAAGCAGCATGTGAATGACATGGAAATTTTAGGAAAGCTGAGCTCTGGATCTTAATAGGGATGTACCTGAAAAAGAATAGAGGAAGATCTGGGTGAAAATCTCTAAGCCTACAAGAGTACGCCACACAGATAGGTAGACTGCAAGCAACTCTATCAATGATAGTTAACACCAGTGAACCAACTTCATTTCTACCCTCATATACCAGACACTGGTCTTGCAGCTGAGGGCTGGGAACATTGATACTTATTTGGTGGGAATGCCATGTCATAAAATCCCAAAAAGGAGATCCCAAGTCATATCAAGAGTATTATAGTAAGAAGATTACTGGATGACCCAGGCCTAAAGTCAAAACAGCATGCACTCACCTCAAAGAGGAAGACAGCCTTTCTTTGGCTGGTGTGGGTTGGAAGAACCCTGATAGCTGTCTACTGGAATATCCAAGCGTAGCCAATCTGATAGAATGATTTGGAAGGTTGTGGCACACCCTGGCTTATGGAAAGCAAACTAGATTAAATAACACTATGAAACGTTTGTAGCCATATGGACCCTGCCAATGTAATACCTTTATAGACTGAACACTCAACATTTGCCCCACCTAAATTGCAAACGCTTCAGCTATTTATGTAAAGTTCAAGCATATATAACGTCAGGGATTCCATGTGCATACGTATGGGGGAAAGCAAACTGATAGCCAAGTGACTGCCAGAGATATTGGATGATTTCTAGGAAGGAGGGTAGAGGAGAGTAGGATGTGTGGGGGATTCAGACCAAGGTTTGGAATCTTTGTTTCTTTTATGTTATTATTCAACTGTGAATGAACAACAAAATTATTAGGAGTACAAAAACAAATATTTTAAAAAGTGAATTTAACACAAGATTTGCAGATCTTCGGCCTGACATAGCGATCTCTATATCTATATATCCCTGGTAAAGGCTGAATCACCACTGTGCTCATGATCAGAGCAGGGTGTCAGCAGCGAAAGAGTCAGCCTGCTCCTGTTTACATATCCAAAATTCTCTCAGACGTTTCTCAAGAAAGTTCTGACACCGCGAGGTGTGTTTGACTCTTTTATTGATTGTTTTTTGTACAGTCGGCTGTGACACATTTTGGCTGTGTGAACACGGCTGTGGACACTTATGAAACACATCACAGAAGACTGCAAAAAATAATCAATAAAAGAGTCAAATGTAGGTATATATATATATATATATATATACACATACACATATATATATAGCCGTAAATAGATAGATAGATATGTATTCACAGAAAAAACAATAAATAAATTAATAGTTAAAAAACCCTTAGAAATTCAGTTAAAAAAAACAAAGGTTGCAGGGGATTTATAGTTGGGTTCACATTTTACACCCACAAAACCATAGAAATGTTGCAGTTATAGTTACACTTACCACAAGTAACAATGGCTCATGCCCTAAGGTAACTATAACTCACTAATTTTACAGCAAATGTTGCACTGATATTATCAGTGATACACAGAAGATATCATGAGTGATATAATATGTGGGGAATTAGCAGCGCATGCGGGGTGGCAAGTTTGGTTTTTCATTGAATTTCTCTGTTTTTTTTAACTTAAAGTAATAGTTAATTAATCCCCCCACATGCAGCCACCCCACAGCTGTGTGCGGCAGGTAGTTGACCGCAGGGCCTGGCCTGTGGCCAGGCTCTACATCTACAGCTACATAGCTGCATGCAGCCAAACCCATGCCACACACTGCCTCTGGCCGTGCACTGCAGGGAGTTGGCCAAAGGGCCTGTGCTGTGGCCAGGAGCTGACACCAACCCTCCACATGCAGCTGACCCCATTCCGCGTAAGGTCTTCAGCCATGTGCTGCGGGAAGGGGGTAGAAGCAAGAGACCTGCTATTTGCAAATGTGAGAAAATTAAAATGAAGTGTTAACTTAATCATTACGTTAACTCTTCATTTTAAGTTTCTCCCATTTTAAGTCATTGAGAAACCTCATTTTGTTCTTGTGCTTCACTACTGAGTTGACAAGGACTTTTATTTAAGAAATAAATACCTCAGTACGTCAGTTTGTCACCTCTGCGCCCCAGCCTGAGTCATAAATCTGTTTGAACAATGCTTGTTATTAAACCCTGCTATCTGCACCCTCATGACAATGATAATAATGTAAATTGAGTGCAGCTTTTCCTTAACTTTAAAAGGAAAATGTGACCCTGTGCTTATTTAATAATTAACTCAAAGCTGAGAGCTAACGGGTGAAGACACCTTTTAAAGATGGTCTGTCATTCACATGGGCCAAATTACATCTGTTCTCTAGACTTCTCACTCACTTTTCAAATAGCTTTCCTAAGCATCCACTCTGGGTATCCTCATTCTTTAAATCTTGTCACCATTGTCCCCTGCTCTGCCAGAAATTATGTTTAGCTTGTATCAGCTCCTGATATGGGACATGGAGCTAGGATGGCTGCTGAGGGTGTGGAGTAAGCTATTACTTGCTGTTGGCTTTCTGTATATTTGGACACAAGCTTGTCCCCAGAAACGTCTACCAAAACATCCCAAACAAATTGTCTTTGCTCTTGTTGCATGAAAATGTCAAGTTTGGGTTGCTTTTGATTTAATTGACCAATAAAGTTTTGGCTCCCACCACCCTCACTTATGATGAACTAGTCATTGATAAATCTGACCCACATCACCACATTATCCATGTCCTCCAAAAAATCAGGCTACTGTTCCTCCCTCAGCTCATCAAAACATTGACGTAGCTGGGAGCAAAACAAGTGCCCATAGCAGTTCCTAGAATATACTGTAAAATGTACCACTGAAGTGAAAAATATTGTTTTCAAGCAATGTAACATCATCTCAAGTAACATCTTAGTATGGGCATAGTAGCGGATTGGCCTGGCTCTCAGAAAGTGTTCACATGCAGCCACTCCATCTTGACGTTGTATATTAATGCATAGGGAGGAGACCTCCACTGTCATTAATAAAATTACCTTCCCAACATATACCTTCAATTTTCCTCAGCAAAACATTAGTATCTTCTATGTGGCAAGTGAGGATACCAGTGGTATCAGAAAGTGATCAATGTAATCAAATGCATTTTCTAAAAGGCTTTCTTTAGAAGACACAATAGGCCTTCCTATGGGGTTCACTATGGATTTATGCACCTTAGGAAGTAAGTATATGACCAGTACACAAAGGTGTTTGTTTCTTGAGAAACTATATTCCTCAAGGTTTGCTCATTCTATTAAAGCCATAGTTGTATGATGACAATGGAGGCAGGTACGGACAAGGCAAAATGAAGGCTGGAGGAATCAGAGCCTAATACACCCAGTCAGGAAAGTGCTCATGGCATCTCTGACTTTCCCACTATGTACTCCGTATGACTGAAACAAGATGTCGGACATTACATGGCAAATGACCTGCAGTTTATAGCAAGCTGCACTCAGATTCATACAGCCTTACATCTGCATCCCAGCCACTTCTGCTGCCGAGCTACAGCTAGAGGTTTTCATCCTTACACTTTCAAAACCCTTTCATTTCTGCCCACTGGGTTTCGACCTCTTTCTTTTTTATGAGTGATATGTAAATTGGAAGGGATCTTATACTTCATCCCACATGTGCATCTGCATCATCCTAATTCCTGACCTGTACAGTTGTATGCTGTGGGTCAAGCTCTTATTCTGGTATTTCACTCTTTTTATGACAAACCCTATTAGCAGCACCCACAATGAAATCTAACCTGCATCTAGACCATTAGAGACTTGAAGCTAAATATTTTTTTTGTAAATGTTTGTTTCAGACCTTCACTTTTGAAATGCACATCATCAAAGCAAAGGAGAACTATGGTGGAAACTATAGATGTGAAGTTACCTACAAGGATAAATTTGATACTTGTTCTTTCGATCTTGATGTCATTGGTAAGTTTGATGTTTGCAACCTTCTTAAGCTGTTGTTGTTCTGGGGTGGGGTAGTTTGCTTGGCCCGGGTCTGCACATCCCACCTATTGTCATGATGTGTAACAAACATCATACTCACTCATATATTTGACACACACAAACTAGAAAAATAGCACCCTAATTCAGATTTAAATTAGACATTTATTTTCCTATATAAATATATTTTAAGTCACCCTACATGAATGTCACTTTTTATTGCTGTAGCTCTATGTAAATCGCTAGAGACATGCAGTTAAGTTAGTTGAGAATTGAATGGTAGAAAGCTGAGATTGGTTCCTAATATCTTTCTGCTAGTTTCACCTCTGCCTGGTAGACATCGACTTGCAAAATATGGGCGGTCACTTTACAACCAGTCTGTATCGGGTGGTAGGCCTCATTCTAAAATTGAGCCTTCTCAACTGCTGTCCTACTGTAAACATTGGCGTTACTGCTTGCAGTTCTTTGCAGGTTGCAATAAAACTAGCTACCGCTGCGTCTACAACTTACTTTGGAAAGATAGGTAGGTTTTCTTCATTTCACATCCCACCATATGGTGCACAACCAACTGGTTTTGTACTCTGCAAATAACTGCTAAATACAGTGACAGCTGCCACTCAACAAGGGTGGTGGGGGGGGGCTGGGGAGGGTGAAAATAAAACATTTTAAAAAATGCGTACCTTTGGGGGAGATGCATTTGTCTCTCCTCTGTCCTCGTCATCTTCCCGATCACAACGTTTGCTGTCACTAGCATGACCGCAGCATTGTGATTGGTCTGAATGGCCTGCTTTGCCGCTCAGAGTGGGAGTGGGAGCCTGTGCATGATCTCCACTCGGCTGTGCAATACACCCGGGTAGAGAACATGCAAAGTGCGCATGTCTGTTTGGCCAGCCCAATATGGCCGGCCAAACAGACATGGGCACTTTGTGCTGCAAAAGCCCTTCTCTGACCCCCTCCCTCAAGCCCAGCCCTGCCCGTTACTCCCAGGAAAAATAAAATGATAACATTGTGTTATTATTTTATTTTTATTTTCCCCACAATGCAGTGGGGTGACGCTCATCCACCTAAGTGGAGGATCTGACTCTACTCAAATAAGCACCGAAATATGCACTGAAATGCGACACAGAGTATATGGTCAGTTTGACATCAGCATGCTGCTGTACAGCAGCCACTTGCAAACATTGACCAGCCGTTTGGATTGGGAATATGTGGAGAAAAGAACATGCCACCAAGACGAATTTGTTTCCAACTCAATTTTATTAAAAAAACAAGGTTCGTCGTAAGGGAGCAACTCCAACTCGACATCCTCCAGCAGCCGCCCCGCATCAACTGACGCCCACAACATTCTCCTTGCCTGACCATCCCATCCCCACATTCTACTGCCATTGTAGCTATCCAACATTCTGATCATCACAAAATAGTTATGGATGGGTAACAAGAAACGGCTCATCTCAGCTTTTTTTCACCGCACACACGTTCCTCATGATTTTACTCCTTGGCTGGGAGACATTCCATGGAAACATTTTGGGTGATTATTCAGTTCTTTCACCATTGGCTTCTTTCCCATTGCTTCAATAAGCAAGAAAGCAACACGAGCCCTAAACGTGGATGAACATAACCACAACTGCATGCAGTTTACTGGAATGAATTCAGCAAAGTAGTTTGATACACTCTACATTAAAAGTACATTTGTAAACAAGGAAAGAAATGACTTTGGCCAGAGTGTGTATTTTGAGTGAAATAATACACTAAGATATGTAATGAGTTGTCGAATATAAGTGATTGACTCACTGATTAAGTGGATGGTTATTTTTTATTATTGATTGGATCACTGAATGCTTAATTCTATATATTTGTTGAATGCTAGTTTGATCAATTGGGTGATTTATTAATGATTGACTGGTCGATTGCATGACTGACATACCCATCAACTGATTGGCTGGTAAATCTGTTGATGTATTGATTGATTGAGCATTTGTTTCTTTTCCTGATTGATTGGCTGATTTGTGCATTGACTGGTTGATAGTCAATCTCAGACTCGTTTTGCTACTTGAGTAAACCATTGATTAATCAATTAATTATGCCTGCAATTTATTGATGCATTTACTGATGTATACTTTAGCAATTTCGCTAGCAGAATAATTCATATACTGAATGATTGACAGTTCATCCAGTTGAGTTGCTAATTGATAGATTGATTAAAAAGTACATGACTTCAGAAACAGAATGATGTAAATTATACATAGATACGACTCCTACGTGTAAATATAAATTGCCACTGGCTGTAGTTCAAAGCCTCGTGGAGAAGCTACCTAGAATTATAAGCTTGTAATAAATTATGCAGACGTTCAGATTGTGATTTACCTGGTACTCAAAGACCAATGCAACATGTGTGTTTGACAATTTGATTTCCTTTTGTAGCAATCCCTGAACCAACACATTCTATCGACATCCGCTCTGCTTTCAAGAGAAGGTAAAATCAACAACATAGCTGTGTCCGTCTCATTTCAGATTCAGGAAACAGCCTCCAAAGCACACATGATACACTGATTGATGTATAGTCCACTTGCAGTCTGCGGGTGGCTCTGTGGAAAAAACACCGGTAAAATCCACCATAAGGCACCTCCACAATTCTGGGTAGCTATTGCAGAGTGGTGGATGAGCTTGCCAGCTTGACAAGTATTTGAGCCAATCATTATGTAGCTCTTATGAGGCTCATATTCTCTGTTTTAACCTTTGGAGTCCAATGAGATTTGTTTCCTAGTGTTTTTTTTGCTCAGTGTCTCCCTTGTAGATAAAGCAGCAAGAAGGTATTCAGTGAATGACATGTATTGCATTGTCTACATCAAATTTGATAGAAAGATCTTCAAACTTTTATAGTCTTTTTATATAACCCTGTTGTACTGTTGTAGGGTTTGACCTGCCTTAGTCTGTTTTTTCACATAGAGCAGGACTTTCTCGAGGGATTGGTAGCTGCAGTTGTGTTTTCCCTACGCTTGTTAGTGTGGTTTCCTTTATCTAAACAGTGGTGTGGCTGTTGTTCAGGCAGCTCCTAGGGTGGTGACTGCCTGATGAAGGCCGGAGCGGGGACGTCACATTTAGAGCTGCCCACATGCTAGTGGCATCAAAGGAGTTTGTAATCTTACTTTAATTGAAATTCAAATTAACCAAGTAATATTCAGCCAAATATAACAACATTGTTTAATGTGACGCCTTCTTAATGAAAACTGCAAAGTGAATATGAACATATGGAACTAGAAGGCATGTAGAATGAAAGGTTCATAAAAATAAAAATAAACATTTCTTAAAGTATTCCCATTATATCATTAAAAAAAACACCTAAAAAAAACAATGAAACAAAAAGGTGTTCTATATGCAAGGCAAAGAAGTTTCATCATACATCTTACTACAATCTCATAGAAGTCTTTGTCAATGAAGTATATTACACCTATCCGTGGTGATAATGCCTCCAGCACAGTGCCCATATTAAATAAGAATTTAAAAATGTTCTGAGTTGTGCCAAATGAGGACATATTTCCTAGTTCTGATGCTATCTAACTCAAAGGCCTTCCACCTCTATGTACTTTACAACTGTTTTGAAAACTGACTCATTTGGGTAAGGTGTTATCTAACCTGTGCTACCAGCATAGACCATAATTCAGATCACAGTGTATTGAGTATTCTGCACAAGGGCGTCCTTTACTGAGCTTGTATACCAGCTACGGTCACCTTTCTTGATATGTTAAGTTAAGGTGATCACTCAGTAGTCTATGTTGTAGAAGCCACATGTTATTAACCCTCAAATACAGAGTTTATAAACATTTGAGCTACTACGAAATGCAAAGTATCCACCATTGAATGGGTGACCAAAGTAAATCAAGTTAAAAAGAAAAACCAGAAAATCATGTATGCTGGTATAAAGACATGGGAGAGGTCCACTCCAAAATAGAGCAAACTTATTTAAGGGTTGGATGTGTTACAAAATGTACTACATGACCTAGCACAAGGCCAGTCTATGCCTTTCAAGAATAAGTTTCAACAAATGCTGAGTTCAAAAGAGGGCCTCCAGTGCTTACACACATCTCATTATTTATTGCAAAGCAGAGCAAAGCCAATCTGGTTCAAGTGATTTCACTGAAACATAAGAAGAAATAACCATAACCAGAGTTGTATTTTTGCATTTTGTTACTATTTCCCAGACTTTAGAACCTCTACCCTTATATTGATTTGTAGTACTTGTACTGACAACAGCGGCATCTCTGCAACTTATAAAGACTGCTTCATGTACTTTATACGTTAGGGAAGCTTACCCCAAAATATTTATTTTCTTCAAATGGTAACCATTGAAGAGAGGGCTGGCATGATCATCATAGCAGCAGCCGTTGCTGATAGGTTCAGTCACACAATAAAGCACTTGGATAGAAAGTAAGTCAATGAAGAAATCAAGTTAGAAATAAACATGCTTTGGTTTTGAATTTACTTGGTGTTCTTGATGTCACGCTAGGTCTAGCGTGGAACCCAATCATTTGTGATCAGAGGCAGGAATTGGATAAACCTTATGTCTTGCAACTTTGGATATCTAGAGATTTTCCTGTTTAGGCATCTGTCCTTCAGTCGCTAAAAGGCAGCTTTATAGTATGACTAGACACTGGTCATTCTGAGATACTACTGCAGGTCATCAGTGTATAGGCATGTAGTAGATCTTTTATGCTCAAATAAGTTCACTAGCAGCTCGTGTGCATATCAAAAGGTACTGGAGACAACAACAGCCAGCACAGACAAGGGATCTGAGGATATGGCATTAGATTGTGTTCTCTTAGTTAAAACAATGAACCCACTCCTGCAATGTCCTGCTAATTCCATTTCTATTGAATAGAATTTCCAGCAGACTCCAGAATTAAAACCTAAACAGAATGCACAAGTAGATGCCACAGTATTGTTAATAAAGTTATAAAACTGTAAAGGACAATATATGGTATACAATTCCCCAATGCACAAAATCTCAGGTCAACAAGGATTTCCATGACTAAATGTATGTATGATATATGACAGCAAGACAGCCTTGATACAGGCACAATAAGATAACTTGCAATTTACTCACGGCATACACCTGGACACATTTGCACAGCTCCCAAAGACCCCTGGGACATTCCCACCAAAGATATCCCTAGTGCCATCCAGCACCTTACCAACTTTATGTTTCATTATATTTCGGTAAAAAAGATCTTGAATATCAAGAAGGCTAACCAAAAATACTCCTTAGGGTTACCCAGCAAAGCAAATAATCCAACAACCAGAAACATTTCTAAAACACTCTAGCAAACTTCCTAAGATCTGATTTTATACATTTTAGTAGTCCTTATAAGTTAATGTTCCTTTCTTTCTTCAAACCACATCCATATGCTTTCCCAGAAATACGAGTAATGCAGAGCAATTGATCTGGAGAAGTGAATTGCTTGGAATGTTGGTGGAGTGCAGAGACTGATAGAGCAGTGTGTTGTCTTGGAAGTACATTAGTGTAGGGGTCGCAGTTTAATAGTATCAGCCCTTAACATGGTTGTGTACAGCTGAGGGGTGGGAATGTTGTGCTGGTTGGTACTGTAATTCTTGGCAGTGGCAGTGTGATGATCAGAAATGGTAATGAGGTTTTGGGGTGGTATTACTGAAAGGTGGTCAGTGCAGTGGTAACAGGTAATATTGGAAAACTGGCAGGCTGTAGTAGCCTTTGTGAAGTGGTAGAACACTGGTTGGGTAGTGGTATGGATGATGTAGTGAAGGGATGGTTCTGATTGGTTCCAATGTGATGCCATGGATAGTAGTAGTTCCTTTCCAGTGTATCAGCAGTGTGGTGGTCAGGCACATGGACTAACCCCAGAATGACAGCCATATTGCTTTCAGTTCGGCACCCTGGTTTGGTGTACATGTTTGCTGGATGCATACTCAGGGAACCATTAAATCCTAACTGTTTAATGAGGGCCAAGGAGCTAAACATCTCGGTACCAGCACAATACCGACTCGACAGCAGACAATGGGTCATCAAGATTACGTACGTTACTACACGCAGGATGAATGAATCCTTTATTGTTATTGTCATCTTGCAAACGTATATATTTCACATTTTTAGAATATTTTGAAATATCTATACTTGCGAAACTCCTTGCCGTTCTGATTTTTATAACGTCTACGATTTTTAAAAATGTTACTGATGTTAATTTCAAACAGAAAACGAAACGTACGTTGTCTATTCTTTACTCTGTTATAGTTTACATGATGGGTAAGAACTGAAAGTCCAATACAGTTCCATCCTTTGAGAAATCTTTCTTTTTAATGGCACGCAGACCAGCAAAAAACGTTTGTTTCTTCTGGCACAGATGTGTTAAGGCGAAACCTAAACTCACTCTTGCAGAAACAAATGCATTTTGCCCTGGTTGGCTTCCTTGCATTTGTGTTTAAAAAAAAAAAATGCAACACAAATGTCGGCAAGTTTTTGTTGCGAAATGTGCAAAAACTTGCCACGCTATCCCATCACACAGAGCAACACAAGCCATTGCGATCACTGATCACAAGCAAATGGATGCACTAAAACGTCTTGTGGCAGAAATAAAATGCAAGTTTGTGTTGCTAAGGTATTATTACCTATGTTTATCGTTTATGCATTGTGTGCCTTTAGAGTATGGAAACAGTGATGACCCTATCTCTCTGTATTGAAAAAAGATTTGGTCTGTTTTCTTTTTATTAACAACAGTGGTGAAGGACAAGATGACGCAGGGGAGCTTGACTTTAGTGGTCTGCTTAAACGTAGGTGAGAAAAACACGCAAGACGCAAAGGTGGGGATTGGAAAAGGAGAATCACCTTGAAATCAACCAGGTTCCCAACAAATAGTACCTCCAGCCATATACCAATCACCTTGTTTTATTATTCATCTATTTACTTCTGTGAGTGATTTTTTAACAATTTGGGCAAAAGGCTAACATTAAGTTCACCCATCCAAGTACCGAAACATTACCGGAAGCTGGTGTGGCTTTGTAATGTTTAAATCTGTTGCTTAACAGGTCCCTCCAACCACCGGCCTAAAAGTAAGACCTGCCATTAAGGGTAATGCCCTATTAAACCCAGTGCCACATGGTACTTCTAATTAAGTCTAACTATTGGAGAGTGACAAGTACTGAAGTTTTACATACATCAAAAAATATTGAAGATCATGGCCCTGGTGTAATGGCTAATTGAAAGGGTTTAGAAACTGGTGTGGTGGTGTGTTGTTTTGCAGTGTTCATTGCATGTGTTCATTTTCACTGTGCATAATTGCATGAAAAATTTAGATCTGTAACCAAAATATTCCACTTGAGTTCGCAAGTTTGCACCACTTCCAGGGACTGACTATGCCTCTAGAGGTAACTAAAATATTCCTCTTCATGGAACAACAATGTGGCCCTGCAGGGGACCAAAAGGCTCCTCTTCTGGGTTTAGCAAGTTGCTTCTAGAGGAGGCAAAATTATGCTTCTCTGGAAGTAGAATAAGCTTGGCAGAGGGCTACTTTTTACTCTGTCCGTGTCAGTGACAATAAACTTGAAAAAGTCATTTTTAGTCTTTACCACGGTGAAAGTGAGCTATTTTTAATCTAGTTAGCATTGAGAAAGTATGTACGCGAATCTGTGGTAAAAATGTAAAAAATGAGACAAGCGTGGTCTCCTGCGCTTGTGTTGTTTAAAGCCTCCGGGCCAGGTCCCAGGAGCATGCTATAGTAAAGGGGGGTGCATTGGACCCCCCTTCTAGGGCATATTTATGCCCCAGGGACCACCGCCTCCCTGGGACTTAATTCGCTATGAATGCAAGGGGGAGGCATGCAGCCTCTTAAGGCTCCCCCCGTGGTCCCTAACCATTTTGACTATTTGCCCTGGGTGCACCCAGATGACAAGACCAGGCCTCAGGGGATGGGGTCCCCTGGGTCAAGATCGGATCAGAGAGAGGGGCCTCACGCCCCCTATCTCCCCCAAAAATAAAATATTTAGGTCTGGCCCTGGAGCATCACGTTCCCGAGGCCGAAATTGGCTGGGAGATGGGGGCCAAGCGGGCCAACTGCCACCACACACTGCCGAAGGCCCTGCCCAGCAGTAGTTGGATTAATGTATAGTAATTAAAATTACCTCTGTGTTTTTTTAAGTGAATATATATCTATCTCCATCTCTCCCTCTCTCTCTCTCTCTCTCTATATATATATATATATATATATATATATATATATATATATATATATATATAGCGAGCTGTATTATGGTTTACATGTTAGCAAGTTTTTTACACATTTTAATATATTTCAATAGGATTTATTAGGAAAATTTCTTATCAATATTATTGGTAATGAGATCCTCATGATGACCAATAAATTGATATTTACTAAACCATGTCTTTATGTCTTTTAACACATTTGTGACTGATTTATTTTAATGGTGTGCCCCTTCTATACTACTAGACAGTCCTGGCCTGCTGTTCAAATGAAAACATATTTGTAAATGTACCCAATTTGATTAAGGATTGACATCTAACACCTTTGTCCCAAAAGATTTTCAGCAGCATTCTTATGCATGAGAAATTGGAAATGTTTCTTACATAACATCAAAACAAAATGCATAACTGCAATTAGTCAGTAATGCTAATACTCTGATAACAATTGTTGGGATTTGCCCAATATAACATTTGTGGTTAATTTTCTGAGACGGCCTCTAGTCTGCCACCATGAATGATATTAGTCTCTTGAAATTAATACTATTTGTTTCACCCCGTCAGAGAAATTAAGCCTGAAGAAGGTCCTGAGATAGATGTTTGGGAACTTCTAAAGAATGCTCACCCAGCTGAATATGAGAAAATTGCATTCCAGTACGGCATCACCGACCTCAGGGGCATGCTTAAACGACTGAAGCGTATGAAAAGAGAAGAAAAGAAGAGTGAAGGTACAATACTCACAGTCAATATTATGTGCATTAACCGGATGGGATCTAATGTTTCTCTGGATGTTAAGTGGAATTAAACAATGAGGTCCTTGGTTCATTGTAATTTAATATACATAACAAAATATAAAACATTAAAATAACGGTAGACCTGTAGGTCCCTGGGTCAATCAAGCTATATTTAATTCTTGTCGTGCAAGTGGTCAAGTTAGATATTGCATCAGTGTGGTAGAACCCACTGCTAAAGCCAAGGCTTAAAGCATAACAGGAACAAATAGATTAATGGAATTTGAAGAGACAGGATGTAAGAGCAGAGGGTGTATAGAAACATTTAGGGACACCTGAGGACCTCACATTACGGCATTCCAACACTAAAATGGCATAATCATTCTGCTGTGAGAAACTGGTAGAGAGAAACGAGAATGTATGGGGCAAGTGCCAGAAAGGGAAAGTGGTGTATAGATTGCCAAAACAAGAGTAGTGGGTGTGCATATAACACAGGGGAATTTGTTCTTAGCTTAAAGGTAACATTTATAAACATTTTATAATCAGTATGACACAAGCATTGCAAATACTGCTTTAGATTCATTTAGTTTTATGTTGTAACTTTACTATACAGGTTTGTAGGTAAAAATCAATCTGAAAGAAATACAAAAAAGAGTACGAAATTTATTTTCATGTCATTCTTCCCAAAGCATTCTCAAAGAAACTAGACCCTGCATATCAGGTTGATAAAGGAGGTCGAGCGAGGTTTGTGGTTGAGTTGGCTGATCCAACCATTGAGCTGAAGTGGTATAAAAATGGACAAGAAATACGACCCAGCCCAAAGTAAGTGATATGAGTGGTTCAAACACACTCCATATATGCTCTTTAATCTCGTTAACATTTGATTGATTCTACATAAATTGTTCTATGCCTGATATTATTTTATAATGTATTGTTCTGTGATTGAGTTCATACATCTCAGCCTATTTGTTGGAAAAGTGTCAAAAGGGTCATGGACTAAGGCCAACTCACACCCATAAATTTTCTTTGCGAAACTAAGCTCGAATTTTAGAGACATTAGTGAAGGGGAACGCTCTCTATGAGAAAGTGAAGGTGTACAATACTGAGGATGGGTTGATAGCTTTGATCTTATTTTATAATACATTAATTGTTATGCTATGGTACCATATGGTATGTCCATTATAAGGCACCATATATGCTACTAAAAGACCACTAATAGCAATAATTTGTTAAAAGTGTGTGCACTCCCAAATGGACCAACACTTCAAGGCAGCAAGTCTTCTGGTGTTGTTTAAAGGAACATCCTACATTTAGCTGTTTTTAATGAAGGTGAAGGAGATCCGTGGCTGGGGATTATCAGAAACAATTCCTTTTAATCAAAAAGCCAAAGTAGGCAGAATTGAGTTGTATAGTTTTGTGGGGTATCAAAAATCCATGTTCGGTGTGTCTCATCAGAAGTGTTGTCACATATCACATGTATCTTTACTGTAACTGTACCAACTGCAAATTTCGCAGGTGTGAGCGGGTAACAAAATCAGAACTTTGTCTTCTGTGTGCAACAATGTAGTTTCATGTGGTGGATTAGCGCATGATGATGTTACTTGCTCATCCAGTTTTCATATATGCTTCCTTTGATCATGAACTATAATTCTTTTTAGATCTCCAACTCCTCCTCAAACAGAGGAAATATTTCGAGAATGTTTGGTCAGTCAGTCTGCTGGCAACAATCTTGCACATTGTCCACATTCTCCTAAAAATAGAGCAGGGTATAGAGATGTACTGCAATGCCACGCTGTCTGCAGACAGGGATGAAACATCTCTACCTAAATTGTGGTCATCACACTGGCATGTCTGACAGCATTTATAAAAGCATTAACAGTTTTGTCAGAGGTAGGGATGTCTGAAGCAGATTTCTCAGGGGCTCCAGTCCCTGGCTGACAGCTGCAGGGTTATAGCTACATCTGTTCTGTGTTCTTGTCTTCCTTTCTTTTGCGCAGTCCTCACTAAAGATGCTGCCCTTTTTGTTCAGATATGTGTTTTCCCAAATGTACACATAATCATATGGATTATGTGGTGAACAAGGAATGCCCTGTCCATGCCTTATGCCCATCTTCACACCTTGTGGACATTTGCAAACCTTGCTGGATCTACTGCTATTGCCTTCAATATAATTCCTATGCTTTCCGCCTAGTGATTCTGTGCAGAAATACCTATGTGCCTTACTGCTCATCTCGCAAATAGGCGCACATTGGCTGTGCAATCATATCCAGGAGTGATTGTACAGACATGAAACAGTGCATAAAGCAATATACGCACATACACCTCATGTTTGGGTGAGAAAATTAAGGTGTCAAATTCTCGATCAGTGCCTCTAGTCAGCTAACCCATTTCTACTGTAAGTGGTGAGAACACAAACTGCCACTTATCTAAAGCGACCTGAGGAAAGACAGTGGAACTCCCTGTTCTTAACTTTATGTAGTGAACTGGCTTACTGAAATTCAGCAATCTTTAAAAGGTTGTTTTTTACTAGATAGTCTTCCTATAAACTCATGCTTTCTAATTTTAGTCTTCTTAGCTCTTGTCAGCTATATATGTCTTTACAGTGCCAAGAAGCTTCCTAATTTTGCAACACACAGATACACTAATGTAACATAAGTTGAGTAAGCACTGCTACTGCTAAAATAGCTTGTTTTTTATTAACTTAATTTAAGATGATCAATATTTAATACTTAGAAATATTATGTACTTTTAACTATGATTTACTTTTACACTTTAAAAATAGTTCATTTAATATATGGATGGATGATTTTCAGCTTTTTGGATTACTGAATGATTTTTAATAAAAATAAAGGGTAAATGGTTTTTAGTGGCGTAGTATTTTGGGGTGTTAAGGAGGTTTCAAGGGGCAGGGAAGGGTAGTATTCAGGGATAGTAGTTTTTTTTTAGGGTTAAGGAATGGTAGTGTTTATGAGTTTTCAGGATTCATGGATGAGTACAGTCTAGAGCAGTGATACTCAAAGTACGGCCCGGGGGCCGCATGCGGCCCTCCTGACATTTACATGCGGCCCCCAGGTCAAGAGCAGCACTGTGCTGCTGTTTATTCGACTTGACATCAGCACTAAAAAATGGTTAAATAAAAGGGCAAGTATTTAATTGGAGGCTAATTGAAAAACACCTTCATTATTTAAGACATCGTTCAGCAAAAATATAAAAGTATGTTCTGTTTGAAATTAAAAAAGTGCATTTCATTAACCTGCAGAACCGTTTCACCTTAGTACACACAATTATATCACTGCATTGAGAAGTATTTTTAGAGTGATAGTTTTCAAACATAAATTTGGAAACTTTCATCCACCTGTCCCCCACATCCTGACAACAATGTGAACTGTGAACTAAGAGGCAAGCCAGTTGTTGTGTGAACTCTTTGGGAGGGCTGGGTTTCTATTATACATGAACAACATATTTTATTAAATCAGACACAGAAGGTAATATGCAGCATACATCCTGAAATCGTATTTCAAGGTTCTTATATGTAATGATGAAGAAAAAGGAAAAAAGGAGGTAAAGTGAAGTCAAACATTTGCCTAGGATCACACAATTTGGTTAAGTGGAGAAGCCGGGATTTATACCCAAGTTTCTGGTTTCACACTGCGCAATTCAGACACTAGATGTATACGCTTCACTTACCCTACAACCTCTTTAACACTACCCCTCCCCACCCCCAGCCCTCCGACTGCGGCCCTCGGTCTCATCACAGACCAAACAGTGCGACCCCTGGGAAAATGTTTGTGAGTACCCGTGGTCTAGAGGTACTAAGTATACTTACAGTTTAGGGATTGATAGAATTTAGAGGTAGTAAGCGTTTTTACGGTTCAAGGATTGGTAGTGTTTAGGAGAATTACACATTTTTACTGTTCAGGAATGGCTAGTGTAAAATTACATCTTATGAAATAAAATATATAAAAATAGTAAAATAATGAAATTATATTTTTAAGAATTTTTGTATTGTAATATAAAAAATAGTAAATTACATTTCTAAAAAAAAAATATATATATATATATATATATGTTGTAAATCGTTACTTTGCTGTCATTAAAAATTAGATATTATAAATATATATGTATATATATATATACATATATATATATATACATATATATACACACACACATATATATAATATATTCTTTGTAAGTAACGATTTACAACATAAATTTGACAGTTGGTTAGTCAGTTTCCCCTGTTGTGTGGGACTATTTGCTGATTTTTATATCATCTACATTTTCTTAAATAATTACAAATAAATAATGATTCAGTTATGTTGAATAAGTTAACCTAATTCCTGCCCAACCATCTCTTGCCTGATCAGACTTTCGATTAAACATTTTCAATGTGCAGAAATTCCACTTCCCAACTAGAAAGGTACCTTATTTTTATTGCCTCCACTGTATTTAGAAGTATTCAGTATCCCTATAAATGTATTTGGTCCTCTAAAACGTGCAAGCATCAACATGGAACAGCATTGGCAGAGCCAATAGGTGTGGTGTTAGCTGTTAGCTTTTTGGCTTTATCAATAAACAGTGTCTGAAAAGGGACCGAACCTGATAAAAGCAGCACAATTACAACAATGATGCAAAAGATAGAGCTGTCAACCCCCCTAGTTCCCTCGGTGAGTAGTTTAAGCAATCCAGAAATTTACTTTCAAGTCTAGCACTTTTAGTCCTAGTTTTATAATGGGTTAAAGAGTCCTAGAAATCCCTGACAAGATTACATAATCCTGTAAAAACAATATAACACAGTCTAAGGAGCAAAGCAATTAATGTAGCAAAACCATTATATAACACATTCTATGCAGCCAAATTTTGGAGGACGTATTTGGGGTACCATTAAATCATTCTAGCCCAAGGTGGCGAGGGTGTATATATTCTAAGCAGACACAGGAGACTATGATTTCCAGCATACACTCACAATGTTCACCATAAATTTCAGGTTCCCTTTCTCCTCCATCCGATGATTGCGAATGTCATGATACAGTGAGCAACAATGGAGTTAGGGTTTTTTTCCATTATGACACTTGCATGGACCAAGCCACCAGGAAAAACCTCTGCACACATCTCAAGTGGGCGAGGATGATGGAATGAGGTTGTTCAAAATATGTCAGATTCAGGCCAAAATATAAAGAATACAAAGATGAAAAACAACTCATTGAGTTCTATAAAACTGCTGGGGTTTCCAAGGTCATCTTTCCATGGTAGTTTCCAACAAAGTCTGAAGGTGACCTGCACTGAGGACTATGGGTAGGGATATCAAAAGTGTTGCAATCAGTTGAGGTGTGCAGTCATAGATAGCCAACCAGTTGTTGCACTATGATTTCTCTGAACTCTTTCTGAGGCTTATTGATGTTACTGGTACTCATTCAGTAGTACAAGATGAGCCAAGTGGCGAAGAAACATGCAGGTTTGCAAAATTGATGGATAATAACGTCTTGTGGAGGGGTAAGTAACAAACTTGAAAATGGAGAGGAATGGGAATGTGCATCAAGACACAGCAAATGGATCAGAAATAGTGAGTGGGGTAATTTACATTGTTAGACTTTTCATCCTTGGCGTGGTCTCCCTTAACATTTTGCCTCTGTTCCCCAGGTTGTTGATGTGTGCTGGACTCTGATGTTGCTGTTTTTGTTACTCTGGGCACTTTACCACTGCTAACCAGTGCTAAAGTGCAAGTGCTCCTTTACAAAATATGTATGTGATTGGTTTATCCGTGATTGGCATACTTGATTTACTAGTAAGTCCCTAGTAAAGTGCACTAGAGGTGCCAGTGCCTGTAAAGCATATGCTACTAGTGGACCTGCAGCACTGGTTGTGCCACCCACACAAGTAGCTCTATATTCATGTCTCAGATCTACCACTGCAGTGTCTGTGTGTGCAGTTTTTACTGTAAATTCGACTTGGCAAGTGTACCCACTTGACAGGCCTAAACCTTCCCTTTTCTTACATGTCAGACACCCCTAAGGTAGGCCCTAGGTAGCCCCAAGGGCAGGGTACAGTGGGGTTAAGGTAGGACATATAGTAATGTGTTTTATATGTCCTGACAGTGAAATATTGCTAAATTTGTTTTTCACTGTTGCAAGTCCTGTCCCGCTCATAGGTTAACATGAGGGCTACCTTTAAAATCTGATTAAAGTGTAGATTCCCTTTGGGAGCGGATGGACATATGGAGTTTGGGGTCTCTGAGCTCACAATTTAAAAATACATCTTTTAGTAAAGTCGATTTTAAGATTGTGTGTTTGAAAATGCCACTTTTAGAAAGTGGGCATTTTCTTGCTTATACCATTTCTGTGACTGCCTTTTTGTGGATTCCCTGTCTGGGTCAGTTTGACAGTTAGGCTGGTTGTACCTCACACTAGACAGTGACACAAAGGGAGCTGGGGTGTAGTATGCATTTCCTGATGAGCATCTGTGCTAGGACGGAGGGGAGGAGTGGTCACTTGCACCTGAAAGGACTGTGCCTGCCCTCATACAATGCAGTCTCCAACCCCCTGGTGAGTGTCTGGAGCCTGGCCTGGGCATGGCAGGATTTCACATTCAAAAGAGACTTTACTTTAAAGTAGGCCTACTTCAAATGAGAAATTGGGTATAAGAAGGGCACCCAAAACCACAGACTTTAGAACACTTCTGGAAACCAAGAGGAACCTCTGCCTGGAGAAGAGCTGAAGAGCTGAGGAAGAAGAGCTGCCCTTCCTGTGACTATGCTTTGTGGAGCTACCCTGCAGTTGCTGCTTCTGCCAGAGTAAGAGGGCAAAGATTGGACTTTGTATGCCTTCCAGCTTGTGAAGATCTCCAAGAGCTTGATTTAGTGCTTGCCTCCTGTTGTTTGAAGTCTCAGGGACAGCAAAGACTTCTCTCTGCCAGCACCTGGAGTCTCTGGAGAGACTCCTACTCTGCCCTGTGGTGTCCATCCAGTTCCTGGGACCCTGAAAGGAGAAGCTGGCAGCCTACGAGGAAGAAATCCACGCACAGAACGCCGTGCTGGGAAAAGATCAACGCGACTCCGATCTGCGGCTGAAAAAACAATGAGCCACTGGCTTCGCTGCTGAAAATCGACGCTCGCCTGCAACGCGACTAAAGAATCGATGCACGGAGCTGGAGAAACGATGCGCAGCATCACTGACGGAGGTTGGGAGATCGCAACCCGCGCTGCGTGGTTTTCGGATCATCATGTGGCTGGATTTCCGATGCAAACACCGCTGGGCATGTAAAAACAATGCAAGGCCTGCTGGGACCTGATAGTGCTGACTGGATCGACGCATCGCTCTCCTGCAGAGAGAGGAAAGGACACGCCCGACCCGACAAAAGGAGAAACAACGCAAGGTCTCACTCATGAGTGAAATCGATGCATCGCAAGCCCTTTTTGATGCACACTCGCCCGTGCTGGATTATTTTTGATGCACCCAAGGTACATTTTCACGCTAACAGTGTTAGTGTGTGTTTAAAACTACATGAAGACTCTTTTTTGCTTTTTAATTGATAACTTGACTTGTGTATTGTGGATTTTTGTCGTTTTGGACTTGTTTTGTTTAGATAAATATTTCCTATTTTTGTAAAACTGTGTTGTGTCATTTTGTAGTGATTTCATTAAGTTACAGTGTGTGTTGATACAAATACTTTACACCTAGCACTCTGAAGTTAAGCCTACTGCTCGTGCCAAGCTACCAAGGGGGTAAGCAGGGGTTAGCTGAGGGTGATTCCCTTTTACCCTGACTAGAGTGAGGATCTTTGCTTGGACAGAGGGTAACCTGACTGCCAACCAAAGACCCCATTTCTAACACACATGCTCAGAAAATGATAGTTCACTGTCTGAAATAGGCTAATGGCTCAAACACTTGGAATCAAGGGGTTGTTCCCAGGCTTAGAAATGGGAGGGCTGCTCACAGGTTCAGTAGCTCCCACGCTGAGAAGTAGCTTACTTTCAGGGTCAGAAATGGGTATATACCAATTATGGGGGACAAGGGCCATATCCTGATGAGTTCAAGCACCAGTTTTATTTGCATATGATGTGCTTAAAGCTCAAACATTTAACTCAGAATTTCTCCAAGCTAATGCATGATCTTTAGAAAGTGCAAGTCTGAAACAGATGTTTTAACTTTAGACACCTTGCACAGAAAAAATAAGCGCTCTTCTAATTAGGATAGGGCCCCAGCAGTTTAAATATTCAAATTCAGAAACAGAGTAACAGACCGAACATTTTAGGAATGCCTTGTGGCCAGCTCCAGCTAACTGGTAATGGGGGTGTGGGAATCGTAACAGGCCATGCACAAAGATTTAGGTCCTAATTCAGAGTTTGGCAGCCAGAGAACTTGATCGCAAATGCGACGGAGTAGTCTGCCCTCCCGTTCCCCAGGCTGCCCCCTCATTTTGATTCAGGCATACCTGTAGTATTGCATCAATGCACCTCCTGTAGGCTTCATGAACAGAATACTTCCTCCGACAACCTGACAAAGTAAGGCTGTCAAAGGAAGGGTATTACATTGTCCACCCTATTTAAAGTGGACAGTGTAATGCCTGTTTTTTCCTGTCGGACTTTGCCAGGAAAAACCTGATAGTAAGGGACAGGAAATAAACACAAAATGATCTCACACCCTGGGAGAAAACTCCCAGGGTGCAGGGGTCCTTATTTTTTGTTTTTTCAAAAACAAACTCCCACTTTGGGTGCATGTCAGATTATTGCCATCTGATACAACCATAGCAATGACAATGCTATCCTGATACCATGCCAAAAAGGAACCCTAAAGTAGGATTCTGAGTTCTGGCCTGCCCCCTGCTCAACAGCACTCTTCATCTATGACTTGCTGATGATGACATGTCAGTGGAATAGTGCGCAGACAGCCCCACCACCAGCCAAAGGCCCCAAAATGTATCCAAGCACACCTTGTCTAAACTATATCACTGTGTGGAGGACCAAAGACTACAGTATTGTACTAACTCTAAAATCTTCTCTTTTGATGTGGACAGGTACATCTTTGAACACAAAGGAAACCAAAGAATCTTATTCATCAATAACTGCACTCTGGCAGATGATGCTGCATACCAGGTGAAGGCGGGTGATGAACAATGCTCCACAGAGCTTTTTGTGAGAGGTATGATACCATCCCTGCTGTCAAAGCAGAACCATTCAAATCTAACACCCTGTCTTTCAGGAAAACATGGTATTGATGCATGTCTTGGTGATGAGGTTGTCAGTCCACATCCTCCTCAGATCTCTATCACTTCTATTGGAGAATCTGCAACACCATAGCAAGTCCTTCATCTGCCTTTGGTGTTATCATCCAGTGATGATGGCTCTTGCTAGCCCTAGCGTCCTGGAGTGTCCTTGAGCAGATGAGGCACCACAATAATGCTGCTGAGCAATGTCAGTCTATCTTTGGTACGCTCAGGAATTCTAACCATTTATTTAAATAATTATTTACCATTTCAGTGAGGAGGTGGTACATAGATCTGAAGATTCAGGAAAAAAATCTGGAAGGATGTCATTTATTTTTGGCTCTCAATATAGCCATGATATGCCACCTTATGGTCATGTCAAGGTGCCTGAGTACATGTTTTTTGCATGATAGTCTTTGTGTTTATAAGACTACCTGTTTTACATACATCGCATCTTTAGAAGGGCTTCTCGTGTAGGTTCAAATGTTAGAGTTGCGAGGTAGATCTTCAGTGGGGGCATGATGTACTAAGGTCACTTTCACAGTGGGAGGCAGCTAAAGTCTAGTTCATCCTTTTTTGATCAAAGTACTACTTGTCATTGTTATAGGGAAACTCTTGATTGTAATCCTGGTTTCAATATAACACAAGAGCAGTTTCCATAATATTCCTCTTAATTAGCTGTGGAAATTAATTTGAGTCGGTGTTGTGACTGAAATGTATGGTTTTCAAGGTGTGGAAGGGATAGTTTGCTCAGCTTCATCAATGAAGGAGTCAATCAGTCAATACACTTTATTGTATGATTGCTTAAAATCATTACAAACAATACAAAACGAAAAAGGATAAATACATCAAGATAAATTTAAAAAAATGACCATAAAGATGACCATAGAATAGAATAGTATCCAGTGTGCCACTAAGTCAATAAAACTATGGGGAATACACTTAACAAGACCCACAAATAAAAAACACTATGCAACGTGCAGGCCTGCTGCGTTAAACTAGTCACTATCTATATATGCTAGGCATTCGAAATGCCAAGTCACACTAAATTAAAAAATGACATGTGCAAATACCATACAATATTTGCAATTGCTAGCCTTAAAAGTGCTGCAGGAGACTGGTGGCTCGCTAGGTTTGCAAAGCGTTGGCAATATAGGCTCTTCTAATGAAGGAGTCGAAGTGATCTCCTGCTCGAGGTAATGGCTGGGGTCACATCCTCTGCCATTCCCTCTTAGCTAAATGCTTATATGAGCAATTTGGTTTCAGAACATTTCTGATGAGTATGTGGGTAAGGTCTGCTCTCATATTCGGATTTACTGCATTCCATACATTGGTGCGTGTTCTTTGAGGAGGCTTTGTAATGCTCTTGGCAAATACATTTTCGTTGGTGCACTATCAGAGCAGTTCCTTTTTGGAAAGTACTTTGTGGAAGTTTCTGCTGGTAGTCAGGGTCTATGCTCAAGAATACCTATGCTCCCATCGGGTATACACAGGGTGCTGAAGACTGAATTTGATTGTTATTCCACGAGAAGTCAGTGAAAACTGTTGGAGTGGACCTTTCCAAGGTCAAACCCAGCGATACGGCGTAATTTGCACATATTTTTTGGAGGAAGAATGCAGATGTATTACATTTTAGTAGTCCAAAAAAGCACTTACCAGCGCAAGTGGCATGGGCCCAGAAACCTTATACTACTGTGCACTTCTGTGCACCATACATACTTGTGGATAGATTCTTCTTTTCGATTAAGTCAGTTTGGGATGAATACGAAATTCATTCCATACAATTTATGATGAACAGGAAAATTATCATGGTCTTCAGATATTTATCATTAAGCAGCTGGCTAAGTTGTACTTTCCCTCCTTATGGCAGTGCTCATGGACTAGGTGGGTCGGTCCTTCTGGTGGGAAAGTCCATGAAGTCACGTCTCTTGACTTTAGCAGGACAACTTAAGGAAAGGTGGGAGGTCTATACAGTGTAACAAATTTCCCAAAAATATTGGGAAAAGCAATGTCTCAACACAGACAGGATATCTATAAACAGGGGGCTAAAACATACTTTTCTGAGTATTTCACCAGAGCTAAAACTATAGAAGCTTCATAAATTTGATCTATACCGATTGCCTGATTGGCCTACATGAAGGTATCCAAGGATGATTACGCTCCTATGCGATGGTTCTGGCAACAGTGGAACTGAAGAGGTAGCAAGAGGAGGGGATTGGGGAAATAGGATGTGACAGAGGAAGATTGAAATACGAGGATGCAACTCCTACCTCTGTGAATATTTACACCCTGATGCGATCGAAATTGTGTATAATATTTTTTTGTATTCCACTATATTATGATCATGTGGTAGTGACCTAATTTGCCAGCTTTTTAAATGGAAGCTCTTTGCTGCAGCATCAAAATTACACCAACATGTTTTTGTTTTTGTGTCAGCATCGGGTATTCTTAGCGTTTTGTGCCACAAAAATAGTATGTATTTTTCTTCAGTGATGCAGATGTTTTCGATGTTGGAACCTTTCATACACAGGAGGTTTTTCTTGATCTAAAAATAATCGCTTTAGTTGTTCAGTTCCTTCGCTGAGTGCTGCCTGAGTACATCTGGAATTCAAGATGGTGTTGTTCTGAAATGAGTGATAGTGATCACATGTACATGTTGAGCAACCGTCAAAACGGAGGTTCCCTCTGGCATGTCATAATGCACCTTGTGCTTGTGTGGTTCACAAACTCATGCCCATTTGTTGGCTGTGTTCTGGGGAAAACATTCTATGTATTAAATAGATGTTCTCAAATGTTTCATCAGCTCTTCCTGGCTTTTGCTGAGGATTTCGTCAACTAGTGTGGAATGAGCTGCCCAGGCAAAGCAATGCTACGCAGTTGTTTTCCTCTTGAGAACCTAGTTAAAGGGCCAATGCCTTCAACTCTGTAAATCAAGACAACTAAAACACCTCAATCACAACTAACAGGATCACTTACAAAAAAGGTGGAACTAGTGGGTGAAATGTCACTGCCAAGGCAAAAGAAATGAAACGCGGTGATTAAAGGTAATATCTACAGTATGGCACCAATGGATAGACTAACAATGAGCCCAAGTACCCTGTCAGTTAAAGACTGATACATGAACACAAATAAACTGAATGAGTCTAAGATTAATCAACCCAAAGAAGCGATATGGTAATGTGAGGGCACATTGTTTGTGTTATATAAAAACCCAAAACCTAAGAGCCTTCAAGTATGACAAGTCCCCACAGAAAAGTCCAACCCAGTGCTTATCCCAAGCATAACTATTTCATGTCTGACAGCACATTTGAATAATAACCCAAAATGAGAGTGCCCTTTATATCTCACCCAAAAGGGATTAACTTTTTATAAGCCACCTAACTGGCAATACTACCTGCCCAAAGGTTCGCACCTTTGAAAAATCACCAAAATGAGAATAATTGTAATATACCAACCAAAAAAGAATGCCCTTTCTATCCCAGCCAAAAGTGAATACCTATTATGAACCGTGCAAATCAGAATGCTTTTATTCTCTCTCAAAGTTTTATGTATTTTTTAACCCACCCAACAAGAATCTCTTTAATATGTCACCCACAGGCGCTCCGTGTGAATATCTTGTATAATAAGAAATGAATGTGCATAATTTTCAACCCGCTTCTAAGGCAAAATACCTTTTACAAGCCTCAGAAACAGAAATTGAAATACCTTTAAGATTGTAATGGGCTTTTACAATCTTTCCACAGCGTGCTTCATTCTAGATAGCGCATTTGCCAGTTTAAATAGATTTTTTTTAGGAATAATGCGTTTTTGTTTTCATTGTTTACTGAGGTGTGCAGGTCAGACCCTAAAACTAGAAGCGGAAAATAAACGTCTTGGGCTTTTGAGAGGCTTGCATTCACTTGTGACCAAGGAAACACCTTTAAAAATTGAACCATTCGTTCACATCTGAACTATACTTTGAACAAGCATTGAGCATTTTAGTAACAGTTAGGTGTCTGCACTGTAGCTTTAAATTCATGTATATTTTATTGTAGAGCCCCCAGTCTTGGTGACGAAAGAGCTGGAGAACGTCAGTTCCTACTGTGGCGACAGGGTGGAGATGGAGTGTGAAGTGTCAGAAGAAGATGCCAATGTGAAATGGTAAAGAGCTACTAACAGAGCTTTGCCACTGCTGAGTAATACCTTTAGGCCAAAGATGATCCCACATGTGCCAGTCGGAATACTTGACAGCACACACAAACCTTGGATCATGGATATAAATACAAGCATTGATGAAAACAGTTGACTCTGTATATGTAATGGACACAACGACACACAACATCCATACGCACATTCACATAAATCACATACATGTGCACACATACAGATATGTCAGCACATCTATAGACATCCGTACATATCCAGGCAACACACATACAGACAGCAACTGACTAAAAGGTGTACATGTGCATGACCTTTGAGTTTGATGAAAGGCACCTTATTACCGCGACTCCTTCAATACGTTGGATTAAATGGTTTATATTTTCTGAAATGCAAAACTATTCTTCTGATTGGCGTCCCCTTTAATAATAGAGTCAGTAAATCCACAGCATTCTCTTTTCTTTCTCCATACACCGACTAGTACCGCAATGAAGTTGTCACGTATGTGTGTTGCCAGTGCGTTTTATTGAGTCTCAGGTATTCCGTTTGTAAAGAAAGCTGTGTGAACTGCTTGTTAAAAGAGTTTACTTTCCTGCATTGAAGGAAAAAGAATAAGGACCACAACGTAAGGCGCATTGTGGTTAGGATTACCAAGTAAAACAGTGAAGTCAGTCTTAACCTGGTACTGGATGGGGCAATGCACCAGGAATTATTGTAAGATTTCAAAGGAATCGATCCCGAAGGTCCCATTGATTCATTCCAAACAAAATAGTGTACGCACCATCCATTGATTTAAAAAAGCTGCAGTTTTGACGTATGGACTTCTTGCACACAAATGTACTTTCACACAATGGTTGATGGCTTCTTAAATTTGCTGTACTACAAACATTATTATCTTATTTTCAGAGTGATGTACCACTGCTTTAATATTGAAATCAAGCAACAGCTATCTAAGGTTGCAGACTAAAGAAAACGAATGACTTACACCTACATCAGGAAGTTGTAATACTAGAGTTCGGAAGGAGCCAGGCACTGGGCCTCATAGAATACGCCCCCATTCAGTGTTCTAGCAAAATAGTTTTCTACTGTCTCCTCAATCAGCTACAATGTACTCTTATCCTGATGACATGTTAGCAGTCAATATTCTGAAGTCAATCTATGCCAGTATATGTGTGCTGGATATTGTGCCGCACAAGCCCTCATTCACCATAAGTGATGTGTTTCTTTTCCCGTCTTGAAGTTCTGGTAGATTCCTCGAAAATTGAATCATTTCTGAGAAGATACAAACACATTGGTTAGCAGAGAGCTGACCCCAGAGGAAGAGCAATCCTTTACCAGCCCGCACCACAGAGCACTAAAGTGTTACGGTGCTTAGGAAGGAGAAGTGTTCTAGTGGTAAATGTTCTGCCTTTCAAACCAGGAGCAGATCATTCTAATTCCTGCTTCCCCACCAGACAAAATGTGGATGTTCCCCTGTTTCAATTATCTTTAAAAAACAAGCTGGGAACACCTGGAAACAAAATCAACACCAGTATGAAACACTATTCATGAGAAGTCCGTGCACTTTTTTAGGCAGCCTGGAAGGACTGAGCAGTAATTTAGGCCCTCATTACGACCCTGGAGGTCGGTGTTAAAGCCGCATTAATACCGCCAACAGGCCAGCGGTAAAAAAAATAGGATTTTGACCCTGGTGGTAACCGCCATCAAAGACCGCCACTTTAACAGACTGACCGCCAGGGTGATATCGGACGCTGGGCCAGAGACTTCGGTCTCCAGCCCGGTGGCCGTCACAATCCCACCCTCGGGATTACGACCGGGCCTACCGCCATGGTTTTCGTGCCAAACTTACCACCACGAAAACCATGCCGGTAGGCACTATCAGTGCCAGGGAATCCCATCCCTGGCACTGATAAGGGTCTCCCCTACCCCCTCTCTTATTCCCCCTCCCCAGAGTCCTCCCCCTCCCTCCCTCTACACATGCACTCAAGCATACCCACCAAGGCCCACGCATGCACACATACATACCCACACACCGCAACACACACAACATACCTTGTCGCACACTTGCATTCACAACACACAACATACACTCACATTCAGTCATTCACGCACGCATTCAACGCGACTCACACCCGCATGCACCCATTCCAAAACATACACACACACACCCCCCACATACACACAACACCCCCCACCTGTCTCTCCTGTTGGAGAACCCGACTTACCTGCTTGCAGGGGGTCCTCCCTCTAGAGACGGTCCGCGGCGCTGCTGTCAGCAGCAGCATCCGCCAGCAAAACACCGCCAGGCGGTATCATTGCTCATGATAGGGTCGGTGGTGTTTTGCAGGTGTGGCGGTGCTGCTGTCAGCAGCCCGCCTTACCGCCGTCCACCGCAATGACCGTCGGCAGTATTCTGCCAGCATTCTGGCAGAATACCGTCGGTGGTCATAATATGCCTAGACCTCTGGTGGCCACGGCAGCGGTATGTTGGCGGGCGTCGCCATGGCGGTAGGCGGCAGTTACCGCCAAAGTTATAATGAGGGCCTTAGTTTGGAGTTTCACTCTTTAGCTGTCTCCACTTGCACTCAGTCAAAAGCTAAGATAATCTAGAAGACTGAGACTTTTGAGCTTCATCTTTGCATGTCTTCAACTTTCATAATTCTTGTATGTCCTGCAGTGCATGCACTTTCTGCAGGACTTAGATATTGATGTACAGTGATAAAGTAATGAGTCGGCATAGAGACAGGTAAACATGATATTTATTCAAAGCATTTCAGGCACAAATGCAACAAGTAGAAATTAAATCTGTTGCCGTACAGAAGTACTACTAACTCTTTAGATCACCTCTTACTTATTCCTAGTATTTTTCCTTCTGTCGAGCCAAATGAATCCCATTTTTTTAACTTACAAAGTATTTCAATAAATGGACAAAACATTTCAAACATTGGGAAATAATATTTAGATAACAAAGGAAACGATCCTCACATACAGTGATTTCATGTGAGCTTCACAGCTCGCAATGTAATGGGCCAGTTAAAAAAAGAATACAGGCAGGTTTCTTACAAAAGCAGTAGGGCGTTTTGAAATGTGATTCACCACTGCGTAATCCAGAAGTGGTAGGTTATACATATTTTGATGTCAGAAAATGAAATATATGCTCATAGCTTCAGTGTCGAAATGTGAAGCTGCCCATCCAAAATGGAAGTCTTTCTGCAGTCATGAGCCTTTCTAAATTGAAGACAACATACATTTCAGAAAGTGTAATCCCCGTGACCTCTGTAGTCATGAAGGACGCTTAGTGAAAAAAGTTTGGTACACATGTGGAAAAGACAGACTGATAAAATATTGACTTCACAAAACATGGACTTTGTGTGAAATTGATGTTTCAATATTGAATACATATTATCATGCCATACTTATCCAAATATGTACACATGTCACCACGCCCAAGATGCTGCATTGTAGGCCTCTGATGTCCTGTGCATAGCTCCACCCTTCTCACTGGTTTCAAATGATTTCTCTCTGAAGATCCTTTCTATGCCATCCATTCTCCTGTCTGCATCCTACACTTCTACAGTCTATCCATTCCTTCGACAGTTCCCCTCCTTAGAGCTAACTAGGACTTGTATCACAAGTTCTCTAGACCTCCGTTTCAATACACAGTTTGGCACCACAATTTGGGTCACAGTGATTTAGCATTACAAGTGATAAAAATCGCCTTTGGTGCTGAATTGCACTAGGCATGAGGGTGTGGAAGCAGAAGAAGAGAGGCCTGTTTAATATCTTTTTAAAAAAGTGGATCAGAAAAATCAAAACGAAAACAAAGAAATGTAAGATGAAGTGCAATCTTGGTTCATATTTGAGTTTTAGCATTCAACATAGAACCTTTATCATATAAACAATTTAATTATTACATATTATTAAATTTTTATTACTCTTGGAGTAGGTTATACTGTGTTTGTTTGTAGTTAAATTGTACAAGTAGATTGCATGATAGGGAAAACGTGTTCACTTTGTCTAATTAAAAACAAATGGTCAATAAATTATTCTATTACAGGTTTAAGAATGGGGTGGAGCTTACGAATGAGCCAAGATCACGATATCGACTGAAAGTTGATGGCAAAAGACATATTCTGATTATCGATGAGGCAAACAGAGGAGATTCAGCAACATACTCTGTAATGACCACAGGAGGACAATCAGCCTCCCAGCTCCAAGTTGAATGTAAGTACATGTTCAGGCTCCTGAGCTACAGGACGCTAAGAATGCGATCTGCATTTTGTTACATGGCAAGAGTTGGAAGGGTTGTGTGCCTTGTGCCGTTCATCACCGGATGTTATATTTGAATGACATGCAAAAGAGCAAACCACAAAATAGCCACGGATGTCTCATTATTTACTAGTAATCTTCATTGCTCGTGGTGGTGTTCTCCTCATCCCATTCATCACTAATGAGGTATATCCATCCCACCATACAGAAATAAAGAACAGAGTAATGCTAGTATATACAGCCCTCCCACTCATGCTGGATCCTACATAAGCAGTACCTACCCAGCATTCCACCAGAACTCCAAAGCCCTCCATATGAAGATCTGCAATTCATTAGAAAAGCAGGGTCATAATGAATGGGACAAGGACAACAGGACCAGGTGTAATGAAGATTACTGGTAAGTAATGAGACATTTCCTCTAGGTCCCCCTTGTCGGCATTCCCTTCATCACTAATGAGGAATACTCAAGCTCATTCTCCGGCGTTCACATAGCAAAGGAAGAAATAAACACAGAGAGAACACCACAAGAATGCAGCATCCCATAGTGATTTATTCAGGACATCGGAGTGGGAATTTTAAGAAGCAACAGAATGCAAAAAACCCAGACCAAAGTTATTATTATTACATAAAACATTCTGCAAACAATAATGTTTAACAAAAGTATTCGGGGTAGCCCATGTAGCCGCCTGACAAATCTCAGAAATTGAAACCCCCTTCAACTCTGCCCAGGTAGCAGCAACCGCCTGGTTGGATCTATTTAGAATCTCAGCCAGAGGAGGAGTACCAGAAAAATAATAGATTATAGAAATCAAGTGCTTGATCCATCTACTGGTGGGTAAAAAAAAGCCTTATCACCTTGAGTAGATGCCCTAAGAGAGACAAATTATCAATCAGTCTTATGAAAGGAGTTTGTCTTATCCAGATAGACTAAAAAGGGCTCTTTTAACATACAGTAGGTACCACTGGATTTCCAAATCAGAGTCACCATCAGTACTCAAGGCTGGAAGCATCATCTCCTGATCCCTGTGAAACTGCGGAGCCACATTTGGAACAAAGGAAGAATCCAGAGGGAGACCCACCTCATTGTCAGAAAAAGACAAAAATGCTTCAGTCACCATTAAAGTCCCCAATTGTCCAATCCACTTTGCAGAGATTATGGCCACCAGAAACACCACTTTAAGGGTCAAGAGCTTTATATTCACCAACTCTAAGGGCTCAAAAGGATGGATGCCTTTAGAACCGGAGGCAAATCCCACAATGAAAACAAAGGTTTTACCAAAGGCCTGGACATAGAAAAACCATGCAACAACTGTTGCCACCAAGTCTTCTGCATCAGCCAAATTGCCCAAAGGAGACATGACAGCTCTAATAGCTGCCCATTGGTCACACAATGTGGAAACTGACAGAGGCTTCTTGAAACCATAGCACAAAAACGGCAGAATATTATTTGGATGACATGAGGAGAAAGCTGGAGAGGCCCACACCACCTTTGAAAACCGCCCCAATGCCGTTTGTAAGATTTAAAAGTAGATGGTTTTCAGGACTGCTGAATTGCTTCAGCTAAATGGCATGCCAGACCCTTCCACTGTAACCCCTCCTCTTAATTTCCATACCGAGAGGCATATCCTCTGCAGAGACAGGAAGGGAGAGGTTCTGCAAGGGGAGGGAGAACAGGGAATCACCCATAGATCCTGGACCGTCAAATCCTTGAGCCTGAGAAACCATGAACGCCTGGGATAAAACAGGACCGCCATCACCCTGGGTTCCCACAACAGTCTGATTAGCAATCAGGGAATTAGATTAACAGGTGAAAATGCTTACAACAGCGGATCTGGCCAAGGCAGAGTTAAAGCATCCACCCCCAAAGCACCTTCCTGTGTACTGCTGGAGCAAAATCTGGAAAATTGTGCATTGTGCGGGGAAGCAAATAGGTCTGATAAGACACACTAAACCTCTTGCACAGTTGAAGAAATACTGCCCTGGTCAAAGACATTTTATGGGAGGAGGGAAAGATATGGCTGTGGGTATCTGCTACCTTATTGTCCAGTCCTCTGATAAGGACAACCACCAGAGACTGCAAGTGAACCTCCACCCACTGAAAAAGCAGGGTAGCCACAACATTTAAGGAACTGGACCAGGTCCTCCCAATTGTTCATTTAAGCAGCCATCATCATATAGTCTGATCTGACTACCAGGTTGCAAACTACAAGATATTGCTGGAATCCCATTCCTGCCCTGTACACAGCAGTGAGTTCCCTCCAATTGGAGGAACGTCTGCTTTCTTGCAGAGTCCATTTCACTTGCAGCAACCAGTCACCCAGAGTGGCTCCCCAACCAAAGGAACTGCCATCCTTTGTGAGAACCATCAGGGGATGATGCTAAAGAGCTATGCCCTTGGAAAGAGAGTCTAGCAGAGTCCACCACCTTAGTTCCCTGACCACTTATGTAGTCACTGGAACCATAAATTGGAAGCTCCCCAACTTGGAATCTCAAAACGAATGCAGATCAAACCTCAGAGGGCCAAGATGAAAATGAGCACAGGGCACCGTGAAGACTGCCACTGCCATGTGCCCTAGGAGCTTAAACCACTAATGCACTGGAAGGGAGACGTAGCCCATCACTTGCAGGGGCAGAGTCTCAAGACTGTTACTGTGGACTACGGAAGCAATACTCTGTTGAGAACCATGTGAAACCAGGCCCCGATTAAAGTCAGTTCTCTGGTAGGAGTCAACTGGCACTCCTTTTGGTTGAGAAGAAATCCATGCCCCTGAACATGAGAGCACGTCAAGCCCAGATCCTGAAGCAATTGCGCCCTTGTGGGAGAGTGAAGAAGCCTTTGTCCAAGTATGGATACAGGTGAATTCCTGGCAGATGAAAAGACACCACCAATGGAACCACCACTTTCATGAACACCTGAGCAGCTGACTTCAGCCTGAAAGGCAAAACCCAGAACTGAAAGTGCCTCTCCTTGATGCCAAACCTGAGCTACCTCTGGTGTTGTGGATGGATCAGGACTTGATAATAGACATCCTGGAGTTCCATGAGATGCCCCTAGACCATTAATGGAATTATCCTCTGCAGAGTTTCCATCTTAAAGGGAAGGGTCTGTATGAATTTGTTAAAGACCTTTAAATCCAACGCCATGTGAAAGCCCCATGTGGACCTCTCCAAGAGAAATACTATGGAGTAAAACACCCAGCCCCTCTCTGTCTTAGAGACTTCTGAGATCGCCACCTTCTGGAGAAGAGATTTTATACCCTGACAAAGGGCCAGTCTTTTTACTTCCTTTGAGGTCCATGGAGTTGATTTGACCGTATAGACTTTTAGGAGAGAAACAAACTATCCTGTACCCTTCTCAGTATCCCAAGTACCCATGCAGGAGAAGTAGATACCTCCCACTCCAGGAGAAAGCATTGGATCCTGCCTCCGACGCAACACCTGGCCAGCTACCATAAAGTCAGGATCTTGGTTTTGGAGTTGATTTAGCCTTCTTCTCACCCCCCACTTCTAGCCTGTAATTTCCCCTGGGAGTTGCGGCTGTCTACGATAGGATTGTCGAAAGATACACTTTGGCTGTAAAGCTGGCTCGTCAGAAGTGGGCTGATTTAAAGAAGAAGAAAGTTTCTTTTCTTTGAACAATTTGTGGAGCTTCTCATCTAGTGCAGCCCATAATAAATGATTGCATTGAAAAGGTAGCCTTATGACGGAAGGTTTTGTCAACACAGTCCATGCACCAGTATTTTAAAACCAAGCTCTTTAGAACAGCAATACATGCACTTCCAGAGAGAGCCATGGCTTTCACTACATCAAATGATATCTCCGACATATTCTCCAGTTGCTGCTCAATTTGTTCTAAAAAGCCAGAACAATCTGACGCATCACCCAGAGACCTGAATAGTTTCTTAAATGTTCTTAATGTCAAAAATCTGTGACGGAGCTACATAAGTTCAGTAGATGCCTGCCGTAAGGGCCAAATAAGAACCAAAACAGACCTTCTTTAATGTGGCGTCAATCTTTGTGTCAGTAGAGACTCTGATAACTGCATCCTCTGCCAGCAAAGTTCTCCCCACCAAACTAGCAACAGAAGAGTCAATAGGGAAAGAATCTGGAAGATTTTGCTTATAACTTAGCCATGAAATGCAGTAAGATTATTTTATCTGGGTCCTTCCATACCCACCTCAGGACCTCTGAAACATAAGGATGCACTGGAATGTCTACAGGTGCAGCACTTTGAAACTAAGTAGGGATCTAGAAGACATTTCCAACATCTCCTCCTCCAGAAATCCCATATTACTCTTTATATGCATTATTAACTCAGACAATAAGCCCTTTAAAATATATTTTCCTTTATGCTACTATGTGCCAGGAGCATCCTCATCAGAATCAAAAGTGGGCGATGACACAACTGGCAGTTTATCTCACCCCTGTGCCTTATCAGGAGCAAGCTCCAACAATGGTTCCCTGATAAGGTACGTGAGTCTTGCCTCATCACTATCTCTGCGGCGTTTTAGGAAGAGGGGGAGAAGATGATGAATCCAAGGAGGAAAAAACTCAACATGATGCCTCTTCCTCGAATGCATCCCCATAATGGAAGCTTAAAAATACCAGGAAAAAAGAAACCAGCCGTGTAGGTAAGGCGCCAAAGAAGCAGTACTCACCTCGTCCATTCTGCCTTAACTTGCTTGCGCCTCCCTTCAAGCCCAGCAGGCTAGAGGAGGCATCAACTCCAGCCGGCCTTCCTGCCAAGCTGGAATTGCGGGCAAGCAACCTGCACCAGGCCGCTAAAGTTCAGCAGGAGCAACCCTTTTCCTTGTCCTCTTCAACACCACCGGGCAGACAGAAAAAAGAACAGGTGGACTGTTGGTAGGTACTGCTTATGTAGGCTCCAGCAGGAGGGGGAGGGGCAGCATTTACAATCATTACTCTGTTCTTTTTTCTGTATGGCGAGAGGAATACATCTCATTAGTGATGAAGGGGATGAGGACAAGGGAGGCCTGGGGGTAACAGCTGATAGAAATAGTTGCCTTTTTCCCAAAATATTGTAATTATGTAAAATGGACCCGCCTACAAACCCCAGCACAGTTAGAAGAACATGTTAACGACTTTCTATTAGCTGTTAAACAGTAGCTATTTTATGTTTAGTTATTTTGATTGTTTGTATTGCTTGGGATGAGTGTTGTGGAGTATTTGGTTAGAGATCGTCATGTTGGACTTTTCCTAAATGTAGAACAAATTTCTGACTTTCATGGGTTCCACAGAGACTTGCAGGAGTACTCTGGGAAATCTGGACCAATGACAATTTTCCAAGAGTACTCACTTCCATAGAATTTGCATGTGCATAATTTCCACCAGGTTGAAAACACCACGGGGCTTATTTAGTGCGCTGCCCTCTGCCACAGGGAAAGGACAGAAACCCCCTGCGCTAGCACACAATGGGCTGAATAGCGCTGATGCAGGCCACCCTGCACCATGGTGCAAGGATACCTGTGTCGCAGACAGGATTGCTTCTGTGCAGGAAGGAACACCTTACTGCACAAAAACAATCCATGGAGACTTTTTCCTCTTTCTATACGTACTGCAGAAGGCAGCACACACAGAAAGAGACAAAAATAAGGAGAAATAAAGATATTTCTCCTCGAAGTGCCTCCACTTGTAAATCTGGGAACGCACCAAAACCCATGGGTGTTGCATGGGAAAACCCACTGCAATGCCTCTGGAAGGTCTCCCTGACGCACTGTAAGGCAACACAGCAACTTGCGTTGCATTGCCTTACACCATATCTACAAGGCCATGGAAAGCTACATAAAGTGGCTTTGTATGGCCTTGTACATATGGGCCTGCACAATGCGCCGCCGGTGCGTCACTGAAAGGTGCAGGGGGCTAGTCAATAAGACCCTTAATCTGTAAACTGGATGCACGTTTAACTTTTTCTTTTGCTTATTTCTCAGTGTGGATAATATTTTCAACACTGATGAGATCCTTTCCTACAGCACCATCGAACATATAGGTCATCCATCCATCGCTTCTGTAAATGCACTGCCTTCTGCTTTTGACTAACGTAAATTTGTGCGCGTGTACAGAATGCATAACACCTGCAAAATGCATAAGAATACAACCAAACTTTGGGGATATTCGCCTACTTTTGTAGGTAGGCCCACTCGTAAATGCCATAACCCGCTGTTAATTTGAGGTGATGAAACTTTACGTGGAATTTCCTTATTTGTAAATGTACTTTGAGATAGTAAAACTCCATCTAATCTGACTCTGTGAATCAGGGTTAGAAACCTACCCTCACAAGTGACTGTTTAGAACATCTAAGTTTAACTCTTCTGCACAAAAAGGTTCGAGAATCAGGCCCAAGGTCCTTCTTCGTGTGCTACCCCAGGTGTCAGGTGTGAACTAAAGAATGGGTGGTCCATCATGTCCTGAACCAATGAACCACCCCGTCTCCAGTCCCCCTACTGAGTTTGGTCTCCTATTTCTACCAGTGAGGCCACTGAAGATATTAACGCCGCTCACAGAAGTAACCGTGCTGCTGGGTAAAGAGATCAACTTGAAGTGTGAAATTTCGGAAAACGTAGCCGGACGTTGGTACAGAAATGGACAGCATATTCTGGGCAGTGATCGCATCAAACTGTATCACAAGGGAAGGTAGGTGTTATCGACTGGATGTTACTCTCAGTTTCAATCTGACATCTTAATGTGATTTATATCAACATTAGAAGGATGAAATGCAGCTTTTTTTACGCCTGATACATACATAAAATCAGAAATGTATTGCCATGGGTTTATATCAATGTTAGAAGTGAATTTCTTTATTTTCTAATGCTTAAATAATTTCGAAGTACTTATGGGAAGTTGTGACTGTCATAGCATTCCAGGACAGATCTTGTGTAAGTATTTATACGTAGTAAATGTACCACCTGTACATTTAAGAATGGATAAAATAAGACACAAATACATTTTACATGCTATTTCTTTGCTCATCCAGCGGGATTTTTTTTTCTACGTGGAGAAACACCTTTCTCTACAACCCCACTATTCTCACAGCCCCACCAGTCTAGGGAGGTTTCCTACCCGTTGTCACTCTGTGCATGGATGGAACCTGCCTTTGACAGGCGTTTATCTCCATCTGTACCCAGGGTGGAAATGTCCCTGGCTAAGGCTTGTTAAGGCTCACAAAGTTCACCTCCTTATGCAGACATCCCACTCTAGAACTCCCACAACCCATGTTAGAAGATGTGTTCATACATAAAAAGACCCCGTACTGATGATGTAATTTGCATGTTAGTAAATGCATTTATAAGTGTGGATTGGTATTTCTGATTAATACATGAGAACAAACACTAGCTGGTAAATGTATATTTTTGCGCATGTAAGTTCCACGTAAATGCACAAGTACCTTTGTGAATAGGGTCCTAATAATGACATGAGACTGTACTGCGGTGACTGATGGAAAGCAAGCTAGCACCTCACAGTCATTACTACAGGGGCGGCTCCTATTCAATGGCGAAGGAGCGTCATCCTGAAAGATAAAACAATATTTCTTTATTCTTTTATATTTCAGCTCCTAGCTCAGCCAGCAGCATGTTCAGGGCGGGGCGGGACTGGGCCACGGTTGGTGGGATGGGTAAGGAGGAGAGAATGCACCTAAGTGCGCATGTGGGTTTGGCCGGCTGCAGGTGGGCCAAACACACATGCGCACTGAGGTTTCTTCAACCCGGGCTGGAGAAACTGCACAGACTCCAGGGTTGTGTCTGACCAGTAGTCCAAGCCACTCAGCCCAGTCCTGACGCTGCGTTGATGCTAGCTTTAGCATGAAAGCTGTGCCAGGATTGCTGGGTAACCTGTGCTGGTGTCCCAGGGATTGCTGGGACATTAGAAAAGGATTGAGGCGGCCAGTGGCGATGGGAGGAGGAACTTTTTTTTTTTACATTATTTTTTCCATTCCCCCTGCCTGTCCCTCCCCTTGAAATTTGTGGTGGCTGCCGCTGCAACTGCTTAAGAATTTTCCAGGATGCCACATGCTCACCTGCATTTTCTATACAATAAAAGCAGCAATGGTTGAAGATTGGAGCACTCTGCTAAATATGTCCATTGTCTGAAAAGAGGCAAAAGGAATATCCACCCATTGTAATAGTGGTCCAAATTATCTGATCAAATGTGTGTACGTTTGGCACAAATGTAGTAGGGGAAGGTACACATGAGGGACACCCATATGTCTGCCAATAGAAACCATATATCCATCCCCAGCCAGTCAAAGGTTATGCCTACTACCCTAGCACCTAAATCCATCCCCAATCTTCCAAAGGTTATCCCATCTAGACTAGTACCTAAATTCATCCCCAAGCTGACAAAGATTATCTCAGGTACACTAGCGCCTAAATTCGTCCTCAAGCAGTCAAAGGTTATCCCAGCTACCTTAGTGCCTAACTTTGTCCTCAAGCAGTCAAAGGTTATCCCATCTAGATGAGCACCTAAATTAATGCCCAAGCTCCCAAAGGTTATCTCAGGTGCCCTAGCACCTAAATCCACTCTCAAGTTGCCAAAGGTTATACCAGCTACCTTAGTGCCTAGCCCCATGGCCCTCTTCCTTGCCTTAGTTCGTCAAATGCCCCTCTTCTTATAGTCAACTTTTATCAGCCCGGTAACTGCCTGTGGCACAGATTCTTAAGACCTAGGCTTCTGAGCTGAGTGGAAATACCAAGCCATGACTGGTGATAGTGGATTTACCACCTGCTTTTAGGCGTTTTTCTCCGCTCAAAACAAATGCTATGAACAAAAGCTCTTAGGAATGCTCCCCACCTTTGTGTGGGTTCATGGTGTTTTTACTCTGTCACTGATGCAATCAGAATGCATCAAAGAAGCAACGTTTGCGGAAAACTCAAATTGCATGCAACAATTAAACAGAACTGCATTTGCCCCCCCCCCAAATGCTAATAGTGTTATACTATTTATGCATTTCTTGTTTGTCAATGACGCAGGTACTAATATCATTCTCACTCACCTTGCTGTAGGCACCGCTTAAAAATACCATAATTTATATTATGCTGAGGTCTTGCAATGGCTGAGTATTTTCGGGCGAAGAGCAATTATTTAAATAGGAGTTTGGTTTGTATTCCTTAGAAGGATGAACGGTCCAGGCCCTGTAGCTAATGTTCAGACAATGGTGTCTGAATTTGTACACATATTTGAGATGCTGTTTTGAGTCACCACCATAGCAACTCCAATAGAACTCAGTAAAGACACAGTACTACCGGTAAAAACATATACCAGAGGTCATTGCTGTAGGAAATCACTCTGGTTTAATCTATATCTATTGGAGCTAAAAAAAAGAATGCAAATGTCTGAAGAGAAGGTGGAGGAAGTCCTATGACAATAATATGAAATTCAAACACAGGAAAACTATTAGGAACTACCATGAAAAAGTAAAAACTCCCCAAGCCTCCTACTACTCTACCAAAACAGAAAATTCATCTAATTCTCCCAAAGAGATCTTCCAGATCTTTGAAGACATTATTCAGCCTGTTCTATCTAATGCATCTGTAGAGGCTTCTTCAAAGCACAGCAGCAAGCCGGTGCTCTTCTTCCAAAGAAGATAATGGATATTTATTCTGCCTTTCCTGTTAAGTCAATCTAGGAAGTCAATCAAGCTAGCCAGCCCATTTCACAGCAATCGGATGCCAAGCTCTTGGCTTTTCTAGCCCTTACGATTGAAGCTTTGACAGATTTTCTGCGTGTGGTAAAATCTGAGTCTCCTTTAGACCCTGCTCCTCCCTCTATTCTCTCTCAGGGGTCAGACACAATAGCCCCTGCTCTGACTGCCCTACTTAACTTATCATTTCAAACTGGTCTGATTTCTCCCCAATGAAAACATGCAGTGGTTAAACCTCTGCTAAAAAAGAGCAATCTTGACCCTTCTCATCTGAATAATTACAGGCTGATCTTGCTACCAGTTGCCATCGAGCTTCTGGAAAAACACATTAACAGATATATCTGATAGAGACTTCTAGTTGTAGATTTCTTACCTTAGAATTTTCCCCCAGGTGTCAGACTGGATCTGGAGATTTTTTCTTTGAGCAATACCCTTGCGCGTCGGTAGGTGCGTCAATCGACTCCGCGGGCGTCATTGGCATCGTAGTCGCCATGATGACGTCGGGAGTAGTACATAGGAGCGGCCCCAGCACAGTGATGTCAGTTCTTTTCTTTCCGCACCCCACGCTGATCCAGAAAGAGCTACCCTTGGTCACTTTTTGACTGACTTTGACTCTTTGGTTGACTTTGGTGAGTCGAGGGATGTCCCCGAAGACTGGTTTCACACTGTGCGAGGACTGTCACTACATGATGTTGGTGACGGTTCCACATCGGGTCTGTTTGTGGTGCCTGGAGCGTGACCATGACCCGAACTTGTGCTCCGAGTGCCGGGCCATGCACCCGAAGGCCTTGAGGGAGTGGACCCTCAAGCTTATAGTGACCCGACGCTCAATTCCATGTAGGTCTCAGTCTCGCTCAAGGGGAAGGTCTCAAGACCGGTCGCAGAGCCACCACCACTCTTCTTCTTCGAAGTCTTTGGGTCAAGGTAAGAAGAAGAAGTAAAAAAGATCCTTTCATCCTTCGACTTCGCCCTGTCGCTCGGCTGATGCGATGCAAGAGGATCATCGACGCTTGAGGCCTCCATCTTCGGAGCCTGCTTCTGGGTATGCTCCTGCTCCTGAGTTTACGGGAGCCAGGGCGACCCTTGCCCAATTAAAGGAGTTTTATGAAGCCATGCGCCTTATTTTTAGGCAGGCCGACCCCGCTACGGCGCCTTAGGGCCCACGGGGTTCGGTTCGGGCCCAGGTTCTGCACTGCCGGTTCTGGCTCCAGCCACCAAAGTCCCCACTGGATCTGCATAGGCGCTGGTCGTATCATCAAGACCTTTCCCGGCACCAGTTCGATTGTCGACGCTCCCGACGTCAGTGGTGCCCACCATCAACGTGGACCCGATCCTGATCCCCAACGACTGGGAGTCAGACTGGCATCAGCCAACGCTACCTCCTTCTTCAATAGGGCCTATTCAGCCCAGGTTGGATTCTGACCCTTTTTCTTATGGATACGAATTCTGGGAAGGATTGGAGGGGTCACTGAACCCTTATCAATACCAGGATGACCCTAACTTGGACTGGGCATAGGAGCTGGGCGAGGCCAGTGGTCTGGATACCTCTCCAGACGCGGGCATGATGTCTCCTCCTACCGTGGCTATGGCGTACGGAGCAACTTATTACATGGTTATCGGTAGGGCGGCTGGGATCCTCAGTCTTGAGCTGTCTACTGTTCAGGTCAGGCTAATCTCATGACAGAGGTGCTTCAACCAGGAGCTTCCACATCTGAGCCTCTTCTTCCATTCAATGAAGCCCTTACCGATGTCCTTTTGTGTACCCAACACAGGGACTCCTATGAACAGGACTATCGCGCGCCGCCATCGGCCCGCCCCGAGCGACCCTAAATTCCTGTACCAACACCCTACGCCTGAGAGCCTTGTCATCCATGCACCCTCATCCTCGGGCGCATTCCCTTTTGCACCACGGATAGGGAATCAAAAAGGTTGGAAAAATTTGGGAAGAAGATGTTTTCTTCCTCCAGTCTTGCACTGCAGTCAGTGAACATCGCATGGCTTTTGGGCCGCTATATCCACTCTCTGTGGGACACAGTCACACAAGTTCTGCCGCATGTACCAGAGGAGGCCCATGCTATCGTCTCCCAAGCTGTCACCAATGGGAGAGATGCAGCAAAGTTCACTATCAGATGTGGGAAGGACACAACCGACTCTCCTGGTAGATTGGTTGTGGCAACGGTGGCCTTGAGGTGCCACACCTGGCTACTTACATCTGGTTTCTCAGGGGATGGCCAACATACTCTTATCAATCAATTAATCAATCAAGTAATTTACAGAGTGCGCTACTCACCTGTGAGGGTCTCAAGGCGCTGGTGGGGGGGGGGAAGATCACTGTTCGAACAGCCATGTCTTGAGGTTTTTTCTGAAAAGCAGGAGGTCTTGGGTCTTGTGGAGGTTGGTGGGGAGGGAGTTCCAGGTCTTGGGGGTGAGACAGGAGAATGATCTGCCTCCTGTGGTGGTGCCTTAGATGTGGGGGACTGTGGCGAGTGGGAGGTCAGCGGATCGGACTTGGCGGGTGGGAGTGTGGAAGTTCACTCTTTTGTTGAGGTAGGTTGGGCCGGTGTTGTGGAGGGATTTGTGTGCATGGATGAGGATTTTGAAGGTGATCCTTTTGTCTATGGGGAGCCAGTCAAGGGATTTGAGGTGTGGTGAGATGTGTTCATGGCGGGGGAGGTCCAGGATGAGGCGCGCGGCTGTGTTCTGGATTCTCTGGAGTTTGCGCTTGAGTTTAAGTGTGGTGACGGCGTAGAGGGCGTTACCGTAGTCTAGCCTGCTGCTGATGAGTGCGTGGGTGAGGGCTTTCTGGTCTCTGTGGGAATCCATTTGAAGGTTTTTTTCAGCATGCGGAGTGTGTTGAAACAGGAGGATGTGAAGGCGTTGATTTGCTGGGTCATGGAGAGGGAGGGGTCCAGGATGATGCCAAGGTTGTGTGCGTGGTTTGCGGGGGTAGGTGCAGGGCCTAGGGGGGTGGGCCACCAGGAGGCATCCCATATGGTTTTGTGGGGGCCGAAAATGATGATTTTGGTTTTGTTGGAGTTGAGCTTGAGCTTGAGGTGGTTAGCTGCCATCCAGGCGGCGGTGTCAAGGAGTGCAGCGTGGAGATTGGTTTTGGCGGTAGTAGGGTTGCGGGTGAGGGAGAGGATGAGTTGGGTGTCGTCTGCGTAGGTGATTCCGTGTGGTTGCAGGATGTTGGCTAGTGGGATCATGTAAATGTTGAAGAGTGTGGGCCTGAGGGAGGATCCTTGGGGGACTCCGCAGATGATTTTGGTGGCAGTGGATTGGAAGGGTGGGAGGCGGACTATTTGGGTTCTATCAGTGAGGAAGGAGGTGAGCCAGTCTAGGGCTTTGTGTCGAATCCCAGAGTTGTGGAGGCATGTGCGGAGTGTGTGGTGGCAGACAGTGTCAAAGGCTGCGGAGGGGTCTAGGAGTATGAGTGCGATGGTCTTGCCCTTGTCGACTCTGGTTGTAATGTCGTCAGTGCATGCGATGAAGGCGGTTCCCGTGCTGTGGTTCTTGTGGAACCCAGATTGGGAGGGGTCGAGTGTGTGGTTTTTCTCGAGGAAGTGGTATAGACGGGCGTTCACTAGTTTTTCAGTGACCTTGGTGGGGAAAGGGAGGAGAGAGATGGGGAGGTAGTTGGAGAGGTCGTCAGGGTCAGCTTTGGGCTTTTTTAGGAGTGTAGTGACTTCCGCATGCTTCCAGGGGTCTGGGAAGGTGGCGGTGTCGAATGAGCTGTTGATTATTTCTCGGAGCTTGGGGGCGATGGTTGGGCTGTCTTTGTTGTAGATCCGATGGGGGCAGAGATCAGAGGGTGATCCAGAGTGGATGGAATTCATTGTTTTTTTCCGTTTCTTCGTCGGTGGTTGGGGCCTAGGAGGTGAGTAGGCTGGGAGGGGTGTGAGGGTGGTCTGTGTTGGACGGGTGGGGGGTGTGTGTGGTGGGTGTGTGTGGTATGAAGCTGTTGTGTATGTCCATGATTTTGCAGTGGAAGTGGTTTGAGAGGGAGTTGCAGAGGGTTTGTGTGTGCGTGGGGTCTAAGTTGCTGGCTTCGGGTTTGGAGAGCTCTTTGATGATGGTTAAGAGTTCTTTGCTGTTTTGGTGGTTGTTGTCTATGCGTTCCTTGTAGTGTGCTCTTTTGGTGGTGCTTATGAGTTGGTGGTGATTGCTAGTGGAGATGCCCTTTAATGACAAGACGGACTCGGCTTTGGAGAGGTTCAAGGACTTCCAGGCTACGGCTCGGTCCCTCGGCCTTTCTACTGCCCCTCGTCCCCAGCAGTCTGCCTTTCGCCCCTTTTGTGGCAATGAAAGGAGCTCCCTGTCACATTCCTTTCCCAGCCACTGTGCCACCCATGCTGTTCAGCTGCTGCATGGCCGGGGACGCAGAATCCCACATGGACGTGGGACAGGGAACCAGAGGTCTGCCCAATTCACCCGTGCCCCCGCTGCAGCCTCCAAACCCTCCGAGTCCGTTCCCTCACTCCGGTCCAGTTGGCTGCAGGATTCGCCATCACCTGCCCCACTGGGAATCCATCACTATGGACAGGTGGGTTTTGCAGATCGCTCGAAGAGGCTACTGCCTCCCCTTCAAATCTGCCCCACCAGCCATGCCTCCATCAGTCAGCCATATTCCAGAGGATCATTTGGCACTTCTACACCAGGAAGTTGCAGCTCTCATGGCCAAGGGAGCCATAGAGAAGATCCCTGCATCAGAAGTAGGTTGTGGTTGTTATTCCTGCTACTTTCTGGTGTCCAAGAAAGGCAAGGGCTTACGTCCTATTCTAGACCTTCGGGACATCAATCTCTTCCTCAAAATGCTCACCGTGGCTCAGGTCCTGTCTGCCTTGGACCCAGAGGACTGGATGGTAGCGTTGGACTTGCAGTATGCTTATTTCCATATTCCCATCCTGCCTGCCCACAGATGTTACCTACGATTTGTGGTAGGTCATGAGCACTTTCAGTTTACCATGCTCCCCTACAGCCTTCACAAAAGTGCTGGCGGTGGTTGCAGCTCATCTGTGCAGGTTGGGGGTTTCAGTCTTCCCCTACCTCGACGACTGGCTGTTGAAGGTTGACTCGCCCCAGAAAGTCGTCTCCCACCTTCAGACTATGGCAAACTTTCTGCACACGCTGAAGTTCATTATAAACGTGCCGAAGTCACACCCGACTCCCTCTCAGATGCTCCCTTTCATCTGAGATTTTCTGGACACAGTGCAGTTTCGGGCCAATCCTCCCGAAAAGCGAGTCCAGGATATTCAGGCTATGATTCCAATCTTTCAGCCTCTATCCTGGGTTCCGGTGAGACTGACTCTGAGGCTGCTGGGCTTCATGGCCTCCTGCATCCTGCTAGTGACACATGCCAGATGGCATATGTGGGCTCTGCAGTGGGATTTGAAGTTCCAGTGGGTGCAGCATCAGGGAAATCTCTCCGACATGGTCCACATCTCGAGGGGAACTGCGAAAGACCTGCAGTGGTGACTTTTGAATCCGCATTGGGTCAATGGCAGATCCCTCTCCCTTCCTCAACCAGATCTATCCATAGTGAAGGATGCATCACTTTTGGGATGAGGCGGCCACATGAGAGAGGTGGAGATCAGAGGCCTCTGCTCTCCGGCGGAGTCTGGGCTCCATATCAATCTCTGTGGAGTTCCAGGCGATCAGGCCTGCGTTGAAAGCATTTCTTCCCTCTCCCAAAGGGAAAGTAGTGCAAGTATTAACAGACAACACCTCCATGTGGTACTGCAACAGGGCGGAGTAGGTTCCAGGACCCTTTGTCAGGAGGCACTGCGCCTCTGGACATGGCTGGCACATCAGGACATTACCCTGGTGGTTCAACATCTGGAAGGCTCTCTCAACGCCAGAGCAGACAAACTCAGGCGTCGATGCATAGCCGATCATGAATGGCATCTCCATCCACGGGTGGTGCAAGATCTCTTTCACATTAGAGTTTCCAAGGGGACACTCGCTCAGAGACGCTTTTCATCTCGAGTGGAACTCCAGCCTCCTTTACAATACCTTTCTGCCTATACCACTGCCAAAACCCAGAGTTTTCAAGAAGATCAAGAACAACCAAAACCCAGAGTTTTCAAGAAGATCAAGAACAACCAGGCCCAAGTCATCTTGGTGGCTCTGGACTGGGCACGGAGAGTATTGTGTCCAGAGCTATTGAGCATGGCTACCGATCCTCCACTAAGACTGCCTCTTCAGGAGGATCTTCTGTCACAGCAGCAGGGGACGGTTCTCTACCCGAACCTGTCCAATCTCCGCATTCGTGCTTGGACAATGAGCAGCAGCAGTTGACAGCTTTTGACCTTCCACCTGAAGTCTGTGATGTTATCTTGGCAGTCAAGCGTCCCTCCACCAAAACAGTATACGCCTGTCGTTGGCATAAATTTGTGGCATGGTGTACCAACTAATCTGTTAATCCCCTCTCTGCTCCTCTTTCTAAGGTTCTTTTGTTCATTTTCTCTTTAGCCCAGCAGGGCTCTGCTTTGGGCACCCTTAAAGGTTATTTATTGGCTTTTTCAGCCTTTCTTAGGTTGCCTGATCATCCTTCACTCTTTAAGTCTCCTATTGTCAGTCGATTCCTTAGGAGTCTCACCCATTTATTTCCTCCCACTCCCATTTATCATGCCTTAGTGGGACCTTAGTCTTGTGCTTACTTTCTTAATGTGTACTCCCTTTGAGCCAATGCACAATTGTCCCTTACGGCTCCTTGCTTTCAAGATTGTTTTTCTTGTTGCCATCACTTATGCTTGCAGAGTGAGCTTCAGGCTCTTTCTTCTATGCCCCATACTTGTCTGTGCACCCTGACAAAGTGGTGTTACGCACTAAGGCTTCCTTCCTTCCCAAAGTCGTTACACCTTTTCTTGTAGGCCAGTCCATCACCTGGCCTACTTTTTACGTCCACATCCTTCTCAAGAGGAGGAGAGACTCCATCATCTGGATCCAAAAAGAGCATTGGCGTTGTATCTCAATCATACTAAAGATTTACCGGTGGACAATCAACTCTTTGTTGGATTTGTGGGTGCAAAGAAAGGGAAACCATCTCTCGATGGGTACTTCTTTGCATCAAGATTTGCTACGCTTTGGCTAAGAGGCAACCCCCTGAGGGCTTGTGCAGTCATTCCACCAGAGCAACTGCTGCTTCCACTGCGTTAGCACACAGAGTTCCTGTCCTGGATATCTGCCAGGCAGCTACATGGGCATCCTTATACACGTTTACTAAATATTACTGCCTGGACAGTCAGGTCCGTTGGGACAGCTACTTTGATCGTTCAGTTCTGCAGGACTTTCTAGTATGATCTTTGTTCGCAGCCCATCTCCGAGGATGCCATTGCTTGAGTATCCATTCTAAGGTAAGGGATCTGCAACTAGAAGTCTCTATCAAATGTACACGTTACTTACCTTCGGTAGCGAAAAATCTGGTAGAGATATGTTCTAGTTGCAAATTTCTTACCGACACACCCATCCTCCCTGCTTGCAAACTGATTTCTAGGGATAGGGCTTCCCCATTCAGGACCTTAGCTCTGGCGTACCAGTTTCAGTGCTCTTCGCGACTCTGCGCTTTGGTGTGGAAAGTCGTGAAAAGAAACTGACGTCACTGTGCTGAGGCGGCATCTATTTACTACTCCGACGTCATCACGGCGACTACAACGCCAATGACGCCCGCGGAGTCAAAGGTATTGCTCAAAGAAAAAATCCCCAGATCCAGTCTGATGTCTGGGGGAAAATTCTAAGGTAAGGAATCTGCAACTAGAACATGTCTCTACCTGATATATCTACCAGGTAAGTAACTTGTTCCTCTCTGGCTTTCTTGAGGAACATGAGATCTTACATTCCACGCAAATGGGATTTAGAACTAAGCACAGTACTGAGACAGCATTGCTGTCAGTGGGTGAAGACCTAAGATATTGCCTGGATCTAGGAGGCTCTGCTGCCATCATTCTCCAAGATCTCAATGCAGCCTTTGATACTGTGGACTATACCATTCTTATGCAAATAACTTTTAATGTAATTATCAATGGCCTAGCTCTAAAATGGCTTACTTCTTTTTTGGAGAATGGTACCTTTCTGGTATTTGATTGGTCTTGTTTTTCTGACACTCTGGCCCTCATAATGAACATGTCAATCCGGACAACCATGCCGGTGGTGGCAGTAATTGCTGCCAACGGCATAGCGGTCCAGATTGCCATATTACAAACTAGGCTGAACTGCCACGGTTGAAACACTGCCACCGCCAGGCTCCCGCCACCAGGCATCCTGGCGGTGGTGGCGTTTCAGATCCAGATCTGATAAGGAGTCAAAGTCCACCAGCCTTTGCCAGGGAAAGGCTGGCAGAATGAGTGGTTAGGGGACCAAATGCACAGCCCCATCACGCATTTCACTGCCCGAATTACGGGCAGTGAAATGTGCCACGGGTGCTGCTGCACCTGTCGCACTGCCACATTGCCACTGCTCCATTTTGAGCCGAAGTCAATGTTCAGGCCCTGTTTCCAGCTGGGCTGACGGGCGGAAACACTGTTTCCGCCCGCCGGCCCAGCTGGATGTTCATTATGTAGCTGGCGGAGGTTTGTTGGTGCTGGCAGTCTTCTGTCGACCATCAGCGCAGATCTCGGCAGGGAACCCTGCAAGATCATAATGACCACCTCTGTGTCTAAATTGTGGGGTGCCACAGGGGCCTCCTCTAAGTCCGACAGTTTTCAATATTTACATGCACCCATTTGCAGAGATTGTGTGTCCTTATGGACTGTTGTTGGTTTCCTATGCTGACGACACTCAGTTGGTTATATTATTCTCTTCAAACCCCAGCGTAAGTCAGTCTCAATTAAAGCTCTGTCTTCAGGATGTGGCCAGATGGATGGCGGATTGTTGGCTAAAACTGAATGAAGTTAAGACAGAGGTCATGCTATTGGGCAACAAACTCCGGCATAAGACTTTGTTTCCTGCCCCGGAGGTTCTAGAGACTTTACCACCCCCGAAAAGTGTAATAAAAAGTCTGAGGTTTTGGCTGGATTCCAGCCTTACTATGGATCACCAAGTGAGAAAGCTTGGTGCCATTTGTTTTAAAGTGCTGAGGCTGTTGAGGAAAATCTTCGTTATTCCTCCCTTCTTAGCTAAACAGCTAAGTGTCCAAGCCCTTGTAATCTTGTGTTTACATTACGGCAATGCCCTTTATTTTGGTGCACCTGAGAATGTAGCGAAGAGGATGCAGGTCATTCAAAATGCTGCAGCTCGCCTTCTTATGAACATTCCACGGCATCAATCTGCCAAAAATACCACAGCTGCTCTCCACTGGCTCCGGGTAGAGCAACAAGTACAACTTAAGGTCCTCTGCATTATGCACAAGGCTGTTCATAATAGGAGTCCTTCCCTTCTAAGGTCCTTGGCCTCCTACTATATCACCCGTAGGCCCCTCAGATAATCTACGGCCTCCCTGATGAAGATTCCCAAATTCCGTAGATCTCGATGGGGTGGATGAACCATGGCCTACAGAGCGGCTAAACTTTTGAGTTCTCTTCCACTGGAGCTTCGTCAACATGGCCAAGAAACTGTCCTTCCATCAGGCTGTGAAAACCTGTCTGCTAAGGGATTCGTTTAGGTGTATCTAGCAGTCTGTAGGGTCCATTTTAGCGAAAGGAGGCCTTCTGGTATCCATGGGAAATACAAAACCTATGAACTAAACAAAAGTTATTGACATCATCCTTGTCATGCCCCGCACAGAAAAATGAGCGACAATTCATTTGTGCCGGGCCTCCGACTCTGGAATACTCCAACTCTCCTCACCTTAAGGCAGGCCCATAAACAAGCATTAGCAAAGCACAGTGGTCTGGCTTTTGGGTGCTATTGACTTTAGCAATGCTGAACAACATTGGTAAAAAGCAATGCTTTTTCCCAGTGCGGTTTCATATTGGTGAAACCAAAAAAGCTGCAATGGCACAGACACTGTTGGTGGTAGTTTCATTCTTTCGGTGCGCAGGCTTCATTATGCATGCATGTGCCTACAGAATGACACAGGCATCATTTTCTTTTATTTTTTTTTGATCGATCTAAAATGGAAAGCACCACATATACACATATCCTTAGAAAAATACATTGCAGGTGCAAGAAGGAGATTCTGTGAAGGGCCGACAGCGATTTCCTACATAATATGCATTTAGCAAACATTTATTTTAAAAAATGGTGGGGGGGCAACTGAGGGGCGAGTGTGGGAGTGGGTATAGGAAAGCAATTAAGAGTGGGCAGGGGCATGAGAAAGAGAGAGCAACATGAAGGTAGCAAGAGAAGAAGAAGAAGAAGACAGCAACATGGGTGCAGTAGGAGCAGTACACCAGGGAGACAGAGGCATGGAGCATGCACAATTTAAGGGGGCTCACTATTGAGAGACTGGGCAGCTGAGAGAGAGAGACAGAGCAAACACAGGGCATGTGGGCTGGTATTTTATGGGGAGAGAAACACAAGAGTGAGAGAGCTGGAGAACAAAGGCACTCTGATGGAGCACTTAACCTAATAGAAAAAAGTAGTTTTCTAACAGTGAGCAGTGGAAGGACACAATCCAGTCACGTTAAGGGGATGGTTAAGAGGCTGTACTGCAGGCCTAAGAGAAAATGCAAGATGGACAAGGAAAGCCATTAAATAAGAAACAAGCAAATGAGAGTGACAGTGAAGCCATCCAATGGTAATCAATGAGTGGGCTGTAAGGCCTGTAAAGTCTAGGTAAACCCTAATAGGCTTTTTGTTCCTTGTGCTGTCTGGTAGGCTTGACCTAAAAATGTCCTCTTCCCCATCTCAGGAGCTAGTTAACCTCTTGAGTTCTTACACTGTGTTTAGCCTGACCTCCAACTACCCAGCCACTAATGAGAGCATCTACGTCATAAGGTAACATAGTGAAACCAAAAGTATGAGATGCCAGCAGTGTTGGTCCCACCACTCACCTTCTTAAGATACTTTGTTCCATCTAACTTGGCATGACTATCATTCCACTGAGGCTGCAATAGGTCTCTCACATCTACGAGGCCCTAAAACCACTTGCCTACCAGTGAACTCATGGGGCTCCTCTACAACTTCCATGCAGTTAATTCTGTCCCAGTGATCACCAAAAAACAGCAACTGTGAACTAAATGCTTGTGATACATACTACTTATAAGTATTTCTGCAGAAGTGTCAAAATGTCTATGCAGACGTCTTGCTGACTTCTGGCAACCTTTCCAAATCTAGCATGATTTGAACTGTGCGCTACTTACAATGATGAAACTAATTAAATGTAAGCACAATTGCGCAATCAATGGTTTCTACTCTATAGACTATGTTTAATTTTTAACCATGCTCGTTTTATCTTTAAAGAATCCACAGGTTAATCATAGAAAATTCCCTGGTGGAAGATGACGGAGATTATGCATTTGTTCCAGACCTCTACTTGGTGAACATCCCCGGCAAAGTCCATGTGATAGGTAGGTGCTGATGCTGCTCGGGGTTGGAGTTAACTCACATTATGGGCTGTGTGCCTTTCTATGTTCATGTCATCTCGCTTACTTTTGGTTAAGTACTGGGGATTAGGAAGTCCATTATTCAGGACAGTGAGGTCACAACCTTAGCAATAGAATTGACATGGCTGCAAAAGATGCTGTAACGTATGTGGTTACTTGTCTTGAACTAAGCAGTAGTTTACTGGGACTTATCACCAACTTTCGATGATGAAAAAACCCAGATCTGAGACATTTGTGCTCCAGTGTTTCCCAGTGCTGCCCACAGTAAACACAACCTGATGCTTACTGTATGCAAGGACTGTTAGAGTTAGACACTGCTGTCACTAATCTGTGTCCTGAGGTACATATAAAGTACAAACATCTGCTAGCAGTGCCTTCATTTAAGGGTCGTCATTGTGGTGGCAAAAAATATTTTCTTTCACCATGTAGCTATTTTCTGGGATATCTTGTCTGAGGATTTTCATCAATTGCCCTATTTCTTGACATCCAGGAAGTGTGTATAATCGCTGCTGTTCTACATACGGCTTTTGTGTTTCTGCTTCGTCCACCTTCTTCTCACTGAACAGATGCCCTTTTTGGATTTTAAATCAATCTAGAAATGGAACTGGAATTGGAATTCTGTTTAATTTCTGCTAGCAAAGAGTTTGATAGGTATCTTCCAAGAGTTTTAAACCAGCAGTCATTTAAAATGAGCACCCTACCAGTGTTCGTCCCTTGGAAATGGTACCAAATTTGACAATTTAAATTAAATACATTTACAGCAGTAAAATTGCAATCCAGCCCGCAAAAACAAAATCAGAACAGCTTAGCATTTTACCGAACAAGTTGGGTGATCTACGCACAGAGATTGATGTCGTAGACACCATATAAAATCCCACAAAACAGAAGCTACAATCGTCATCTTTGAAACCGGTGCGAAGCCTGCAATAGTTCAAGGTGTATTATAGGCAACTCGTTGTGTGCAAGATGGATTTTGTCGAGGACCAGTGACAGATCAAATGTGATCCTGGCCACAACACTGGTGCACCCAAGACTCTCTTCTGGCCATCGATGATTGGGTCTAGGATGGGCTTCAATCTATTTGACTGAACAGCACTTCACTGGAACGGATTAAGGCAATGAGAAATATTAATAAAACAACAAAGCAATTGGGTTAATACACGTATTCTTAGTTTTGCTGGAAGGGTAGGTAAGCGAACTGGACAAAGCTATAGCCTGCTCATCAACGGCACAAATAAGTTGAAACCTCCTTTTGAAACCTTCAGGCATAAGGCCAGCAAACCTGTGAGTGAGGCCGCTGTAAGGTGAAGGTATTCCCATGTTGACAACACTTTATTTCCATTCCTAATGAATCTGACACTTAGAAAAATATCAATTTCAGATCCTTTGGAAAAACCTTGCCAGTGCTTTGAAAACAGACGTGAATCCAGTGTCTGATACTCAGACAAGATCATGGGACTAACCACACCCTGTAAAACAAGGTTCCACTCTGGACAGCGCTATAGAAACAACTCTAATTTGACGGTTCTTGACAAATGAAAGTTTGGACTTCAGGAATCCCGAAGATGGAATGGAGTGAACTGGACTCTGTTCATTTCAGACTTCAAAATGTGTTATGGGCTTCGCACTTCACAGAAGAAAATAATTCAGTCAAGTTTGTGACATGCCTGCGCAACAGATTTTCACATTTTACTGAATAAAAACTACTTTGATATCTGCTACAATCGTCGTGAGTAGCTGAGTGGACGGTTGGTACTTTTATTCGCCATTGGCATCTGCTGCTGATAACTCTTTTAAGTTTTGCAGATGGCTGAGGCGACAGCTGCAACCCAGGGAAAGGTCTGATGAATGTGACACAGTAATAAGTATTTGTGGACTCAGTGTCAAATAAGCTGTTCAAACATGGCGCCTTGCTCGACCTCCAGGAAGATCAGACTCTGTCTGGACATGGTTCATTTAATTACGGAGCTGACATCGAGCTGACCCCTGGCATGAGTGAATTAAAAACTGTATATATCAATCAGCTGAGTCTCCATGAAATATTCTATGTTTACTTCTGGTGGGATCATATAGTCCTTATGGTTAGCAATACGTTTCAAAGACGCAGGGAGACATCTAGACATTCAGAAAGTAACTATAATCTAATGAACATTGAAACATGCCCACGGCATAGTTACAAGTTCATGCTAAATTTACACTGCTAAAATTGAAAATGACATGTACATTGTGGGGACAGTCAACAAGCTGGATACTTCCACAGTACCAAGTCTATAAAGTCTATAAGGTCTAATGTATAACATGTTACAAAAGGTTGCCTATCATATCCCAAGACACTGCTGTCATTTATTTACAGACATGTTCTGATTTCAAAACATATCAGCAATAAGAAAACTGCTTTATTATTGAAATGATTTAATAGAATATGTGTAATGATGTCACATTGCCGCTGCCACCTATTCCAACTACCTTTTGCTGCAGAGTTTGGAAGATCACTACACCATCCTCCATGGCTTCATCCATGAATGAAGAGACTCATGTCACCACTATAGATGGCAGTGACTGCAACAGTCATGTCAGATTTCACAACATATTTGTTGTGTTACCGGCCCGGCGTGGAGCTCGGTAACATGCTGGATATATGACAGAACACCAGATTACTTGCGTACTGCCTTGGCGGCAAACCACAGCTCTCTTTTATTTACTCACCCCTTACATCAGGGGCACACCATCTTTACGGCCGGAGGCAGGGGGAAACAATACATGGGGTGGGACGATATCCCCTCCCAGTTGGACCATTCCATGCTATGACATAACATTCCTCCTTTACCTCCCTCCTAGCATAATGAAAATATACAGAACAATAACACAATACTAAACAATGCCAATTGCAATTACCAGAATATATCAGCCATCCTTTTGACAAGTCCTTGGACTGCCCATATCAATACAGAATCTACTCTGCGCAATACCTCATCAGATCAATACAAAGTCTTGCAGCTTGCTGGACGGCAAGGGCCGAGGCCTGAGATGGTATCTCCCAGACCTAGCCCTCAAAGGAACACTCACCACAGTCTTTTCAGAACCATTTAGCCCAGGTGTTTCTTGCTGGCAACCACCCTGCTGTCCTTCAGATGAGATCCCCGGAGAACCCAGGTTGTCTTCTGGAGAATCACCTCGGAGTGTCGTGACCCCTGACCCCGGGGTACCAAGGCAATCATCCCCAGACTCCATACCATCTGAGTCATTGAGTAGTGTGGTGGCACCAGCGTCCCCAAGAGTGGTCTCAGACCGGTAGCACTTGAAAAATGAAATGTTCCGGGTCACAGACTCTTGGCCTTTTGCTGCAGTGACCACAGTACCTCAGACCCTCACAACAGTCCACGGCGTCAACTTAAACGGAAGTCTAAACTTCCCACCTAGTACCGGCTCCTGACTAACACCTGGTCACCCACTTGAAGAGGTGAAACCCTCCCCATCTCTTTTTTGACATTTGATCGTTGGTAGATCCACACTAACGCAACCTCTCACTTGCCTTATCCTGCAGCTCAGTGGGACCGTCAAAATGAGGGATGGTGTCTTCTACCTGTCTGTTCATGCACAAACAACTCGTGATATTTTTGTGGTAGTGTGGGGTGTGAGTCAATAGTCCCTCAGGAATGCATACAGTGCACAGTCAATATTGAGTGCCTTGGACACCTCAGTCCTCAGGACTTTATTCAATATTCGCATGAAGCGCTCAGCTTTACCATTTGCTTGAGGCCAGCACAGCATGATTTTTCGATGGGCAATGCCATTCAGAGCGAGATACTCTGCAAACTCTTGACTAGAAAATGACGGGATATTGTCCGTTCTGTATCCCTGAATGATGCCATGAGTAGCCATGATTTTTTCCAAATGAGGAATGACCTGCCCGTGGTTGTGTCCAGTATGTCCACCTCTGGATACTTGGAAAAGTCATAAATGACCACCAGCATGTGCTGGCTGTCAGGTAAGGCACCCAGGTCAGCACTGGCCCGATTCCATGGCCTGGATGGGATTGGTTCTGTGATTATAGGTGCTGACGGCTCAGAGGGGCCCACGGCCTGACAGAGGTGACAGTGTCGCACCACTCTTTCCACATGATGATCTAGTCCAAGGAACCACACTTTGCAGCAAAGTCTGGCTTTAGTTTTGACCATGCCTTTGTGGGCCGCCTGAGCCAAATCCACTATGCGTAATTGCAAAGACCGGGAAACCACCAGTTGCAGCCCGTGGAGCTAACACCCCTCTGGCGACACAAAGAGGTCCTGTCGGACACGATACAGAGCAGCTAATGTGTGTCCAGCCTCCTCAGTCCTTCTTGATAGATTATGTACCAGCTCATGCCACCTTCCTGTACGGACAGCCACTATGACAAGTTGGAGGCATTCATCCTCTTGGGTGGCGGACTTGAACTCCTGCATTGGCACCAGTAATTGTCACGATCGCTCCACCACCAAATGGACGTTATCCTCCACAGCTTTCCTCTTGAGCGATACCGGTCTGGCATCCCTTGATAGGTAGTCCGCGGGATTTTCGGATCCCGGTCGACACATCACCGTGAACTGATATTCTTGTAACTTTAGAATCCACTTCTCTATCCAAGGGGGAGAAGTGGATGTGACCCTGTTGAAAAGCAGAACAAGGGGTTTGTGGTCTGTCACCACTGGCTGGCCATATAGATAGAGGTGAAAATGGTGACAACCCCAATGGACGGCAATGGCCTCTTTTTCAATATGGGAGTATCGCTGTTCCATCTCCGTTAGGGCTCGAATGGCATAGGCCACGGGTGCCACTCACCTTTTTTGCTATGTTGCTACAGAATGGCGTCTAGCCCCACCGTACTTGCATCAACACAGTTAAGACTCTTTGGCCAGATCGATAGACCTCACCGTGGTATGAGCTGACAGTGCATTCTTGGTGGAATGGAAGACACTTTCCTGGGCAGCTCCCCACTCTCAGCGAGCGCTGGTCTTTGTCAGTTCTCAGAGAGGAGCAGTGAGAGATACCACATTCTGAATGAATCTGCCACAGTACATGACCATGCCAAGAAAACTACAGACACGGGTGACAGAGGTGGGTGCTGGTGCCATCTGAATGTCTTGTACCTTCTCCGGGTCTGACATTACTTCTTTATCAGAGAAGTGATATCTGAAGAAAGCAATGTGAGTCTGTAGAAATGCACACTTTTCTCTGTGCAGTGGTAAATCATGCTTTTAGGTGCTTGAATGTGGTTCAAAGTCTTTCAAGGTGTCCTTCTATTGTAGGGGCATGTACCAGTATATCGTCACTCACATTAATGACCCCATCCAGCCCTGTTAGTACTCCTCTTAGAGTGTCCTGAAACACCTCATCCGCGCTGGGAATCCTAAAGCTGAGGTGGGTGTACCTCTGGAGCCCCACATGTGTGGAAAATGTGGTGATGGCTCTTGATACGGGGTGAAGCATGAGTTGGTGGTAGCCTGCCCTGAGGTCCCTTTTTGAGAACCACCTAGATCCACTCAATGGTTGGGGTTAGGTCGCATTTGCGACGAATGGCGGTGTTGGGCAGCATCATATCTACACAGATCCTCACCTCACCAGGATGTTTGGGCTTCTGGATGACCACAATCAGTGAGACCTAAGGCGTGGGTCCCTCCACTCGCTCAATGATGCCGGCTGCTTCCAGTTTTCACAACTCCCCCTCCATTTTAGGGCATAGATGGAAGGTGACCCTGTGATGATTCAGGGCCACTGGTTGAATGGGCTGGTCAATGTGGAGGTGTATCAGCCTTTCTTTCAAACACCCGATTCCATTGAACAGCCGGGAGTGTTCTGCTAACAGCCCTTCAATACTTTCTTGAGGTACACTAAACACAAATTACACCAGGCCCAGCTTCTCTGCCGTCCGGCAGCTCCAGAGCATACCGGAACCAGTCTTGGTGACATAGAAGTTGGTGCTAACGTTCTGAGCCTCATGCCTGATGTTGGTTCTGAATACTCCTGCCAGGGGAAGTGGAGTGGATGGCCCAAACACAAACACTTTTGTGGTGGTGGGGCGAAGCATCGGTTGAAGTTGGAGTGTCTTCAGTGCCTGGAGTGCCATGATATTGATCGAAGCCCCGGTGTCTATGAGGGCCACGACTGGCTTGCCCCCCACTTGTATTTTGCATTTCGGGATGCGCTTCCTGGGGTCGCCTTCCGGTTGCATGGCATGGATCACATGGACGGTACCTTCTGATTCCTCGTCATCCACGTCTCCATTGCCTTTGTCCGATGTGTGGATCTGTGCAGCCTGCACTGTCTTTGGTTGATTTGGCTTCTTGGAGGAGGCAGACCTGCAGACCTTGGTGAAGTGGTTTGGTTTATCACAGTTGGCACACCATTTCCCTTGGGCAGCGCACTGTCCTTGATGAGGATATGACCCACCGCACATGTAGCAGGCTTGGGTTGCTGCACTTGACTTCGGGCGTGATTTCTTTCGGTCCATGTGGGCTGTGGTAACATCGTTCACTGGTTCAGTTTTTACCGGTTTGTGCAGGGCTGCCTCCATATGGGCTGCACGTACCTTTGAGAGCTCCTTGGATCTCTCCAGTGTGAGCATGTTCGCCATCAATATCCCCGGTACTTGTAGAATGTTCTCCCTCAGCTTTACTGAGTGACAGCCTGGAAAGGAATTCTGCTCGAAGGTGTCTACCAAATCCTCTGGAAGCTGTCTAGCCTGACGCAGGAGGAACCTTTCGTAATCCGGGTTGGCTAATGGTTCAAAGTAGGCTGTGAGGGATCTTTTCAGTGACTGATACGTGAAAAGTGGCCCTTCCTCTATGAGAGATTTACTGATTTTGTGGATGGCTGCTCCTCCCAGATGTAAGAGCATGGGACGGCATCAGTCATTGTCTAATGCGACAGCCCAAAAATATGTTTCCAGTCTCTCAACCCATTCTTTCCCCCTAGCCGCCTGGGCTAATGGTGGGCCGTCGATTATGAAGGGGTCCAGCGCAGGTATGGATGACATTGCACAGCACAGGCAATGTCAGCATCCCTCCCATTGATCCGCCCGGTGACAGACATCCGGCCAATCCCAGTAATGAGACCCCTGTTCTATTGTCTGTGTTTCTTCTGGCAGGCCCTCCTCAGGGTAAAGTTCAGTTGGTGAATAGTTAATGTTAACTAGGGAAGGGGCCCCTGAGTAAATGGCTGTCTTTGCACTGTCCTGTGGGGGCTCAGCCTCCCTTCCAGCTGAGTGACACACAGACCGCCCATGGCTGGGGTGCCTTGATCACTTACGGGTTTACTTGTTGCACCATCCCAGCAGATGCCTGTCCTCTGACAGACAGGCCACCCTGGATGAACAGCAGAGACCCGATCTCCTCACTTTGCTGCAGGGAGGGCAGACCGTGTGCTGGCCTTCAGTTCGCCTCTCTGAGGCACGTGGAGAGTGTGAGGGGGGCCACCAACCCTTCAGGCAGCGCATGCTCAGCTCCGCTGCTGAGAGCACTGCTCCAGGGCCCAGACCACGGAGAGCCACCTAGCCACCAAACACCGCGGTGCAGGATGCGCTGTGTGTCGCCCCATACAGGTGGGGGCACAACACCACCAGCTGCCGTGGAGCTTTTACGGATGCGCAGCAAGGAAACACTGGGCACGATGGGGCAGGGGACGCCATTGCCAATTTGTTGTGTTACCGGCCCGGCCAGGCGCTCGGTAACACGCTGGACATATGACAGGACACCATATTACTTGCATACTGCATTGGCGCCAAACCGCGGCTCTCTTTTACTCACCCCTCACATCAGGGGCACACCATCTTCACGGCTGGAGGCAGGGGGAAACAATACATTGCGTGGGACTGAATCCCCTCCCAGTTGGACCATTACATGCTACGACAAAGCATTATTGACAGAAGCCTGGAAGACTAAAATTACCTTGGGACTTCCTGCTACCTGACCTGTAAATGGCTGACAGGTTGTTCTTAGGTCAGCAGAGCTTAACCAGCCACTGGCCAGGCTGTGCACATTCCCAGTAGGGGACTTTTGTCTTGGGGTACACTGGGCCTTTGTCTGCTTGGAAACACTCTTTAATGGCTCAAATATCAGCCCAAAGACTAAGAACAAAGTTGCGCGCAGGATTCTAGAGAATTGGAAGGAAGGGGTGAACTTTTTTGGCCCCATTTCAGATGCTCCATATCCACTTGGGAACTCAGGCTCTCATTTGAAAAGTAGGCATTTGTACCTCTTACAGAGCTTTTTCCAGGTAGGATACGGTTTGCAAATCTAGCTCCATTTATTTCATTCAGGCACTTGCAGTTCCCATTTACTATAAAACGTGCCTGGTGATAAATGGGTGTTTTCTGAACACTCCATCAAACATGTTCATTTCTATAGTAAATTATGTAGGAACAGTAGTGTTGACCTTAATTCACACGACGTGATTCGACCCCTTAATTGGGTAGTAAAATTCAGCCAAAATTGGGGCGATGTGGCCTCTGACACCTCTAGGCTCTGATGCTCGCCGGTGATGAGCAAAAGGGTAGAATGCTAGCATAGGTGTTGAACAGGGTTGAGTTGGGGTAATTTTTTTCACCCATGAGTTGAAAGAGGGAGGGCGTCACAGGGTCTGAAAAAGGGATCCAAACAGGAAGTGAGGAGGTGATCACACAGGCACTCAAGAGTTAAATTCAGCCTTAATCGTAATGCCCAAATACTTTCACACCTCGTGGCTGTTCTATGATCACAATTGCATTATTGTGCCGCTGGCTTACAGCAGGTGTGCGAGAAGGTTGTTATGGTGTCTTGGCCCTGCTGTTATTCCATTCTGTATGTCGAAATATCAACAACAGAAACAGCATGCTTCTAAAATATCGTGATTACAATATTGAGGACCAAAATATCGAGAAGCTAAGTGCATATAGGTAAGTATAGATTTAATATACTTAATTCCACATCTACATACCTTGAATACATATATATTGTCAAGGTACATATATGTAGTCGTAAGTAAAGTAAACCTGTACTTGCTTCTAAGCATTTACTTTCATGGCATTTTGGTCATAGATATTTTGTCCACAGTATTCTGCTCGCACTATATTCTGGAGTCATTATTGAGGGGGAATACCGAAGAATCTTGTTATCTAACTGTTCCTGGGGGTTCTATTTGTGCCAGTTACTACAGGGCAGATGGTGGGTGAGGCCCAATAAAGTAACTACACTCTATCATCGGTGCTTTTGTATCCTTGGATTCTTTTAGAGATTTTTAAAGCGGTTTGAGCTTCACAGTAAATGCAGACTGACACCACTTTTGTCAGTCCATGGTGTTTTACAAGAAAACATGTTTCTATGAGGGGGGTGGCGTCTTTAATTCTGCCGGTGGAATTGGAGGAACCTATTAATTTTACATTACTCTTATAATGTGGCATTAATAAATTCTGCTGCTTCGCTCTGTCGGCTGAATTAATCATTATTATCAGCACTGCTTGTGATCATCAGAGAGTGTCAATGGTAGCCTGAATTGTTTCTTCTCCGCTCAGTGCTTAATTTGAACCGGTGGTTTCCGGTGCTGGGGACTTCTTTTTGAGGGCTGGCACTTATTTTTCTGTTTCAAGCATTTACTACGAGCAAAAGACACATATGGGAAAGACAGAGGAAGACAAAAACAAAAAAACTTCACAAAGGGAGAAATCTGCAAGAGTGAGCTGAAGGGCCAGGGAGTGGCTGTAAATGGATTAAAGAGGCCCGAGATGGCTTCAAGATTACACTGACTCAGTATTCTGTGCTCACCCATTTAATTGCAGCAGGCACTTGTTTCAGAGGAGAGCTTAGGGCTCCGGCACCATTTATTTACAAATTAAGCACTGTCTCCACTGTGCTGATTGGTTTAGCGCCTGTGACATACTTTCCCCCAACTTTCTTTGTAACTTGTGGATGAATGGGTCAGTAGTTCTTGGAGTGGGGTGATTACGGCCTGGTCACTTCAGCCGTAGTTAATTAATTGCCCCGGCTCTCGCTTCCTATAGGCCACCCAAAACTTGCTGCCTTTCGTGACTTCCTCTACCTTTTTGGCCCCTTGACATCGAGTTGCTGGCCTTTTCCCACCAGTGTTGGTGTGCCTGCTACACCTCCTTAGCTTGCCTTCGGTTGTGTTGCTGAGAGTTGTGCGCCGCACACCCACAGTGGCTAGCCATGTCAACTCATGATCATCATCCTGGATATTGCCCAGCTCCCCACAGACTGGGCAGGACTTTGTTCTTCCTGTGTAATTGGCCTATCAGAGAGGTATGTTCCTAGTTTCTGTTGTCTGACACGCACTGTTCTATCCGTCACAGAAGCAATTTGTTTTCTCTTTTGGATTATTCTCCATCTTCAGGTTGGCTCGCTATCAGATAACAGGTAGCAGCACTAAATGTACTTACCCCCAGAACAGGGCCATAGTTGTTGTTAGTGTAGCAGGTTCATCCGTGTACTTGCGCAGGGCTGGCGGGCTCAACTGGACCCTAATAAGGCTCTATATTACTACCTGATCAGGTATCAGAGGCCGACACACATTTGCTGCACCAGATATCTAGACAAAATAGCACTAGAGACAGAGAGTGATAACACATGTCATGGCAATTATACAACCTAATATTGGTGAATGTGATGCCAAGGATTTTCCACAATATGGCTTCATGGGATTTGGAGGCAGGTGGTTTGTAAAAATAGATTCCTCCAAACCTGTTCAGTCTACCATTAGTGGGGGAAAGTGTACTGGGACAACATTACTAACAATGTATGAGCAAACAAAACTGCTCCCTATTCAGATGGTCGAGCAGAGAACTTTCCTCCTGGCATTTCCCAGGGCCTCCGGCATGGCCGACACCCCACTCCTACTGCATTTGTCATGGTAAAGGGTAGGGAGGGAGTGGTCTGAGTCGTTTCCAGAACGCTGTTCGCAGGCGTTTTTTGTTTTCAGAGCACTTGAACTGTGGAGTAAACAGCAGATCCGCCTTGTGCTTTGGGCAGTCTGTTGAGCAGACAATTCGTTCAGGGAAAGGCACATTATGGTGGCAAACTTGTAGGTATTATTTGAGATCAGGCTCTCGTCTGATTTTAAATCCATTAGTTTCATTAATGCTTAGGAGCAAAGTGGATTAGTAGTGATTCACACAACTCTTTGCATTGGCCACAGCTCCATAAGGTGTCAGCACTGTACTGCAGACCCTATCCAAAGTGTTTTTTTAAACAATATAACAATGTATATGAATGTGAATATTTCAGCGCAACTTGGTTAACCTAATCCATTGCACTAGCATAGTCGGAACTGTGGGGAATCTCACAGAGTTCTTATGTAACTCTGCGGAATTCTGTATAGTGCAACTCTTCGAGTTCTACCCACTTTAGTTCCTAGGCCGTAAAGCTGTGACTGTCCTCTACAAGAAAATACTTCACAGGCAATAGTATTTGGCATATTGAAGTAACTGGTTTGGTGACACAGACCCCTCAGTCTATTGTGTGAAATTCAGCATGCCCAGAAAATTCAGATTTTTTTGGTTATAGCCCTTTCTGTTCTGGTTCCTTGCAGTTTAGATATTTCCAACAAGCACAAACGACTTATTGGAAAAACTTCAGATTTCTGTGGCACAATATTTGTGCCTGTAAATTGGTTATTGCATTGCTTTATAGTAGGTGTCTCCAACCAGTCAAAGACACCTTCAGCGCAGCTCACACCCTTGAGTTCATTTTAAAATAAGCACAGGGTCGAATTTCCCTTTTGAAGTTAAGGAAGGCAGTGTTTATTTTACAATATTATCTTCAGGCTGCAAGAGGCCTCATAATGAGCAGTACTGGAGTTACATTTATGATGGAGGGCACAGAGGCAAGCATTGAGGTATTTAAATCTTAACTAAAAGTCCTTGTCTACTAGTTTGAGAACAAAATGATGTTTCTGAATGCTTTTCAATGGGAAAAAATAAAATAAAGTGTTATGTTATTAATTACGTTAACTTTTCTTTTTAATCTTCTACCATTTCGAAGTGTCACATTTACAAACAGCAGGCCTCTTGTTCCCAGTGGCCAGTAGACACTGTACCATATTTATAGCTGAAAAGTACAGTCATTTTTTTAAATGGGAGATGTTTAAAGTAAAGAAAAATATTTATATGAAACATTGAGTCAATCGTGTCTTAATATTTTGTGAAGGATGTTTCTTCACTCTAAAGTCCTCCCATTTAAGTAAATGGCTGTATTTTTCTGTTATAAATCTGGCACCAGGTCTACAGGCCACTGGGTGCATGATGCCTGCTGTTTGTAAATGCAACACTTTGAAACGGGAGAAAATGTAACTGATGAGTTTTATGAAATACAAATGAACATAAAGTTAAATTTCTCCCATTTCAAAGTGTCACATTTACACACAGCAGGCACCTTTCACCCAATGGGTGGTAGACATAGGCCCTCATTTCAACCCTGGCGGTCGGTGACCACCAGGGGAAATGTGACGGTAGTACCGCCAACAGGCTGGCGGTACTACACACCATATTTTGACCGTGGCGAAAGCACCACGGTCATACCACCGGGACCGACGGTATACCGCCATGGCGGTCGTAATCCGCCAGGGCAGCGCTGCCCGGGGGATTTCTACTCCCCTTACCGCCAGGTCCATGGCGGTAAAGGCTGGCGGTAAGGGGAGTTGGGGTGTCCCTCAGGGCACCTGGGGGCCCCTGCACTGCCCATGCACTTAGCATGGGCAGTACAGGGGCCCCCAGGCACAGCCCCATCGCGCAATACGAATTACAGGCAGTGGATTGCGCGACGGGTGCTGCTGCACCCGCCGCACCGCCACATTGCCGCCGGCTCCATTAGGAGCCGGCTGCAATGTTACGGCCCAGCGGGGATGTCCAAATGCGGCCCGGGGGTTCCAGGCCACATAGGCGGCCGACTGGCGGTTCAATATTGGTGGGCAGCCTCCGCCACCCGCTAATGTTGAAATGAGGGCCATAGTGTCATATTTATAACTGAAAAATACAGCTTTTTTAAGCAGGAGGGATTTAAAGTGCAGAAAATATTTCAATTTTATGAATTTTTTGCAGAAAATTATTATGCACTTTAAATTTTTACCTTTTAAAAAAAATGGTTGTGTGTTTGTGTTATATATGTAACGGTTCCACATAGGAAAAGTTATGTCTTGTGCCACAAGCATATATGATACACGCTCTCTTTCACCCATACATGCACATATCCCATTCATATGCACACAAGACCACACTCTCACTGGCACACACTGCAGCCCTGTCATAGCGCCTTCAGTCAAAAAGTGTTTTGTTCAAACCATAGTTTCTGGCTGTATGGGCATTAGGCTTATAGTCAGTGAGCTGGGCGTGGGTGTGTCTTCTAACACTGCATGAGTGCCCTGGCTATCAGTAGCTCACAATGATTTTCACTGATCAGAAGTAGTTCTCACTACAGAAAAGGTTGGAGACCCCGGCATTATTGCTTTCATATAGCTCTTACTACCCTAAGTGAAGTGTTGACGCATTTGACTCATACGTTTAGAACATTCATGATGGAATGTTCTGTTTTTTGGAAGTGTTAGGAGTCAGTGTTGTGCTTAAAAGTACACCATCCTACACACACTATACATTGTAAACATTCTGTACCAGATGATGAAGTACTTCCCATGAGTAGCTTATGAACAGTAAATTGAGCACCATTTATTACATAATGACTATTGAATCTTCCATTGCAGATCCGCCAAAGATCCATTTTGATGCTCTTAATTACCCAGACAATACTGTAGTTGTCGTTGCTGGGAACAAACTGCGTCTTGAAGTCCCAATCACTGGAGAGCCAGCTCCAAAAATCATCTGGAGTAGAGGGGACAAGGTATGTAACTTGACAATTACTGCACCACTCACCCTCTCCAAATACAGACATTTTTTATCAGGAGGAATAATTTGAGCTCTTCTATGTGGAAACAAATGTTGTGTCAGGGTTAAACTGGGACAGAAAATATGCCCGGGCAACAAAACAAAAGAGGCCACCATTAAAGAATCAGATAGCTAAAAAAGTGGCCCAGATTTGCAAATAGGGCAGTTTGAATTTGTGCAGACACACTGCATAGGTATTTTGCAACGTATGGGATACTGCATGCATATGTGCTTGCTACAGACAATGTGAAATAGGGAAATCAATAGTAAAAACTGACCCACCAGACCATAAAACAGGTCCACAAACCTCCAGAAAAGCAGTCCATATACTCAGATATCAGGCCAGTCTCTAAGACACTACCTGATTGCCCTATAGGCCAGTCAGACCCTGTGTCATATGCAGTTCTAAGACTTTAGCGCTTGAATGCATGTGTTGGCAGATGGACATCGGATATGGAATTAATATTGCAGAAAACACTCTCCTGAAATTCATTATTCGAAAGTTCTGTTTTTTGCACATTGGAGTCTCATCTTTGTAATAAGTATAGAAAAGTAAGAAATATATGGATACACATTGGGACTGATACACCAAAAAGTAGTAATTCTGTACTTGCAGATTTACAAGTCCAAGTGTAAATTTACTACTTTATGGACTTCACAAACATTCCCAGGAATAAGAATGGAAAGTTGCAACATGCGCAGGTTTCACTGCATATTCTGAGGAAGATCATATGACATTCTCCTTTCCAGCCTGGAAATACATTTATCCCAGCCCTTAGCTCAAAGAAACATTTAACCCTTTCCAGAGTGGAAAGGGGAATGGAAGGAGTTTGTGAATGCCATCAATCAGCCATAATTATCGGCTTTCAAAAACTTCCAGGGCAGACCAAGTTTGGAATATCCATATTCCCACTTCTTCAATAGAATGTATAAGTGCAGTGAACTCCATACTGGTGATAGCGATCTCACACATATAAATCTAATAATGTGTGTCAGGAATTCCTATGAGTTCCTGGAAGGCAGAAGTAAGGTGCATTGGTTGTAAACATACGTTTATGAGCAAATTTAACTTGCGAATAGGCCCGAAGTATCCTGGATAACGGCATCGATACAATCATTGGGTAACTAAGACCTTGGTGTTAGTGCTACCTGGGCACAAAATGTATTGGCATTGTTTTAAGAATTACCATTAATAGGGAGCAGATTGCAGATTGTTTCCTCCCAATTTACATTCATACTTGCAACCAACTTTATCAAAATGAAAAAAAGGAGTGCAAATAACTTTTGCATACATTTTTTCTCAATATTGTGCCAGTGTGAAAAGCGGGCACTAAAGATGGAAGAACTTCTAAAAGCTTGAACCTGGTTTGAGCAACATGTCTTACTATGGCTTTTCAGGCCAAAAAGATGGTGTGTGGGTGAAAATAAGTGTGTGCTAGAACGAGTCACAATGAATGAGAGTGAGTAATAGTGAGTGAGAGTCAGTAAGTGACTGAAAATAAGTGTGAATGAGTGTGAGTAAGGGTGAGTGTAAGTAACTGAGTAAGAAAGCATGAGTGAATGAGAGTAAGAGTGAATTTGAACAACAGTGATTGGGAATGAATGAGTGAGTCATAGTGAGTGTATATAACTGGGTCTGGGTGAGAATGAGTTACTGGGATTAAGATAGTGCAAGTGAGTGTGAGTGAGTAAGTATGATTGCATCAGAGTAAGAGTGAGTAAGAATATAGTGTGAGTAAGAGCTCATCACCCAGCATAGTATCCAGGTGATTGCAGGTTCCCAGAGAAAGCAATGAAGAGGAGGGAAAAGCAAGGAGAAGGCAGGTAAGAAATGGAAGAAAAAGCAAGGAGAAAGCCGTGAGAACGTGGGAAAAGCAAGGAGAAGGCATACAAAAAACAGGTGAAAAAGCAAGGAGAAAGCAAGGAAAACAAGAAAAATCAAGGAGAATTCATGCTTAAAAAGGGGGAAAGGAAAGGAGAAAGCAGTGAGAATGAGGGGGAAAAGCAAGGAGAAAAAGCAAGGAGAGAGAGAGCAGTGAGCATAAGTGAAATGCAAAGAGAAGGCATACAAAAAACAGGGGAAATAGCAAGGAGAAAGCAGGGAAAATGGGGAAACCAAAGAGAAGGCACACTAAAAAGGGGGGATGCAAGGAGAAAGCAGTGAGAATGAGGGAAAAGCAAGGAGAAGGCACACAAAAAATGGGATAAAAGAAAGAAGAGAGCAGTGCGAATGAGGGGAAAATCAAGGAGAAGGCACACAAAAAATGGGGGACAGAGCAAAGAGAAAGCAGTGCAAATATGGGAAAAGCAAGGAAAAGGCACACAAATATGGGGGAAAGCAAGGGGAGAGCAGTGAGAATGAGGGGAAAGCAAGAAGAGGCACACAGAAATGGGGGAAAAAGCAAGGAGAAAGTGGTGAAAATGAGGGAAAAGTAAGGAGAAAGCACAAAAAAACAAGGGAAAAGGAAGGAGAAAGCAGTGAAAACAAGGGAAAAGCAAGGAGCAGGCACACAAAAAAGGGGAAAATTTTAGGAAAAAGCAACAGCATGGGTAGAGCTGGGCTTGGGACCCGAATAAAGGGCAACTGTGGCAAAATACTGGCACTGGGATACTAGAGGTAGAACTTGGCATATGTGCAACCTATGGCAAAATGCTGGCAATGGCACATTGGGAGTAATTCTTGGCATAAAGGAGGCGACCCTTTACCAAATCCAGGCCCTAACATACCAATGTTTGACATGTCGGTCACAGTACTAGTGGCAAAATGTCAGCACTGTCATGATGTATGTCATTTTTGGCATGAAAGAGCACACCGAGCACATGAGGGCACCCATGATAAAATGCTTGCTCTTCCACTATGGAGGCAATATTTGACATATGGGGGCACCCATTGCAGATTTAAAAATATGTGGTAAATTCTTGGTGATTGCCAGGTTTCATTGGCTTGACACACCATAAAAAACTTGAATATTAAATTAGTACCCTTTCAGAGCCCGTAGCCTTTGAGCAAATGTAAGTGAAATTTGTCCTTTAAAATGCATTATTGACCCAACTTTTTTGGAAGAACCCCATTGATCCCCAAGCATTTTCAAAGATCGACAGCTGCCACTGCAAGAAAAAAGTGTGAAAAGTGCATTGATGAGCACTGGTTACTTTCTGCCACAGCCACTGTGGACGGACATCAGATTTCAGATTTTGTAAAATAAATAAATTCAGCAGTGCAATGCACACGCTTCTGATTAATTAAACAAATGAACTGTAAATAAACACATTTTAAACAAGTTGTCAGGTATCCTTGCAAACACTCAAAAAATGATCATTGAATACAAAAATACAAATGTCATTTCTGTGCTTCATGAGTTATATTGCCTTGCAAATGATCACAAATCAAAAAGTATTAGCAATAAGGATTAATTTTAGTCAATAATGTAGTTCATATTCAATATATTTTCGATATCAGTCAATGATTGTGTGCCTAACTACATCACACTCCAGCCTTTCAGTTGGTAACAACTTTCACCACACAAAATCTAGTAGAAAAAGTTTCTCTTGCCATAAGTAAAGTTGCAAATATACTTTTTTATCAAGCCATATTACACATTAGACTTTGCATCTTTCTAAAGTACAGTGCAACATGCCATCATGCTAGCTCCATACCACCTGACACGAGAACCGTTTTCTGCTTGATTTTGGAATAAGATCATGTGACATTGCATGCTAGGAAGATTCATAGTCAAAGCCCATATGTTATCATTGTCTGTGATGTCATTAAAGTCAAAAGATGTGTAATGTAACGTCAGCTACCCATGGCATTTTGTTGAATCGACATCCATGATCTACGCCAGTGGTTCATAACCGGTGATCTGAGGACCTCTAAGGGCCCACTAGGCCTACTCAGGGGGCATGTGACTATATTATAAAATTAAATAATATTGAAATGAATCAATTAAACATTAATAAAGTATATACATAAACACTGAAAATGTGAAAACTTTTTCTATATTTGATTGAAAATTACATAAAATATTTCAGTATTTGAGCATTTATTTGGTGCATACTTGTTTTCGTATTTTCGTGTATTGTTTTGCGGACCAAAGCATAGAAACTGTTTAGGCCGGGTTCCCTGGCTTCCAATAATGACTCATTAAGGATCCCTGTATTCCAATAATGTTTAATTGGGGGTTCGCAGAAGTCAAAACATTAAGAACCACTGATCTACATTGTCTAATAACTGGCAGTTGGGCATCACAAAATGCCATTCTCTGTTCAGCAACTAATACACACCACATTGTGTATTAGTTGGCCAACCGAGAAATGTCAGTGCATCCTCTAATAGAGGTGAAAGTTGTCACTGAAACAGACATATATTTCAAAACAACCAGCCACATGAAAGCACTACTACACCTTAGCAAAAGCAGGGTAAATGTCGACTTTCAATGGCACAACCAGAAGGGGTTTACTAACACAGTTTACATAGTTATCACAATTGTGCAGTAGTGTGTTCGACTATCTAGTTAACCTAAAAACAACAAATACCATTAAGACAATTACAGATCCAACTCTCTGATCACAGCCAAACCTTAACTTTAAATAAACCACAATAGAGTAACAGGACCCTAAATATCAACGAGCCAGCTGTACCCCATATCAACACAAATGAGAAAGATATTGTGAAGTTTCAAGAAGAACACGCCTTCAACAAAAAATATAGAAACAATCCCGAAACTCATCCTTTTTAGAGAATACTGTCAAAGATCAGACAGGAAATAACAAGTCGTAGCAAACAAAAACATCACCCTATGTAAGGCTGTCATCTTATTAGTAGCAGTAACACTGGCATAGGGGAAAAATACAGGAAACTACACAACATTTGAGGCCAAAATTACTAAGGCTCTTCATTGGCACTACTGCGATGCAAAGTGGTAGCTGTGATTAATTGGCCAATGCTAAAGGTGTTTTTCACTTTTCTCAGCGCAAAAAAACACTTTGTGCCACTTTGTGTTAAGGAGCATTATTGAGGGTGAATCAACACAAACACCCAGATTTCGATGCAAAGCGCAATCTACTAAAACAGCTAGCCAAACTGGTTTTTGCATCAAAAATTGACATGAACTGGAAGCAGGGACAAACAACTGGGAATATAATGATTTCTCCCATACACCTTCATTTACTAGAAGAAGAAGAGAAAGGCAGTGGTAGGCTTGCCCTCGCCTATGGGGCTGCCGTATGCCTTATTACTGGAGCAGGACAGTGTAGTAAAACAAACCATTAGTGCAAAGAGGAGTCTCTCGCTGTTTATTCAGCATCTCCTTTCTTGGATACAGGGCAACACATCCCAAAAGCTATCTTTAATTTGGATCTTCTTGATCTGTCCTGACACCAGTAGCCCTAAAGCCCCTGCATATTCACTCGTCACAGTAGTATATAGTCTGGCCACCGGTCACAAGCTAATCCCACAAAGTAACAGAAATAATTGCCCATGACTAGAGAAGCAGGGGGTAGGGGCAGAACGCCCAGTGATGTCCTTCCATCTTTATGCAGCTTTAGTAACAGACTGTGGCCCATGCAAATCCGAGCTGCCTGCAAGCAGGCTGGAACAGCATGAGAACAGTGTGTGAGCTATAAACACCGCCTTGCTATGGCGCGCGCACATCATACAGGGAGGTGCGAACATTAGCTCTGAGCATCATGTCCCACTATCACGAAACAAAGATGATGGAGAAAGCACATATTCATCGAAACTCTTGCTTTTGACAGGTAGGATTTTTTTTTCTTGTGCCACATACAGGCTTGAAAAAAGACCTAATTACAAGAGTTGATCCAGTAGGCCATTGCATTGAATACTATACTTTAACGACAATAAATCTGTTATGAGATTACGAAGTGAGATTAATAACATTTTTCACTTTAAAGAAATTAAAAATCAGTCAGTAGCATGTATTTATAATGTTTAACAGAGAGTCCTCCATTTTTGAACTTATGAACGTTATTTACATCGGGAGTAACCTGCACCTCTTGTGTTCAAATCCGGATAGAGAGGAACACCTTGTAATCCTTTGGAAGCGGAGATGAGAACCACTGGATTGGGTAATAATAATTCATTATTAGAAGCACCAGACCACAATTCAGTTAGCGGTGAGCTATTAAAGAAAAATGAATAACTCTTCATGTCGTTATATTTTTTATTAAGATAGTTCCGGGCGTCGATGTGACTTTTTTTCAGAAATCTGCGTGCCACCAGCTCGCTACAGTTTTAAATCCAGACAGAGAGGCCTCGGCCTTTCATCATTTCCAACTAAACACGATTGGACAGGATTCACAAAGATTTTTTCCATCAGTGGGTCTGATGTACTCCCAGAATTTAAGAAGTAAGCCACATCTATTTCAGAATTAAATCATTCTTAATTACAGCAGAATCTTCGTGAAATGGACCCTCTGAGTTTGAATTATTTAGGTAGTTGTGCTAGTAACACCTAGTGGCTCAAATCAGTGAACTTAATGCTTTCACTCCCCTGAGAAGACACGAGTGACCAAGTTGTCATGAAGTTAGCATACACCATGTGCAGTAGCATCTCCCCCATCCGCCCATGACTAGTGCTCTAATTAACTTGATAGGTAAAGCCTCACCATCTTCAGCATTATCACCCTTTGTTCCAAGATGTATCAGAGTCGCCATTTTGGCGCCTGAACACCCTATTGAGTCCCCTCATCATAGAACTTACATTAAAAATATTGCAATAGCTACCTAGACGTACAGTGCATGTGTTTGCATTTGGCTCTAAAGCTCAGCAAGCTGACAAGATAGCTCAGTAGGAATTTTCATGACCTGTCATTCTGCAGATCACAGGTTTACGTCTGGACAGGGCTTGTGCTGGTGTTTATCCTTCTGAGGTCAATAAAATGAGTATTACCGCAATTATAATTACCTTGTCTTTAAGTAGACATACTTAATATTATTATCTGTGAGTTGCGTATCTTTCTAAGGCTACAAATTAAATGGTTTAAAAACGTTTGCATTAAATATTTTTGCTTTACATTTTTGCAGCTTTTGTTGGAACAGAAGAGTTCCCTGCATTGTAATGGACATGCACCCATGCCCTGAGTGGTCAACTCTACTCATGCCTTTATCCCCATTGTTGATGTTTGTTGTGATAGGCAAACACGGATCATGTGTATAAGCCATGACATAGGCCTCTGTCATGTACTGCAGTCTTGTTGGACTGGGAGGGGTGCCCAAGGAACTACTTTCATAGTGGTGAAAGGGTACTGCCTTCACCAGGAGCTGGGCAGCACAGGTGCGGTGGTGCAGCACTCTGTGTAGTGATCGGTAGGAGTGAACAGGTCCTTTTTAACCTGTGTTACTGGAGTGAGACCTACAGGCTCACTAAGTTTTAAAATTTGGCTGCGATGTGCTTAACCCACCATTGGCCTACATCAGTATGTTGTGAAGCTCAGAAAAGGAGGGGTGTATCTGCGCTGGGTGTATGTGTGCCTTGTAGATGTATAATACCGGAATAATGCAGTACTGCGCAGTGCATGCATGGTGAATGCATCTGTTAGGTGTAAGTGTGCCTATGGGTGGTGTTAGCGCATCTGTCCTTAATAAATAAATTTACAAAGGGTTTGGAATAGGTCGATAAACCTTTATACTCGCAATTAAGATGATCCCACCATATCTCCAGTACATACAAATCATTAACCTATAATCAATCAGTAACATCAATAATCAATGATAATCAATAACATTAATAATCAATAGAGTCAGTAATTGTCACACACCGTGACCTTTCAGTCATGAATAACCACACCTTTTAGTAAAGGTTAGAATATTTATTTCCCTATATTAAAAATGCTAAAGTCACGTAAAATAATCTCAATATCAAATGATACACGTACAAAAACAACAATGGCTGACCAAAGCGGCGGAAGAAACGTAATCTAATCAAAGCTTGAACTATGACACATTCTAAGGGTAAAGTGCAAATTAATAACAAGAACAATAGTGCAAACAATATCACATAAGTTTAGATTCAGCAAAGAAATTCATCAAACGTTTTTCCCTTTTGACAGAACTTTCATTAGTGAGAATCCATATCTAACATCAGATTATCATCAGCATGTTGGGCTTCATGCAAAACAATTTAGTAAACACAAATTTGGAAAACATCTAACTATGGCTCTATCAAAACTGTGCGGTTGGTACCTAGAAAGAAAAAGCAAATAGGCACAACATACACATGGGTACAATAATACCTTTCCTCAAATGGATCGGCAAGCTAAGATAGTCTTCATCATCAGGACATCAGTTCAGTCAGCATGGCATCAGGATTCAGCATCAAAGTTCGGAAACGCAAACTCTATAAGCATTAAAGTCAAGCATGTCTCTTGTCAAGACGCACAAGAAAAATAATGACTTTTCAGCCAGCAAGAAAAGGGGTAAATGCTGGTTTCTTCTCAGTGCAGTCCAGTCCAGTTAAGTTATATTCCCTAAAACTACTTCCCAAGTCCCTATTGGTCAAGAGATCGAATGTTCACACTTTGTCCAATAAAACAAAAACTTTAAATCTATGAATTCTACCTCTACTCCATTCACATGTCACTGATTGGCTTTTCCTGCAATATCCCCATCATCCGGCTCGTCGGGTAACAATATTGCTGTAGCTTCTACTCCAGTCAGTATCTCCATTGTTCTCCTCCTGGGAAAGTTAGTTTCACACATATCACACACATAATGTTAAATTTAGCAAGAACAGCATCTTCTCGCAATCGGTTCTCATGAGAAAGACTTTTAGCTCTGTGCACATTTATACAATACAATGGAAAATCACGGTTTAACTCTCTAGGACAGCCATTTATTAAACGTTAAGAAATACAGTTTGACATGAGGCCGGGCAACTAGGCCAAGACCTTGGCTAAGGTAAGGCCTATAATCAATAAAGCTAATACATAAGGCATAACCTTTAATATGACATATTACTACATTAGTCAAACATATACTCAACATTTCATATTAATAAACTGTTAATAAGTACAGTTCGTGAACATTGGTGGCCACTCACCGTGATCACATTTTCAATCTGCATTATTTTTCTATGTTATTATAATTTCCTACACAAATCCCTTACTCATAATACAGGAACTCTTGTTAATAATTTTTATTAAAACACCTGCCCTAGCAGTGGTACAATACATGGAGGATGTAGTTCTGTGCAGTGTGTGCAAGGTGAATGCATGTGTTGGATGTATGTGTACCTCTGAGTGGTGAAGTACATGAAGGATACCGTGCTGTGCATTGGGTATAGGTTGTATATATGCACTGGCTCTGTGTTTGCCTGTGGATGGTACAATACATGGAGGACACGGGGTTCCATTGTTGGAGACCCAGGCCTGCATGGTGAAACATGGAGAAGCGGTAGAATAATCCACTCAGACAGATTTGTGTATTGCTGCATTGCTGTAAGCTGGGTGAGACACAAACTGGAGAGGGGAAAGCCTGGCTTCTCTGTACAATAGAAAGGGTGTTCTTTGATTCAGTGAGGGGTTACATGGAAGGGATCTGGGCATATCTCAGGGAAGAGACGGGGCTGATTAGAGATAGAGTAGGGCTGGGGCCCCAGGCTAACATTTTAATACACATATCACTGTGGCTAACATCGAGGAGTGAAGCTCAAGCCACTCTCATGGCCTGTGTCGTGAAGTCACTCCTGTTGTGACAAACTCTTTTCAAGAGGAAGAAGAGGGTAGAGGAGAGAGCGCTTAAAAAAAAGCAGACCCCCAACATAAACCTCAAAAGACTCAGATTCTAAATTACATTTGGTGTCTGTAAATGGACTACAAGAAGGGGAGCTTGAGACTCCTAAAAACTGTCATCTGCCAAGCAGCCAGGCAAGCTGTGTAGTGGGGGAAAGCTCTATAAGACGTCTGCCTGTGACCAGGACTGGCAGCAAAGGCCTGCTAGAGTTCCTGTTGGGTGAGAGGACATCACCCAGGGAATCCAAGACCACCTGCCCTGCAGCCTGGAGTAACAATGCCTTACTACTTGCTAAGACCTATGTGCCCTGTGAGGAAGAGGAGAGCATTGGAAAAAGTGAGGTTCAGTGGGGAGTCCTGTTGAGTGGACTCTCTTTGCATGCTGTGAAGAGATGACTGCAGTTCAATAAGGGAAAAAGCCTGTGTGCAGTAGTGTTCCACAACTCCATATGCAAAGAAGGGCTGCCACTAAGGACTTTACTGTGCCGATTGGGCCGATTGGGCTGGCCATGATTGATGTCAGGGAAAGGGAAAAAGCAAGGTGCTGAATGTCTCTTGGGCAATAATTTGATTGCCCCTGGCTTGGTGCCAGGACCAGAAGCCTTTATGGCTTGGACAATGTCAGCTGTGTTGACCAAAGCACCAGATTCAGAGAGGGACTAGGATCATTCCTGATTTGTAGGGAATAGGGCAAGGAAAGGGCAGAATCCAGGAAGGCAATGGCCTTGGACGCCATCGCTTCTGCTCCAAATAGAGGGGAGGGTGAGGCTTCTGAAGCAATCCAGTTGCCGGTGGATGGATCGTTTCCAGAGCAGCAGGGTTTGCCAGCTGCAGGAGGGCCTATCCAGGAAGATTTCCGCAGGGTACAGGAGGAGTGTCCTAAATTTGTGGTACTACGCACAGAAGCCCAGAAACAGGTCAGTAAAGGAATGGTTGAGAAACACTGTTGGTTGGGAGGATGGCCTTCTTTATGGGGAACCGGTAAACCCCCAGCCAGAACCTAGCAGGAGGTTATGGTTCCATTAGTGCAGTCACTGGCCCATAAAGCAGGACATCATTGGTAAACGTTCTCAATCCCAACATTTGGGCCCAGTATCCTTGCTTGTCCCGTGGCCCTCTGAAAGGGGTTCTAGCAGCTTTCACTTCAATTATGCTGCACAGTAGTGCCTTGAATGGAAACGTTATGTTGCTATTTTAATACATTTCCCATGGCACGTCGCTTTGGGACAAAATACCTTGTTGTGACACAGTTGTGGTCATTCTTCCAGCTCTACAGCAAACAATAAAAAAAAAGTTTACCCTGCTGCCCTTTCTAGCAATGGATAAAGAGGAGTCCCTTGGTGGGAGAAGTTCCATCTATGTCAATAGATTTCCTCTCAGGCTGAATGATTCTTTTTCTTTGCTATAAAAGCTGACTGTGAGAATTGTTTTTAACATTTTTACTCTGCGAGTCTGTCAGTCTGTGAGTGTGTTTGTAGGTGCCTGTATGAGAGGTAGAGTATACAGTCTTCACCGTGGTAAATTGTCAACACTCATTAAATGCTGCCCATTGGCCACCACTGGAAAAAAGGTGGCTCGCACATAGTTGTGTAATTTTGGTCAACTTGTGAGCATCAACGAGATGGTATGATGGTGAAACAGCATGACTGTAAATAATTGTAAATACATTAACATGCAAGAAGGTTCAGTGCATAAAGAACCTAGTAGAAACTAATGCACAAACCTACCCTACCCTCTCTGCAACACCTCCTAAAGATACCTCTTTGATAATAACATGGTTAGGACTAGAGATTTGGGAAAGCAGAACGTATTACATTTGTAAATACTTGTCCTTTGTGTTTATTTTGAAACGTGAGCATCTATGGTACAACTTCATATCATAAAAGAGTCATTTCTACCTTGAATTACAGTGGATCACAGATCTCAGTGGCCGTGTACGTGCCGAATCCTACCCAGATCATGGCCTTTTGGTTATTGAGTCAGCTGAAAAAGAAGACACGGGCACTTACCGAATTATGGTTAAGAACGAGGCCGGAGAAGCTGTGGCACATATTAAAATCAAAGTTGTTGGTAAGTGAAACCTTTAACAAATTAGTGTGATTGGGAATCACTTCCACTCCTAAATAGTGCATGAAACAATTTTATGTGGGCAATACCTTGTGCCCATTTGTGCCAGTGGTTTCTAAAATGGTGTACACTGGAAAGCCATGCTTCTTTTCTCATATCTCCAAACCACTTCTCTGAAAATGAAGAGACAATAAAAGAGATATAAAAAGAAATAGACAGCACTAATGAAAAGTGGTAGGTGCTCTACAGGGCTACAGTTTCTGATTCTTCTACCATTAGAACTACACTCTGTTAAATACTCATTTCGATATCCCAAGCTGTAATTTCAAAGATGGATCAATCTGAATCGGATAAGAAACTATAGCACGGTAACTCTCATACAGTTAGAATAGTCACAACTAAACAACAATTGTTGACATGACCTTTCTCACAAGTAAACTAATGGCTCACTGTGTAACAAAAAAAGCAGCACAACCATTCACAGGCGTGTACCTTCAGTAAAGGTGCCTTCAGTAAGGTCCATTGTCAGTCTGCCAGATGTACTCCCTGCGCGTTTCATTTACTTATTCAGTCTCTATTTAGCAGGAAAATACTGATCAGTTTTGAAGGAGTTTATTTCTTTGCATTCAAGCAGGTAGCAGATTTGACAGAAATGTAACCTTGTTAGGTGGTGCTGAATTTCAAAGCAGCAGAACAATTCAAATGGTGAACAATCAGATATGGGGAGTGATGGGGAGTGCCTGAAATGAGTAACCTATTATTTGTAAATATATATTGGATAGTTATATGTATCTTACACAATAACAGTTTTATGACCACATATGTAAGATATTAATTTGAGAGGACTTTAGAAGCCAAAGCCAAAAGTAGGAGAGCTAGACAAGTGGGATAGAAAGAAGGGAATTTATAGAGTGCAGAGGGGGCAAGAGTTTTGTCAACAACTTGCAAGGTTGTTACACGTGTAGGAGGCGTTGCTTCAAGAAATAGACTTTGGTTCATTTCTGCCGTGAAGAAAGGAAAGAGCATTTCATGGATTCATAGAGATGAAGTTCCATATCCTCAGGGCGTCGAAACATTCCATCTAGCCTTTTTCATCCTGCTCCTTTGTTTGTTTCTTTTTTTTGTTGCCTGGCAATGATCTCTATTTCGCCTGTCACTACAATGGTACAATTAGTTGTTTAGTTGATCCCCATGGAAGTGATTCATCTGACTTATCTGGCTGAACAAAGTCAGTGGAATTATCTCAGGATTGGGGAAGTCCTATCAAACTTCTTTGAACCCTAGATCAGTGGTGCCTCATCATGGAAGACACTTTCAAGGGGAGTAGAAGGGACTCTGGAACCGGGCAAACATGGTGTTGCCTCTATCAAGAGGTGGGAGGACCAGGGCTTATACGGCAGTTCCGGAAAGCATGGACTCTGCAGAGCACCAGGCGATTTTGTCTTTCTTTATAATGCATGTTATAGAGATAAAGACAGACTTAGAGGGACTGGGTCTATTAGTTAACTAACATGAAACCCTTTCAACATGGTGCCCTTGAATCCCCTTCTTCTGGAAAAGGTGCTGAGCAAGGCTTAATGGCTGATGGTGTTGAAGGCTGCTAACAAATCAAACAGAATGACACACAGATTTCGCTAGTCAGACATCTGAAGCTCTTTATGAATCACTTGCATAGTCGCCACACGAGTGCTGCGCTGTGGTCCGAAATTATAAGGCAATATTAAAAGATGAATGTTGCTCTTGACCTTTTCCCGAACTTGGGATTGTGCTATTTTTTTGGTACTCGTACCCAGGATGGCAAGTGAGTGATGGGTAAGTAGGTAATTGGTGAAATCATCTGGGTTCATGTTGCGTTCCCTCAGCAGTGGCAGCATCTGCACTGCCACTGCAACTATAGAACTAACAAACAAAGCCCCCCGCACTCTAAAGCCCATGTACAAAACTACAGGCTCTAGGAGTGGTTTGAAATCAGTGTAAATCTTTCCCGGGGAAATAAATACACCCCTCTGAGAGACTTAGGGCAACTTTTGGGAGTTTCTTCTGGGCTACTGCAGCATTTCCTGTAATGCCCCGAACACACTTTTAGAAATGTTGGCGGTGCCCCTGCATTTCCCGTGTCACCACAGAAGAAAGATGTGCAATTATAAGGCCACAGTGAGGTTTACACAGCGCTCCTCCAGCCACGGGCTTCAATATTATACGAGCAGATTTTTCATTAATAGCAGCCGTGTGCTTCACTTTTCTTTTATACCGGGTGCCCTGGCCCCACACGGGGCATCCACATGCATTCTTTGTTGGGAGCCGAAGGGGGTGGGGTGCGGGAGGCATGGGGCAATCAATGCCGCATGGCCTCTGCTGGCTGTCTTGCTCTCGGCTGTTTTACTCAGGTTGGCGCAGAGCCAGCAGTGCTTCGTTCACATGCCTGGGATTGCTGTGATAGGGACTAAGCGTTGAATGCCATTTTCTCCAGCCCCATAAGGCTGATTTTCTTCATTTTGCTCCTGATTGTTACACCTAGCCACTGGAGCATTTTCGTCAGACCTCTTGGCCTCTAAAAAGTTGGTACTCTTGGCCTCTAAAAAGTTAGTACGTTTTCTTGGATAGCTTGATTTTGCTGACCTTTGCCAGACCTATCCTCTACCTGGACTCCACATGCTAAAGGTTCTGTGACATCTTCCACAGCCCCACCACGGCCAACAGGTAGAACACCTTCCCTGTCATACTTCCCAGGCACCGCAGCCTCCTGGCTATGTGCAGGGAAGCTATGTCATCGGAGCCAACAACCAGTCCACAGACATCCCAGAAAAAATTTTCAGGGTCGCCCAGCAGGTCTATTCCCCCAGTTCTTCTTCGGGATGCATAACGGGGACAGCACCAGTGGCCTTGGAGAGATTGATCCTAGTGCTGGGAATCAGCTGGTGTCAAAGACCTTCTATCTTTCTTCTTAGGTGGGGGAGGTGGGTTCTCTCTCCAGCTGTGCATTCTTTTGCCACCATTGCTCCCAGATCCAGTGTCTTCTCAAAAATCTCTCCTTTGTGAGGGGAGTTTTGAGTGGAATGGAAAGGTCTGGAAGGCAGGCACATATGTCTAATCCTAGGATGTTAATCATCTCCCCCCCTCTGCCCCAACACTCCTACACAGCATTCTCAGACATTTAAACATGGTGACTTCAAGTGGCCTATGAAAATATCTACCCTGTGAGCTTCAGGTCCACCACTGACATAGCTGCCTGAACCCTTCCCACCAAAACATCAAAGGGGAGTGCTTTCTGTCTCTAGAGCTATGGCCTCCTTCTGTTTTTGTGGGCTTGGGCTTGCCCAGACCAGGTGCAGTGTGAAGAGTTAATTAGCAGATGCTACAGGCTTTGATCGTCCTGCTGGCCAGCACAGTAAATACCATGGTCCAGAAATGGTGAGGGGCAGGGCACAGACCTATAATCTGATTATGCCCGAGCCAGGTATATATGACAGTTATGAAATGCCATAAGGAGTACAGGTATCACAAACGTTACAGTGGATCTGCACCCAGTATTCCTGTTTATGTTGTGATTGATACTTCACTGGACACTGTAGACCTAAGTGGGGTGAAACTGCACTTTGGGGCAGATTTCACCTTTAACCTGTAATTCAGTTAAGCACCACAAATTTTCTGTCAACAGTACAGACCAACATTATTAATGCCCACTTAGAATATAGGGCCTACCCCAGGTCAGCACGAATCCTTGAAGGGTCCCTTTTGCAATAGGCCACCTGTGTGCAAATACCGGGTGGTGTAAGATGGTAGTCTCACACGCACACTTGCACAGACATTTGAGCTCATATATAACCAGCCCAGAGCCTCTTACACAATAGATGTACCAACGGCTGCATCTTAAAAGGTGGACATTGACGGTTAGTACAATCAGTCCATTTGCACATCATTTACAGTGAGAAAGACCCAGGTAGTGATACTCACTCATAGCAAAAGTCCAAAGTGGCATAGTCAGAAAGTGAAAAATCCAGGGGTATTAAATGGGCGGAACCCATGTAACAGCAGTATCTGTGTAGGGTTTGCCTCTATATGTGCGTGTGTGCTCTGTGTATGTGCTTTTGTGTTTTTGTATGTGTAGAGGTCACTGCATGTATATTGCCTGTGTGTGTATTGTTGGTCAGAGTTTGGTGCTGGTATGCTGGCTAATGTCAAATATATGTGTCGCTGAGAACTTTGTTCAAAAAATGTCATCAGCTTTCTACTTTAGGAGGTACATAAGCAAGTTACAAAAAATAATGAAATGCTGAATCCAGGGCCCGTTTTCTCAGTCAGGCACTCCTAGCCCAATCATTTATGTACTCTCCCTGTTATCCATGAAAGTGGGAATAACTTGTGCCTTTCCATCCCCCTGCTGTTGGTGTTCCTCCTGACCTGAGCTATTCAGGGCTACCTCCTCTACGCAACAGGGTCATTTGCTCGTTCTGACCTCTCCGCACATGCCAGGGTTTGTCCTGCAGGCAGTGTAAAACACCCTGCACCTTCATCTGTGCTCTTGCAGCTAGGGGTCATTAAGCACCTTCCTAACTTGTATGATAGCTTCCCTACCGCTTGCCTACATAGAAGGATTAGAGGAAGGAGAAGAAGAAAAAGAAAATGCTGTAGGCTGTCTGGTATGCAAAAGTATAGTGAAGGGGGCAGTATGCATCTGTTACAACCCCAGGCGCTCTCCTACCATAGCAGGTTATCTGCAGCTCCCAATAGGAAAATCAGACTTGCATGTGATAGGTGTGCCAGCAATGTCTAACTACGAAGAGCAGAGGGCTGGCGACCAACAGAACCAGCATGCATCTCCAGGAAGCAGAAAGACAAAGATATGTCCGACCAAGTGCAATAAGTTAAACTGGAGCTTCTGGTACAGTGGAAATTTCAATAAAACACTCTGTTATCACATATAGGGGGTCATACCAACTTTGGCGGGCGGCAGAGGCCGCCGCCAAAGTTCCCCCGTCGAAAGACCGCTCCGCGGTCAAAAGACCGCGGGGGTCCTTTCGACTTTCCCGCTGGGCCGGCGGGCAACCACCAAAAGGGCGCCCGCCGGCCCAGCGGGAAAGACCCTGCAACAATGAAGCTGGCTCCGAATGGATCCCGCGGAGTTGCAGGGGTGCGACGGGTGCAGTAGCACCCGTCGCGATTTTCAAATCCTAATGGGGCCCTGTTAGGGGGCCCCTGCACTGCCCATGCCAGTGGCATGGGCAGTGCAGGGGCCCCCAGGTGCCCCACGACACCCGTTCCCGCCATCCTGGTTCTGGCGGTGTAAACCGCCAGAAACAGGCTGGCGGGAAGGGGGTCGGAATCCCCATGGCGGCGCTGCAAGCAGTGCCGCCATGGAGGATTCTCTGGGCCAGGGGTAATCCGTCTGGAAACCGCCGGATCCCCTTTTCTGACCGCGGCTTTACCGCAGCGGTCAGAATAGCCCTGGAAGCAACGCCAGCCTGTTGGCGGTGCTTCCGTTGCCCTCCACCCTGGCGGTCATAGACCCCCAGGGTTGGAATGAGGGCCATAGTGGAATGAAACTACAAGTCTGTCTTGGTCACTTGGAAATAAAAGTGAACTGTTGTGTTTGAGGATAAATTACAACGGGTGTGTCAAGGCTTGCCTTCCTTGGCTCTACCATTCATAAATAAGGAAATATCTTCACATCTAATTCACTGGGGACAACAGGCTTTCTATCTACTAAAGCCAATTCGGCCTTTCTAACGTTTTGGTGCCTATATTATGGCTAAATTATTTATTTAGCTCAATTCCACAGATTATTGCTCCAAAACAAACTAATGGGGCCATTGCTATGCACCCTAATGGTGTTTATCATTACCAACAATACCATCAAGGGATATATATTTACTGCTTCTTGGAGTTCAGTGTTGGTGCCGTTATGCTACTATCGACATCCATATATGCTGGATGATGACTATCATTTCTGAAGCTGGTACAAGTCAGAGTCCCTTTATGTACAGGATTCCGCATAATTACTTTGACAAAACCATTGCTGCAGCAGTCTGGATACTTTCATGTAGTACTTCACTGAAGTTGTCCTTAACCTCTTATATTCTCCTTACCACAGACATCCCTGATGCACCCCTGGCACCTCTCGTTACAGAGGTGGGCGAGGACTGGTGTTCAATGACCTGGGAGCCTCCAGTCTACGATGGAGGATGCCCAATACTGGGTAAGCATGTGTGCAGGGCTTGGTGGTATCAGATGTATTACGATAGCTTAACAAACGTTTATATGAACTCTGTGTTTTTAATGGGCATATGTATGTGGATCAGAACCTGTCGTAATTAGGTCAAAACACTTGGAACCAGGATAAACATGAAGGAAATATGTGTCTCATGAAAAATAATGATTAAAAGAAAATATATTTACAAAGCACAGTGCAGAAATGCTTATATGATCATTTTAAATGCTGATTGCTCTGCGCACATTCAGGACTGGATGCATTAGAACATGATTTGCTTTAAAAATGATACCACTGAGATCAGCATACTTGATGAAATGGACCCCCAGCAGCAGTGATCAGCTTTGGTATATTTGTTTTAAACCAAGCTGTCTTCTCATTCTTAAATGTCAGCACTAGGACTTCTGCGAGGGAGCCTAAAGTTATTGACCAGTCCAAATAGGGCTGCTTTTGACCTGGAGTGAACAAAGACTGTTGCAACACCATTTATGAATTTAAGATTGTCTAACACCCAAGTAACTCTGCAAACCTCCTATGGCACAGAGACAATACAGCTCAGATTATCTTAAATACACAGTATATATCCCACCCAATAACATCTTTACATTGGCTCGTGTGGGCGTGTCCAGCCTTACATTTCTTTTGATAATGTATTTATAAGGTGACACGTATAGGGTAACCATCAATTACTCTTAGAGGTAGACATGAATCTTTACTGAGATAGGAGTGAGATAGTCAACAACAATGAGATCAAATCAATAAACATCACTTTCAATATTGGGGTCAGTAATTTATACGCACCATGACCTATTTGATCATGAATGCACCACACCAGTTTATTTAAGTTCAACATTTATTGCCCTTTAGATTAAAAATGCTAAGATCACGTAAACCAAACACAAGACCAAATGATAAAAGTACATTAATACCACAAGCTGACCAAATCTTCTAAAGAATCCTAGGGGGTCATTACAACCCTGGCGGACGGCGTTAAAGCTGCGGTAATACCGCAAACAGGCCGGCGGAAAAAAAAGGGAATTATGACCGTGGCGGAAACCGCCAACATAGACAGCCACTTTAACACTCCGACCGCCACGGCGGTACAGACAAGCAGCGCGGCGGTCACCGCCAACGGACAGGCGGAAGACAATGTACCGCCCACAGTATCACAACCTACCAATCCGCCACCTTTTCCGGGGCGGATTCACCGTGGATAAAAACACTGCAGAAACAGCTTTTGCAATGGGAAAACGCTCACCTTAACACACTCCACGAGGAAGGAGGCCACCATGGAGCCGGAACTGCAAATACTCCCAGCCCTTGTCTTCCTGCTCGTCTACGTACACCAGCAACGGCGGCACCGAAGACAACGGTGAGTACTGCACCTACGACATAGGGTAGGGGGGAGGCAAAAGTCAGGGACACACACACGCAACACCCCCACCCCCACCCCCACCCCGACCCTCGCACATTACAACACACACACCAATGCATTTCCAAACATCACAGTAACAACCCACAACCCCCCCCCGGAAGAATGCAAAGACTAAAGGTAATCAGTTCAAACATTGTAATGTATCAACACACAGTAACCAAATATATACAGATATATATACACATTATAGAATTTATACATTACGATTAGTAGTGCAGTATGCACATATCAATGTCCGTGGACCACTGGGCCCACAAAGCATGGGCGACGCCCACACTAGATACCTGTCCACAAACAGAGAGAACACTGCAGGGGCATCAGATAGAAATACAACAGGCACCTCAATGGAATGGAAGGGGGGGCACCTCAGCCGGATTACAGCACCACGCCAGATCCACGACGGGGCTCCATGCCCATTGATGTATCCTGGGGAGTGCAAAGCCACAGTCTCTCAAGTCTCTACAGTGGGTGGTTTGCCCACTGTACCATCCTGGGGAGTGCAAAGCCACAGTCTCTCAAGTCTCTACAGTGGGTGGTTGCCCACTGTTACATCCTGGGGAGTGCAAAGCCACAGTCTCTCAAGTCGATAACATTCTCCACTGGTTCTGGAGGGGGACTGGTGCCCAGAGTGCTTCATCCTGCCAAGGACTGAGGCAGTGGATGTGATACTCCACTGGTTCTGGAGGGGGACTGGTGCCCAGAGTGCTTCATCCTGCCAAGGACAGAGGTAGTGGATGCATGTCTCCACTGGTTCTGGAGGGGGGCTGGTGCCCAGAGTGCTTCATCCTGCCAAGGACAGAGGTAGTGGATGCATGTCTCCACGTGACGGTCCCAGTTCCGTCACTGTCCCAGCTGAACACGGGCTAACGATGCATGACTTTGCTGTCTCTGACCTGTTCAGCGGTGCTTTGCCATGGCGGTCTTTGCCCTGTTCAGCGGTGCTTGACTTTGCTGTCTCTGACCTGTTCAGCAGTGCTTTGCCATGGCGGTCTTTGCCCTGTTCAGCGGTGCTTTGCCATGGCGGTCTTTCCCTGTTCAGCGGTGCTTTGCCATGGCGGTCTTTGCCCTGTTCAGCGGTGCTTGACTTTGCTGTCTCTGACCTGTTCAGCGGTGCTTTGCCATGGCGGTCTTTGCCCTGTTCAGCGGTGCTTGACTTTGCTGTCTCTGGCCTGTTCAGCGGTGCTTTGCCATGGCGGTCTTTGCCCTGTTCAGCGGTGCTTGACTTTGCTGTCTCTGACCAGTTTAGCGGTGCTTTGCCATGGCGGTCTTTGCCCTGTTCAGCGGTGCTTGACTTTGCTGTCTCTGACCTGTTCAGCAGTGCTTTGCCATGGCGGTCTTTGCCCTGTACAGCGGTGCTTTGCCATGGCGGTCTTTGCCCTGTTCAGAGGTGCTTTGCCATGGCGGTCTTTGCCCTGTTCAGCGGTGCTTGACTTTGCTGTCTCTGACCTGTTCAGCAGTGCTTTGCCATGGCGGTCTTTGCCCTGTTCAGCGGTGCTTGACTTTGCTGTCTCTGATCTGTTCAGCGGTGCTTTGCCATGGCGGTCTTTGCCCTGTTCAGCGGTGCTTTGCCATGGCGGTCTTTGCCCTGTTCAGCGGTGCTTGACTTTGCTGTCTCTGACCTGTTCAGCGGTGCTTTGCCATGGCGGTCTTTGCCCTGTTCAGCGGTGCTTGACTTTGCTGTCTCTGACCTGTTCAGCGGTGCTTGACTTAACTGTCTCTAACCTGTGCATTGGTGTGTGGCATGACGGTCCCTCAGTGCCCAGTGGGGCTGTGACTGCCGGGGCCCTGCAGGGCACTGACGCTGGCGGTGGTCTCCGGACCAGTGACGATACTGGTGCCCTCCAGGGCACTGACTCTGGCGGTGGTCTCCGGACCAGTGACGTGACAATACTGGTGCCCTCCAGGGCGCTGACTCTGGCGGTGGTCTCCGGACCACTGACGATACTGGTGCCCTCCAGGGCGCTGACGCTGGCGGTGGTCTCCGGACCAGTGACAATACTGGTGCCCTCCAGGGCGCTGACTCTGGCGGTGGTCTCCGGACCAGTGACGATACTGGTGCCCTCCAGGGCACAGACTCTGGCGGTGGTCTCCGGACCAGTGACAATAGGGCTGGGGGTGGCGTCCTGGCCAGCGGGGAGGATGGTGGCCTTCCCCGCCGTGCTGCTCCTACCAGAATTTGGAGACTTCTTCTGTCCCTTCACCACCTTGGGAGGAGTCACAGCTGACTCGGCACTCCCCCGGGACCATTGTGAGCAGTTTTGCCGGCAGGAGTCTTCACCCCCTCCCGTTTGGCACTGTCCAACTTGAGGTGCTTTACAGGGGGTGGACTGGCAGTGCTTTGGCTCCGTGTCACACTGGCTGCCCTGGTGGCCGGTGCACTCCACAGACCTCTAACACGCACCACTGGTACCGGGCTTTTTTTGGCTGAGGTGCTACTACGGGACCTATGAATTGGAGGGGTGGGGGTGGAGGCCAGAGGTCAACATTGCTCAGGAAAAGTTTCTGACGAAGACTGGGATGGGTAGCTGGAGGAGGTCTGGGAGTGGAGGAAGAGGAGGTGGTTGTAGGAGGTGTAACTTTAGGTGATTTGGGTGCCGGTGCAGGTACTGGAGGTTGTCGTGAGGTGGATGGATGTTGGGTGTGTGGGTTCCCGCGTTTGTGTACTTTGGGAGGGGGTGTCACAGACACACTGGGAGTGGACACAGGGGACGTGTAAATGGTAGTGGGGGTGGTGAGTGCAGGTGAGCGGGGTGTGGTGCTGGGTGTTCTGGTGCGAGTCCTAGTGCCTGTAGATGTAGTGCATGCAGGTGAGAGTGTAGACGACACTGGGAGGGATGAGGGAAACGACGAGGAGGGGGACACAGTGGAGGCAGTGGATGCTGTTGTGTCTGTATGTGGGTGATGCCTGTGTGAGTGCCTGTGGGTTGTGTGGTGCCTATGTTTGCCTGAGCTACTTTTGTGTGATGAGGTGTGTGCATGCTTGTCTGATGGTGTGCTTGGGATAGGCTGGGGTACAGGGGATTGGGTCTGGGTGGAGGAAGTTGGAGGGGGGAGGCTAGACACAGGGACAATGGCTGCCATCAGTGCTGAGGCCAGAGATTGCATGGTTCGATGATGGGCAGCCGGACCAGAATGAATGCCCTCCAGGAATGCATTAGTGTGATGCAACTCCCTTTCTACACCCTGGATGGCATTCACAATGGTCAACTGCCCAACAGTGAGTGACCTAAGGAGGTCAATGGCCTCCTCACTGAGGGCAGCAGGGGTGACTGGGGCAGGGGCTGAGGTGCCTGGGGCGAAGGTGATGCCCACCCTCCTGGGTGAGCGGGCACGGAGCGAAGGCTGAGGGTGGTGCTGGTAGGGGGGGTGGCGGCTGTACCTGTAGAATTGGAGGGCACAGATGGTGCCGCCACCACAAGGGAGCTCCCATCGGAGGACGAGTCCGTGTCGCTGTTTGCTGATTCGGTGACTGACGTGAAGCTCCCCTCGCCCTCCGTCCCACTGGTGTATTCAGAGTCCGTGGTGTGGCCCTCCATGGCCATGTGGGATGCAGCTCCCTCGTGCTCTGGTGCCACTGTACCTCCGCCTGATGATGCTGATGCACAAAAGAACAGGGAGAGCAGAAAAAGGGGGGGGGGACAACAGAAGAAAGGCAGGTTGAGTGCATGGCGTGCCGCTACCGTTGGCGGACAATACAGCCACAGCAGCCCCCTGCACTACGCCGTGCTCTTGGCCTCTACAGATGCAATTCCTGGGATTTCCCTACATGGCTATGGGTGTCATCTGCCCACATAGATGACACAGGGGCATGTCTACCTGTACTTGCCACTCTACAGAGGTGGGGTGGAGTGGCACATGGCCTGCATTCGGGAGGGGCCAGCCTACGGAACTCGCCCTGGCCTAGGGAAACCCACAGCCCTCCTCCCCCACCCACACCCCTCCACTGCGCGCAAAGTCCGCAGAATGAGAGTGTACTCACCCCCTTGTGTCTGCTGTGATGCCCTCAAGCGCCCATCCAACTCAGGGTAGGCCACCGCCAGGATTCGGAACAACATGGTTCGACGGGCACCCCTCCCACGTTGGGAGGCCATCCCCAGCTGAGCCTCCGCCGTCTTCTTGCTCCAGCGGCGAATGTCCTCCCATCTTTTCCGGCAGTGGGTGCCCCGTCTCTGGTGGACCCCCATGGTCCGGACGTCCTTGGCGATGGCACGCCAAATGTCCTTCTTCTGGTGGGCGCTGATCTACATGACATGTACAGGGGAAGAAGAGAAGTCATTACCAACTGCACCGTCGAAGTGAGTGGCCCACATCCCTACCCTTGCCATGTGGCACATGCATTCACAGTCCTACATGCTCGCAGAACCCTGCCCCCTTCCATCTTACAACCAGCCCTCTCCACACAGGCATAGCCCATAGAACGTGCTCCCTGTGTACTTACCTGTTGGTCTGGAAGACCATAGAGTAGCGTGTACTGGGGGAGGACCCCGTCCACAAGCTTCTCCAACTCCTTAGCAGTGAAGGCAGGGGCCCTTTCCCCAGACGCAGCAGCCATTTTCTCTTCCAGACCGAGGTCACAGCAGCACTTGCAGTGTAGGTCCTCTCCTGTCGAAGATCAGGTATCGAGTGATAGAACAGATAGAAAATGGCGGTCACATTGGCTCCTGGGACCCATAGGGTCCAATGTTAACCAATGCAGCATTGCGCCGCGGTCTACGACCGCCTACCGCGACGGTGTACAACGCCACAGCAGTTACCTCACATCCCATTGTCCCAGTTTAGAGGTGAGGCAGCCACCATTTCAGAGGCCCACGTGGCTTCATTTACTACTGCGTCACACATACCTAGGCCTACACTCAACACACATACTGTCGCGCCGCGGCGGCCGCGGCCACGGGCTCAGTCCGCTGCGACGCAGCATTTGAGAAATACCGCAACCTGCGTGCGGGCCGCGGGGGAAGCCGTGACCTGCATGCAGACCGCGGGGGAAGCCGTGGCCTGCATGTGGACCGCGGGGGAAGCCGCGGCTTGCGGGCAGGCCGCGGGGGAAGCTGCGAGTCCGCCCAGGGGTCACAGCACTCGCCGCGCCCCCTTCTTCTGTCTCTACCGCAAGGGCAGACACGGCAGGAGAAAAGACCCCGAGTTGGGTCTTGATCCTGCCGCGCATAGCGCATTTAGGGGGTCATTCTGACCCTGACGGGCGGCGGAGGCCGCCCGCCAGAGTTCCCCCCTCCGAAATACCGCTCCGCGGTCGAAAGACAGCGGAGGGTATTCTAAGTTTTTCCCTGGGCTGGCGGGCGGTCGCCAAAAGACCGCCCGCCAGCCCAGGGAAAAACTCCCTTCCCACGAGGATGCCGGCTCGTAATCGAGCCGGCGGAGTGGGAAGGTGCGACGGGTGCTGTTGCACCCGTCGCGTATTTCACTGTCTGCCAAGCAGACAGTGAAATACTTGTAGGGGCCCTCTTACGGGGGCCCCTGCAGTGCCCATGCCAGAGGCCCCCCCTACCGCCATCCGGTTCCCGGCGGGCGGACCGCCGGGAACTGGATGGCGGTAGGGGTGGTCGGAATCCCCTCGGCGGCGCAGCTAGCTGCGCCGCCTTGGAGGATTCCAAAGGGCGGCGGTACACTGGCGGGAGACCGCCAGTGTTGCCGGTCCGACCGCGCCTTTACCGCCGCGGTCAGAATGCCCTGCGGGGCACCGCCAGCCTGTCGGCGGTGCTCCCGCCGACCCTGGCCCCGGCGGTCTAAGACCGCCGGGGTCAGAATGACCCCCTTAGTGCGCTTTACATTTAGGCATTTAGGTAACCTTTTGCACTAACCAGTATTCACAGGCAAAAGCCGGATACCTGCACATGGTGGTGTTTATATGCATGCCTTTTCCCTTTCCCAGCATGCTGCCCACTTCCTCTCTTCCCAGCATGCCTTGTTTCTATTTGTTGGACGCATGTTCTTTATTCAATGTTATACTCTTTTCCCCAATCCAAGATGGTGGTGTTTCTACTTCCTGTTTCCTACTTCCTGTCTAGGGGTATAAAAGGGGAATTCAGCTGCTTGTTCATTGCGTTGCAACACTCCTTTGGTGGTAGTCACGCTCCGGCTGGTTTCCTCTTGTGGATCCAGTATTTCCTGACCTATCTTCGTCTCCAGTTTTTTCCTGTACTCTCGGATCTCCAGTTCTAACGCCCTTGTGTCCTCCTTCTGTTTCAGGGAGTTCTTATTGGAGGTTTTTTACCCTTTTGGGGTTTTTCCTCTGGGACTCCTTCTGGAGGGCACGGACTGTAGTGGCTTGCTATTGTCAAACAGCACCGTGGCTACCGGAAGGGGTCACCCCTACCTCAGCCAGAGCAGAACCTACCGGAATCGGGGTCGTTCCCCAACCCTCATCAACCTCGACGGTAAGCCCAGTGAAAACCGTGACAGATTGCAATGCCCCAAAATCCAGTTGCAGTCCGGAACCATGGATAATCCAGTGGCAAATACGGAACCCACGAGCCAGACCCTGCTCATGACAATACAACAGGCTCAAGAACTCCAACAGCTACGTACTGAAAATACCGTCTATCGACAAGCCTTTGCATCCAGGACCACTGATGTCCCCTCAGTAGCTGTCACTATACCTCGTTTCTCCGGGGATCCTAACAAATTGAGAGAATTCCTGGATGCCTTGACGGTTTATTTTGCCTTTTGCCCCTCACAATTTGTGCAAGACAAGACCAAGGTTGGGTATTTGATTAGCGCCTTATCGGGGCCAGCATTGGCTTGGGCCACTCCTTTAGTGACAAGAAATGATCCCTGCCTGTCTAATTATTCCACCTTTGTCACTACCTTTAAACAGATGTTTGAGCGCCCTGGACTCAAGGCTTCAGCAGAAGAAGCTCTTTGCGATATCCAACAAGGGAATCAAGATGTATTACAATACATCACCCGTTTCAGACAATTACCAGCAGAAACATCCTGGGTGGAACGTACCTTGGTGACACTGTTCCGCAGAGATCTCAGAGAGGACATTAAGGACGAACTGGTGTACTCTGCTAGAATAGAGCACCTTAAAGGATTGATGGATCAGACTCTGACAATAGAATATCGGTTGAATGAACGAAGAATGGAGAAAAGGAAGAGTCGTTTGCCATCACACTCAGTGACGTCTCGCACCTTCTCTCATCGTACCGAGGAAGTCCGTCCTGAACCTAAGGGGACTACCGAGGAAGAGCCAATGCAAATTAATACGGCTCGAGGACCTTTATCAGCTAGTGAAAGAGAACATAGACGAAGGAAGGGGCTTTGTCTATATTGTGGTGCAGCTGGTCACCTAATTCGCACCTGCCCCATTCGTCCAACCAAGCCTTTGGGAAACGCCAACTCCCGTCCTCAGTGAGAAGGGAGAGGACGGGATATCGTGAAATACCTTCCATTTGTTCTTCCAGTTATCCTTCACTTAACCGATGGCCGGGAAGAAAGAACCCTGGCTTTATTGGACTGCGGAGCCAGTGGCATCTATTTAGATGAAGCATGGGCCAAAGAACGACAGATAGCACAAATACCTAAGGAAGTACCAGAACAAGTACACACGGTGGATGGATCACTCTTGGCCTCAGGACCCGTACAATATACTACCCCTACTTTCTGTCTACAGTTTGGGAAACACCAAGAAAACCTTTCGTTTGATTTAATCTCATCACCACACCACGTCATGATCCTGGGAATTCCTTGGCTCACACGGCACAACCCTTACATCAACTGGGAGACAAGCACTATTTCTTTATCCTCTCACTTTTGCCAGCACCACTGCTACCTAGCAGGGGATTATTGGTCCCAAAAAGGTTTCTTATCAGCACCCCCTAAGGTGGAATGCTCTATTAACGTCCTACAGGGAGTTCCCAAGCATTATCAGGAATATGCCGACGTATTCCAGAAGCCAGAAAGACCTGAACTGCCACCCCATAGAGAATACGATTGCGCCATTCCTTTAGAACCAGATACAGTGGTTCCTTTTGGGCGAATGTACTCTCTCACAGAACCTGAGAAGCAGATTCTTAAAGAATACCTTGATGAGAACCTACAGATCGGGTTGATTGCTCCCTCCTCTTCACCTGCAGGGGCTCCTCTCTTCTTTGTGCCTAAGAAGACTAAAGATTTGCGTCCCTGTATTGATTTCAGAGGATTAGACAAGATCACTATTAAGGATTGGTACCCGTTACCCCTCATTAAGGACATCCTAGAAGCAGTCAGAGGGGCAAAGAGATTCACCAAGCTGGATCTCAGAGGAGCTTACCATCTTTTAAGAATTAAGGAAGGTGATGAGTGGAAGACCGCTTTTAGAACACCTTTTGGTCATTACGAATATCGAGTAATGCCATTCCGACTCACCAATGCCCCTTCCATTTTTCAAAGGTTCATGGATTCTATCTTTTCCGATCTTTTGCAACAAACAGTAGTGGTTTATCTCGACGACATTTTAATCTTTTCTGTTCACCCAGAGGAACACTCTAAGCATGTTCGCCAAGATCTAGAGAGACTCCGACAACACCATTTATTCTGCAAACCTGAAAAGTGTGAGTTTGATCAGACAGAAGTAAAATACTTGGGGTGTTGCATTAACCAAACTGGAGTCGCCATGGATTCAGACAAGGTACAAGCTATATTGATTTGGCCATCTCCTTCTTCCATCAAGGAGACTCAGGCGGTCATTCTGACTTTGGCGGGCGGCGGAGGCCGCCCGCCAAAGTCCCGCCGTCAGAATACCGCTGCGCGGTCAAAAGACCGCCGCAGTAATTCTGAGTTTCCCGCTGGGCTGGCGGGCGACCGCTAGAAGGCCGCCCGCCAGCCCAGCGGGAAACCCCCTTCCATGAGGATGCCGGCTCCGAATGGAGCCGGCGGAGTGAAGGGGTGCGACGGGTGCAGTTGCACCTGTCGCGATTTTCAGTGTCTGCTTGGCAGACACTGAAAATCTTGGTGGGGCCCTGTTAGGGGGCCCCTGCAGTGCCCATGCCATTGGCATGGGCACTGCAGGGGCCCCCAGGGGCCCCACGACACCCGTTACCGCCAGCCAGGTTCTGGCGGTCAAAACCGCCAGAACCAGGCTGGCGGTAAGGGGGTCGGAATCCCCAGCCTGCCTGCAGCGCCGCCATGGAGGATTCCCCAGGGCAGCGGGAAACCGGTGGGACACCGCCGGTTTCCCGTTTCTGACCGCGGCTGTACCGCTGCGGTCAGAATGCCCGTGGATGCACCGCCAGCCTGTTGGCGGTGCATCTGCGGTCCCTGGCCCTGGCGGTAGACAACCGCCAGGGTTGGAATGACCCCCTCAGTGTTTTTTGGGCTTAGCCAATTTCTATCGACAATTTATAGCAGACTTTGCCCGGAGAACCAGCTACATTACTCAAACCCTTAAAAAAGACCATCTAAAGAAGGGCTTTTGTTGGACACAAGACGCAGAGTTAGCCTTTCAAGACTTAAAGAAAGCCTTTATTCAAGCCCCCATTCTACGACACCCAGACACCAGCAAACAATTAATTGTTGTCGCAGACGCATCCGAAAGAGCCATTGGGGCTGCCTTACTGCAAAGACAAGACGATGATGATTTAGAGCACCCGGTATTCTACCTTTCCCACATTTTATCTGACTCAGAACGGAACTATTCCGTGCTAGAACGTGAATTACTCGCCTTAAAAACCGCATGCACAGAATGGAGACACTTTCTGATTTGCTCGAAAGAACCCTTTGAAGCCCGGTCAGACCACAGAAATCTACAGTGCTTAAGAAACTTTCAGTGTCAGAATAGCCGGCAGGCTCGATGGGCTTTCTTTTTCAGCCAATATGACTTTTATATCACATACATCCCTGGTTCTCAGAACATCCTGGCGGATGCCTTGTCCCAACGTTACCCTGAGTGCAGCGATTCTCCTGTTCAGAATCTATTTGACAATAACAAGATCATTGGTTTAGTACAGACTTTTTTAGACCAAGTCAGGTCCGAATATGCCCGTCTAGAAGAGACAGAGCTGAATAAGTTGCGTCCGCAACTTCATATAGATCAAGGGTATTATTATCATGATAAGGCCCTGTTCTTACCCACTAAACTAGTACAGACTGAAGCCTTACGTATGTGCCATGATTCCCCCATCGCAGGTCATCGAGGAATGAAAGCTACTCAAGAACTTCTGCTTCGCTCCTTCTGGTGGCCAACTCTCAAGACAGATACTGAAGAATATGTATCATCCTGTCCTAAATGCGCTCAAGCCAAGACACCCCGTACTAAACCAGTAGGATTACTTCGCCCACTACCAGTTCCCCCAGGCCCATGGCACACCATCTCCACAGATTTCATGTGCTCATTACCCTCTTCAATGGGAAATCATGTAATAATGGTAACCGTGGACTCCTTCACTAAGATGGCTCACTTCACGGCCTTAAGAAAGTTACCAACGGCAAAAGAATTAGGTCAAATCTTTACACAAGAAATCTTTCGACTTCATGGATTACCTCAGGTCATTATATCGGATAGGGGGCCTCAATATATCTCCCGATTCTGGAAACAATTCTGTAAGACCTTGGGAATCTAAGTGGCCTTATCATCAGGGTTCCATCCTCAAACTAACGGACAGACGGAACGACTCAATCAAGGCCTCGAACAATATTTACGTAGCTTCTGCAATGCTACGCAGAGTAATTGGGCTACCTATTTACCGCTTGCAGAATTCTCCTACAACAACTCCATACACAGCGCCTCGAAGGTCTCCCCTTTCTATGGCTCCTACGGTTTCCATCCTAAGGCCTTTCCAACTCCCCTGAAAGATACTTCCAATCTTCCTGCCATCTCCTCCTATGTTCGACAGCTACGGGGTGTCCAACGTGTTATCCATTCCAACCTTGTGGCCACTAAGTCTCGCATGAAAAGGATAGCTGATAAGAGACGTTGTGCGGCTCCTCACTATCAGGTCCATGATAAAGTTTGGCTCTCCTCTAGATTCCTACCTCTCCGACTCACTCAGAACAAATTCAAACCCCGTTTTTATGGTCCCTTCCTGATTCTCAAAAAGATTAACCCAGTGTCTGTGCGTCTTCGCCTGCCCTGGACTTGGAAGATACACCCTGTATTCCATGTCTCTCAACTTAAACCTTACTTTCCTGATCCCTTTCACAGACAGTTCTCCTGTCCTCCCCCTCTGTTGGTTGATAATGTGCCCGAGTACGAGGTCCAGGAAATCTGTGACTCGGTTTTTCCATGGGCGCCTCCAATATCTTATTCATTGGAAAGGCTACCCTATGAGTGAGTGTTCCTGGGAGGATGCCCCTTCAGTTCATGCCCCTCTTTTGGTCCGTCGCTTTTTTCGACTCTTCCCTCACAAACCTGGGGCCTCGGGGGGGGACCTACTGTTGCGCCGCGGCCGCGGGCTCAGGCGGCCATGGCGCGGCATTTGAGGAATACCGCAGCCTGCGTGCGGGCCACGGGGGAAGCCGTGGCTTGCATGCAGACCGCGGGAGAAGCCGCGGCCTGCATGCGGACCGCGGGGGAAGCCGCGGCTTGCGGGCAGGCTGCGGGGGAAGCCGCGAGTCCAGCCAGGCGAGTGCCGCGCCCCCTTCTTCTGTCTCTACCGCAAGGGCAGACGCGGCAGGAGATAAGACCCCGAGTTGTGTCTTGATCCTGCCGCGCATAGCGCATTTAGTGCGCTTTACATTTAGGCATTTAGGTAACCTTTTGCACTTACCAGTATTCACAGGCAAAAGCCGGATACCTGCACATGGTGGTGTTTGTATGCATGCCTTTTCCCTTTCCCAGCATGCTGCCCACTTCCTCTCTTCCCAGCATGCCTTGTTTCTTTTTGTTGGACGCATGTTCTTTATTCAATGTTATACTCTTTTCCCCAATCCAAGATGGTGGTGTTTCTACTTCCTGTTTCCTACTTCCTATCTAGGGGTATATAAGGGGAATTCAGCTGCTTGTTCATTGCGTTGCACCACTCCTTTGGTGGTAGTCACGCTCCGGCTGGTTTCCTCTTGTGGATCCAGTATTTCCTGACCTATCTTCGTCTCCAGTTTTTTCCCCAACCCTCATCAACCTCGACGGTAAGCCCAGTGAAAACCGTGACACATACAGGAGGATTTTGTATTTGGTGTCGTGTTCTGTGTAGCTGTGGGTACATACCTGAGATTTCATTGACCCTGTGGTCACTGTTGTCCTTCTCAGGCACCGTCAGCTGGGACATTTCAGGAGATGTCGGAATCCTCCGGTGTACCGACCGCTGGTGGGCCCGTTAACAATGGAGGAGCGACATTTGATCATCACCTACAGGTTTGATCGTGCCACAATCCAGGAACTGTGTACCCAGTTGGAGCCAGACCTGATGTCACCAATCGGCCATCCCACAGGAATCCCCCCTGAAGTGCAGGTGCTGTCAGTGCTCCATTTCCTTGCAAGTGGGTCATTTCAAACAACAGTGGCCATGGCATCAGGGATGTCCCAGCCTATGTTTTCCAACGTGTTGTCCAGAGTGTTGTCTGCCCTGCTGAAACACGTGAGGAGCTACATCGTTTTCCCTCAGGTAGAGGATTTGGCTACTGTTAAAGGTGACTTCTATACCCTTGGACATATCCCCAACATCATAGGTGCTATTGATGGGACCCATGTAGCTCTGGTCCCCCCCGCAGGAGTGAACAGTTGTACAGGAACCGGAAGAGTTATCATTCCATATATGTACAGATGGTATGTTTGGCAGACCAGTACATCTCCCAGGTAAATGCAATGTTCCCTGGCTCAGTTCATGACGCCTACATCCTGCGGAATAGCAGCATCCCTTATGTGATGGATCAACTCCAGAGGCACCGTGTGTGGCTATTAGGGGACACTGGTTACCCCAACCTGTCATGGCTACTGACCCCAGTGAGGAATCCCAGGACCAGGGAAGAGGAACGCTACAATGAGGCCCATGGGCGGACTAGGAGGGTGATCGAACGCACCTTCGGCTTCCTGAAGGCCAGGTTCAGGTGCCTGCATATGACAGGTGGTTCCCTATTCTACTCACCAAAGAAGGTGTGCCAGATCATCATCTCCTGCTCGATGCTTCACAATCTTGCTTTGCGACGACAGGTGCCTTTTCTGCAGGAGGATGGTCCAGATGACGGTGTTGTGACAGCTGTGGAGCCTGTGGACAGTGATGAGGAGGAAGCTGAGGAAGAAGACATTGACAACAGGGAGTCAGTCATACAGCAATATTTCCAGTGACACACAGGTGAGAACATTTGTTTACTATTATATTCACTTTCACACTTCTACCTCTATCCTGTCTGTCAATTTGAATCAGTATTGGGTAACTGAGTTGTACATTTCTATGACGGTTTCACAGGTGTGGTTACCAACGTGTGTCATCTGCTTGCTTCCTTCATGGACTTGTGATGTGTGACATAGGTATGTTGACATTAAAATGTTGAACGGATTTTGTCATAGTCATAGCTAATACACATTTTCAAAATGACAGACTGACTCCAGATTGTTTTGTGCTTCAAGGGTGTTTATTTAAGTGCTAAAAAATGGAGGGGGGTGGTAAAATGGTGATGGGTGATGGCGGAGGAATGTCCATGGCAGAGTCCAGTCTATTCGTCTCACAGGTGCTTTGCCCATATGGGCATAGGAAGTGGAGCTGGGGCAGTTCCAATCTGGAGAGGGTAACAAAGTGGGACAGTGGGAGGACAATCAGGGTGGTCTCATTTCCTGGCGGGGGTCTTGCCATCTTGCTCTGTCCTGTTCCTGGATCCCAGGGACCACTTGCGGGGTGGTTCTCCGTCTGCAGGGGATGGGGTGCTGGTGTGGTGGTCCTGTGGCGGGGCGTCCTGTCCACTAGCACCGACGGAGGTGGTGGGCAGTTCATCATCGAGGCTAGTGTCAGGGGCCCTTTGGAGTGCCACGGTGTCCCTCATGGTCTTTTGTATGTCCTTCAGCACCCCTACGATGGTGCCCAGGGTGGAGCTGATAGTTCTGAGCTCCTCCCTGAACCCCAAATACTGTTCGTCCTGCATGCGCCTGAAACTTGGCCAGGACTGTAGCCATCGTCTCCTGGGAGTGGTGGTATGCTCCCATGATGGAGGAGAGGGCCTTGTGGAGAGTGGGTTCCCTTGGCCTGTCCGCCCCCTGTCGCACAGCAGCCCTCCCAGTTCCCCTGTGTTCCTGTGCCTCCGTCCCCTGGACCGTGTGCCCACTACCACTGCCCCCAGGTCCCTGTTGTTGTTGGGGTGGTGGGTTATCCTGGGTTCCCTGTAGTGGTGGGCACACAGCTGATTGACGTGTCCTGGGTACGGAGGTATGGGCCCGCTGGGTGGGTGCTGTGCTGGTGTTACCAGAGGGTGGAAGGTCAGTGTTGGGCTGTGCCTCTGCAAGGGGAACCAACTGTCCCGAGGCCCACGATGGTCCGGGCTGGTCATCAGGATCCAGAGCTGCTGTTGTTACTGTGGGCCTCTTCTGTGTGTGGAGTGGAGATGTCTGGACCCTCCTGTCTGGTGATGTTCTGTAGTGGTCCTGCAGGGGTATAAGAGCATGATTATTGCATGTGTGTGTGTCATGGTGTGCAATGGGTGGGTGTGCGTGTACCCCAGTGCAAGCATTCCTGTGTGGGGGCTTGTGTGATGATGGTTGTGGGGGGGTGTTATGGGTATGTCCAGTGAGCATGCTTTAGTGAGGGGTGACCATGCTTAGTTGTGTCATGCAGGGCATGGTGTTGGGATGTGTGGTTTGTGTTATTAGTACATTAGTGAGGAGTTGGAGTGATAGGGGAGGGGGTGAGGGTGGGGGTGTGTGATGGCATGCAGGTAGGGTGGGGGATATGATAGTTAAGATTTGACTTACCAGTGTCCATTCCTCCACCGACTCCTCCGAGGCCCTCTGGATGCATGATGGTCAAGACCTGCTCCTCCCATGTTGTTAGTTGTGGGGGAGGAGGTGGGGGTCCGCCGCCAGTCCGCTGAATCGTAATGTTGTGCCTGGAGACCACAGAACGCACCTTCCCCCGTAGGTCGTTCCACCTCTTCCTGATGTCCTCCCGATTTCTTGGATGCTGTCCCACAGCGTTGACCCTGTCCACGATTCTGCGCCATAGCTCCATCTTCCTGGCTATGGAGGTGTGCTGCACCTGTGATCCAAATAGCTGTGGCTCTACCCGGATGATTTCCTCCACCATAACCCTGAGCTCCTCCTCGGAAAACCTGGGGTGTCTTTGGCGTGACATGGGGTGGTGTAGGTGATGTGTGGGGTGGTGTATGTGGTGATGAGTGTGGTGATGTGTAGTGATGTGTGGTGTTTTGTGCGTGGAATGTTGTATGGGTGATGGTGTTGTGTGCCTCTGTGTGGTGGGGTTCTCTATTGCTGTGCTCTCTGTCTGTCGCCTTCGTCTCTGATTTTGGGTCGTAGGGGTTTGTGGGTGATGTGGGTGTGTGTTTTATATAGTATTGATTGTGTGGGAGTGGTGTTTGTATGTGTATCAGGTGTGTGTATTTCGAATTGTCCAATGTGGCGGTGTTTTGGAGATGTGTGTGTATTTTGAGCGCGGCGGTGTGTACCGCCAATGGAATACCGCGGTTGAAAGACTGCTGCGTGGATTCGTGGGTCGTGATAGCATGGGCGTGTTTCTGTTGGCGTGACGGTGGAGGTTTTGTTTTCGCCAGTTTAACACTGACCTTTGGTGTGGCGGACCTGTGTGGGTGTCTGAATTTCGGCGGATTCCGAGATGTGTGTCATAATAGCTGTGACGGAATTCCGCGGCCGCGGCGGTGTTTTGGCGGTCTTCTGCACGGCGGTAAGCGGCTTTTACCGCCAATGTTGTAATGACCCCCTCAGTCTAATCAGAATATTTATCAATTTATGTGTAACAGCCAAATTTAGATTGTGGCATCATTAGCTATTACTCTAATTCCATAAGCATGTTTGGGCTTCATGCAAAAAGAAAAAGAAGACAAAATGAATTGGGAAAACATTTGACTACAGCGCTAACCAAAACAAGCGATTGGGTTTCTAAGGAGAGAGAAAACATAAAAATCTGCAAGGAAAATAAATGCACATTTGGTTATACCTCTCTCAAATGGATCAGCAAACGGCAATTTCTTCATCAGTGGAGCATCTTCTTGTCTTCTTCATTGGTCAGTGACATAATAGGGAACAGTTCAGTAATGTTTGGCCTTAATGCATCTGAACTATCGGTGGCAGAAAGCTAAAGACACAGCACTAACAAAATAAGAGTGCACAATTGAGAACAGCCAGTAACAGAGCAGAACTGAACTAACATCACCTAATTTTGTTATATTAAAGTCCTAGAAAGCAACTAGCTCAGTTTCTATTGGACAGTCTATGGGGTGGTTTCGGTCGGAACCAATTACATTTTCTCCACGTTCTGAAAGTATCTTTACTTCATTTTCTTCATTCACGATTGGCTCATCTTCTCTCACTGCAGTCACCAGTTTCCGCAGTAGAATACAATTCTTGCAGACTTATTCATAAAGACTATTGCACTATTGTTCTTGGGTGCACCCTATCTCGCAGGAAGACAGACAAATGTTACAATATAAGAACATAACTTTTCTACAGTGAGAAAGTCACACAGGATGCTTAGAGAAACACTATTTTCTGCAGCGTTAACATTTTTAAACATTGCTTCTAGAAACTGTTGAGACAGGAAAACATTGCACAAGCTTTTTAAGACATAGAATTAGCTTTAGGCCTTTATGTGTTGACCCATATTTTATAAACATTTAATTTCACACTTAAACATAATAATCCTTTAAGTACATATTAATATTTATTTCTCAGTACATTTTATTATGCACACGTAAAATACATCTTCATTTGTCAATTATTTTAATAATATTTCAACCACGTTAGGGCTGCCACCAATGTGACCACATTTCCCATTATACACATTTTCAATTTTAGCATTTAAAAACATGTTATTTTATTTTGTTTTAGTGTCACAATTTTATTAATAATGTTTACACTGTAACACTTGTGGCACGAGGCATCCCGGCCACATCAGCAAAATATATTCTCTCATTACCAGTAAACCACATGCTATAACCCAAAGGCTCTAGATGCCAAAGAATCTCTCAATCTATTGACCATTTTCTTGTCCAAGTACAGAAATGTGCAGCAGGAAACAAATTCCCACGAAAACCATGTGCCACTGGAATTTCCTCCCTGGCTAGTTCAGGCTTGCAGAAGCTGTTCAGCGATTCCGATACCAACTGAAAAAGGACAATATTCAGAAATAACAATAATATGCAACCTAACAAACAGTATTGCCTTCACTTGTAACAGAATGTAAACAAATGATTATAACATCACACCTCCCATGAGCTTTAGCACACCGTATCATTCTAGACCATATAAAATATTTTAAAATGTTCAGCTGGCTCAGCGGTTTCTTTTGGATTTCCAGCCATTCTCATTACTTTATAATGTACAATTTCCAAACAACACTGAGTAGTTCTCAACTGTAATTTATATAGTGAGAGATATAGAATACATTAATTTAAGATGAAAAAGATCTTTAAGACGGAGATGGCCCACACAAAAAGATGTAGTATATTTGGCAGTCGGATGCAAGTATGCACACCTTTGGTAATAATTCATTATTTTCAAACATATACTTGTCAAAGAACATATATATTTCTCAAGCATATCAGAATACATGAGGTTTTACCTGTACAAAATCATGTACAAACAAATAAATATGGCAGGAAGAGCCTAATTGTTTTATTTGAGCGACAGTTACAAATTTCAAAGGAAACTGGTATTTGAACCAACATAAGAAAAAACAGTGCATTACTTTAGGGAGAGAAATAATTTTTGCTTATGTACTTTTTGTACTTCTTATAAATTTTTCCTGAATTCTTTATTTGCCTTCTAAACTTAAGCTGCCTCTACAGGCAAAACATTTATCAAACATTACATCTCTCAAATATACTTCTCTAATTTAGACAACAATAAACCAATTGCTTCACTCTCTTGCAAAGCTAGCCTTTTACTTGCTGCTCACAAATAGAGAAGTAACTAAGATGAATCAAGGATAATCGTAGTTCTTACACCATTGGGTGCCATAATAAAGTGCAAGTGTAATACTTTTAAATATAGGTTGTGTAAATTTCCAAGAGTCTACCCTATGTTTGAGTTAGGTTCCAAGAGTCGACACTTCCTAACAATGCATCAAAAATGTAGTTTTAATTTACCTACAGAAAATACAACTTTAAATTATTATAAATGCTCCTACACCTAAAAATTTATTAATATTGAGGAAACTGTGGTACTAAAGCTGTGTTTCACAATTGACCCAAAACTAAAAAGGCTGTTATGTATTGTCTTGTGCTGCTCACAGAGTTTATTCTTGGCATTTCTAATGGCCTTACTTTCTTGTCAAGGATACTTCATTGAGAGAAAGAAGAAGCAAAGTTCCAGGTGGATGAGGTTAAATTTTGACTTAATCAAAGAAACTGCATTTGAACCAAAGAAGATGATTGAAGGAGTGGCCTATGAGGTCCGTGTATTTGCAGTTAATTCAATAGGGACATCCAAACCAAGTGAGCCTTCTAAGGCTTTCGTTCCCTTAGGTGAGTATGTACAATTATTTTTATTACTACACCAATACTTTTAAATCACAGTCTGTTTCTCAATGTCATTCCCATCAAAGTTTTATGTTTTCAACACCTCCTAGAGCACATTCTATCTGTAGGAGGCATACACTGGCCATTCATCAATATTGTATTTGTATTATGATAAGGATCACGAGTGAACATTCTATGAAAATAATGGATTTTATAAACTGCAGTGTTTAGGTGTATCATGCACCTTTAGGACTATTTCTCTAAGGTTTTTGTTTGTTCATTTATAGTTGTGGGGGTCATATTTAAAAATGTGATCATTGGCCCAATAGGCTTAACACTGCCTCCTTTTTTATCTTTTCAGCTGTAACAAGCGCGCCTACTCTTCTTGTAGTTGACGGAGTTACTGATAGCTCAGTCACAATGAAGTGGAGGCCACCAGATCACATTGGAGCTGCAGGTCTAGATGGCTATGTTATTGAGTATTGCTATGAAGGAAGTAAGTATTTATTATTTGGTATACATCCTACTCATTGAAACTGTGGAACAGTGGTGTACTTTTTAGGATCTATGGAGATACAGCATTTATTTTTCACAGAGATAAAACATAACACAATAATGCTATTTTTTATGGTAACTGCAGCCCATGTCTTTCAGAACAGTGGTGTGTTTCATTAACCTTTCAGAGATGTTGTGTTTAGCTATTGCCACTGCTGGTCTGCCTTCTCCCTCCTTTACTGAGATGTTCAAGCACAAATTCAGAGCTTGAACATGTAACCCCATAGCTCTATTCGGCTCCATATTTAAGTATAGGAGGCCCTGTTTAAAGAGGTATGCTAGCAGACATATGGAAATTCAGCTATCCTGGTCATAAAGGCTGTCAATTGTATTGGTCATACCAGGTGTATCATAGGTGGTATCTGCCTTGAGTTCCATGTCTAAAATTAACTTCAGTTGATAATGAATGGGATAGTTCAAGGAATGCTGGTGTTGCAACTGAATATCTCTGAAAAATGAACAGTGCGAGAGGTTTGATAAAATATGTAGAATACAAAGTACTGCTAAAAAGATACTCTAGAGCACTTACATTGTATTTGACATTGGATGCAGTAAGTTGGGATTCTGAAGAATAAAGGAAATGAGGAAAATTAAAACAATATTATGATTGCTCGATGCTCGACAATGATGACCTGATTTAGAGTTCGGTGGATGGGTGCTACTCCATCAGGACAAATACTTTATCATCCTGAGGGAGTACCCACCCACCAAATTTAGAGATGTCCACTAGCCCAGTGGACATTTCTAGCATTGGCAGGAACTGCAGTCACTGCGAGTCCTGTCAGCGCGCTGCAAGTTTAACAGATGGCTCCGTCAACATGACAGAGCTATAGGGCAAACTTTCATTTTTTTTTCGATTTAAAAAAACAAAATCACAAAGAGGGATTTTGTTTTCTAAAATACAAAAATGCCCCCCCCAGGCCATGGGAGAGTCTCCCATAGAGTGTGGTTAATTTAGCAGTTTTCACTGGCCTTTACTGCCAGATTTTACCTGATGGTGACAGACAGTGACAATGTGCCAGCGAGTGGACAAATGGCTAAATCTCCGACGGCCTGAATTATGTTGGCGGTAGAGAGTAGTCTCAGCCATCAACATACTGAAGGTCCCCTGTCTGTAAGTGGGCCCAAAGTTATCAACTAAGAAAATATCTTTGTACCTGAAGTGACCATTAAGCAGAGGGAGAATACAGACCCGTTCTGGCTATAGCATGTCATTATATCATCAAATAAAACCTGTTTTCTAAACTAGTGGATTATTAAGTTTCAATAGTTTATGCATGTGAAGTTGTGCAAAAGAAAGCAAAAGATAAGGTAAGAACTTAATAAATTGGTGAATATCTAATGTGGTCAGTTTGCTGCATTTTATAGATTTTTCTGTTTGATTGTCAGAGGGCAGGTCTGCGTTCCGAAGTCTCACAGTTGTTTACCAAGAATGCGTTCTTGTGATTGAGTATTCCTGAGCTGCATTGCTCTTTGGGGTGCTGGGCTTTACTTGTTTTTGTCGTATTAAGTTTGATTGCATACCAACTACTCACTAGATGTGAAATGCATGTGTGCAGTCTAAAAAGGGCATGGCAACTTCATAAATGTGGCTTGGCATAAACACGCTGCAATTATCTGGTGCAAACTCTATGGCCCTGCCAGTTTGTAATTTCTAAGACATACTGACGATTGAATGTCAACTCTGAAAAGTAACCCTCATCTTCTTTTCATTCTTAGTAAACGGTACACTCAATCAGACTTAAGTGTCCCTTTGATCGCATTTTCAGATATTTCTCTGCATTTGGATAACAAATTACGCCTACCGGACAGCAGCTCTCACACTCAGAATGTAGCTGCAGTTTATTTTTTCTATCATAGCAAAACAACAAAACTCACACCTAAAGGACCCATATTCTAATTTGAGCCCCAGTGCATAACTCCATTCATTATTCCAACATGCAGTGGGCAACCTTATCTTCCAAAGTTGCATAAAAAAGAAAGCTTAGTAGCCAGACAGTGGTATTCACTAAGCTTGGTAGCCAGACAGCGGTATTCACCAACCCTTGGAGTAGTCAGGGACTGAAATAAAAGATGATTTTATGTTGCCAAGGACAAGCACGTGGACCAGGCCAAGCATGTAAGATAAGTTCCATGAACTGCAAAAATTGAGTGCTGTTGAGTAAGTAAATGGAATATTAAATAAGGCTTACAGTTTCCAAGGGGTGGAAGGCATTAATCTAGCTGGACATAGGCTGAAGAGTTATATTTAGCTTAAACTCCTCTTCTTTTAAGTATTGGTGAAGGTTAAATGTATACATTGTCAACAGAATTCATAACCTTTGTATTTGGTTATTTTTAGGTCTAGTTGTGTCTGTAACCCTTAGAAATGAATTAATGGTTTGCAATAAAGTGTTCTATTCAGTGTTAAAAGAAAGTGAAAGAGACTATGGGGGTTATTCTAACTTTGGAGGAGTGTTAATCCGTCCCAAAAGTGACGGTAAAGTGACGGATATACCACCAGCCGTATTACGAGTTCCATAGGATATAATGGACTCGTAATACGGCTGGTGGTAAATCCGTCACTTTTCCGTCACTTTTGGGACGGATTAACACCTCCTCCAAAGTTAGAATAACCCCCAATGTGCGGATGCACATAATTACTAAACAATTATATAAGATAACAGTACTCGGGACCTGCTCGGCTAGATCTGATCATGAGTTAGTAATGAAAAGGAAATTACTGTTGTCGGTATAGTTATCTGACTTCTACAGAACTTCTTAATTACATAATGTATGTGTGACATACAGTTGCAATAGGTTAAATAATTGCTGGTCAAAATTCTGTAGGTGCCTTGGAAGATAGCTCTCTTCAAGAAATTGCAAGAATTGCATGTAAAGCCATACAGTTGTCAAAGTGTGGAAGATAGCAGGCTGGTTTAGAGCATTAGAAAACACTCACAATCTAGCCTCCGTCTTTATAAAATGGATAGAAGTTAATGAAATACAAGTTATAATTGGCATACACATGAGCTACTCTTATCTTTTTCTCAGTTGTTAGTATAGCTTTAGCATTATTTACACCATATGACCATTAGTAATATATTGCAATAAAGTAGAGACCCTTAAAGGGAACTAACCCAAAAGTGTATGCACCAGACAGCAAATGTAGCTCTTGACTATGATTGTGGTTAAAAAAGTATTTTTTTTAAAACTAAGCATCACTTTCTGTTCCTTTATCTCCGACCAAAGCATACATTCCAAATAGGAAGAAGATTGTGTCTGGATTTTAATAACTTCAAGAGGGATTCAAGTGGGATTAGGAAAAAAAAATCAATTTGAACAGCCACTACAATCGATTAACTTAACAAAGTACATTAAATAAATAGTTGTATTAGAATTAAGGGACAAAGAGAAGATTTCATTCATTTTTATAATGTATTTGTAAGACCACTTTTAGAACACTTTGAATATTTTTAGTTGCCACCATACATACACTGCCAATCTTAATAATAGAGAAAGCTGCTATAGGTTAACAGTCAAAATAAAACTCAAAGACCACATCAAGGTTGGACAGAAAACTAGAGAGCTATACCATAACATTACCACTTAAACCCCTTTTTATGAATAGCAGTTAACGGTCTTTAACAAAGGGATGAACATATCTAAAGAGTCACTTAACTATGGTGAAAAGGCAATAAAACTATTCTAAGATTACACAGAGTGAGATTTCAGCACTGTTCAAGGTGGCGTTACCCTTCCTACACAGCTGACTCTTGTAAATGTTTGAATGGGCCCTCTCTCCCCAATTCAGTTACAAGCGGGAACTATTGGAAGATGTGGGAGACCACTGAAGATTATAATTTTAATGTTAGAACGACAAATCATTGGACATATCACATTATTTAAAGCTTATAGTTGCTCTCTTGATATTAATGGAGACTTCAACATTGTGACATCCTGTTCATTTTAGTGACTGTAATTATACTGAATAATGTGTTTATTCTAACAAATAACAATCTGACAATAAACAGTATAAAAAATATTATTATAGGTTAATGAGCCTTTCTTATTATTAAAGCAACACAATAGTGGAAGGACTTCTTACGTGTAGAGACAAAATGTTTGTCACTATTAGGCTTTAAACAAAACCTTGATAAGAGATGAAGGGCATAAGCTCATAAGCTCTAAGACCATAGTTTAAATATTACACCAGAGAGTGCCTTGACATAAATGATTGTGTAATTCCCTCAAACGCTGTGTTGATTTCATGCAAGTAAATAGATTACCTTTTAGGGGACAGCACACCTGCACCACCAAACAAATTTATAGTTTCATACTTTATATTCACTTATGTATTTTATATTCACTTATGTACGAAACTGATGCTCAAGTATTGAATTTATAGAAATCTGTTTATGGCCGTAACCCAATAGTTCCTACTAAAAGAAACTATTACTGTTAAATAATGGTCCTTTTTTCTTGGTATCAAAATGTAGGTATAAAATGTAAACAGTATTTCTTTATTCAGAATTAGAACTACCTTCACATAACTTACCAAACCCTATTTTATTTGAAAGTATGAAAAGAATGATGGAGGTTACACATAATGAATAGTGTCACTTTCCGCACAATTTGCCTTACGCATCTGTTTCTAGTGTCTCCATTTCCATCTGTTTGTCCTACACGAAGATTGCCAAAATGCATCATCTCCTTGTACTGTGCCACTGTTCTGATCTTTAGGCGAATTCCCAAGTCACAAGCCAGTGAGGTAGGCCTCAAAATGATCTGTACTTAAACAAAATTATCTAAGGCTGGTCCATCTTCAGCAGGAGCAGCCGGCACTCAGAAAAAGGCGAGTTTGACTGACGAAGAGTTGGATTTGTTAGTGGAGAATATCACCAAATTTGGGCCCCAGCTGTGTGGTGCCCTCTCTATGAAAACCACCAGCGGTGAGAAAAATAAAATATGGTCTGATATCCAAAACAAAGTTAATGCCATTGGGGGCAATAACAGGTCCATTGCGGAGCTAAAGAGAGGATGGAATAAGTTAAAGAAACAGACCAAAGATAAGATGGCCCACAACCAAAACGAGGCATTGGTTACTAACGGAGAAGCAGCACCAGGAGCCAAAGATACGATTCCACTAGAGAAGCGTGTGGAGAATTTGTTGCAGCTTGAAAAGTTGGAGGGGAGCCCTGGCATTGATGATGAATATGCCAATGATGTGGCTGGCGAAGGTAAATACAAAATATTCTTACATCTCTGAGTGACTCTGTGGTGAGTTGTGGAGTCAGCTACCAGTTTGCACAGGCTGTTGGTCAGCAGTTATGAAAGCAATTGTTTTCTAGGTAAGGTAAGTGAACTGCATTTTAATTTATTAACATCATATAACACTGCTCACTATATGCAGCAGAAATACCTACATCCATTAATTGGCCTAAAAAAAATATTGTAATCATCAAAGAAACATTAATGCATTGCACAAAGGTTTTAGCCCCTGAACAAAAAAATTGAGCAAGGTAAATTTGAACTCATTGCAAATAATATATACAGTTTATATTACAAAACTTTATCTCATATACCTTACCTTAAAAAAAATAGTGAAATCAAGTCTTAGATTAAGCATGTTAAATTATACCACGGCCTCACTTTTTCTTATACTAATTGAAGCAAGCATGTGGGTTATCATAATGAGAACTTGCACACCCACAACTTCTGTGTGTGCATTGGTTCTTGATACAGGGCTACCCTCTGTTTAGCTATTAGGAGTGAGGACTGTGAGTTGCTTATGAGAATGTGTTTTTCAGTTTCGCATTCAGCAGTGCATAGATATTTGTCACCCAAAACCAATTGCCAACGCTATGTGAGTTTATACCTGTACACCACTGATAACCCTATCAAACATAGACAGTCAAAACAAGTATTGGAAATTTGTATGTACAAGCTGCCTGTGCATCTGTTTCCAATGTCTCCATTTCCATCTGTCCCACACGAAGATTACCAAAATACTTCATATCCTTGTCCTGTGCCAATCTTCTGACCTTAAAACTAATTCTCAAGTCACAAGCCATTGAGGTAGGCCTTAAATGCTCTGTGTTTAAACAAAATTATCTGAGACTGGTCCGTCTTCAGCAGGAGCAGCCGGCACTCAGGAAAAGGCGACCTTGACGGACAAGGAAATGGATGTGTTAGTGGAGAATATCACCAAATTTGGGCCCCAGCTGTGTGGTTCCCTCTCTATGAAAACCACCAGCAATGAGAAAAATAAAATATGGTCTGATATCCAAAACAAAGTTAATGCCGTGGAGGGCAATAACAGATCTATTGCTGAGCTAAAGAGTGAATGGAATAAGTTAAAGAAACAGACCAAAGATAACCTGGCCCACAACCAAAATGAGGTATTGTTGACTAATGGACAAGGAGTGCCAGAAACCAAGCTTAAGATCCCGCGAGAGAAGCAAGTGGAGAATTTGTTGCAGCTTGAAAAGTTGTCGGGAAGCCCAGGCATTGATGATGAGTATGCCAATGATGACTTAGCTGGAGAAGGTAAACACAAAATATTCTTAAATCTTTGAGTGATTCCATGACAAGTTTTTTGGGTCAGTCACCAATGTGCATAGGCTTTGGGTCAGTAGTTACAAACTGAATTGATTTATAGAGAAATGAGCTGGGTTATAATTTGCTAAAATGAAACAGCACTACACATAACAGTGATCACTTTATAAAGTGGGAATAACTATTTGCATTGGGGCAAAAGTGTGCACATCCATTACGTTCCATTCTTTTTTATTTTTATAATAACCATTGTAACAAAATTACCAAACTACATAAAGACTTTACCACTTGGGCAAGGAAATGGAGTAAAGTAATTGCACAATTATTGCACATAATGCTATTGTATACACAAATAAATATATCTCTCTCTAAATATAAATAACACGTGTGTGTGCATACAATAAAATCTGTATATATAATTTCCCATAATTTTCACAATTACTTTACCCAATTTTCTTGCCCAAGTACCAAAATCTTTATGCAGTGTGGACATTTTACTCCAATGCTTATGATAAAATCTCTAAAAATATATACATTTATGCTATGGCAGTAAAATTAAATGTGGCCCAAATACAAGTCATTTAGAGTAACTATACTGATAGATTTACATTGACGCATTTATTACTACAGTGCTATGATCAACTTAGAATTTATTATCGTATTACAGCAAAGCTGATATGAGAAAAACAATTTTACTGCCTCAGAGGCTGCATGTTACTTTATAAAGGGAAATAATTCTCCAAATAATCACAAGGTTACTTCAATGTGATATTACCATATTCTACAAATGTAACTCTTGGCATCCTGCGTTCGGTTAAATACCCTTTGTTAAGAGGTAACCATGATAAAATACCATTGCGTAAACTACATATACAAAAGCACTGATTTTAATATACTATTTATTACCATTGTTGAGGGAGGGGAGGGCCATCATGACTCACTCAAGGCTTTGCCTCTCATGAGCCAATGCCGCTCCCCACACTCAACAATGGTTATAAATAGGCACTGTGCGCCTCTGCAGTTATGTATATATCTATAATGTACAGAGTCCATTACTACTGTTGCAATAATGGCAAAAGGCTTTGTCACTTTTCCAACTCAGTGTGGGTGGCACCGTCCTAATAAGAACTCTTCTACAAAAATATCTATGGCAAGCGGATTCAGTGTCAGAGTTGTTTGTCAAGTGCCTGTTGGAAATGGCCCTCTCTACAAGGTCACCCCCAAACGTTTTGCCTTCTTCCTACTTTTATGCTTGATTTTTACTTGTTTGCCTTAGGACTCTGTGCACTTTACCTCTGCTAACCAGTGCTAAAGTGCTTGTGCTCTCTCCCTAAACATGGTTTGTTTGGCATATACCTGAGACTGATTGGCACATTTAATTTACATGTAAGTCCCTTGTAGCATAGTATACCATATACCAAGGACCTGTAAATTAAATGCTAACAGTAAGCCTGCTGCACTTGTTGTGCCACCCATTTAAGTAGCACTTTAAAACATTTCCCAGGCCTTCCACTGTAGCCTGAATGCAATGGCCCACTGCCATGTAGACTTGTCATCCAAAACCCTTTCCCAAGCCTTAAATATTAAACTCCTTTTTTTCGTTTTTATATATAAGACACCCTGTAAGGTAAGCCCTAGGTAACCTATAGGGCAGGGTGCTGTTTAATTGAAAGGTATGACATGTACCTTTCAGTTTTACATGTCCTAGTAGTGAAAAACTCCCAAATTCATTTTTCATTACTGTGAGGCCTACCCCTCCCAAAGGATAACATTGGGGATTCCCATGTACATTTAGTAGGCTGTAATTTCTAAATGAGAGGAGGTAGACATGTAATTGTAGTACCTATAAACTTGTAATGATAAACCCCCTTTAAGAGTAATGTCAAATTTATCATCACATGTTTGAAAATGCCACTTTTAGAAAGGACGTAGACATGCAATTGTAGTACCTATGAACTTGTAATGATAAACCCCCTTTAAGAGTAATGTTGAATTTATCATCACATGTTTGAAAATGCCACTTTTAGAAAGCTGGCATTATCCTGCCCTTAGCCCTCCGTGCCTGCAGCCTGCCTTAGGTCACTTGACTGTGTATAACTGACAGCTGAGACTTTGTGAATTCACCCCAGACAGTCACACAATAGTGGGATTAGCAGTGCCTAAATGGCCTTTCCATTGGCTGTATGGGCGGTTGAAGGGAACAGAGCTCAGCACAGCCCCACTTGCACCTGAATAGGCTGTGCCCAGCCACCACACAATAGGCTTAACGACCCTGTATTGTCACTGCAGCCACCTAGGAGGCAGGAAACTCTTGGAACTTCAAAGAACCTTTCAGGAATCTTCTCCCACCTTCTAGGAGCGGGGCACCAGGGTATAAAAATACGGCTCTCAGACCCACTCTTCAGTTCACTACTGGACCTGCAGAAGCACTCTCAAAGAACTGCCTGCTGCTGTGACCTGCTGTGCACTCTAATACTTTGCTGCCGTACCTGGAAAGACTGCTTTGCTGCCTGGAGACTGCCTTGAACCTTCAGAGGTCAGCCCTGCTGTTCAGCCCTTGTTCTGCTTAGCTTCAAATTAAGAGGGAACAAGGCTAAAGAGTGCAAAGAAAGCAGCACTCGTAGGGCCAGATGTAGGAAGAAACCAAATTGCGACTTTCAATTTGCGAGTTTGTGCGACTCGCAAATTGCAACTCGCAATTTGGTATGCAGAAAGGTGTCTCAGACACCTTCTGCAACTCGCAATGGGGTCGCAAAGACCCACCTCATTAATATTAATGAGGTGGGTCGCATTTTGCGACCCAATTGCGAGTATGGGCACTCACGGGGATGGTGGCCTGCTGGAGTCAGCAGACCACCATGTCCGTGACTGCTTTTTAATAAAGCAGTTTTTTTTTTTTCTATCTGCAGCCCGTTTTCCTTAAAGGAAAATGAGCTGCACTTAGAAAAAAATGAAACCTTTTGTTTCAGTATTTTTCAGAGCAGGCAGTGGTCCATAGGACCACTACCTGCTCTGAAAAATTATTTTTGTGTCCATTCACAAAGGGGAATGGACCCCTTCCCATTTGCGACTGGGTTACCATCCACTTCAAGTGGATGGTAACTGCAATTCCATTTGCGATCGCATTGCGAGTCGCAAATAGGAAGGGAACACCCCTTCCTATTTGCGAGTCGGAAATGCATTTTGCGAGTCGGATCCGACTCGCAAAATGCATTTCTGCATAGCAAAGAGGCTTTTGCGCCTCGCAAACGGTGTTTTTCGCTGTTTGCGAGGCGCAAGCGCTTTGCTACATCTGACCCGTAGTCTGAATAATTAATTTATTAAGGCACATGCTGGGTCTCAAATGAAAGTATTCAAAAATGTTAACATGAGCATTTAACTTGAATGCAGCAAAACATGTGCAGATACTGAAATAATCACAGCAAGAAGAAATAAAAATACATCACCATGGGGATTGAATCCAACATCATCCTTGTCCTTGCCAACGTCAAGCTGTGGAACCCTAGACAGCTGAGACAGGAGAAATATTCCCCAATGGGACTCATGAGCAGTGTGTCCACCCTCACAACGAGTTCTGTCTGCCTCAGTGCCAGGTTTCCCCACCTTATACACCTTAAATAAACCCAAGAGGAAGGTTCGGGTAACCTTCCCCCTCCCTTTGAGTAAGTTGTGAAATTCGAGCTCTGGCTGTACCTGGTCTGTGTTGAAAATACACAAAAAGAATTGGCCTGATCCCATTGTGCATTTCCAAGACAGAGCCGTACCCTTCTCTACTATAAACATTCTCAACCTTGTGCACTCTTATCATCGTTGCATCCCCATGATATGTTCCTTTCCCTGTTGAGAAGAGCAAAAACTCTTTCAATGTAGAAAACAAGCTGAGCATGGAAAAATACCTGCGCCACTGATGTGATGGCATTTGAAACTCAGCTAAGCACAAAATGGAGTCAGTGGTCAAGATGGAAACGGTGGTTAAATACAGATAGCATTACACTCCACCCTTTGACTAGTGACTCCAACTATAGAAATACTTAAACTCATATATTCTGATTTAGATAATAACTGAATTTCAGAACCACAGGCTTCGATTAAGTGAAGTGTTAGCCTTGGATAGTGAGTATTTACAAAGTGAAATGGAAACATCCTGAGTCCTAACTGCGTAAAAGCACACGGTCCACCTGTTATATTGATAGGAATGTATGTACAAGTGGTATTTCCACAAGAGAACAACCGCCCCACTGGCAGTTTGACATGCTTGTTGTTGTTAGCAGCAGTCACAGTATATTGGCAAAACATTCTATTGCCCATATTTGTACAAGTTTTATAGTTTCTATGCTGACACAGTACTTGTTGTTCCCACGGGATCTCTTGAGGAGACCCCATTGCTGTCTACAAGGGCATCAGAGCACATTTTCCAATTTTGTGAGAGTCACAAGTTAAGTCATAGCAGACATCACTGGTAGTAATATTGTAAGTAATCACATGGGTTAAGTTATCCCATTTCTCAGCTATTACCTCTTGGCAAAACCTGCAGTATTCATAAAAGTGTTACAACGTGTCACTTTTTTTTAACTGCTCCATCTTTGTTGGTGGCATTAAAGATTTGCAGCAAAACACTGGCAGGAGTTGGTATGGCTACCAGGCATGTTGATGTAACATCAACAGTACTTTTCATGTTAGATATGCAAAAGTCCGATCTGTTCAGTATGGCTCATGCCAGATGGGTCCGAACATTTTCGGTCGGATGCAGTAAAGATGTTGATCAGTGTGGCCAGTCAATCATTTTGGAGCTGGGGGCTTTTGGTCCCTCCCAACCCCACACGCACACGCCCGAAGGGAGACCATGTAGAACAGCTAGCA